>NW_028261384.1:117983900-119193900 GCF_051295495.1 Thamnophis sirtalis
GAGTGGAGATTTTTTAAAAGTCCCATTGAATCCAGAGGAGGAGAGAGAGAGAGAGAGAGAGAGAGAGAGAGAGAGAGAGAGAGTAGTGCACAGGAGTGGGGATTTTCTAAAAATCCTATTAAATCCAGAGGAGGAGAGAGAGAGAGAGAGAGAGAGAGAGAGAGAGAGAGAGAGAGAGAGAGAGGGAGTGTGTGCACAGGAGTGGGGATTTTCTAAAAATCCTATTAAATTCAGAGGAGGGGGGAGAGAGAGAGAGAGAGAGAGAGGGGGGGGGGAGTGTGTGCAAAGGAGTGGGGATTTTCTAAAAGTCCCATTGAATCCAGAGGAGGGGAGGGAGAGAGAGAAAGAGGGAGTATGTGCACAGGAGTGGGGATTTTCTAAAAGTCCCATTGAATCCAGAGGAGGAGTTTGTGTGTGTGTGTGTTTGTGTGTGTGTGTGTGTGAGTGAGAGAGAGAGAGAGAGAGAGAGAGAGAGAGAGAGAGAGAGAGAGAGAGACTATCACTAAGTGTTATAGCTTATGATTCTTGATGAATGTATTCTATTTTATTTTTTTTATGTACACCGAAGACAATCACATTTGGCTAATAAACTATTTACTCTACTCTACTCTACTCTACTCTACTCTACTCTACTCTACTCTACTCTACTCTACTCTACTCTACTCTATTCTACTCATTTCTATTTCAATTCTAATAAGGAGTTTAGCTTCTCTCTCTTGAAAATGTAAGCTAGCATAATGCAAGCTAGCTTTAGCTTTCAAACAGTTCATTTAGTGACCAAAGTTACAATGGCATTGAAAAAAGTGACTGATGACCATTTTTCACACTTAGCGACCATTTTTCACACTTAGCGACTGTTGAAGCATCCTCATGGTCACGTGATCAAAATTTTGCTATTTGGCAACAGATTCATATTTATGATGCTTTCAGTGTCCCGGGGTCATGTAATCACCTTGTGTGACCTTTTGACAAAATATAAAAATTTTAATCAAGTCCCCTCCCCTTGGTCAATGGTGTCTCTCTTTACCAATCTGAAAATCTGGTCACCTTATCGTTAATTGTTAATTGTTGGTGAAAATAGGCAGAAGCATTAGGTATGTTTGCAACCTTGAGTGATTTGGATAAATAATAAAGGTAGGATAAAAAAGAAAATAAACAAAATCTGAAATCAAACAAGTACAGGTACAATTATTTTAAACACACAGTTCAGTGTCCTCCACTAGGAAGTACTGCCCCACCATCATTTCTACTGAGAGGTAGAAATGCAAGTAGGAGGTCCTTCTCCTTCATTTTTCTCTCCAGCAGTGCAGCCACCACTTGCGGGGGGGGGGGGGGAGTGGAGTGGCAAAACAGTAGGGCTTCATGGTTTACATTGTGGGCCTCTCCCCAAGGCCATTTGCCAGCACAGAAAATATTGTAGGTGATAAGTAACCCGCTATAGGAGTCTCTTTTCCCAAGGCTCTCCAGCTGGGCAAGGAGAGTGGGAGAAAGAGGCAGACAGGGAGGTCAATTTCCTTTGTTTGTTTTAGTCAACAAATTTAGTGATTTATACTCATTGGTGCTTTTCAATGGTGGTGGCTATTTATGGTGACCATATTTTCTGGGAACAAGTAAAGGGGGTTCATGGGGATAAGGAAAATTGTTAATGTTTATTATTTTGCTTTACAAAGGAGCATTTTAGAGCAAAATTGTATAAAAACAGCAGCAACAACAACAACAATAAGTCATGGTAGCACAAAGTGGAAAAAGTCACTGAAAATGGTATGGTGAAGATCTTGTGGGACTTTTAAATACAGACGGATTGTCATTTGGAACACAACATAGTTGCCGAGGGCTGAAGTGTACAGTTCATTGATATCGCTGTACCAGGAGATGCCAGAGGAGAAGAAAAAGAACTGGAAAAAATATGAAATATTGCGACCTGGCCATCGAAACTACATGACTATGGATGAAACATGTAACAGTGATACTCATTGTCTTCGGGGCACTTGGTACCATGTCCAAGAATTTTACAAAACACATCAAGAAATTGCAGCTTCCTGCAATAATACCAGCAGAACTGCAAAAAACTGTCCTACTCGAACATCATATATTTTAAGAAAATACTTGGTTGATACATAGGACGCTGGCAGCAACTCGTATCAACCATTAGCACCAGTCAATGGTATTTGTGACACATTTTTAAATGCTCGGTTGACTGATTTTTATGTTTAATGAATAAAAGGGAATAACAACAACAACAACAACCCTTTTCCTTCCTATTTTTTGTTAGTTGTTGGTGAAAATAGGCAGACAAAGGAGTATTGGATACGTTTGCCACATTGAGTGATTTGTAAAACTAATAAAGGTAGGATACATAAAAATAAATAAATTCTAAAATCAAACAAGTACAGGTAAAATTATTTTAAACACACAATTCAGTGTCCATATTTTTTCACATGATTGTGAAAGGCTATGCATAACCTGGTAACATTCATATGGAAAAATTAAAGAACCAAAAGGAACCCAAAGGGCAGCTTTTTGAAATAAAGGTCTGTCCTTTATAATACAGCACAGGTATGCATTTTATTTCGTTAATTTGATAATCTGATATTGTTTATGGAGAACCGCAAGTCAATCCCTATGTAGCCCAGGTAGGATCCAATCATACTTCTTGTGCCTGGCCCCATCAGAGAGGATGCTGACCCCTCCAGATGATGGAGTGATTTACAAACTCCTCTTTTAAAAAAAATTAATCTATATCTGTCAAGATAGTGACATGTGAGGTTCTGGATTTGCATAGTTTGCTTGTTCTTTTGGGAAAATGTTGAAACCCTTTCTACATAGGTGGATAACCATTATCCTTTTGTTATCCCTGGATCCCTAGATGTGGCTCTTTCCTCCATCTGCTGCAGCTTCATCACTGGTAGCAGAGGTGGGTTCCTACCAGTTCGCAACTATTCGGTAGAACCGGTTCGTCAAATCTACCAAGCCGGTTAGAAGAGGTTCTACCAGTGGACCCAGAAAGCAGGCCACACCTACAGAAGAGGTTCCCAAAAAATTTGAAACCCACCACTGCTACACACACACACACACACACACACACACACACAGACAGACAGACAGACTGACTGACACAGAGAGAGAGAGAGAAAGAGAAAGAAAGAAAGAAAGAAAGAAAGAAAGAAAGAAAGAAAGAAAGAAAGAAAGAAAAAGTGAGAGAGAGATGAAAGAAAAAAGAAAGAAGGGACAGAGAGACAAAAGAAGGAAAGAGAGAGAGAGAGAAAGAAAGAGAAAGAAAGAAAGAAAGAAAGAAAGAAAGAAAGAAAGAAAGAAAGAAAGAAAGAAAGAAAGAAAACACATGGCCGGCAAGCCACTCCCACCAGGTCACATGGCCGGCAAGCCACTCCCACAAAGGAGGCCACACCCACAGAGTAGGTTCCAAAAAATTTTGAAACCCACCACTGACTGGTAGGTGCCACAATTTTGAGAGGAGCTTCCGCAGGGGAGGGGGGAGCCAAGTGCGCCAGGAGAAGACTCTATGGCAAGGAGAGGATTTTCCAATTGTCTCCACAATTGATAGGGTTTTTGGTTATGACAGATAGAGGAAAAAGTACGCCACGCTAGAAGGAGACTCTAGGGTGGGGGAACTGAATTTCCGGTCAGCTCTAGAATTGAACACGGGGCTTCCAGTTAGGACTTTTGTGGCTCCCGGTATTTTGTTTTCTGTGGGAAACGTGTCCAAATAGCTCTGTTTAAGTTTGCCGACCCCTGCGTTATCCTATAATAAAAACATAAGATGGCATCAAAAGAATAAAAGAATTGAAATGTAAATAGACTGATCATATAACAAGAAGAATGGATAGCAGACAGACCAAGACAGTCATAGCACGGATCCCACATGATAAAAAGTGTCTATGAAAGAGACCTAAAACAAAACGGAGGAATGACATCAGCAAGTATTGTGGGCCCAACTGGCAAAGAAAAGCTCAAGAACATATTGGTTGGAAACTTGCAGAAGAGGCCTTCATCCTACAGTGGATAGACAATGGCTGGAATGATGGTGATGATGAACCATTGCCTGTAGCCATTAGCAACTTTTTGTAAGCATGTAAGCTCTCTCAGAGAAAGTCAATTTTGCTCTACAGCACCGTTGCTCAACCAGGGATATGGTGGCTCAGTGGCTAAGATGCAGAGCTTGTTAATCAGAAGGTTGGCAGTTCAGTGGTTTGAATCTCTAGTGCTGTCCCAGCTTCTGCCAACCTAGCAGTTTGAAAGCATGTAAAAATGCAAGTAGAAAAATTGAAACCTTTGGCGGGAAGGTAACAGTGCTCCATGTGCCTTCAGCATTTAGCTATGTTGGCCACAGGACCATGAAGACTTCTTTGGACAGCGCTGGCTCTGTGGCTTTAAAATGGAGATGAGCACCCCTAGAGTCGGGAACAACTAGCACATATGTGGGAGGGGAACCTTTACCGTTGCTCAACCTTGGCAGTTTGGAGATGCCTGGACTTCAACTCCCAGAATTCCCCACCCACACATCTACAAGCTGCCAAGGTGGAGAACCGTCACACTACAGACTTTCAGCATAGCCAGGAAACTTATTATCAAGTATGTATAGACTGGCGCACACACGTTGGCCCTCTTTGTAGATTCGGCGAGTGGTTGATCCGCTTTCCCCTACTTCATTGGAGCAGGACATGTTAAGGTTCTCAGATCCGGGCTGCAAACATCTGGAGCGCCACTAGTGGCCATCCGTATGTTTGCAGGCCAAGTCTGCAGACCTAAACCTCTGTTTGGTCGGCGTGCAGAGCACACAGCTGAGATCGGCGCCGCTTTTGACTTTTTGCTCCCTGGTGGATCCGGCTGCTTATCCCCTTCCTTTACGCCCCCCACTTTTAGACCCTCCCCTTGCTCTCACCCCGCCCCACCTCCTTTCCAGCGCGCTCGTCCAGGCCCCTGGCGCTCCCTGACCGCCCAGACATCATCATGTCCCGCTCGGAAGAGGTGAACCGGCTGACCGAAAACGTCTATCGGGTGAGCCGCACTCCTTATACTTTTGCTACAGGTTCTTTTCCAAAACTTATTTCTGTCTCCCTTTCCCTCCCGTCCCTTCTTCTTCTTCTTCTTCTTTTCCGTTGCCTTGGATTTCTTTTCATGACTCCCTCCGTCTTCCCCTGTTTATTCCACCTCCGCAAATTGGCTGGTCCATCGATCGATCCCTTCTAGCCTCGCCCCCTCCCCTTTCTCTCTCTCTCTCTCCCCCCAACCAGGCATAGCATATACCCCCTTCCTGCTCCCCAGACTCAATTCGTTATCCAAGTTTGCCTTTCCATTTTTCCCTTCCGCCTTGGTTCTGCGCTGGATCAAACATTTTGGCTTTCTGGTCGGTCTTCGCAGCCTTTTGTTCG
Source organism: Thamnophis sirtalis (assembly GCF_051295495.1). Taxonomy (NCBI): domain Eukaryota; kingdom Metazoa; phylum Chordata; class Lepidosauria; order Squamata; family Natricidae; genus Thamnophis; species Thamnophis sirtalis. The sequence continues at coordinate 117,989,291 of NW_028261384.1, forward strand.
CTTCCTAAAAATCGGAGGGTGCGAGTGGGGTGTGTGTAGAAGCAACAGGAGGTGCGTGGAAAGAGGAATTGGGACATAATGTTTCAGAAGCCCCCTCCCACCTCTGCGCTCCCCCCCCCCAATGTTTTGGATGTAGAAAAAATGCCAGACTCCAAGGCAAAATTAATACCAGGAGTTAGTAAGTTTTCTCTTTCTTTCTGTTAAAAATCCACTGCCTGATTACTAAAACTAAACCTAGAAATTTGCAGAGGTGGGGGGGAAAAGTTTGATGCGAATTATGACTATTAGCGGACACATTTAACGGTTTGTAGCGATTGGGACGCCCATTGCGTCGAATGCCGATTGAAAGCTTTTTGCCTTTGCTTCGGCTTCGTGGTTTGGAGCCCGAACCACCGTGAATTTGGGTGTGTGGCTGGAACAATTTGGGAAAACTTCGTCAAAGTTTTTTTTTTAAAAAAAAAACCTCGGTTCCTTCTTTGAAACTCGCCGGCAGAATCTCTAGGAAAGTTTCCTGGAGATCGCACGTGGGAAAAAAACCGCAGAATATAAATTCAATAATAATAATAATAAAAACAAATCAATACAAGAAGGCAGGGAACTTGGCAGGTTAGGTTCTGGTGAAGATGGAAGAGTTTGGTGGTGGTATTCTCCAACCAATGGAAATGAGGGAAATTTCATGCCAAATCACACACCATCGCTGCCACCCCCCCCCACCCCCCAGCTTGGCTGGGGATGAAAAACGAAACTTAACCCATTTGCTCCCCCTCCTTTGAAACATTTGGTTCCCCTTCCCTAATTATCTTGATGGCAACTGAACCGGGTTATTTCCTTATCTGTAAAGGAAACACACATCTGCCAGGGGTTCCTGTGCTCCCTGCTTGTTGCTGCCATAACTCAGGGAAGCCACGTCTGGCATGACATGGGACAAACCATCCTCATGGGGGGTGTGTGCAGAAAATCTCCTTGAAGGTCTGCAGAATGGGAATCATGAGGATAGTAATGCCTGTGGGAAGCTGGACTCTATTGTTGATGTTTACCAATATTACTTAAATGATGGGAATATTGTATGCCAGTCTCTGAGGAAAGGTCAAGTCTGGATATGGGACCTGGTCAAGTCTGGATATGGGACCTACAATAAGCTTATAATGGTGGCTACTCAACAGTATTTCTTAAAAAATGGGAATATTGTATGCCAGTCTCTGCAGTAAGGCCAAGGATATGGGACTTACAACAAGCTTATAGGGTAGAACAGAATGAGATGAAAACTTTATTAGACCCATTGGTTGAGTGACAAATGTCATCCTGGTTTTTCTGGACCAAATCTGCCTTCTAACCCTGTTTCACAATGAGTAGTGGATACATGCTCCTAAAAATAATAATTACTGTTGCAGGCTCCAATCTGGGGACCAGAGTTCTTACCAGCTTTCGGACTTGTGCACATTCTGGTGGAGAGAAATTCCCTGAGGATGGATTCAAGCATGAATCCAATAGCTTGGAAGACTAAATCTCTGGTCCCAGTGACTAACCCAGATTGCATCTTGCAACGTTATGCTAGGACACCTATATTTGCCTTCATTCATAATAATTACTGTTTATGGTTTGGTTGTTGGTTTTGTTGACTTTGACAAGAAGGAGATGCCTAGAAAGGAAGCCAACAGAGACTTGTATTTGACCTGATGCCTCTTTTTAGTGCCAGGCAGGAACATGCCCTCTAGGTCAGGGGTCTCCAATCTTGGCAACTTTAAGGCATATGGACTTCAACTCCCAGAGTTCCTCAGCCAGGTGGCTGAGGAACTCTGGGCGTTGAAACCCACGTGCCTTGAAGTTGCCAAGGATGGAGACTCCTGCTCTAGGTGATGACACATGGCTGGATTACACATGCAGCGACATGTGGAGGGAATGAACTGACTGACTTTTGTATTATTTCTGAGTTCAAGAGGGGATCCCATTTCTCTACATTAATTTTTTTTTAAAAGCATCTCTGCAAGAACAGATTAGCATCTCTAGTCTAGAAGAACCTACAATGGCTCTGCGGGGCTGGATTTTTTGCTTGTAGGAAATGTTCCCCATGAAGAACATTTCAAATGGTATCCAGGCACGTATGCCAGGGACTTGAACAGATGCACTCTTATCTCGTGAAGATTCCTGTGACTCATCTACCAATTGTTGATGCAATTTCAAGTTTATAGGTGGGCAGCCCTGTTCAAGAGGAGATAGAGTTGGGAAAAGTCAAAATGACAGCTGGGTCTTTGTGATGGACAGGTATAAAAAGAGGTGGGGCTGTGAGTTCATCACATGACACAGTCAACATCTGGAATTTTTTACCCACCCTATTTGGCCCCACAATAAAGGGTAGGTTTTTTGGTGGCACTGCAACAAACCACTTAACCAAACTCAACCACTAATGTGGTTGTCCCAGTTTTCTGCCAGATCTGCAGACAATTCATAAAATAAATTCTCCCCTTTGCCATTTTTCAATCATGCTTCCTCTATCCATTCTTCTCACCATTGCCACCAGTACATTTTAGCCTGTTCTAGTGATCTGCGCCTCATCCATTCTTGTTCCTACCCAGTTGCTGTTGTCATTTATCCACATGTATTCCACTATAATTCTCCATTTTCTCTCTAGGCATTAGGGATGTCTGAAGGGAAGGGTTCAAACATGCATAAAAAGGGCAAGGGTTTGATTGACAATTGTGGGCATCATCTTCATTTTTTGACCCCTGCTAAGCATCAATCCACCACTTGCATGATCTGAGGTAATGAGAGAGAGGTGATCTATGGCTATGTGTGGGTCCCTTTTTGCAACTGTTAAGCACTCTTTTTGCTTCTTAAAATGTCAGTGTCTTTCACCTTTTATGAGGCTTTAAGGGATGATGTTATGTTCCTGTAAGACCTAAGGCTCCTATTATTGATATTATTATTGATTATTATTACTCTTGATTGCCCTCCTCCCCACAGGTCAAATATTTAAGCTTTGCTTTCAAGAAGGTGGTCCACTTCTGAAGTAGAATAAAAAGGAGTTGAGAGGATTTGCACCCTTCTCCTCGCCTTTATAATACAGCTAGACCTTGACTTACAACAGTTCATTTAGTGACCGTTCAAAGTAACAACGTCATTGAAAAATGTGACTTATGATGGTTTTTCACAGTTAGAACTTTTGCAGCATCCCCATGATCATGTGATCAAAATTCAGATTTGGGGGAACCAGTTCATATTTACAACCATTACTGTGTCCCGACATCATGTGACCACCTTTTGTGACCTTCTGATAAGCAAAATGTCAGGGTTCCAAGTAACACCCCCAATGAAAGAAGACTCCGAGCCTTGAGTTTCCTCAAAGTTTCATTTTTGGCCCATTTGAGAAAACCCGAATCTGAGAGTTTCCAGATTTTCCCCACCCAAAAGAAAGTCAAAGATCCATCCCCTGCACCCACAAGTCCATCACATGTCCCAATCATTTCATCGTCCCAACTGGAAAGAACCCCCAGTTGCTCCCATCCAGGCGTAGGCCAAGTGCCCTTGACTCCCAGAGAAGAAAGGAATTTTGTTATGGCTAATTCTCCACCGACTCCTTCAATCCCCCCTCCCATTTTCCCAGGCACTAATTGTGGCAGCCCTGAAGCTCCAAAGAAAAAGATGGCCTCCAGGGCTGACAGGGTATTCTGGAGAGCTTGGTTTCCAAGTTTTCCCCACCCAAGTGGAATTTCAAGTCCCAGCCCAGCACCCACATGTACATCACAGGATCCAATCAGGCACTATCCAAGACTGGAGATGCCTCCCGGTTACCTCATTGCAGCTGCAAGGACAAAGCAACCTTGACTTTTTAAGAAAATTTTTTATTTTGACTACACATCGCCCACACTCTGTATAACCTCACTCCCACTTTCCTTCAGTAGAAAACGTGGCAGGCCTGAAGTCCCAAATATAAAAGATGGCTTCCGGGACTGACACAAAGTTCATGGGGAAGCCAGATTCACTTAACTGGGTTATTAACTTACGAGCTGCAGGGATTAACTTAACTGCGGCAAGAAAGGTTTTAAAATGAGGCAAACCTCACTTAACAAATGTCTCACTTAACAACAGAAATGCTGGGCTCAGTTGTGGTTCTAAGTCAAGTACTATCTGTACTTGGGTTATGTATTATAATACATAACCCAATATATTATTAGCTCTGTTATAGTACTGCTTAGGACCCAATTAGAAAGTTGAAACACAAGATGTGTCTGAATATGCCTGGAAACTTGCTGTAGTATGAACAGCAAATTTGCCAACAAGGAACTGCTGTAGCCTCTTATTCAAATCTTTTGTCTATTTTTGAAGTTTGCTATGTGAAATGGGTTCACACACAATCATACAACCATGCATAGACACACAAAATCATATTCTCCTCACTTCTGCATCTTTTCCATATTTCTGATCAATGTATTTCTCTCCACATAACCCGTATTTTCTTTTCTTTCACATATATTTACAGTGACTAAAGAAGAGTTACGTCTTTACTAGATTTACTTGCCCAAAACTCACCTTTGTTATTTGGGTTATTTAACTTTTATCATACAAATAATAATCAAATCTTTCATATTCATGTGAAAAATAGGGAAATTAAACTGTATTTATAAAATAAATGCACATATAGTTTGATTTTAGATACTACGATATGTGCTTTTTGTAAAGATTTGCTTGGTTTTGCTCTTAAATTTTCATTTGTAAAGCAAAGTTATAAACATAAACAATTACATTTTTGTCCTTACGAACTTTTTAAAGATATATCACTTTTTTAGGTTCGTCCTTTGTTGTTTCAAACAAAATACATATATTGGATCTTTTTTTCCAAAAAGCTACATCCGCTTTCAAGCTCAGAGGTTGCTAAAGGTGATCTTGCCAAAGTTTATGTACTTTTAAATTCATGTTAGATTGTATTGGGAAAGTAAAAACACACCTTAGATCTATAGAGATTCTCAGTCATCCAGGTCATGGTTGTCCCAAAGGTGCTTTTTCAAAAAGCAACTGGACTTTCTCTGTTTTTCCTTGAAGATGCTTTGCTTCTCATTCAAGAAACTTCTTCAGTACTAACTGAATAGTGGAGAATGGAAGGATTTTTATCTGTATTCCTTGCAGGCAAGGAATGTAAGTTCTTCCATTCTCTACCATTCAGTCAGAACTGAAGAAGCTTTTTGGATGAGAAGTGAAATGTCTTCAAGGAAAAACAAAAGAAAGTCCAGTTGCCTTTTGAAAAAGCATCTTTGGGAGAATACATTTCAGTTTTTCTCTGGAGATTGTGGAGGTGCTTAGTTTTGTATCAGGCTAGAATATTTTATGTTTTATTTTCTTCCCTATTCTGACAAGGTGATCCTGGACCAGTTCAATCCAAGTTTAAGGAATTTTGTTACCATGGGGAAAAGTTATCAAAAAGCCCTGTCAGGTAAGGGAATACCCCATTCTAACTCACTGACGTTGAATCAGGTCAACATTGGTCCTATGAAGGAGAAACATCTGTATTCAGATCTCATTATTTGATGTCTGTTCTCTCCCACTGTCCATCTTTACAGGGGTTTCTGTTGCTGCCAAGGGCTACTTTGATGGCTTGGTGAAACTTGGTGAGTTGGCCAGTGACAGCCAAGGATCCAAAGAGCTGGGTAGGTTTCCCGATTGATCTTTTTTGTCTCTTCCAAAACCACAATCCACATTACCACTTGTGGCACACTTCCTGTAGATAATTCTTTATGGCTTTGCCATAATGTTCTAGCAAAAGACAAACAGGAGAATTTAGGTTTTCTGTGGTGATGTTATCTGTTCAGCCGAGTCGGGTGCTTGGAGATTCTGTGGGCCAGGTCTGAACACATCTTCCCATCTTGCACTATTTCTTTGCTGTGGCTGGTGTCAGCTTTGATAATGTCCAGCTGCTGTTTTTCTTTGTTGGCCTGGTTTCTTTTTACCCCTAAATTCTAAATTTATTTTTCTGTAGAAGCGTCACAAAGTACAACACAAATAACTTTCCCTAATCTGAAGTCCCTTATCTGGGACTTCAACTCCTAGAATTCTTAGCCGGTATTGACACAGAAAATGTACTGGCAGTGTATTGGGGGAGGGGGGTTAAACAGCTTTGGACAGAATTGGTCAATCAGGCTACATATCTAGGCTACAAAATTCCAAGCAGGGAGTAAGTGGGAAGAAATAAAGATAGTCCTCAACTTACAAGCATTTTTCATACTTACGATCAGGGTCACATGATCAGAACTCAGGCTCTTGGCAACTGGCATGTATTTATGACAGTTGCATTGTCCCGGGGTCATCTCATCACCGTTTGTAACCTTCCCAGCCATCTTCCAAGAAGCAAAATCAATGGGGGAAGCCAGATTTGCTTAATTACTGCATGATTCACTTAACAACTACAGTGATTCACTTAACTGTGGCAAAAATGGTCGTAAAATGGGGCACGACTCGTTTAACAACTGCCTTGGTTAACAATGAAACTTTGGGGCTCAATTGTAGTTGTAGGTTGACGATTACATACAGTGTTTTCTTCATGGCTAGGTGTCCATCTAACTGCTGTCTGAATTTTTGCAGCTCAGATATAGTGGCCTGAGTATTGTTGGCTGGGGAGTTCTGGGAATTGAAGTCCAAATGTCTTAAAGTTGCCAAAGTTGAGAAAAACTGACTTACATTAGGAAGATTGGCATTGTGATCTGTTCATTTCCCCCCTTTCTGGTTTGCATATACTGTATATATTATGCAATCAGGTACCTTTATAATTTGGCAACCAAATTATACTGGAAGCCACCCCCAGAGAGAAGCAATTCCATGCATTTAAGGTAAACTGAAATGAAAAAATTAGTTATGTTTTCAGCAGAATCAGCTGGGAATTTTGCTTCTGCTGTACAGTTTTGTATTAAGGAAGAATTGTCAAACATACCATTTGCAACTGAGAGAAAATAGGGATTTTTCCTCCCATATTTAATTATTGTCAGAACCCACTGACAGCCAAATATCAGTAAGTACGTCTATGGATAGTCTCAGTCATCCAAGTCAAGGTTGCCCCAAAGGTGTTTTTTCAAGAGGCAGCTGGACTTTCTTGTTTTTCTTTGAAGATGTTTTGTTTCTCATCCAATGTGCAGTACAATGCAGTGGGAGATATGCAGATCTGTTCATTGGGGAAACAAAACAACCATTTCATAAACACATGGCACGATATAGGAAAGCAAACCCATCCGGACAAGGTTAAGCAATCCATCTGCATTTAAACGATAAAGGCCACTGTTTTGAAGATAGCGAAGTCCACATTTTGGACAGAGAGGACCGCTGGTTTGAAAGTGGGATCAAAGAGGCCATCTATGTCGAAATTAAACAGCCCTCTCTCCACAGAGGGGGAGGGATATGACATTATCTATCTCCAGTCTACAACACATTCCTTTCAGTAGTTCTAAGAAGGCTCCACATCCATGACCAGCTGTCTGCAAGGAATAATAAATCCTTCCATTCCCCACCATCCAGTCAGAGTTGAAGAAGCTTGTCGGATGAGAAGGGAAACATCTTCAAAGAAAAACAATACAATACAATACAATAGCAGAGTTGGAACGGACCTTGGAGGCCTTCTAGTCCAACCCCCTGCCTAGGCAGGAAACCCTATACCGTTTCAGACAAATGGCTATCCAACATCTTCTTAAAGACTTCCAGTGTTGGGGCATGGACAAGAAAGTCCAGTGGCCTCTTGAAAAAGCACCTTTGGCACATCAATAAGTATGGTGCAGCCCAAGAACAGGCTTATTGCTGATACAGTTAATTATATAACTATCCGTAAGCTACGTTAAGTTATTTTGGGGGATTTTTAGCATTTTATTTTCTATGAATGCCTCCAGAGTTTTCTTGAGGACCACAGGAGTTGTTGGAATGCAGATTACGTTTGTAGCAAACATTTTGTTACAAAGCAGAGGACACTATCATTCATTAATTAAAAGATATTTTGTAAATGAAATTAAGTGTAGGCAAGGACAACATTAGACCCGATGCTCTTCTGGCCGTGGATGATGGGACTTATAAATATCCAGCACGGTTGAAGGGGACGTTGCGAAAGGCTTCTATATCAATAGATTTCTACATGTCTCTTAAGTTACTCTTAACTACTTGTATTTTTTTTAATGTGGGGGATATGCCTGTCTACATTCATGATATACAGATGGTCCTCGACTTACAACAGTTCACTTAGTGACCATTTGAAGTTACAATGGCACTTAAAAATGAGTTATGACCGTTTTTCATACTTATGACCGTAGTGACATTCATAATCATGTGATCAAAATTTAAACATTTGGCAACTGTTTCATATTATGATGGTTATAGTGTCCTAAGGTCACATAATCTCCTTTTGCGATCTTCTGACAAGCAAAGTCATTGAGGAAGCCAGATTTACTTAACAACTTCCATAATTCACTTAACAATTGTGGCAAAAATGGTCATAAAATGGGGCAAAACTCACTTAACGAATGTCTCACTTAGCAACAGAAATGTTGGGCTCTAATCTAGTGTAAACTGAAGACTACCTGTATAGTTAATCCTCAATTTACAACCACAATTGGGACTGGGAAATGTGATGTTAAATGATATGGTTGTTAAGTGAAGTATCACATAACTGCACCTGATTTTAAGACCTTTTTGCCACAGTTGTTAAGCAAGGCAACACATGACAATGATTTGCAACCTTCCCTGCCATTTTCCCCATGGACTTTGCTTGTCGGCAGGGAAGGTTGCAATTAGCAAAATAGCAACCTCGCGGCTCAGGGATTCCTCAAATATAAATGCGACATGGTTGCCAAGTGCCCAGATTGCAATCAAGTGACCAGAAGAAAGCTGTGATGATCATAAGTGTGAAGGCTGTTCATATGTCATGTTTTTCAGCACCGTCACAACTTTGAACAAATGGTCGTAAATTGAGAATTACCTGTCAATCTTTCCAATCTTTTGACAGCCCAGCCTGGTGCAGTGGGGGGGGGGGGAGGAGTGGCAGGCACATGCTTGCACATCTGCATTTCTGTGTGCATTGTGCGTGCGTGCCCTCCTCTCCCACAAATGGAGCTCCATGTGTGAGCGGAGGGTGCTTGCATTCTTGTGCAAAGCTCCACTTCCATGAACAGCAGGCACTTGTGCTCACATGCGAAGCTCCAGTCGCATGAGCAGAGGGCACTTGTGCTCACACGCAAAGCTTCATTTGTGTGAGCGGAGAGCGCTCACACGAATGGAGCCCCCGCTCATTAGTGCAAGCGCCCTCCACTCGCACAAGTGGAGCTTCACATGCACACGCTTGCCCAGTGTGCTGCGGCCCGGGGGTTGGGGACCCTTGTATTACATAAATGCAATCTCTTTAAATTTAAAATGTACCGTAACTAAAGTATATAGATGACGGGTTGCTGACTCAAGGCAGAACGTACACAGCTGTCTCCAAAGCTCTTTAGAGCAGGGTTTCTCAACCTTGGCAACTTTAAGCTGTGTGGACTTCAACTCCCAGAATTCCCCAGCCAGCATTAAAGTTGTTGAAGTTGAGAAACCCTCCTCTAGAGCATGAAAGGCCTTGCTTTGCTGGTTCCCGTTGAAAGCTGTTTCTTTGGATAACATCAGGGAATGGAATTAATTCCAAAGGAGATTATCCTGGGACAGAGAAAGCAAGCAGGGTACACAAAGATATTTAAATGTGGAAGGACTGCCTTGGGTGAATTAACCCTTCAGTTGTCTTGGTCTGCAGGTGACACCTTGTTCCAGATGGCTGAAGTCCACAGGCAGATGCAAGTACAGTTGGAGGAGACGGTGAGTATCTGTAGGTGGTATTAACCCAGTACCAGATCTGCCCCTATTAAATTAATAGTCTGCTTATTTTGGCACCATGTTCTTTTGTCCTAGATTGGATATGTAGGCCCATTTTTTCCAATACCATGTCAATGTGACTCCCAGCCATTTCTGGGACTCAAAAGAGAGGGGAGGGAGGGAGAAGGACTCCCTTTGCCCAATTGTCATCTGTCCTTCTCTGCTTTTTCTTCCCTTGTTTTTAGCTGAAGTTTTTCCACTCTGAGATGCTATCCCAGCTGGAGCACAAACTGGAACTGGATATGAAATATCTGATGGTAAGTGAAAAGATTCATCTACATCTCTCTGGTCCATGATTTCAGATTTATCTCTCTGTGGCTGACCTCTTCCTCTTCCTCATTATTAAATATTTATCCAGTCCATAATGGCGGCATTCACATAGCATGCTGTCATAAACCGTGTTGACATAATGTGGTAAGCCGAAACTAAATATGGCTTAAATAGAGCCCAGCTTTAAGTTTGGGGTTTCTTACTTAGTGTAGCAGAAGAGCAGATAGAGCTGGAGGGTGGAATTAAGCATGTCATCAGTTTAGAATCGTTGCATTCCCATAACCACTCCTCAAGTCCAATCTCTCTTGAATTCCATTGACTCTTATCTGGCACCAATTTTCTGTTGAACTTTAGTTGACCACATTTTTGTATATAGGCTTCAATAAATCTATTCTGCAACCTTACAAAGGGTCCTGATTCTTTGCGCCTGACATTTAGGTCAGCCAGCATTCCTCAGGGAACCCAGTTTTCCAAATCTAACACATATATTGGATTTCAATTCCCAGAATCTTTCTGTCAATTAAAAGTCTGATCCAGCTGGAGGACACCAAGTTGTGAAATCTAGTATCTCGATTTGCATAGATTTTGATTCCCCATCATGTTAGATATAACTTTCCTTCTTGTCAACATTCAGATAGTCTTCACTTAGTGACTACAATTCAGACTGGCAAAACATCACTTAGGATTTTACTTTCTCGTTCTCTATGAATTCTCCTTGTCACAAATGAAAATCATGTGACTGCAAGATGCTGCATGTCATAAATGTGAGAATTGGTCGCAAAGCTTTCCCCCACCACCACTGTAACTTTGAACAGTCAGTAAACAAAGCAGACAGTAGGTGAGGACTATCTGCATGGCCACCTGTTTTTGGCTGAAAAGGATTCAGAACTTGACAGCAATTTAGGAAATATCTGTGCTTTGATATGAAAACCATGGAGTATCCTACACCTTCAAAGCTGATCTGGTCATAGTGCTTTTGTTTACTCCTGTTTCCCAACATATAGGCAACCCTGAAAAAGTATCAAGCAGAACATCGTACCAAAGCTGAATCAATTGAAAAGTGTCAGACTGAGCTGAAGAAACTGCGAAAGAAATGCCAGAGTAGCAAAAACCCACTGAAGTATGGAGATCGTGAAGTGCAGGTAGGTTTGATGGGGAAGGGAAGGGAGAATGACATTGCAAGGGGAAATATTAAGAAAACAATGAGAACATTGAGAACTTCTGGAGGAGATCAAGGTCATATCCTGTCAGATGTGTGGGATTCAGGTCATTGGTAAATCAGCCAGACTTCACCAGTTCAATGAACATGTTTATATATAAGCTGTACATAAAAGATTACAGGCCAGACTCCCTTCTGCTGAGTTCAACAAATGATCTACCCAACCAGGCAGATTTATCAACTTTGCACAGAATTGACTCCTCAAACTAATGTTGTGGTTTGTTTTTTTTACAAAAGCTTCTATATTAATTTTTCTTTAAGCAGGTTTGTTACTGGATTTGTTTTGTTGTGTTTCTGGCATGGTTCCAAACAACTCAAGTCCTTGTAGTGGGCTGCAACCCGAAGGCTGGATAGCTAGCTGGGGAGTTCTGGGAATTGAAGTCCACATGTCTTAAAAAGTGGCTGAGGTTGAGAAATACCGATTTACAGTCACAAATGGCTGCATTCATAGAATACACTGGACCAAATCCAACCCAAACACATTTGTTGTGCAGTGGGATTTGTGTGAATCAGGCCAACTGAAAGCACTGTTTTTGATGCATAATTGTTAGTGCGGCAGACTCCAGCCTGGTTTTATTTATTCCATATCATTTTCCTTTGTATAGGTAAGCTCGCTTCCCTTATGCATCACGCATGCAGGGCTGGGTTTCGACCGGTTCGCACCGGTCCCTGCGATCCGGTTGGTCGCCGAACCCGGAAGTAAGTAACTTCCGGGAACGGCAAAGCCCCCCCCCCCCGCGCCCGCGCACGCCCGCACACCCGCGCCCGCTCCTTACCGTTTTTTTCGAATTTCGCGCTTTCCACGCCTGCGCAGAACGCCTGCGCGATCCTCCAGGAGCAGCTGGAGCATCGCGCAGACACTAGTACGCATGTGCGTGCTGCGTGCGTGCACGCGTGCGCCCCATGCGTGTGCGAGGACGCCGCGTGCGTGCGTGAGGACGCCGCTGGCCTCGTTCCAACCGATTCGGTTGGAACGGGGCGAGAAACCCACCCCTGCACACATGTAACATATATTTCCCTGCACAACACAAGAGCAACCACTAATATGCATCAGCAGTGAGGAAATGCATGACATAGTTGCATAAAGCTACACCTACTTCAACCTGTCAATCAACAGATGTGTTGCTTTCAATCCTCATAACCATCATGCAACAAGGCCATGCTGCTTAACAACTACAAGATGTGTCCAGCACATCTGGAGAACACCAAATTGCAATACGCTAAGCAATTCTACAAATGGCATGTATAGAGGATGGTGGTTTACAGTGGCCATTGTAGTTCTACTTATAGGAATAGCTTAGGTGTGCGTGATTACGCTAACAACTTACAAGAGGAAGTGGGTTGACTCTGAAAATAAATTGGCAGAGTGAGTTGAATAACCACAGATGCTAAATAAATTTAGTCATCAGATGCTAAAATTCAGGCAGCGCATAAGCACATTTCCTCCAAAAATATACTTTTAATAATTTGGCTAGTACAAAGAATATCAGGTTTTTTGTATCTTGTATCTAGTTAAGACATCTTACAAAGATGTGCTGCATTTTTAAAATCTGACCAAGTTTGAGGCCTGCGTTGTTTTGTGGAACTAAGAATGCAAATTGATGCAATCTGGATGCAAAAAATGGTATGGGGGGAAATGCTTGGAAGATTGGGTTTCTGCAGTCCTTCAGAGTGGCCTCTTACTCTCAATTGTGCATTAAGAGTTTCTGTCTTCTAGAGTACAAAAATGAAACCTGGCAGCTGTTGCCCCCTCCCCTTCCCATGTGTGTCTGGGTCACTGCCTTCTCCTTGGGTTGCTGTCTGGTGTTGAGATTGGGGTCACTAAGAAGGTGAGGTCTTGAAAAGGTTTAATATTCTGTAGCCATTTGGAGCTTAAAGAGATAAGCTCTGTGGAGGGGCTACCTGTGAAAAAGGGGGGGGGAAATCACCCTGATGCACAGATTGTTTTACACACCTGCCCACAAAACGTACACACAGTATGATGTCCATGAGCAGGCCCTGTTCTTGTGCAAAACACCTACAGGCCTTGTTCTTGTGCAAAACACAGACACTGTTCTTGTGCAAAACATTTGCAGGCCCTGTTCCCATGCAGAACACTTATAGGACCTGTTCTTATGCAGAACATTTATAGAACCCTATTTCTACGTGTATTTGCCTTGCTGGAGCCCTGTCTAGAGTGTTCCTTTTGCATCACTTTTTCTCATGCACAATAACACCTCGACTGTTCCCCTTTGAGCCTTAAAGGGGATGCAGTCCTAAAGAGGGGGGGGGGAATCAAAAAGCAAGCCAGAAATCCACTTTACTATACAGTATTGCACCAGAAAGTAGGCCACTCACCAGTGTGGTCTTGTGTTTGCCGGGTGTGCCCAAGCTGGCAAGCTGACACAACTCATCCTGCATTCACACTGCTTCCTCCTGGCTCCCTGACTCACTCTGGGCTAGTGCCTTGCATCCCCTATTTATCTTCCTTCCTCCCCTCCCCGTCCTGGGAATCCCCAAAGCAAGCTTTGGGCTCCTTTTGTCAACCTTGTTGCCACAGTAACCATTACTTCAGGATCAAGGCCTGCTGCAGCTGGGGAGGGGGGCAGTAAGGAAGGGGCACAGGATAACCCTTTCTTGCCCGTATCTTCTGAGATTGCCCACTGCCTGCCAGCCTAAGGTGCCAATAATGGAAAATCTAGCACATAGTGACAATGGAGTATCCAGCACTTAACACATTTTCTTCCTTTTTTGTGCGATTGCAATGATACAAGCTGGATAAAAGGATTGACGTTCCATGAAAACTTTTAGGGTGTCTCTTCCAAGAATGCCTTTTAAAATGTTTAAGGATGGTACCAATAAAGGAGGTAATATCTATCTAAATATGTGCTCTTGATGCTCCAGAGTGCATTGATGATGTTACCTAGTTTGGGTAATAAACATCTGCAAGAAAACAAGCTCAGAGAGCACAGAGTACTCCTCATTTAAGGAGGGGAGTCTTGCGGTTCCACCACAAATGCGCGTACGACAAAAGCGTGTGTGACTAAAGCGCGGTGACAAAACCGCACCGTCAAAACCGCGGAGACGAATGAGCGCTGAAGCGCGCTGACAACAGCGCGCCGACAGAAATGCGCTGTAACATAACCCTAAACCTAACCCTAAACCTTACCTTAACTTAAATCGCGCTTCTGTCGGCGCGCTGTTGTCGGCGTGCTGTTGTCGGCGCGGTTTTAGCGCCACGGTTTTGTCGGCGCGCTTTTGACGTTCGCGGTTATGTCGTGCCACGGAGTCTTGCAACCTTCTGGGTTTTGGACCACAGCCATCACTCATCATTTGTGCACAAAGCAGCCATATATTGTGGGAAAATCTAATATACCTGGAAAATGACAGACTGCTGTTCCTTTATCCATATGCTAGCGATAATAATATACTGTACGTGAGTCATGCAATATGCTTAGGATCTAGTGGGGGCTTGAGCAGAAAAATAGGGAGAAATTATGTTTGGTAAATGTTAAAACCTGAATACAAAATAGAATGTTTTGGTTTTGTTCTTTAGTACAAATTGAAGGAGTTGAAATAACTAATCAACAAAATATAGCAGATAAGGGGTTTGGGGTGTGGGAAAGCCTGTAATAGATCATCAAAAGTGGGTATGAAATAATAATAACATGTTAACAGCAACATTAATAAGTACATTTTACTGTATTTATACTGGGCACATTTTAACCTGCTGTGTTTTTCAAGAGCCTTGACAAATGATACAGTAATAGCAAAAATTCTTAAGATTGCTGATTAAAATACACAAATTATTTAAATATGCCAACGTAAAGATGCCTTTGAGTTAGGATCAGCTCATGGTGGCTTCTTAAAAATATGCAGAATTTTTTGAGAAGAATTTGGAAATCAATCAATCCTGGGGATTCTCGGAACTGAAGTCTCCACAACAGGAAGGCTCCTGATTGGATGATATTTTTGGTTCCTGGATTCTGTATAATGGGGGGGGGGGGGGAGGGTGTCTTCAAAATATGGTCAAGGAAGTCAGGATATTGGATTAAAATGATTCATTTAAGGTCCAACCCAATTAAAAAATAGCTTGAGTTTTGATTGCACCATTGTGGGCAGCAATCTTGGTGGTTTGCAGAAAAATTATTTGCATTTTTTTAATATTGCGCTAAATACTATTTATATATTTTAAACATCCATATTAGTGGTCTGCGGGGCTTTAAATTATGAATGTAGTGGTCCCTGAAGTCTGAAAGGTTGGTGACCCATGATCTAGACCAGTGTTGCCCAATGGAAGGCATTTTAAGATGTCCGGATTTCAATTTTCATTGCTGGCTGGTGCATTCTGGGAATTGAAGTCCGGACATCTTAAAATGGCTACCACTGGGAAACAGTGATCAAGACTTGCATGACCACACCTTGAGGACACTATTCGCCATGAAGCTTTGCTCTTGATTAAACCAGATGGCCATTGTCCAGTCTCTGCATCAATTGGGAGGTGTCTACTCTCTCTCTCTCTCTCTCTCTCCCTCCCTCCCTCCCTCCCTCTCCCTCCCTCCCTCCCTCCCTCCCTCCCTCTCTCTCTCTCTCTCTCTCTCATCATCTTAGTATGTGGAAGTCCTGAGCGCCAAGCAGAGCGATCTGGATCAGTTTGTGGCCGAAGGCTACAAAGCAGCCTTGACGGAGGAACGGCGCCGGTACTCATTCCTGGTGGATCGCCAGTGTGCTGTTTCCAAGCACTTCAGCAATTATCACAGCAAGGTGAGCTGCTTCTCTTTTGCCTCCTTCACTCCCCCCTCCCAGCATATGCTTTGGGTTCAAATTCACCCTAGACATCCTCCAGCAAAACCTGGAGACTAGGGCTCCTGTGTGCATTGTGGTTCTATATTTGCAAGAGAGTTGTTAGAAAAAAATTCAGTTGTGATCACTATCCTGCCTTTTTTGACACTGTCCCTGGGGTTACTTCTTCTTGTAATGTGGAAATATAACATTCCCCGTGTTTAATGGTCCTTGACTTACAACCATTCTGTTCAAAGCTACAGCGGCATTGAAAAAAAGACTTATAACCGGTCCTCGCACTTGCGACCATTGCAGCTTTCTCATGGTCACTGTGATGAAATTTGAGCTTGGCAACCTGCATATATTTATAATGGTTGCAGCATCCCACATGATCACCATTTGCGACCTTTCCAGACAGGTTCTGGCAAGCAAAGACAGTGGGGGAAGCTGGCTTTACTTAATGACTGCTGATTCACATAACAACTGCAGTGAATCACTTAACAACCATAAAATAGGTTGTTAAAATAGGTTCTAAAATGTGGCATCTCACTTTATACCTGCCTTTCTTAACAACAGAAATTTTGGTTGCAATTGTGGTCATAAGTCAAGGACTACTTGTAGAATGAAATAATGGGGAAGGCAACATGAGATTCCCAATATGTCTTCTTGATTCCCAGAGGGAAACCCCAAAAACACGTATTCCTGCTTGAACGTCTAGGGGAAACAATGGGAAATAAATAAAGACTTTCTCTAAAGTAAAGAAGAAGAAATTAGAAGTGGTGTTAAGGACATCTGTTTATTCAAAGTGGACAGCACAGAGACTTTCTGCCAGAGGAAGCGATAGTTATTGAGGCTGCATCAGATTTAATCTTTGCAACTAAGCTTCCTGTCAACGCTTGAAATCAAAGGCAGGCAGAGTCCAAGACATTTTCCTTCTTCAAACTAGGAAGCAATTCTTTGTTAATACAGTTCAATGGATTTTCTACTGTTGGCAAGTTTTAGAGAGAAAAGGTATAGATAAAGGAGAATGTTTGTAGCTAAGAGTTGAAATGAGGGGTCCTTGGTGCTCTCTGAGCTTGGTTGTTTTCTTGCAGGCATTTCATCATCCAAACAGGTAACATCATCAATGCTAGTAGGAAGTGGGGTTTGCTCTCTTTTATATTCCAGTGGCTTGCTCTGTTGGTGAAAGTGATCTTGGTGGGTTTTTGGTTGGGTTGTTCAACAGTTGGCTTGTTTGGCAGTTCTTTGATTGGGATATTGTGCACTTCTTGTTTGTTGTCTGATTATTATCTGCAAGAAAACAACCAATAGCAATAGTACTTAGACCAGGGGTGGGTTCCTGCCAGTTCTACAGTGCCGTTTAGAACCGGTTCCACCTCCCTCCCCCCGCCCGTCCGCACATCACAAGATGAAGAGTGAGAGGAGGAATTCTGGGAGTTGAAGTCCACAAGTCTTAAAGCTGTCAAGTTTGAACACCCCTGGGGTATTTTTTCTAAAGGGTTATGGGTGCAAGGGTCTTGTAACTTGGCAGCTTTAAGACTTGCACACTTCAATGCTAGAGTTCCTGAGCAAACATATTGGTTGCTAAGCAAGAGTGTTGTTAAGTGGGTTTCATCACATTTTACAGGTTGGCCACACCCACCCATTCACATGGCTGGCAAGCCACTTCCACCTGGTCACATGGCCAGCAAGCCACTCCCACAAAGCAGACCACACCTACAGAAGAGGTTCTAAAAGTTTTTGTAATCCACCACTGACTTAGACCTATATACTGCTTCAACAATCTGGGTCTTCATTTTACCAACCTCAGAAGAATGGAAGGCTGAGTCAGCCTTGATTGAGCCTGATGAAATTCAAACTTCTAAACTGCTGGCAGCCAGCAATCAGCAGAAGCAGCCTGCAGTACTGCACTCTAACCACTGTGCCACCACGGCTGTAACCAAGCTTAGAGAGCATCAGAAACTCTTCAGAAAGGGTATATAACTTGGCTAGCTAAAAGGATTATCAAGCCACCATAATCTCATTTGCAATAGGTGCGGGAGCTGTTGTCAGGCAGACTGCCCATTTGGCAAACATCGTGCACCCAACCTACTCGTTTACCTGAGCGGGCATTGGCTCTGGTCAAGCTCACCGCCAACAACACCACAGCTGGCATTTCTGCCCCAGGCGTGGATCCACTCCTTGTCTCTAAGACCCTGGAAGAGACTTTAGAATTGGGACAAAGTCACGTGAGTGTTTGTGGGTCAGGGCCGATAAACAGGATGTTAGCTTTTCCCTTTGCCTTCACTGTTTTGGTTTGAATTTCCGAAAACCATGGAGGTCTCCAAATGGCAGCTTCCGATATGGCCTGGAGCAGGAATGGGGAGGGTTTTTCCTGGCCTTTAGATCATGGAAGAAGATGCATTTCTTCTATAGGGGGTGGTGGGAAGGATAAGGGGATGCTTCTTAAAACCTGTATGAGATCTCATCAGCGCTCTGCATTTATTCATTCCTAACTTATCTCCCACAGCGGACTTCAATCCAGGAAGGAACACTGCTGCTCAATGGGGATTTGCACCGTGGGCGGGGATCCCGTGACTCCAGTCGCCTGTCAATCAGCGCGCCTCTCACCAACACCACCCCAGGTCTGATCCCCACCAAGCCCACTCAGAGCTCTTCACAAATCAAGGTTGCTGACAGCTATTCTTGCACTCTGCCAATTCCACGCAAAATGTCCATGGAAACTCGCCTGGCAACTGTAGGTGAGTGTTATGCATTCATTCTATTCGTTCTATCGTTTCGCACCCCATTCTGAGTCCATCTTGTTTCAGCCAATATATCCTTCGGCAATATAGGTAGTCCTCGACTAACGACTACAAATGAGCCCCAAAATTATGTTGCTAAGTGAGACATTTGTTAAGTAAGTTTTGCCCCATTTTATGGCCTTTCTTGCCACGGTTGTTGAATTAGTAGCAAGGTTGTTATATAAATCTGGCTTCCCCATTGATTTTGCATGTCCAAAGTTTGAAAAGGGGGAATCACATGACCCCAGGACATGTATGTACTGTATTTTTTTTATCAAGTGCTGTGCCAGCAGAAACAAAGTATTAGGTGCTGCAGATTGTCAGCAATTTCCTTCTCCAGCACATGGATAAATACACCAGGAAACATCGATCTACCTACCTACTCTCTCTCTCTCTTCCTACTTACCTACTGTACTTCTCTCTCTCCCGACCACTTTATCCACCTACATACCTACCTTCTCTCTCTCTCCCTACCTATCTACTGTATTTCTCTCCCTCTCTATTTCTCCCTCTCTAATCCTCTACCTACCTACCAACCTACCTACTCTCTCTCTCCCTACCTATCTACTGTATCTCTCTCTCTCTCTCAACCTACCTACCTACCTACTCTCTCTCTCTCTCTCTCTCTCTCTACCTACCTACCTACCTATCTACTGTATTTCTTTCCCTCTCTATTTCTCCCTCTCTAATCCTCTACCTACCAACCTACCTACACTCTCTCTACCTACCTATCTACTGCATTTCTCCCTCTTTCTAGTTCTTTCTCTCTCTACCCCTTTATCTACCTACCTACTTACCTAGCTACTCTCTCTCCTTACCTACCTACTGTATTTCTCTCTCTCTCCCAACCTCCCTACTCTCTCTCTTTCTCTCTACCTACCTACCTACCTACCTACCTACCTACCTATCTACTGTACTTCTGTCCCTCTCTATTTCTCTCTCTCTAATCCTCTTCCTACCAACCTACCTACTCTCTCTCTCCCTACTTATCTATTGTATTTGTCTGTCTCTCTCTCTCTCTCAACCTACCTACCTACCTATCTACTGTATTTCTCTCCCTCTCTATTTCTCTCTCTAATCCTCTACCTACCAACCTACCTACTCTCTCTCTCCCTACCTATCTACTGTATTTCTCCCTCTTTCTATTTCTTTCTCTCTCTCTACCCCTTTACCTACCTACCTATTTACCTAACTACTCTCTCTCCTTGCCTACCTACGGTATTTCTCTCTTTCTCTCCCTCTACCTACCTACCTACTTTTTTAAAAATTTGCCTCTTCAAAACTTTGGTGTGTCTTATACTCCCAAAAATACCATATGTATGTCAAATATAAATATGAACCAGTTGCCAAGCACCCAAACATTGATCTCATGACCATGCAACGTTGTGAAAAGTGTAAGAAATGGTCCCAAGTCTCTTTTTTACAGTGCCATTGTAACTTTGAACGGTCACTAAACGAACTGTTGTAAGTCGAGGACTATCTGTAGTTCCAAGATTTTGGCATTTGATCCTTCTCCCTAAATACTGATCTGGAGTGTTGGAAGAATGTAAATGCTAATCTTTGCAAGAAGATGAATAAAATCTGTTTTTCATTTTTTTTGGAACTGAGGACACTGGTTGAAAGATGCAAAAATGTCAAGAGAAGTCCACCATTTTCCATGAGGGGTTACTCTTACATGGAATTGCAACCTGGTGTCCCATCCCTAACACAGAGGCCTCCAAACGTGGCAACTTAAGACTTGTGGACTTCTAACTCCTAGAATTCCTACACCAGCCATGCTACTAGTTAGGGAATTCTGAGAGTTGAAGTCCACCCATCTTCTAATTGTGAGGGCTAACAAACATTGCTTGAGGGCTGCCTAAGGAGAAAAAAGGCAGGGGAGAAACATAACTTACCGCACAGGAATGCCATTAACTTCCACCTATCCTCCCCACCCTTTCTTGCAGTAGAGAACAAGACCCTGCCCCGCATTAATCTTCTTTCAATCCTGCCTCCGCGTTCCGAGCGTCCAAGAGTCCAGGCAATCTTCTCCCACTCGGCAGGAGAGAACAGCACCCTTCTCAACTTCCAAGAGGGAGATATCATCCTGTTATTGGTGGCTGAGGCGAAGGATGGCTGGCATTATGGGGAAAACGAGACAACCAGAATGTAAGTGAAAACTCCTCTATTCCTTTTGCCCTAGAAAAACTAGATTACTGCAGGTAGTTCTCCATTTACGACTGGCCTCTTAGCAACCGACTGATATTGTGACAGAAAAAAAAGCTGACAGCAAATTAACATTGCTCTAAGCCAGAATATGCTTTGGTTTTGCCTGAGCCATTTGTGGCTGAGCCAGCCTGTTGTAGTTTCTAAATCGTGGTTTGTGACTTGACATTAACCTATCCATAAATCCAATCATCCCAAACCCATTTATTTTTGACAACCTCCTCTGAGATAGTTCAAGTTGAAGAACAGCAATTGGTCCCAAAGTGCTTTGTGAAGTCTGTGGTGGAGCAGGAATTTGAATCTAGCCCTCTTTGTTCCTAGTCTAAGATTCAAACCACTATAATATTTGATTTCTCCTCCATAATAATTCAGGCAGGGTGGGGGTAAGAGTTTACAAAGACCACCTGAATTCTAGCTTTCCTCTTTTCATTACTTTATTCAGTCATTTTTTAAAAAACTACATTTGTCACCTCCCCTCCTTCAGTTGGGGATAGAAAACAAAAAAGAGGTTTTGTGTTCTTCTTTCTGTCTTAAATATCTATGCCTCACACTTTCAGGAAAGGTTGGTTTCCGTTTTCCTACACACGACCCTTTCCTTCAGCTGAAGGAGCTAACAAAGGACTCAGCAGGTAAGTCCTGGCACCTCAGTCTTGCAATTTAGAAACAAAACTAATTGTTGTCCTTGACTTACTTAGCAACCTATCAAAGTTCCAACAGACATACCTGGGGTTACTTACCTTTTGACCACTCTGGGTGATCAGCAACTGGACCATGTTTGCTGCCTTTTGCAGATGTCCCACAGTCACATCCTGCTTTTTGCTTCCTGTTCTTAACAAAACCTCACCCACTGTGAACCATGGGCTTGCTTAATGACCACGGATTTGCAACCACGGTAATTTGCTTAGCAACTGCCACAGAAAAGGTCCCAAAATCAGGTCAGTCACATGACCGACCTGTTTTATGACCATCGTGAGTTAACAACTGTGATGGCGAGGCTGCATAATGGTTTTAACTCCAAGACTTAACGTGTAGTTTCAGAGTCAATATATCACAAGGATACTGTCAACCCTGAAACTATCTTGGAGCTTCAGTGTTGCCACACTGGAGCTGAGGGTAAGGAAGGGGGGATTAGAGATAGCTGGGGTTGTGTAGTCAAAACAAAATACTTTCTCTTGGGAACCAAGGACATTCTCACTCCTTGCCGGAGGAAAAAAGGAGTGATATCACCCAGCCACCAGATAGCACCTTGTGCTATAGGACCATGTGACTGATTGTTTGGGGTTGAGGGAAATATTTTTACTTTTGATTAGGTGAAAACCGTGGGAACCTTGAGAGTTGTTTTTCACCATTTGTGCCAATATGATATATTCAATAAAGTTATTCTCTGAGGAATTCATTTGCCTTGGAGTTTTGCTTGCTATGAATCTATTACTTGGAACCCTGACTGATACAGGATACTTCTATCCCATGGCTTCCGCAGTCCACATGGCTCTCCCATTAGCTATAGGATCAACCAGTACCTGCTGTATGGGTTGATCCAGAAGATGCAAAATCTCCTTTTCCTTTCCACATTACGAGAATAACAGAGTTGGAAGAGACCTTGGAGGTCTTCTCATCCAACTCCCTGCTCAGGCAGGAAACCCTATACCATTTGAGACAAATGGTTTTCCAATCTCTTGTTAAAAACTTCCAGTATTGAAACATTCATAACTTTTGGAAGCAAGTTATTCCACTGATTAATTGTTCAGCCAGGAAATTTCTCCTTATTTCTAGGTTGCTTCTCTCCTTCATTAGTTTCCATTCATTGCTTGTCCTGCCTTCAGATGATTTGAAGAATAGGTTGCCCCCCCCCTTCTTTGTGGCAGCCCCCTCCCCCTTAAGTTAAAAGTAGTCCATGCCTTGTCATTCAGGTTTCCCTGACAAAAAGAGTTGGATTAATGGAATATATCTGGAAGGCTTGGGACTAGTCTTTAGACTCCTTCAGGAAGCAGTGTGTTGTCTCAAGCAGGCAGGCATTAGATAGAAATCCTCACCATAAAACTTCACCTGACCTTTTCACTAGTGGCTTCCCTCTTAGCAAGATGAACAGTAGCAGCGCAGGAAATTTGGATCGAGCTGCATCTCCTCCTGCTGGACCTGATGGGGAAGATGATTCAAAGTTTGGCCCTTCAGCCCGTATCTGTGCATCTCGACAACGACCTTTCAGCATGTTAAATCCTGACCGGTCACAGGTGAGTTTCATGGGGGCATGGTGGGAGGGAGGGAGGAAGGAAGGAGAGAAGGAAGGAAGGAAGTAGGGAGGGAGGGAGAGAGGGGGAGAGGGAAGGTGAGAATGGAAGGAAGGAAAGGGAAAATGGAAGGAAGGGAGAAATATGAGAAAAGGAAGGGAGGGAGGGAAGAAAGGAAGGGCCTGTATTTGCCCATTGCCATCTGCAGGTGGTGTCCATTGTGCAAAGTCCTAGATTTGGGGCATGGACAGAGAGGATCCCTTAACTTCTGAATGCATTTTTCTTTTCTTTTACTTTCCAGTTGACAAATGAGTTTGGAAGTCCATCTGCCTCTCCTTCAAGGTGAGACGCCTCCTGTTATCTCTTGTTTACATTCTGTGGAATCTCTTGTGTACCCTGTTCTGGCATTATCTTGTGGGCCTGTGCTTTAGAACACAGAATTCATCTTATATGGTTGGGTATTAGCTCTTAATTCTGTTTTTATTGGTTGAAATGTATTTCATAGACAAAAAAAAAAGAATGTGAAACTTCTAAATAATAAACCAGCACTACAGCTCTAAGGCCAGTTTAAAATCTTTTGTTCTGAATATGCTGATTTTATATCGCAGCTGCAGATTGTTTTTTTAGCAGTTTTTATTATAATCGGTTAACTAATAAAGCATTGAGAGGTTTTATAGTGAGAGAAAATTATGCTAGAACACGTAATCCGTTTTTTGTAATATAGGCAGCCCTTGTCATACGATCACAAGTGGGAAATGAATTTCCTTTGTTAAGCAAGGCAGTTGTTAAGTGAGCCGCTCCCAGTTTTACAACCTTTTTTTGCCATGGTTGTTAAGCAGATTGTTACCCTGATTACATGAATCAGGTGTGTCATTCATGTCATTAAGCGAATTTGGCTTCTCCCACTGATTTTGCTTGTTGGAAGATGGCCAGGAAGGTCACAGATGGCAGTCACATCATTCTAGGAGGCTTCAACCATTGTAAATACATACTGGTTGCCCAGTATCAAAATTTAGATCATGTGATTGTAGAGATGCTGAAGTGTTCATATGTGCAAGTACTGGTGGTAAATCGCTTTTTAAAAATCCTGTTGTAACTTTGAACAGTTGTTAAACAAATGACTGTAAGTAAAGGACTTCCAGTATCAGCTCCACTTTAGTAGTCCCTTCAAAGTGTTCATTTTAGCCTATATAAAGCAGAGGTGGGGAACGATGGCCCTTTTATGACTTGTGAACTTCAACTCCCAGAATTCAACTTCAACTCCCAGAATTCATTCATTCATGGTATGGTTGTTGTGTGTTTTTAAATTGTGGTATTGTTTTGTTCGTCTTTTTTATTCCTTTTTTGTACCCCACTCCCCTTGACTTGGGTTGTGAGCTGCCCTGAGTCCCCTTCGGGGAAAAGGGCGGCATAGAAATATAATAAATTCAATTCAATTCAAGTCATAAAGGAGCCATCATAACCCCCACTGCTATAAAAGCAAAGGATTTTTCAGGAAAGAGAGCCCAGCCAGGGTAATGCTGATGGACAGAGGTTCTCCTGGCAATCATCAGACCAGCGGTCCCCAATCTTTCTGGCTTGTAGGCCTGGCCACGCTGGCAGGGGGAAGAGGGGATGGTTCTGTGTGAATGGTAGGCACGCGCATGTGAGTGTGCACAGCTACTTCTATGGAGTGGAGTTACACACGTATGCGTGCTTGCACAGCCCGGTTCCGAAAGGGACCACAGACTGGTGGTGGGCCACATCCCAGGTTTAGACATTAAACAGAGGCTTTATGATTCCTCTAAGCCAGTAGTTCTCATTTTTTTCCTCATTACGGAGCCCTTTAAATACCTTCTGTGGCCACGGACCCCCAAGGCTTAATTCAAAATTTAAATCATAAATGTTTCTTCAAGCCTTTGTGGACCCCCGGTGACAACGTCATGGCCCCTCCCTCAGGGGTCTGCAGACCACAGGTTGAGAACCCCGGCTGTAGGCCATTTTAAACCGGTTTTACTTGTCTTTTCACCACCAAACTATGTAATGTTTTATATTTAAGGCATTCATTCTTTAAAGTCTATGCTATGCAACAGCTCTACTGCTGGTGAATTGAAGAGAGACGATGTAAAGCCAAATAAATGAACAAATAAAATGTGCGAAGCTTTACAGAAATCCAGCGCATTGTCTGATAACGATACTGGCTATTCTGCCCCATCAGCTTTGTTGCTTTAATCTCCGTCTGCAGCAGCCTTTCCAAGATGCATTGTCAGTTCCCAACACCTGCTGGTTAGGAATAGTGTGTGTTTGTGTGTGCATGTACGTGTGTGTGTGTGTAGAATTTAATTAGTCTGGTAGTTTGGGGAAGGTTGACCTTAAGCATAACAGTTTTCTTTTTGCAGCTTCAAAAAACTGCCTGAAATCTGGGCCTACACTTCTCACACTGCCTCTCTCTTTTTCACCTTGCAGGATCAATCCCTTTGCTCATGTTAAGCTGAAACGTACGGTGACCAATGACCGCTCGGCCCCACTCATCCAGTGAAGTGTGCAATGTTAAGTGGAGATAGACCGCTGCCCTGCTTTCCCCTCTTTCCCTCACCACGTGGCCTTTCCCACCTAACATGCTACTTCTGGCTCATAGTAGGTTTCGCAGGCCAGGCTGGTCCAGGCGTTCCACCCTCCCATAATGGCACAGAAAAAGTCCACAAACTCGACACACAACAAAAAGGCTTTCATTGGTGGTAGCAATTCCAGGATGCTGAGAAGGCAAGCTAACGGCAGGAGGACAGTAACAGCCGGAGAGGAGCTAGAGTTTGGGTGCAAGTAATGGAGGCAGAGGTGTAACAGTTGGATAAACAGGCAGGAGAAGGGTGAAGGATGTGGGGACAGGTGGAAAGAGGTCAGATGGAAGGAAAAGGGAGATGAAAGAGAGCTATGGATGGCATGTTACAGAATATTCAAATGAAGATAAATTCAGCGAATGTGGGTCTCTGAATGTGATGCATGTTTCTTACAAACTCAAAGCTTCCACTGATCAGAATCTTTTTGCATTTTCTTACCCACTTTGGCTAAAATTCCACATGCATGTTCTCAGAAAGAAGGTACTGGTAGTCCTCGACTTACAATCACAATTGAGCCCAAAATTTTTGTTGCTAAGTGAGACATTTGTCAATTGAGTTTGGCCCCATTTTTCGACTTTTTGTGCCGTAGTGATTAAGTTAACCACTATAGTTCCTAAGATAGTAACATGATTTTTAAATGAATTTGGCTTCCCCATTGACTTTGCTTGTAAAAAGGTCACAAAACTTGACCCTGGAACACTGCAACTGTCATAAATATGAGTCAGTGGCCAAAATCCAAATCATATGACCATGGGGATGCTACAATGTGTGGAAAAAAAAGGTCCCAAGTCATTTTTTTCAGTGGCATTGTAATTTTGAATGATCACTAAACGGACTGTAAATCGAGGACTACCCATATTTTGAAACCAAATGAAGGTGTGTTTACATCAGCAACCTAAGGTTTTGTTCTGTTTTTTTTTTAATTCAGCAAGTCTTAAATGTGCCTCTCTTTAGAGTTCAGTTCTGCTAAGCCGGTTGAGTAATTGAATGACTGCACGTATCATACAACACCTGGGTCATATGCACTTTCCATTCCTCAATAAACTTCTACACTTATCATTACCTAAGTCATAAATAAACATATTGCCTGTGGACTTCCAGTAGAAAGTCCACACTAATCTTTTCAATTGTGTAGCAGTGAGAGATATTGTTTTTAGAACAGAAGGGACAGGGAAAACTGGTTTAGGAGAGTAAGAGAGAAGTGATGGGAGGGATGGTTAAATCAAGGAAAATCACATTCAAAGCCGATTCATACTTATAAGATACATTGGTATTTCGTCATTGAGTTATTCAGCTACAGGCCCAGCTTACTTAGAAATCACTTGGGAGTGATTATGAATTGATTGTATTGAAAAGCATCAGATTTCAATAAGTTTGAAAGATCTTATTGTGGTGTTGCTTTTGTACTGGCCTCTTAACGCCTGGAAATCACCCATTTGAATAGTGCTGTTATCATGTGATAAGCATACAAATGTGAAATAGCTCGGGGAAGGTGAGTGTGTGAACAGTTCCATTGAAGAAGTAAAGCAGTGTTTCTCTTAGCAACTCTTAAGACATGTGGGCTTCAATTTCCAGAATTCTCTGGCCAGGAAGGCTGGCTGGGGATTCTGGGAGTTGAAGTCCACATTTCTTAAGAGTTGCTAAGGTGAGAAACAGTGAGGAAGAAGGTTGTAAGTTTTGCAAAAAATGCTATTGATAATTGATGTGCTGTCTCTACATTCATTGCACGATTGTAGGCCTATCTTAAGTGTCTTAACAAAACATGGGTTGTGGATTGAAAAGGAGCCAGGATTTATGATTACTGGATTCTCTGAATCGGGTCTGCGGTCCATGAAGTGATCCATTCTGCTAGTAGGTTTTGATTCCTCTTCAAACAATTGTTGAGATATTTTCAGGGGGGTGGGAGCATATCTGTATTATGAAAAGGTTACCATTAAAATAGACCACTTATTTTGTAATTTAATTGTTTTCTGCAAATTTAACTAGAGATTTATCTTATTATGATATGCAATGGTCAAAAAATATATAGAGATTTTCCCCTGCTCTCAAGGAAACTTGAGATAGGAAGGATAGTCAGGGCTTCTGTGTGTGAAAGGAAGAAATAGATTAAAGCAAGGCAGTTGCTGATTTATTATTATTTTTTAAAGTGTTTATTTAATTTCAGTTGCCAGAATGTATAATAAACACAGTTATTCAGTAGTATTCAGGTCCTGGCAGACTAAACTGCAGGCATTTTGGTCAAAGCCAAAATAGAGTAATTCAACTATATTGTCAGAAGAAAGAAATATTTTTCCCAGTGAGGAAAGGAAATGCCATCTCGCTTTTCTTTTGCCCCTCACATTCTTCTTCGACTGACAAAGAACCCAGTCATTTAAAATCCAAGTATGCCCTCTTGCAGGCTTAGCTATGCTATTACAGAATCCTGGATAGATTCAAGTAACATGTTTATTGATCCTGATTTAATCTTGAATGCGGTTGAATAAATAAGCAACAACACAGCCCTTTTGGGATAAGCTAAATAAACGCACAAGATGTCCACCTTTGATGAAACTAACAAACCGTATAGTGAAACTGTGGCTTTGGAACTATCAGGGCTGAAAAATATCAGAATGCCTTTGTTATTGGAAAGAAAAAAAGATTGATATTTTACCAATGAAAGAATACTCAGATGCTTTTTCAAAAGACAACTGGATTTTTTTTAGGTTTTTGTTTGTTTGTTTTTTGAGGAAAAAGAAGATGTTTTCTTCAGGAAGAAATAAAAATATTTTCTTCTTTTTCCTCAAAGAAAAAACAGTCGAGTTTAAAAAAAAACCACCTTACAGACAACTATGACTTGGATGACTCAGAATCTCCACAGACACAATAAAATAATAATTTCAGGTTTTGGAGGTACAAGGTTTATAGAGTTTTATATAGCTACCTCCCACTTGTAGTTCACCCGAGTTTCATTATTTTTTCTAATTTGTAAAAAAAAATAAAAGGAAGACAGAAAGACAGATTAGCTAGATGACACGTTTTGAATTGCTAATGCTAGGAGCGATCCCTATATGAGTTCAGAATCAAACCATTTGTTTTTCTTCTACGCTCCTGTTTACGAACATTTGCTTTACTTTGCAGTACAGGAAGTCCTCGACTTACAATTGAACCTCTGTTGTTAAGTGAGACATTTCTTAAGTGAGTTTTGCCCCATTCTATGATTTTTCTTGCCACAGTTGTTAAGCAAATCACTACAGTAGATAAGTCAGCAACCCGGTTGTTAAGTGAATCTGGGTTTCCCATTGACTTTGCTTGTCAAAAGGTGATCACATGACCTTGGGACACAGCAATGGCCATAAGTATGAACCAGTTTCCAAGCATCTGAATTTTGATCACATAATCATGGGGATGCTACAAAGATTGTAACTGGGAAAATGATCATAAATCACTTTTTTTTCATGCCATTATAGCTTTGAACAGTCAGTAAATGAACTGTTGTAAGTCGAGAACTATCTGTATTTAGGCCTCTTTCACATCAGAACTGTTGTTCCCCCTTTTCCAGCTAGCAATAGTTGACAGTATTCAAACTTAGTGATATTAGAATTGAGAGGCATATTAAAAGAACAAGATCAGCGCAACGGTTGGTGACTTGAATCTCTACTCTGTATTTCCAAAATCCGACATTTATTATAAGTTGCAAAAAGATGTGAACATTGCATATATTTGTTCACATTTCAATATAAGGTAGCAACAAAGAAAAGGGTTTTTTAGTTATAGCCTCCATTTATATTTACAGTATAATATCTATAACTGCAAATCACTTATTTCCTCTGCTCAAAATGTATGTGTTCAAGAGGCAAAAATAGGCACGTAGTTATGGACAGAATATATACCAGTGATGGCAAACCTTTTTTGGCTTTCATGCCAAAAGCGGGGGAAGCACAGGGGGGTCGTGCGCCAGCGTGCCACACCCATAATGCTATGCGCGCAACACCCCCCCCCTTTTGATGCAGTTTTTTCGCCCTCCCAACGGCCTCAAAAGAAAGCTGAAGTCAGCTGGCCAGCGCGCGCATGCGCACTGGCCAGCTGACAGGGCAACACCTCATATGCCCTGACAAATTGCTCCACGTGCCACAGGTTCACCATCACGGGTATATACACTAGTTCCCATTTGGCATGCTGTTTCAAAAGCATGAAATACGGATCTATTTTGTCTGTTTTTATTATCCATCAAATCAAACTATTTTCTAAAACAGTTTTATTTTTGAATTCTGGAGAGCCAAATATGACATGTCAAGAGAAGGAAATGTTGAAAATGAAAGATCAGCTTAGAAATAGATTTGCAGATTAAGCACAGTAGCACAGAATTCTCTGCATAACAATATGGTTGCCAAATGTGTATGTGTGTGTGTGCATGCGTGTGTGTGTTTCTGTCTATTCAGATACACACAAACACATATCCTGGATCTCTGAAGCTGGGAACCTTATGTCTTATTAACAGTTCATTTTATCTTACATAGGGCTAAAATGTATACATTTATCTTTGCATTTCCTGCTTTTTCTTAGAAATAACTCTAGTCATCTCATTATTGTTACTCTGTGTGTGTGTGTGTGTGTGTGTGTGTGTGTGTGTGTGTGTGTGTATCAGTTCCAGCTGAAATACATCTGGAAATTTTTGATTCTCTTTCACTCAAAAGCATGAAGAATGAAATTCAAGTTACAGATTGTTCATATCTAAGACCAGAGTTTACAGATCCTGCAGTTGATATGTGAAAATTGGAATGAAAAATGTTGACACTGAGGCACTCTGCTTTGAGAGTACAGAGGAGATGAGGAACATATCAAAACAAAATCAAAATGACTTCCACATAAAAAGACACAGCTTGTATGGGATTCATTCAAAAAACAAAAAAGTGAATGCAGGATAGCATTTATCATATGTGAAGTTGCCATGCTATGTTTTTGACAGCATTGTATGTTGATTGTAAAGAAATTTTATCATCCTGTACCATATTAAAAAGCTGGAAAATAACAGAATAACTATATTTTTATCTTCAGTTGGGCCATGTGAGATAACTGGTTTATCAAGTGATTGCATGTATGCTATGGTTTTTTACCCATTGATAAATATTTTTTATGTTTTACTAAAAAAAAAAAAAAGCCTGTGCAACTCTACGCTTTAGATGTTTGGTGTAGCTTGGACATAATATATAAAGAACAATGAGTTTCCATTTGTTATCGGTCTCTGTGTGCGCATAAATGAAAGAGAGGGGATGGGGAATGTATTGTTGCATTGGGACAAACATTACCAGCTGTGCAGATGTTGAGGTCTCATTAGCTATGTCCTAATTTTAAAATTAATAAAGTTTAATATAAATGTTTGCCTTTCTATGTTTTCTTTGTATCTTGAACCAAAATTATACCAGAACTTTAGTTTTGGAATGGAGAAAACAGACTTTACCAGTTTTCCTACCTTCATAAAGTTTTTCCTACAAATTACAGCTTTACCAACTCTGTCTGATGTTTTCAAATTGGTTCAAAAGCTCCCTGCACCACTCATCAATTAACTTGTATCCCCATCTGCATTCCCATTTATACAATCTGCAGAGATTGTATACCGGTAAATCTCTGTAACTTTTATGTGTAACAAAATATGATGCTATTAAAATTCTGGTATTTAAATATTTTTCTATCCCTACTTATTATTGAAATGAATGTTCCTACTAATGAAATACCACTGTAAAATATTTATCCATCTATTTCTGCAACACAGATTCTCCAGAGTTCACCCTTTTTTACCTCAGTAAATCATCCATTCATTAAATATTCAGGTTATTATTTCACTGCTTGACCCACCATAATTCAGTATCAATCCCCAGGGGAATCATGGATATACAAGACAAATGGTCAGAGGTGTATTTATTCTTCCATTCCTCCCACCAGTCTTTAAAGAATACCACTTTCTTTATAAACAAAACACCCACCCACCCAAAAGAAGAAGATTCTTCCATTTTGACAGAGCATTTGATAAAGATGATCGTCCCTTTTTTTTCTTTATTCTGTGCTACAAATGGCAACAGGAACGGGGTTTATTGATATCGTACCCAAACTTCTGTTTCCCTCAGAATCTATAAAAATGGAATATATGGTACCAAGGTGGAAGCCATGATCACAGAGAGAATGTTTCTATCATGGCAAGAATGGAAGCTAGATAATCAAAATGTTCACAATGCCCACCACCAAGAGGCAGAATGTGTAGGCCTGATGCCATGCAAAACCAGCCAGTTTCCAGTCTTGATGTTCTTGAGATAATACAGATGCTGCTCAAGCATTTGACAGGCACTTAAAGAACACTTGTGGACAAAGTGTGGAGGGATCTTGCCACCTGCTGGGTGCATCCCAGCCACACCCTGGAGCAGGCTCAGGGTTCTAATTCTGTAATGAACTTATTGAAAAACCCGACACTTTTGAAAAGGGTACAGAAGTAAAACACAACCAAATCCAGTAAGCCCACTCTTCCTTCCAATTTGCAAGTTAAGTGGAACAAGCATCTGCATAGCATATTGTAAGCTGGTGTGTAACCCTCAACACCCTCCCTACTTTATGCCCACTGCTTCTAAAAATTCCAAAAGCAATTGAATCTGGGTACCTTCTCCTTTAGAGGAGGAGAAAAATCTCTGAAAGAAAAACCTTCCTTGACATCCCCTAATTGGGATTACTACCAGATGTAATGGAGCTGCAGTTCCCAAAATTTCCAGGCTGTGCTGGCTAAGAGTTGCAGTTTTAACACATCTGGAAGGCTTTAAGTCGGACAAACTGCCTTAAATCTCTCATAAAGGATATCATCTGATGGAGGCATAGATAGTGTCCATAAAACTTTTAGAGACTAGTAAATAGAATGAGAACTTGAAAAACTTGTAGTTTGCTTAGCATTGCCAGTGCTGGAAATTGCCATTTGAGAGATAGGTGATATAAACAGTTTGCTTCCAAACTTATCTATTTAATTCAGTGTTTCCCAACCTTGGGAATTTCCAGGAATATGGACTTCAACCCCCAGAATTCTCATCAATGGCTATATTGTCTTTGTCTGGAATGCTGAGAGTTGGAAGTCCACACTCCTGGAAATTCCCAAGGTTGGGAAAGCCTGATTTAGTTGGTAGTTCTGGACTTCCTTAGTAAAATATATACTTCACTGAACACCATACAGTATGGTGAAATGTTCTGTAGATAGATAGCCTTAAGATCTTAAAGAAAGATACAGTTGATGTAAAATACCCAGAGTCCAGAGTTTGGAGATTCCACTAAAAAAAATTGTTCTTGTCAAAGCAGCTTGCCAAAGGAACAACTGTTTTTCTGCTAAGCTTATAGAACAGAAGAAGAATATTGCAGCTATTATTTCAACACAAATCAGAAAGGACATCAGCAATTCCCATCCCCATAAATCAAGTCATGCCCAGATAGCAGATGTCTCTCCCACATCTTGGTTCTTCTTGCATTTTTCCCTAGGCATTTATCAACTTCCCTCTTTCGTCACCATTTTTCCAGCTAATCATGGCTAAAACTAAGGGGAGCAATTATGGAAATTCACATTTCTCTGTAATAAACCAAATCAAAAGTGAAACTATTGCCTTAAGGTTAATTAAGGTTTAGAGACATTAAGGGCTCATCCATCCTGGCTGCTTCTAACAGAGGCTGAAAACCAACCTATAATATGACATTTGCAGGCTGATGAATGGTCAAAATCATCTTTCCCACCAAGAAGCACTCCAGATATGTTAGGATGATAAAACAGGCATTAGTTTTAAGATTGGTGTCTTCCAGATGTATTGAACACACAGGTGGAAGACACTCAATTAAATCAGCCAGTAGAATTGGGTGCTTAAACCTAATCTTCCATTCCTCCTCTTCCTTCACTAGGGTTAAGGACTCTTCATTGCTGCTTGAAATCTCCCATCTGGCCACAATGGTCTGCAGATAAAGAAAGAGGTGTTTCCCTCAAAATGCCCATAGAGTAGGTATCTCCATAGAATTGCTTGAGCTTTTTCAGTCCAACCCATTTCCTCTCCCACACTGTGTTTTTTGGCACAAGAGATGGCTTTTCCACTCATTGAAAGTCCTTGTCATTTCAACTGTATCCCAATGGATCCCAAAAGACATTTATTAACCTCTAAAATAAACCAGTGGGGGACTGAGAAAATCAGAACTTGCCACTCCCAATAAAAGCCAACCATCTTCAACACGGATTATGAATTAAGAATGATCTTCCCAGTCCAATGCACGCACTGAACTGTCAAGACAATATGATGGGAGTTTCCACAATGAATCAATGGCTATCAATTATCTGGTCACTACAAATGAGTGATGTGACCAATTTACTGTTTTTTTTATCACTTCAGAAATGAATGAATGGTGAACAAAGGATACTCACCCAATCAACTCTCACTACCCAAGGTCCCTGTAACTTTACAGATTTGATTATTCCATCTTGCCAGTATAATGCTTTCCGAGGTTCAACAGAGTGGTCTTTTTATGTATATAATGCTGGTTAAATGGAGATGGTCACCAGCCCTATTCAGTTCCATTTGGCACAAAAGGACTTTTAGATTGGTAGCCATGTTCCATATTACAAGACTGCAGGTGATGAAATGCAGAAGGGCTCATGAACAGTTGTAGGCAACTTCCTGAAGATTGGTTCCTCCCCTCCCACCCCCAACCCTCTCAATTTGGCACAGAGGGTCCTTAGAAGGAACATATTAGAGAGTGGAGGGGAGGTTGGAAGGGGACGGGGGATATACATTCAAAAGCCAGTGTGGAGCAGGGGCCTCAAGCATTGAGGAGATATCTTCCTCATCATATGGAGGCCTGAGACTGTTTGTACAAAAAGTTCTGCTTCTCTGCCTCCCCAGGCAGGGATGTGTCAGTGAGCAGAAGGAGAGCAGAAGTCCACATATGTCAGGTTCTAGTTAGCAATAATGGCCCCATGCTGTGCACGCAGATACACACGTGCACAAACACTCTCTCTCTCTCTCTCTCTCTCTCTCTCACACACACACACACACACACACACATCTGTCAGTCTAACCACTGCAGAAAATAGATATGTGGTAGCTTGGTATCAGCAGGTCAACTGGATGATTGGGTGTTGTCCCTGAATGTTGAGATGACAGGTGGTAGGGTTGTCCAATTTCCATTAATTCTCAGTTTTCAATTGCATCTGGAAGGTGGAGAGAAAAAGAAACTTCTTGTTAAGGAGGAGGGGGAGGGGAGGGGGGGGAGGAGGAGGAGGGGGAAGAAGAAGAAGAAGTAATAGTAGTAGTAATAGTAGTAGTAATATTTTTTGGGGCTGAGAGTTGTATTTGGCCTTTGAATGTAATTTTGGAGGGTGCATTCTAGAATGTCATAAGCACATCAGGTTAGGCTTCTTTGATCTACAACAATAATTTTAAAAGTCTGCTAAATGGAACAATTCTCTCTTTTTCAGCCAAATATACATAATTCCAATTGGGTAAGGAATTGGGGTTGGTTTTTATCCTCCTGGCTCCAATTAGGACATCAATTCCTGTATTAACAAAATGACCAAGGAGTTTTGGAAATGTCCGCCTTGAAGATAGCTTTCCAAAATTCCACTATTCTCCAGACTTCCTCCATCTTAATTTAATACAAAAGGAAGACAGACTTTTTTCAAGATCAAAGAGTGGGAGCTGATGGGACAGATTTTATTGTACAATTATCATGCCTTGGCCAAGGACCTGAGGACTAATGTGGAGAATCAAGACTTTATCTTAGCTTTCTAAAGTAACCTTAGCCTTCTTTTCCAGTCCATTTTTTAAACCTCTCCTCCCCAATTTATTCAGGAGAAGAAGACAGAATAGCTATTTGACACTTTTTTTTTTACCAGTAGTGCTAGGGAATTAAAGATGCCCACATAATCTTCACCAATCATCTATTCAATCACACACAGAAACCTTTCATCCTTTGGGCAAGCTTTGCCAACTGCGATAATTTTATGGGCTCAGGAAACTCAAGCTACCCTTCTATGTATAGTTACTCTGAAACTCCATTACTCAATGAAAGGCCATAGCATCCATACAATCAAAAGGCTTGGTTAGCTTAGAGTAGCTTTCTTTAATTTAGGTTCTTCTGAAGTCCTGGGCAACTTTCTGGCTTGAAATTATGTGAGTGAAAATTCAACATCATAGGAACATGAACTTTGGGAAGGTTCATTCAGATATAAAGAACCATTCTTCTACCATCCACTCCTGTCTGTAACTGGGTCTGGAACCCAAACTTTACAAAGCCCCACCTAGAATTTTCTTTCCTTACTACGTCCCATAATAAACCTCCTAGGATAATGGATAGGAAAAGGAAAAGAATGGCATGCCTCTATGGCCCTTACCAGCTGTGGGCCCCAATTCAGTATCACAGGATGGAGGCTGATGTGGCTCTAGGGCAGGAGAAACGGTGAAGCGAGAGAATCTCAGGGTGTCCACGAGGCTGGACTCAGCCCGCTTGGCCGATGGCAGCAAGGCAGGTGTCATGGACACTGGTGAAGAAAGGACTGGATGTGACTGGGCTGAGCTGGGGTCCGACACCATGGAGACATAGGAAGGGTTCTGAGCCATGAGAGGAAAATCATCATCCCACTCAAAACTGCCACCTTAATTGAGAAGGAAGAAGTGGGAAAGTAGGAAGGTGGTTAGATTGGTGCCAACCCCAGAGTAAAGAAGATAAAAATATAATCAGTAGCCCTGACATGATGTCATGCTTAAATCTTAATCTGAGTTCACACAGCATGCTAAAGTAGACTAAAAGAATATGTTGTATGACCAGGACATTATATTAGATTGGTGGTTCTCAACCTGTTGTCCACGGATTAAGAAGGGGGGGGAACATACACGATATCATCACAGGGCTCTGTGAAGCCTTGAAGAATTGTTATGATTTAAATCTTGGGGGTCCATGACCATGGTCTGTGGCCACAAAAGGTACTTAAAGGGAGCCCATGGTGAATAAAAGGTTAAGAACCACTGTATTAGACCATTATCTGGGTGATTTGTTTGGGCACAGCATGTTGTTTTTATGTTTTGTTTACCAAGGTTAAAGTCCTATATTTCATATGAGCCCAGTCTTTGGGTTATTGTTGAGTAGAAGATAGTACAAGAATTAAACAACTTTAGAAATATTTCTTTTGTAGTGCTTAGATGCATAAGTAGGAAAAATATAGCAGCAAGTAGATTTTTCTCAATATCAGTATTTGCTAATTCTTCCAATTTGCTCAACTCCGTCTCATGTTCCTCTGCTCTGCATCTCCCATTTGACAAGTTAATTTCACTATGGAAACATAATCCACTTTTAGTTCTTTGGATCAACTAGTCTTTTCACAGACGTACATGCATTTCACAAACACCTGGCTAATGATCTATGCCCTGACAGAACATGTAATTTCATCATGAGGAAATTCTTTCTGCAACTAAACTTTATTGGTCTGCTTGAACAACAACTTGTGTTTTTTTAAAAAAAATAAAACACCTCTTCCTATCATTCTGTAAGCTCTGCCTTCATCTTCTTCCACTATGCTAGGAGAAAATTTAGGACTTGTACTGAGGACTGCTCCTTCCCTCTCAATCCATTGATCTGCTGTGCAGACTCTGTCGAAATGAATGGGAGTTCCAGATCCCTGTATTTTATCTTATAGACCAAAGGAGGTCACCTCAGGGCTATTTAGGCTTCCTAAAGCATATCTTAAACTAAGCAGGATTAAAGCCTGACTGCCCCAAAACAACTTGTCAGACAGTGTAGACAGATGCCAAAGTATATTCTGAGTATAGGAAGCTCTATAAATCCTTTGTCTCTCTCTCTGGGTCATTGAATAAATCTCTGGGAAACACTTCTCAGTGCTTGGAAAGATACTGTTAAGTCATGAAGAGCACTAGAAGGGAGCCAATTCCATATAAGGAACTTAGCATTATTTATTTATTTATTTATTTATTTATTTATTTATTTATTTCTCAAGGCGATGAATATATGCAACATATCATGCAGAAAGGCTGCCTAGGTTAATTTAGCAGATCTCCAAGAACTGCAATAACAGTAACAATAACAATAACAGAAGGATAAAATGAGCTCAGGTCAGTGTGTTGGGCTGCAACTACTGAAACTACTACATCACTGAGGGATTCTTGGTGCTCTTTGAGCTTGGTGGCTTTCTTACAAACACTTCATTTACCAAAGTAGGTAACATCATCAGTAGTACCTAGTTTGGTAAGGAAATATCTTCAAGAAAATCACCAAGCTCAGAGAGCAACAAGGAAAACAAGGTTCAACCCTGAGCTACAAATATTCTATCTTATTGGTACTACATTAATGTTTCTAAATTGGCAACTTTAAGAAGCATGGACTTCAACTCATAGAATTACCACTCACATCTGCTTACATTTAAAGTCGACCACTATGCTTTGTTTTACATGGGACTTATTTTGAATTATGTTTGGAAATTCCAGAAGGCGTAAATCCAGAGTGACCTGGTGACCTCCAATTTGTTTTTGGATAAATCAATTGTCCCTCAATCAAGGCACAAATGACCAGGTTCCATTATCCTACTTCAGACACATTATGTGAAGACTTAGCTCTCTGATGTTGGGCAAAGTGAAAGGAATGAAAGAGGGCAACCAATAGAAAGTGGATATACTCAGTTATACTGCTGGTGGGTGCACTCTACTGAAAGACCTGAAAGATCCGGTTAGGGACAGATCTCCAAGGAGAAAATAATCTGCACTGACTTGATGCCAATCAATCAATTAATCAATGAAATGTCCCGATCAGGAACCTGATTGGAATAACTATTTCTTCTCATGTTAATCAATTGACAGTTCAACTTCAACAGTTGCTCTTTATGTTCTATCAAGTTTTGTTGATATGCTTGACAGCTACAGAAGATGGACTTCTAAGAATCATATCCAAACAATGGGTATGTCTTCTTCAAAGAACCTTAAGCCAACTCTCTGTTTTGGAAAGCAGAAAGTAATATATAATCTGTACCTTTGATCTACCTAACTTTCAGCTCTTGTGACACAATTTTTCCAAACGTGACTATTAATTTACATTCTTCTTGGCTGCTGTTTTAGTGATCTATTGTCCTTTTAATTGCTTTTGTTTTGTTTTTAAGTTTATCTTGAGGCCTATAGGGGGAGTTATATTTCCTTACATAGGAAATACTTTTTAAAATTAGATATACCTCCATCATCAGGCCCTTACCACAGCACAAAGCACATTAATTTCTGAATAAGGGAGAATGTGTACTACCATCTGCCTTAATGTGACAATTTTAGATTCTGAGCGTTCATGAAGGCAATAAAAAATATATTCTAAAAATAAACTATGTGGAGATTATTTTTTTTAAAAGGATACGCCGGCGTCAGCATAATTGTTATGCAATGTCTCATAAATTTCTGCTAACTGAAGCACAATTTTATTTTAAGAAAATAAAGCTTTATTTATTTCCACTCATACATGAAATGGGTTTAGACTGAAGAATGCTAAAGAATATTGTTTATCTTCAGAGTGGATCACTTGTATTTACTGCAGGAGTCTCCAAAGA
This sequence comes from Thamnophis sirtalis, assembly GCF_051295495.1. Lineage (NCBI taxonomy): Eukaryota > Metazoa > Chordata > Lepidosauria > Squamata > Natricidae > Thamnophis > Thamnophis sirtalis. The sequence goes on from NW_028261384.1 coordinate 118,028,782, forward strand.
AAAAGACAAACCAAGACTTTGGTTTTATTATTGGGTCTAAACACTCACATTAAAAATATGAAAAGAAATCAATGCAAATGGTATGCCAAGAACTTTTATAAGACCCATTCAAATAAATGACTGAAGTCACATTCACAATCAGTTTTAAGCAGAATTAGGCTTTTAAAAAATCAAACTCAGAATTGTGAATGATGAAATAAGCAGAGCTAGGGCAAGTTTAGGAAGCATTTTGCCTTCTCTTCAAAATATGTGTTAAAGCAGCTAAGAACTTTAAAATTCATAATTATTGAAAAGTCCTGGAATAATTATTATTCTATAATAAAAGTGAAGCTCACCTGAGAATTGGCAATTCTGCTCTGTCTTTGCATTGGAGACAACCAAATGATCTCAACCATAATGTCCAGGAAAGATACAAAAAATGTTACCCATCCAAGCAATACACTTAAATCTAGACAAAACCTTGGTGGCTGGACTTAACATTTTTAAAGATTACTGGGCTATACTAGTTGCATGTTTTCCTAGTTTTCCTTATTTTAAAAAACCTCCTTATTTGAAGGTTTACATTAGCACTTCCATATGTATTTCAACAAATGTAGAGAAACGTGCCCCAGTTTTAGCCACTGCAGAACGAACTTTCTGCAAAAAAGAAAATTGAGGCCACACAGGTTGCCCAGCCCTGTTTTAAATTGCATTGAAATCAAACTACTATTTCTGATATTGTAAACATATTAATTAAAATACTGCTAGTGGGTCACAAAGACACATCTTAGTGTCTCTCCTCAGTTCTTACTGTTTAACAGCAACAAAACAAAGTGCCCTAGCAAACCGATTTTGAAAACCACTTCCTGACAGAGATTGTTGTCCAATTTCCACTTGATCACATCCAAGAGGAAATAATGTCTCTGGTTTCTTTCCAATATTAATGCAGTCTTAATCTTTCTGTAACTCAACTTCATTATTCCCAGTTTTGCATTCTGGAATTATAGATAATCCTTCATCCTTTTCTACAGTATGATTCTCTTTCAAATACTGAATGTTCTCTTACTTTATCTCTACCACAATCATCTGCCTTTTATTTTCTCTTTTTAGAGCTTTCTGCTTCCTTAAATTCTTTTCAGCTTAGTTTCTTGCCCTTCAGTCTTCTGCATTGCCCTTTTATGAAAAAAATTTTTCTTAAAGTATGGTACCCAGAAGTGTACACAATAGTTGGGCTATGATCTGACCAATATGAAATAAAAGAGAACTATATCTCACCTGGCCACCATTTTATACCTGGAAATCTGACATTTTCAAGGGTAAATTCACCAATGCCATTTTTCCACCACAAGTAAAACATCCAAATGACTTGCAGCATTACAAATACACACAGAGAGATGATGGAACCATCAATAAATAAAGCTGAACATTTAGAGATGAAGATGGGAGATAGAATAGTAGCAAATATTCTAGATCAGTGTTTCTCGACCTTACCAATTTTAACATAACCCCCACCCAGGCTGAGAAATTTTGGGAGTTGAAATCTACATATCTTAAAATGCCCAAGGTTGAGAAACACTGTCTAGATGCTCCATACTGAATCAACAACTTCAGAGTTTTGGTAACTACTGGTAAGCCAGGGGTAAGGGAAATCTCAAACCAAGATTCTTGTCATCAGGATCCTGTACTTTTTCTTCCACTTGCCCAGGAGGTTGAATATAATTTAGCCTGCACTGTCACCCTGGTGTTGTACAAATTGGATGGCTTGGAATTCAAAGAGAGGTATTTCCACTGTATCTGGAAGTTGCCAAGTTGAGAAAGGTTGAGAAGCATCATTTTAGCTGTATTAAAAGCTTTCTAAAACCCCCAGACAGTAATCATTGAGAGAGACTGTGTCAACTTCGAAATGGATCAGGTCTGCCGCAACCATCTTTCCATTTCTCAGCTTGCCACACAGTCTCAGAACGCAGAGAGGTTCTGAGATGTCAGGCCAAACAACAACAACCACAACAACAGATCATTCCGTGGGAACCAAGGTCATCTCAACAGGTGCTGGCCATAGAGTAAGAGGAGTTGCCAGTGAGATGCCAGAACACCTAATTGGACAATGTGACCTGTGACATTAAGGGGAGGGATTGTTTATTCTTTGAAAAGGCGGGAAATAGTTAAGTCTGTTTTTGTTTTCATCTGTGCTGAAATGATGTACTCAATAAAACAGTTCTTTGAGAAAGTTTAAAGTCTCAGAGTGCTGAATTAGTTGGGTTCATTAGTCAGAACCTTGACACACTGTCCATTGATTAAGTTTAAAGGTGGACCTTAGTTTACTTCTTCTTGAAATTGAGTTTTGCAACTATCCTTGGTCCCTTTCAACAATCTTCCTTCAAAATCAAACTTAATCTCTTTTGGACTTTGTCCAGTCTTCATCAGTCTACTCTTCCTATATCTGACAATCAGCTTGACCACAAACCTGTTCTTTCCTAAAACCTGATCCTTTACTCCAACTTATTTCGCATACCACTTTCTCATCAAAAGCACCTGGATAGCTCAGCCTTCTTCCACTCTGACTGTGTAGCTGGATTGACCCATCTCCTATTTGACATTTAAGCAGGGATGGACTTCAAAAATTTCAGCAATGGGTTCTCTGCCCAGTTGCTGGGTGGGCGTGACTATGGTGGGCATGGCCTAGTTGGCCTCCTGCACCATGGGCAGAGGGGCATTTTCACCTTCCCCAGGCTCTGGAACAATGTTTCCTCAAATTTTTTTTCAGTATGGGCAGAAAACTATAGTATTTGAGTGGCACATTTTCATTCCTGAGCACCTGAATTTTTTTCACAGATGTCACCCAAGACAACAAGGAAATCAGTGTTATTTGAAACTCAAAGTTATGTTTATTCAAGGTACCCGCTTAATTAAAAGTGTTATATATCAGTATCACTTATAATACTGCAAGTTTGTTCAAAAGCAAACTCACTACAATTATCTTTTCAAATTCATTTTGGATTAAATAAAAAAGAGCTTTGAAATGAATATATAAATGGCACTTAATACCAGTAATATTAAAAAAGTAAATGTTTGAAATACTTCATTTTAATGAGTTCACATTCAGTTGCGAAAGTTTTGTATATACTGTATGCTTCTGTGAATGTATTATATGCAATTTGCTTTTTTAAATGAGTAAAATGATTAAAATCCCCATGCATAAAGTCTCATTCACATCAAACAGTTTTCTTCCATCATTAATTTGTAAACTCAAGGATTTATTGCCTGTATGTTCAACAATGCTTGCTGATTGTTTAAAAATTTGTGGCAATTTGTTCCTCTCTATACAGGTGGTTTCAGTAACCTACTACTACTGAACTCTAGGAAACAATTCTGCATATAACTAGTGATAGTAACTAGTGACCCAAAATTGCAAAACATTACATTTTATTATTTTTAATATGAAAAAATAATTTGACTCATAAAATCTTATTTTTTTCCATGAATGCTCACACAGAAGTTGCTTGCTATTGGAAAAAGTACATTCTAATAATGAATAGCTAAACAGAATAGGAAATTGCATTATCCAAAACTCTAAAAAATGAAGTGAAAAATATTTTAGCCACACTTTTTTCAAATCTTACTCCTCCTACAAACTCCATATTATTTGCAAATATAGACTGTTAAAATGGCTCTACCATACCAAATAAGAGGAAAAATATCTTCCTTTTGTTTATAAAGTAGTGATTTTAGTTTGCTCCAAATGATTTAACTATGGAATTCACTAATTTAAACCGACAGATAGGAATTTTAATTAGATTAAAAGCAAAAATATTCTCAATGATTTGAAAATCTCAATGAGTTATAAAATATAGGTACTCCTTCATTACAACAGTGTGGGACTGGAATTTTTATCACTCAGCAATGTGGTCACAAAGCATGATGTTACATGACCAGGCGAAGCCGCCGAGTCTGCGGGGCAAATGCCGCGCTGCTTCTCCTTGTGGTGCGGGCAGCCCTTGCTGCAGTGGCCGAAGAGCCCTTAGATTGATGGAGGTGCCGAAGGCTACTGCCTTTTGGCTGCTGGGCTGCCAGCCCCGATGCAGCCATTCGGGTGGCGCTCGTTGGCTCACCTTGACGGGATAATGCGCCACCGCTGAGAGGCCTCCCAGTCGGCACCATGTGTCGTCCCCCACAGCGTCAGTGGCCGCAGCCAGCAGCAGCAAAAGAGGCAGCAGCACTTCAGTGCCTCAGGAGGAGGCGGAGGGAGTCCGAGAGGAGGTGAGGATGGAGCGGAAGTGTCTGCTATCGCCAGGCGGCCCGTAGCAAAACATGCTGTTATCCATTTGCATGTGACGGTTTTGCATGACATGCTTGTTGCATCGCGTTGCATGCTTCCCTCCGCTCCGGCAGAGGGGTTGCTTTGCAACCCCGCCAGTAACTGGGCAATGTTCCCTCTAAGCTGCACCAAATACTCAGCCTTATGGACCCTCAGGGCTTTCAGACGGTGCTTGGCGTTGTGCCTGATACTCTCGTCCACAGTCCAGTAGAGACCTTGGTTGCTGCTTGGAACTCAGCAGCGACCGAGGCTCTTAACCAGATTGCGCCTTTACGGCCGATCTGAGGCAGTGGATCCAGGAGGGCTCCTTGGTTCATTGAGGATCTCCGGGAGATGAAACGCCGAAAAAGACGCCTAGAGTGCTGCTGGAGGACCAGTAAATTCGAGTCAGACCGAGCACTGTAAAAAGCCTGCATCAGAGCTTACCTTCTGGCAATTCGGACTTCTAAAAACACCTATATTGCCTCTCTGATTGCATCCGCTGAGTTGCGCCCAGCCGCCTTGTTCAGGATAACCCGCTCCCTCCTGAAAGGGAGGGATACGGGAAACCCTTTACGGGGTAGAGCTGAGGAATTTGTCCAATTTCTCGCGGATAAAGTTGCTCGGCTTCGGACAGACCTGGACTCCAATTCCGTAGAGCCAGCTGAGGTACCAGGGGGTGGGACTTGAGTGGCATCTATGGATTGATTTTTAACTTGTTACCCCTGAGGAAGTGGACAAGGCCATGGGAGCAGTGAGTGCCTCCACGTGTGCGCTGGACCCGTGCCCCTCCTGGCTGGTCGTGAATAGCAGGGAGGTGACACGGGGCTGGATCCAGGCAATAGTTACCGCCTCCCTCCGGGAGGGGTTCTTCCCCCCCCTTAAAGGCGGTGGTGGTAAGACCCCTCTTAAAGAAGCCGTCTTTGGATCCAGCCATTCTAAATAACTATCGTCCAGTCTCCAACCTCCCTTTTGTTGGGAAGGTTGTTGAGAAAGTGGTGGCCTCTCAGCTCCAGCAGTCCTTGGATGAGACTGATTATCTAGACTCCTTTCAGTCTGGATTCAGGCCTGGCTACAGCACGGAAACTGCTTTGGTCGCACTGACCAATGATCTCTGGAGAGCCAGGGATGGGGGTCATGCCTCCGTCCTAGTGCTCCTTGACCTCTCAGCGGCCTTCGATACCATTGACCATGGTATCCTTCTGTGACGGTTGCGAGAGGTGGGGGTGGGAGGCACCGTCCTTCGGTGGTTCTCCTCCTACCTCTTGGACAGGTCGCAGTCGGTGTTAGTTGGAGGGCAGAGGTCGACCCCTAGGCCCCTTAAGTATGGGGTGCTGCAGGGTTCGGTCCTGTCCCCCCTCCTGTTTAACATCTACATGAAGCCGCTGGATGAGATCATTCGGTGGCACGGGATAAAATATCACCAGTACGCGGAGGATACACAGCTGTATCTGTCCGCCCCGTGCCAACTCAGTGAAGCGGTTGATGTGATGTGTCAGTGCCTGGAGGCTGTTAGGGTCTGGATGGGGGTAAACAAGCTTGCACTCAATCCAGACAAGACCAAGTGGCTTGTGTTTTTCCCTCCCAACAATTGGCCATGTATTCCATCTCTCAGGCTGGGGGATGAAATTATACACCCCTCAGACAGGGTTCGCAATCTGGGAGTCCTCCTAGACCCACAGCTGACGTTAGAACATCATTTGTCGGCTGTGACCAGGGGGGCATTTGCCCAGGTTCACCTGGTGCACCAATTGCATCCCTACCTGAACCGGGAGGCTCTTGCAACAGTCACTCACGCCCTTGTGACCTCAAGACTGGACTACTGCAATGCGCTCTACATGGGGCAGCTCTTGAAGAGCATTCGGAGACTCCAGCTTGTCCAGAATGCAGCCGCGGGAGCAATTGTGGGTGCACCTTGGTACACCCACGTTACACCTATCCTCGGCGAGCTGCACTGGCTGCCTATTGGTCTCCGGATACACTTCAAGGTGCTAGTCATCACTTATAAAGCCCTTCATGGTATTGGACCTGGGTACTTGAGAGACCGCCTGCTGCCAATTATTTCCCAAAGACCTATCAGATCCCACAGACTAGGCCTCCTCCGAATTCCATCTACCAGCCAATGCCGATTGTCGACCACCCAGAGGAGGGCCTTCTCTGTGGCTGCTCTGGCCCTCTGGAACGATCTCCCCGTGGAGATTCGGACCCTCTCCACCCTTCAGGCTTTCCGCAAAGCCGTCAAAACCTGGCTGTTCCAACAGGCCTGGGGCTGATGAGTTCCCATCCCCACTCGAATTTGTGTGGCTGTTGACTGCTTTTAAATTGTTTCTGTTTTTTGTTTCTCTGTTTTTATTGTTTTTGTCTGTGTTATTCCCTTCCCCTTCGGTTTGTTAGCCGCCCTGAGTCCCTCCGGGAATAGGGCGGCATACAAGTACAATAAACCTTTAAACCTTTAACCTTTAAGTCCCAATAGTATAGTGTAAAATAGTTATTCCAGGAAGCTCGAGCCACCTCAACCCAGTCACTTTGCTGCCCTGCACTTCAAGAGTTAAGACTCCTACAGCAAAGGCCACATGCTCGGCAAGGTACGTATGGTAGGAAAGGTTTAGCTGGAGGGGGTTTCTATCGCAATTCCATGGCCACTCTGCAGTTCATGTCCTGCAAATACACGACACTGCGCGGCAGTTGGAAACCACATGCGCGGCTGCGCAGCCGCACAGCTTAGAGGGAACATTGCTCTGGAGGCTTTCTTCAAACCTCTGCAAGGATGAAAACTATTTCTCCCATGCTCTGGAAGCCGGAAACGGGCCTGTTTCTGGCCTTCCAGAACTTCCAGGAAGCCCATGTTTCCCCCTCCCTCCACACTTACCTCGCATCCAAAACGGGCCGCGTGGAGACTTCTGGAATGGGCAGGATGGGTGGGGTGGCCAGGGAGAGCCAGGGGTGGGATTTGGAAGTTCTCTGAACTGGACATAACATTAGCTATGGGTTTTCCTGAACCTGGGCTAACCCGTAGCAGCCCATCCCTGCATTTAAGGCTGCTAGAGAGAGGAGATATTTCTGATTTGTTTCAGTACTCACTGAAGCCATCAGCTGGTGGGAATGCATCAAGTCCCGGTTCGGCTGCTGAGCCAGGAGAAGGGGCATCACCATCAGGGGCTCCTTGCGAACTCAGTTCATTGGTTGGTGTCTCCTATATATATAAACATGGACAGAAATTAAAATTCCTTTCAAGTCCCCCTGGACTGCGGCAGAGTTCAATCAAATAAGTAAGAAAGGAAAATCATTTATCAGAATGCAAAGGTTTAGCAATCGACTGTTTAAATCGTGGGGTGGAAAGAGAGATAAGACTAGCAGGGTGTGAACTGGAAGAAACCCTGGGGTTTTCAGGGCCTTCAGCCATTGATGTAAACTACAAGAGAAAAAAGAGCCTTCGTATTGCATGTCATCATTATGCAAATATGCATGAATCCTTTCAGCTATTAGAATAGATCAAAGGCATCCAACTTCTGGAGAGAAAACCTATTATCCACAGATCATTGGCCGTTTCTATAAGAAGGCATGAAAGGACATCATGGCTGGGATTAAGCAAGACCCAAAAGGAAATATGTATTGTCTGCATTGGCAGAGAATTCAAAGCGTGGACAATTGGGTGGGGAGAAATCAACCCAGAGACCCAGTGGTGGGATTCAGCCACTTCGCACCACTTTGGGAGAACCGGTTGTTAACTTTCTGAGCAGTTTCCTAAACTGTTTGTTGGAAGAAATCATTAGGGCGCAGAACCGGTTGTTAAATTATTTGAATCCCACCACTGCAGAGATCAGAAGATAAGAGACAGATGAGACCCAGGATATATGAAAGAAGAGACAATGTCTCTAAATGGACTATTAAACTCCTTCTTCATGTTACTGTGAATCAACTTTCATCCTCTCCATCCTTCACCTCCTCATAACTCACCTGATCAAAGAGGTAGACGGTGACATCATCAAAGAAGGAGACCATCTTCCGCTTGCGGTCCAACTCAGCCGCTGCCTCTTCCGCTGAGCGGGGTGACTTGAGAAGACCACGCAAGTTGCGGGCATCATCGCTTTCACTCACCACAATGGGCACGCCCCTCCCTCCGCTTCCAGCCAAGCCTCCTTCCTCATCTTCTTCAGCATCCTCTTCCTCTTCCTCTTCTGCTCCTAGGGAAGCCTCTCTCCCACCCAGAGCTGGACCCTCCCCCAAAGCGGTTCCTTCCCAAAACGGTCCTTTCCTTGCTCCGCCAGGTGGGGGAAACGTCTGCAAAGCCAGTGGTGGCAGTGACAGAGACAAACGGGATACCTTGGCTGGAGGCAAAGGTTAGAAGTCAAAGGTGAGGATTGCCAGGAGAAAGGAAAGTGATGGAAGAGCCAATAGTCCAAGGTCAAGAAGGACAAATAAAATGGAAACCAGTCAAGAATAAAAGAGTTGGGATGAAAGAGAGAGATAGACAGAGAGAGAGAGAGAGAGGGAGAGAGGAGACACAGAGATAGAGGGAGAAAGGAAGGAAGAGAATGTATTATTTCACTAAAAGAACATTTTTTGTATTTTTTCCCCACATGTAACCTGATACGACCTGCCACATGTATCAATTCAAAATGAATGAATAGTTTACTCTAATTTGATTACTAAAATATCCTGGCCTGCAAATAATAGTATCTATGGAAAAGTTGACAGCAGAACACATTTGTGATAATTTCTGTAGCTAATTACCATTTTCCATCTAACACTATGGCTCAAACTATGTTGATCACGGTTGGATTAATAAAGCAGCTAAAAGAATCTAGACCCCCAAATTGTTTTTTTTTACTGCTTGTGACTGCCTATAAATCCACCCTCTTCAAAATTAGATATTTTTTTATTTAAAAAAATACATTTATTAGCAGAACATTCCTCCACACACACAAAAAAAGTTGTTTGCAAGGCTGTGGATTGTGTTTGTGAGTCTAAAGGGGAGCAAAGTTTTATAGCAAGAGGAGGAGGAGGAGGAGGAGGAGGAGGAGGAGGAGGAGGAGGAGGAGGAGGAGGAGGAGGAGGAGGAGGAGGAGGAGGAGAAGAAGAAGAAGAAGAAGAAGAAGAAGAAGAAGAAGAAGAAGAAGAAGAACAACAACAACAACAACAACAACAACAACTACTACTACTACTACTAGTAGTAGTAGTAGTACTAGTAAAATGAAACTGGACCATTGGATCAAATTGTAAGTCACCCAGAGTCATTTGGTTGGGTTAGGCAGCTATAAAAAATGAATAAATAAAGATAAAATAAAATAAAATATAAAATAAAATAAAATAATAATACATTTAAAAAAATAGAAATAACAAATCTTATTCGGTGTCCCCAGTTGGAGAAAGACTTTATTAACTGTTCCCTTCATTTAAGATTTTATTTTGAAGCTTAGGAGAGGACCTAATGGGACACTGATCCTACTCCAGAGGACCACTGCCAGGGACATCGATGGGAAGCAGTAATGTAAGACATAATGGGAGTTGCAATGGTGCCATCAAAGCTCTGCCCCTTTTAATATGAACTGCATATTAAAGTGTTGGGGATTTAATAGTGTGAATTAAACCATCCTCTTGAATTCTCCCTACCACTTTTTCCACCACAGCATGCTTGGTCTCTGCCACTTTCCCATTAAATCAGTGATTCTCAAACCTCTGTAATTTTAAGCCCTGTGGATGTTTTTCCATCCCATTTCTTACACGAACACCCTCTTCTTCCTGTTACTGTCACCCTGAATGGTAGATTGTAGAATTTTACCTTTGATATCTTCACTGGCTTGATTCACAGGGACCGCAAGCTCTTGCTCCTTTTTAAGCTGGTCATTTGCTACACAAGTGTTCTCCTGAGGATCTTGTGATTGTTCCACGTTGGCCATGGGTTCACTTTGGATCTCAGTATGGATAGCTTTCTCTCTTTCTTTCTTTCCTTCTTCTTTCCATTCAAGCTGCTTCTCTTCAGATTTTCCAGTTCCTTCCTTCTGCTGCTGCTTTTCTTCTTTCTCCTCCTCCTCTTCTTCTGCTTTATCTTCCACACTTTCTGACCACTGGAAATGCACTGTTTCCTCAAGGTGGCTTTTCCCCTCATTCTCTTCTTCCTCTCTTTCTTCTTTTTCTTCTCCTCCTCTTTCCTTCTCTTCCTCTTCCCCAGTTTGCTGTGTCTTTTCTGGCTCCAGGCTCCAAAGCTTGATAATGGCCTTATCTTTTAAGGAGGCAATTGGTGAAAAGCCCAATTTTGGCATCTTCTGGCTACAGAGTAGATTCCGTGTGACATTCTCCTGCAGTGTGACCAACAACTGTTCTTTGCACACCTGAACCACAAAGCCTCCCTCTACTATTGTCTTCTCTGGAGGCTTTTCTTCTTCAGTTCTGGTTACAACTGGTGCCTCAGAGGATTCGGTCTCCCCATCAGAGAAGTAAGCAGAATCACGGTGAGGGGTTGTAAGGCCCAAGCTCCGGCCTACTACCTCTTCTTCAAGTTCAGTCCCTTCCTCACTCACTGAGAGTGTAAGGTCGCTAGTGGACTGAGAGATGGGCGTTGCTGGCAGTTTGCCAGGGTCATCTTCTGCTTCTATTTCTTCCTCTTCTCCAGAAGGTGAGGGAGGGGATTCCTCTTTAAATATAAACTCAGGTGAAAAAGTGCTCTCTGTTTCATAACCACTGTCCCCAAATTTTTGTCCTGGGGAGGAGTAATGGGAGGCTGGGCTGCAGACATCTGAGGAACTGGTATTAGAAGGAATGTCCAAGGAATCTACCGAGTCTAGAGTTCCTCTTTGCCGATCAGGTGCTGCCGGGGAGAGGCTCAGGGTCACAGGGCCAGCTGAAAATCCATCAACAGCTTCTGGGAGGATTGCAATAGTCTCCTCGTCATTAGTCTCAGCTAGAGTAGATAATGGTGGTATCTCTACAGGTACAATCACATTGCAGCACCCGGATGACATAGTTGGAAAGGGCGACCCAGGTGGACGGATATTTCCCCCACTTCTCTGCTTTGGGTAATCTTGAAGTTCATAGGTCTTCACAGCTGTGCCCATAAGTGGGTCATAAAATTCACTGTGCTCCCCAGTATCTCCATCACAGTCTTTAGGGGGTACTATAGAACAGTCAGATAGGGAGCCCCGCTCCACTTTGAGTGAGGAGTCATCCTCAGTGCCATAGCTATCCCGGTGAGGGCGCCTCAAAGGTGGGCCATGGTTGCTCCAACTGCTTACCACATCCCCTCGAGGGATGGCACATGTGCAACGGGCCCGAGTGCACAGGGGACAGGGCAGAAGTTTGCGCCGCCCTCCTCCAATGCTGCTTCCACCATCATCAGTGCTACTGCCAGAACTGTGGTCCTCCATCAGAGAAGGTTCCTGCTCCCAGGAAGGTGACCCCTGGAACTCTGAGGGGTCCCCAGCAAGCGTCTCCCCTGCTCCTCGTTCTTCCATCATTTCAGCATCCCAGCTACGCTGCTGATCCTCCAATTCACGATACACGGTAAGCAAGGATTCTGCAAGGAACGCTTCACTTTCTGTGGTTGGTGTCTCTGTCAGTGACGTCTCTTGGATTTCGCCATCGACACGGAAAGGGTTGCTTTCACCGCTGCCCCCAGTCAAGAAAGGGTTAGTATTGGACTGCTCAGGCGGACGAAGAGGGGCATTGTGGCAATCCCAATCAGAAGGGAAGAGGGGCTGTGATGCCGAACCAGGGCTGGGGGCACAGACTGGCCCTTCGCCACTACCGTGGTCCTCCAGGCGAATGTAATATTCACTGCTGACAGAAGGGCTGCGGGCGCTGATTACAGGCACAATGCTGGGCGTCTCCAGACTGTGCCCACGGTGCACTGCCTGTTCATAGAAAGAGTTGCTGCCAGGCACAGCTAGCCCACCGTTACTGGAGGGGTATTCGGGTGGTGCTGAGGCAGGGCCCTTCCATCGCCCCAGCCGGGCCTTCTCCCACATATACTCAAAGTTCAGCCCTCCACTGCTTTCAGTCACGGTCAGGATGTCATCCATGTCTCCACCATGGAATCCATCCAGGAGTGGGTAGGCTGAGATCTCTTCTGATGGGCAGTGATGACGTGCTGAAGAAGAGGAGGCCGGCGGTGGGGAAGAGGAACGCATGGGTTTCAGGGCACTCCAACGCCACTCAAAACTCTCCTCTGCCTGAGCATTGGAGCGCTCATTCAACAGGTAGCTCACCTGCAAGTGTAGCTCTTCCATAGTTGGGCGATGAAAAGCTGGTAGCCAGCATGATTGCATCACCTCATACCTGCAGTGGGGCAGGGTTGGAGGGAGGATAGAGGAACAGTCGGAAAAACAGGCAGAAATAGGGTGGAAAAAACACAGTTGTGGGAAGATAGCCTGAAAGGACAGCTAAGGGTGGGCAGCAGGGATTGGGAACATTTAAAACGAAGCAAAAAAAGTGTTGCAAAAGAAAAGTTGGAAAAAGAGGAAGAATTAGACACCCTACAGAGTAGCAAAAGGAAAAGCGAAGGTAGAAACAGATATGCAAAATTAGAAAGAGCTTGACTATTACAGCAATAGAAAGTAGGGAGGAAGAGTCAACCAGTAAAAAGTGAAGCAGAGCATATAAAAATACCATTCTGAAGTCATTCAGGAGTACAAGAAGATGGGAAAAACAGTCCAAGAATGAAAGGAGAATGGCTGTGACATCAGGAGAGTAAAATGGGTGAGGCATAGAACAGCTGGAAATGTAGATCATTTATATGTCTTGGAGAATTGTTCTAACATAGGAGAGCTACTATACAGTATATGGTATTAAATCATTGGCCTATCTAATCCTATTAAGAGGAGCATGCCCCAACCTAAAGATAGAGCAAATGGGGATCCGGTGGAAATGCAGAAATCAATAGCAAACCTTGGGGGGGGGGGAGAAGGAGCAAGAAGATCAGAGTGAAGTAAGCATCATTGCTGCATCTCAGTACATTCTATGGGCAACCCTAGTCCTTTGCCAATCCACAGAAACTTTCACCTGCAGACAACACTAATTATTATGGTGGATTCCCACACCAGGTACGTTGTTGGACTACTTCTTCAAGTTCCCTTTCCCCTCTTACACTCAATGTTTCTAGAATTCAAACTGGTATCTATAGAAATGTGGTCCATCTCCCCTAAATCACAAGAAGATGAATTTTGTAATTCAATGTTTTTAGGTGTTACACATGGATTGCATTCACACAATGCACTACTTATTTACTGAATCATTTTTTCTGGATTGACCCCATCCCTCCATCCCTCCATCCATCCACTCACCCACCCATCTATCATCTATCATCTATCTATCTATCTATCTATCTATCTATCTATCTATCTATCTATCTATCTATCTATCTATCTATCATCTATCAGATTTAGGCACTACCCAGCTCACTATCTAAGGGATTCTTGGCAGCTGACAGATAAAAATCATAAAACTATGATATATGATGATATGTTCTGTTATAAAAAGTTAACAATGAAAATAGAATTAAAATGGGATGAGAAACAATTAAAAGCAAGAGATAAGTTAAAAGGCAGAAGGGGTGCCCTTGAGGCACCAACCATCACCAAGGTTGCAAGTATGCTCTTGAATGTGTCAGATGCAAAGGACTGGAAATGTTCCAAGGATGTGTCAATGATCACCAATTTCAAAAAATTCACCAGACCGGAAATGGCAGAAATATTGACTTCAAATATTTCTTCCTCCAGTGGACTCTAAGCTGGAATGTCTTTTAACCCATCCCCACTCCAGTTGAGGCCTCCTTTCCTTCAGCTGTTGCTTCCATCATACCATGTGAGTTGGCAGTGCCAGGTCTTCATACTCTTTTGAAATGCCAGAAAAAATGGAGACCAGCCTCACTTTTGGAAAGAGAATATTCCATAGGGCAAGGGTAACAGCAGAAAGTCTTTCTTCCTAAACCATAACATAACCTCCATGCCTGACTGGATGGGACAGACAACGTGAGTGGGACAAAATGGTTCCTCAGGCAACCTGGTCCCATGCTATGAAGGGCTTTAAAAGTGATAACCAACACCTTGACTTGGACTCGGAAGTAAACTGGCACCCAATACAGCTCACACAGCAGAGGTGTGACAATCACAGTCCTTGGGACACCCAGAATTGCCCTTGCAGCTGTATTCTGCACCAGATACTCTTCAAGGGTAGCCTTATATGGAGTGCCCTAAATCATAAATCTATTGAAAAGACACTGAATCATAAACCATCTAAATGGGCAGCGTTCACATAACGTGTTAAGCTCTTAAAATAAAAAGAACCTGGACAAGGTTATTTGTAATGAAGCTTAGTGTGTGGCACAAACATTGTTCTATTTTTTATTGACCTAGTTAAACCTGTTGTGAAGTCTCACAGCATCTCTTCAGGGTTTCTGACAGGAGTCCTCCTTACAGATGGCAGAGCCTAAACTTCCTAATGGAAAGCAAAGGCTCAATTTCTCATCTAGAAGGATTTCTTTTAGGGTAGCAGCACCAGCAGTGCCCACAGCAAACTCTGAGGACCCAAATGACACCACCAGGCAAACACGGCCCTTACAGCGACATTTGATGCCAGGATGTAAAATGACAGCGTGTGTATAATTATGTCATTAGGCCTGTCCTCTGGCCCTCACTAGAAAAACACATAAGCATAGAACATATTCCATAGCAATCTTAAAGGTGGAGATCAAATTGATCCTTTGAGAGAAGATGGTCCATAAAAAGGTGCAATCCACTGGGTTTGAAAATTAGTTTTACTTTTGGGATTACCTGAGCCAAGGTGGCACAGTGGTTAGAGTGCAGCACTGCAGGCTACTTCAGCTGACTGCAGTTCTGCAGTTCGGCTGTTCAAATCTCACCAGCTCAAGGTTGACTCAGCCTTCCATCCTTCCGAGGTGGGTAAAATGAGGACCCAGATTGTTGGGGGCAATATGCTGACTCTGTAAACTGCTTAGAGAGGGCTGAAAGCCCTATGAAGCGGTATATAAGTCTAACTGCTATTGCTATTGCTATTACCTGTTGACTGCTTTTTTATAGCAATAGCAATAGCAGTTAGACTTATATACCGCTTCATAGGGCTTTCAGCCCTCTCTAAGCGGTTTACAGAGTCAGCATTATTGCCCCCAACAATCCGGGTCCTCATTTTACCCACCTCGGAAGGATGGAAGGCTGAGTCAACCCTGAGCCGGTGAGATTTGAACAGCCGAACTTCAGAACTGCAGTCAGCTGAAGTAGCCTGCAGTGCTGCATTTAACCACTGCGCCACCTCGGCTCTTTATATAGCAAACAGATGCTAGGTCAACTGAATTGATAGATAAATAGACGTACACATCAGAGAATCCTTCTATGTAACATAGTATTTTTATTTTATGTAGATTGGAAAGTTTATAATTATTTATTGACCTGTATTATAAGAGAAGGAGAATGCATCTGATATTTTTGATAAATTTTTCAGCATTCAACCAGGATGGACTTTTTACATTTAACGTCATTATAGATTATATACTTATCATTAGTTATATTTTTGTACACAGATTTTTTTATTATTAGCATTTGATGGTTGTTAGGTTTCTTCCCCCCCCCCTTTGTTTTGTATTTTAACTTTGGAAATAAAATGAAATATTTGTAAAAACAAAACAAAACAGGTGCACTCTACCAATGGAAAGGGAGAATAAATAGAGTTCCACTTTAAAACAGAAAGGATTTAAAATAGAAAGGGAAAAGGCTACAAAATTACTTAGTTCTTTTTATGTCAAGCATCACACTTTTATTTAATTTGTATAATTTACATCCCAGGATTTTTCATCCAGGAATTCGAGGTACGATGTACATCACACCCCATCCTCCATTTTTCCCCACAACAACATTGTGAGATAGATTATGTTGATTGAAAGTGATTGATGCAAAGTCATCCAAGGACTTTGTATGGCCTTGAACCCAGTCCAATTGTAGTCCAATCTGCAATTGCATAGACCACACTACTTCCCCTGTCCTGTTGCTTTTTACCCATTTAAAATTTTAATTTTAAAATGAAGGGCATGCCTTAAAATTGCATTGACCTTCAGCTATGACTATCCCTCTGGCTGAATAAAGATTTTTTAATAATGTTTTGGAATGTTTGACCCCACCCCCCAGTGTATATGGTGGTTTTATAATGAACAATCTTGTCTTTAATATGTAATTATTATGTGTTTTTATATCAAGTCAAATTTCAAATTTAGGAGTTACATGGTACTCAGATATGGTTGATTACAATAGTCTATAAATCCTGTAAATTTAGATACCAGATTCTGATTAGGGGGTTCTTCACAAACACTGCATGTTTGCATGCCATCTGTATCAAAATAGGTCTCTGTGCCACAAAAAAAGATTGATTTGTTTCTGGGTTAAAAAAAAAATTTGCAACAGAAAGAATGACTTTTTAAAAAATTCTCCTTTTATACTGTTTTACTGCATTCTTCCTTTCCTATTTTTTTTATAGGATTGCACAATATGTTATGATGAGATATTAAAAATGATAATATTACTACTAGAAAAATATTTAAAATAC
This sequence comes from Thamnophis sirtalis, assembly GCF_051295495.1. Taxonomy (NCBI): domain Eukaryota; kingdom Metazoa; phylum Chordata; class Lepidosauria; order Squamata; family Natricidae; genus Thamnophis; species Thamnophis sirtalis. The sequence goes on from NW_028261384.1 coordinate 118,045,601, forward strand.
CGGAAAGGAACTCCTCAGCCCAGATAAACATCTTAGACAATTACTGACTGAAATAGAAATTGACTACTCTGATTAAAGAAAAGAACATAAATACTTTTATTTCCGCTTGGAGACCTCTCCTGAACTTCGTACTTGGTGGAAAATAATAAAACTTTGATTTTGGGTTTTACTGAGTAGACTGATAGAACTTTACAAAAATGGCTTGTACATATCATTAAGAAAAAGCAAAAAATTGTGACTTGATGTTAATGCCTTATGTTGCTGCAACAGAGAGTTGGATGTCAATGCTCCTTTTTCTTTTCTTATCATCTTTTACCGCCTCTCTTCCCCCTTTTCCTACCCACTGCTTTTCTATTTACTTTGTATTTTACAATATTTTATAACTCAATAAAATATTAAACTGGAAAGCATCTTAGGCAATTACTGACAGAAATAGAAAGCTGCAGACATTCAATTAGCTCAGAGGCCCCCAACCTTTTGGGCACCTGGGACTGGTTCCACTGGTTCCAAGGTTTTTCTATGAATAGGAGGGGGGGGATTGTGTACTGCCTGCATGCCGTGGATGGGATTTCACTTGTTTGTGTGGCCCAATTTGCATGACAGGCCATAACCTGGTGCCGGTCCACAGACCTGGGGTTGGGGACCCCTGAATTAGCTAGCACGAGCCAGAAAGGACAGGGAAGGGGAAAAAATGGAAAGAGAGGTCATAGCTGAAGAAAGTCTGGCCAGACTGACAGTGCAGAGAGAGAAATGGGTGGATAGAGGAAGAGTCAGAGGAATACAGAGAAGGGAGAATGGAAGAACATTAGGAGAAATAAGAATGCTAAGGCGAGCATCATAAAGTTTAGGGATAACATCCCAGATCACAAACTGTCCATGAAACCTCAATAGAGTCTGTCAAGGATGAAGGGGATGGGGACATCTTCAAGGGGGAAGATGGGGTGGGGTGGGCACATGAAGCCATGTATGCCAAGGTGTCTTGATACAAATGATGCAAATTGTGTATACAGGTAGTCTTTGATGTCTATGGAAATTCTCAGTTATCTAGGTCATGGTTGTCCCAAAGGGGCTTTTTCGAAAGTCAACTGGACTTTGTCTTTCCTGGAAGACATTTTGCTTCTCATCCAAGAAGTTCTCAGTTCTTGGATGAGAAGCGAAACATCTTCAAGGAAAAACAAAGTCCAGTTGCCTTTTGAAAAAAAAACCCTTTGGGATATGTAATCCTTGAATTACAGCCATAATGGATCCTCTCCATTACAATCATAAGTCACGACAGTCGTAAAATGGCTCACCAAGTGACTGGCCCATTTTTATGGCCTTTTCTTCAGGCAGTCATTAAGTGATCCTGCAGTTGTTGAGCAAGTGCTGTGGTCATCAAGCAAACCTATTGATCTCTGTGGGGTGTTTTTGCTGGAAATTGGAAGTAAAAACCAATTTTTGGCAGAAACCACTGTATATCGTTGCCATTTTACTAAGGAATACTACAAACAGCTGTAAATATGGATGGTTGCTAAATGCCCAAAATACAGTCACATGACTCTGGGGAGAACTTTGGAACTGGGTTCAAAGTACGTTTTGATAAGGTCCCTCATAACTTCGAACATTAGTATAAATGACCAGTTGCACCTCAAGGACTACCTGTACGCACATCATTTGCACAATGGCGCAATAGCTCTTGTGATTTCATTGTGGTGTTGTGGCCTGACAGCTGCCGGCCCCTCCAGAAGCCGAATTAGATGAGGAGGAGGCGAGGGAATCAGGATCAGCATCAAGGCAACCTGAGAGGTCTGAGGGGGAAGAGGGGATGGAGCTGTCAGAGAGAGACAGAGGTGGAGTCCGTCAGCCCTCAGATGGAGAGTCAACAGTCCCCAGGTCTGGAGGTGGCTGATGAGGAAGAGGAGGAATAGCTGGGTCCAGGGCCTGACACACGAATGCACAGAAGGCAGAGGAGAGGAGAGCAGTGGAAATCCATGGGCCGATCCTCGGGAAGGAAGAGCCACTGCTGCTAGGGAAGCCCCACCCTAGCTCTGGGGATAAAAGGCAGGGAGCAGAGATGAATAGATGTGGCAGACAACTATTCATCTCTCTGCTGGACAGACCTGTTAGCCTGCGGTGAGAGAAACTTTTTGCAGCAGCTGCTGGTGCTCCTAATAAAGGAATCGTTGATTTCACTATAGAAGGTTTGTCGTGTTTGGGGAGCTGGGTCAGAACATGTGGCTTCTACTGGATGTCTCTGGAAGGGGCCTGGGCTGATGGCATCCCAATTGGTGGGTGTAGGATTTGTTGGCCTAAGGAAGAAGAACTTACCAATAGTCTGAATAAGGAAGCTTAAGGCGAGGTTTGGCCAATTTCATCTGCTGTTCCTTGATGACAAAAGTCAGCACCTCCTCGTCGGAAAGATGCCGGTAAGGCTGGGAGCCGAATTCAAACAGTTCCCAGATGGTCACCCCCATTGACCTGAAAAGAACACATGGAGATCAAGACGGAGGGGAAAATCCTCTTTGCTGTGTGAATAAATTACAACACCTCAATTATAATGCTGGCAATAATGATCCAGGGGCTGGGATTACTTCAGCTCCTATCAGCTGTTGGAGGCGGTTGTGGGCATGCCCTAATTGTAATATACGTTTTTGGGAATGTAAGTTGCTCAGAGTCATTGACTGAGATGGGCAGTTATAGAAATTAAAATACATCTCCCGAATGCCTCAGATATAGTTTGGGAAATGCTGAGACTCTCATTTCCATGGATTCCCAATCTTCGGGAAGAGCAGTACACCTCTTTCTCAAATGCGTGTTTAACAGTCTTGGGAGAAAGCTGTATATCTCTCTTTTAAAAAGTACAGGAACAATCCAATCAATTTAATCTGGGAAAAAGAATCAAATCCTGCCAGCAGTTTAGGTCTGAAAGGAGAGCACAAGATATATGTTCAGTTTCTTTTGTGGTCAAGTTTGTGTGACCACACTTTTCACTTCTTTGATTAATTTGAAAGGGGCAGCTATTTTGTGCACTATGTAGACAATTTCTGGGTGCTTTGAGTCATGCTAGCTGTTTCCAGCACTATATTGATCCTGCAGTATTTGCAGGTAGTCCTCATATTATGACAACAATTGGAACCAGAATTTCCATTGTTAAGTAAGGCGGTTGTCAAATGAGTCACACCCAATATTATGATATTTTTTGCTACAGTTGCTCAGTGAATCATCTCAATTAATAAATGAATCACATGGTTGTTAAACAACTCCAGCTTGCCTCATTGACATTGTTTGTTGAAACCTTCTGGGAAGGTCACAAATGGGTGATCCCATGACCATGGGGCACAGCATGCAGGTTGGCTTTTTTATTGTGTGTCCATGGAGATGCTGTAATGGTCATAAGTGCAAGGACTGGTTGTAGGTCACTTTTTTCAGTGCTGTAGTAACTTAGAATGGTCGGTTGTAAGTCAAGGATTATGAGTACAAGTTCAAGATATATCGTAAATGTCAGTTCTCAGTATGTTTTTGTAGATATTAGGACGCGGTGGCTCAGTGCCTAAGATCCTGAGCTTGTCGATCAGAACGGTAGGCAGTTCGGCAGTTCAAATCCCTAGCACCGTGTAACGGAGTGAGCTCTCATTACTTGTCCCAGCTTCTGCCAACCTAGCAGATCGAAAGCATGTAAAAATGCAAGCAGAAAAATAGGAGCCACCTTTGGTGGGAAGGTAACAGCATTCCGTGTGCCTTCAACGCAGGAGTGGGTTGCTGCTGGCATTACTGCCTGTTCAGTGTGCGCATTTGCACATAAATAGATCTGCACATGCGCAAAACTTTAAAAATGAAAAAAAAAGTGCAATGAAAATTGTTCTGAGCATGCGCAGAACCAAAAAACAAGATGGCGCTGCTGTAGGTAGAACTGGAGAACCGGTTCAGGGGCATTTCAGGCCTGGGTTGCTGCTGGTTCCAGCGACCCAGGCTGCCAAACCACTACCAGTTCAGCTGAACTGCTCCTAACCAGTAGGAACCCACCACTGCTTTGGTGTTTAGTCATGCCGGCCACATGACCATGGAGACGTATTTGGACAGCACAGGTTTGAAACAGAGATGAGCATCGCCCCCTAGAGTTGGGAATGATTAGCACATATATACGAGGGGAACCTTTACCTTTATCTTTATATATTAGGAATATCTAACATCCTTATGGAAAATGTGCTTTTTCCACATCCCAGCTAAGCCACCATTACCAGACATTTCCAGATTCCCATCCTCTTCCAGCCACACATTATGAACTCAGTTGATGGCTGATTTTTGTACTGCCAGGTGAGAAGGGAGGGAAATCTACTCATCACTGCCTTGAAACTCTTCTGCTCTATATTTATAAGAACAACCTTACTCCCCAGCCTAGTTGCTGAGACACATTTAAGCTGTGGGAGTAGCATAATTGACAACAGCATATTTTTCTGGTGTCTGGTAAAGGCCAGCAGGAATGTGTAATGAGGAAGAACCCTAAAATAAATCTCATGTGCACCAGGTCTTAAAACTCCTGGTACATCAGGGCATCAGTATGTCCACACACAAATCTTTTGGCAACATTTCTCTCCTGGGTGGTTACATTAAAGTAACAGCTTTAATTAAAAAAATAGAAAATTGGCATGCTGCAAAGCAAAGCACCAGCCTCCAACATCATCTTCATTTCCAGGGCTCTCTCTGGACTCCCACAGGGCCCCCTAATCTTGATTAGCAACGCTACACAGTCCTTTGTTTTGGACGAATGCCATCTCCTCAGAAAAGGGAGTGTTGTGATTATGGACAGTCCAGAGCTTGGAGGTTGAGACTGAGAAGATTGGCAGGTAAGCCAGCCATCTGGTAAATAGAAAACTGCCGTCTCTGGGGAGCAGCCATAATAAAATTTCAAACATGTCCATTTGGCCAGAAACATGGGAGCAGTCTTCTTTAGAGTAAAAGAACACGGCAGTCAAAGCGCTTACAAGGTGGTCTTTGCTAAACTCTATTTTTTTCTTGTTTATGACTGAACAGGAAAAGAAAGGGGAAGGTGAAAAATCACTTGCTTAAATAAAAGAACATTAGTCACTAAGAGGGTTGTGATGAGTGGCTCAAAATAACTAGTTCAGTGCATGGATTTCTGCAGGGGGAGGAGACAAATGATAAATGATGAAAAAAAAACTGTATAATGATACAAATACTATCACTTACATATTTGCATTAGTATACAGCTAGTCCTCGACCTACGAACACAATCGGGACTTTCAGAATTTCCATTGCTAAGCAAGGCAGTTGCTAAGTGAGTCATGTCCATTTTACAATCTTTTTTGCCACAGGTATTAAGCAAATCACTGCATTTGTTGAATAAATCATGTGATCCTCAAGCTTCACCCATTGGCTTTGCTTCTCGGAAAGGGCCTAGAAAGATCACAAATGGAGATCCAGGGACACTGCAACTGTTGTAAATACATGCCATTTGCCAAGTGGTGTAGGGTTACCTGCCTAAGCAGGGGGTTGGACTAGAAGACCTCCAAGGTCCTTTCTAACCCTGTTATTCTATTCTATTCTAAGCACCCAAACTTTGATCATTTAACTGTGGGGTTGCTGCAATGGTCTTAAGTGTGAGGATTGGTTGTAAGTCACTTTTTTCAGTGTCGTTGCAACTTTGAATCATTGCTAAATGAATGGTTGTAAGTCAAGGTTTGCCTTTTCAACATTTGCACTATTGTTCATCTATTCAATCTATTTGTATGCTAGTGAATCCACCAAGGATTCCAAGTTGACATCAATGCGTCATGTGTTAACATTGTGGCATCCTTGTGTTTTACTGAGGAGGCCTGCACTGGATGAATGCTTGCAAACACTGGGGAGCATTTCCTTGTGGACTTGGAAATGTTTGTTTCAGCTTTAACCCAGATGGACTGGGTATCCTTGCTTAAGAATACAAATTAAAGTTCCCTAGTCCAAGAGACATTCTTAGGACTCACCAAACATTGCTCTCCTTGGTCTGATCCACAACAATGAGATTTCCATGCATCTCATCCAATAATTCTGGGGCAACCCAACGCAAAGGGATCCAGAGCCGATCCGGAGTGATGTAATAATCTTCCTATAAAAATGAGAAACAGTACAGAATAGAAATTGAGTTATAGACATCTCAACCTCCCAACATTTCATGGGCCCTGGATGCTCTGCTTCTCAACTAACACCCATTATAGAGTTCCCTCTATATGTCCATGCAATATGATATAGTAGTTTGCTCTAAATTAAACTGCTCATAATAATTTCCTTTAAAAAAGAACAGGGGGTGAAATCTCATAATGGATGTTCTGCAAATAATAAATTGCCACAGCTACTCATTGCCAAGACTCACTTGAGACCCATCTTAGATTCTTTGAGATACTTTCACCTCATACCTTGTAGTTGTTGTGTGACAGGCCATAATCCCCAACTCTCACTGTGAGATCTGAGGTCAGCAAGCAGTTCCGAAGTGCCAGGTCACTGAGGAAGGCAAGAGGATTTTGAGTCAGGTAAGAAGGGAGACTCTCATTTCCCACCCTTTCTTACATCAAGCCAGGGGTGTCCAAAGTTGGGAACTTTAAGACTTGTGGACTTCAACTCCCAGAATTCCCCAGCCGGCTGGGGAATTCTGGGAGTTGAAGTCCACAAGTCTTAAAGTTCCCAACTTTGGACACTCCTGAGTTAAGCTTTCCCAATATACATAGAGAGGATAATATATATATATTTGTTACAGGGGAGGGGGTTTTTTTTGGGGGGGAAAGGGGTAAGGGTAACCCATTTTGCCTTCAAAAATTCAGAGGGCATATTTTTATCCTCACAATAACTTAAAAGGATTAAAACGTTTGGGGTTGCCTAGAATTTTGCTACGTGACCTGTTTATTTTCTTAACTCTTCCTAGGACTTTGACTGATTGACCAGAATTGGATTATTTATTTTGGTGGCTTTACTGACTCCTGGATTAATCCCTCTAGATATTTTTTGGCAAAATTGCAATAGTGGTTTGCCGTTGCCTTTTTTTCTAGAGCTGAGAGGGAGAGTGACAGGCCCAAAGTTACCCAACTAGCATCATGTCCAAAGCAGGCTCAGAACTCACATTCCTCTTGTTCCTAGCCTGATGTCTTAGCCACTACACCAAACTGGTTCTCTAACCAGAACCCCGGTCCTCCTTTTATTGTTGAAATAGTGGTTCCAGATAACTCATGGATGTTGGGAGATGTTATTTCCAATAATACCGTAAGGCTTCAGATTCCCAAGCCCTGGACTAAGCAGGGGTGTTTTGTTTAAGGGGTCAGCCAAACCCCACATCGTTGCTTGATGTATTCCAGTGGCGGGATTTAAATTTTTTACTACTGGTTCTGTGAGCGTGGCTTGGTGGGTGTTGCAAGGGAAGGATACTGCAAAATCCCCATTCCCTCCCAATCAGCTGGGACTCGGGAGGCAGAGAATAGATGGGGGCGTCAGTGGTGGTATTTACCAGTCCTCTGAACTACTCAAAATTTCCGCTACCGGTTCTCCAGAACTGGTGAGAACCTGCTGAACATCACCTCTGGTGTATTCATTACAGACAAGATTTGTAAATGAAAATCTGCCTTTAGTACACAAATCCTGGTTTGCAAAATGAACAAGGCAGAATACTGCAATATATTAAAAAATCTGAATTGTAAAGCTGATCATGCACTAGGAACAATGTTTCTCAATTTTGGCACCTCTAAGAACTGTAGACTTTAACTCCAAGGTGACTGGGGAATTTTGGGAAGTGAAGCCCATGTATTTTAGAGTTGCCAAGGTTGAGAAACACAGGAGGAGGAGGGGGAGGAGGAGGGGGAGGAGGGGGAGGGGGAGGAGGAGGAGGAGGAGGAGGAGGAGGAGGAAGAGGAGGGAAAGTAGTGCCATGGCATAGCACTACTTTTAGTTAAAAATTTTCAGAATCCAGTTTAGCAGTCAGTGGCTATCCAAGCAAGCTTTTTTGCTTAATATAATATACTCACATACAGACCTGACTTCACATGATTTTTCTTAGCTGGAACTCTGTATAGGAAATTCTATAGTATTTTTTAAATGATATTTGTGATATATCTTACATCACAAGACGTCCCCCCCCCCGGAAGAAACCTCACTATATTCTTTAAATTTGGGGGGCAGTGGCCATACACAAGCAAACAAATAATATATTTAAAGTATAAAATATTTTTGCTATAACATTTGGCTGATTTTTGGTCCTGATTTCTGATTTTTTAAAAATTGATCAATACTTTAATTATCCTAACCCTCATCCAATCCCTTTTCTGTATATGTTTTAGACAGAGCCATAATGACATAACATGATAATGTCCCCGGCAGTTTCTATCTATAGGGAAGTTCACATCTCTATTCATCCTTTATCAAGATCAGGCCATCGTCAGGTGCAGTTGCCCTTGGAAGTTGCCAAATCTTTCAACCTCCATTTTAACCCATCACAGTAATTTCCATTTGAGTGAACCTGCAATTCTAAATCTCACATTCTCCTCACTCTTTTTCGCATACTAGTTCACACTCTTTCCCAAGCTGCAAAATTCAGATTTCAAGCCATCATCCCTACCTGTGAATGTAATTGTTTTTATGCAAGTGTAGCACTCCCAGTGTGATTTCATACGCCATGCGCTGCAATGTGCTGAGGTCGCGTGTCAGTAAATCGGGAGTCATTCCATCTGCTTTGCGTTGAGCTCGCAAGTAACGTTTCAGATCTCCCTGTGGGTGGGGGGCGGGAGGGAGGAAACCAAAAGAGAAGAAAAAATTGACCAAGTTTGCAAATTTAATAATTTTGTCTGGGAACCAGGAAAATTATCCAGACATTTTTGAAGATTCCAAAATACCCTTATTCTCATTCAAAGTGCACATTATCCATATTATATATTGTGCCCTCATTCTAAACTGACTTAACAAAAGTGCCAGGTAGATTTGGGCTCACTCAGAACTACATTATTCAAATTAATAAAGTCACACAAGGTATTTCATTGGTGGTGTAGGAAATGATTTCCCCACTTATTGCAGGCTCCTCGCTGTTTTAAAACTAAGATGTAATTAAAGAAAAATATGAGGTTAATATTCTACACAACTGCCTCCTACAAGGAAGTCAGGTTCCCTATTTATATCTACTTGGGCAAAGCAATTTTGAATGAATGGCTATGGAAATTAATGTTGTCATTAGGGCCACATTGACAAGGGGACAGACATTATCATAGAGCAGTGATGGCAAACCTTTTAGAAACTGAGTGCCCAAACTGTACACATGCGCATGCCCAAACTGAAGGTGTATGTGCATACACAGACATGCACAAAAATGTTCATGTATGGACATGCACACGCACAGACATGTGTGCATGCTCAGCAGAGATCCAACACCAGCTGGCCAGTGGGAGGCAGCGCATCCCAACACCAGCAGCACAGCAAGAGGTAAGATCTTTTTCTTTCGTGAGCTTCTGTTTTGTCGCTTGCAGGTAAATAGAAGCTCATGAAAAAACCGCCACGCATGCCAACATAGAGGGCTCTGCATGCCATCTCTGGCATGAGTGCCATAGATTTACTATCACGGTTCTTGAGTGACTACTGATATTGTGGTTACTCCAGAATCAGAGCACTGGTGCCCTAAGCATTCCAGTTTCATGATAATAGGATTTGGACTTTAGTAATTCTCAAATCTTGTTTTCAGTTGTGCTTCAGTTGACTTACCAGTTGGCAGAATTCCATGATCAGGAGGAAGGGTATAGTTTCGGTGCATAAGCCGAGGCACTGTAGTATATTTGGGTGCTGGAGTCTTCTTGAAGGCAAGGTAGAGACACGGGGAGGGACACAGAAAAAGCAGGAGGGGGAAAAAAAGTATTTCTGGATGACCAGACAAGAATTTCAGTGAGTCATAACATACATAGGGAAATCCCTACTTTTATTTTTGGACAGTTCCTCTGTGTTCTCTGTTATAACCTCAATTTGGTAGCAGTTCATTGGAGCATCCCCAATCTCCAACACCTCTGTAATAGCCAGAATGGAGATTTCTGAGCCGTGACAGAGCTCTGCTTTGAGAAGTAGGAACATTTATGGGTCTATCCCTGAATTTGGTTTTCATAGACTGATTTACAGGTTGGGAATTGAAAACTGTTTCATTAGTGATTCCTTGACTAAGTTTACCAGATAGATTGTTACTCTAAGATAAACATTAGTCTACATTATTTCCATAATCCCATATGATTCTAATCATCAGACCCCCAAATCAACCTTTCATTTCTTTCAGTTTCTTGCAAAAAGCTCCAACATGGTTCACAAGTAGAAATAACATTTGTCAACGTCTTTTATTTCATCAAGGCTGCCAACTTTGCCATCTCTGCCAATTCCACCAGTTTCACCATCCATTCTTCCATTATAGGTATTTTTAAGCCTTTCCACCTTTCTGCATATAAAACTATTTTATTTATTTGTTTATTTAGTTTGTCAAACATTTACAAGATAACAGGTATAAGTATAAACATGGACCTGAACCAAAGAAATGAGTACAAATAAATGGGGACAGTAGGACAGGGACATTAGGCACGCTGGTGCTCTTATGCACAATCCCTTTATGGACCTCTTAGGAAAGGAGTGAGGTCCACAGTAGACAGTTTAAGGTTGAAGCTGGGGGGGGGGGGATGGTTAAGGATGTTACTATTATAATCTATTATACTATTATTCTGTATAAAAATAAGTATTCCTCAGATGAGAACATCTTGCCCAGCGTTCAATCTCCATAATGTTACAACAAAGAGAAAGATAATTGGGAAAAACGCAGTAGAGATTTTTAAAAAGGTCATGTATCATTAGGGGCCTACCCTTGGCACAATTACAGTATCATGGACATAAAGACAAATACGGGTAGTCCTTGACTTACAACAGTTCATTTAATGACCATTGGAAGTTCCAATGGCACTGGAAAAAAGGGGCTTACGGCTGCTTTTCACACTTACGCCATTGTAGCATTCCCATGGTCATGTGATCAAAATTCAAATGCTTGGCAACTGACTCATTTTTATGTCAATTACAATGTCTCTGGGTCATGTGATCACCTTTTATGGCCTTTTGACAAGCAGTCAATAGGGAAGTCAGATTCACTTAACAACCATGTTAATAATTTAACAACTGCACTTAGCAACTGTGGCTAGAAAAACTCACTTAACCAATGTCTCACTTAGCAACAGAAATTTGGTGCTCAATTGTGGTCATAAGTTGAGGAGTGCCTGTATTTTGTATGAAGATTCCTTACCCCATTTTTACCCCAAAATCAGTTTCTTCTGGTTCTTACCGATAAGGCTGAGCCTCTGACAAAAACTTCCTCTGCTCCAGTGGGCCAGCATTTACACGCAGCTCCTTCACCACCACCTGTGCCGGGGTGAAATCTGAGAATATTTCACCCAGAATAACCTATGAGGCAGAAAAGAAAAAGAAAGAAAGAAACCACCATAAAATACTAGCACCTGGTTAATAATCTGAATGACTATGTAGATTATATCTCATTAGTCATTAAAGTCCTGAATGAACTCACTGATGGCCAATTGATTGCCAGGTACAATTTAATTATCTATACAACCCTAAACAGCTTGGTTCCTGGGCAGCTGAAAAATTACTTTTATCGCAAGGGATGCAATAAAGGAGGAGACAAGAAGGCAAAGGAGAAATAGCTCGAGTACCTGAAAGTATTCAGATCGAACTTGTTTTTGAATGGGTTTTGTTTTTTCCTTTTTCCTGAGCCATATGAATGTTTTCACTGTTTTTAAAATGTTTTTTTTTCTTGTTTGAATTGTTTTTATATTTTTGGAATTGTAACCTCTTCAGAGTCATTGATTGAGATGGGTGGCTACAGAAATTGAATAAATAAAATAAGAATTTGGAAATTGAATAAATAAAATAAGAATTTGGAAATTGAATAAATAAAATAAGAATTTGGAAATTGAATAAATAAAATAAAAATTTGGAAATTGAATATAGAAATTGAATAAATAAAATAATTTTTTGGGAAAAGTAGGCTTTTCTGGTTCTTGGAAAGTAAAATGACTCTAGGTTAAAGTCAATGGATGATAACTTTAATAAGGTGGGAACCGTGAATTTTTATTTTCTTTCTCTTCTCCTTTGACTGTTCAAATCTGGCAAAAACTGTGTGATCATCTTTGGAAGGCCCATCTTCCATCCCAAAATCTCCATTTGTATTCCCAAACACATCACTGGGTGTACTGGGAGAAGTCTTGCCAAGTAAAAGCTGGGCACATATTCTTTGAAATAATGATTCCTTGTTTATTAAAAAAAGAAAAGTTGCTTAGTACTCTCACTAACAAGAAAATAAATTCTTGCTTGCTGTAGGCTATTTTCTGTAACCTCGTATTTAATTACGTTCTGCATTAAATTTTGTAATTTGCAATTAATGACTTTTTTTTTGTTGATTTGCTTATTTGGCTGCTGGTTTTTTAACATTGTTAGAATGTTATTCCACAAAAGTGTAAAAGGTCCTGGCATCTTGTTCTTTTGTTGCAAATGTATCCTTTTTATCCTTTCATAAAGGATATCTTTATAAAGTTGCTTAGAAGTCATCATAATAAAGGAATGATTTGCATCATAGAGTCAGTGACTTGCCCATTGCTATTCCATTTGTAGGATTCAAGTCAACTCTTGCTGGAAGGCATGAAAGCAATTGCCTGAATTTCATTCTTAAATCATATTCTACAAAAAACCTGAATTTTCCTTACTTACTTTTCCAAACCAGCCATTTCCAATCTCCTGCAGATAACTGAGGTGTTGTCTACTGAGACCCAAGTGTTTCACTAAATCTGAAAGAGGAATATGGTGTTCAAAATAATGGGAGTCAAGGATGCTGCACAGAGGATGCAGGCTAAGAGTTAGCTCCATTTTGACTCTCCCCATGCCACAAAGCTATTAGCCCCCCCCCCCCCAAATGGTGCTGTGAGATGAGCTAGAAAAGTCTTCCATACTATGGTGTCCTTCAGACAGTGTGTCTACAAGAAGCCATTGCAAACAGACTACAGATAGTCCTTGACATACAACAATTTCTTTAGTGACTGTTTGAAGTTGCAACAGCACTAATGTTGCTCCTTCATACTTTAACTACCATTGCAGGATCCCTATAGTCATGTGATCAAAATTTTGATGCTTGGCAACTTGCTCATATTTATGACGGTTGCAGTGTCCCAGGGTCATGTGATCATCTTTTTGCAATCTTCTAACAAGCAAAGTCAATAGGAAAGCCTATCTACTTAATAACCATGTTACTAACTTAACAACTGTAGCCATTCAGCTGATAACTGTAGCAAGGAAGGTTGTAAAATGGGACAACTGTCTTGCTTAGCAACAAAAGGGTTGGGGTCAATTTTGGTTGTAAGTCGAGGACTACCTGTATGTGGAAATGGTTGTGGGAAAGTGTTCATGGGATGAAAAAGGACAAGATGGCTTCAATTAAAGCAAAAGTAAAGTGGGGACAGAATTCCTGGGCCTTCCAACAATGAAAGTGAGTTGAAGTTGGGGGAGATCTAGAGATCAGAATGGATCACTGCATAAGACAGTGGGTCATGAAAGTCAACACTGTACATGTAGATGAGATCAGAAAGACAGAAGAGAAAGATGACAGACAGACAACACAAGGGAGAAACAGCAGGTGCCACAACAGGAAGAAAATGCAAAAGTAATAGAGAATGTCCAAAATAGAAAGGCAGGGTAAAATCTAGTCAACTAGGCTGGGAAATAGTAAATGCTCAACTGATAAATCACTAAAGATATTCCCATTCTATAGAAAAACAAACCTTGGATTTCTACTCTTCTGCTATTTTTATGCAAAGTTCATATACTTTTCATTATGAAGGTGCCAAGGTCTACAGCAGCCTTCCCCAACTTGGTGTTCCCATCATTTCAAGATTCAGATAGTGGAAACATATCTAATGGACCTCAGGTCAGAGATGGATGGGATAGAACTGCACTAGTATATTTTCCCAAGGAACTGTAGCAAGTGTTGCCAATACTCCAACATTTTGTATTCTCTAAACAACAAAAGAAATATGAAAGATATCACAAATGAAGAGGAGGACAATAATAGGACCCCGTTCCCTCAGGAAATATACCTGTTTTGGGCATCTGTTGATTGGAAGATGGGAGTGAAACCTCAGAAAGAGGCAGGATGTAGACATCTGGGATGGATTGGGAGGAAGATGTCTCCTCTGCAGGTGGTGTATATTCTCCAGAATACTCTTCTCCATCAGGGTTCTCAAATTCCTATCAAGTAGACAAAGACTTTATTAAAAAAAAAAGACGTTTCTTTTTCAAAAACACATCATGCCCACCTCTGGTACCCACCATCTGGCTCACCTTGAAACCCACATCACCCCTCTTGCAGCACAGGCAGGTGAGGAGGAGGAAGATAAAGGCCAACAAGCCTGAGCAGGAGATCAGAACCACAGCATAGGGAGGGGCCAGGGCACCCCGGCCCTGAGATAATCCATCTGAAGAGGATATACAAAGAACAAGATAGGACAGGGGTCAGCAATCTTAAATATTCAAAGAGCCATTTGGACCTGTTTCCCACAGAGAACACTGGGAGCCACAAAAACCCTTCCCATGCCTGACTATTTCCTGAGCAGCCACAAAACTAGTATATGTAGTTGAATTAAACATTCTGTTTTCTTCTAAAACTTTTCTTTTCTTGGATTTATCCATGGTTGGCCTACCGGGGTTGAAAAGCTCACTAAACCACATTCCGGCATACGTTGCACATTGGTGATTTTGATACATATTTTGAGTGACAGGGAATCGCAGCAGAGGGATGAAAGAGCCACATGCGGCTCTAGAGCCATGGATTGCTGACCCCTGAGATAGGACATATATATATATTAAATCATCTTTTAGAGGTAGCTATTTGCCTGGGGGAAAATAAAGGGTACTTTGAGGACCATCTAAAACGTTCTGAACTAGTAAGTGAACTTGCATGTGTTTCAGAATTAGAAGCTGAGCTACAAACTGATGAAAGGGTGGAGGACAAATGTTAAGAAAGAACAGTGGGAATTTTCGTCCTATGAATTATCTTTCAAAGATTATGGTTCCATGTTTTTATTATCTTGCAGAAAGGCAGAAAAGCAAGATATACAGGTAGTCCTCGACCTACAACAAGTTTTTTAGTGACTGTTTCAAGTTGCAATGGCACTGAAAAAAGTGGTTTATGACCATTTTTTCACATATATGACAGTTGTAGCATCCCCCATGGCCGCATGATTTACATTCGGATGCTTGACAGCTGGTTCATATTTATGCCGGTTGCAGGGCACCGGAGTTACGTGATCATCTTTTGCAACCTTCTGACAAGCAAAGTCAACGGGGAAGCCAGATTCACTTAACAACTGTGTTACTAATTTAAGAACCACAGTGATTAACTTAACAAATGTGGCAAGGAAAGTTGTAAAATGGGACAAAACTCACTTAACAAATGTCTCACTTAGCAACATAAATTATGGGCTCGGTTGTGGTACTGTATTACCTGTGCAGTAAAATGATAATGATGATGATGATGAATCTTGTCCTAACTTCATACTTCCATGAATTGCCACAAATATTTCTTTCCTTCCTTTTCTCAAAGTGCTAGCATTTATATTATGACCATCATTTGTTTATTTGTTAGTTTGTTTTATTTGTCAAAAAGTACAAGGAAACAAGTATGAAAACACATGAAAAATAGCACAAATAAATGGATATAAATAAGCAAATAAGCAAAACATAGCCATAAACACATAAATGGGACAGTAGGACAGGGACAGTAGGCATTCTGGGGCGCTTATGGATGGCCCCTTAAAAACAAACATGGTTTTCTTGTTTTCTGTTTTAGCTGCAGCCCCTCCCACATTGTTAGACAATGTGAGGAGATTTTCTCAGGCAGCAAAAGCCAGGAAAGCACCTGTTATATCAGAAGACAGAGATACGGAGACTTAAATTCCTAGTTCTGCTTTCCTTAAGTTACTGTGCTATGGACAGTCATCACACAAAATGATGCCCATTGCCATTATAGACCCAAATATTACCTACTGCTATGATCACTTTCCATTCTCCAAAACCTGGGAGAGAGGCAGTGCTGATGGCCCTGTCTCCTCAGGAGGTAACAATTCTTAGCAGGGCTGTGAAATAACTTGCCCCCATATTTATGGCCTACTACTTCTCTGAACAGCATTTCGTGTACCTTCGGTGTTTAGTCATGCCGGCCACATGAACATGGAGACATCTTCGGACAGCGCTGGCTCTTCGGCTTTGAAACGGAGATGAGCACCGCCCCCTAGAGTCAGGAATGACTAGCACATATGTGTGAGTGGAACCTTTACCCTTTACTTACCCTGATAAGCTTTTATAAAGTAGTGAAACCTGACTCTGGGAGAGAGCATTGGAGAGGAGATATTACATTTAGTGCCTGCCTCTGTTGGAATACAACATTATGGTTTTCTGTTTTTTCTGTTCTTTTTCATCTCTGTTTCTATTGTATGCCATTCAGAGTCATCTGGAGTGGAGTAATTAAGACAAACAAATAAATCATTGAATGTGGGGTGCTATTTTATCCTTCATTACAGGAAACAAAATGTCTTGGATTAAGCCTACTGTATATTGCCTTACGTTCTTCCAGCTGCCAAAATAAGATGAACAGTTAAGTTTTAGGGATCTTGAATATGCTGTCCTCTACCTCACCAATGAAAGTTGGTGGTAGCTGATGCAGTTACAGGTAGTTCTCAATTTAGGGCCACAACTGAGCCCAAAATCTCTATTGCTAAATAGACATTTGTTAAGTGAGTGTTGCTCCATTTTACAAGCTTTCTTTCCACAGTTGTTAAATGAATCACTGCAGCGGTTAAGTTAGTAACATGGTTCTGAAGTGAATCTGGCTTCCCCATTGACTTAGCTTGTCAGAAGGTCACAAAAGGGGATCATGTGACCCCGGGATACTGCAATCATCATAAACACGAGTCAGTTGTCATTTGAATTTTGTCAGTTGAATTTTGATTATGTGGCCATGGGGATGTTGAAAGGGAGGTGTGAAAAACGGTCATAGGTCCTTTCCCCCCCCCAATGCTCTTGTAACTTTGAATGGTCACTAAATGAACTGCTGTGGTCACTAAATGAACTGCTGAATGCCAAGCTGAATGCCTCAACTTTGTCCCTACTTCTTCATGGAAATGTACCAGCCGATGGTACCCAGCAGAGGGAGATGCTTAGAGCCACAGAGAAGCTGAACTGGGTGGCTGTAGGACCCATTAACACCTTTATTTTCCCAGAAGTTCATATCCACACTTGGGAGACATTCTGAAATAATAAAGATGGTAGACCCTGTGCTACATATTCTTATTATATCACAGTGAGACATCTCTTTCAAAATCCAGAATCATTGTTTAAAGGCTGAATCTTGTAGCCAGGTAGATGATAACCTTTGCTCCATCATGCAGACAGTTTTCTCACCAGTTTCCGTGTGCTCTGCTCTCTTTATTATCTCTTCCACCCTTTGTTCTACCCATCCTGTTTTAACCACTCACCATTCCTCTGTCAAATGACGCAAAAAGAAAACACAAACTTCAAGTTACGTATATGAGATTTTCAAATTTTGCTATAGCGTTATGAAAACATTAGAAACTTGTCATTAGAAACTGTTTCATTATCCTGCCTTCGCCCTGAAGGAATCTATAGAATTCTATTTTTTTTCCTGTGGAAATGTCATCCTCTTTCTTCCAGGAAGCTGAGATATATTTGGAAACAGAAAAGACAATTTAATCAGATGGTACTAAAATTAGGCACACATTTACATTTCTAGAGACCATCTTCCATGCTGGGATTTGGTCCTAAAGCATATTACTTATTTTTTTATTGATTATATTAAAATTAGTATTCTAATACTATTACCAGAGATGTCTGGCTGCTTACACTAGATTTTCCATTAGGCGTGGATAAAGTTATGCCAGAAATGAGAATTCACCTTGTTTCTGTAGGACAATGTAACAAGCTACAGGTCTCCTATTCTTGCTTATGTGAAGGCTTGGCAGTTAGTCACAAGAAATATTTGCTAGTAAAGCAGAGCTGTCATCTACCCCACCGTGTCATTCAGTCATGGGACAGACATGTAGGCTTCAACTCTCAAATGGTCTGCTGAATGGAAATCAGGGGAAATAGAAGGTGTCAGATTGGGGAAGGTTCATATAGTCTTAGTTTCTTCTAAGTGATTGTAATCTGCTAAGATTTGACAAGCACACTTTTCATGTCCTGGGGGAATCATCAGCCTTTGCTGATGTTGCTTGAAGACAACACCAGAGGCACAGCCTACTATGCCATCCTTAATTCTTGGTCCATGACTGCCTGCCCTTTCTGACATCAGAGCAAGTAAGCCATTGGCAACTAAGGTGACATTTTCTGGACTTCCAGCCTGCATTATGACAGCAAAGAAAGAAAGACAAGATAGAGATGAGGAAGTAGAAGGATAATACATCAGAGGAGACTGAACACAAGAAAGGGGAGTGGAGATAGTTTTTATTATAAATTACAGGGGGAAAGAACACCTTTGCAGCTTGTTGCAACAGTAAACATGCTGCAATCTCTTAGAATGAAGCAACTGGCAATGTCACAATCCTTTAATAATCCAATCATACCTCAACATTCTGGAGTTTTTGAGGCATGATTAGATTACCAATATTTGGTAGTGATTAGCGTACCAATATTTGAAAACTATTGTTGCTGGGCATTAATATTTGAGTTGATTCCTGTATCAGAGGAGATGAGGGACAAGTGGGTCAGATAAAAACAAATCTATCAAGTGAACCATATTTTTCAGGATAGTAGCCAGAAAGATGTTTCTCACCAGTACTCCTTACTTCTAATTATTATATGTGTATACCACCCTATCAAGATAAGTCTACATTGCACCTATTTTACACAGTCTGAGAATGTGGTGATACCACAAAGTATCATCCAAGTTTATGGTGGATCTGTGGGTTGAGCATGGGTCTGCCAAAGCCTCATTGAACACCATGTCCAGTGAACTCATGGTTTCCCTAAACCTCCCACTAGCCCATAGCTATCCATTTATCCCTGCACCTAATCTTCTATTTGGTCCTTCTTCAAAATAGTATTTATGCATTCCTTCTTCTCTTCTTCCAGTCATGAAGTCTCTCACCATCTTCTCTATCTCAGCCATACTCTGTCCTTACACAAAGCCCTCAGTGAACCCCACATAATACCTTTTCACCAATGTCAAGAATGCATCCCAACTGAGTCTCCCACTTTCCACGGATGACTGTCAGACCAAACACAGATGGCATTTCCGGATGTCACTGACCTGTCAGGCATAAATCTCACACCCACCTCTCAGACATTCTTCCCTCCATCACGTTGTTTTCTTTGCAAGCAAATATTTATCCTAGGTTTCCCTTACTGTGGAATGACTCTGGACCCCTCTTCAGGGGATCATGTACAAAAATATATATCTTTTTTTCCAGGTAACTTCTGCCTTCTCTTGATTGCCTTAAGGGGTGGCTTCAATTTTCTCCAGTGCCAATTATCATTAAGAATAGGTGAGGCTCAGGAGAAGACGATAAGAAACACCACCGCTGCTTTAAGGCATTTGGCAAAATCCCAGGGCTGATGTATTTGCTCTGTATAGGAATCCCAGCTGTCTCTGGAGAAGAGCATTTATAACCCAGGTGCCCCCTCCCCATCTAGTCTGGACAGAACCCCCTGGTCCAAGTCTTGTCCCCACTTGGCAGCCTGAAGGGGGTGGGGATCAGGTCCACCAGGCAGCTACCTAGCTGCACAAACAGGTGGCCACAGATGGCTGGGCGAGAGGCAACAGCAAGCGATCTGGTTAGGGGGTGGCTGCTGGCAACGATGCCCAGGGAACCCTTGCCCCTGCCCAAACTCACCATTTTCCGAAGGCGCTGCCAAAGCTTTCTCTGGGTTGAAATACGACATGGACGCAGCCAGCAGAAGGAAAGGGCCTTGCCTTAGCATCTTAGGGGTAGTCTGGAATCATGGATCAGGAAGGAGGGGAAGGGAGGCGGGGAGGGGTCTCAAGACGCAGGTGCAGGGGGACGGGGAGAGAAATTGGCTGCCCCAGCAAAGCAGGGGGAGGACAGGCACGATGGGCTTCAGACATCAGAACTGATGGAATGGAGCAGGAGGCAGCAGGAACAATGGTCGCAGCGCCCAAGAGGCTGTGTTGCCTGCATCCTTAAGTTGATGTGTTACCGCTTGGCTCGCCCGCTACCCGCCTTTCATTCTCATGGATTTTCTCCCTTCGTTGCCCGTAGAGGAAAAGGAGGGGTGGAAAATAAATGAGGAGGGTGGCAAAGGATATCAAAGGTAAAACGGATGAAAGGATTTTTTGGGGGGAGAGGAATTGTAACAATAGGTGATCTCACATGGGGAACAGGAGGGGAAGCAAATGTATGGGGAAGAGGGAGGGGTGGGGAAAGAGGCAAAGAAGGAAACCTAAAAAAGACAACTGAAGGGATAAAGGGAGGAAAGAGAGAAAAAAAGGGGGAAGAGAGAAATGAGGGGGAAGGCAGCTGGGTGTTTTCCTCCCCCCCTCCCCTCAGATTCAGCTCTCTGGGTTGCACTAGCAGAGAAATTGATGGAGAAAAAAGCCCTCCCAACCAGCTGAGGTTGTTGATTGGATGACGGGTGTGTCACTTATACGCTAAAGGGAGGAGGATGCAGGAATAGAGGGAGGGGGGTGTTGTCGCCATGGAGATCTGTTCCTGGGTAGCAGCAGCAATACTGGGCAGTGCAGGAGTGAGAAAGTGATGAAAAGGGGTCTCAGGGCAACAATCAGCAGAGACAGGATGGGTGCTTCATACAGACTGGGATACATCATCCATATTATCAATCCATAAGCACCAATGCAGGAAGCAAACCTTTCCTCTCACACACTCGTGCACCCATTTAGAATAGGTCATAGACCTTCTTCATGCCTGTAGAAATAGTCTCTCACACTTATTTATTTACAGTGCATGATGATCATTTTTAAATTAATGCTAAGATGCTAGTTAAAACAACAATTCGTTTAAAACCAACACCATGAAAATGGAAAACAGTCAATGGGATAATGCCATGGCCCCAAAATGAGATGGTAATACTTTTCAGAAGTAGCCCGATGTAATAAAATAAGGTTCTCTGGATGGGAGAGAAAGAGAGATGGTGTTAAGGAAGATCAAAGAAGGGGCAGGGGGAAACACTGCAACGGAGAGCCCCCCCCCCAAAGAAGGACCAGCTAGTGGCCAGAGGCAACATGAATTTGACACTTCTGGTAGCACAGAGCCAATGCTGCCTATTTATGTCAGGTTGATAATAATGGTTGGATTCATAGAACACAAATAATCTTTACCCTCACTGCAATGTGTGAGTGCAGTGACTTCCCCGTCTTCACACATAACAGAGTGCTAGCTTTGGATGAGAAATTTTAAAAGATGCCGGTAGGTGAATTGGGGGTAGCATTTCATGTTCCCTCTAGAATCTCATTCTATGGGATAACTGTGAAAGGGGATGCACCCTGTCATATTAACACCAAATACCTAAATAACAATATTTTTAAAAAATCACACTGTACATCTTCATACGGATCGGGGGAATTTCAGAGTTAATCTCCATTGTGTTATTTCTTGAATAATTAGGGTGTCTGCAGTAGTGGGCTTCTACCGGTTTTACTACCGGTTTGCTTGTGCGTTCTCTCTCCATTTCTGCGCATGCACAGAAGTGTCTGGCGGATGGGCAGAGCCACCCGCCACTGCACTACCAGTTCAACTGAACCAGGCCCGAACTGGGACCAACCCACCTCTGGGTGTCTGCCGTGAAGGGACCAAAATAGGTCAGTTCATAGACATATCTATACAATTGAGGCATTGCCCTATTTTTGTGTGGTCCTACTCTAATACTCTTCCAGGTGTAAATGAGACATAGTTTTCAGATTATACCAAGAAAGGAAGAGTTTAAATCCATTTCAGCTTTGAGTCAGTCACTACGGTTTGGCTTAAGCCCCATCTTTCTACTCCATACAGTTTTTCTTAAGATAAAATGAGATAACAACAGATGCCTAAACTCATGGAGTGCCAGGGTGGAATATAAAAGTGATGAATAAATGAATGCAAAGTGGTGACATTTTGCATACCTCCATCTAGAAAACAGGCATGGGGTAGATAAATATACTATGTGGTCCCTTTCATACAGTACAGGTTATCCTTGAATTGTGGCCACAATTGGGGTAAAAATTTTATATTGCTAAGTGAGATAGTTGTTAAGTGAGTTTTGCTCCATTTTGCTATTTTTCTTGCAGTTGTTAAGTGAATCACTTCAGCTGTTAATTTAGTAACATGATTGTTAAATGAATCTGGCTTCCCCATTGACTTCGCTTGTCAGGAGGTTGCAAAAGGTGATCATATGACCCTGGGCAGAGGTGGGATTCAAATTCCAGCACTACTGGTTTGCTCGTGCTTGCACAGAAGCGCCCAGGAGGGTGGGCAGAGCCTCCCATCGCCGCCACAACCAGTTGGGCCAATCTGGGCCGAACCAGGAGCAACCCACCTCTGACCCTGGGACATTGCAACCGTCATAAAGATGAACCAGCCAAACATCTGCATTTTGATGTGACTATGGGGGTGCTGCAACTGTCATTAAGTGCAAAAAACTGTCA
This sequence comes from Thamnophis sirtalis, assembly GCF_051295495.1. Taxonomy (NCBI): domain Eukaryota; kingdom Metazoa; phylum Chordata; class Lepidosauria; order Squamata; family Natricidae; genus Thamnophis; species Thamnophis sirtalis. The sequence continues at coordinate 118,068,294 of NW_028261384.1, forward strand.
TAAATCACTTTATTCGGTGGCACTGTAATTTCAAATGGTCACTAAATGAATAGTTGTAAGTTGAGGACAACCTGCATTGCTAAAAATGCAACGTATGACATCAAATACCCAACTCAAACCTGCATGAGATTTTATTGATGCAAAATGTTGGGTATAGTTACCTAGAATAGCTGAGTTAGAAACATACGTGGGAAAGATGTTCATGCCATCAATGTGGGTTTCTGGATAACAGATGCTGAAGCAAGATGCTGCCTTCATCCCTTTATGAGTGCCTCAGAAATTTTCTGCTAAGGCAGTGTTTCTCAAGTTTGGCAACTTTTAAGATGTGTGGACTTAAACTTCCAAATTTCTTTAGCCAGTATACTGACTGAGGAATTCTGGAAGCTGAAATTCATGCAATTTAAAAGTTGTCAAATTTGAGAAACACTGTTCTAAGGAAATTAGTCTTTAGTTTAAACCGAAAATAGTTTAAACAATTTGATATTCTTTTATGTGTAGAAATTTCATACAAAAGGAAGAGTGTTATAACTAACTTGGGTTGACACATTGTGTTAAAGCTAGCCGTATTGCGATTTGTTTGTTTGATGGCTTGGGTTATGGAACTCAGCCTGCAGTAATGTTTTTTCAACAAACATACAGGAAATTATATTTTCCCAGAATCAGACTTTATTTGCTTATTTCTTCCTACTTGTGACTTTATTACTTCTGAAGATTCTGAATTGCTCCTGAAAAGAAAAGATTAAAAACAAAAATCAGTTAATGCAATGAAAACCAACCAGTCCATGAATCATTGTTTAGGGTAGCACAACCTTACTTGCACCTAAATTCCCTTCTTAAGAACCATTGTTAAGTGCAGGAAATCAAAATTCCAGGCAGCTCAAGTGAATATGCATAGGTTTATTATATATTAAAGCCAGTGGTGGGATTCAAATAATTTAGCAACTGGTTCTCTGCCCTAATGATTTCTTCCAACAACCAGTTCACCAAACTGTTCAGAAAGTTAACAACTGGTTCTTCTGAAGTGGTGTGAACTGGCTGAATCCCACTATTGACTAAAACTCTTTACAAAAATCTGAACAACTAACAGTCAAAGCAAGTTGGTGGGTAGATAAGAGTTAATGGAATTCAAGGTGCGTAATGGTATGGTGGACCTGTTTCTCGCCCTCCCCAGGCTCCAGAGGCTTTCTAGGAGCCTGGGAAGGGCAAAAACGGCCTCTCCCACCCCCAACTTCCCCGCAGGCCCTCTGGAGGCCGGAAACAGCCTGAAGACTTCCTGAAGCCTCTGAAGGGAGAAAAACGGCCGAAAATGAAGGCCAAAATCAGCTGGCCAGCATGCGGACACACACTGGAGCTGACAGGGCAATGCCTCGTGTGCCCTAAGAAATGGTTCTGCATGCCACCTGTGGCACTCCTGCCATAGGTTCACCATCACAGTCCTAAGGTAAGTTGTTCTCAAGGTGGGGCCATCACTGAAAATCGTAAAGCCCAGGATTTCTGAAGAGGGCATACCCTTGAGCAGGGAAACCTTAACAATATCATGAAATATTCAGATGAGGTAGTGAGGTGTCATCTTCTAGGTGAGATGACACCTAGGAAACTATTAGACAAGAGGGGGAGGAGCCCCAAGTGGTTTAAGGTCAAAGAAAGAAAGTTATGTTGTGAACTGCGGTCCAAACATCAAAATAAGTGAGTTATTACAAATAAAAGAAATACCTTATGCCTTAGCATCAGGTATGAACCCAGCCAAAACACTTGAGCACCTAATAGCAATCTAAGTCTTTTGCACTATAATTTATGGAACACTCTTAGATCTAGATCTGGGACTGAAAAATAAAAATAAAAAGACAGACACTAACTGAGTTCAGCTTCTGGTAATTATATAAATATTGTCAATTCTTGGCAGCAGAAACGGAAGAGTTCTGTCAATGCTTTCTTCCAGGATGTTGTTCAGCTTCCTGGTCTAACAAACAGCCCTGAGGCTTCTTTTCAAATACTAAACTGATCCAACCCAGTTAATGGTTACATGAGTTACAGGCAGTCTTCGACTTACAACCATTCATTGAGCAACCATTTGAAATTACAACAGGTCTGAAAAAGTGACTTACAAGCAGTCTTTGCACTTATGACCGTTGTAGCATTCCCATGGTCACGTGATCAAAATTCAGGCGTTTGGCAACCAGCATATATTTACGACAGATACAACATCCTGCGGTCATGCGATCTCCATTCCCATTCTTCCCAACTGGCTTCCGACAAGCAGAGTCAGAGAAGCCAGATTCACTTAACAATTATGGCAAAAAAGGTCGTAAAATTGTGTATGACTCACTTAACAGCAACTTTGCTTAACAACAGAAATTCTGGTCCCAGTTGTGATCATAAGCGAAGGACTACCTGAACATTCAAATCAGTTTGTATTTGCACCATTTATATTGCTCCATCTCATGAACAACTCACTCCTACCGGTGCATGGCGGCCTTCCTCATTTATCAGCAGGAAGACTCAAATCCAATGCCACTGGCACTTAAGCAATATCTGCCCAATAACTTTAACATCAATTACCAATGGAAAGCTGGACATCTAGTTATAGGAAGACATATAAATGACCCCACAAAAAAGAATCAAAAAAGTTTGGTACTACCAAATCAGTAATGGACAATTGTACCTCATATGGTGTCTGTCGGGACTCTATAAAAACAGGGCATAGTGAAAACTTCCGGGGAGTGGCCTGTCGCCGGTCGGCAGCTTAACAGAGCTGCCCCCAGAATTCAGGATCGTTATCTACTCAATATCAAGAAGATAACTCTTTTTTCAGACAAGAAAAAAGCAGTGAGGAATCTCAGCTGGTAAGAATCTTCTTTGAAGTTCACAGTTTGTTTCTTTGTGAGCTGTGGACGGAGGGGGAGGGTCAACCCAAAGCTGAGTCATTCAACTCCGACCTGAACTTCGCAGCTGTTATTCACAGCACGAGACAGGATCCCCTCCCCCTCAGGACAATCTTTAGAAAAGAGACTATTAAAAATCAATACGAGCAAAGACCAACTTGTGAACTTTTAAACCTTTCTCTATCTGAAATACCAGCTTCAATGTTATAAAAACCTCTTTTGCTTAATTGTCTTCAAAATGGCGTTTACAGCTTCTGCATCTGTTATCTCCGGCTTCCTGCTACAGAAGTAAAGAAATAATCTCTTATAATTTAATTAGAGCTACTCCCTTAAAGCTTTCAAGACTCTTTGTTGATTCAGACACATTCCAAACATTCTAAACGGACTTTCTCTTTTGAAATCCTCCGTAAAACCCCTTGGAAAAAAAAAAAGAAAAAAAAAAGAAGGGAAAAAAGGGGGGGGAGGAATTTCTTTTTCTCCACATAGCACAGTGGATTAGTAATTTAGAATAAATAATTAAAACCAAAATATAATGGCATCCAAATCAACCTCTGTTAAATTACCTCCGAAAACGTCTCCCATACCTGGCACAAAGTTGCAGCCCCCACCATCTATGCCCCCTAGTGGAGATGTACTAACAAAAGAATTTTTTCTGGAAATGTTCAAAGAATCCAGAGAACAGAACTTAGAAATGTTTAAAGAATTCAGAGAACAGAATCTAGAAATGATTAAAGATTTCAAAGATGAAATAAGGAATGAGATGGAAGTTCTATATGACAAATTCGATACCAGGGTCACTAAAATGAATGATAATATGATGGGAATTGTAAATGTGATAACAGAATATATTTCTGGAATGGAAGATAATTTAGAAACTCTCAATGAAGTTAAAACTAACCTGATATCCAAAACTGAAGTGGTGGAACAAAAAATTGATAATGCTGAAAAACAAATTATTATGATACAGTATAAGCAGATGGAGCTTGCATTAAGAGTGAGGGGGCTGCGTGAAGAAAAGCAGGAGAACTTAAAGCAAATGTTTTCTGAAGCTTTTGACCGTCTGGTGGGAAAACCGGGATCCAATTTTGATTGGCAGATTGACAGGATTTTTCGTGTTAACTCATGGGCGGCAAAACAAAGGCAACTTCCCCGAGACGTGGTAATATACTTTGTTACAAGAGAATCTAGAAATATGATACTACAAGAGTCCTACAATACTAAGCTTCAAATTGGTGGACAGGACCTGATTGTTCTGAAAGAAATACTGCCTCAGATGCTAAGAGCCAGAAGAGATTATGCTTTTCTGGTGGAAGAGCTCAGAAGGCGCCAGATACAGTACAGATGGGATGCCCCATTCGGCATTATAGTTACAATGGACAAACAAAGATATCGTCTCAGCTCTGTATGGAAAGCTCGTGATTTCTATCATAAGATTCTGAAGATGGGATACCCTGAACCTTCGGGATATGGTGAAAAACCACGAGACGAACAAGATAAACAGCAAACCACACAACCATTAGATAAAATGTATCATCTCCCTCTTCCGGAAGGGCAAGGAGTCAAGGAAAAAAGATCCAACCGCAAGACCACCAGACAAACGGATAAACAAGCTACTATGCAACAATCTCAACAATCATTGGCCACTGACCAAGGAGCTACTGCAACAAGCTCAGAAGCTGTGGGAGGAGCCAAACCAAAGGTGAGACAGGCCTTGCGGGAGGCTCTAAAAAAGCTTCAGGCAAGCAAAAATGACAACTAAGATTTTGACATGGAATGTTAACGGATTGAACTCTCCACAGAAAAGAAAGAAAATATTTCATTATCTTAAACAGTTTAAGAATGACATAATTTGCTTGCAAGAAACTCATATCAAATCAACCGATCAAAAATACTTGTTTAACCCCAAACTGGGCCAACATTTTGCGACCTCAGCCATGGAAAAGAAAAATGGCATAGTAGTATATTTAAGAAAATACATTAAAGCTGAGCTAATTGAAGCAGATCCCTTTGGAAGATATATTGCATTAGATTTAATCTTAGAAGGGAAAAAGACGTTACTTTTGGGAATTTATGCTCCTAATCAACAACAAGATGGATTTTATAGAAATCTCCATGCTAAATTAGTACAGTGGGATTTTGAGTCTTGTATATTAATGGGTGACTGGAATGGCGTGATCGACACCAAAAGAGATAAGAAGACAGCTCGCCCGAACACCAAATTTCGAGCTAAGTTACCCAAACCCTTTTTTGACATGCTGGACGACTTTGAATTGCGAGACGCTTGGCGCGAGAGGCATGCAGAAGAATATGACTTTACCTTTTTTTCCAATAGACATCAATCTCTTTCAAGGATTGATTTTATACTAATTACAAATGATTTACTTTGTAGGGTGAAGAAGACAAAGATTATGGCGAGAGTTCTTTCAGACCATAATCCAGTCTGGATGGAATTGGGAAGGGTAGCCCAGGCAAGAAGGTCCTGGAGGTTGAATGAAAACTTATTTAGATATGAAAAGTATGTTAATGATTGTAAAAAATTGCTATCGGAATATTTTGTCATCAATATGAACAAGGGTACATCTTTGGAATATGTATGGGATGCAAGCAAAGCGTATATGAGAGGAGTATTAATGAATATAAATAAAATACATAGATACAAACAAGGGCAAAAACGAAAAGAATTGGAAGAGGAAATTAAAGGGAAAGAGTCAGAATTAACATTGAATCCAGGAGATACAAAGATTAGGGAAACAATTGCTATATTAAAATCTCAGTTTGATATGCTGATCTCTGACCAGGTAGCTACTAGTTTATTATATGCTAAACATAATACTTTCTGCAATGCAAATAAACCCGGTAGGTGGTTGGCTTATCAGATTAGAAAAAAAAGGAAAGCTCGAAATGTATCCAAATTGTGTCACAGAGGGAAGGAAGTGTTTCAACAGGAAGAGATTCAAAAGGTATTTCGGGAATTTTTTACAGAGTTGTATAAAGGGGATAAAATTAAGGACGGAGATATAGACAAATACCTAGATAAAGAGAAAATCCCCCTAGTCAGAGAAGAACATAGGCATAAGCTGAACCAACCTATAACCTCTGGGGAAATTTTGCAGGCAATTAAACAATTAAAGTTAGGGAAAGCACCAGGCACAGATGGTTTAACAGCTGTTTATTATAAATATCTACAGTTAGAAATGGTAGAACCCCTCAGAGAACTATTCAATAAAATTCAATCGGGAGGGAAAGTGCCTCCCTCGTGGAAGACTGCGTTCATATCGTTGATACCCAAAGAAGATCAAGACCTTACCCAACCAAAAAATTACAGACCTATTTCATTACTTAATGTAGATTATAAAATTTTTACTAAAATATTAGCAAATAGGCTAATGGGGGTAACTCAGCAACTGATACATACCGATCAAACTGGTTTTATACAGGGCAGACAGATGAAGGATAACGTTAGATTAATTATCAACGCTTTAGAATACCTGGGAAAGAACAATCAAATCCCGGCCGCATTCGTATTTTTGGATGCGGAGAAAGCCTTTGATCGAGTTAATTGGCAATTCCTGCTGAAGACATTGCAAAAAATGCAGATAGGAGATGGCTTTTTACGGTCAATTGGTGCAATATATCAGCAGCAAACAGCCCAGATCATTGTCAATGGAAGTCTGACAGACTCCTTTCAAATTGAAAAAGGTACAAGACAGGGCTGTCCTCTGTCCCCATTATTGTTTATTATAACTTTGGAAATACTGTTGAATAAGATACGGGGCCTGGGCGGTCTAAAAGGGATCAAAATTAGACAGCAAGAATATAGAGTTCGTGCATTTGCGGATGATCTGGTTATAATATTGGAACAACCGCAGGAATCTAGTAGGGTATTATTGAATACGATCAATCAATATGGTCAAGTCTCGGGATTTAAAATAAATCTAGGAAAAACCAAAATAATAGCTATAAATATGACTATCAAACAGAAGGAAGAACTGGGGGCGACGCTAAGATGTGAGGTAGTTAAAAAAGTTAAATATCTTGGAGTTAATATCTCAATCTCAAATGGGAAATTATACAAGTATAATTATGAATCACTTTGGCATAGTACACAGTTGGAGTTGAAAAGGTGGGAAAAACTGCATTTGTCCTTGCTGGGTAGAATAGCGGCAGTAAAAATGAACATTTTACCAAAATTTTTATTTCTTTTTCAAATGTTACCAATACTTAAAAGAGATGCGAATCTTTTAGAATGGCAGAAGGGTATCAACAAATTTGTGTGGGCAGGAAAGAAGCCGAGGGTAAAGATGAAAATAATGCAAGATGCACGTGAAAGAGGAGGATTGAAATTACCTAACTTAAAATTATACTATGACGCAGTGGCATTATCTGCAATTAGTGATTGGATTCATCTAACTAATGACAGAATTTTGAATATCGAGGGATATGATTTGTTATATGGTTGGCATGCTTACCTGTTATTTAACAAAAAAACGGATAAGAAATTTAAAAATCACATCTTAAGAAATGCTTTATTGCGGGTTTGGAAGAAATATCAACATAAACTAAATGATAAAGTGCCCATGTGGGCAATTCCTAGACATGCAATTGAAAATATGAATGTAGAACAAAAACACGATAGAACCACCTATAGACAACTTCTTATCTCAGAAAGAGGGGTGATGGAACTAAAATCTTTAGAGGTACTTAAAGAAGAGAAGGTAGTTCAAACGTGGTTTCAGTATGGTCAACTACAAGCTAGGTGGAAAACAGATCAAAAAACTGGCTTTGTAAAAGTTGAGGATAATCTGTTTAAACAAATAAGAGATCAAAGTTCAATGCATATAAAGAGGATATATAATGTATTAGTACAGATGGATTCTGAAACGGAACTGATTAAGGATTGTATGATAAAATGGGCTCAGAATGTCGAGGAACCAATAATGCTTGAAACATGGGAAAGAATCTGGGTAAGAAATGTGAAATTTACACAAGCACAAAACTTGAGAGAAAATTTTTATAAGATGTTTTATAGATGGCACCTAGATCCTAAAAAGCTTGCCTCTATGTATCCAAATGTTCAACCTAAATGTTGGAGATGTGGTTCTTGTGATGCTACATATTTTCATATATGGTGGACATGTCGTAATGTTAAGGCATTTTGGATAAAAATATGGTGGATCCTGCAAAACATCTTTAAAAGAAGGATAAAATTTACCCCCCAGCTGTTTTTATTGGGTATATGCATTGATTTTACAGTAGCAGAGACTAATTTGATCCTGTATTTAATAACGGCAGCAAGACTCTTGGTGGCGCAGTATTGGAAGAAGAAAGATTTACCCACAATTCAAGAATGGACTTTGAAAGTTATGAACTTAGCCGAAATGGCCAAAATCTCAGCATATCTCAAAGAACATTCAAACGAGAGATACAAAAGAGACTGGAAAAAGTGGATTGATTACATAAAAAGTAAATATGGGACTAAAAAACTCCAGATAGCTTATGCTTAGTATCAGTAATAATTTAAATTGTTTAAAATTTGGGTAACAGTAAGAAGCTGAGTTCAATGTAGAGATATTTCAGACTGTGATTGTTCAAAAATTATACCACGTATGGTCTTTGGGAAGTCGGGGGGAGGGAAGGGAGGTGGGGATTTAGGGGGAGGGGGGAGGGGGGAAATACAATATGTGTTAAATTCCATGATTGTATTTGTATACTGTGGCTTTTCAATGTTAGTGCGAAAATAGTACAAACCGAATATACTGGAAGGTAATAGATACCGAAGGAAAGAGTCGAGTGAAAGAAGAAGGAGGGTGGAGAGGGTGAGAGAGAGGAGGAGGAGAAGGGAGGGAGGGAATGGAGAGGGAGTGATAGGGTTAGAAAGAAGGGGAGGGGAAGTAGGCGTAGAGGGGTGTGTGAGAAGGAAGAATGAAAGTTGGAGGGGGTTGAAAGAGGGTGTATGGCAGGCCAAGGTGGTATACTGGGTTTGTATTGTAGAGGGCATTTTCTATATAAGTGAGGGCCGTGTTTATTATTCAATGTTATATGCCCTGATCAAGCACAGTGAATATGTGATTGTATAGAATGAAAACATAATAAAATATACATTTAAAAAAAAACAAAAAAAAAACAGGGCATAGTATCCTCCTCTCAGTATGACTGTGTGGTCTCACATCAAACTGTAGATCATGAGATGAAGGCATATACAAGTCTAATAACTGATTTTTTAAAAATTTAAACAATGCTGCGCTTTGGTGGTTAGTTGTTTCAAGTTTCAAGTTTATTAGAATTTGTATGCCGCCCACTCCCATAGGGACTCTGGGCGGCTCACAACAGACAAGAAACATTTAATTTTAAAAAATAGAGATAAAAATAAAAATACAGTATTAAAATTCATATCACCCATTCCATCTAAACGGGGCTGGATATCAATCAACAGCCCCAGGCCAGCCGGAACAGCCAGGTCTTGACGGCTTTACGGAAGGCCGGGAGAGTGGTAAGGGTCTGGATCTCTGCAGGTAGATCATTCCACAGGGCTGGCGCAGCAACAGAGAAGGCCCTCCCCCGGGGAGTCACCAGCCGGCATTGTCCAGCTGACGGCACCCGGAGGAGGCCCAACCTGTGCGATCTTGTTGGTCGTTGGGAGGTAAGTGGCAGGAGGCGGTCTCTCAGGTAGCCAGGTCCTAAATCATGAAGGGCTTTAAAAGTAACAACTAGCACCTTGTGTTGGCCTAGACGTTAATATTTTAACATAGATGTTTGGACATTTTTATTTTATTGGGTTCTACTAATCTAGCTGAAGTGTCAATTTATATTGCTAGTCCATGTACAGTATGCCATAAGCTAAATAAATAAATAAATAAATAAATAGTTCCATCAATTTCTATGAATAAAATACTGGACAGCAATCCTACCAAGACAGCTATAAAAATTCCACATGACATTCCAAGGAATTTCATAGAAGAGAATATATATATGTAGCTCAGTTATGAACTAAAAGTTACTTAGTCAGCTAATGAAATGTCTGCTAGAAAACAACCAAGCTCAAGGAACACCAAGGACTTCCGAAGTATTTAATCTCGGGGGATAATAAGTAAATCATGACCCAAATTTCACCTTTACTAGAGATATACAACATCAGAAAGTTGGGGACTAAAAAAAAAAGAAAATAATTTAAGGATCATTGAAATAAATGCTATTATTTTGAGGACAAACAAAGAAATATTGTGGCCTTATAAATGATGTATGATTAATAGCACTACTATTGTATAAAACTAAGAAACATACGTAGTCCAATAATATACAGTATACATTTATTGATTGAATCTAATGTCTATTGTTGTTGCAATGGAGCTACCATATAAGTTATTAAACGTTAAGGCATGCGACATCATTTGTGTTTCTTTGAAAGAAGCTGACAGGTGAAATTTTACGATGAAAAAGTATTTTTGTAAGTTAAAACTACACAAAATGTCATTTTTAATTCTGGTCTATGTCCTTTATTGGGGCATATGCAAAAGGCACCTATTTTGAGGGTGGGGGGGAAGAAAAGGAGAGAAGCAGGACTCAAAATATTCATTTTTGCCCCATAAAATTTCTCTATTCAATCTCATTTTCTGAATTTGAAGAACTATTATAATCACCAGTTTTATACTTCTTTGAAGTACTGAGACAGATTTTCCCATTCTTTCACATGTTAATTTATTCTTGATTGGATGTTTTTCCAAATATAGAACATGTCTACCATTTTATGTATAATTTAAACAGAAAATATTAGTAAATATAGCATTTCCTAATCTATTTTTTAAGCTTTTCTATATGAAGACTACACAGAATGTGACCATCATTTTACAGCAGTCATCAGACCCACCATTAAATCGCACTCCAATATTCTAAACTTTCTATGTAATATGGGAAAATGTTAGCTTTTTTTACATTAGCAAGTTGAATTTTTATAGATTACAATTCAGTGGTAGTTTATGCTTGAAAGTTTGTATTAAATAACATATCTCCTGACAAGATCGCAATCTTCTGATCCCAAGACAATAAAATTCTGGATTTCTCTGAGCAATAATCTGTTTTTAGAGGGTGGTGTAAAAACTGGTAGGAAAATGGGCCAGACATTTTCTCTGTCCCAACCTGTATGACTAACATCTTTCACAATTGGCTATTATAATTGTGATTTGATTGGCTGGAACAGAGTAAAGCAAGGCTCATTTCTCACTACCTGATTGGATACTCTAAGCCCCATATATCTGATCTATTATAGGAGTGTCAAACTTGCCATGGGCCAGATGTACCACACACTGACCATGCCCACCCCCATTTTAGCAAAGGGGAGAAAAGTCTCGATATATCATGTGTTGACATGATGAAACAAGTTTGACACCCCTGATCTATTATGTTTGGGTCTACGAGGGCTTGTGGTCTTTTATTCAAAAATGGAAGAATATCTTTTAAAAGGTATCTGTAGTTTTAAAAATACCAGACTTGTAGCCTGGTAGAATAATCCAGAACTCATCCAAAATATATATTGGTGCTGTTGATTTCTGAAGAAATGGACAGGGCCTCTGGGGATCATGAAAGAGAAAGTTGGTGGCTTCTGCAGAATACCTCCTAGGTCCCTTCCAACTCTGCTATTCTATTCTAAAACAACCAAAAAGTAAAAATATACAAGATGATTTTCTTTTAAAATGAGTGTTCTGTTTCTAAACAATTTGCATAATAAAATGTACATATCTATATAGCTGTATTGCTCAGATGTATGCAACAGCCTAAAAATATTTATCCAGAAATTCTTCTTTTTAGTAGCACACATTGCGTCATTAAGTTACCCTTTTGCTAGTTAGGTTTTGCTTAGAGCTTGTTGATCTTTATATAATGAAGAGGATTTAAAGGGGGAAAAAAGATCAAACACAGTATAAACAAATTGAAATTTGTGATACTCTCATTCTAGTCCAGGATGATTGAAGAAATTTACAAATATAACATAAATAAGGTTTTCTCCCTCTGAGCTACACTAAGGGCTTTTCAAAATATTATTTTTCTCCCAACTAAGGAAGCCATGAGACCAAATTTAAGATTGTTGCCAGCTGCATCTTTTTTTAATTGCACACATAAAGGTCTCCAGCTATTTTTAGAAACAATCTAGCAAGGGATTCAGCCAATGACCAGTAGGGAGGCTTCCCTAAAAATATGTGTGGTACAATTCTTTTTGAAAATCTCTTTTAAAACTGCAAACCAAACAATTAATAGCAAGAACAGTTGAATTATATTGCCTTCCAGCTGGGTCAGGGGCATCCTTTGCAAAGCTACAAGAAAGGCACTGTTAAAATTCAGATGACCAATGGATGGCAGCGATGAGATGCAGAAAAGTCATTCTCCTCACTGCCACCTAGTGCTCATCTGGATGTTGGCAGTCTATGTATATTTAGTCCTTGTTGAAACTGGAACCAGTAACTCGGTTAAATGAAACACTTGCTAAATAAAACCATAATTGTGCTTATGATCTTACTTGAGATTTCCATTGCCTTGAGATCAGTGAAGGTTGTGAATGTGAGGATTGGCTGTAAATTTTTTATTACCATTGTAATTGCAGATGATCACTGTACAAGGGAGTCACTAAATAAGGACTACCTGTATGTTAGACTTAGACTTCCCTGAAATCATCCTCTGGAATAATCAGATTTTTAATTGGGAGAGCCCACCCTCAAACCCCTCTATATCTTCTGAACCATTTTCAATAATCTTTCAGACACTCTGGAAACTATGCCACTGAAAGCAAAGGCATGATTTAGCACTGATCTTTCAAATCAGTGGTGGGAGACGACCGGTACACCCCAGTATAGGTGTACCGGTGCCTGCTGGGAGCACCAGGTACTGTTCTGGTATGGTGTTCCGGAGGCCCACCCGCTCACCCACCTGCATTCATGTATTTGAGCTGTTCGGGGCTTCTGCGCACGGAACGTACGGCACCTGTGCAACGCTCCACCGAGTAGCTGGAGTATTGCAAAGGCATCACGGGGTGTCACAAGTTGTAAGTATGCATGCGCGTGCTGCATGCATGTGCACGCGTATGCAAACTTTCCTGTGGTGGACACCCGGCCCCGTTGTACCATACCGGAACCCACCACTATTTCAAATAAATAAAATTTCACATTAAGGCTTCAGATAGGCCAGGGGTATCAAACTGGATTTCTTTGAGGGCCGGATCAGCATTGTAATTCTCCTTCACGGGCCGGCAGGATGGTGGTGGCAGGGTGGGGGAGACGGGACAGACACCTTCTGCAGAACCCTGCCAATCAAAATGGGACATGCGGGGGTGTGCAGTCCCCTCTGCCCCATTTTCGGCCTGAATGGCCTCCTGTAGCACTCTGCCGGCTGAAAACAGGCCGACAAAGACACCGCGGGCTGGTCCTTTGATATCTCTAGGCCAGCCCCATGGGCTGGCTTTAAAAAGGCAAGGTACTGTCTCTGGCTGCCAGATTAAAATTCTGCCCCCTTTTTTACACGCTGTAACACTAATGTGCCATATCTACCAGTTTCACTTTTGCAACACTCCTCACCCAGCTATATGCTTTCGCAAGCTAAAAAGAGGCATGCAATTCACTTAAAAAATACTGCTTCTAATGACAGAAAAGTCGCTTGTTTCTGATATGCAACAATTAACTTATGCAATGCTGGCTAGTAGATATTTCATGTATCAGCTGTAGTAGCAGCAGGTCAGTTTCTCCAATATTCAGCGAAGAAAACTTTATGGGCATTTATAAACCATTTAATTTATTTGTTACTTAAATAACAGAATAATAGAGTTGGAAGGGACCTTGGAGGTCTTCTAGTCCAACCCGCTTCTCAAGCAAGAAACCCCATATCATTTCAGACAAATAGTTGTCCAATTTACCAAAATATCCCAAGGAGCTCAAGTAGACATTCTCTTTATATACGGCTTGCCCTTCCATGATGCAATTCCCTTTGGGAAGTAAGCAACATTGAATATGCCCTTCGAATGGGGTGGTAAATAGTAAGCCAAATACAGATATGGCCGTAATGGAACCTGCCCATTATAGTTGCATGTTGTGATGGCTATTAAGTGAAGCACCTCATTTTTAACACCTTCCGTCCCAGCTATCCTGAATGCAGTTTTTAAACAAACATGCAGATAGATCATTAAGTGTAGCATGGGGTAACTCAGGGTTAGTGAAAACCTAGCAAAGGCCTGGGTCCATCTGCCCCAGCCCTCCAAAGGCCTCCCCTATCCATCCCTGTACTCCATTTCAAACCCTTGGGTGCTTTTTCCCACCCATATCAAGTTTCCCGGGCCTTAAGCCTGACTGGGCACCCACCAGGCCAAACACCTTCCTCATCACTTACTTTTTGAAGACTTCTGAGGCCTTTCAGACCGCTGGAACTGATCACTGGAATGGATTGGGTCTCAAAGATTTCTGAAACACTGTGCAGAAGCAAAATGGCTCACTTTGTCCCTTAGCCACATGGTGCGATTCTGGAAATGGACCCCATATTTCCAGCAGTGCAATTGCATTCTGGTATGACAGCCGCTTCTGGAATATACCATGCAGTCAAGGGGACAAACTGCTCCTTTTTGCTGTCTTGTTGCAATCTGCACAGTGGTGTAGAAGCTTTCTGCAGCTTTCACAATCTTTCTGCAAAACTGGACAAGCTCATTAAAGCAACAAAATAGAGAGGTTTGTCCCATGGCCATCATTTTGTCTTCCCCTCCCCCCCCCAATAGACAGGACAAAATGGCACTTGCTTTTGGGTTGCTGCCATGTGGCCCAGGAACAAACCACTCCATTTTGCTGCCTTAATAAGATCTGCACAACAGTACAGAAAGGTTCTGAAAGCTGCAGAAAGATTCTGTAGCATTGTGCACACTGCATTAGGGCAGTAAAACGGAGCAGTTTGTTCTGCGCCTGCCATTTTGTTCTTCCCTCCGCCCCCTCCCCCCAAGCGGGCAGGACAAAATGGCAGCTGCTTCTGCGTTGCTGCCATGCCCTTTTTCTGCAACAGGTTTGGAGATCTTCAGAAGGTGTTATCAGTGATGGGCATATGGGGAATAAGCACTTGCATGGCCCCAGGAAGGTGGAATGGGAGGGGATAGATCGAGGCAGCAGAGGAGGGTTCCTACCGCTTCAGCCAAGTTGGTAGTAACTTGGCTAGCCACGCCCTGAACCGTTTTTTTGCTTATGCGCATGCGCAGAAGCAATTTTTTTATTACTGTGAATGCGTGCATAGCACGCATCAAGCGAAGTGCATCCCTGAGGAAACTGGCAGTAACAGAAGCCAGAATCCACCCCTGCACTGCAGCATTCGTGGGGTTGGTTATAAGGGCAAATGACTTTGAAATGAGGACATATCTCAATGACTACCTGCATATTATGACATCAGAGAAGAAAATTAAATATAATTAAATTCATTTTTTACTAGGACTAGTTACTATACCTCCCCATATCTTTCTATTCTTGCAAATCATCCTTCCTTTCATCATGCCCATACACTGTTCCATACATTGCCTTTTGTTATCTGTCCTTTTAAGATCTCACCAACTTCATCCACTTAAAACTTTCTTAATTTTCCCCTTCCTCTTGCCTATTCACTCTTAAATACCATATTCTCTCCATTCACTCTCAATCTGACTTTATCCACACTGATTGCTCACTTTGTACACAAGCCACATTCATTCAGCCCCCATCCATTCTTGATGTAAATGAAGATTCAATCATCCAGGCCAAAAGTCTATGGCAGTGATGGCTAACCTTTTTGCCATGGGTGCCAAAACGCAGAGGGAGTGTGGTATGTGTGTGTGCATGTGCCCAAACCCATAATTCTATGTGCCCTCCCCCTACGCATGCACGCGCAACCCCCCCCCCATCTTTTGCCCTCCTCAGGCTCCAGAGGCTTTCTAGGAGCATGGGGAGGGCGAAAAAGGCCTCCACCCTACCCGGAAGACCCTCCAGAGACCGGAAACGGCCCATTTTCCAACTTCCGGTTTGTGCCTTGGGCTGTTTTTTTCCTGAAGCCTCTGGAATTAGAAAAATGGCCCAATGCGCAAACCAGAAGCCGGTTTCCAAACCTCCGGTTTGCGCGTTCAGGAAAGCCTCCAGAAGTGAAAAATGGCTGAAAATGGAGGCTGAAATCAGTTGGGCAATGCGTGCATGCGCGCTGGAGCTGACAGGGCAACACCTCACGTGCCACAGGTTTGCCATCATAGGTCTATGGGGATTCTCAGTCATCCAGGTCATGGTTGTCCTAAAGGGGCTTTTTCAGGAGGGAACTGGACTTTGTTTTTTCTTTGAAGACATTTTGCTTCTCATCCAAGAAACTTCTTCAGCTCTGACTGGATGGTGGGGAATCGAAGGATTTATATTTTAGCTTTGCACTTTGCAATGAACACCCTTAGAATGGTGTGGGAGTATGAACGAATTTCCAGAAAAACTGCAGATTACAGGAACCATTTGCACTTCAATTTGAGATGCACACAAAACAACAGCCTGTGCCTGTATTCAACAGTGAAGGGTCACAGGGCAGAAAGATCCTACCACCAAGAAGGCTCTGCGCCTATTTGCACTACTCAGGTGACCCTGAGGACACAGATAAACCTTCAAATGGCTTCAACAACTCTCTAAAAGAATGCAAATGACTAGCTGTCTGCAAGGAATATAAATCCTTGTATTCCCCTCCATCCAGTCAGAGCTTCTTGAATAAGAAGTGAAATGTCATAGCATTTTTTAAAGAAAGTTGTTTCCTCCTGAAAAAGTACCTTCAGGACGTCCAGCACAAAAGTATCATAAGGAATTTGTTCAGTATTTAACGGATAAAGTCGCTTGGATTCGGACAGAGCTGGACTCCAATTGCACGGTACCAGCCGAGGTACCGGGGGAAGGTCTTGAGCGTATTTCATGAATCGAGTTTCAACTTGTCTCTCCTGAGGAAGTGGACAAGGGGAGCGGTGAGTGCCTTCACTTGTATACTGGACCCGTGTCCCTCCTGGCTGGTCTCAACCAGCAGGGAGGTGACACGCGGCTGGATCCGGACGATAGTTAACACCTCTCTCCGGGAAGGAATTTTCCCGCTCCTCCTAAAAGATGCGGTGGTGAGACCCTTCCTGAAGAAACCATCTCTGGACCCAGCCATTTTGAGCAACTATCGTCCAGTCTCCAACCTGCCCTTTGTAGGGAAGGTTGTTGAGAAAGTGGTGGCCTCTCAACTCCGACGGTCCTTGGATGAAACCGATTATCTGGATCCCTTTCAGTCGGGTTTCAGGCCTGGTTACAGCACGGAAACTGCTTTGGTCGCACTGATCGATGATCTCTGGCGAGCCAGGGATAGGGGTTACCCCTCTATACTTGTGCTCCTTAACCTCTCAGCGGCCTTCGATACCATTGACCATGGTATCCTTCTGCGATGGTTGCAAGAGATGGGAGTGGGAGGCACCGTCCTCCGGTGGTTCTCCTCCTACCTCTCGGACAGGTCGCAGTCGGTGTTGGTTGGAGGGCAGAGTCGACCCCAAGGCCCCTCAATTATGGGGTGCTGCAGGGTTCGGTCCTGTCCCCCCTCCTATTTAACATCTACATGAAGCCACTGGGTGAGATCATACGCCGGCACGGGATTAAGTACCACCAATATGCAGACGATACGCAGTTGTATCTGTCCGCCCCGTGCCAACTCAGTGAAGCAGTAGAAGTGATGTGCCAGTGCCTGGAGGCTGTCAGGGTCTGGATGGGTATGAACAAGCTTGCACTCAATCCCGACAAGACCGAGTTGCTATTGATGTTCCCTCCCAAAGATTGGCCAAGTATTCCATCTCTCAGGCTGGGGGGTGAAATTATACGCCCCTCAGAGAGGGTTCGCAATTTGGGAATCCTCCTGGATCCGCAGCTGACTTTAGAACACCATTTGTCGGCTGTGGCTAGGGGGACCTTTGCCCAGGTTCACCTGGTGCACCAATTGTGACCCTACCTGAATCGGGAGGCCCTTCAGATAGTCACTCACGCCCTTGTGACCTCAAGACTGGATTACTGTAACACGCTCTACATGGGGCTGCCCTTGAAGAGTGTTCGAAGACTTCAGCTAGTCCAGAATGCAGCCGCCTGAGCGATCATGGGTGCACCTAGGTACACCCACGTTACACCTATCCTCCGCGAGCTGCACTGGCTACCCATTAGTCTCCGGACTCGCTTCAAGGTGCTAGTCGTTACATATAAAGCCCTACATGGCATCGGACCTGGGTACCTGAGAGACCGCCTTCTGCCAATTACCTCCCATAGACCGATCAGATTTGAATTTTTTTTATTTGATTTTAACTTTATTTGTATGCCACCCTTTTCCCTGGGGGGACTCAGGGCGGCTCACAATTCAAGGGGAGGGGAAGTACAAAACAAGTTATACACATAAAGACAATACATCGTTAAAAAACACAACAGTCGTACTATTCGGGTGGGGTTGAAGTCTTTAGCCCCAGGCCTGTCGGGACAGCCAGGTTTTAAGGGCTACGCGGAAGGTCTGAAGGGTGGTGAGGGTACGAATCTCCACGGGGAGTTCGTTCCATAGGGTCGGAGCAGCCACCGAGAAGGCTCTCCTCCGGGTAGTTGCCAGTCGACATTGACCGGCTGATGGAATTCGGAGGAGGCCTAATCTATGGGATCTTATTGGCCTAGTGGAGGTAATTGGCAGTAGGCGGTCTCTCAAGATTGCACAGACTAGGCCTCCTCCGGATCCCATCTGCCAGCCAATGTCGGCTGGCGACTCCCCGGGGGAGAGCCTTCTCTGTTGCAGCTACAGCCCTCTGGAATGAGCTCCCCGTGGAGATCCGGACCCTTACTACTCTCCCGGCCTTCCGCAAAGCCACTAAAATTTGGCTGCTCCGGCAGGCTGGGGGGC
Organism: Thamnophis sirtalis; assembly: GCF_051295495.1. Classification (NCBI taxonomy): domain Eukaryota; kingdom Metazoa; phylum Chordata; class Lepidosauria; order Squamata; family Natricidae; genus Thamnophis; species Thamnophis sirtalis. The sequence goes on from NW_028261384.1 coordinate 118,087,067, forward strand.
TGTTGAAATAGCGAGCCCCACAGTAACTATGAATGTTGTGTATTTTAAATTGTTGTTTGTCTACTTATCTATTTATTCCCTTCCCTTGTTTATTGTAAGCCGCCCGGAGTCCTTCGGGAGTGGGCGGCATACAAGACCAATAAAATACAAATACAAATAAAAGATTAAATCATAACTGGTCCAAGGTTTATTAAACTGAGACATTTTGTTATTCATCCAAGTAACTTCTTCACTCAAAATGAAAATTTGGGTAGGCAGAGAGTCAGATAGTGGTTGGAAAGAACCAACTCATGCCATACAGATTGCAGGGGTTTCTCCCCCAAATGAAAAGGACCTGGAAATGAAGATTCAATTACCCAAGCCAAAAGTATCTTAAAACGTTAATTTGGGCAACTGGACCAAAGTTTTGTGCAAGATCATTCCTCAAAAAGTATTTTTCATTGTGTAATAATAACATAACATAATTGAATGAATAACATAATTCATTACCTGCATTAAATATAGTTTTCATTTTGGCAGTATGCAGGAACTATTAAGATGTTGATGTATAAAAGCATTATGTCATAATACATTACTATTGCCAAAAGAAAAAAAAAGGCTCAAAAGAGAGTATGAAATGAAGGGCAGGAAAGTAAAAAGAAACAATACAAGAAATGTTTAGGCATTTTCATCGCTGTAAATTCACGATAAACCTGATCTTTCAAAGTGAATAATTCGGTACAATATACATAATATACATAGTACACAGACATTTTACACATCGCCCGTGGTGTGCAATCACGGGTTATTGGAAACAAGTCCAGATATTTTGCCCCAGTATAGACTCGCGAGTCCTGACTCGTGGGGATTAGATGGAACTGCACTGGTAGCCTTGTCAAAACAACACTCTGCGTAATTCCTCCACCAGAATGACACCGGCTGAGAATTGTGGGAGCTGAAGCCCAGTTCATTTGGGGGATGATGTTTTGAGAAGTCGGCTAGAAAAACGAGGAAATCCTTTTGTCGGAAGGCACAACACGCTTTGAATGCTGTGCTTATTCAGCGATGACGTCACCCACACAGCTTCTAACCGTGAGATCTCCTTTAGTAGAGATCCAGCATTTATAAAGAAGGAGGAGCCGTAACGCCGCGTGGTACTTTCGTCATTAGCTTTTTAGCCAGTTTCTTTATCACACGAAAATCCTGTGCTCATTGGCTGGTATTCTTTGAAGTTCCTCTCCGCCAATAGGCTAGGCGCGAAAAATGTCGTCTTTCTACTGGTTAGTAGAGGGAGAAGGCGGAGCTGCTCACAGGCCTATAAAAGCAAACTACCCGGATAACCCTCTTCCTTTTTTTCCTGGGTCTCCTTGACGTCTGAGGTGGGAGGTAAGGGAACTTTTTTTTATCTTGCCAGACTAGGACTTGCGTTACCGAGTCGAACCGGGCAAGCAGATCAGGGCGGCGGCGGCGGCGGCCAGCGATCGAAAAAAGTTCGTTAAGAAAAGAGTATCGCGGCCTACGCCTAGCAAGCGGGGGAGCGCATGCGCTTAAGGAGTTTGTCGCTCGAGCCTCCATTTTCTACCCGTGCCCCCCTTCCTGCACGTGCGCCGGCCTCTAAGCGGCCCTGTGCATTCATTCTCTTTGCGAGCTCAGCAGGGGTATCCCGCTCCGGCACCCTTCAGGATTTGCTGAATCTGAGAATGAGGGATTGATTTTAGGGGTTACCAGCCTGTTCCCCTTTCTCGGGCCTAGTTTTTACTACATGGTCTATAGGTCAATCCGTTCATGCACTTTTATCGATGTTCTTCTCTCTTATTTTAGGAATGGATTCTCAAATTGAACTAAAAAGGCTAGGTATCCTTAAGTGTCCATTTCCATCTGACCTAAGGGCAACAAGTTAGAAAAAGAGAAAATAAACTCTGTTTTTGAGATAAAATTCAAATTTGGGGGAAGTGGGAGATCCATTTATTTTGTATTATCAACTTTATATGCCCCGTCCTCTGACATGAATGACTCTGGGAAATATACAATAAAGACAGTATAGAAGGCCACCTAAAAGCATTCAAAAAATAAAAAGATCATTATGGCGTCTATTGAAAGCTTTGCAAATGGCTGAATGCTGAAAATTCTGTATAGGCAATGTATAAGGAGTTTAGGCCTTACCCTTTCAGAGCAAACTGGTGGGCTTTTGAAGTGTTAATATATGGAAGTATGATTTTCCTCACTTGAGAACATCTAAGACAGTGTTTTTCAACCTTTTTGTGCAAAGGCACACTTTTTTCATGAAAAAAATCACGAGGCACACCACCATTAGAAAATGTTAAAAAAATTTAACTCTATGCCTATATTGACTATATATAAAGTGTTTTTCCCACGGCACACCTTACACTATGTCACGGCACACTAGTGTGCCACGGCACAGTGGTTGAAAAACACTGATCTAAGATACACTGCGGGTTAAATGTATACTGAACTTAATAAAAACGGGACTGAGGTAGTGTGAAATAAAACTAGGAATGAAAATGGTAGGATTGGGCTGCTCCTTTGTAAATTGCATATACACTACTCCATTCCCTTCACTGGGAAGTTTTACTTCCTATAAATCCAGTAAATTAGTTTTATAAAATGCTTCATAAAAACCATGAAAGCTGTTGCTTTTTTACTTTCATCTGTTTTGTGGAGTCTTATCCATCCTTTTGAGATCCTATCCTTCTCTAATTTGGAAATGGGACATCACCATATTGATCAAAAAGTTATAGCAATTACTGTTTTATGTGTATGTCTAAACCATCAGTTTAAATGTAAAAAAAATTGGTTTTGTGTGGAAATATTTCCCCCATCTTCCTCTGAAGTAACGTTTAGCTAGTCAAAAAGAAAGGGGAAAACTTACAATTTCTGACTTGAAGCAGTGGAGAGTAAATTGGTGAGGTGAAACAGATCCATAAAAGGATGCAGTTCTCTGTTGTATAAAAAGCTATTCTCAATTAAGAATTAATATGAACTAAAAGATGAATTTGGTTTATGAAATAGTTATGCAGGTAATTAGGTATTGTTAATTGATATTGGCTGCTAATATCACTTAGAACATAAGCTGTTTTATACACATGTGAGTGGTATATCATTAGTAATATCTCCAGTGATTTCATTCTGTCACATTACTTGCATTTGTTTCAAATATATTGTTTGTCCATAGGCTTGGCCTGTACCTTTTTAGGCCAGAATGCCTGTTGCCAGGAGTTGGGTATGTCGGAAGACTTATGTCACCCCCAGGCGGCCTTTTGAAAAATCACGTCTTGATCAGGAGTTGAAACTTATTGGTAAGATTTATTCATTTATTAATCTCTTGATTCTAGGCAAATTGTGCAACAATCAGTTAAATGAATGGATAACAAAACTATTAAGAACCAAAAGTAAATTCATAGCTGCTGTCAAGTGAAAATAATTAATAAAAATACTCTTTAGTTGGGAAATGAATTATCCAATTGAAAAATTAAAACAGAAAAAGATCTAATTTTGATGGGATAAATCGGAAGGGGTGATATTTGCCTTAACCAACAAAGATTCAGATTGAATTCTGTCCAGAGGAGAATGGGCTTTTTTTAAAAGAAAGGAAAATTGGAAGCCCCTTAGAGACTTTAATTTTGATGATTTGGGGGAAAACAAGACATGGGAGGGGCTTTTATAATCATAGAAAATGTAATGTGTGTGTGTGTGTACACATCTACAAACCTTGTTTCCCTGAAAATACAAACCACCCCAAAAACAATTCATGCCTGCACCTAATATAAACTCTACCCCAAAAATAAGCCCAGCCCACTCTGCTGGTTGTACAAGCTGGGGTGAGGTGCATGCACAAAAATCAAGCTTGGGCAGGGTTGGAGGATGGGGTTGCCCCATGTGCTACACATCTGCTTACCTTAGGACTGCTGCAACCAGGCTTCCCACGCCCCGACACCTTCCGTGCCACTGCATGAATTCTACAGCCACTCGTGCCGTGGCTTTCCGCAAGCAGCCCCAGAAAAAGTTGGGCAGCGAGTGGCATGACAGTGTCTGGGCATGGGAGGCCTGGCTGTGGTGGTAAGCAAGTAAGACATCCCTAGAAAATAAGATGTTTGATGCTTTTTTGGGGGCCCCAAAAGAAAATAAGACTAGGTCTTATTTTCAGAGAAGCAAGTATATGTATGTATGTATGCATATATACATACTTACGTACAAATATATAAAAGTGGTGAACATACCAAACAATACTCCTTCCTCCTATTTTTCCCATAACAACCCTGTAAGATGAGTTGGAGTGAGATGACTGGGTCATGGTCATCAAGCTGGTTTTCATGCCTAAAGTGGAATTAGAACTCAGCCTCCTAGTTTGTAGGCCAGCACCTTAACTAGTACACCAAACTGGCTTTGTGATATACAATGCAAAGGAAATTGGAAGCTCCCATTTTTTTCTTTCTGATTCCTTCTTCACACTCCCCATTTTTTCTTTTATTATTTCTGCTCTGTATTAGTTTATATTAGTTTTTATGTCTCTTATAAAACTTCAATAAAAAATTATACCACAATGGAAGAGGTATGCTAATCAAGTGCAAGTTTTTCCAGAGAAATGGGGTTAATCCTGAGAAGACTTTACAAGTTGGGGAAAGAATCTGTCTGATTGGATCGCTGTGACTTTTAAAGTAACTGCATTTAAACTTTCAGAATTCTTTTACTAGGTGAATATGGGCTGCGGAACAAACGTGAAGTATGGCGAGTGAAGTTCACTTTGGCCAAGATCCGCAAAGCTGCCCGAGAGCTGCTCACCCTGGATGAGAAAGATCAGCGACGCCTTTTTGAAGGTAATATCATGTCAAAATTAGATATTGAATAACAGCTTTGGTGGTGCTGTTGCTTTCGGGACCTATGACTCACTTGAAGCCTGCTGAGTACCTTGATATATTTAACTTTTTTCCCTCATACCAGCTTGTAAGTCATTAATCTGATTATAAGATAGGTGGTATGTGTTATAAGATTATACAAAGGCCTGATTTCCACAACATGTTAAATGGGGTCAAGGGAGGAGAGTTAAGGTGTGATGGAAATACCAAAAAGGGATTAATCAAGCCAATCAGTTTACCACTAATAGTTGGAATTTAGTTGTAAACAGATCTAGTTATGACAAGCTTTAGCTATACCCTTTATAGCTTGCATGCTTCATCCTTTAAAAAAAAAAGTTTAAAACAATCATGTCTATTATGAAATTCACTACCAAGATTGTAAAGGTAAGAAAATACCAATCAGAAACAGATTGGCTACAGTGGCCAAGCCAATACTGCGTCAGCCTGAGCAATGAGAAAGGGGTTAGTGAAAACGCTGTTACTTGCCTGAGATACTGGGCTCTTTCTAAAATAAATGGGTAGGGTTTCTGTGGTATCAATTTTTGAGTCAGTTAAGTGCTTGAGAATTGACAGAACAGTCTGATTGAACTAAACATGTTCTGCAAACAAGGCTGCCATTGACGTTGAGGTGTAATTTGCACTTTAATCTCAAGGTCTCTACTCAGTTGGAAACACAGTTATTGATAATACTTTCTACAATCTGACGATGTTCTTGTCCCAATACTATTTCTATATCCTGGGATTATGTAATTTGTATTTTTTTTTTTTGCATAACCAGTTAACTGTGATTGTACCTTTTTCAATTTTGTACCCATAAATATGCTAATCTGAACATTGTCTCTTTTAACATAGAAAGACTCGTTTAGTTTGTTGATGTGTCTTAAATTTCTCTCAGGTAATGCCTTGCTGCGTCGTTTGGTCAGAATTGGAGTGCTGGATGAAGGCAAAATGAAACTGGATTACATCCTGGGTCTGAAAATTGAGGATTTCCTGGAGCGTCGTCTCCAAACCCAGGTCTTCAAATTGGGCCTGGCTAAGTCCATCCATCATGCTCGTGTTCTTATCCGCCAGAGACACATCCGGTATGCTGCTGAGAGCCAAAGTTTGGGGAGTGTAAAGTTAACTATGAACTGCTGACATTGAGTATCAGCATTAGAACATGTACTTCTGAAATAACATTTGCAATATCTTTTATGTATAGTCTGTGCGGCGATAACTCTGGCCCTGGCCCTGGCTTGGGCCTTTATATACCACCAAGCCCTTTTGTGGATCGAATCCTTGGATAGCTCAATAGACTAGCAGTCAAAGCAACTCTCAAAGATTTCGGCAAGGTTCACTGCGGCTTGGCCGTACACCTTGTGAAGGTCTGCCACATGGGTGGCCAAGGTAACACCAAGTACTGCTCCTACTTAGCAAGCACAGCAGTAACCTGATATGATCCTTCTGTACAAGTAAAATGATGGATTTTGCAATGGGTTGGAGGAAATGTTTACTGTCTTCAGTTGCTGAATTCCAGTAAGCAACCCCAGCAAAAAAAGTTGCCAAGAGTTGTAGTTTGACTTTCTGGTGGACTACATTTCCTTAATTAAGCATATATTTTACCACCAGCTGGAATTAAGTAGGTGTTACCTATTATAGGCAGTAACAGCAACATTCACATATAAAACAATTTCCATGGTGCATTGGCTACTTCTGAAAGGTAGTTCCATATCTTGTAAATTATAGGATTGTAGTGTACTGAATATTTATGTTATATTTATGGTGAGATAAAGTCCATGATAGGTTCTATTGTTTACTTGCAAATTGCAAGTGTTACTTTGCCCCCCCCCCAAAAAAAACCCACCAAATACATTCCTTGCTAGCATTGGTGAAGCAATTTTAAATGGTTTGGATGGGGAGGCTGGGTATAAAACCTGATTAAAATTATAAAGCATAAAATTGGTCATTGTTTCTTGCCTGAATAGGTTACTGTCCAGTCAGCAATAACACTGTTCTGATTGCTCTATAAATCATTGTTAGTAGCGATTGCTCCTTTAAAGATTGAAATTCCAATAGAGAATAGCTCAGGGTTGAAATGAGGGGTCCTTGTGATGTTACCCAGCTTGGGTACTGATATATCTGCAAGAAAACAACCAAGCCCGGAGAGCACAAAGATTCCCTGAGTGAACTTAGGTTCCAAATGGATCCAGAAGCCTTTTGCAGTCACTGCACATAACCCTGAAGCCAGTGGCCGTTGGGGCTTTGACTTCTGAATGTTGAAGGTAGACTGTGAACTCAGGAAATATTTGCAGAGCTTGTTTGTTTTGTCAAATATTTCCCACGAGTTCTAGATGAGATTATTTATTCACTAATTTCCTTTTTCCCTCTTAGTGTAAGGAAGCAAGTGGTGAACATCCCTTCCTTCATTGTCCGGCTGGACTCCCAAAAGCACATTGATTTCTCCCTTCGTTCACCTTATGGTGGTGGGCGACCAGGCCGCGTCAAGAGGAAGAATGCCAAGAAGGGCCAGGGCGGTGCTGGCGGAGGAGATGATGAAGAGGAAGATTAAAATGTAGAATATGGCTTTCCTGCCATATAAACCAGTGGGCCATAGAGTCTATCTGACTAATATTATCCAATAAAAAGTATTTGTGGATAAAATACTGTAGTTCCATTGTGTCAAGAGAATTATAAACCTGTTGTAACTTGAACATGTTCTTGCCTTTGACTACCCAGCAATGAGCTCTTTGAATTCAATGTTAGCTTCACACTTCCCAGATTAAGATGTTTGCTTCTTGCACAAAGGGGAATGGAATATGAGAAAGGAGCAGAAAGGAAGATTGGCAATGCAAATGAGCTGGGAGAGGAGGTGACAGGCATGACTATTTGAGAATGCCACATGAGCACAATTCTTCCCTTTGCACTATTTTAGCTCCAACTCAACAAAACACTCCCAAGCCATAATTTCGGATCAGTTTCTTCCCTTTCACCTCATTCTTTCCTTTTGTCTCTCTTGCCAAATTTAAACGGAACTGGAGAGGCCATTTCTGACATGGGTTTTGGTCATTGTTCCCTGCGCCCTCATCTTTCTGTACTGTCCTAAATAGAATTATTTCCAAAATGGGTGCATGCATACGCACTACTCCTTTTCCTCTAAGAGTTTATTGGTAAGGTCTTGCAGATAAAAATAGTGCAAAGATGGATAATTAATAAAAATAGGGAGATAAGCTAGGCTGTCCCAAAGGCAGATCTCTGAGGAGATAAATTCTTCACTGCTAACTTACCTCTTGCAAGCTGTTATTTTTATTCAGGAAGCAGGAAAGCAAACTGGCCTCTGATAACACATACTTTTACCTATTGTTGGAGAGGAAGTGGCTGGGCTTCCCAGTAGGATCCAGGAAGAGCCTGGTTTGCCAGTAAGGAATCAAATGAACTCGAAAGCAAAAGAATCAAGTCAGTTTGCAGAAGATCAAGGTTTATTTGAGAGAAGGAGTTTTTAGGTTGCTTAAAAACATTAAATTTAGGATTAAAAATTGAATAGTTCTTAAGAGTGGAGTATGATTTAACTGCTACCTTAGTGAAAGTTTTGCACAAAGTGCACAAAATTGCCATCTGCAATCACATTTTCTCATCTTTGTACTGCAAGGTTTGGAATTTTGTTTTTCTTCTGTTCCTTTACTATGAAGTCTGTTTCTTCAGAGACTGGTATCTTCCTCACCCTTGAGTGGTATATCTGCTGGCTGCCTATAAAAACACTCAAGTCACTGAACTTTTTTTCCTTTCTTGTAACTGGTTTCTGAGTCAGCATTCTTAAAAGCTGTCAAGTTACAGTAATGACCCTTACTAAAGGCAGTGACTGGAAGTGGGGGGAGGAGAGAGGTCGGGATCACATAGGGGTCAAAGTGGAAATGGAGGATAGGACTGCTGTGGATTTGGTGCAGAGTGGCTTATTGCTCAAAATCTGCCTTCAGGCTGGCCTTGGGGTTATCTATATTCTAAAGAAAGAAACCAGAGAAGGTTGCCAATTCAAGCATCCTTGTTATTGGGTGTACAATCTTCTTGTCCGCCTGAGAGTTTGTAGAGAAAGATGCACAATAGTTGCAGCTAAACACTAATTCTGTCCTTTGCTACTGGGCAGTGCTGCTGCAGACTTTACATGTGTCCCTTGTACAGTTAGCAGAGATATTTGTCACAAGACTCACACAAACTTGTGCACCTTTCAACAACTTTCAACTAAAGATGAGAACAGCTGGGAGGTGCTTAGAGCAGCTCTGCTATGGATAGAGAGAATTTTCTGCTATACTACCTGTGCACAAGAAGCATTTGAAATGTGGAAGTGGCTAGCTTGCAAAAATGGGGAAGGGGATTACATAGGATATGCATCTCTATATCGTTGACTAACCTACTCTGCCAATCCCTTTTTTCAGATAATTTTCAGTAGCTTCTGGAAGGCTCATTATAAATAGCTCCACAATGAAATGGTTGGTTTATTCCAAGAAAATAGTGGTGCATCAGCAGTACACTATCTATAACCAGCTCTGCTCATCCATTCTAACAAGGAAGGCCCCAAATCTGCATTCATTAAAAGGTCTGAAAACTGGTGCTTCCCTTTAGCTGCAGATTGAGTTCAACAATGCCTGGGGGACTGGCAGCCTCTGCAGCTGAGCTCTGGTGTCACCTCTGCCCCGCACGCTGCCTCGTACAGCCCGCTGACACAGCTCCTGCAAAGTGGGCACCTTGCAACGAAGCGGCTGTGAGAGGGCCAGAGGCACCGGAGGCTGACCCTCGCTCTCCAAATAGCAGGGACCCCCTTCCACAGCCCCCAAGCAGAGATAATACTCAACTAACTGGACCACGCAACTGAAGGCTGGGGGGTGGCCAGCTCCTGGCAAGGCCTCCAGGTGGAAAGCTGAGTCCTGCTGCTGAATACGCAGGTTGGTGATGCCTGTCCTGGTGCGGACACTCAAGGTGAAGAGGTGATGATGGTCGGAGGAATCTCTCACCAAGAAGACCCCAGGAGGCTGGGAGGTCAAGAGCCTCTTGGCTTCAGCTCCTGACAGGCTGCCCCAGTAGAAGCCACTGGCCTCCAAGCGTTCCAAGGCACTTTCCACCCGCTCAAACTCTCCACAGAAACTCTTGAAATGGTAGGAAGGGACGGCAGGGCCTGTCATGGCCACCACGACTTGTGTAGATGCCGGTGGGCAGCAACAACACAGGGGGACCATTGCGCCACCAATTGACTAGTGGACAGCTTGATCATTTATCAGAGCTGCATCTGAAAAGGAAGATAAAGTCAATTCACAGAGGCACCTGAATATCACTCGCATCAAGGGTGTTAACTTGGTTTGGTCTGGTGAGTCAAAATATTTGGTACGGGTAATCCTCATCTTACAACATTCATTTAACGGCTATTCAAAACAACAACGGCACTGAAAAAAGGAACTTCGGATCAATGCTCACACTTAACAACCGTTGCAGCTTCCTCAGTCACATGATCAAAGTTCAGTTGTTTGGCAACCAGCATGTATTCACAATGGTCTCAGCATCTCGAGTCTTGAAATTGTCATTTGCAAGCTTCCTAGGGAGCTTCTGACAAACGAAGTCAATGGGAGAAGCTAGATTCGCTTAACGCCAGATGATTTACTTAAAAAAAAAATGTAGTGGTTTGCTTAACTATTGCAAAAAAACACACCCCATCCTAAAACGGGGCACAACTTGCAACACGCTCTACATGGAGCTACCCTTGAAAAGCGTTCGGAGACTGCAGTTAGTCCAGAATGTGGCCGCGCGAGCGATATTGGGTGCACCGAGGTACACCCACGTTACACCATGTTACACCTGTCCTCCGCGAGCTGCACTGGCTACCAATTGGTCTCCGGACGCAATTCAAGGTGTTGGTTATCACTTTTAAAGCCCTACATGACTTAGGGTCAGAGTACCTCCGAGACCGCCTACTGCCACATACCTCCCAGCAGCCAGTAAGATCCCACAGATTGGGCCTCCTTCAGATGCCGTCAGTCAGACAGTGTCGGCTGGCGGGCCCTCGGAGGAGAGCCTTCTCTGTGGCTGCTCAGACTCTTTGGAACCAGCTACCCCTAGAGATCCGGACCATACCCATTCTCATGGCCTTCAGGAAAGCTGTAAAAACTTGGCTGTTCCTGCAGGCCTGGGGCTTTTGACCTCACTATTGAGGTCCAGCCCCGATTAGAATGAATGTATGAGGTGTTGCTGTTTTAAACCGTTCCTTCGTTATGTGTTTCGTTATGTCTTTTTTTTTCCTCTTTATTTTTGTAAGCCGCCCGGAGTCCTTTGGGATTGGGCGGCATATAAATGTGGTTAATAATAACAACAAACAACAACTAACTTAATTGAGTTGTGGCAGCACAGTGGTTAGAATGCAGTATTGCAAGCTAATTCTGCTGACTGCCAGCTGCCTGCAGTTTGGCAGTTCGATTCTTACCAGTTCAAGGTTGACTCAGCCTTCCATCTGAGATTGGTCAAATGAGGAAGTAGATTCTTGGGGGCAATAGGCTGATTCTGTAAACCGCTTAGAGAGGGCTGTAAAGTACTATGAAGCAGTAAATAAAGTCTATGGTTTTTTTGCTATTAATTGCCTTGCTGGGCAACAGAAATGTTGAGCTCAATTGTGTTCATAGGTCAAGGATTACTTGTATTTGAATAATAGAAAGAGGTTGTGCATTGAAAAAATGGGCGCAGAGAGAAAGAAAAAAATAAGTGCAGTGAGCCCATTTCTCCATGCATTTCATAGGTTCCCCTTTTAGAGAGAAATAGATTTGTGTTTGTTTGTCTGCACACACACACACACACACACGCTCAAACTCAGCCGTGAACTCATTGGTTGACCTTGGGCCAACAACAATATGTCATCAAGTCTGCTTCACGAAGCGTTTTTATGAAAAAAAATAAGGAAAGGGTACTACTTATCTAACTTTAATCTCCCAATTAAAAATAAGATATAAATCAAATAAATGAGAGCCTGTTTGATCCAATGGTTAAAATATCAGGCTAGAAACCATGACACTGAATTCTAGTCCTGTCTTGGATAGGAAAGCTCACCGGGTGACTTTGGGCCAATCACTCTCTCTCAACTCATGACGTCCGGCTTCAGCGACAATCCACTTGATCAATTCCTGTCTCAACCAATAGATCAATACTCAAAAGTAGCATTTCACAGAAAAAGTAATGGAAGCTTGGAATCAACTTTCAGAGGAAGTAGTAGGTCAGTCAGAAAGTAACTTGAGTTTAGACATGCTTGAGGTAATCTATTAATTTAAATTTACAATTAAAATAATAAATTAAAAAGAATATAAAATAAAAACCCCTCAAAGGGTAGACTTGATGGATTCCTGGGCCTTTTTCTACCACCAGTTTTCTATGTTTCCATGTTAATATTCAGTTGTGATGAAAAAAGCAGACTTGAAGGAAAACACTTAAGATTTTTTTTAAAAAAAATCATACGAATAACAATTGAAATATTCTATTTGCAATTAGAATTTGGGGGTGCTTTAAAGCTGCATCTAAGTGTAGAGCTGAATGCAGCTTCAAAACTACAGGAGGTCTGTTATTGACCCACTTATATTTTTAGATTTCAAACTAGGCTTTCCTCTTGGTCTCAAATCCTTCACTGACTTGACTTTAAGGTTTACTTGCAAAATTTTTAGACAAGTTTTATCTAACAAAACAGATTTGGCAAAAAGTATTGGGAAAATAGTCTAGAATTGCTAAGTACTCAAATCTCAAACATTCTAAATACAGGTAGTCCTCAACATGACCAGAATGGAGCCCAAATTTCTGTTACTAAGTGAGATGTTTGTTAAGTGAATTTTGCCCCACTTTACGACTTTTCTGGCCACAGTTATTAAGTGAGTCACTGCAGTTGTTAACTTAGTAACACAGTTGTTAAGTGAATCTGGTTTCCCCATTGACCTTGTTTGTCAGTAGTCGCAAAAGGAGATTCCATGACACAGCAATGGTCATAAATATGAACCAATTGCTAAGCATCTGAAATTTGATCACATGATCATGGGGATGTGAAAAACAGTCATAAGTCACATTTTTCAGTGCCGTTGCAACTTTGGTCACTAAATGAACTATAGTAAGTCAAGGACTGCCTGTAACAGCTAATATGGATTACATGTATTTTTAAACTGCTACCCATACAGATCTTTCTCAAAGAAACCCAAGCTTTTCAAGGTGCAGATTCATTCCTGCAACAAAACTAGCCAGCCTTGCAAAATTCATAGAAGAGATGAGCCAAAGTGTTCGCTTCTTAAACTGATTGACAGACAGGAGAACCAATAGGCTTCCCTTCAGGGTGGCTATGAAGAAGAACAGAGGAATAGGCAAGAGTGGCTAAACATCACTCCCCCACAGATCATACATGATCCGTATATAAACATATAAGAAAGCTTCATGCAACTTTGAAGCTCTGTTGTCAGGGAATCAAGTAACATCCCACAAAAGTTCCGTTTTATTAGAGATGTCATATTGGCACATCTGGGGAAACCGCAAACTGAGAGTTTCCAGGTTTTCCCCACCCAAAAGAAAGTCAAAGATCCATCCCCTGCACCCACAAGTCTATCACATGGCCCAATCATTTCATCGTCCCAACTGGAGACAACCCCCAGTCGCTCCCATCCAGGCGCAAGCCAAATGCCCTTGACTCCCAGAGAAGAAAGGAATGTTGTTATGGCTAATTCTCCACCGACTCCTTCAATTCCCCCCTCCCATTTTCCCAGGCACTAATCATGGCAGCCCTGAAGCTCCAAAGAAAAAGATGGCCTCCAGGGCTGACAGGGTATTCTGGAGAGCTTGGTTTCCAGGTTTTTCCCACCCAAGTGGAAGTTCAAGTCCCAGCCCAGCACCCACATGTACATCATAGGATCCAATCAGGCACTATCCAAGACTGGAGATGCCTCCCGGTTACCTCATTGCAGCTGCAAGGACAAAGCAACCTTGACTTTTTAAGAAAATTTTTTTATTTTGACTACACATCGCCCACACTCTGTATAACCTCACTCCCACTTTCCTTCAGTAGAAAACGTGGCAGGCCTGAAGTCCCAAAGATAAAAGATGGCTTCCGGGACTGACACAAAGTTCATGGGGAAGCCAGGTCCACTTAACTGGGTTATTAATTTGCGAGCTGCAGGGATTAACTTAACTGCGGCAAGAAAGGTTTTAAAATGAGGCAAACCGCACTTAACAAATGTCTCACTTAACAACAGAAATGCTGGGCTCAGTTGTGGTTGTAAGTCAAGTACTATCTGTACTGTACTACTGTAGTATTATAATGCATTGTGGCAGCCCTGAAGCTCCAAAGAAAAAGATGGCTTCCAAGGCTGACAGGATATTCTTGAGAGCTTGGTTTCCAGGTTTTCCCCACCCAAGTGGAAGTTCAAGTCCCAGCCCAGCACCAACATGTACATCACAGGATCCAATCAGGAACTAGCCAAACTGGAGATGCCTCCCACTCACCTCATCGCAGCTGTGGGACAAAGCAACCTTGACTCTGAGAAAGAATGTCATTTTGGCTAAGTATCTCCCATACTCCCTATAATCCCCCCTCCCATTTCCCCACAATAGAAAACAGCTGGCCTGAAGGCTCAATGTAAAAGATGGCTTCCAGGTCTGACATCTGTTCTAGTTCTGGGATTCTGTTTTAGAACAAAGAATCATAGAGCTGGAAGGGACCTTGTAGGTCATCTAGTCCAATCCCTGCTCAAGCAGGAGACCTATACCGTTCTGGGCAAATGGATGTCCAGTCTCTTTTTGAAAACTTCGAGTGTTGGAGCACTCCCAATTGATGGAGGCTTTTTCTCCCCCAAGACAAATCTCTTGTAAAGAGCAGTTTTAAGAGATCAGATTTGTTGGCAATTGATCTTCTAACCAGAAGATCAGACATGGACATCCGAGGGAGGATCCAGTTTGAAATGTCCCAGAATAAAATTTGGAAAGCACAGCATGGAAAGGAATGTTATTCTAACTTCTCGTCTGGGTTGCTCCTTTATTTTATGGCGGTTTTTGAAAAGACTCTCAGAAATGGCTTGCTGTGTGTTAAGACTGCTAACAATTGCTTCCCCTTTCCTTCTTTTTGCTATCAAGCCCGGACGCTTCTCTTGCTAACAGCCCAACCATGGCAGCTTCCTTTTCTGACCAACTTAACTTCTTTAAAAAGTGTTTAATCTCACCGTCGATCTCAGTTACAAGATGGTTTTGAAACTATTACTTAACTCAGAACGTGTTTAGGCCAGAGAAAGCAGGATTCTGTTTCATAATCGGAGGGCTTATTATTGGTTGAAAGAACTAACTGGTACTTCAAAGAGAAAAAGTCTAACTCAGCAACCACTGAAAGGCAGAATTGGAGAAGGGAGTCAGCCCAGGATTAGCAAAGAAAACTAGCCCTGCACTTGTGAAAGAAAAGACAAAGACTAGGAGTGGGATTGAAAAAATTTAGCAACAGGTTCTCTGTCTGGTTGCTGGGGGGTTGTGGCCATGGGGGCATGGCCTAGTTGGTTTCCCGCACCACGGCAATGGGAGGGGAAATTTTCATCCTCCCCAGACTCTGGAGGCTTTCTTCGAGCCTCCAGGAGGGCAACAATGGCCTCCCCCTGGGCTCCAGAGGACCTCCTGAAGCCGGAAACGGACCCGTTTCTGGACTTCTGGTAGGGCCATTTTTCACCCTCCCAGAGCCTCCGTGTGCGCCCTGCACTTACCTGGCATAATGAATGGACCATGTGGAGTCTCCTGGGTGGGGAGGAGTGGGTGGGGTCAGCCGGTTATTGTTACTACCGGTTCGGCGAACCAGATTAAAATTAACACCCGGTTCATCAGAACCGGCTGAATCTCACCCCTTCCCAACTGATTCTGATGTCTAATGGCTGCCTAGTTAACATGTCCACTTTCTTGACAAGAACACAGAAGTGGTTTGCCATGATTTTCTTCTAGGGTGAGATCTTTTCTGAAATTTCTCATCTAGCTATGCCCAGCCTTGGTTTCCTATCTGTCATCCATTGGAACACTAAGCAGGTCCAACCTGCTTAACTTTTTTTCAAGCTCAGCCAAGGTCACCTGCAATGAAATGTACTTGTGAGAGAATCTACTGGAATTCCTGCCAAACATCTTCAGGAAGCAAAAATTAGAATGTCACATTGTGTGTTTGACCGACGTCTGCTTGCTCTCAAATTGTTGCTCTTACTGATTCGTAAGTAGTACAGTTAGTCCTCAAGTGGGACCAGAACTTCCATCACTAACCCTAAACAATGAGGTCATTAAGTGAGTTGTATTCATTTTGATCAAGTGACTGCGGGGATGTTGGGATAGTTTTAATTGCAGGACTGATCATAAGTCCTTTTTTCCCAGCACCACTGTAACTGTGAGCCATCATTAAAGTAATGATTGTAAGTCGAAAATTACCCATAAGTCATTTGGCATTCTCTACCCGGTGACCCTTCAGATGCATTGAACACAACTTCTCATTATTACATGTCAGCTGGGGATAATAGGACTTGTAATGAATCTGGAGACCACCAGATTGAGGAAGCCTACTCTTAAATTTTCATTCTGATCCTGTAAAATGCCTCCTATTGAAGTATCTTAAGATCCTGGGAGAGTTGCAAGTAGCAGCTCCTGGTTAAGTTTATATAGGTTCCAAAGCTAAGCAGGATTAGTCCTGTTGAAATTTGAATGATTACTTTCCAGGGAATTTCATGGCTGGAAACTAGAGCAGGAAGTGAAAGCAACAACTGAAAAAATTGACCAAAATCACTATTTATGTAGTTGCCAAGAAAACTGAATGGCCATGTTCATGAAATCAACAGGAGATGCTCAGAATCTAAGAAAATGTCTGGCCTTGGAAAATATTTTGTCATGTTGTTTGTTTTTAAGCTTATTTCCTCTAAAAGTACTGATAAAAATAATTGCAACAATAAAGAATCTACTCTGATCTTGACATTCTCTTTGCAGACATTTCATTGCCCCAACAAGTAACATCATCCACCCTTTTGGTTTATTCCAGAATGGTATATAATTAATAAATTAATTATAATAAATAATATACACTACCTTAAATTTTGCCTCTTGAATCTCTGGATAGAAGCTTTATCTATTGCACATTCCAAAATTATCTCATGTAACCAGTCTGAGAAATAAGAATTAAGCTTATTATTCTACTGTTACCATGATTTTTTTAAATAATTCTTTGCCAGGAAGAATATAAGCTCTATTAAAATTCTTTGTCTATTTCCCTGCAAATAAAGCATTTTAATACAAGGATACTAACAATAAAAGAAATATTGTCAACTTCAATTCTAAAACTAATTTCAGATTCATAAGCATCAGGGAAAATATTTTTGGGACTATATCAATAAAAAGTAGTAGGTTGAAGATGGAATGTTTGACAGCTCATACTCATTAACATTTCCCTGCATTTACAAATCTAGAGTCTCTGTGTCTTTGGAGAAAGAAGTAAATCTACAATTGTACTTACAACTGCTATAAAGATTAGAAGCCACTTCTTCATCTTTTTTCTTTCTCTTCTACCTTTTTTGCACTTTAGTTTTCTCTTTTGATTCTTCATTTTTCTTTCTTGTTTTATTTTAGTTCATACTAATTTTACTATCGTTTTAAAAATCTTTAATAAAGTTATATTTTTAAAAAAAAGAAATCTAGAGTCTCTTTTCCTACAATACAACATTGGTACCTTGAGGGCACAATATTTTTTCGTGTGGGAAACAAGTCAAGTCCCAACAGTTTTCCTGGCCACATTTCTTTGAAGTGTTTCCCATTATATTGCTTCCTTCTTGGCTGGCATAGAATGGCTCAAAATGCACCAGGTGGCTTCATGCCTAAGGCAAGACTAGAATTCATGGTCTCCGGTTTTCTAACCTGGTGCCTTAAACCACTACACAAAAAATGAGAAGAGGACATATAGGTAGTCGACTTACAGCCTCAATTGAACCCCAACTTTCTGTTGTTAAGTGAGACACTTGTTAAGTGAGTTTTGCCCCATTTTAAGATCTTTCTTGCAAAGGTTGTTATGTGAATACTTCAGCTGATAAGTTAGTAACCCAGTTGTTAAGTGAATCTGGCTTCCCCATTGATTTTGCTGACCAGAAGGTCACAAAAGGTGATTGAGTGGTCTCGTGACACAGCAATGGTCATAAATATGAACCAGTTGCTAAGCATCTGAATTTTGATGATGTAACTATGGAGATGCTGCAAAGATCATAACTGTGAGAAATGGTCATAAGTCATATTTTTCAGTGCTGTTGTAACTTTGAACGGTCACTAAATGAACTGTTGTTAAGTTGAGGATTACTTGTACTGAAAACTGTTTACGTAAAACTATTTTTAAATAATCTGTGAATAATGTTTTACTGGGAAGAGAGAAAATTTAGCACAATTGAAAAGTCACAATATCACAGCAGTAAGAGTCTAATATCTTGTTCACAGATTCCTCCTGAAAACCCCAAGTGAGTTATTGCTTCTGTGCAAATGCAATCTCATGTGAGACTTTTTGTCTTTTGTTTAAAAAAAAATGCCCCAAAGTAGCCTCACAGAGGGAAATGTGCCCCATTTTAAGGGGAGCAGCATCTGAACTCAAATTTGTCAACGTTAGGTCATTCCCAATCTACATCCGACCTAGAAGGAATCTGTTTAACTGCCAGCAGAATTAAAGAAGCTAGTTCTGTAAATACAACGCATGGGATATGAACTCTGGGATATGAACTCTTGGCTAGTCTCTTCCAGTTCCAAAACCCTCTGAATTATCGTCTGCTCAGATAAGCATATCCTGGACATCAATCAACCACCCCCAGAATGGTACAGTTGTGCAACAGAAAATAAGGAGACCGGAGGAAGGGGGCCTAAGTACATTAATAGAGGTGGTCCTAGTTCAGCCCTTGTCATCTCCATTTAGAAACCGACTGAGTAGCAAGTAGTAGAGAGCAAGAACTGACATTAACAGGCTAAATAAATCAATAGCTTGTACTGATGTACAATCAACTAGTGACAGCTCCTATAGCCTGAAGCACCTCCCCTCAAAAGAGGCTCCTTAGTCTCTGAGTGAGTCACTCTTCTTATCTGCCAATAATTCTAGGAGATGCATCCTTCTTTATCTTACATTTTGGGTATTAAGAGGAAATTCCCACCAATGGGAGCCAGTTTGGTCTACTCTAGTGATTATGGCACTAGACTACAAAGCGGGAGACCGTGAGTTCAAGGCCCTTCTTAGCCATGAAAGCCAGCTGGGTTACTCTCCCTCAGCCTAAGCTACCTCACAGGGTTGTTGTTGTTGTGTGTTGGAAATAGGAGGAGGAAGGTGTGTTGGATCTGCTCATCACCTTGTTATTTTGCAAAAACAATAAAGGCAGGGTTTAAATAAATAAATAAGTTTAGTATACAATCAAACTAACTTCTATATGATGGAGAGAATAACGGTTTTTTGTCATTACAGAAGGTTTGACAAAAAAATAAAATAAAAACACCATCCACTGAGAAAGAACTCTTAAACCCTGTATGTTTCAAGAGAATGAGAATGCAATAGGAGTCATCTTTTGAGTGTCTGCTTAGATTATTTTAAACCTTACTGTACTAGCTTGGACTAGGTTTGTGAACAAAAATTGCACACTTTTTCTGGACCAAGGGCCACTCTGCTCTTTGAGTCCATACAGGCAATCTGCAATTTACAACCGTTCATTTATTGAAGGGTTGAAATTACACTACTACTAAAAAAAGTGACTTAATTTTCATAATTCTGACCTATGCTGCATCCCCGAGGGATTAAAATCCAGAGATTTGGCACATATTTATAACAGTTGCAGTGTCTTGGGGTCCTGTGATGATATTTGTGGCCTTCTTACAAGTAAAGTCAATGGGGAAGCCAGATTCAATTAACAACCATATTATTCACTTAACAACTGCAGTGGTTCACTTAACAACTGTGGTAAGAAAGGTCATAAATGGAGCAAAATTCACTTAACAACTTTCTTGCTTAGCAATGGAAATTTTGAGCTCAACTGTAGTCCTTAAATCAAGGACTATCACTAAATTTGCTTTCATTTTCTTTATAGTTAAACAGCGTTATATGATTAATTCTCCAGTTACATAAGAAATATTTTCTCCTTTTAGGCACTTTTAAAGGATCCTCTACTTTAAATTGTGCCTATCTGCACAAAAATCAAGCAGCAGCTTCCTCCACAAAGTGTCTCCCACAGCTGCAGCTGCAAGGGATGGAAACCCAAGTAATTCTCCAGGCTAAATGATGTTCTACGAATTGCTTGATTTTTTGTTGTTGGCGTTTATTCTTTTCTCATAACAGCAGATGAGAAATAGCATGAAGAAAGAGGAGGCTGCTAGAGTACAATTACAGATTAATAATGGAAGAAATGGGAAAATCATGGTTGGTAAACAAAACTTTATTACAGGTTTCGTGTTGGAAGCAAACCCACTTGCATGAAATCTATGTAAAATGCAGCTATTTTTCACTACACACAGAAACACTCTGGTGTTCCCAGCTATGCATGCTGTTAGGTTAAAAAGTTGAGAGGGCGTCAAATACGAAAAGTTGGCTATTTTGCATTGTGGCATGCCTAATCTTTTATAAAACAGCTTAAGCTTCGCGGGACTTAATCGCTGGAACGTTAATTTGAATTTTGCCAGATTGCAAGTTCATACTTTATCTGACTGTCGAGTTATTATTCTTTTTCGGCAACCTAAGGGTGGTCTTCCAGCCTCTCCCGTCCTAAAAAAAAAAAATTAAGCGCCAAAGCCAGACTGGGGCTTCCCGCCTCGATTTACCCTCTAAATAAAGCAGCATCGGAAGAGTTTTCCATACTCCGCTACCAGCCCCGAGAGTCTGAGCGCCGATCTCTTGCTCAAGAGTGGCTGGAGGGGTTTTTCTCCTCTTCCCAACTTTTGCAGCCCCCGCAACCCGCAACGACGTTCCCCGCACTCGCTCCAAAAGCCTGAAGAGTTTGGCTAAACTTACCTTTGTTGGCGAGGGAAGCAGAGCGGTGCCTGGGTTTCTCCGGGGAGCGGGGGAACGAAAGGGGCCGAGCAAATCGATTTAAAACACGGACTCGGCTTTGCAGGCTGGGCTGCGGGAAGCGGGTTCGGTGCGATCTCCCCTTTTCCCCATCTTTCGGGCGGCGGCGGCGGGAGGATGGAGGTGGTGGGCAAAGGCGCACCGCGCGCACTCGGGATGGTCTCGGACGGAGCTTTTGCCTCCCCAGCTCGGACGGGGAAGAATAGAAAGAGGTGGAAGTTTACGGGGCTGGGGGTGGGGTGGGTGGGGGGAGTGAAATGGAGGAGGAGGAGGAGGAGGGGGTGGAAGAACAGCGCCAATCTATTTCCTTTGGCCAAAGAATCGCGGCCCCTCTCTGGTTTCCTGGAAATGCGTGTGAACGTACGTGCGCGTTTCTGAAACGAGAAGCGCCTTTCCCGTTAGCAGAGGAATCGGAGAAGGCGAGGCGGGGGGGGGGGCTGGTGTCCGACGACTTCAGATACAATCTCGGTGCGGGGGGGGGGAGAGAGAGAGAGAGAGAGAGAAAGAGAGAGAGAGAGGCTTAAAGGGCAGGGAGAAAGTGTCCAAGAGTTTGCAATAATCGTTCGGCGGCTCCGATTGGATATTTTGTGTGTGTGTGTGTGTGTCTGTGTGTGCATATATGTATGAAAAACATATGTACATTTGTCAGATAGGAAAGAGGCTAGGTGCTTCGAGCCTGTATGTGTGTGTGTCTGTGTGTGTGTTGGGGAAGGGGGGGGGAGCGTGGCCGAGTATTTATTTTTATGAATGGTCGCCCCTTTCATTGGTCGCTGGGGAGTGGCTGACAGGGCTGTGATTGGCAGGAAGTGGCTGTATCAACCCCGCGCGCTCCCTCTCCCTCCCCTTTTGCTGCTGCTGCTTTTTTTTTTTTTCCTTCCCCCCTCTGGGTGATTCCTGGAAGTGTGAGGGACTGTTGGTAAGAAGGAGGGGAATGCGAGTTGGTTCCCGCCTCCGCCTATCTCTGCAGTGGAAGACGGGTTGGGTAAGGTGATCGGGCCTTTGGAGGGAGATCCCCCGCTCGCCTGAAGCGGCACACCTTTCCTTTTTAACCCTCTCGGTGCAACGAGGAGGGGGGCGTAAAAAAAGGTCGAGGAAGCGACCAATGGCAAGCTGCCCTCTCCCCTCCCCCCCATTCACTCTTAAGTCGCCGACTGTGGGATGAGACGTGCGAGCAAAGGGGGAGGGGGTTTGCCTTGGTCTGTATTGAGCGCATGGGTGTATGCGGTGCATTTGTGTGACGCGGGCCTCCCTCGTCCCGCATTTGCACGGTGTGAATGCGGGCAGTTTGGATCGGTGCACAAAAGAAGCACTTCGCGTGCGTGGATTCTCCGTGGAGAGAGATCCGTGGCTTTTGGCTTTGTTGAAGACCCAGCTGTGCAACTGAAGGGCTCAATTCGAAGATCGCTTTTTGCACGATGTGTCGGGGCCAGATTCACACAACATGCTAAGCTGAACCTTGAATCCGGGTTGTTTATATGCCATAGCCTGTGTTACAACTTAATGGAATCACCTGGTTCACAACCCGGTGACCATAGCTGAGAACTACACTATCGAGTTGTGCTAACTAATCAGGATGTGTTTTTGGACAAAGCTTGTCTGCCCCATCTTGAATATAGAATAGAATAGTATAGAATAGAATAGAATAGAATTCTTAATTGGCCAAGTGTGGTTGGACACACAAGGAATTTGTCTTTGGGGCACATGCTCTCAATGTACATAAAAGAAAAAAATATATTCATCAAGAATCATAAGATACAATGCTTAGTGATAGTCAAGGTTACTAATAAGCTATCAAATCATACTAGGAAACAAATAAAAATAATATAAATTGAAAGATACAAGCAACATGGAAATAGTCATAAGTGGGAAGAGATAGGTACTAGGAAGGAAGAGAATAATAATAATAGTAATAATAATGTATTATGGAGATAATACATTGATTTTCTACCCTGAAGCTGCTGTAAGAGTTAGAATAAACTGAACATGAAGTGCTTTGAATATTTACTAGAACTAACATGCAAATGTGTTTGATTATTACTACTATCACTCCCAGTATTACTGTTACTTTGCAGTGTGACAGGGTAGCTAGAGAGCTGGGTGAATGTTTGATTCAAATATTTGACGTTATAGGGGTAGACACAGTAAGAGCTTGACAACATGGTGGAGTGCTTGGCTAAATCTTGGGAGATCTGAGTTACACACACACACACACTCTCTCCCTCCCTCTCCCTCCCTCCATCCTGTGGAAAGTAAAGATAAACCCCAGCTTGAATGGCTTGAAAAAGACAGGTGGGAAAAGCATAATAAACAATTTGCAAACTCACTCCTGAGTCCACCCACACCAGCTTCTTTTTATGGCTTTAGGCTATTTCAGTCCACTCTGATGACCCTTTGAAAAGTAAAGAGAGGCTAAAATCAATGCACTTGAATAGGAGAAAGTGTGTGTGTGTGTGTGTGTGTGTGTTACATCTGCGCACCTGAAGCAAAATGAAGAGGACAATGCTCAAACGGGAGCTTTTGAAAACAGCACAAATAATACGGGGAAATCCAAGATAGGGGGAGTATTTTGGAGTAGCTGCAGGATTAAAAGCTTTGCCCAAGCTCAACAGATGGCTAATCAACTTTCCTGCAAAAGGCGGGTGGGGGAGGGAGGCTTCTGCACTTTGAGATCTATGGAGAACAGATTGAAATTGCCTGCCTAAACATTTTCCCTTTTATATTATGAGTTTGCATGTTAGTTTTGAAGAGCCGGTGTGCCCTTTGGCTGAGGGGCTGGACTAGAAGCAGGGAGAGCTGAGTTCCTATCTTGCCATATCTAGGCATGAGTAAGCATGAATTACATGAATTTTGATCAGCCATTCTCTCTCCGTCACAGAGGGGGGAAAAGACAATGGCAAAACTCTTCCAAAAATACAGGTGGTCCTCAACTTACCACCACAATTGAGCCCAGAATTTATGTTGCTAAACAAGAGAGCTGTTAAATGAGTTTTGCCCCCATTTTACAACCTTCCTTGCCGTAGTTGTTAAGTGAATCACTGCAGTTGTCAAGTTAGGAAAGCGGCTGTGAAGTGAACCTGGTTTCCCCACTGACTTTGCTCATCAGAAAGTCACGAAAAGTTATCCCATGACCCTGGGACACTGCAACCATCATGAATGCATGCCAGTTGCCAAGTGGCCAAGCTTTGATCACATGGCTGTAGGTGCTTCCATGGTTGCGAGGGTGAAAACTGATCTTAAGTCACTTTTTTCAGGGCTGCAATTTCAAAAGGTCACTGAACAAATGGTTGTAATTTGAGGACTACCTGTATTGCTAAGATAATGTTTCTATGCAATTCCCAGGAGTGAAGACTGACTCAAAGGTACCAACACAGAAATCCTCGTAAAAGCTGTACTGAAATGTTTTTAGAAAACACCTTCAAAAATCAAATCAGTACATATGTTTGAAGAATCTCGTCGCCAGGAAAAGCATACCTGTTTCCCTGAAAATAACATCTCCCCGGATAATAAACCCAATTGGGCTTTTGAGCATGTGTGCTAAAATAAGACCTTCCCTTGAAAATAAGCCCTCGCCTAAAATATTGCAACACAGCAGTAGCCGTGAGGTGACCACAGTTGCCAACTCCTGCACCTCAAAAATAATAAGACCTCCCCAAAAATAAGGCCAAGCAGGAAAATAAGACCTTGCCTTATTTTTGGGGAAACACAGTACTTATGCATACAACCCAGTTGGGACAAGAATTTCCATTGCTGATCGAGGCAGTTATTAAGTGAGTCATGTTCACTTTTACCAATGTTAAGTGAATCACTGCAGTTATTAAGTGAATCCTGTGGCCATTAAGCAAATCTGGGTTCCCCTAATGACTTTGCTTGCTAGAAGCCATTTTAGAAGATCATAGGACCCTGGGATGCTACAGCCATTGTTAAAATGGTTACCAAGCACCCGGATTTTGATCACATGACCATGGGGAAGTTGCAACGGTCATAAGCATGAGGACCAGTCATAAGTCACTTTTTTAGTGTTGTAACTTCAAATGATTGCTAAATGAATGGTTGTAAGTTGAGGATTACTTGTATTTCTTTTGTATATCAATACATTTGTTTATGAGTATGGAAACATATATTATGAATATAGCAAACATATAGAGGTGTGCTTGGGAAAAGCCAAGTTAATATGTGTTTTGTTCAGAGTAATACTATATGCCTTTGTGTACTTTGAATAAATAATGCAATTTATGTATGAATATCAAAGAGATACGTACATACCAGGACTTTCATATAGCATATAGATATAAATTATATATGACATATGAATTTCCCAACCTGGTAACAATGCCTAACCATCTGTGCGTAGTTTGGTAAAACAGAGGAGTTGGACAAGGTTGATATTTGAATGAAGGATCTGTCCGTCCATCCACCCACCCACCTACCCACCCACCCACCTCTATCAGTTTCTTCCTCTATTACCTCTCTCTCTTCCTCCCTCCATATCTCCCTCCCTCCCTCCATATCTCTCCCTCTCTCTCTCCCTCTGTCTGTCTGTCTGACTTTCTGTCTGTCTATCAAACTTATATGGCTTCTTGTCTCACAGAAAGTCAGTCTGGGTGACATACAACAGTAAACATTTTACATACAACAGTACATTTAACTATAATCCAGTAAAACAGTAAATAAATAAGACAATCATTAGTGAAAATCATTACATAATATTATTTTCAAAAATTAAAAATGATAAAAGCAAAGTTACAATAGGGAGAGAGAATAATAGATGGATGTTAATAATAAGGGAGCCACCTCATGAGTTCTCCCATCCCCTGGGATTCCCAGGACAGCTGGCATAGCAATAGCACTTAGACTTATATACTGCTTTACAATGCTTTACAGCCCTCTCTAAGCAGTTTGCAGAGTCAGCATGTTTTCCCCAACCGTGGCACGACAAAACCGCGCTACGCAAAATAGCGGAGATTAAATCGCGTCACTAAAGTCGCGGCGTCATCACCGCGCGTCATCACCGCGGGGACAACAGTGCGGCGACAGAAGGGCGTTCTACATACTTCGTTCTTTGCCTCCAAAGGTAGCCCTCCTCCTCCAGCTAACAGCGGCAGTGGGCACGGGGCAAAGCGGGCTGCCCAGCAGCAGCAGCCTGCGGGAAGGGTCCAGCACAGCCACGGGGGGCAGCAGGAAGCCCACGGGGGGCCCGAGCAGGGCCGCCGATGCTGGCGGCGGAGGAGGACGCAGCAGCGGCGGCGGCTGAGGCTCTCCCGGGGCCGGCGAAGCGGGCTTGCCCGGCAGAGGCAGGCCGCCCTCTTCTTCCTCAACAACATCTCCTTGGATGGGCGGCCGCCGCCACCGGGCAACCCGCTTCGCCGGCCTCGGGAGAGCCTCAGCCGCCGCCGCTGCCGCGTCCTCCTCCGCTTCCTGCTGCCCCCGTGGCTGAGCTGGACCCTTCCCGCGGGCTGCTGGATACCATCGACCATGGTATCCTTCTGCGACGACTGCGGGAGGTGGGGGTGGGAGGCACTGTTTTACAGTGGTTCTCCTCCTACCTCTCGGACAGGTTGCAGTCGGTGTTGGTCGGGGGTCAGAGATCGACCACGAGGCCCCTATTATATGGGGTGCCGCAGGGGTTGGTCCTGTCCCCCGTACTATTTAACATCTACATGAAACCGCTGGGCGAGATCATTCGGAGGCACGGGATAAGATACCACCAATATGCGGACGATACGCAGCTGTATCTGTCCGCCCCGTGCCAACTCAATGAAGCGGTGGACGTGATGAACCGGGGCCTTGAAGCCGTTAGGGACTGGATGCGGGCTAACAAGCTTGTACTCAACCCAGAAAAGACCGAGTGGCTGTTGTGTTTCCCTCCCAAAAATTTGGCTAGTGTTCCAACGATCAGGCTGGGGGGTCAAAATTTACACCCCTCAGACAGGGTTCGCAACTTGGGAGTCCTCCTGGATCCACAGCTGACTTTTGATCACCACCTGTCGGCTGTGACCAGGGGGGCATTTGCCCAGGTTCACCTGGTGCGCCAGTTGCGGCCCTACCTGAATCGGGAGGCTCTCACAACAGTCACTCGCGCCCTCGTGACCTCTAGGCTGGAATACTGCAACGTGCTCTACATGGGGCTGCCCTTGAAGAGCATTCGGCGGCTTCAGCTAGTCCAGAATGCGGCCGCGCGAGTGATCGTGGGTGCACCTCGGTTCGCCCACATAACACCTATCCTCCGCGAGCTGCACTGGCTACCTGTTGGCCTCCGTGTGCACTTCAAGGTGCTTCTTACTATCTATAAAGCCCTTCATGGTAGTGGATCTGCGTACTTGGGAGACCGCCTTCTGCCAATTACCTCCTCCCGACCCATAAGATCCCACAGATTAGGCCTCCTCCGAGTGCCATCTGCCAGCCAGTGTCGGCTGGCAACTACGAGGAGGAGAGCCTTTTCTGTAGCAGCTCCGACCCTCTGGAACGATCTCCCCGTGGAGATTCGTACCCTCACCACCCTTCAGACCTTCCGCACAGCCCTCAAGATCTGGCTATCCCGCCAGGCCTGGGGGTAAAGATCATAGTTTGCCCCCGCCCGAATGTTGAATGAATGTTGTTTGATCTTAACTACATATTGTATTTTTATGTTATTGTATGTCTTCCCCTCCCATAAGTTGTTAGCCGCCCTGAGTCCCCCCAGGGAAAAGGGCGGCCTATAAATAAACGCAACTGAACTGAACAACTGAACTGCTGCTGGGCAGCCCGCTTTGCCCCGTGCCCGCTGCCGCTGTCAGCTGGAGGAGGAGGGCTACCTTTGGAGGCAAAGAACGAAGCATGTAGAACGCCCTTCTGTCACCGCGCTGTTGTCGCGGCGGTAGGGTCGTTTTTTTCTTAGCGCTTTGGACGCCGCGGATTTGCCTCCGCACTTATGTCGGCGCAGATAAGGACATCGCGGTTTTGTGCTGGAACCTTTCCCAACAATCTGGGTCCTCATTTTACCCTTCTTGGAAGGATGGAAAGCTGAGTCAGCTTTGAGCCTGGTAAGATTTGAACTGCCAAATTGCAGGCAGCCGGCAGTCAGCAGAAGTAGCCTGCAATACTACACTCTAACCACTGCGCCACCACGGCTCATAACCAGGTTTTGAGGACCTTCAGAGGTTTGGGAGTGATGAAGTCAACCTCATCTCCAGGAGCAGAATATTCCACTATATCAGTCCCACAGCGGAAAAAGCCTGCTAGTTACCAAGTATCTGTACCCATAACATTCCTTTCTACTAGACTGAAAAGTTTTAAGAAGCATCTTAGAAAAAACTAATACAATAATATTAGTTATCAAGTAATCCACAGAAGTTGGACCTGAATTGAAAGAGACTTTCCTTCCCATTTCTGAACTGTGAGGAATATGTTCCTATGCCAATTCCATTAGAGGATATACCACAGTCATGGTATGAAGGGGGACATTGTCCCTAGTACTGTGATCTCCAACCTTTCTGGCTGCACAGAAAGTAAGCAGCGGCAGTGGTGAGGAGGGTGGAGTGAATGGTTTCATAACCTCGCTCGTGTACATGTGCAAATGAAGCTTTGCATGCTCAGCCACCACTTGCTCAGCCCAGTTTCCTACAGATCACAGACTGGTACCGGTTTACAGCCATAGGGTTGAGGAACTGTGCTCTAGTGAGCTAAGTATTTATATTGTTACGGGTAAAGGTAAATGCATCTACATATAGTTTTGTTGTTGTTTTCTTTCAGTTGTGTCCTATTCTTAGAGACTGCCTGGACAAGTCCCTAGAGCAGTGATGGCGAATCTTTTCAGCACCATTTGCCCAAACCGGAATGTGCGTGCGTGTGCGTGTATAGCAATAGCAATAGCAGTTAGACTTATATACTGCTTCATAGGACTTTCAGCCCTCTCTAAGCGGTGTACAGTCAGCATATCGCCCCCACAGTCTGGGTCCTCATTTCACCCACCTCGGAAGGATGGAAGGCTGAGTCAACCTTGAGCCAGTGAGATTAGAACCGCTGAACTGCAGATAACAGTCAGCTGAAGTGGCCTGCAGTACTGCACCCTAACCACTGCGCCACCTCGGCTCTTCGTGTATGCCAGAGCCCCAAAGACCAGCTGGCGCGCATGCCTGTTTTTTGGCCGTTTATGGTTGTTTTTCGGGCCATTTTTGGGGTCAAAAACAGCCTGGGAAATGGTCCGAAAAACGGCCTGTATTTTGGCCAGTTTGGGGGTTATTTTCAGACCATTTTCCAGTGCCTACGAAGACCAGCTGGCCAGCGCGCACATGCGCGTCAGAAACCAGAAGCACAGCTGGCGACAGCATGTGTGATCACAGAGGGCTCTGCGTGCCACCTCTGGCACCCGTGCTATAGGTTCGCCATCATGGCCCTATAGTTTTTCTCACAAAGTTTTTCGAAAGTGGCCTGCCATTGCCTCCTCCTTATGACTGAGCAAAAATGAATGGCTCAAAGTCACCCTGGGTTTGTGCCCAAGATGGGACTAGAATTCCCGGCCTCCCGGTTTCTAAGCCTGATGTCTTAACCACTACACCAAACTGGCTTTCACGTCCTATAATACACAGTGTTGAATCTGAATCTGTGTGGAGAATTGGTACATTTGCAGTACGTGTGCATCAAATTACCCTTTGTTGATTCCTGTTAGTGAAGCACTTTGAATGACGAAAGAATCCAACTTCTGTTTGAAGCGCTCCTCTGAAGGGTAAGCTTAGTGGATGAATATCGTGTTGTCTCTAGCGCAGTTAAAGAAACACGTGGCCTTAACAATGGAGTGATGCTTTTGAATGCAGAATCACGACTATTTCTCTGAAGTGTGTTTATACCCCTTGCCTCTGCAGCTGAATGTGCAAAGGAGAAAGGGGATGGCCCATTAGGAAAACAGAAGAAGAGCGGGTGGATGGGCTGGGAGAGGTTAGAGTTTCTGGATTTTATTAATACTCAGTCCTGCTCCAGCTCACTCATTCAAGATGTACACTTCTAAAAACTATTGATGCATCAGAAATCTTCAACGGGCCTTGGCATCGGGAAGAAAACTGGCTTTCTCCTATCCCTCCTGGCCAGCAACCCAGGCATCCTGGCACTCTGCTGTGTTTCTCTTCCTGGCTTGGGTGGTGTTTATGAGCTAATCATGTGCAGTCAGGGCTTTAAGCTGTTCCTGGCAGGTCTGAAGTTGCCGGTAAAGGCACCGGTTTCCTAGCCGTGATTGGGGGGGGGGGGGAGTGAGTGCGTGATGGAATGCTAAACAGCTAATAGCCACATGGAGAAGCAGCCACAATCCTTGGGGCTTTGGAAAAAAAGCCTGGCAGACAAGTGTGTGTGTGTGTGTGCACGCGCGCGCGCAAGGGGAGGGGTAGAAAGCATAAAGCCGAGAACTCAAAAACAGGCAGAATTTTCCTACCCATACCTATTTGAAGACTGAATGTGGATTGATTCCCATCCCAAAGCTCCTGGGATGTTGGAAGATGTAATACCAGATCACAAAAGGATGCGCAAAATTATTTGCTCCTGCGCAGATGTGCCAGGTCACAGCTCCCCTCGTCTTGGGCAACATCCTACAATACACAGTCATCGGGAGGCCCTCAAACTGGTGGGTGGCTCCTAAACCAAATTTCAGGCCTCTAAGAGGGTAAGACTCTGGGGCACTCTTCCTCTCATGCAGATGTTACCTAAGCCTATGTCAACAGATGACTTTATCTAGAGGCCTCATGAAGGGGTGTTTCTGTGTGCGAGAGAGAAAGAGAGAGATAAAGCCTGAGGCAACCCGTAGAGCAGGAGTTCCCAACCCTCGAGTAACAGCCTACTACGGTCTGCGACCCATTTGGAATTGGGCCATGTGAGCGGCAAGTGCTCACACGTGAAACTCCATTTGCACAAGCGACAGGCGTACACCCACTGCTTGCACCCTATTAATACAGCTGCAACAATTGTACTCCCTCACACACACTCACACAGAACTATCACATCTCTCCTCCCCCCTGCCGGTCCACCAAGTCTCTGTCTCTGTCTCTCTCTCTGTCTCTCTGTCTCTCTCCAACTGATCAATACAAATACAATACAATAGCAGAGTTGGAAGGGACCTTGGAGGTCTTCTAGTCCAACCCCTTGCCTAGGCAGGAAACTATACCGTTCCAGACAAATGGCTATCCAACATCTTAAAGGCTTCCAGTGTTGGGGCATTCACAACTTCCTGAGGCAAGCTCTTCCACTGATTAATTGTTCTAACTGTCAGGAAATGTCTCCTCAGCTCTAAGTTGCTTCTCTTCTTGATTAGTTTCCACCCATTGCTTCTTGTTCTACCCTCAGGTGCCTTGGAGAATAGTTTGTTGCCTCAGTACTGTACCCAGGCTTGAAATCTAGCAGGAAGGGATTTAAATAATCAATTTTCTCCAGAGGTTACAGCCAAGGTGTCAGAAATGGTCCAACGCCACTTCCTCCAGTGCAGCCAGACCCCTCTACCTCAGGGATGAATTCATCACTGCTTAAATCCAGCCACCTGGCGACTCCTACCTGCCTGACTCAACCAAGAAGGTGATGTCTCTGATGAACTCCTGGCCAAACTCACAGATCTGAGAACCTTTTAATTACGTCCTCAGAACTAACAGGCTTAAACTCTTCCCCAGCACAATACCAGATTGTGCCTCAACCCATGTAACAGGACCCGTACAGCTGGAACCCCGATTAAAGCAAATCAGAGTGACGCTATCCATGAACAATCCTCATTGTCTCCCTTCAGCTGAACTTCTGACTCACTTTTCCCTAAAAGAGACTGATTTACCTTAAACGGGGCCACAGGATGGCAATGTGCGGACTTAATAGCAGTAGAAGAATAACAACGTTACATTGATCTTATTGCATCAATTTACAATCATTCATTTAGTAACCACATGAAGTTACAAGGGCACTGAAGAAAGTGAACTACAATGGCCTCTGGAGCCCGGAGAGGCCGTTTCCACCTTCCTGGAGGCTTGAGGAAAGCCTCCGGAGCCTGCAAAAAATCCCATTCCGCCGTGGTACAGGCAGATGGGTAGGCCACGCCCACCATGGCCACACCCACCCACCAACCCGGCAGAGAACTGATTGCTAAAATTTTTGAATTCCACCCCTGGCTCTTTTCCAATGCGTCCTCTCTTCTCATTAGGTGGCGAAAAGCATTTGAGTGTCAGCTGTTGTTATTATAGAGTATATAAAAATAAATAAATAGAATTCTAGGTATTTCTGGAATCTGATTCCTGACTTGCTATTCTTTGAAGGGGTGGAACTACTTGTCTGTAGCAAGGAACGGATGTGGAGTGATTGAAAGCAATTAAAAACTGATCTGTCCATGATAAGCGACAAATACAGGTAGTGATGTCTTGTTTAGCTACTATTTGCAATTATAACGGTGATGAAAAAAGTAAAATTACCACCAACTCTTCCATTTAAGACCTTTGCAGGTCTATAAAACAAAGGAATTTGTAAGCACAGTCATGGTTTCACTTAGTGACTGGTTTGCTTAACAACTGGATTTCTGGTCCTAATAGTAGTTACTAAATGAGGTGCTACCTGTAGTATGATCCCTCTTGCTCCAAACCACATCGCTGCTGTCCCAAGGCAAAAACCAGATTCCATTTATGACCTGTGCTTTATCTGTGGTCCTTGATTTGGCCCATATCTATGGTTTCCATAAAAAACCATTTTAGGTCCAGATCAGTGGTGGGTTCCAGATCCCGTTCCAACCTGTACGGTTGGAATGGGCCCGGCATCGCCCACATGGACTTGCGCAGCCCGCACGTGCACGGCGTGCACATGTGTTGTAGCTGCCAGTGATGCTTCCGCAAGCCTCTGCGACGCTCCAGCTGCTCATCGGAGCATCATGCAGGCACTGTATGCGCCATGCGCTGAAGCGCCAAAGGCTTTAAAGGACAGGTAAGGATCTCGGGATGGCGGGCCCTCCAGAGCACTGGAACGGTACCTGGTGCTCCAGGTAGGCTCCAGTACGCCCGTACCGGGGCGTACCGCCTGCAACCCACCACTGATCCAGATAGAGATGGCACTTTGACGTTTCCCAATAAAGATAATCCTCAATTTAACAACAGTTCATTTAGTGACAGTTCAAAGTTACAGCAGCACTGGAACAAAACTTATGACCCTTTTTTCACATTTTTGACCTTTGTAGCATTCCCATGGTCATGTGATCAAAATTTAGCTGCTTGGCAACCGACTCATATTTATGATGGTTGCAGTGTGCCCTGGTTAGGTGGTCATCTTTAGCGAACTGACAACCAAAATTAACGGAGAAGCCAAATTCACTTAACTACTTACTTAACAACTGTAGCAAGAAAGGTTGGAAACTGGGGCAAACTTTATTTAACAACTGTCTTCCTTAGCATCAGAAATTTCAGGCTTGATTGTGGTCATAAGTCAAGGACTACCTGTGTCACAGATTGGGAAACCACCCTCACCTCTACAACAGGCCTCAGGGAGGCCTAGACCATAACATCATTCCTTGCAGCTCAGCTTCGCAATTGAAATCTCAAATCTAATGATCTGTAGGGGCAGCACTTCTAAAAGCCACAAGAACTACAAGCCATTTCTAAAACACTATTGGTGACAACAGCAGTTCCCCTATCATGACTGGTGTCACGTGAAAACCAGGTGGGCATATTTCTGAGAGGGAAATCTCTTTTCCCCTGGCACCCAAGTGTCAATAGCAGAGGTGGTATTCGGCCAGTTCAGACCTGTTCGTGTGAACTGGTAGTGAACATTTTAACTGGTTTGCTGAACCTGTGAATACTACCTCTGGCTGGCCACGTCCCTGCTCACCGCTCACCCCGCCCACTTGCTGCCGCTCACCCGTCTGCTGCTCGCCCTGCCCCGTTGAGTTGGCCACTCAACCACATCAAACCCCACCCCCCAAGCTGTGCCCACAGAACTGGCAGTAAAAAAAATTGAATCCTACCATTGGTCAGTAATACATGCCAGGTCAGACCTCTAACTCATGATAAAATATTGGACAAAAATGTCTTATTACAGGCTGGCCTGACATTAAGCATTAAGCAGTAGTAGCCTTAATCCAGGGGACCTGAGCATCTGATGACCAGGCTACAAGATAGAATTTGTGCAGGATAGCACCTATATCTTCCTCCAGGGCAACCTGTCTATTGTCCCCCACCATAACAGCCCCTGCCCATCACCAGTGAGATGTTATTGCTTGTCTTTTTTCACCCCATCGAACCAACTTGCGAAGTATCCGAAGGCAGACAAGAAGCAACAGATGGAAACTAATCACAGAGAGAAGCAACTGAGAACTAAGGAGAAATTTCCTGACAGTGAGACCAATTAATCAGTGGAATAGCTTGCTTTCAGAAGTTGTTGTCAAGGTTGCGACTGACGAACCCAACCTAGCCAGCACTCCGAGATGATCAGATCTCTTTAAGAACTGTGTTATTGAGTACATCATTTCGGCACGCATAAAAGCAAAACCAACCCTTAATTATTTCCCGTGGTTTTTGTATAATTAGAGTAGATATCCCCCTCCCTCCTTGTCACAGGTCCCATTGTCCAATTATTGTATTTTTTGGAGTATAAGACTCCCCCCCCCAAAAAAGAGTGGAAATGCCTGTGCGGCTTATACAGTGAATATTGTAGTGGGGGGGGGAAGGGGGTTGGTGCAGTGGTGATCAGTTGTTCTAGAACGGGCGGCGACAGCAAACGAACTGGAGCAAACAGGCAGCAGTGGCAAATGAGTGGCTGTGCCAAATGGATCAGTTGAATACCGGATGGATGCTGGGAGGAGGAGGAGGCAGGGTTTTTTGCTGGTTTTCCTCCCCAAAAGCTAAGTGCATTTTATAGTCCGGCGCATCTGAGAGTCCGAAAAATGCGATAGGTGTTCTGGTGTCTCCCAGGTAACTCCTTCAAGTCTCTGGCCAGCACCTGTTCAGATGATCTTGGTTCCCACCGGACGATGAGACTCTGACCTGACATTCCAGACCTTTTCCCCCTCCCATACTGTGTGTGAAGTTGAGAAACGAAAAGATGGCTGTGACACCATGGGTCCGTTTCGAAGTTGACAGTTGCAGGTGCTCCAACACTGGAGGTTTTTAAAAAGAGATTGGACAACCATTTGTCTGAAATGGTATAGGGTCGTGATGGCAAACCTGTGGCATGCGGAGCCATTTCTTAGTGCACATGAGGCATTGCCCTGTCAGCTCCAGCTGATTTTGGCTGTCATTTTTGGCCATTTTTTGCCCTCCGGAGGCTTCCCTGAAGCCTCTGGAGGGCAAAAAACAACCCAACGCACAAACCGGAAGTTCAGGAGCAGACTTCCGGGCAACCCGGAAGTCGGAAAATGGGCCATTTCTGGCCTCCGGACATCCTGCAGGGGGCAGGAGAGGCAGTTTTCACCCTCCCCAGGCTCCTGGAAAGCCCCTGGAGCCTGGGGAGGACAAAAAATAGATCCACAATGCCATCGCGCACCAAAAGTGAGAGGCGGAGGGCAGGGGGGGTTGCACGTGCATGCGTGGGGGGTATACACGCGCACGATCCTCCGTGCTCCCCTCGCTTTTGGCATGTGATGGCAAAAAGGTTAGCCATCACTGGTATAGGTCCCTTCCAACTCCATTGTTCTGTTAACTCCGTGATTTCTGCCATCTCTCCCCAATATCCAAAATTCTATCCAATATCCAGATTTAACCAATCACTTCCTAGCTAGCTTGCTTCCCAGAGCTTTGGGGCAATCCAGCTCACTCAATCTAGTGGAACTTCAGATCCAATAAAAATCAGTACCACTGCCCCCCTCTTACCATAAAGTGCCACACAAAGTAATCCTGCATCACTCCCCAACAGCTGATCAGGAGCTTTGCTGTTGCGGCTGATGGCAGATGAACTCCAGATCCAGCCAGTTTGTTCCCTTTCCAGCATTTAGCATGTCAACTGAGCCAATTACGCCGACTCAATAAAGGGTGGTTAAGCAAACCTAACAGCACAGTGGGTGAACATTTTAGAGTGTTTCAGCATTTTAGAGCATTTCATGTTTGAAAAAGCCAATAGTTAACACAAGTCTATCAGGAATATGTTCCAACATGTGCCTCTGATTGATCACTACATGTATCCTCTGTGCTTGGAGCTACAGTTATTTAATCTCTTAAATCAGGACAATGTGGTTACCGCCAAATC
Source organism: Thamnophis sirtalis (assembly GCF_051295495.1). Taxonomy (NCBI): domain Eukaryota; kingdom Metazoa; phylum Chordata; class Lepidosauria; order Squamata; family Natricidae; genus Thamnophis; species Thamnophis sirtalis. Next base: position 118,123,115 of record NW_028261384.1, read on the forward strand.
TGAGTTATGAATGAACTTGGGTACAGTGGACCTGGTGACTTTACAATGTAAGGTTTACTTTATGTCCATGCGTCAGTGACTGGCTTCAAGATACCAATTTGATTTCCTATAATGTTAGAAGGAAGCCGTGAAAAGCACATTTTGGAAAGTGTACAGAGTGCTCTACTAACAACCATTCTGAAGTTGAATGGCACTGAAACAAGTGACTTACTACCAGTTTTCACGAACAGCATCCTCATGTCACATGATCAACATGTGGGCGCTTGGGAGTGGTGGGTTCCGGATCCAGTTGGAAAGGGCAAGGCGTCACCCACATGGACATGCTCTGCGCACACGTGCACACGCGCGGTGCGCGCATGCATTGTAGCTGCCAGCGATGCTTCCGCAAGCCTCCGCGATCCTCCAGCTGCTCGTTGAAGCATCGCGCAGGCACTGCACGCATCGTGCGCGGAAGCGCCAAAGGCTTTAAAGGACAGGTAAGGAGCTCAGGCGGGTGGGTGGGCCCTTCGAAGCACGGGGATGGTACAGGGATGTACAGGGATGATACCCGGTGCTCCAGGCAGGCTCCGGTACGCCCACATGAAGGCGTACCGCCTGCAACCCACCACTGGCGCTTGGTAACTGGCATGTATTTAGACTTGGGGTATGTGATCATCATTTGCAATCTTCCCAGCTGGCTTCTGACAAGCACTCAATGGGGGAAGCAAGGTTCGCTTAATGACTGGATGATTCACTTAACAACTGTGGCAAGAAATCGGGGCAAAACTCACTTAACTTTTGCTTAGCAATGGAAATTTTGACTCTGTTGTGGTTCTAAGTCGAGGACTAATTGTAAATGGTTGACAAGTCAACAGGTTATTTTAAGGTAGGTAGTAGCCCTGCTGAAATGTTGGGTTGAATTATGGAGGTGTCCTATAACTCTTAATTGTTCCAGTTCTGAGATGAACGAACTATTTTGTCTTCTTTTAGGTGTCATCTCTCTTAGATTTCACGTCATTCCAAAGCAGAAGATAATGCTCTAGGTGTTGCAAGTCATCCACATCTTTATTCCGTGAGTAGTGGCTGGAGTAGATGTCCTCCAAAATCCCCTTTCCAAATTTGAGGGAAGAATTAAAAGGGGGAAAGGTTGTTTTATGCATACTGAAATCATTTTTAGGGTTAGCTGTAATAGTATTTTATCATTTTAGATGTTGTCATTATACAGTACCACCCAGAGGGCAGTTTGCCTCTTTAGCAAACAAAATTAAAGTAAATTGACGCATAAGTAATAAAAAGAATTTATAGAGGAGTAGGGTAGAAGGAAAATAAGCTTTTAATTTAGTGGTGAAATTCAAATTTTTTTACTACTGGTTCTGTGGGTGTGAGTTTGGGTGCGGTGTCACTTGGAGGGTGTGGCAGGGGAAGGATACTGCAAAATCTCCATTCCCACCCCACTCCAGGGGGAAGGATATTGCAAAATCCCTATTCCCTCCCCACTCTGGGGCCAGCTAGAGGTGGCATTTGCCAGTTCTCCAAACTACTCAAAATTTCCGCTACTGGTTCTCCAGAACCTGCTGGATTTCACCGCTGCTTTAGTTGTATAGGCAGCTGGTACTCCAAAATCAACTCTTGATGTATGTGTGTATAGGAGAGTTTTCTCTATCTGTGTTTCTCAACCAGGACAGTTTTTAGAGGGATAGACTTCTACTCCCTGAATTCTGGGAGCAGAGCTGGCTGGGGAATTCTCTGGGTTGAAGTCCACCGCTCTTAAAGTTGTCCAGGTTGAAAAACTCTGCTATATACTAATGTACCAGTAGTCCTCGACTTACAACAGTTCATTTAGAGACTGCCTGAAGTTACAACGGCACTGAAAAAAGTGTCTTATGACTATTTTCTACCCTTAGGACCATTCCCGCACCCCCATGGTCACGTGATCGAAATTAAGATGATTGGGAACTGACTTTCGTTTATGACGGTTGCATTGTCATATGATTCCCCTTTGCCACCTTCTGACAAGCAGAGTCAAAGGGACAGCCAGATTCACTTAACAACAGTGTTAGTAGCTTAACAATTTTGGCGATTCACTTAACAAATGTAGCAAGAAAGGTAATAAAATGGGCAAAACTCACTTAACAAATGTTTCTCTTAGCAACAAAATTTTTTGGCTTAATTATGGTCGTATGATTACCTATATCTAGTATCCTGATGCTGACTTACACCTGTTTCACATAATAGGAAATTGTGTCTCATTGTTTCCCTTTCCTTCTAGAACAGCGGTTCTCAACCTGTGGGTCGGGACCCCTTTGATCGAATTACCCTTTCACAGGGGTCGCCTAAGACCATCGGAAAACACATATTTTTGATGGTCTTAGGAACCGAGACACCACTCCTCTATGTTTGGGGGTCACCACAACAAGAGGAACTGTATTAAAGGGTCACGGCATTGGGAAGGTTGAGAACCACTGTTCTAGAACATGCCACGAACAATCTAAAGTCATTTAGTCAGGTCCCCCAAAAATATCAGGTTAAAAGATATACATTCCAATGTAAAAGTATCTGTATCACAAGAGTTTATGAATGGTGATGCTGCTGCTATCAATACCTGTCAGGGGCATAGGGAATGGCCTTGAAGTACAGAAGGTAAAGATGCTATCATGGCCACAGTGAGAGATAAGAGGAGCTTGAGCCCAGGCCAAGAAAACAACTCAAGGAAACATCTCAGATAATTTCCTCCTAGTTCACTCAAAGATAAAAGGGAGGAGGGGGATGCACACTCAGGTTTGCAAACTTGTGTTACTATAACTGTTGTAGCAAAGGTAGTCCTGACCTATATGGCATTGGTTTCTTAGCCTGGTCTGGTTTGTTAGGCTGGCAATGACAGATGCATTTCCTTGGCCAACTAATGCTGCTTTCTTGTTCTGCTCTGATGGAACACAAGATGCTCAACCTCCAGATCCATGAGAACCAAAGAAACCAGTTAGGGAAACCACTGAACCTGAAGAAGGAAAATCTTCTTCCTGGCTTGAGTCCATGAGGTCTAGTCAAGAGTGGCAACAGGCAGAGGTAAATAATGTACAGGTAGTCCTCGACTTACAACAGTTCGTATACTGACCATTCCAAGTTACAACAGCATTGAAAAACACAAATTATTGTGACTATTTTTTATATGACCGCTGTAGCTGTAGACCATCCCCCATGGTCACGTAATCAAAATTCAGATGCTTGGAGCTCATATTTATGACAATTGCAGTATCCCACGGTCATGTGATTTATGACCTTCTGACAAGCCAAGTCAATGGGAAAGCCAGATTCACTTACCGTATTTTTCAGATTATAAGATGCCCCGGAGTATAAGACATGATTTTGAAGAGGTAAATTTAAAGACCTCCCAAATCATCTCCATGTTTTTTGCAAAAAAAAAGGGGGGGGGCATGAAGAGCTTTGGGAGGCTCTTGGGGGCAAAACGAGCAAAATTCGGCATTTTTTGCAAAAATGGGCCGTTTTTGCAAAAGATAAAGGGCATGGAGAGCTTTGGGAGGCTTCTGGGGCTCCTGGGAGCTGGGGGGCAAAACCAAGTACCCAGATTTTTCATCCTCTTTTTTCTTATACTCCAAGAAATACGGTAACAACTGTGGTTATTCACTTAACCAATGTAGCAAGAAAGCTGGTGAAATGGGGCAAAATTCATTTAACAAATGTCTCACTTAACAACAGAAATTTTGGACTCCCTTGTGGTCGTAAGTCGAGGATTACCTCTCCTGAGTTGGTCCCTAAACTCAGATTTTGGTTTCCGATGGATCAGGTCACATTGGTAATACTGTATTTTCATCATGCTTTCTTCGTTTACTGAAGAATAGAGCAAGCCAGCGACAATTATGAAGAAGAGGCTTTTTCCTTTACTCAATTATGTCTCTTCGGTTTTTCCCCTTCGCTTCATTTTCTTAAAAACAAATAGAAATAACTATGGACATGCAATGGGTTGCAAAGCATGTGTAGATGCTTATCTGCCTGTTTTGTAATGTCAGCAGCTGCATCTGTATCTTTAGTGCAGATTTGCATTTTTAGAAATAGTGGGGGAGTTGGAGGGGGAAAGGTTTATTACCAAATAAACCGAGGGTTGTTTCCACACTTGCTTGCCTGAATTATGCCTCAGCTGAGCACATTAATACACAGCAAAAGGGATCCCTAGAGAAAGATCCGTTCTCCTCGCTGCCTGTATATCACCAGAAAGAAACTAGCAGCTCTGTTTGTTGTTAAAATCTCCCATCAACTGCCTGGGCACAGAGCAGCTAAAAGCCTGGGTCTATAGCTTTGTTTGAAGTGAATATTTTCCACCAGTCCATCTGGCCTTCAGAACGAACGCAGCATGGCGGGGTGTCTAACAAACAGAGGCAAAGGCGTCTCATTCTAATGCCAGTAGGACACTCAGCCACCAGATGGCGAAGGAAGACTGTCAACATGGCTTTGGAAGCCAGCTCCAAAAAGCTCCAGCAACCATCTGCTCCTGGATGTTCTAAAGAAGAAGAAAAAAAATACGAGTAAGTGTGGCCTCAAACTGCTACATCCATTGGGGGATTTCTTTGATTTCTTTAGATCTCTGTCCCAGATCTTAAAGAGTGTTTGCTGTGCTTCATAGAGAGTTTTGAGCTATGATGGATCAGTGATCATCTGGCTTTCTCTGATCCTGTTGCTTTCTTTCCCATCAATTCTGTGTTTGAAGTGTTGAAGTTCGAAGGGGAGACTGCCACGGTTTGAAGCACCCCCACAAGGGACAGGCCAAGCGAGGGGAACCAATCAAGCCCCAACAGGGCAGGCAGCGGCTTCTCCACGACCTGGATGGGAAGGCTGCCGTGGAAGCCCCCATAATCTACCCACACAGCATGACAGCCCAGGGTGGGAATTTGAGTCCCCTGGTAGTCTTTACGGGTAGTGTTGGGTGGTGACAGCTGGTCACAGATGACGGTTGGACACAGTTGCGAGAAAGTGGCCCAAGACAGGAGGGAGCGGGAGGAGCCGGAGTCGACCTTCTTGATGCAGGGCGATCCCTCCAGCAGCAGGGACACAGTAATTTTCTTGGAGTTGACTGTCGCCTTGCTGACCGACTCTGCAGGGGTGTCCGAAGGATCCCGGTTGACAGCGAAACAGTCATCTTTCTGCTGCTGCTGGCGGCGGGGCTGCTGTAGGCGCGGGCTGCGCCAGCTGTCTAGAACTGCAGCTGGGCATCCGGTTGCGGGGGAAGCGGCAACGTAGCATGGCATACTTGAGCTAGATGCCCCTTCTTGTTGCACTTACGGAAAACGGCTGCCTTGAAGGGACACGCGGAGTGAGCGTGGTTGCCCTCGCAACCCAAACAGGCGGTGATGGCGGGGCAGCTAGCATCTGGGCACAGCTCTCAAGCGGTCCACCTGGTCCTCTTCGAGCTCGTCGATAATTCACTTCCTTGTTTTTATCTTTATTAGTGCTGTTCAGGCAGGCACCGTCAGCATCCCACCCTCGTCGCCAGTGTTGAAGTTCGAAGGGAAAGACGAGCTGTGAGGCGGCTGAGGTGAGCGAACAGCTATTTATTGTAAAACACCAACAGGCAACTATGTACAGATAGGATTCAGCACCTCGCCCTGCTTGACAGCTATTTATATGGAACTGTCAAGCAGGGTGACCAATGGGAGCACCTCTGGCAGCCCGCGCTCAGCCAGCCGCGTCTTAGTCAATCTGGCGCGGCTAGGCTGTTGCTGGCTGTCAGTCGTAAGTCGAGGACTTGTGGCTGGTTGTAAGTTGAGAACTTAGCACGAAGACCTGTCTTGCATGTCAGAAATTTTCGCTTCTCAGCATCACCAGTTTCTTATTTCAAAATGGATTTGTACCAGGTGGTAGGAAAGACCTCAAAAAACAACATTTTATCAGCCCAAGGCTGAACAGTCAGCTGGATGGAGCAGCTGGCTGACTGAACAAAGGACAGCTGCCTCAATCTGATGCCTTTCAAATTTATTGGGACTACAATTCCCATTGACCATGCCAGCTGAAAATTTGGGAGGTTCTGGTCCAGAGGGCATTTGGGTCAAGAAGGCCTACTCAATTTAAATTTAATTTGTTCCTACTTTTTGGATGAGCCATTACATTAAATATATAATTCTATAGCAGACTAACACTTCTATTATCAGAAATGTTTTATGGCTCATAGTCCATCATGTCAGTTATATAGATCTGATGGATTGTGAGCCATGACAGTTTATGGGATCATATTTTTTTTCTTAGTTTTCAAGGTGTTACTATATTTTTTTAAGCAATTATGATGGTTAGCCAAACTGCCCCATTTTTCTCATGTTTGATCATAGACTGCGTAAGGAGGAAAAAATGTAACCTTTTTCCAATGTCCATTTCCCATTTTGTTAAGTATGAGAGAATTCTTAAAAGGTGATGTAATCAATAAATTATCCAGGGAGGGAGAGATTGAAATTGAGGTTCTGCCAAAGGCCCTCAGCAGTTCACTGGAATCTTACCCAAGATGGTGTTTTCAAGGAATAAGGCCATACCTGGGAGAAACACTGGCTAAAATTGGGGAAAACAAGAATAGGAGGGAAGAGGGATTCAATAGTAGGGTGGGAAGGATAGGAAAAACATAATCCTTTATTTGGCCTCATAATTCTGGGTGAACGAAACAAACTAGAGTGGAAGTTTATGGGAAGCGGGGGAGGGAAGAAAGAAGGAAAGTTGGTTTCCAATGTTGCCTGCCAACTTCCCACAAAGAAATGCACTGGGGGAACCAGCAGGAAGTCAGAAGTTGTTCCTGATCCCACTGCTTTTTTGCCTACTTATGCTCATTCTGTATCTCTGCTTAGTAAGGAAATATCTCTGAAACAATGACCCAACATGTCACAGGTTTAGTTCTTTATAATTCTACATTCTCTGCAGTTTGGAAGAACTTTCTCTATAGGTCATATCCATTTTTCTACCGGAACTCTAATAGGAAGGAAGGCCGTGAGAAGCCTTTTCTTCTGTGTAATGAAAATCTCTCCAAATAGATAGTTGTCTGCGTGTACATATGCATGGATTCTTTTTCCAAGGATGATTTGTGTGCATACCTATACTATTTCCATATGTGTATGCAGGGGTGGTATTCACTTACCTTCCCTACTGGTTCGCAAATATGAGTGTGTGCAAAAAAAAGAGGACCTAAATGGGATGCCATAGAGCTGGGGCGGTTGGGCAGGGCCACCCACGATTTCTGCTACCGGTTTGGTCGAACCAATCCAAACCGGTAGAATACCAACTCTGTGTGTATATGTTAATCATTGCATGTACATGTATGTGCATATAAGTCTCCCCTTGTGTTGTAGTTATATGGGTTTCTTATATGAACACCGGAAAGCACTGGGTCGGCTGCATATGCTCCCTTTGAGTGGATCGTGTGATTACAAAGAAGAGTGGGATGACTTAGAATAGAACAATTAACAGCATTACATATCCCAGAAGGGCGTAAGGGCTGTGTGTTTTTCTGAAATATTTTTCCAGAGCTCCCTAGATGAATGCAGATCATTTCTAAGCTCTGTATATTGTAGTCTTTTCCCATTACATGAAATGATGTCCCTTCTGTTAAGTTTTTAGACTTTTATTTTGACAGAGTGACAAAAGGATAGACAAATAGCTACATAAGTGGGAGAGCAGAGTCCTGAGCCATTTTACATAGTTTCTGTCCAAGTCCTGATAAGTTGGAAAGCATAAAAAGGATGTTTGAAAGGAAAAGAGGCCATGGATGAGGAAAAATTGCATGCAAGGGAATGGTTGCTGCAAAAAAGGTTGAGAGAAAATTATTCTACCTTGTTATAGCAGAATAGCTGAGTAGAATGATGGAGGTCTCAGCCTCCTCTCCCAGAAGCCCTCGGGGTATTCGCATTCTGCCCATACTTCCAGTTTAGGATTACAGGTAGTCCTCACTTAGTGACCACAATTGGAACTGGTAACTCCACCACTAAGCCTTGAGTCACTGATCACAACAGATTTATGGTATCACTTCCTATCTGGTCATTAAGTGCATCACTATGTTGTTAAGCAAAACATGATGTCACAGCACCTTACAATTTTACTTCTTCCTTCTCTGTTTAAACTCCGCTTGTTGCAAGCTGGTTGGGAAGTACACAAATGGCAATTGTGTAACCACAGGATGCTCAGACCATCATGAATGCATGATTGGTTGAAAAACTGTTGTCAAGGTCCAAGTAACACCTCTAACAGAAGAAGATGATTCTGAGGCTTGAATTTCCTCAAAGTTCCCTTTTATTGGAGATGTCATATTGGCACATTTGGGAAAACCCGAATCTGAAAGTTTCCAGGTTTTCTCCATCCAAAAGAAAGTTCAGGTCCCTATCCAGCACTCGCATGTCCACATGGTCCAATCAGGCACCGTCCAAAACTGGAGATGCCTCCTGTTAGATACTAGCTTCAGTTATAGTGGTTTCCACCAAGGTCCTCTGTTCTGGCAGGAACAGAGGTTTAATCTCATTGGTCAAAGGGTCTGACAGCTCCCTATAAAAGGGCTGCTGTCAGACTCAACCTTCGCTGGATTGTACATACTTGTTCTGTTACAATAAAGAGCTGTTGTTGCCTTTAGCCTGTGTGTGCCTGTCCATTACCCAATCTAACACTGGCGACGAGGCTGGTATTGGAAGGCAACTAGGCAAACCAAAAAGAGCGTACCAATCCAGCAAATAAATCCAGCCCGGAGCTCAGCGCGGCTTCAAGCAGCCATTTTTGAGCAGCAAACTCCAAACGCCCTCAGAACACAAAATGCCCATTCATACCCCACCGACTCTGTATGACCCAGTCATCGAGCACTGGGACTTGTATATGCTGAGGTTCAACTGGTTCCTTGAAGCCAACAACCTCATGGGCCTTTCTGAAGGCTGCAAGAAGAACATGTTCCTCGGATACTGTGGATGGGAAGTGTTCGAAACTGCCAAAGACCTGTCAGAGCCAACACCGCTACAATCGGTCGCTTGGTCCATGTTCCAACAGATGCTGAGGACTCATTACGCTCCCAAGCCGTCTAAGTACGTCCGCCGGCACGAAAGACCATTGGCTTACCTGAAGGGTCCTTCTCTGTGCACCGCGGGAGAGTCCAAGTGTGGGTTATTTCAGTCTGCTTGCCCTGGACTGAGAAGTCTTTTCCCTGGCCACGCCTCCTTGCGTAGCCACGTCCTCCAGAAAAAACAGAATAGTCTAGTCCATGAGGATGTCCAAAGAAGATCAAGTTCCAGTCAGTAGATAAAGTTATCACATATCCCGGGACAACGGGGCGGGTTGGGCTCTCCCGCGGTGCACAGAGAAGGACCCTTCAGGTAAGCCAATGGTCTTTCTCCTGTGCACCGCTTGGAGAGTCCAAGTGTGGGACATACCCAAGTTACTGTCCATCGGGGCGGGCAGAAAGATGGTCCCGGGACTCATTCACATGAACAACCGCCTGGAGTACTCTTCTGCCAAAGGCCGCCTCAGCCGAGGCAAAAACATCAAGCTTGTAATGTCTGACAAAAGGAGAAGGTGAAGACTACGTGGCCGCCCGACAGATCTCCTCAATCGAAGCCTGGGAGGCCCAGGCTGCCGAGGTGGCGGCGCTCCTTGTAGAATGGGCAGTGATGTTACATGGAATGGCCCGAGCCTGGCTTTCGTAGGCGGAGGCGATGCAAGCCCTCAGCCATCTTCCCACGGTGGCGGAGGAGACCTTCTTGCCCAGGGAACCAGGCTGGAAAGATATAAACAAGGCCTCGGACTGCCGAAACTCTGAGGTCTGGTGAAGGTAGGCTTTCAAGGCTCGCCGAACATCCAGTGGGAAGGGCGCGGTCAGAAGCTTGGCAAGATTCTTGCTCTGTATGAAAACGGATGTTAACCTTCGGGATGAAGGATGGACCGAGTCGCAAGATGACCCTGTCGGGATGAACGATGCAAAGGTCCTGACGCACCGACAAGGCCGCCAGCTCGGAGATACAGCGAGCGGAGGTGATGGCTATCAGGAAGGCCGTCTTCAGTGTGAGATGGCGAAGAGAGATGGAACGTAGAGGCTCGAAAGGTGGAGTGGTGAGCACCTGGAGCACCACGGACAGCTGCCAGGTGGGATATCGATGGATGGTGAGCGGGCATAGATTTGAGGCGCCCTTCAGGAAAACGCGCACTCTAGGGACCTTGCTGAGAGGCAGGGAAGGATCCCCGGTCCATACAGTAGATAAGGCTGCCACCTGGCATTGCAACGTTTTGGGGGACAACCCCTTCTCAAGGCCCCCTTGCAAGAAGTCCATGCTTGAGTTGCTCCTCTTGGCCCTCTGGTAGGGCAAAAGTAGCCACTGCAGAGCTCTTGAGTGCAGCCTGGCCCAGTGGTTGATTCTGGTGGAAGGGGAAAGATGGCTTTTCTCCAGGTTTAGAGAGAAGCCGTGGTTTCTGAAGGTCCTCCTGGTGATGCGCAGATCCTGCGGCCTGGACGATGACTGGATGAGGATGTTGTCCAGGTAGCACTGGAGCCGTATGGTCTGCGCTGGAGGTGTGCCGCCACTACCGCCAGAACCTTCGTGAAGGTTCTGGGAGCCAACGACAGGCCGAATGGAAGGGCCCTGTATTGGAAATGTCAGCCGGCATAAAAGAAACGAAGGAACCTCCTGTGCTGCGGATGGATATGGAGATACGCCTCCATGAGATCTATAGACGTCAGGTAGTCTCCCTGGCGGATCCCCACCAGGATGGATTGGAGGGACTGCATCTTGAACCTCCGGTAGGCAATGAACCGATTGAGGTTCTTGAGGTCCAAGATGGCCCTCCACCCCCCCTGAGCTCTTGGGGACTAGGAAGAGGATGGAGTAGTAACCCCTCCCCTCCTGCCCGGGGGGCATCTGCTCTATGGTGTTTATCTCCAGGAGGTGAAGGACCTCCTCGTCCATCTGCTCCCTTTTCACGGGACAGGAGGGAGTGGGGCACCTGATGAAGTTCCTGGGGGGAGGGGAAAGAAACTCCAGTGAGAGGCCCTCCCTGATGGTCTGAATCACCCAAGCGTCCTCCGCCGTCTGGGCCCAATGGGAGGCGAACCACTGGAGTCGACCCCCTATGGGAGACGATCTCGGGGAGTCACTTGAACTTGCGAAAAGGCCTATTGGAGGCCCCACCGCGGTTGAACTTATGGAACCTGTATTGCTGCCTCCCCCTGTCGCGAAAAGGAGACCTCTCCTGTGCCCTCTCCCCTGACTGGCCCGAGGACCTGTTGGAAGGGTTAAAGACAGCAGACATGGAGGGCTCGGAGGCACGAAAGGACTGCCTTCTACGATAGTGGAAGGGCTTGCAGTCCTGCTTCTTGGAAGTCGAGGGTAAGACTTTCCTCTTGTCCTTAGACTCTATGAGGAAAGGGTCTAACACCTCCCCGAACAGCTTGACACCCTTGATTGGCGCCGCAGCCAGCTTCCACTTGTGTTTTTGGTCCGCCTGCCAGTGGCGGAGCCAAATTAGGCGACGGGAGGTAACTTTCGACGCTAGGGCCCTGGCCGCAAACTTGGTGGCATTAAGTGAGGTGTCCGCGGCATACTGGGCCGCCGCAACCGTCTTAGACACGTCTTGGTGAAGACGAGCATCATCAGCCGGGAGCTTGTGTTGGAGTTCCCGCAGCCAGATCACAACAGCTCTATTAAAAAAGGAGGCGGAGGAGGCCACTCTAATGGCCCAGGCTGCCGCAAGATGGGTCTTGTGGCAGGCCTTCTCCACCTTTTTGTCCTCTGCTTTGAGTCCCTCTAATAGCAATAGCAGTAGACTTATATACCGCTTCATAGGCCTTTCAGGCCTCTCTAAGCGGTTTACAGAGAGTCAGCATATTGCCCCCAACAATCTGGGTCCTCATTTTACCCACCTCGGAAGGATGGAAGGCTGAGTCAACCCTGAGCCGGTGAGATTTGAACCGCTGACCTGCTGATCTAGCAGTAGCCTGCAGTGCTGCATTTAACCACTGCACCACCTTGGCTCTTAAGAGGTCTGCGGGAAGGAGTGTGTTAGAGGTTAGAGCTGTGATAGGCACTTCTGGCAGGACTAGGAGGTCCTCCAGGGCGGGCTCCATCATATATAGTTGTTTATCCACCCCGCTGGGGGAGGAAGAAGTGGCTGGCTGACTCCATTGACGCTGAATAAGGTCAAGGAAAAGTTCGGGAATCGGCACCAGCTGCTGGTGCGAGGGCGGAAGCTTGAACATGGCTGCATTGGGATTCACCGGGGCGGCCCCTGCAGGGGCAGGGACTGGAGTGGGTTTAACCCCTTCTCCAGTAGCCACTTTCACCTTTTGTAGGATTGACTTAAAAAGGCTAGGCTTGAAAAGCCCCGAAAAGGACGGGGCGTCAGAAGTGAGATCCTCATCATCAGACAACTGAAAAAGATCCTGGCCAGGGTTCCTTAAGAGCAGAGGCCTTACTGACCACGGAAGACTCAAGTGAAGGGTGGCACACTCGCTTTGGCGGTGGCGGACCCGATTGGGTGTGCTGAGGGGGACCTGAGGCCGGAAGCTCATGCTTCCGCATGGCAGCCTCGACGGCCTTAGCAATGGCCCTGTCCACCACCCTTTGCATGCTAGGGGATAGCTCGGCCTCAGAGTCAGAACCTGAATCGATATCCAGATCAGCAGGCTCCCCTTGGAGAGGAAGGGAGCGTGCACGAGGGATAGACCCGGAAGGCCCCACAGGGTCCTGTCCCTGGTCATAGGACCAGGAGGGAGTAGGGGATGATGGAGCCAAGGATCTGCCAGGAGATAGTTCCTGCGATCCAACCTCCTTGGCCAACAAGGCTGTGGGGTCCTCCCTGGAAGGGGGAGGGGCTGAGGATCCCCCAGGGGTAGGAGATGGGGGAGCATCCCTCTCCGCCAGGCGCCTGGCCCTCTCAAATTGCTTGTCAAGGGCCCTCTGGCGCCTTTCGGCATCCCTAGCCTCGGCCACAGAGGAGGTCTTGGGGTGTTTACCACCCGCACCCTGCCAGACCCATCTTCCACAGCAGGGGGGGGGAGGACCCACGCTTGGAACCTGTGGGGGACCCCGTCTACCAGCAAGGGAACCTGAAACAGAGGGATCCATAATAATGATCACACAGGCAGATCAGGCAGTTGGCAGGAGAACAGGAAAGCTCTGACTGGCTACTCTGCAATAAAAGAAAAAAGAGAAGGCCATAAATTGAAGCACTCATAAGTTCAAGGCACAACAAAACTGGAAAAATAGGCAGAGAAGGTCGGAGCCAGAGGCAGAGCCGAGAAGGAGGAGGCCACAGAATCTGCTTATTACAGCCAGACAAATCAGGAATACAGAGGGCCACCCAGAAGCCAGCGAGGAAAAATCAGGGAGAAATTTGAAATCGCCAAACATGCTGGCCCCAAAGCCTCTCTGTGCCAGGGTGCAGGCCAAGAATGGCACTGGCCCTAGCGCCGCTTAGAGAGCGTTGAGGATGGCAGAGGGACAGTTGAGGGATGGGTGGAAGCCCCCGCTGAACCTCCTATCCACCCAGTGGCTGTCCGAAGGGACGGAGCTGATGCTGAGGCCCGGGCCTAAAAGGGCGTGAAACCACCTTTGCCCAAAATGGCCACTGCAACAGCGTGGAAGGGAGAGAGAACGAGCAGGGACGCGTGCGGCTAAAACCACCAGCCCCACTCGCCTCTGAGGCTGGCTACACTTAGCTAGGGCCAGGAAATGAAGAAACTACGGAAAAACAATAAAAAAATGACCAGCGCAGCTTCGCTGCATCCCCTAAAGCCAAGCCGCTGATCGCCGCACCTGTAAAAGGAAAGCAGCAGGCTTCCGAAGCCAACTGCAAGCACACGGTCTGGAGAGCCCTCCCCCACTCACCGTCTGCCTCCCAGCCTCCGAGAGGCTTAAATGCAGCAATCCAGGCTGCTCAGGGACGAAGAAGAAAAGGGAGAAAAGGCAAAGTAGTTTAAAGAGGGAAAAGACAGAATTGGAGAGTCCAAGCCAAAGGGAAAAAAAGCCCAAAAGCTGGAGCTCACAGAAATTCAATCAGATCGGGCTGGACTGAGAATTTTTTTTTGGGAGGACGTGGCCGCGCAAGGAGGCGTGGCCAGGGAAAAGACTTCTCAGTCCAGGGCAAGCAGACTGAAATAACCCACACTTGGACTCTCCAAGTGGTGCACAGGAGAATTTAATATTCGCAACCAGAAGGAAGGCAAATCAATCAACGAGTATGTTGCAACACTACGAAAGGCCGTAGTGTACTGCGAATTGTGAGACCTTGACGAGCTTATTCTTGACCGCATCATATGTAGTGTGCGGGACATTCATTTACTTGCCAAATCTAACCTCACTCTACAAATTGCCTTAGATGAAGTCAGGGTGTCAGAATTGGCTGTCAAGTCAATAGAAATCCTGCAGCGCCAAAGCACTCCACAAGATGCGCGTACATCGCGAGGCTGCAGAGGCCGAGAGCTCAGAAGGCGAAGATGACAGCTACTGCATGTGCAGTAGCCGCGCCAAGCCGGTGCACAAATTCGAACCACGATTCCCATCTTGCGCTAGATGCGGAGGAGACCATGCCCGATCGGCTTGCCGTTTCCGCGACGCTATCTGCCAGCGCTGCGAGCAAAAGGGGCACATCACCAAAGTTTGCAGCAGCGAGCACCCCATGACGACCTGGCAGCCAAGAAGCTGACGCAACCGCCAGCAGAGGCACAACCAAGGGGCATGGCAAAAGCCACCATGGTGCTCAGAGGGCGACACCAGAGTCACCTACCACACTTCAATCGGCCAAGTTCGCACTAGGCAGCCAAAAAGCTGAAGGTCACAATCCTCATCAAGGGCTCTCCATGCGAGATGGAGATCGACACAGGGTCATCACTGACCATCATGACATGGTCCACACTAAAGCGGGCTATCCCTAGTCTGAAGAAGCAGCATCTACACGCTCCTGACATCCGCCTCCACAATTACCAGGGGAACCAAGTCCCATCATGGGCCAGGGCACCTTTTGGGTGCAGTTCAAGAAATACAGCGGCCAGCTCCCAGTGACAGTGGTCAGCGGCGACCTCTAGAGCCTCCTGGGGCTTGACTGGTTCGAAGCCCTGGGCCTAGAAGCAACCGGTATCAACGCCTTGAAAGACAAGAGCAATTTTTAAGGAGTTCGAGGACGTCTTTGGCACCGGTCTGGGTAAGTATGTGGGGACTCCAATCTCTTTTAATTTGGACCCCAACATAGTCCCCATAAGGCTAAAACCCAGGAGAGTACCTTTTGCTCTCCGCCCAAAAATTGACCTGGAAATTGACAAGCTCGTAGGTGAGGGAATCCTAGAGCCAGTTGATCACACACGCTGGGAGACCTCTATAGTGATACCTGTCAAATCTGACTGGTCTGTCCTCATCTGCGTGACTACAAATGTACAATCAATAAAACGTCACAACAAAGCGCTTACCCTGTACCAATTGTACAGTATTTATTACATTCTTTAGGCCCTGGCAAAGTATTTGCTAAATTGGACATGGTGCAGGCATACCAACAATTGCGGAGGCCCAAACCATTGTGACGTACAGGGGTGCATTCAAATGTCACCACCTGCAATTTGGAGTTAGTATCACCCCTGGACTGTTCCAAAGCGTCATGGAACGGCTTTTGCAGGGCATTCCAGGATCGTCCCCAATTTTGAATGACATCTTGGTATCGGCTGCAAATGAAGCACAACTTTTTAAATGTTTGCGAACTGTTTTGACCAGAATTTGGGGCTAAGGCCTCTGTCTCAAAAAAGAAAAATGCCAAATTAACATGCCAAGTGTTGAATTTTTAGGGTACCTAATCGATGCCTCTGGGATTTACCCGACCACTAAAAAAATTAAAGCAGTCCAGGATGCCCCTACACCTCACAATCAAACCGAGCTGCAGGCGTTCCTCAGGCTCCTTAATTTCTACAGCGTCTTTCTTAAACAGAAAGCCACCGTTGCTGAGCCCTTACATCGTCTCCTGGCAAAGAACACAAAATGGTCTGGGGAAGAGCTGAGGCTGCCGCATTTGCTGTGGTAAAAAGACTTCTGTCAGCAGACACATTCCTGATGCAGTACAGCCAGACCCTGCCACTGGTGTTGACTTGTGACGCTTCCCCGTTTGACATTGGAGCTGTCCTCAGCCACCGCATGCCCAATGGAACCGAGGCTCCCATAGCCTATTACTCAAGGACCTTGTCCGCTGCTGAGCGGAACTGCAGCCAGCTGGACCATGAGGCTTTGGCTGCAGTGGCCGGTGTAAAAAGGTTCCATGAGTACCTCTACGGCTGTGATTTTGAACTAATTACGGACCATAAACCGCTTTTGGGCCTGCTGGCTGGGGACCGACCTACTCCTGTGTCATTATCACCATGGATGACCAGATGGACCATTTTCCTAGCTGCCTACTCCTACCGTCTCATCCACTGGCCTGGCTTCACTTTGGGGCATGCCGACGCTTTGAGTTGCTGTCCGCTGCCAGAACTTTTAGCCGACCCTATCTCCGAGACACCAGTCCTGCTTATTGACTGTTTAGAGACTGGTCCTATATCATCTAGTGACGTTGCTCACCACTCTGCAAAAGACTCCACCATCAAACATATTTTGAACTGGGTGTGGAGGGGGTGGCCCAAGGGGCCTGTTGGGTCTGATCTCAAAATGAACTATTGCAAGAGAGATTGTCTGTTGTTAATGGCTGTTGCTGTGGGGGGACCGGGCCGTTGTTCCACCCAAACTGTGCCTTGCAGTATTAGAGGCTTTACACGTAGGACATCCTGGAATTGTCAGGATGAAATCTTTGGCCAGGAGTTATGTGTGGTGGCCTAACAGGGACAGGGAGATCGAAGAATGGGTGGCTACCTGCACACCATGCCAGGAGTCCAGACCAGCTTCCCCAGAGGCACCCGCTAAGGAGTGGGAGTGACCTCAAGCACCGTGGTCTAAGGTGCACATTGATTTTGCAGGCCCAGTTCATGGCCAGACATTCTTAGTAGTTATGGACCCCTACTCAAAATGGCTAGGTAGTCCCCAAGACCTCCAATATGGCAGAAGCGGTCATCAAGGTACTACGGAGACTTTTCTCCATACACGGTCTGCCCAATGTCCTGATCTCTGACAATGGGCCACAATTCACGGCCATGCAATTCGAGACCTACTTAGCAGCACAGGGAATCAGACATGCCCTAATTCAACACATCATGCCTAGTGCCACTACAGGGAGAAGCCCCTCCGAGCTTCTCATGGGTCACCGGCTAAGGTCCCCACTTAGTCGGACTACACCCAAGCTATTCTGCCGCATCACCCCCTTACTCCACAAGCAAAATTCGGAACTTTAGCGTAGGGGATTCAGTTTACACCCACAACTACGCCGGGGGAACTCTGGATTCCTGCCACAGTGATAGGCATCACCAGGCCTCGTTCTTATCTCATAGAGCTCGAGGACGGTCGGAATTGGAGAAGGCACGTTGACCAACTCCGTGGCCGCCTCTCCAACTCCACTCTTAGGCAGCCAGAGGTCACTCCTGCACAAGTTACCCAAAGCCCGACCCAAAAGGAGCACAAAGCCACTCCTTCTACAACCAACTCAAACCCGAAGTCACCAGGATACTTAGCTTCTTGTGTTGCAGGCCTGCAGCGAGCTCCGAGCAAACTGGCTCTAGAAGCTCCAGCCACGGCTTGTGAAAGGTTCCAGGAGCTTCCACCAAGTGGAGCTGCAGAGCAAACAGGTCCGTCCGACCTGTCCAAGGAAACCCCTCCTACTGAACTGCGCAGGTCAGGCAGAGCTACCAAAAAGCCCACCTACCTGCGTGACTACATAACCAGTAGGATTACTCCATCTACGAGGGGAGGGGTGTTAAATACTAGCTTCAGTTATAGTGGTTTCCACCAAGGTCCTCTGTTCCGGCGGGAACAGAGGTTTAATCTCATTGGTCGAAGGGTCTGACAGCTCCCTATAAAAGGGCTGCTGTAAGACTGAACCTTCGCTGGATTGTACATAGTTGTTCTGTTACAATAAAGAGCTGTTGTTGCCTTTAGCCTGTGTGTACCTTTCTATTACCCGATCTAACACCTCCCATCGCAGCTGCAAGGCAAGATGTCCTTGACTCTGAGAAAGAATGTTATTTAGACTATATATCTCCCATACTCCCATTTTCACGGAGTAGAAATTGTGGCAGGCCTGAAGGCCCAATGTAAAAAATGGCTTCCAGGTTTGACAACTGTATTTTTTTCACCTTTGTAACTTAAAATGGTTGCTAAACAAGGCAGTTGCTAAGCAAGAATTACCTATAGTGGTGTGATCATCCCTATTAGGGGGAGCCACACCTGATATTTGCCCCCTAATTTCAGAATGTAAGAGAGATAGGTTTGTTATTACTCATGTTGCCAGTGATTAAAGACTTTTAATTTTTTTTTAAAAAAGAATAATTTTCATAGTATCCTGGCTATAGAGTTACAATATTAGATTGTGCATCTCTGTCTTGGGCTATAACTAGTTTCACAAGAAATAAACAAAATAAAACTTTATTTTTTTTAAAAAGAAAGCCACTTTATAATGCCTTGGTAGGCCACACTTGGAATACTGCACCCAATTTTGGTCGCCACGATGTAAAAAAGATGTTGAGATTCTAGAAAGGGTTCAGAGAAGAGCAACAGAGATGATTGAGGGACTGGAGGCTAAAACATATGAAGAACAGTTACAGGAACTGGGTATGTCTAGTTTAATGAAAAGAAGGACTAGGGGAGACATAGCAGTGTTTCAATATCTTGGGGATTGCCCCAAAGAAGGGGGAGTCAAACTATTCTCCAAAACACCTGAGGGTAAAACAAGAAGCAATGGGTGGAAACTAATCAAGGAGAGAAGCAACTTAGAACTAAGGAGAAATTACCTGACAGTTAGAACAATTAATCAGTGGAACAACTTTCCTCACGAAGTTGTGAATGTTGCATTACTGGAAGTTTTTAATAAGAGATTAGATAACCGTTTGTCTGAAGTGGTGTAGGGTTTCCTCCCTAAACAGGGGGTTGGGCTAGAAGACCTCCAAGGTCCCTTCCAACTCTGTTATTCTATTGTATTCTATTCTACTAATTTTTTTAAAAAAAAGTTCTTGTTTTAACTTTAAATACCCAATCTGTAATTATTTCATGTTGAAGGAGATGACATTCAACTATGTAAAGAAAAAAGAAAAAGTGAAGAGATAACATTACACACACACACACACACCCCACACACACACAACATGTATGGTTTGGGTGTGCCACAAGATGGTGCTACACTTAGAATTTCACCCGCAATCCCAGTAAAGAAATACAAATAATAACTCACCACAAAATGTTTAAGAGCAGAGAAATATTATTATGCCCCTGGAATTTGCCTGAAGTACGATTCAAGTTTACATTAAAAGACCATTTTCTAAATTATATAGAGAATGAAAGAATTTGAAATTTAGCACGAAGTAAAGGAACAGAAATCAAACCCTAATTTAAACCTTTTTTAGGCCTGTTATCTACTTCTATAGCAATAAAACTTTTCAAAGCAATATTTCCTTTGTTTTTCAGTTTACTCTCTAAAGATTCCTGCAATTTTCAGCCACAGATTAGATGTTTGGGAAAGGATGTGCAGGTAGATCTCGACTTACAATAATTCATTTAATGACTGTTTGAAGCACTGAAAAAAGTGGTTGATGTCCATTTTTCACACTTACGACTGTTGCAGCATCCCCATGGTCATGTGATCAAAATTTGGATGCTTGGAGCTAGTTCACATTTATGATGGCTGCAGTGTCCTGGGGTAATAATGTACCACCAGAGATGGTATTCAGCTGGTTCTCTCTGGTTCGGGCGAACCAGTAGCAGCGGCTGCAGGAGGCTCCCCCCACCCACCCTGACATAATGTGCGAGCACTGTGCATGCGCAGAAGCTGGTCTGCATATGCAGATGTGGCGCGTGCTCTCATATTTGCAAACCGGTAGGGATGGTAAGTGAATCCTACCTTTTGTGATCTATTAAGCAATGCCAATGGGGAAACCAGATTCACTTACAACTTTGTTACTAATTTAACAGCTGCAGTGATTCACTTAACAACTGTGGCAAGAAGGATCGTAAAATGGGGCAAAATTCACTTCATAAATGCCTCATTTAGCAACATGAATGTTGAGCTCAATTGTCATCATAAGTCAAGGACCTCCATCCTCCATCCCCCCCCTTTCTGGTATCCTTAAGAGATCGGTGGATTCTATCCTTATGTGACCAACAGCAACTCTTCCTTGTGAAAGAGTCGATTCTTGTTTGGCCTTCTGTCCAAGAGGTTGTACAGTATATTGGAATGTCTGAACCGGCCAAGAAACCTCAATCATCTGTGCACAAATATAAAAATATAATTGCAAAGAAAGAGGTCATAAAGAGTAAGGAACATTTAAGACTGCAAGAAGCAGAGAAAATGCAGTGTACAGAATCATGCAGATGCCCTTGAGGGAAATATTCAGAATCCATTACAGCAATAACGAGCAGAAGCATTCCTTTTAAACCCTAGGAAAAGTGATAATATTATCAAGCAGAATTTTAGACCAAATCTGTCTAATATTATCTCATCTAAGCTGCTGGCTTTTACTGTCAGTTCTTGAGTATCTGGATTCTTTGCCTGTTCATCTGATGAGAATTTCCTACCATTAGTATTCGGAGAGGATGAACAGTTCTCTCTCTGTCTTCTTCACACCATGTACAGGTAGTCCTCAACGTATGACCATGACTCAACCCATAATTTCTACTGCTAAACAAGAAGGTTGACGAGTTTTTCCAGTGGTGGGATTCAAATAATTTAATAACCGGTTCTCTGTCCTAATGACCAGCTGGTAGGCGGGGCTCAATGGTCATGTGACTGGGTGGGCATGGCCAACTCAACGTCACTCACATCAATGGGTGCTTCTCCTTAGCTGTTACAATGTAATTGGGGTTAACCAGAGAGGCAGTTTTTGTAAGCAGGGCAATAAAGATTAGGCTAGAAACAACACCAGAATGTTTCCTTCCTGCCTTCCTTACAGGAGTAGCCCTGTAAAGTGGAAAAAAACAAAAGGAGATTTCTTCCAACAACCAGTTCTCCCAACTGCTTAGAAAGTTAATAACCGCTTCTCCCGAATAGGTGCGAATTGACTGAATCCCACCACTATTTTTGCCCCATTTTAGGGCCTTTTATGCTATAGTTGTTAAGCGAATCACTGCAGTTATTAAATAAATTGTGTAGTCATTAAGCAAATCTGACTCTGCCCAGAAGCTGGCTAGATTACAAATGTTCGAGCGGACCTGGACTCCACTCTTGCAGAGCCAGCTGAGACACAGGGGAAAGACTTGGCAAACCATCTCTGGGTTGAGTTTCAGGAAGTTGCCTCTGGGGATGTGGACAAGGCTATGCGAGCTGTGAGTACCTCCACTTGTGTACTGGACCCGTGTCCCTCCTGGCTGGTTGCCAACAGCAGTGAGGTGACACGAGGCTGGATCCAAGCGGTTGTGGTTGCATCTCTTCGGGAGGGGCACTTCCCCACCGAGCTTAAGGCAGCGGTGGTGAGACCCCTTCTGAAGAAACCGTCTTTGGATCCAGCTGTTCTTAATAACTACCGTCCAGTCTCCAACCTTCCCTTTGTGGGGAAGGTTGTTGAGAAAGTGGTTGCCCTCCAGCTTCAGCGTACCTTGGAGGAAGCAAACTATCTTGACCCCTTCCAGTCCGGCTTCAGACCAGGTTACAGCACAGAAACCGCTTTGGTCGCATTGACCGATGATCTCTGGAGAGCTAGGGATGGAGGCTTTGTGTCCATCCTAGTTCTCCTTGACCTCTCAGCGGCTTTCGATACCATCGACCATGGTATCCTTCTGCGACGACTGTGGGAGGTGGGAGTGGGCGGCACTGTTTTGCAGTGGTTCTCCTCCTACCTCTCGGACAGGTCGCAGTCGGTGTTGGTGGGTGGGCAGAGATCGTCCCCGAGGCCCCTAACATATGGGGTGCCACAGGGGTCGGTCTTGTCCCCCCTCCTATTTAACATATACATGAAACCGCTGGGCGAGATCATTCGGAGGCACGGGATAAAGTATCACCAATATGCGGACGATACACAATTGTATCTGTCTGCCCCGTGCCAACTCAATGAAGCGGTGGACGTGATGAACCAGGGTCTGGAAGCTGTTAAAGACTGGATGAGAGCAAACAAACTGGTGCTCAACCCAGACAAGACCGAGTGGCTGTTGTGTTTTCCTCCCAATAATTTGACCACCGTACCATCAATCAGGCTGGGGGGACAAAACTTATACCCCTCAGATAGGGTCCGCAACTTGGGAGTCCTCCTGGATCCACAGCTGAGTTTTGATCACCATCTATCAGCTGTGACCAGGGGGGCATTTGCCCAGGTTTGCCTGGTGCGCCAGTTGCGGCCCTACCTGAATCGGGAGGCTCTCACGACAGTCACTCGAGCCCTTGTGATCTCTAAGCTGGAATACTGCAATGTGCTCTACATGGGGCTGCCCTTGAAGAGCACCCGGAGACTTCAGCTAGTACAGAACCCGGCCGCGCGAGTGATTGTGGGCGCACCTCGGTTCGCCCACATAACACCTATCCTCCGCGAGCTGCGCTGGCTGCCTGTAGATCTCCGGGTGCAATTCAAGGTCTTACTTACCACCCATAAAGCGCTCCATGGTAGTGGATCTGACTATCTGAGAGACCGCCTCCTGCCAATAACCTCCCTGCGTCCCATCAGATCGCATAGAGCGGGCCTCCTCCGTATTCCATCCGCCAGTCAGTGCCGACTGGCGACCACCCGGAGGAGAGCCTTCTCAGTTGCTGCTCCGACGCTATGGAACAATCTCCCCGTGGAGATTCGTACCCTGACCACAGTCCAGGCCTTCCGCACAGCCCTCAAGATCTGGCTAGCCCGTCAGGCCTGGGGATAAATTTTCTTGCCCCTCCCGAATGCTGAGTGAATGTTGTGTTTTAGTACCTTTTAGTTATCTCACTTTTTTTTTTCTGTATTTTGTCTTTCACTCCCCTTCCCTTACTATTGTAAGCCGCCCTGAGTCCCCTCAGGGAAAAGGGCGGCCTATAAATGCTAAATAAAATCTAAAAAAAAAAAATCTAAAATATAACTCTAGAACAGTGCAATTATCATAAATATATGCTGGTTGCCAAGCACCCAAATTTTGATCATGTGACCATCGGGGAGCTACAAGGGTCATGTGAAAACTCACCATCAATCATTTTTCTCACTGCCATTGTGACTTCAATCAGTCATTAAACGGATGGTTATAAGTTGAGGACTATCTATGCTATGGCGTACCTCCCTTTTTTGAGGGGTCCTTAGTGACCTCGGAGCTTGGTTGTTTTCTTGCAGATATTTTATTACCCAAACTAGGTAACATCTAAGAGAGCACCAAGGACCCCTCATTTCAACTCTGAGCTACAAATTTTTATCTTTTATTGGTTTCAATTTTTTTTTATTTAGATTTTTTTTTCTCCCTAAAGCAATGGTTCCCACGGTGGGGCCCACGCCCCAAAGGGGGGCAATTTGATTTATAATAGGGGCAAGTTGAACTTTGTTTAAACCAGGTTAATGGCCTTTTAGGCTTCCTCCATGTGAGTAGAGTTCACTTTTTGAGTAAAGTAAGAATTATATGTCACAGGGGGAGCATCAGGATTTTAGAGAAGATTAGGGGGAGCATGGCCAAAAAAGGTTGGGAACAACTGCCCTAGAATAAACAGTTACATGTTTTAGACTTTCCTGAGAAAGCACTGGTCCAATGCATCTTTATCTAGTGCAGGTATTGTGTTAGAAAATTTCAATTGTTCTGCCATCTGTTGTCCCTTATTCCTATTGAGCCTCATGACATAGCAAGCTGTCCAGAGCGTGATGCCTTGATGTTCACATACAGGCATATTCGTTCATATTTGCAAAAAGATGTGATAGGACCATTTATCCTGAATATAGAAGAACTTTGCTCAGGAACAAAGAAATCCCTACGCCAGTTGAGATTGGACTAACAAAATGTTTATCAAGGAGTTTGCTAGAGTTAACACAGGTAGTCCTCAATAGAATAGAATTCTTTATTGGTCAAGTGTGATTGGATACACAATGAATTTGTCTTTGGTGTATATGCTCCCAGTGTACATGAGGAGAATAAAAATACATTCATCAAGAATAAAAAGATACAACACAGTGATAGTCAAGGATACTAATAAGCTATCAAATCATACCAGGAAACAATGAAAACAATATAAATTGAAAGATACGAGCAACATGATTATAGTCATAAGTGGGAAGAGATAGATACTAGGAAGGAAGAGAAGAATAATAGTAATACATTCTTGGTAAAATTATTTGACAGTGTTGTAGGAATTAGTTGTTAAGCAGAGTTCGGGCATTCGGGGAAAAACTTGATTTGGTGTGCAGTGCCCTATAGTGTTCATTTATTGTTATTTATAAGAGTTCATTTATTGTTGGTTTATTGCTGCTTTCACAGCAGTGGAAGAAGTGACTTATAACTCATGAGTCACTTTTTTCAGTGCTGTAGTGATTTCAAACAGTTTGTTTTTCACACTTAACAATGGTTTGCTTTTCACGCTTATGATGATGGCAACATCCCCATGGTCACGTGATCAAAATTCTGATGTTTGGCAATTGATGCATATTTATGAGTTGCAGTGTCCAAGGTCATGTGATCACCTTCTGTGACAAGCAAAGTCAATGGGGAAGACAGATTCACTTAACAACCACATTGCTAACTTAACAAGGGCAGTGATTCATTTAACAAATGTAGCAAGAAAGATTATATGAAGGGGCAAAATTCACTAAACAAACTTCTTATTTAGCAACATAAATTCTGGGCTCAATTGTGATCGTAAGTTAAGGACTACCTCTACCGAGTTGGCCCCCAAACTTAGATTTTGGTTTCTGATGGATCAGGTCACACTGGAAATACTGTATCTTCACCATGTTTTCAATATTTACTAAAGAATACAAGTCAAACAAGCTAGCAACTGCAGTGATTCACTCAGCAACAGCGTCAAGAAAGATTGAATGGGGCAAAATTCACTTAACAACTGCCTTGCTTAGCAACAGAAATTTGCCCCATTCAATTCTGATAATAAATCAAGGACTTCCTGAAACACATGTCCAGTCAGGGCAGTGATCTTTCAAGAATAGGTATCAGATCAGCGGTTCCCAAACTTTGTGGCTTGGTGATCCAGCTGGTGGGGCGGAGGGGGCAGGAGAGGGGAACAGGACTGCGCTAGCCCACCACTCACACAAGTTGAGCTGCATATGTGCACCGATCCACCGCTCGTGCGGCCCAGTTATAATAGGCCATGGCCTGGTAGTAAGCCACAGTCCAGGGGTTGGGGGATCCCTGCACTAGATACTAGAGACAGGAATAGCTGATGGCAACCTAAGATGCCATTTACCATCAGATGTAATGATACGATTATCTGAGAGGAGACAAGAAGACATTTTGCATATTCTCATTATTATTTTAATGAGACCCATCATGGTATAGTGCAGTGGTGGATTCGGATGGGATGGGTGGGGCAAGTGTCAGGCGGGCAGGTGGGATGAGCGAGTGTTGAGCGGGAGGGAGTGTCAAGTGGACGGGTGGGGTGAATGAACAGCAACCAGGTGACTGGGTGGGGGGCAGGGCCAGCTAGCGGTTCAGCAAACCAGGCCAAATTTTTGATAATGGTTCCCTCAAACCAGCAGAATACCATCTCTGGTGTAGTGGTTAATGTAGTGCTTGAGTAACACTGGGATGTTGTAATACTCCCTTTTGCATGGAAGCCAGCTGGGTGATCTTGGAACAGTCTCTCTCGGTCCTCATCAACCACCGATATATGTTGCATATGCCTTACTGTAGCTCGTCCTTAACTTACAACCAATCATTTAGTGACCAAAGTTACAACAGTTTTGACAAAAGTGATTTACTACTGCGCTTACGACCACCATAATACCCCCCCCCCACGGTCATGTGATCAAAATTTGGGTGCTTGGCATGTACTTATGACAATTGCAGCATCCCAGGTTCATGTGATTGCCATTTGTGACTTTCCCAGCCAACTTCCTACAAGCAGAGTCAAGCCAGTTCACTTAACAACCACATGATTTGTTTAACAATGTCAAAGATTTGCTTAACGACTGTAGCAAAAAAAGTCATAAAATCAAATGCAACTCACTTAACAATCACCTTTCTTAGCAATGGAAATTCTGGTCCCAGTTGTGGTTATAAGTCGAGGACTACCTATCCTTGACTGTGGGAATTTGAAGTGAGTACAGTGTAAAACAATTGTGGCCAACACCAGGAACAACAACATTATTCTGGTTATTTTAATCCTACAAAATGCTTATGAGGTTTTAATCTTCAGCACCAAAAGCTTTTAGAAGTAATGGCCCATTTTGTGGTATCTGCCATTTTGTCTTCCTGGATTGCCTCTGACATTTGGAATTTGTCCACTGAAGAGAAAGGATACCCTGGCATCCCCCGAACATTATTCCTGATGTTGTGGGATAACAATTGTGCACACAATTCTGAACATAAGCAGCCGAGAGCAAAAGGGAAAAGTTTATTCTGCAATCATGGCTGGACCAGTTCCCTAGGAACATATATCACATTTCAATTATTACAGATCTTATTACCCTGCATAGCACAATGTGCCCATTTCTCATTGATTTAATTATGCTTTTGGTTAGAGCTCACTGGTGTTTATTTTTGCACATGGAAGGGTGCGTTGTTCTTTTAAAATGCTAACTGGTCCCTTCCCCTTTAGGAATATTTCAATCTGTGTCCTGATTTATAAACGTGTTTCCTTGTACGGTACCTGACCTGTAGTTTAGTGATAATAAGGACCATTGATGTGTCCCTACACTGGCAAATGAGATGCATGGGAGAAACATTGACTATCCAAAATCTAGCTTAGGGTCATCTCATTAAGATGATAGCCCAACATGAAAATGCTGAAAGGCCAGAGTTGCTCTTTGTCTATGGTGTGCTAGGATGAGAATCTTTTTTTTTGCAGAACAGGAGCTATAGCATCTCTCCTCTGCCTGCCTCTCCCACTCCTATCAGCACCAAATTGTCTGCTCAATAAATAATGTGTTTCAAACTGGAGCCTTTGAAGGAGACGTGAACAATGACACTGAGCAAAAGGAAGCAAGGCTATTAGAGGAGAGGGAGAAAGAAAGCAATTCAGCACTTTGTGGTCAGATGCTGAGTTCAGTGTTATCTGACGCTGCCCTCTGCCTCTCCTCTGATCTTCTACCCAGACAGGGACGGTCCAGAGTTTCTCCCCAATGGCATCTGGGTCTCCTCCTTTGAAGACGGAGAGAAACAAGATGGGACCAGGCACAAGGGATGATGATCCTCAACCAGACCTAGCAGCAGATGAGATCTTGCACAATATAACAGAATAACAGATCTTGGAGATCTTCTAATCCAACCCCCTCTGCATGAGTCTTTATACCATTTTAGACAAGTGACTGTCCAATCTCTTCCTAAAAGGTTCCAGAGATGAAGCACCTGTAACTTCTGAAGGCAAATCGTTCCACTACTTAATTGTTCTCACTGTTAGGAAATTAGCTCTAGGCTCTCTCCTTGGTCATTTCCCACGCATTATATGTTGTCTTGGCCTTCTGGTGCTTTGGAGTATAGGTTGACCCCCGCCTCTTCTTTTTTGGCAGCCCCTCAAATATTGGAACACTGCTTTCATGTCACTCCTAGCCATTCTTTTCATTAAACTAAACATACCCAGTTCCTGCAACTGTTCTTCATATGTTTTAGCTTCTGGTTCCCTGTCCTATGACAGGAGAGCTCATCTGGAGATTTTTCCAATTACTTCCAGTGACTTCTGTTGATAGTCAGTAGGTAATGTTCTCTATAGATAGATTATATATATATATATATATATATATATATATAGATAGAGAGAGAGAGAGAGAGAGAGAGAGAGAGAGAGAGAGAGAGAGAGAGAGACAGAGAGAGAGACAGAGAGACAGAGAGAGACAGAGAGACAGAGAGACAGAGAGAGACAGAGACAGAGACAGACAGAGAGATTGATTGAGAGATAGATAGAGAGATATAGAGATAGAGATAGAGATACATAGATATATGGATATAGATATATAACTAGCTGATAACCCGGCGTTGCCCAGGTATTTATTTATAGGGCAAAATGTCCAGACCAAACATAATTTCTAATGTTGGATTTTCCCCCTTACCAGAGAGAACCCCCTTGTGGAGTACTGTGAAGCTGTTACCATGACAACTCCACTGTGGTGTACAGTAGAATCCATTTGAAGGCACAACAGGCTGTTTCATAACACAACACACACCTTGAGAGGTGTTACCCCCACAGTATTTGTCTCCAGAGAGTAAGTCACCTGTGTACCAAGTTTAATAAGAAAATTTGCATGGCTGTCCAATTCATAGTGTCTCTGGTTGACTTACAGAAATAAAACCTTATACCAACCCCATAACTCCCTTGGTGGCAACAATCAAACCAACCACACGATGGGCTCCATGTCACCCTGTTGTCAAAACTACATCTTCAGGGCCTTTAGAAAGAGTGTCAAGAGTGGACGGGAACAATCTTACCTCCATGGGGATGACGTTCCCCAGGGAGGAAGCCACCAGGGCGAGATCCCTTCTTCTTGGTCCTATTTTCATGGATCTTCTTAGAAAAGGAGACTTGTAACTTCCCATCTCTCTGCTCTGGTGGGTTGGGTAGATGTAACTGGGAAAAGATGTATTTGACAATATGTTATCATTTCACATCTTCAAAAGGGGCTTGCCACAACATGGCAGTGACCTTTTAAGTGATAAACATTGAAGGACACCAGGTTGGGAAAACTGTTGTCAGGGATTTGTTTAAGGAAGGAAAATATGGATGTCTTCAGATCCTTGGTAACAGTTTCCTGGCAGTGGAAGAATGTCAGACGAGGGTGATTGTTTTAATCTGGATGTTTGTGTAAACAACTTTCACTATCCTACAGGTTGTTCAATTGCTTCTTGTGGACTTTAAAGATGTCCTATCATCTGTAAAACTGACTGACTCTTATTTTCATCTCAGCCCCCTTCCGACATGCACAGTACAAAGGACAAATTACTCCCCATTAGACTCAATTAGTTTCTGAACTTGTCACAGCCATGAGGTTGTCAGACTGACTCATCCTTTTTTCCTCCACAACACATTTGTGGAATTAGTTATGCAAAAGCTGATTAAAGAGCAGGCCTCAGAATCACTGGGAAAGATAAAAAACAATTTCTTCAACTTTATATCTATTCATTTATCAAATAGATATTAGTTTGAGAGAAGTTGGTAGAAGAGAGGAGATAGTGGAGCTTCTAAAAGATAAAAGACAGCTTCTCTTCTTAAGGGAAGATAGTGGAGCCTTCAATTTAGAATTTCATGCACAAATATTGAACTACAAGTGCTATCATTCTCAGCTACCATGTCCTCAAAATGTGCTAGATATGGATAGGTTGGCCTAATGAAGGAATGGGGAACGATGGGCCCCTTATGACTTGTGGACTTCAACTCCCAGAATTCATGGCTGGTTCAGGAATTCTGGGAGTTGAAGTCTACAAGTCATAAAGGGGCCATTATTCCCCACTCTGGCCTAATCGCTCAGAAAATTAGTATTGCAACCTTTCCTGCCTCCTCAGATCAGTAATGCCCAAAGTCAGAAGCTTGAATATTCACCTGAAGTTTGGACCTGTTGATAAAATATAACTGAATTTGAGTGGAAACAATTTGATGTCTGATGTCCAAGGACTGATTTGTCTGAGGTTTTAAAATTACAGTGAAAACGGAGATGACATTTGCTATTCATTGGTTTTCTGGGATCCCACTAGACGTTTTAGAAGTTATTGAGACAGGCTCTGCAATTACCTCCCTCAGTTCTTTCTGGGATGTCATCCATCTGGCCCTGGAGACTTGAATTTATTAGAATTCTTTCTTGACATTTTCCTTGCCTACCTAAGTTGCAGTTCCTTCATCCTCACCCCAACAAACCATTGGTAGAATGATGACCAGCTCCAGCTCCATTTCTCTTGTTAGAAAAAAAATAGACATAAAATAGAAATGGAGAAGTTTTTGAGTTCTCATTATCTCCTTTTTGACAGAATTCCTACAGTTGCTAGGGACAACTTTATATATTTCTTTATGTTCTCTCCCTTGCAATTCCTGTACATCTTATTTTCTCTTCCACATTTTAGAGAGCTCTGCATGTATTTATCATGGCCTTGAAGGTTCCTTCCATTTTGTCTTCTGGGGATTATGTGTGGTTTATATCTTAACAAGGTATCTATTATCTTGTTTGTGGCGATCGATAATGAAATCTTCTTTTGTAGAATTTCCAATCTTTCCTGGATACTTTTCTCTTTCAGGATTTCAGTCCAACCTACCTTTTCTTTTATTTGTATTTGTAATTATTAGTTTGTCAAACATGTACAAGATAGCAGGTATAAATATAAACATGGAGATGAACGAAAGAAATGAATACAAATAAATGGGGACAGTAGGACAGGAACAGAAGGCACACTGGTGTGCTTATTCACACCCTCTTTATGGACCTCTTAGAAATGGAGTGAGGTCCACAGTAGACAGTTTAAGGTTGAAGCTGTGAGGGTTAGAAGACGTAACAATGGAGTCAGTTAGAGCATTCCAGGCGTTTACCACTCTGTTGCTGAGGTCGTATTTTCTGCAACCGAGTTTGGAACAATTTACTTTGAGTTCATATCGATTGTTTGCCCGTATATTATTGAGTTTGAAGCTGAAGAAGTTATTGACAGGTAAGACATTGTAACAGACAAATTTGTGTACTGTGCTTAGATCATACTGCAGGCAGCACAGTTCCAGATTGTCCAAGCCCAAAATTTCGAGCCTGGTGCCATAGGGAATTTTATTGTGAGTAAAGGAGTGGAGTACTCTTCTCATGAAGTACTACTTTTAGCAAATCCACAGTTCTCAAATCCAGATTTGACTCTTCTCATTTTCACTTCCTCTGCATCTTGCAAATTTGTGGATAATGAGATTACTTTTCGGCAACCACTTTCTTACTTCTTCCTCAACCAGTTTCGAGGTGGCGCAGTGGGTAGAGTGCAGTACTGCAGGCCATTTCAGCTGATTGCTAGTTTGGCAGTTCGGCGGTTCAGGGTTGACTCAGCCTTCCATCCTTCCGAGATGGGTAAAATGAGGACCCGGATTGTTGGGGGCAATATGCTGACTCTGAAAACCGCTTAGAGAGGGCTGAAAGCACTATGAAGCGGTGTATAAGTCTAACTGCTATTGCTATTGCTATGTTGATGAGAATTAGGTTCAGGGTTAGAAGACCATCTTGTTCTTTCTTCCACCTTTTGACAAATGATGTCAACAAGGAAGAACAAGAATTTGTGGGACTTAACAACTCTTGGGATAGCAAGATTTACAGCAGGCAATTAAAACCCTACATTGCCACTAAGGTGTGCCTATTTGAAAAACTGGCCAACTGATGCAGAAATCATTTGCCAGTCCAGTGGTCTAAAATAACACCCCCATAATAATTACTTATAATTACATCTATCTGGACCACCAGGATGGGAAGACAGGATACTGTCATCTGGTGGTACCCCTAAAAAAGGTCTTCTCGGTGGTGGCCCCTTCTTTATGGAACATAAAAAACACCTCAGGTATTGTTGGTCCCCACATTTCTCCTTTTCCAAAAGGCTTTACCAATGTAAACTGTCAGTGGGCATGGGGACCACAAATGGAAACAGAACTCATCAAGTGGTTAATTTGACTATGTTGTTGCTGTCATGAGGGTGGGGTGTTTTTTTTATTATACTTTGTTTCCCTGAAAATAAGACCTCCCTGGATAATAAGCCCAATTGGGCTTTTATGCGCATGTGCTAAAATAAGCTCTCCCCCGATAATAAGCCCTCCCCGAAAATATTGCAACATAGCAGCAGCCATGAGGTGACCACACTCGCCATCTCCTGCACCTCAAAAATAATAAGACTTCCCCAAAAACAAGGCCAAACGCTTATTTCGGGGGTTAAAAGGAAAAAAAAGTCCCTACCTTATTTTCGGAGAAACGCAGTATGATAGATATTTAAACTTTTTTAAGTTACCTGTGTGAATTGGGTGGCTATATGAATTTGTTTAATAAATAATAAATGAAATCAGAATATGACTTTTATTTCTCTTTCCTTTTTTGTTTATTTCTTTATTAAATTTGTTTGCCACTCATCTCACCAGGGTGGGGGAGTGGGCACCTTACATTAGAAATGGTAAAGACACACACATACCATAAAAATGTAACATTATACTTAAAAGATGGGTGGGAAGGGAGTAGGATACACAGGAAGGTTTCAGATCTATTTTTAGTCTGCCAGCTACTTTCCTTAATTCTAGGTTGCTTCTCTCCTTGATTAGTTTCCACCCATTGCTTCTTGTTCTACCCTCGGGTGCCTTGGAGAAAAGCTTGACTCCCTCTTCTTTGTGGCAGCCCCTGAGATATTGGATCACTGCAATCATGTCACCCCTAGT
Organism: Thamnophis sirtalis; assembly: GCF_051295495.1. Taxonomy (NCBI): domain Eukaryota; kingdom Metazoa; phylum Chordata; class Lepidosauria; order Squamata; family Natricidae; genus Thamnophis; species Thamnophis sirtalis. The sequence continues at coordinate 118,155,608 of NW_028261384.1, forward strand.
CCTTCTTTTCATTAAACTAGACATACCCAGTTCCTGCAACCGTTCTTCATATGTTTTAGCTTCTAGTCTCCTGTCCTATATATCCTTCTGTCTTCATCATTGTGTTTTGGGAAACTTTTAAGTCCTCATGCTGGTTTCCTGTTTCTTCCCTTCTGTTTCTCCCTTTGCTCTTCAGACCTCAGTGCCCGCAGCTACATATTAAGTTCTGGGCCTTTATCACCTTCCACACTTACTTCTAATTTCATCCTGCCCTCCTGATGAGACTGGCAAGACACCTGCCCCAACGCTTCCTTCCCTTCAGGATGGTAACTTAGGTCACTGTTGTAGAAGCCAAAATTTGTGTGGTGATACCATCTGTGCAGTTGATAACTTCCAGGATCTTGTTTCCTTTTCTCATACTAGGAAGAACTGATGAAAAACTACCCGTGTTTTCAAGTTCTTCAGCTTTTCTGCTGTAGGAAGTTAGCACTCACACCTCTCCTAGAAAAATGAACAATCCTGGGAAATATTGAAAAGGCAGAATATTATATTTCCCTGGATCAGAAATGGAGAAACAAGTTTTTAGGCAGGAAACAGACTCACTCTTAATAGCCTCCACCTTTGTCAATGGGCCACTAAAAAGCCTAGGCCACTCTATTCCACATAATAAAGATCTCACCCTTCAGCTCCAGGAAGATGGGATTAAGGCATGATAGTATTAGCCCTTTACTCATCTCACCACATGGCACCTGGGAAGAAGCAATGCTCAACCATACGTGGACTCAAAACACAGAGAGTTGCCTTTGCATGGCCCCATGGGAGTCTGACAACCAATCAGGATACAAGCTCAAGGGCCAGAGAGGGCATAAAACCAGGGACTTTCAGCCTCTCTGTCTCTTTTTCTTCTTCACCCAATATCTGGAAGCATGTGGTCCCACTTTTCTGTTCAGAGCTCAAGCCATGTGGTCCCGTCCACCATTAAATTATCTTTCCAAGCAGCCTCCATGTTTCCAGTGTCTTTCCCCCCACTTGGAACTGAACCCAGAAGGACATTTGTTCCAACCCTGCCCAAGGCCTTTTAATATCCAGAGAGTCTTCCAAAGTGTATTTGGGCTAGTTGTTAGTGAGACTGTATAATCTTGGTAATCTCTCTATCACATTCTATATATGGACACCTGGAGGACAGTGTACCCCTTGTGACATCATATCAGGTCTGCCCAAACTGCGTTAGTTCTCCTCAGTGCCCTTGAAGAGCATTCGGAGACTTCAACTCGTCCAGAATGCAGCTGCGCGAGCGATTGTGGGTGCACCTCGGTACACCCACGTTACACCTATCCTCTGCGAGCTGCACTGGTTACCGATTGGTCTCCGGATACGCTTCAAGGTGCTAGTCGTCATTTATAAAGCCCTTCATGGTATTGGACCTGGGTACTTGAGAGACCACCTGCTGCCAATTACCTCCCAAAGACCCATTAGATCACATGGAGTGGGCCTCCTCCGGGTCCCGTCTACCAGCCAATGCCATCTGGCTACTACCCGGGGCAGGGCCTTCTCTGTGGCAGCTCCGGCCCTTTGGAACGAACTCCCTGCAGAGATTCGGACCCTCACCTCTCTCCAGGCCTTCCGAAAAGCCGTTAAAACCTGGCTGTGTCGGCAGGCCTTGGGTTGATGAGTTCCCTTCCCCTCTCGACCTGTGTGGCTGTGTGGCTGTTGGCTATTTTAAACACTTGTATTGTACTTTGTGTTCCCTTTCCCCCTTGAGTTGTTCGCCGCCCTGAGTCCCTCTGGGAATAGGGCGGCATATAAATAAAACAAATCTCAATCTCAATCTCAGTGGTAATCATCTACCACAATATACAGTACTTCTTCCTCAGGGTGGCTCTTGAGTTCTTTGACCCATGGGGTAAAAAGCAGGATAAAGGGTGAAATGATAGCAGTGTTCCAATATCTCATAGGATGCCACAAAGAAGAGGGGGGGCAACCTATTATCCAAAGCACCTGAAGGCAAGTCCAGAAACAATGGATGGAAACTAATCAAGGAGAGAAGCAAATTAGAACTTAAGGAAAAACTTCCTAACTCTGAGACAGGGGTGGGTTCCGGCTGGTGTCCTCCACATGAATGCGCGCAGCACGTGCATATGTCTTACCTTCCAGCGATGCTTCCGCGAGCCTCTGTGGTGCTCCAGCTGCTCTGTGGAGTGTCGCGCAGGCGTTGTATGCACCACGCATGTGCGCAGAAGCGCGGAAGGGTGTAAAGACAGGTAAGGAGCGCAGGCGGATGGGTAGGCCCTCCGGAGCACTGGAGCAGAGTGGTACCCAGTGCTCTGGGCAGGCTCTGGTACGCCCATACTGGGGCGTACTGCCTGAAACCCACCACTGCCCTGAGAACAATTAATCAGTGGGACAATTTGCTCTCTGAAGTTGTGGAGGCCTTTAAGAAGAGACTGGACAGGCCTTTGTCTGAAAAGTTATAGGATCTCTTCCTTGAGCAGGGAGTTGGACTAGAACAGTGATGGCGAACCTTTTTGTACGAAATTGCGTGTGAGCATGTGACAGCATGCGTGCATGTGCTCACACCCATAATGCAATGCACCCCACCACCTGCGCATGCACACGACCCCGCGCTCCCCACACACATGCACGCAACTTCCCATGCCCATTTTGGGCCTAGCAGGCCTCCCTGCAGGGGGTGCTGCATCCCCCATGCTCCCCCCACACCCCATGCATGCATGCATGACCCCCATGCATGCACACACATCTCCCGCATGCTCAGCAGAGACCCCAAAATCAGCTGGCCAGCAGAAGGCATGTGCACATGTGCAGTGGAACTCAGCTGGGTGAGGCTCGTGTGCAAGGAGAGAGGGCTCCGCGTGCCACCTTTGACACACGTGCCATAGGTTCGCCATCACGGGACTAGAAGATGTCTAAAGATCCTTTCAACTCTGTTATTCTGTTAGACCAACTCAAGTCCAAAATCACTAGAGGATTCCTAGAAACCCCAGCATTTAGCCAAATCAGCCATCAGTAGTCACATAGAGACAAACAACATCTACATACCATTCAAAAGAGACAGTCAAAAAGCCAAAGAGGAGACAAAAAGACTTCAATCCCTTCTCATCTGCGATCAACACTGATGAGCAGAGATCAACACCAAGATTAGCACTAGGACCAACAATCAAGAAGCAAACAAGAAGCCATAAAAAAACTACCAACCCAGACAAAGAAACGAACAGTAAACAACAGCCCAATCAAGGAAACACCAACTTCACTCCCACCAACATTGATAAAGCAAGCCACAATTATATAAAATGAGAGAAAACCTTATTCACTTACTAGCATTGATGATGTTACCTAGTTTGGTAACGAAACGTCTGCAAGAAAATAATCAAGCTCAGAGAGCACCAAGGACTCTACTATTCAAGCCTGAGCTTCACATATTCTCTTCTATTGATGCTATAAACCATACTTAAGTAATTTAACATAGTGTGTGCTTATGAATTAGAAAAGGGGTATTTAATCCATTAAATATGAATAGCATAAAAAGCCAAATTAAAATATCCCAGAAAGATGGCCACCTATCCTTGGGGGCAAGACCTCCAGTGAAATGGAGCCCACTGCCTCTGTCTCAGGTAATTGGTTCCTGCCAAAGTATTGAATTGCTATGCAATTCAGTTCATAATTAACTAGCCTGCAAATCAGCACATTTTCAAGTATTCGAAGTCTATATATACTGTAGGAAAGCATTTCTACAATCTATTTTGGAAGATACCTGATCAACGCAAATAATTTATTCTAAGCTACAAATCAGGTTTGAGAAACTGTAGCCTCTTAGTTCATTTGAAGTCAAAATTAAACAGTAATATACATAATTTATTTTAAGGAAGGATTTTGTTCTTCCTATTTATCCCTAGTTTATCTTACAGGACGATTTAAAGTTCTCCCTTGAAGCACAAATGGCCAGGCTCAAATTATCATACTTTGGACACATAATGTGAAGTTCTAGTTTCCTTGAGAAGTTTATAATAAATTGTTATTCGTTCGTTCGTTCATTCTTTCATTCCTTGGCTGCCTCTTATGATTCAATATATAATTCAATCATATCCATCCATCCATCCATCCATCCATCCATCCATCCATCCATCCATCCATCCATCCATCCATCCATAGCAGTGGTTCTCAACCTTCTTAATGTCGCAGCCCTTTAATACAGTTCCTAATGTTATGGTGACCCCCAACCATAAAATTATTTTATGTTTTCTGTATTTTTTCGAAAATATGTGTTTTCCAATGGTCTTAGGCAACCCCTGTGAAAGGGTTGTTCGACCCCCAAAGGGGTCCCGACCCACAGGTTGAGAGCCACTGATCTAGAGGGTGCCACTGGGACTCTGGGCAGCACACAATCCAGGGGTGGGTTTCAACTGGTTCGCGGTGGTCCCTGCGAACCGGTTGGTCGGCGAACCTGGAAGTAAGTAACTTCCGGGAACAGCAAAGGGCCCACCCGCCTGCCCGCGCTCCTTACCCGGTTTTGATGAGTTCTGCGTTCCACGCATGCGCAGGACGCATACAGCGCCTGCGCGATCCTCCAGGAGCAGCTGGAGCCTCGCACAGACGCTAGTACGCATGCGTGCACCACGCGCGTGCACGAGGACGCCGCCGGCCCCGTTCCAACCGAACCAGTTGGAACAGGGCGAGAAACCCACCCCTGACACAATCAATATAATATCAAGAAACAAAACTGTTTAAAATAACAGCAAAAATTAATAAATAATCGGAACCTGGATTCCTATTATAGCCCACCTTATGGAAATCAAATCAACCAATCCAATCAGCCCAATACCTAATAAAAGAAGCAAGTTTTTAGAGGGTTTATAAAAGCCAGCAGGGTCTGTGCCAGCCACATATGCTGAAGGAAGGCTGTTAGATTCCAGAAGGAAAAAACACACTTCCTGAGTCCCACCAGATGACAGAACTTCTTGGAAGGGATCGAAAGCATGCCCATCTTGACTAGAGTGTGTAGGACAGGGAGACGGCAGTCCCATAATCAATAGTGCTGGGAAAGGTGTGTAGAAAGGATAGATCAGCATTTCTCAACTGTGGTGCAATGGTGGGTTCCTAACGGTTCGGACCAGTTTGGCTGAACCAGTAATGGTTTGGTGACCTGGATTGCTGGAAACGGCAGCGACCCAGGCCTGCTACGACCCTGAACTGGTTCTCCTAGCAGCACCATAGGTGCCGCCATCTTGTTTTTTGCTTTTGCGCATGCACAGAACAATTTTTATTGCACTATGCATGCACGCACAATGTGCATCAAGTGTGTGCGCACAGGGGGCGCAGCCACGAGGTGAACTGGCAGTAGTGATTGCCGGGACACACCCCTGCTGTGATGACTTTAAGTTGCATGGACTTCACCTCCCGTGCTGGCTGTGGAATTCTGGAAGTTGAAATCCATACACCTTAAAGTCACCAAGGTTGAGAAACAATGAGGATGGCCTTGATGGAGAGAGGGGAGATCACTGAGCCGCAGTGATGCAGTGGTTAGAGTGCAGTACTGCAGGCTACTTCTGCTGACTGCCGGCTGCCAGCACTTTGGCAGTTCGAATCTCACCAGGCTCATGGTTGACTCAGACTTCCATCCTTCTGAGGTGGGTAAAACAAGGACCCAGATTGTTGGGGCCAATAGGCTGACTCTGCAAACCGCTTAGAGAGGGGGCTGTAAAAGCACTATAAAGCATTATATAAGTCTAAGTGCTATTGCTATTAGCAAGGGAACAAACTGATAAACGATACATAAGGAAGACAAGGGGTACAAAAATGTCTCAGATGGACACCCCTGAATTCATTTGCAATTAAAAGAGAAACACATTCAGATTTGCAAGGTTCTGTTATTTTAGCTCATCTTAATCAAAGATTTTGGCACATGTGGCATCTGTTTCTTGATCTGTTTTACTTTGTAAGGCTGACAAAGTGGAAGGTAACAGAAGGACAACCAGCATCTAGATGGATGGACTCAGTTACAGCAATAATGGGGCACCCTTGGAAGACCTGAGTAGCTCGACTAAAGACAGACAATCCTGGAAAAGGTATGTTTAGACCAGGGGTCTCCATACTTGTCAACTTTTAAGACTGATGGACTTCGACTCCCAGAATTCCTCAGCCAGCCACTCCCCATGGTTGCCTGGGAATTCTGGGAGTTGAAGTCCACCAGTTTTAAGGTTGTCAAGTTTAGAGGCACCCTGCACCCCACCCTGGCCTAATGGTTGCTAAGATTCAACACCAACGTAATGGCACCTAATTAATCATCAGGCAATATCTTAGAGGAGAAATATCTTTTTGAAGCAACCTGCAGAATTCAGGAGAGAAGGATAAAAGGTGTGTTCTGTTCTGTTATTGCTTGATGATAAATATATCTCTACCTTCTCCCCCTCACACTGGCAAGAAGCAAAACCCATTTGTTGTTTTTGTAGCACCTGGTACAACAGAAGCTCAATTCTGCAACAGGAAAAGTTGGTAAACTGTAGAAGGGAAGCTGGAAACCAGTAGGCCATGAGCCTGGTGTTTCAAGCCTCAGGACCATCAAGCATGAGAATGGAGGGCTTCCCTCTTGTTTCTTTCTTTGTTTCCAACTCTTCTGGACCTTTTACAGTCAAAAGTGGGCAGAAACTTCTTGCTGTAGGACAGTTCTAACTTCAAGGGGAGGGGAGCTGCAAAACCTTTTTAAAACATTGATCCCTTGCCTCCTTGCCCCATACAGACATTCCTGCACCATATAAATACACAGGGATTGTTAGTTTAAAAATAACTGGAAAAGAAATCAATTGCTGGCTCTCTCCCACAGTAGTGCATTACAGAGTTTTTTTTGCTGCTTCTGCTGACAAGGAGTTTCATGCACTTTCTACTGTTTTTATTACTCTGTGGAGGCAGGGGATCATTTTGGAGTACTCAAAACTACGCTTCCATTCTGTACAATTCCCTTTTGCAGCAATATAGATAGTCCTCGATGTAAAACCCACAACTTGGGATCGGAATTTCCATTGCTAAGCAAGGCACTTGTTGCACGAAGTTTTATGACCTTTTCGCTGCGGTTGTTAGGCAAATAACAAGGTCATTAAGCAAATCTGGCTTCCTGTATTAAAATGCTTGTTGGAAGCCAGCTGGGAAGGTTGCAAATGATGATCTCGTGACCCCAAAATACTACAATAGGTCTCCTGCTTGAGCAGGGGGGTCAGACTAGAAGACCTCCAAGGTCCCGCCCAACTCTATTCTGATTGATTGAAAGGCGCAGATGAAGCCAATCATGAGAAAGCATCCTATGTCTTGATCATGGATTGCCAGAGCTCCAGAAATGGGTTTGTTACCTTACCAAATTGAAGCATCAAAGCACTTTACCTTCTTTACTCTGGGAGGTCCTATTCATCGTCCACCTGTGGCCTTGCTCCCAAGTAGACCCCTGTTCTTTAGCTGTTCCCTTCATCTGGCAACTCTGTGCATGTGCACACTGGGAGTAGGCTCCAGCTGTTTGTATGCCTCACTGATGTCTGACTCTGAAGGCAGATGATGAATTGCATATGGCCCTGGCCCCCTCTCTGCCTCCGACACAGAGCCCCCATCAGAGCCTTCCCCAGACTCCAGGACTGGCCCATGTTCCTCCCCAACCTCCTCACTGTCTAAATTTGCTGTCAGGTCTGCTGGCCGCTGGTGGACCACAACACTACCTTGTTAGCAATAGCAGTAGCATTTAGACTTATATACTGCTCCACACTGTTTTACACTGCTTTTCTCTGAGCCGTTTACAAATGTCAGCATGTTGCCCTCAACAATCTGGGTTCTCATTTTACTGACCTTGGAAGGATGGAAGATTGAGTCAACATCAAGATCGAACTCCTATCTGTGGGCAGAGTCTGCCTGCAATGCTACATTCTAACCACTGTGCCACCAGGGCTCTTTTATATTTAAGCAAAGTCTGACTTGTCTCTGGAGCTTATGTAGTGAGGCCTTTACTATGATGAATGCAACCGAAATTCATGAAATCTTCATAGGAGAAGTCCAGATTTGCTCCATTACAGAAAGAACTTACCAGGTGTCCTTTGACTGAACAGACTGAAACAAGGAGGTGTGTATTTTTTTTTCACACCAGCATATTGGATGTTGGATGACTTTATGTATGAAATAAATTAAACAAGTATCAGCCGTGGTGTTATTTGTTCACTCATATTTCCTTTTGCAAATCCCTAGGACACTGAAGCTCAGATAACATTCAGAGGCCTGTGCAAATATTAGCAAAATCCAGAAGAGGATGAAGATGTTTTCATAGTTATTTTTCAATTACTGATTTGTATCCCACCTTTATTATTTTTACAAATAAGGCGGCAAACATATCCAACACATCTTCCTCCCTCTACAGTATTTCCCCACAACAATAAGCACTTGCATCAACTTTCAATGCTGTTCACATGTGAAATGTGTTCATCACCCACATTTCAACTCTACACCTAATGTTGGACTCATTCTTTTTCTTCCAAGTAAGTCTCTTTCACAAGTGCTGCAACATCAAAGTCGAAGGACCATCTTAATTATCACCTCCCTTTACTTCCTTCTAGTATTCTTTACATAGCAGGATAAATACAGGTAGTCCTCAGCTTACAACTATTTGTTTAGCGATCAATTTGCAGTTATAACTGTACTTAAAAATATTTATGACTGGTCCTCTCTGTTTACAACTGTTGCAGCAACCCCATGGTCATGTGATCAAAATTTGGGTGGTTGGCCATGTATTTATGACTGTTGCAGTGTGCCTGGGACATCTGATTATAATTATTTGTGATCTTGCTAAATGGCTTCTGACAAGCAAAATCAATGGGAAAGCTGGATTTGCTTAATGATCATGTGATTTGCTTAACAACCGCAATGATGCACTTAACAACCATTTTAAAATTGGAAAAGACTCACTTAATCACCATCTTTCTTAGCAGTAGAAATGTTGATCCCAACCATGGTCATAAATCAAAGACTACCTATATGGAATAGAATAGACTTGTGGGCTTTGGTCAAAACTTCTCAATGGCCATTGAAGGAACAAAGATACCAGGCTAATCAGAATAGAGCTGTAAGGGACATTGGAGGTCTTCTAGTCCAGCCCCCTGCTCAAGCAAGAGATTCTATACCATTTCAGACAGGTGGCTGTCCAGTCTCTTCTTAAAAACCTCCAATGATGAAGCATCCACAACTTTCAGAAGCAAGCAGTTCCACTGGTTAATTGTCCTCACTGTTAGGAAGTTTCTCCTTCCAGGTTGCTTCTCTCCTTGATTAGTTTCCATCCATTGCTTCTTGTCCTGCCTTCTGGTGCTTTGGAAAATAAGTTGACCCCCCCTCTTTTTTTGTGGCAGCCCCTCAAATACTGGGATACTGCTGCCATGTCACTTCTAAAAAGTCCTTCTTTTCTCTAGACGGGCCAAACCCAAATCTTGTAAACATTCTTCATATGTTTTAATCTACAGGCCTCTAACCATCTAAGTTGCTCTTCTTTGCACTTTTTCTAGATTTTGTTATTATGGAGGACATCATCAGTTTTGGAAGAATCACCATGTAGAGGTGATGAGAATGAAATGGAGTAAGGAAGCACCTCTCCATCATTTTCTTTCTCTTTCTTCCACTCTCTTTGTCCTTCTCTCTTTGGCAAACTACTTGAAGACCTAGTCTAGAGTTGAAGATAGTCATCGACTTATGGCCACAATTGAGCCCAAAATTTCCATTGCTAAGCAAAACAGTTTTTTTGTGAGTTTTGCCCCATCTTACAATTTTTCTTTTTCTTTCGTATTGTGAGTCACTGCAGCTGTTAACACGATTGTTAAGTGAATCTGATTTCCCCACTGACTTTAATTGTCAGGAGGTCACAAAAGATGGATCATGTGACCCCGGGACTTCGCAAATATCATAAATACATGCCAATTGCCGAATTTTGATCATGTGACACTGGAGAAGCTACAATGGTCATAAATGTGAAAAATGGTTATGAGTCACTTTTTTCAGTGCCATTGCAATTTCGAATGGTCACTAAACAAATTAGTGTAAGTCAAGGCTATCCTTCTCTGTCCTTCAATAATTTCCCTGCATCATTTCTGAATGTTGAACATGAAGTCTACACATCTTAAATTTGTTGAGTCTGCTGAAACACTGCTGTAACTTTGGAAAGAATTCAGATAGGTGAGGTTGTGGCCCTCCACAGGAGCTGGCACAAGATTCTGGACAGTGAAGAGGTTGGGGAGGAACATGGGCCAATCCTGGAGTCTGGGGAAGGCTCTGATGAGGGCTCTGCGTCGGAGGCAGAGATGGGGCCATAGCCTTATGCCAGTTATCAGCTTCCTTCAGAGTCAGACATCAGTGAGGCAGACAAACAGCTGGAGCCTGTTCCCAGTGCCCATGCGCAGAGTTGCCAGATGAAACAAGCAGCTAAAAATCAGAGGTCGACTTGGGATTAAGGCCACAGGTGGACGATGAATGGCCTCCCCCAGAGAAAATAAAAGAGGAGCAAAAGGGGAGTGGAGTTTGCAGGAGACAATTACCATATTTTTTGGAGTATAAGATGCTCTGAAGTATAAGACGCACCTAGCTTTTGGGGAGGAAAACAAGAGAAAAAATATGCCTCTGCCTCCCAGCAATTTGCCTCCTTGCACCAAACAGTAAACAGTACAGAAGATATGCATTGTTTGTGGTGTTACATTTCAGACTATACTTGTACAGATGCTGTTAAAATTGATGCAACTTTCTGGAAGTATACATTATTTCCTGCTATTTAAAAGAAGGGCATCTTTAGATCAAGCATTCATTTTAAAAAGCTTCTTCATTTTGCTAAGTTGTCTAGAACAATAATAAAGCAATCTTTAAGAAATAAGTCTAATAATTTGAACATTCTATAGACATTTATGGTTATTGACTTACCTCCTTGCAGCAAACATCCTGTTTCAATTTAGCCTGATTAGAAGAAGAAAAAATGTGTCTCTGCCTCCCAGCAATTTGCCTGGTTTCAGCAAACAGCAAGTTTCACTTTCAATTTCGGGCTCCCAATGATCAGCTGTTTCAGGCTGCAGGGATTGCCATAGCATAGCCTATTGCTGCCTCCAGAAGCCCCATTTTCTTCGTTTGCTGCAAGGGGGTGAATTGCTGGGAGGCAGAGGCCAAAGGGTGGCGGTCAGTGGGTGGGTAGAGCTACATTCAGTGTATAAGATGCACCCACATTTTCACTCTCTTTTTTGGGGGGGAGGTGCATTTTATACTCTGAAAAATATGGTAGTTCGTTTAATTTGTTCGTGACTCTCCGAGCTCCTTGCCATGTTTTGCAGATATCTGCCTGTCAGTTCTCCAAGCCAAATAAGATCTGTGACTGTACATCCTCCTTTGAAAGACTGTGCTGGATGTGATTGAGCAGAATTCACAGTAAATCAATAAAAGGGGTTTTTGTCAGGACAAGGGGTTTGCTGCATGCTTTTGGGAAGCCTAGGCCAGAACAAGTGGAGCGCAGAGGTGGGTTGCTGCCGGTTCGTTCTGGTTCGGCCAAACTCGTAGTGGCGGCGGGAGGCCCCGCCCACCCACCTGGACTGTTCTGTGCATGCGCAGAAGCTTCTGCACATGTGTAGAAGTGTTGCACGTGCATGATCGTGCATATGTGGCCAAGCGAACCGGTAGTAAACCAGTTAGCAACCCACCATTGGTGGAGATAAAACTGGCTCCACTTGTATCTCCAGAGAAAAAGAAAAGGGAAAGAGGAGAAAGACTGGATAAAATTATGTCGGGTTAATTGAAATGGTGTTGGGTCTGAAGTGTTTGGGACTAACCAGAGTTAGTTAGAATAGAATAGAATAGAATTTTATTATTTGTATGCCGCCCTTCTCCGGGAGGACTCAGGGCGGCGAACAATTCAAGCGGGGAAAAAGGGGAACATAAAAAACAAAATACAAATAATAAAAGTAAACAACAATCGCACAACCATACATGTCGAGAGGGGAGGGAACTCATCACCCCCAGGCCTGCCGGCAAAGCCAGGTTTTGATGGCTTTTCGGAAGGCCTGGAGAGAGGTGAGGGTCCGAATCCCTGCGGGGAGCTCATTCCAGAGGGCCGGAGCTGCCACAGAGAAGGCCCTCCCCCGGGTAATAGCCAGGTGGCATTGGCTGGTAGATGGCACCCGGAGGAGGCCAATCCTGTGAGATCTAATGGGTCTGTGGGAGGTAATTGGCAGCAGGCGGTCTCTCAAGTTCTTGCTTCGGTCCCTCTAAAACGGCACATCCCTTGGAAAAATAAAAGATTTATACAGGCTTTAATCCAAGCTGGCATTTCTTTTCCCTCTGCTTAGTTTGGAGTATGTTCTTCTATTTGCTTTCTAATTCTCCTCTTGCCACCCAGAGAACACAAAACATTTATGGCATTCCACTTTTGCATAGTTCTTTCCTCTGCCCAAGAGATCCCAACAGTTCAAGCCAACCAGTCTGAACTATTTACAATACAATAATACAATAGCAGCGTTGAGAGGGACCTTGGAGGTCTTCTAGTCCAACCCCCTGCCTAGGCAGGAAACCCTATACCATTTCAGACAAATGGCTATCCAACATGGCTATCTTAAAGATTTCCAGTGTTGGGGCATTCACAACTTCTGGAGGCAAGTTGTTCCACTGATTAATTGTTCCGAGGTGGCGCAGTGGTTAGGGTGCAGTACTGCAGGCCACTTCAGCTGACTGCTATCTGCAGTTCAGCGGTTCAAATCTCACCAGCTCAAGGTTGACTCAGCCTTCCATCCTTCCGAGGTGGGTAAAATGAGGACCCAGACTGTGGGGGGCGATATGCTGACTCTGTAAACCGCTTAGAGAGGGCTGAAAGCCCTATGAAGCGGTATATAAGTCTAACTGCTATTGCTATTGCTATTTTTTTACATCATGGCGACCAAAACTGAATGCAGTATTCCAAGTGTGGCTTTACCAAGGCCTTATAAAGTGGAATTTAGACATTCAAAATCTCTATGTCCTCCCAATGTATGCCCAATCCTAGCAATGCCTGTTCTAATTCTCTGAGCAGGTAATCCTCAACTTCCAACAGCTCATTTAGTGACAATTCCTAGTTACACCAGCACTGAAAAATATGAACTATGACCATTTTTCACACTTAAAACTATTGCAGCATCCCCATGGTCAGGTGTATCAAAATTCAGACACTTGGCAGTTTGACTCATGTTTATGACAGTTGCAGTTTATTATCCATTTAGCATTGTTCTGATTCAGCCTTAGCAGAAACAAGAGAGAGACTCCTGGTCACAAAAAAAACCCCCACCCCTCTTTATTTACCTCTTGCGAATTAATTGCGTTCACCCACCGAAAACTCCCCGCAATAGTCCTCCGAGGCGTTAACTGTAGTAACAAACCTTATCAGTTCCTTGCAATAATTGCAAGGCTCCTAGCTGCAAAGGCTGCAAATTAAGTTCTGGCAAGCAGTCTTTGTGACACGAAACACAATGAGCAGAATCTTCAGAAATATGAACTGTTGTCTCCTATGACAACCACTCCCCTTCCATTTATTCCCCAGCCAGGGAGGGGGCCATTCAGTGTCCACCATGTGTTCTTTGCTTCCTGAATTGACTCCTTGTCCTCTGTTGTTCACCTCTCCTAACTGCTTTGCGCATACGTGCATCTGGAACAGGCCCCAGCTGTTCTTCCTCCTCACTCAAAACAGCCTCCAAAGGCAGCTGCCTCTCCGGTGGCTCTATCTCTGCGTCTGTATCCATCAGAGCCTTCCCCAGACTCCAGAACTGGCCCAAGTTCCTCCCCAACCTCCTCATGGTATGAGTCTGGTTGGGCCACAACAAGCATATGGCATATGATATGTGGACTAGCGATATAAATTATAATGGAGTAACAGTATAACATTTGCAGTGTCCCTGGGTCATGTGATCACTTTCAAGCAAAGTCAGTGGAGAAGCCAGATTCACTTAACAGCTGGTTTTCCAACTTAACTATAAGTTGAGGACTGTCTACCGCATTTCCCTGAAAATAAGACAGGGTCTTATTTTCTTTTAACCCCCGAAATAAGCACTTGGCCTTTATTTTGGGGGAGACCTTATTATTTTTGAGGTACAGGAGGCGGTGAGTGTGGTCACCTCATGGCTGCTGCTGTGTTGCAGTATTTTTAGGGAGGGCTTATTTTCAGGGGAGTTCTTATTTTAGTGCATGGGCTCAAAAGCCCGATTGGGCTTATTATCCAGGGAGGTCTTATTTTTGGGTAAACAGGGTATATAAAACCTTTATTTCCACTCCATGGGGAAGAGACAGAGGGCTCTTATTAAGTATGTTGTGGTTCTGGCTTTTCTTCTTTATTAATCCCCATCCCCCCCTTCTTTTCCTGATCAGAATAACAATAACAAAACAAGAGAGTTGGAAGGGACCTGTGAGGTCTTCTAACCTAACCTTCTGTTCAAGCAAAATATGCCATACCATTCCAGATATGAGGCTATGCAGTCTCTTATAAAATACTGCCAGTGATGGAGTAACCCATAACTTTTGAAGGCGAGATGTTCCACTTGCTAATTGTTCTCATGGTCAGAAAATTTCTCCTTGGTTCTTGGTTGGATCTCTCCTTGGTAAGTTTTCATCCCTTACTTCTTATCCAGCCCTCTTTGGAGAACAGACTGACCTCTTCTGTGTGACGACCCCTTAAATATTGGAAGGCTGCTATCAAGTCACCCCTAGACTAGACACACCCAGTTCCTGCAAACATTCATGATGTGTTTTAGACTCCAGCTCTCTAATCATCTTTGTTGCTTTTCTCTGCACTCTTTCTAGAGTTTCAATTCTAATAAATAGGACATTTCCCCCACCCCTGTGAGAGAGGAGGGGGAATGGTAAACAACAATATCTGGGGCTCCCTCAAAAATTGTGTGAATGAAACAACAGAGTAAAGGCACAGATAAAGCGAAATTTGAGGGCACTCTCCATTGTTTCTCTTACATGACATAGGAAGAAGAAAGTGGGATCTTAAAAGCCACCCAGCTCCTTTAAATACCAGTATTTTCCCCAAAAGAGATCAGACCGAGGGAGCCAGGAGAGAGAATTTCCTCTCTCAAAGGTTATTAGACTTAGCTAAACGTTCAGTCCAGCTTTTGATCTTTTCTAAATTGTTTGCTGGTTAAGGCTGCCTTTTTCGAGTGTTTGAAAGATTCTCTGACCGAAATCGTTCTCTTGCTTCAATTGTCTGTCTATCCATCCAAGGGTGCATACGCACGCGCGCACCTGAGCTTGTGATGTGGGTTCTGGGAAGCCGTAGCCGACTTAACTTCAAAACTTCAGGATGGCTGGGAAGCTAAGACACAAACACACACAGGCACGAAGTCTATAATATGCATAATTTAGAATCCCTGGACGTTTACATTTCCGCGGCAGTAGTTCTTGGACCACCCAGTTGAACAGACACGCGTACATTAAACGAGCGTGAAAGTCGCTGGGCAAAACCCGGTGAGATTCTCTCAGTTTGGGACCTCCGCTCTCATCTCTTTCCCTTCAGCACGCCGCTCTGTCGTCTGCGTTTCCCTCCCGTTTTAGATCCCTTCCCAACGCCCCAATTCCACGCGCGCGCGCGAGTGTGAGTCCGCGCACACGCACACACCGAGTCAGACACCGGCTGAGCGGGCAAACCTGCGAGCGCCAGCCGGTCTGTCGGTCCCTTTAAGAATGGTGCCTCTGACATCACGGCCAGCTGCAGTGAGCCGGGCTGGGTGCTGCTGAGCTGGGGGTGATTGTGAATTCTCCTCGTGCCCCTCGTCAGTTCCCAGCCAAGCGGATCCCGTGATCCAGCGGGATCCGGTAGCGGGGGAGCCCTGTGCTCTCCATACTGGTTGTGTGGGTCTGTGTGTGTGTGTATGTGTGTAGGTCCGTGAGCACGCGTGTGTGTGTGCGTACGTGTGCGCGAAAAAGCGGGGGAACCGACTCACAGACAACCCAGCCGCCTCTCGGCAGCCGACTGCGGCACCGGTGCCCGATCGAAGCCCCCAGGACAAGCTCGGTAGCGGCGGCAGCTGCCATCCTGTCCCTCCCCACTGCGGCTCAGCTTCATCTCGCTCACTTCTACGGCCATTAGCTGAGCCGAGCCGAGCCTCCCCCTCGCCCCCTCCGCCGGTGGGATCCTTTGAAGAAACGGGGTGCTCTGGGATTTTTAGCGGCCTGGCCATTTCCACCCCCTGGTCTTTTTGTCTTCCTTTGCGGCGCTTTTTCTTTCTTGTTTTCTTCTCCCTTTGTGTGTGTGCTGTGCTGTGTTGTGTGTGTGCGCGCGGTTTCCCCAGACGGCTTTTCTCCCCCGCTGCGATTTTTGGAGGCTTGTTGGGTTTTCTCTCCGGTTTACCCCCTCTTCCCCCCAGCTTCTCCTCTTCCTCCTGCGTTTCTCTCTCCCTCCCCTTCCCCTTGCAACTGCGTCGCTTTTGCCGCCTTTCGGACCACCTGCGATCGCCCCCTTCCTCGCCCGCCGGTGCTTCCCGCCTGCCGGCAGCTTTGCTAGCTGGGCGCCGGCTTCTGTCGCTCCCCTTCGTCCGCTGAGGCGGCTTTCCCGGCTGCTCCCCTCGCCCCCTCCTCCCGCTGCATTCATTCTCTTCCCTCCCTCTTTCTTTCCGCTCTCCTGCCTGCCCCCCCCCCCGCCGCCTCGTCCTCCTCCAGCGGTCCCCTCTTCGGCGTCCAGCCTTTCGTCTGCTGCCGCCGCCGCCGCTGTAGCCGTCCCCCTTTCCGCCGCCGCCTCTTCCTCGCCGCTGCCTGCCTTCTTTCGCTTTTTCCCCCTTCTGTCATTGCCCCCATCCCTGCCCGCTGCTGCATTCCTTCCTCCCTCCCTCACTCCCTCCCTCCTCACCAGCTCCCCGGTCGAGATTTACCCCCCGCTTGTCCATTGCTGCAGCGTTTCCTTTTTCCATTCCGTCGCCCCTTTCAAAACGCTGCACCCGTTCTCCTCTCCTCCTCCCCACAACACGCACGCACGCACACACACACACACACACACACACGCTGAAACACTCCTTCTTCTTCCTCACTTTGGAATGAAGCAAACTTCTGGATGGGGCGGCCAGCAATAGACCCCTGGCCTTTGGGCTTGCAGAAGGCCGGTCCTTGAAGCCGGGAGTCCCCATTCCGCCGGCCCCCTCCCAGAAAAGGGGAAAAGGCGGTTTTTCCCAACCTGCTCCCCTCCCCGGCCGCCGCCGACGTCGGAGTGCAAAACAAGGCGAAGTAGCAAGCAGGGGAGCGATGCAGGTGCGGGGGAAGGCGAGCGAGGAATCCGGAGCCCCCGCGGCGTTCTAACCGCAAGGTGAGACGAACGGCTGCCCTTCCGGCCGATCCCTGCCGTGGTCGGCCAAGCCTATTACTTGAGAATCACTGCCTGCCTTCCCTGGGCCGGCTTCCCCCGGGCCCTGCTGGTTCTGAGAGGTGGGGGAGGGGGAAGTGCGTGCGTGCCCCTCTGCATTCATGCCTTGGAACTATGCAGCCTGCCCGGTGCCACTCCATAAACCAGCATGCCAGGCAGAACTTCAGAGACCAGAGTTCTGTATATACTGGAAAACAGGGGCCATCGGCAACCCCATCATCCCTATCCCCTCACCCCCTTGCTGATCTTAGGAAAGAAACCCCCCGCCCCCGTTTATTTCTTCCTTTGGGGCTGATTCATCCAGATGTGAGTGGTACTTTGTACAACTTTGGCTGCTTTGCTAGCTTGTGGCCTTTCTCACACACAAAACAGTGCAATGGTGGTTGTGGACAACCTAGATATGTGGCAGGTGTGTAATGGTTGTGGTCTTGAATCCTTCTTTTTTTTAAGGAATTGGCTTCAACTTGAAATAGCTGCATCTTTTAATTCCTTCCTGATAGCAAGTGTGTGGCTGGATGCTGTCTGCTCATCGAGTTGCCTTAAATCTGCTTCTGGGTAGTGGGTGCTGAAGTACAGGGCAGGTAATTATTGGAATAATAATCCCAGTCTAAGATTGTGGGATACTGCAAGTGGCAACTTTCTTTGCCACTACACATGCATATTGCCTTCTTGGGACAACCATCTATTCCTAAAAGTGCAAATTTTCATTGATTCCGAATAAAATTCCCATTGCAGCTGGGAATTCTGTTTCCTCTCTGGCTATGGTGAAAATGTGCATGGGTAAAAACAGCACCTTTGGTTTTAAAACAATCTTTGGACCAATTGTCATCAACTTGATGCTGCTGTAAATATCTTTACTGTTTTCCCCACCTTGCTAAGAAAGATAATATCTCAGGAGCATAAGATTTCTTAATGCTTCATACTTCTATTGTGGTGTTCTAGGGCCAGAATGATAGGATGTGTCTGTTTATGCTACAAGAGCAAAGCAGAGTAGGTTGTGTGTGTGTGTGTGTGTGTGTGTGTATGTGTGTGTGTGTGTGTTAGGGCAGGGGGGGAGAATTGGTGTCATACATAGATGTCTTTAGCGCCTCACTGATAGGCAGGCAGGCAATATGTGATTTCAGGCAGAACATGACACTGGTTTCTTGTAATACTTGAAGTCTTTTTTTGCTTAGCCTGCTTCTGAGGTTGTGCTAATGTGTTGTGCAGGTTTAGTAGGACAGGCTAAGAGAGGATGCAAGAATGTTTAACACCTTTTTCTGGATGGTGCATCAGGGCAGCCTTCTCCAGCCTCCAGATATATTGGCTGGGCTTCCATGGCCACCATCCCAATCGTGGAGGCTGGTCATCGGGGATATTCGAAGTTGTAGTCCAAACACATTTGAAGAATACAAGATTGAGGATGCTTGCACTATTGTGCAGTGTCTCTCTCTCTGTCTCTGTGTATGCATGTGACTAAGAAACTGATAGAGAAGGTTTTTTCCTCAATTTTTTTCCAATCATTAATCTTGCCTACGAGAATAATTTCACAGAGGGTATTTGTACATCTCTCTGCTCAATGCCCTGATATTTTTGCATGATTTCCCTTAACTCCTATTTTCCTTGTCTTCGCATATTGCACAAATCTTTTCAAACACTGGGGCTATGGTAGCCCCACCTCCCTACTACCCCTTATTAATGTTCTATTAAAGGCACATATGATTTGTCGAGGATGATCCTAACATTATACAGTGTACAAGGGTGATCTTTGTATGTATGTATGTGTGTGTGTGTGTGTGTCCTGTCCTGGATATGCTGATGAATTTAATCTTAGCATATCTCTCACTCCTCCTTGGGTGACTGACTGTCTTCTTCAGAAGAATGTCTTTCATAAGGAAGTTTCCTTCAAGATAGGCAGCCATGTGAATTTTCTATCCTTCTGCTTTGGTGGGGTTATGGGGGAGGTTCACCCCACTAGTAGAGGAACATCAATTTTTGGAATGGTATCATGCTACTTAAAATGAGATTATCCTGATGGTGGTGCTTAATTTGGGGAAACTTTTAGAGACTGGATGATTTTCACACAAAAGAAGCCAAGGACTCCCCCAGGTGATTCTAGAAGTGATACGGCTATGGGCTTGTATTTCTTGACAGGTGAAGATGGTGTAGCCACAGCTGGAAGGAGACGCTCCCAGTGGTGGGATGGGATGGAGATCAGTACCAGACTGACATAGCACACGAGAGGCAAACAGGAGGCAGGCTGGCTGAAAGCTAATTTTACTACCTTTGTGAATCTGTGTCAAGCACAGCATCATTCCTACAATAATAGTAGTATGCTGTGAGTTGGAGCATCAGGCAGCCAGAGTATCCTCTTATGCAGTGAAAGGGATGATGGAGGAAATGTTATTATGCCTCCCTTGATGCTGAGCGGGTTGTGTGGGCGGCAGTAGGGCATAGTGGCTAGACTGTTGGTCTTAAACAAAGGAACCTCTAATTCACTTTCCTAGACTTAGCTTCTTTGAAAGGCTGAAGTAGGTTCTCTGAGGAGGATTGAAAATTGTTTGCTGTTCATTTATTGTAGAATGTTTACAGAGACGCTCAGCTTAAATATTATACCTTGTTCTGAGTGGCAAGCAGTATATTTAAATATAAAAAGTAGTCTGACATATTTGGAGATTGTTAGGGTGAGGAAAGCTTTAAGTGACACAATACCTACATACACACACACACCACACCCTAAGGCTTATTTGCTAATTTGGGACCCCTCAGCTCTACCTATCTGACCCATCTGATGTCAAGGCATAAAGAAATTGAGCTGGTGAACAGGCATTCTTTAGGGTGAAAGGGAAGAGAAGTAAAACAATACCCTCCCACCTACCTAAAAAATAATTAGTCCTGTAAAAATTTATTTGGTGTCCTTTAACATCCCTGAGAGTTATCTTGCATATCTAATGTGTTACAGTTACAACCCATCCCCCCATAGGTTGGAGGAGAACATATGGGTTAGGCATAGGTATGTTCCCCTTTATTCTAAAAACAGACCTGTGAAACAACCTTACATTAATCATACTCTGATTGTATCACAAAAACAAAGAGCTCAGCACAATGTACCGCTATTCACCTCAGATGGGTTAGGCTGAGTTATCCAGCAACATTAGTAACTGGGTTCCACCACAAAACCACGTTCGACTAAACTGCGTTTGACGAAACCGCGTAGCTGACGTCATCAACAGGGCGACAACAGCGCGGAGACAGAAGCACGCTGTAAACGCTAAACCTAAAATTAACCCCTAAACCTAAACAACCCCCCTAAACCTAATCCTAACCCTAAACCTAACCCTTAACCTAACCCTAACCCTAACCCTAACCCTTAACCTATCCCTAAACCTAATCCTAACCCTTAACCTAACCCTAACCCTTAACCTAACCCTAAACCTAACCCTAAACCTAAACCTAACCCTTAACCTAACCCTTAACCTAACCCTAAACCTAATCCTAACCCTTAACCTAACCCTAACCCTAACCCTTAACCTAACCCTTAACCTAACCCTAACCCTTAACCTAACCCTAAACCTAACACTAAAGCTAACCCTAAACCTAATCCTAAACCTAACCCTTACTTTAAGTTGAATCGACTTGCTTTCAAAGCGCTATTTAAAGCGCCCTTCTTTCTCCGCGCTGGCTGTTGTCACCCTGTTGATGACGTCAGCGATGCGGTTTAATCGGGCGCGGCTTAGTCGAGCGCGGTTTTGACGGGTCACGTAGTAACTGGAGGCAGATTTGAAACTCTTACTCCTTTAAAAAAATTAAAAAAAAAACAAACAAAATAAAATTAGGTTTTGCAACCTCATAATTTTTATTTATTTTATTTAGCCCTATCCAGCATTATTTGATGATGAGGGAGGTTGTAGCTCAACACCTCTGAAAAGCATCAATTGGCTTCAGCTAGACCAGGAATGTCAAACTCTCTTTCATTGACAGCCGCCTCAGGGTTGTGTTTTACCTCAGGGGGAGGGAGGATTGTGGTGGGCGTGGCTAGGGTGGGCATGGCCAACTTGCCCTCACTTGTGTTGGAGGGGCGCCTGTGGTGGCCTGAGCGCTGTGCCAGTGAAAATGCGCTCCTGAGCTCTGCTTTCAGTTGCGAATGGTTTCCTGCAACCCTATGCCAGCATAAATGGAGCGAGCTCCATTTTTGGCTGTGACCGCCTCCTGCAACCCTCTGCCAATGAAAACTGAGCTTGGGAGGGCCTCACAGGCCGGATCCATTCCCCAGGCCTTGAGTTTGACACCCCTGAGCTAAATGAATCTGTCACAGTAACTTTGCTAGTAGCTTAGTTTTTCCCTCCATTGAAAAAAGGAGGGATTTTACTTGTTACACTTTTGTGGATTCTGCTGCTATTGAAGACCCAGCAGTGAGGCTGGCAAAGATGGCTGCCCTCACTAAAGACAAATGGCTTGGTCCATGCCAAGCAGATCACTTGGCCAGGCTCTAGGATACATTGGCAACTGCCATATTGTTTTCACTAATTGTTAAGAGAATCTGAAATAAATCCATAACATCTTAATATTTTTCACTCTGGAAAAGTAATAGTCAACGGCACTAAAGTCTCATATTCTTTCAAAATATATAACAGAATAACAGAGTTGG
Organism: Thamnophis sirtalis; assembly: GCF_051295495.1. NCBI lineage: Eukaryota > Metazoa > Chordata > Lepidosauria > Squamata > Natricidae > Thamnophis > Thamnophis sirtalis. Next base: position 118,177,585 of record NW_028261384.1, read on the forward strand.
AAGTCTTTTAGTCCAACTGCTGCTCAGGCAGGAAACCCTATGCCATTTCAAACAAATGGTTGTCCAGTCTCTTCTTAAAAACCTCCAGTGATGGAACATCCATAACTTCTGAAGGCAAGCCATTCTGATTGATCCCACTGTTAGGAAACTTCTCCTTAGTTCTAGGCTGCTTCTCTCCTTGGTTATCCATTGCTTCTTATTCTCCTTTCAAGTGCTTTGGACCCCTCTTCTTTGTCGTAGCCCCTTTAATATGATATCCCCTTCCCCAGTCCAATGTCCTGCAACCCTGCTGGTTGGACCAATGAGAGATGAACAAATCTGGGAAATATCCAGTTGGAGAGATCTAGCAGAACTGTGGGCAAACATAATTCTAAAGTGGGTAATTGAACACAGGATCAGATTTTCTTGCATATGGTTACCAGAATTTTGAAAGTATATGGCTTGTCATTCAGAATGTGTATTTAATTGTGCTAACATATCCCGCTGGGCGTAGTGTGTGGAAAAAACACGTTTGTGTAGGCCAACATTTACAGAAGTGATGAATGTCCAATGGAAGGTGGCATAGTTCCCAGTCCATTTCCATGTGCTGGTTGTTGTTGTTTTTGCCTTTTGTGTCAACAGATCTTGTGCATATGTTTTGGGGTGTTGCTTAGTCTGCTGGGTGAATTCTGTCAAGCACAGTATGTCATAAATAATGGAGAAATAGATCATGGGTGATAAACATCATGCACAAACCATGTGCATGTAATATTTAATCATAGGGACTGGTTTTGGGTGAAAGACAAGTGCATTTTGGACATGTTTTGGGTCTTAAATGTTTAATCTGTCCTACCTTGGATACAGAGAGTTGTAAACTGCATACAACAAATTGTAAGAGAAGACAGGTTAACAAGTAGGTAGATAATTATTAAAAACCCTAACAGTAAGTGATGCAAAGCAATACAGGTAGTCCTCAACTTATGACTACAACTGAGCCCAAAATTTCTGTTGCGTAGCGCGACAGCTGTTAAATTAATTTTGCCCCATTTTACAACAATACTTGCCACAGTTAGGTGAACCACCGAAGTTGTTAAGTTAGTATCATGAATGTTAAGTGAATGTGGCTTCCTTCCCTATTGACTTTGCTTATCAGAAGGTCACCAGAGGTGATCCTCCTGGGACACTGCAATTGTCATAAATATATATCAGTTGTGAAGTCTCTGTATTTTGGTCGTGGCCATGGGGATATTGCATCAGAGATAAGTGTGAAAAACGGTCATAAGTCAATTTTTTCCAATGCTGTTGTAACTTCAAATATTCATTAAATGAACTGTGGTAAATTAGGACTATCTCTAGGAATAATCCATTGTGTTTCTGGATGTTTCCAAAGTGCCCAATATTCTCTTAAATATTTAAATTTCAGCCTTCCCCTATAATCATCTAGTTACCCAGGAATGGTAATGAGCAAAGCAAGAAATCCAACATAAGCACCTCTTAAAATTACACACACACGCACACGCACGCACACACACATATATATCCATACCTTGGCCTCTGGCTATAAACATGCACATCCCTTTTCTCACTAGCTGATATAATCCCCCTCTTTCTTCACACATATACTGCTCCACGCACGCACCACACACAGAGTTATGTGCCTGATTGTGTTATATGCGTATGCGTGTATGTGCTGATTTGGAACAGGGTTTGTGTAGGATGGTTTGGGTATTGTGTCACCTTCTGTAACCAAAATAAACCCATTGCAGATGGGAGACATCAGATGAAATTTCTCAGCTAGCAGCTGGGGTAATGCCACACTGCCAGGAATTATTAACAATGCATAAGAAGGGAGTAGGGCCATCATTACAGACAAGATCCTATCTCATCCTTGAGCCCCTTCAAGGGGGATGCAACTCAATTTATGCCTGGATTCTTTTCCATTCCTCCGTGGCCCTCTATCCTCTACCCAGCCCAAATTCTACTTTTCTATCTTACGTACCCATATGATAACAGATAATTATATCCTGGGGAGGAGAGGGGTTTTTTTTTTTATCTCAATGGCACAAATGTGGCCAAAGAAAACATTAGAAACCCCAATAGATACAAGCAAGGAAAAGTTATTAAAAACTGCATTGCAAGTGGAGATGATATTAGATGCTGAAAGTGCAAAATTATATCCTTGAAGAGAATTATAAGTTTTTGACCAAAAAATAATAATAATCAAGACTCGGTAATATTTGTGAGTACCCAATAAGGAGGCAGGGATGTGGTGGCTCAGTGGCTAAGACGCTGAGCTTGTCGATCAGAAAGGTCGGCAGTTCGGCAGTTCGAATCCCCAGCGCCATGTAATTAAGTGAGCTCATGTTACTTGTCCCAGCTTCTGCCAACCTAGCAGTTCAAAAGCACGTAAAAATGCAAGTAGAAAAACAGGGACCATCTTTGGTGGGAAGGTAACAGTGTTCCGTGTGCCTTCGGCATTTAGTCATGCCAGCCATATGACAGGGAGATGTCTTTGGAGAAATGGAGATGAGCATCGCCCCCTAGAGTTGGGAACGACTAGCACATATGTGAGAGGGGAACCTTTACCTTCATCATTAATAAAGAGGTACTGAGGAAAATGGAGCAAGGAACCGGGCCACGTCGTTGAAGGAGATTGGCGCAGTCATGCTGGCTGGGGAATTCTTGGAGTTAGAAGTCCACCCATCTACATGTTGCTGAAGTTGGGAAACACTCACTTTCAGGTGCCTGAGAATAAATGGTACTTACATTTTGACTGTTTTCATGTGGCACATTGAACCACAAAAATAGTGGGCAAGATCTTAAATTTCCATCTTCTGCAAACGAAGTCCAGAATACCATCCAATCCCAGATAATTGGCCCAGTCCAGAAAATCAGAATTCAATTAATCATGGGCAAGAATGTTCCATGAAAATAACCTTTCTGTCTCTCCACCTTCTACAAAGAGAAATAAACCAAAGAGATTAAACTTCTTAAAAGCATTTTTATATAGCTGAAACTATAAAATATTCATAAGAAATCCTGGTTTTTGAAATTCTTGGTAGGGTGCCATGAGAGGAGGAAGAAGCTTGTTAAAATGTGGCGGATGAAAATCGGGATAGTTGAAGAAAGTCTAGAATCGGAGTTTTATTTCTGGAACACAAGTTTTTCCTGTCAGGTTTCAGACGCATAATATCTCAAGGGAAACTAAGCATGTGAAATGCAGTAATGCAGAACTTCCAAAGAAGTGCATCTTAAGACATGATCTTGAATACAAAAGGGGGAAAAGTGGCATTCGCATATTATTTTCAAATCACCAGATAGATCTTCGGCAGAAATTCTCTATCGAACTGTTAACAGGCACTCTTCCCTCATAATCCCAGTGTGTAGGAGAAGAGCAAGCGGAGCTGGGGGGCAGAGCGAAGCACGTCATCAGTTTAGAGTCAATAAGTTGTCATAAATGGTCCAAGTTCAACCTCCCTTGAATTCCGTTGACCCTTATTTGGTACCAATATAGTATTAAACTTTAATTGATTAGATTCTTGTGTATAGGCTTGAGCAGTAAATCCTTTTTGCATTGCAACTTAATTTATGGTCCTAATCCTTTGCCTGACAAGTGTCAGATGAAAGTGTGGGGAAAAGAAAGTGGGCAGGTTCTCCTTGATGAGAATTTCTCTCCACATTAAAAGGAGACTAAGTGGAAAATGTTCCTTTTACTCACTCTTATCATGGCTCTCATTTCTGGAGAAGGCAAGCAAGTGCAATCCATGAGGTCAACGTGGAAGGTTGAGCTTGGCAGTTGATCCTCTTATTAGACTAAATTTCAGCAGATTGTGCCAAGTTACACCAAACTCTGTTGCTACTCCTGGTCCACCAACCCTCTGCAAAAATATTTTTATAATAGAGTGTGAAACCTGTCTTCCCACACACTAATCAAATACTGCTCTCAAATTCTGGTCTTTAATATCCTCCTTAATGGGTGAAAACCTTGATAAAAACAGAGAAAAATACTATATTGTGTTCTCCTCACCCTTGCCATCTGTGCTTAGAAGTTTTCAGGAGGTTTTGTTGTTCAAGCTTGCCTAGGAGCTAAACTGCAATGACAACATATGGTATTTCACAGTTGAGTCTATAGGATCCTTTCTGCTGTATTGCACACTGTTTGATTCCAGAACATTGCTGATCTTTGAGTTGGTCAATATTAACTATATAGGAATTGATTATTTTATTGGCTTGAACAAGCATGAACTCAAGATGGTCCTGCAGTGTTTATGTGAATAAAGGACTGAAATGATTTATCCTGCACTTGAACATATATTCAGAAAAACTATAAGATCTAGGATCTTCTCCATATAGAAGATCATTTTATCACTATTTAAAAAACAACTCTTTGAGAAATGTGTTTGTTTTCTACATATGATCCAAGACTCCTGTGTTTTTGGAGGGGGGTGTTGATTAAGAGAATCTCCTCTGACATGATGGGCGGTATACAAGGTAGATAGATAGATAGATAGATAGATAGATAGATAGATAGATAGATAGATAGATAGATAGATAGATAGATGATAGATAGATAGATAGATAGATAGATAGATAGATAGATAGATATAGATAGGGATAGATAGATAGATAGATAGATGATAGATAGATAGATAGATAGATAGATAGATAGATAGATAGATAGATAGATAGATAGATAGACAGACAGACAGACAGACAGACAGACAGACAGACAGACAGACAAGCAGGCAGGTAGCACAGATGGATGGATGGAAGGATGGATGGATGGATGGATGGAAGGAAGGAAGGAAGGAAGGAAGGAAGGAAGGAAGGAGGGAAGGAAAGATGGAAAAGCCACATTTTTCAAAGACAGTTCAGCAAAATTATTACCACAATGTTCAATACTGGTGAAATGCTATTTTTAATACATGCAAGAGATATTCTAGTCAACATCCAGCTGTTGGATTCAGCAATGATATTTAGTTTTCCCACAATGGTTCTCCCCCAAACAGCACTTAGAAATGTTTTAAGAAATCAGAAAACAGGGTTCTCAGATTTAGTTGCCTGATGTTATTCAATACAGCATGGTTGTCAGTATCACTGCAACTAACATTACCAGCAAACTTGGGAAGGGGCCTCATCCATAAACACTTTGCCAAATTTAGAGCCAGCCGTGGGCTAAATAACAAAGATTGATAGATATCAGATTATCAGCTTCGAAAAGGAAGAGAAATCTTGCGTTGGAAAATGACTCTTATATGACACTTGCATAATGTCAGAAAATTGGTTAGGCTGAATACAAGCAATCATAATTCCTCCGTTTTATTGGTATGGGAGGAATTTGTCACTTTAATGTGCAAGACTAGAATCTAAAATTCCTGGCACATGAGAACAATAAGAGACCGGAGGCAGAAAAACCGGGTTCCTAAGAAGAGTTTTCAAACCACATGGAGCCATTCTGAGTATTTTCTTGCCAAATGCTGGCGTAGGATTTTTTTCCCCCCACCCTGTATTGATAAACACAAATCCTGGGAGGCTAGAAGTTATGGGACTTGTAATCCTGGTTCATCAAGGATGTTGCAAATGCTGCATCTTTGGGGAAGCCTGCTCTAGTAGATATTACAGAAGGAAGCTTTACCCCTGCCCTGGATTTCATGGTCAAATATTCAACCCTTTCCAGTCACAAAAATGCAAAGAGGAGAGACCATCCCTAGGAAATTCCTTTCAGAATTTCAGTATCAGGTTCCTTGGGGCCTGGATAAAGTTTTAATGGATTTGGTGGCCCTGCATGCTCAAATTATCCAAGACAACATAAAAGCATTTGTGAACCAGCCATTCTGGAGGTCTCCGGGAACCAACACATTTGATTCAAAAACAGGCAACAAATGTTCTGGTAAAAATCACAAGGGTTTTTTGTCTGAAATGGTATAGGGCCATGATGATGAACCTATGGCATGCATGGCGGAAGTAGCACGCAGAGCCCTCTCTCTGGGCAAGTGCGCCATTACCAGCTGCTCTTTTGGTTTCTGATGTGCGTATGTGCGCCAGCCAGCTAATCTTCGCACATGCCAGAGTCCTGGAAACCTGAAGACCAGCTGGACAGTGCTGGTTTAAGTGTCCAGGTCTCTGGCACATGCATCCACACTGACCAGCTGGTCTTTGAGTTTCCAGGGCTCTGGCACGCATGAAGTGACATGCATGTGTATGCCGGAAACTAGAAGACTAGGTGGTCTTCAAGTTTCTGGGGATCAGCACGTACATTTGGTTTGGGCACTTGGTGCCAAAAAGGTTCACCATCACTGGTATAGGGTTTTCTGCTTGAGCAGGAGGTTGGACTAGAAGACCTCCAAGGTCCTTCCAACTCTGTTATTCTGTTAGTTGTCTGTTTGGTTTAGTACTCCCCAGGAGTTTTGGACTGATGGGGGTTTATTTCTCTTCCAGATCTTTGCGCTGCGTTTGGCCAGTCTCTCTCTCTGTCACCTAGGATGAGTAACTGCAGCAGTCGCGCCCTGACCCTGCTGTCTAGTGTTTTTGGAGCGTGCGGGCTGCTCCTGGTGGGCATTGCTGTCAGTACTGACTATTGGCTGTTCATGGAGGAAGGGATTGTGTTTCCGCAAAACCAGACCACGGAAATAGTCATGGCACTCCATGCTGGCCTCTGGAGGGTTTGCTTCTTTGCAGGTAAGGGTCTGAGGGCTCTCTTCCAATGCTGCTTTCATTTACGAGTCTTAGGACCAGTCTTAGTATTTCCATCTTAGGACCTCAGGACCAAACCAGACTCAAGCTTCCTCACTTCCTAAATTCCTCTATATTCTTCAGATCAGATCAGATCAGATCAGATGCAAGCAACCAGAGCCACTCATGAATAGAATCAGTAACTTCATTATCCACCACCTATGTTGCAAGAATCTCATCAGACTGCTTGTCTGGGGAACAACCAGATAAAGCTCCGTGGATCTTGAGGGAAATCTAATTTATGCTGCTTGCAGTTGCAGAAAGACTCCAAGCTAGGCCCTTGCTTGACTCCTCCTTCCAGCCTAGCTGGTAATTTTACAACATTTGATAGCTAGAGTAGCAAAACAATGCCTTGAGTGAAGGGCAACATTCATATTTCAGCAGATTCTAGTCAACTTAATTCTGATTGACTACATGCAAAGTTGAAATCACTGGGCAATGTGGAAACCCAATAAATGGGGTGTGTGTGTCTTGCAAGAGGTCTGGAGTGGTCTGCAACTCAGCTCTTGACAAGGTCCTTCAGAGAGCTGTCATTCACCTAGATATAGCTTTAAAAGTTGGCTCTTAATTCCAAGATATTCTAATCAGGCTGGGGAGGCAAGGCAGAGTTGACTTTAGGGATGTATTCTCTTCCAAGAGAGAAGAATTCATTAAGGATCTTGGAATGAGAAGGTCTGCCTGTCTTTTTTCATTGAATAATGCTAGAAATGTTGCAAATGCTGCATTTACAAATATTGCATTTGTTTAAATTGTGCAACTCAACTATTCACCCATGCACATTTAACTATCTTGTCTTTCCTATGCAACGATGTCGTCCTTTATTCCTGTCTCTAAGCCAGGGATTGTTACCCTTTTTGTGCCATGGATCCATTTTGACAGTCTGCAGACCCCTCTCCCCCCACAAAAATTGCCCATTTAAATTGGCCTCTCTCAATCTCAGCAACTTTAAGATGTATGAATTCCCAGAATTCCCCAGCCAACTGGCTGAGAGTTGAAGTCTGCACATCTTAACCGAACTGAGATTGAAAAACACTGGTTTAGATACATAAAATAACATGCATAGAGGTAGTCCTTGACTTACAACCACTGAAGCACTGAAAAAAAAAGATGATTTATGACCAGTTTTCATCATTGCAGCCCATGACCAAATTTGATTGCTTGGCAACTGGCATGTACTTATGACAGTTGCACGATCCCGTGTCACGTCATCACCATTTCTAAACTTCCCACCCAGCTTCAATGGGTGGAAGCCAGATTCACTTAATGGCTGCATGATTCTCTGCAACAAATGCAGTGATCTGATTAACAATTGTGCCAAAAAAGGTCGTAAAATGGGATAGAATTCATTTAACAACTGCCTTGCCCAGCGAAGGAAATTTTGGACTCAAGTGTGTTTGTAAATCGAGGATTACCTATATTAGGAACTCTGTGACCAATTGGGCCATCCTTTCAGAAGTATTTCCTCACCAGATTCTTCAGAGTTTTTAACAGAGTTTTTGACAGAATTTCTATCTAAGGCACTGCCTTCATTGGAAATGCATTCAGAGATGCGTCTGTCTTGAAAACACTCCACATTGAACTGTATAGCAGAAACATCAGCACAAAAAAAGTTTTGTGACATTTTGTGTTACACCATAAACTGTTTTCGGTGATTTTTGTGTCACAACATGTTTTATAAAATTTGCCGAATTTCATTTGAATGGGAGTCCTGGGTCCCAGATTTTGGACACATTCTGTAAGTTAACCCATTTGAAATACCTCGGTTAAAAAATTGTTGCCCTATGAGACACTGTTTTGTCCAGTTAAAGGTTACAAGAATGAGAGCTTTAATACAGCGGTCACCAACTGGTGGTCCATGGACCACTGGTGGTCTGCAAGAAAATTTTGGTGGTCCGCAGAAAAATCTTTGCATTTTTGCATTTTTTATATTGCACTAAATCATGGATCCTCAAACTACAGCCCCAGGGCTGGATATGGCCTGCAGAAGCAATTATTCCCACTCGTGGATGTGGTGGGGTCCTTCAGGCACTTAGCTTGGCTGCCTGTTTAGTAGCTCCAGCCCTTCCCTCCCTCCCTGGGAGTCCAGGCGCTTCAATGAGTGGTGTGCAAAATTTCGGCAGGGCTCCTCAAAAGGCAGAATTTGCAGGGGGCCGATCTAGCGCCTGGGCTGGCTACAAGACAAACATTCATTCTTGGCTGTATTTGAGATTAATGGATAGCAAACCTAGGGTTGACCCCGAGCTCTTTTTCTCTGCTAACAAGTGGCCAAGCTAAGTGCCTGAAGGACCCCATCCTTAATTCATATTAATGGTCCACAGGATTTAAAATTATGAATTTAGTAGCCCTAGAGGTCTGGAAGGTTGACGACCCCTGCTTTAGTATGTATGTGCGTGTGTGTATGTGTGTGTGGACATGCGCACACACACACACACACACACTATAAAACAATTTGATGGCACATAATCAATCAATCAAACAAACAATCAATGTTACTGGTAATGACAATATACTTTTATTAAATCTAAGATAGGGGGTGTGGAACAGTGCAATAAACATAAGAGACATTTCTTTATTCATTTCCTTGTTAGATTGTTATCCTGGAGCTCAAAGCCCTATGCCCTTTAGTTCCTCTTACTCTTTTGCTCCACAACAATATCCCTATGAGGTGAGGAGGAGTTAGTGGCCCAAGATCACCCACTGAACTTCCATGGTTGGAAGTAGAACTTGAATCTGAGTCTCCAGCGCTGGTTGAATATCTGAACTAGTAGATCTCATGAACAGAGCAGTGCGTATGCATACCTGATGCTCCTTTTGAATATGGGACTTTGACTACTTGTTCCTTGACCCAGGGCCCCTTCCTAGGGGCCTTTCCTGTGACATGCTGGTAGACAGGGGAGCGTAAACTGGCTGAACCAGCTGCCAGGAAGCTGTTGAAGTGATGTAGGACAAGGAGTGGCAGAATCTGGAGGAGGACTTAAAAGAGGAACCAGCCTAGAATCCCTATGTAACTATTAGGGAACTAAGCCCAACCTTCCTTGAATTCTGTTGACCTTAACCCAAAAAGATATTAACCTTTAGTTGAGAAGATTCTTGTGCATAGGTATAATTAGCGATAAATCAGTTCAGTTGGACCTTCACGAGGAGATCTGTGAGGATCTGATCTTCTGTGGCACTCACTAAAAAGGATCCCCACTTGTCTCCACCCACCTCCTTTCTGCTCTCCTATTCTTAAGAGATGCATATATGGGGCCATTGTTTAATTTTTATCCCAAGACTAGCTGATAACCCGCCATTGCCAGGGTATTTATTTATAGGGGGAAAATCAGAGGTGGGTTGCTCCTGGTTCAGCCCAGATCGGGGAAACCAGTAGTAGCGGCGTTGGGAGGCTCTGCCCACCTGCTCAGACGCTTCTGCGCAGAAGCACCGCACGTACACAAGCACGAGCAAACTGGTAGTAAACAAAATGGAAAACCACCACTGGGGAAAATGTCCTGACCAAAAGTAATTTCTAATGTTGGTTTCCCCCCCCCCCCCCACTTACCAGAGTAATATGAAGCTGTTACCATGGCAACTTCACTGCATTGTACAATAGAAGCCATTTTAAGGCACAACAGGCTGTATCTTAACAGAACAGCACCCCCCCCCCAGGAGTGTTAGGGGTATTTTTTTCCAGAGAGTAAGTCATCTGTGTACCAAGTTTGGTTGAAATTGTTGAGGCGCTCCAGAGTTATGCTGGAACAGATAGACAGACAGGCAGGCAGGCAGGCAGACAGACAGACAGACAGACAGACAGACAGACAGACAGACAGACACACACACACACACACACACACACACACACACACACACACACACACAGAGTATATGATGAAATAATAAAAGAAAAAAGTTATATCTTCAGGATGAGGCCTCATGACCACGTTCTGGAGAGCAGAACAAAAATTGACTGTCTTCTTTCTCTTCTAGCTTAAACGGCTTTGGAAATGGTCAGAGGCATCCTGCTTGGTACTAGCTCTGAGCTGACTTATCTTACAGAAGTGGCTTGTTTGAATGGAAGTGTATATGATTACATAGTAATTTGGCCTTGCTGATTTGGAACTTCCTTCCTGCAAAGGCACCATTTAGTAATAGCAATAGCACTTAGACTTATATACTTAACAGTGTTTTACAGCCCTCTCTAAGCAGTTAACAGTGTCAGCATGTTTTCCCCAACAATCTGGGTCCTCATTTTACTCACCTCGGAAGGAGTGAAGGCTGAGTCAACCTTGAGCCTGGTGAGATTCGAACTGCCAAATTGCTGGCGCCCCGTAAATCAGAAGTAGCCCGCAGTACTGCACTCTAACCATTGCACCACCATGGCTCATTTCTTCCCTGAAGGTCCTATACCAGCGTTTCTGAACCTCAACAACTGTAAGAGGCATGGACTTCAATTCCCAGAGTTCTCCTGGGAATCCCCAGCTGTGTTGGCTGAGGAATTCTGGGAGTTGAAGTCCACTCTTATTAAACTTGCTGAGGTTCAGAAACACTGTCCAATATGGGCCACTTTTGCTGTCTGAATTTTGATGCCTTGTCTCTCTTTCTAGGTCAGAAAAAAGGCAGCTGTGTGGCTTCTGAATACTTCCTCGAGCCCAGGCCTGACCCTGATCCTGAAGGTCCCCTTGTTACGGAGAACACAGAAAATATCCTCAGTAAGTAGATAAGATATCTAGACATGATATGATTCCCAACATTAACAATAAATTAATATTACTGTATTTTTCAGAGTATAAGATGCACCTTCCCCCCTCCTAAAAGAGAATGGAAATATTGTGGGGTCTTATACACCGAATACAGCTCCCGAAGCCCTGCCCCGCATCCCATTTTTGCAAAAAAACAGATAGAAAATGGCCCATTTTCCACAAAAACAGAGGCATTTTGGCCTTCCCACAGCCCCTAGAAGCACTCTGTAGGCTTCAGCAGGGTTGGGGGAAGGCAAAAATGCCCCAATTTTTCACAAAAACGGGGTCGTCTTTTCCTCCCCCCCCCAGCACTACTGAAGCCTGCAGAGTGCTCCTGGGGGGGGGGAGGACAAAAACTTTTTTCTTACTTACCTCTTCAAAACCTTACTTACCTCTTCAAAATCTTGGTGTGTCTTATATACCAGTGCGTCTTATAGTCAAAAAAATATGGTAGGCACATATTAGAGTTGGGAGCCAAATCAGCACAGCAGCCGAAAGAAAGAATTAATGCTCTACATACAGTATGTCCCTTTGCACCTATAGACACCCACAGGTTCCTAACTTATATCTCAGTCCGTCTTTCATTTTTAAAGCCATTCACACAAATTGCAAGTCCATTGCGAGAAAGGTCTTGCACACAAAATACAGATTCAGTCCATTTAAAGGACAGAAATCTCAGCCTGTAATGCATTCCTTGCTGTTATTTATTTTATCCACGCCAGATGCCCATCTCCATCATTTCCAAGATTTTAACAACCAGAACCACAAAAGGCATTACATTAATCCTTTGCTGCCACCTGCTCAGCAAAGTTAAGGTTGCAAGCCTGCCTCTTCCAACGTTAATGGTGATGACATGTATTTCGAGCTCTTGTAAGTCACTTACAAATGTTTATGAGTCAGCTTCAATACAGAGTTGTTAGTTTTCATAGATGAGAAAAAGTACTTGCACACTTCGCAGTTGAGGAAAAGGGCACTAAATGTACTAACAGAGAGGCACTGGGGTGGGGGGGGGGGGAGAGTGAAACCACCTATTTTCTTGCCCTGCCTGGTTTTTCCAGAAATAGTTCAGAGCAACTGGTAAGTCAGAGGCAACTGACAGAGAGTGAAACTTACTGGATTTCCAGACACAGCTTCTAGGTTGAATCCTGGTTTGCCAATGGTTTGTCCATATCATTTGAGAGAAATCTGCCATGTGCATAAGGGGCAATGATCAAGGACCTGGGTACTAAGCCCCCTATGGCTAGGGTGCACATCAGAGGCTATAGGACTTACCTAAGTTGGTTTGTATTGGGGAAGAGGCTAGGCTATCAACCAGCTGAGTTCTAGTCTCCTCCTCCCCCTAGGAATCAAGACTGGATGGGTGACTTTGGGCCAATCACCAGCAATCTATGAGTTCTAATCCCACTTTAGACATGAAAGCCAATTGGACGACTTTGGGCCAGAGGTGGGTTCCTACCGGTTTGGCCCAATTTGGCCCGGTTCGGCCAAACCAGTAGTGATGTGATGGCCTGGGTCACTGGAACCAGCAGTGACCCAGGCCTGCCATGCCCCTGAATCAGTTCCCCAATCACTGCCGCTGCTATTATGTTTTTTAGTTCTGCGCATACGCAAAACAATTTTAATTGAACTATGCATGCGCCCATGTGCACGAGCAAACCAGCAGTAAAGCCAGTCAGAACCCATCCTTGCTCTGAGCCAATCACCAGCAACCTATGAGTTCTAATCCTCCTTAGTCATGAAAGCTAATTAGGTGACTTTGGGCTAAAATTCAGAAGTTTGTGAGTTCTAGTCCCACCTTAGGCATGAAAGGCAGTTGGGTGACTTTGGCCCAGTTCCCCTTTCTCAGCCCAACCCACCTCACGGGAACCATAGTTTAAGCATCAGAGGTGGTATTCAGTCAGTTCAGACTGGTTTCACCTGAAACTGGTAGTGGAAATCGCGGGTGGGCCTGTCCACTCGCTCCGGCTCTATGCCGTTCTCTTTAGGCACATTTTCAAGCTGTGTGCAAGCCATGCACGCAATCAAGTTGCATGCGCAGAAGACTGAGCACATATGTGGACAGGTGGACTCTCGTGCTCACATTTGCAAACTGGTAGACAAAATAAGTGAATACCACCCCTGGTATGCATGCCACTATGAGTTGAATAAGAATAAAGGCAGAATAGGAATCAATCCATAAACAAATGGAGCCAGGTTTGTGCTGAGTATCATATTGGTAATTAAACCAAACAATGCCTCTGGCCACCTCTCAGCTGGTGGGCTGGGAGATCTACCCAACCCAGATTCAGTTGATGTCTGGATCTCAGCAGGGCAGATCTTCAAATTGACTGTGACCAAGTGCGCCCCACCCATTTGTCCTAGTGGATCTGGTCCCTCTTGTGGCTCTCCCCTCCCTTATTGCGGTTGTCTCAACCCTCTGGGATGGCTTAAGAGCTGTGGGGCAGTGCAAAGGGTGTGTGTGTGTGTGTGTGTGATGTAAATCAGAGCTTGCATGAGTGATGGTGTAAGCACAGCAAGCATTGCAGCATCAGGACAAGGCTAGCTGAGCAGTGAACCAAACCAGCCCAGTTTGCCATGAGAGCACTGTCAAATTTGGATTTCTGCAGGGGAGGGCAGCATTTTTCCTTGGCACTTCCACTTCTACCAGCACTCTCCATGCATGTGCCCTCCCATTTTTTGAGCCACCCCCGTTTTTAATATATTTAGAATGCTGGCAGATTACAGAAAATTACTTGGAGGGTCGGGCAAAACTGCAATAGTCAGACTCCCATTTTTGTTAAATACAGCTCAGGGGACAAAATGGATCAGTGGTTAAAGACGCTGAGCTTGTCAGCTGGAGAGCTGACAGCCAGGGTTTGAGACCCGATGCTCCACGCAGTGGAGTGAATTCCCATTTACTTGTGGCCCAGTTCCTTTCCAGTTCGAAAGCATACACTTGGGAGTAGATTAATAGGAACCACTTCAGAGTGCAGCCATGCTGGCCATGTGACATGGAAATTGTCTTTGGACAACGCTAGATCCCTCAGCTAAGAATCGGAGAGTTGGTCATGACTGACAGGGAAGCATTTACCTTTAAATACAGTTAGTCCTCAATTTACAACCATTTGTTTAGTGACCATTCGAAATTACAACCGTATTGAGAGAAGTGACTTACAACCAGTCCTCGCACTTACGTCCATTGCAGCACGCACACCCCATCGTCACATGATCCAAATCCAGGTGTTTGGTTGCAGCTTCCTGGGGTTACTTCCTGTTACTGCCATTTGCAACCTTCCCAGCTGGCTTCCGACAAGCAAAATCAATGACAGAAGCCAATTTGTTTCATGATTACATGATCCACTTAACAACTGAAGTGATTCACTTAATAACCATGGCAAAAGAGATCATGAAAATGGGTACAACGTACTAACCACCTAGCTTAACAACAAAAATTCTGATCTCAAGTGTCATAAATTAAGGACTATGGTCATAAAGATTGACCAGAGATGGTATTCTGTTGGTTCGGATCAATTTACCTGAACCGGTAGCGGAAATCCTAGGTGGGGTCGCCCACACGCCCTGCTCTATTTTGCCCTATTCAGGGATGTTTTTTGAGCAAAGCGCATGCACAGAAGGCCGGGCGCATGCATGAATGGGGTGCGTGAACACACATTTGCTAACCAGTAGGGAAGGTAAGTGAAAACCACCTCTGAAAATGACCTGGTTAGATTGGCTGGAAGGAGTTCACAGGCCACAAATTTGAGGCATCTGCTTGAAGTCGCCGACATATATAAAAGTGCAGAGCATTTCTGCCTAAGGGCTTGAGATCTGGCATCTTAAAATCTTGTCTCAGGTGCCAATGTACTTGGTGACCTCGGTCAAGCCCCCATTTCTCCAATGCAGAGATTGGCGTCTCCATGAAGGCCATCAGAAAAATCAAGATGGCAGCGATAATCACGTCATCAAAGCACCACCTTTTTTACATATGTGTAAGAAGAGTGATTGGGTTTGTTTTTTTACCCCCAACATTATCAGCTGGCAGGAAACATTCGTTGATTTTGGTAGTCATAGGCAGCTAGAGAAGCACTAAAAATTGTGCCTCCCCTTCTTCTGATCCCTGCTCAGTCCTAAGAACAAAACCATCAATGGTTGCTATCCTTAAGGATTTAATGCAGGGCAAGTTAAAGAAAGTGATTGATTGATTGATTTTCCCAATTTGTAAGCCATTCAGAGGTGCTTCAAGAACAGAAACTTGTAAAATAAATAAAAATAAAGAAAGTTCATTTCTCCTCCCACCAAAAGTAAACTGCTAAATCACTTTCCCTAAAAAGGGGCAGGCTTGAGCACATAAGAATATGCTTGAAATGACATTTTTGGCACAGTGGCAGAGGTGCCCAGGCATATGACGTGTCCCTCAGCCTATTTATGAACATGGGTCTACCACTTTTCTGAAAGGGTGCTAAACCCCTGTCTGAAAATAGTCTGAATGAAAGACAAAAGACCTGGTTACGAGATGGGGGATGGGGCGGTGAAATGGAAGGGAATTATTGATGAACTTTATTTTCTACTAGGGCTGCAAGGGAGTGGGTACTTGATTAAGAATGATTAATGATTAAGAAATCCACTTCCGATTTTGTCGCTGGCCTTAGCCAGAACTAGCTTAGTGCAGGAGTAGACAACTATGGCCCCTTTATTCCTTATGGACTTCAACTCCCAGAACTCCTGAGCCAGCCATTTTGGCTCAGGAATTCTGGGAGTTGAAGTCCACAGGGCATAAAGGGGCCACAGTTGCCCATCCCTGGGCTAGTGAATGATGATGGAGAAAAAGCAATTATGATTGTCCTGTGCATAATAACAACAGTCCCCACCACTGGTCAGATTACAGCAAATGGACCCACTCTCCCCATCAACTAAAGTAAAAAGGAAGAAAAAGAAAGGAAAATAAAATACAACGTATAACCATGCAAACCAAGCCAAAGCTGTGCAAAATCTGTAACGTACCTAATGAGGATGGAACCACAAAAACACAACTAGGAGGAGCCAGTTTTATTTCCTAGTTTAAATCAACTTTTTATGCATTACAAAATTATCTCTCTAGTAAGAGCACACTAAACCTGTTTTCAAAAAAAAGATCTAGTGCTCTTTCTGGTGCGTTTATAAGGGGCCAGCATGAGATCTGACAATGTTTTGGAAAAGTGTCTCGGTGGAAGCCAGGTTTCTAGGTTCTTTGACACTCAAACCCTGGTTATGAAAGGCAGGTTTCCATAACCAACAAGACCCTCATTAACCTAAAATGGCCAATAGGAGCTGAGCGGGTCTCTTCCTCTGACCGAGTTAGCAATCATCTTCTCAATGAAGCGTTCTAAATAGCAATAGCAATAGCAGTTAGACTTATATACTGCTTCATAGGGCTTTCAGCCCTCTCTAAGTGGTTTACAGAGTCAGCATATCGCCCCCACAGTCTGGGTCCTCATTTCACCCACCTCTGAAGGATGGAAGGCTGAGTCAACCTTGAGCCGGTGAGATTAGAACCGCTGAACTGCAGATAACAGTCAGCTGAAGTGGCCTGCAGTACTGCACCCTAACCACTGCGCCACCTCGCCTCTTTAAATTGTTCCCATAGCAAAAATTAGGTTGGAAGAAGAGTGAAAACACCAAATGGAACATCTAAAGTTGCCTTGAAACACTCTCAGATATTGGTTGGGATTGAGATGTAGACCAGGGGTGTCAAAGTCCTGTCACCATGGTGACGTCAAGTGACCTATCAGGACTTCCCTCCCCTTCACTAAACTGGCGATGGGCATGGCCAGAGTGTGACACCCATGTGACGCCCATGGACTGCGAGTTTGACAGCCCTGTTGTAGACTGTCATGAGGTCATGGCAGACTAAAATGGTGTCCAATGAATTAATGGTACCTTGTTCTAAGTGCTGACAGATTTAAGGTCTTTTCTACTTTGGAGGCTTTCATTGTCTCCTTCCCAAATGCCCCTATATTTCCTTCAGGTAAAGTCCAAAAACCAGCTACTTCAAATAGTAGTGTTTCCCACATTTTGCTAAATTACTGCATTCAAATTATGGAAACTGGTTTGAGGTGTATTTTTTCACGTCCCTGTACTGATCAGTAACACGTCCCTGATCAACAAATCAGGCTTAAACTTTTCCAGAATGCAGAAGTGTTTCAACATCTGTTGATTTCACAGACATGCAGTTTATTTCCCATTCTGCCTAAAGAGTGTGATAATGTTGTCAAAACGATGCCATGCAAGAAGCAATAAATAGTGCCACACAATCTCCACCCCTCTCATGTACAAACAGTTTGTGTTGTGATGCATGATCCTCAATTCAACATTATCCCTCCTCCCAGGACACCTTTGTTGAAAATGTTCTGATTCTGATTTATTAACTTTAATCAGTATTCTCCCACCCACCCAGGAATCAGGGATCCTAAGGGTAGAGATGGGTTTAATTGGTGCTTCAAAATTTATTTGTTTTTAATCCTTCATTTTCTTATTAAGGGATTGGTAAAATGCTCTTTGCTCTAACCCAGGTTGCTAATTCAAAATAAATCAAGTATTCTTGACATGGACTATTTTCCGGAGGAATTTTACAGGATTAGCCAGGATTTGTGGGTATTGTGATGTCCAATTGGCCTCGAGACAGAGTTAATTTGAAGCCACGCCTCTGCCACGCTTTGCTTCTGGTTCCCACGTTCAACTCTGTCTGGCGGAAGAAAGACAGGTTGCTTTTGGTTCCTGATTCTTCCAAAAACAATCCAGTGCCATCCTGCAAATTCCTTCTCCCTGCCTTCTTCCCCTTGCCTCCATCTGATACCTGGAAGCCTCCCTTTGGTGTGGCTTGCTCCCGGCCGCCGGTAAGGGATTTAAAAGTTGCTTCTTGGGGCTTTAGAGGCAGGACGCCATTACGGCGGCCATTTTGGGGCCTCAATTCCTGCAGGCCGCATGGGTTGGGACAGAGGCTACTATGAAGCCTCGTTTTCATCCCTGCCTTCCTGGGTGGCTATCCTTTCTACAGCTGTGGCAGCAGCAAGGCCCTGCAGGCCCAGATCGATGCCAGGAGGCCTGGAGCCGTGCGGCTTGCAAAAGGGGCAGGAAAGGTCTACCAGAGGCTGATTTTGTTGAGTGATTGGGGGAACCTGTTTTTGGTCGCTGCTTTTCTGGTGGGCTGAGCCTGGTGGAGCCCTGACCTGATGCCATGGCAGATGCAGAGGAGAGGCCGGATTCCCCCCCATTGTCCCCTGAGGAGGGGACCTCTAGTGGGGCCCAAGTGAGGCCCACAGCCTCTGTGAGACTGCGAAGAACTGCAGCAGCTGGAAAATCCTCCAAGGCCTTGCAGAAGGATGAGGAAAGGAGGCACAGGGCCCTGGAAAAGCAGGTGTCCAGGGCTGAACAGAGGGGTAGGCCTAGTTCTCCCTTGAGGTCTAGATCACCCATTAGATCCAGGTGTAGGTCTCCTCATAGGGGGGATTCCCCAGGGTATCTCAGGGACATTTCACCTTCACTCTCCATGGTGGAACAGGGCCCCTATCTGAGGGATCCTTTTCAGTGCAGGAGGGCCAGGGGGGATAGTCCCATCAGGCCCTCATTGGCTCCACAGTCTGAAGGCTGTGCACAGGAGGAGGAGGAGGATTCCTTCGTTAGAGACATGGAGCAGCTTCCAGCCAGCATTCAAAGGTTCATCTCCTCTGCAATTTCACATGGAATTTTTGCTGGGTTACAGAAGGGGTCTGTGCGACCCACAATGGTGGCAAAAGTCCCCGGGGGGAGGGGGATGCCACTGCTCAGGTGAGGCCAAGGCTTTCCCCCTTGGAGATGCACCGGCCTGTTTCTCCTTCTCTGGCTAGTGAGGGTTCCATGGCGGGGGATCAGGTTCAGAGAGAGGTAGATATGTCTGATGATGAGGATCCCTCAAAACCTGAGGCACCAGCATTCTCTGGTCTGTTTCCTCCGGACTTGTTCAAGTCACTGTTGCGCAAGGCCAGTGGGAAAAGCCAGGAACATTTCCCAACCCCAGCAGCAGTGATAGGAGGTTCTTTAACATGGAACCTAGTTTCTCTGAGGCGTTGCAGGTGCCCACAGTGGACCCTCCAGTGGTGGCATTGGCATCCACGTCAACGGTGGTGTCCAGTGATGTGGCTGATTACTTGAAGGCCAAGGACAAGAAGGCGGAGCTGACCCTTCATAAAACATTCCAATCTTCTGCATGGGCCATCAAGGCAGCTGTCTCTGCGTCGTTCTTCAGCCACACGGCTATCCTTTGGCTACAACCGATGCAGGAAAGGATTCCGCCTGAGGAGGTGCGTACTCAGCAAGATCTCAACAAGCTGGTTGCTGTTGCTCAATTCTCTGCGGACGCCACTCTGCATGCCATGAAGTATGCCTCACAGGCAATGGCGGCCTCAGTGACCTCCCGACGTCTCCTGTGGCTGAGGGGGTGGCAAGCGGAGAACAAAGTGGCACCTGGCATCATCGCCTTATTCTGGGGGATCCCTTTTCGGTACCCCATTGGACCCAATCCTCATTGAGGACAAGAATTAAAAAAAGGTCATGCCTACGGCCGCAAAGAAGTCAGAGCAAAAATCTGCACCTTACTTTCGGAAGCAGTCCTATCATCAGTCAGATCAGGAGGCGCAGCACAGCAGGTATTTTCCGAGATCAGATAGGCAGTCAGATAGGCACTACACCAGGGATAGGCCTAGGTTCCAAACCCAGGGGAAGAGGCCCTTTCGAGGGGGAGGTAGCCGTCCATACCACCGGGGCAGAAAGGTCAACAGCGACCTCACCCATAGGCAGCAGACTGCTTCTGTTCGCCAATGCCTGGGCTGAGATTACCATTGACACCTGGGTTCTGAATATCATCAGATGTGGCCTGCGCCTAGAGTTTCTCTCCATTCCGCCGAACTATTTTCGGACGTTTTCGGTTGCCAAGAGTAAAGATAAATGCTCTCTCATGAGGCAGGTGATCCGACACTTCCTAGAGATTAGGGCGGTGGAACCGGTTCCACCAGACCAAGTGAGGTCAGGTTTCTATTCCAACCTCTTTGTCGTTCCGAAGAGTTCGAGGGGGATGAAGGGCAATTCTGGATCTTACCTACTAAATTTTAACTTAGTCTATAGAAGATTCAAGGTGGCATCGCTTAAATCCATTTTGGCAGGGGTCAGGCGCAATGACTTTATGGCTTCCATCAACCTGACGGAGGCTTACCTCCATATCTCCATCTTCCCTGGCCATCATAAGTATCTTAGGTTCTCCTTTTTAGGTAGCCACTACCAGTATAGGGCCCTACCGTTTGGCTTGGCGTCGGCACCTCGGACCTTCACTAAGGTCCTAGCCGCAGTGGCGGCTTACCTCCATGAGCGCTCTGTTAGGGTCCAATGCTATCTTGATGACATCTTAGTCCAAGCAGCATCGTTTGAGCGGGCGAGGGAGCATCTTTCATTGGTGGTATCCACACTACAGCAGTTAGGTTTTTCGGTTAACCTAGATAAGAGTTCCTTTGTTCCCGCCACCAGGATTCCTCACCTGGGGACCATCATAGACTTTAAGCTGGGGAAGGTGTTCCTGTCCCACGACCGTAAAGTTAGTTTGTTAGCCTTAGTTAGACAAGTTAGAAGTCAACATTTTGTTCCTGTAGTAGTGCTCTCCAGCTTGCTGGGGAAATTCATTTCTTACATAGACGTGGTGGTGCCTTGGGTTCATCTAAATGCAAGGCCGCTCCAGTGGTGTCTCCTGCCGCATCAGAGGTCAAACTCCAGCAATTCCGAGGAAAAGGTTCCAGTGACACCACAGGTGCAGTTGTCGTTTAGGGCTGCGAGTTCAGGGAGCTGGAGTGCCTCATCCTGACAACGCCCGCCAGCTTGTATGGGTGGGGAGTTCTCTTGGAGTTCCGGATGGCACAGGGGTGTTGCACGTGATTGGACCTCCAACACAATATAAATTGGCTGGAACTGCGAGCGATTCACCTGGCATTGTGGCACTTCAAGGACCATGTTCGGGATCAAGATGTCTTGGTGCTAACCAACAATGTGGCGGCGAAGGCCCACGTCAACCTACAGGGCGGCACACACTCCAGGGCTCTTCAAACCGAGGCGATGGCACTCGGCGCCTGGGCGGAGAGGCATCTTTGATCGCTCAGAGCAGAGCACATCACAGGAGTGAACAACCATCAAGCCAACTGGCTCAGTCGGGCCACGGTCAACCACGGGGAGTGGAGCCTTTCTTCGAAACTGTTTCAGGCCATCTGCTCCAGGTTCGTCCATCCAGAGGTGGACCTGTTTGCCACACCGCAGAATGCTCAGGGGCTTGGTTCTTCTCTTGGTTCCTGGCTCGGTGAACGGAGGGAGTCAACGCGCTTCGGATTCCGTGGCCAGAGAGCCGGCTCTACGCCTTCCCTTCCCCTTCTCCCTGGGGTAGTTCGGAAAGTGATATCAGAGAAGGCAGAGCTCATCTTAGTGGCACCCTACTAGCCGCGCCGGGCATGGTTTGCGGACCTAATGTGCCTGTCAGTATCACACCCATGGAGCATCCCGGGGAGGGATGTGGACCTCAGACAGGGGAGCCTGGTGCATCCCGAGCCACAGTGGCTGCAGCTAGCCGTATGGAGATTGAGCAGGAGCGCCTAAGGGCCGCCCAGCTTTCACAGAGGGTGATCTCCACAATTGAGACTTCACGCAAGGGTTCCACCCCTAGGATTTATGATTCCACCTGGTGGGTCTTTGCAGAGTGATGCCGGGTCTCGGGAGCGAATCCTCACGAGGCTTCGGTACCGCACGTCTTGGAGTTCCTCCAAGATGGATTGGATAGGGGGCTCTCACATGGCACCCTCAGGAGACAGGTGGCGGCCCTCTCCATGATTATTCGGGGAGAGGGGCTCCTTCCACTTTCCCAGGTCCCGTTAATTAAGAGATTTTTGAAGGGTGCGGGGAATCTCCGTCCCCTGGTTGTCCACAGGTTTCCAACATGGAGCCTCACTACGGTTCTCCAAACAATGACAGGAGCACCATTCGAACCTCTGAGGACGGTTGACCTGAAGTTCGTAACCCTTAAGGTAGTGTTCCTTGTGGCGGTCACCTCAGCCCATCGCATCTCTGAACTGGAGGTGTTGTACTCCAGGTTGGATCTGTGTACATTCCACAATAATAGGGTCATCCTGCAACTGGATCTGACCTTTATTCCCAAGGCTAATTCCATTTTCCACAGATCACAAGAGGTTGTATTACCGGATTTTTGTCCAGACCTGTCTCATGATAGGGAGCGCCTTTGGCACCGGCTGGATGTCAGGCGTGCCTTGCGCATTTACCTGAGGCGCACGGAGGACCTCAGGAAGTCTGAGGCGCTCTTTGTTTCCTTTTATCCGTCTTCCTTGGGAAAGAGGGTGTCCTCCTCGGCTATAGGGAGGTGGATCAAACAGGCCATCACATTGGCCTATGAGGTTCAGCACCTTCCAGTGCCCCAGGGCATCACAGCACACTCCACCAGGAGTGTGGCTACCTCGGCAGCCTGGGCCACACAGGCACCTATAGTGGAGATTTGCAGGGTGGCTACATGAATGTCCCCATCTTCCTTTATCAGACACTACAGGTTAGACGTGTTTGCATTGGCTGATGCGGCATTTGGTTGTAGGATGTTACAACAGGTGGTAGCACATGAGAAGCCCAGGACCAATAGTGCCCCCCCCCCCCCGAGGGACTTTAACTTGGGTATGTCCCAATCCTGGCTAATCCTACAAAATTCCTCCAGAAAATGACAGTTGGTCTTACCTGAACTGTTGTTTTAGGAGGTTTTGCAGGATTAACCAGGTTCCCGCCCTAGCGTTGGTCCGGGGTTGGGGGAGTTCAGGGGGTAGGGTGTGTTCCCTTATGACTTGTTTTCAGGTGTTTTGCAGTGATCTTGACTCGTTGAAACTGGGAACCAGAAGCAAGGAGCAAGAGGCGTGGCTTCAAATTAACTCTGTCTCGAAGCCAATTGGACATCACAATACCCTATCCTGACTAATCCTGCAAAACCTCCTAAAACAACAGTTCAGGTAAGACCAACTATCATACCACTTCTTGCTGGCTCCGCCCACATCTATTTGCTGTCTCCCGAGTCCCAGCTGATCGGCTGGGTCTTCTTCTGTTGCCCTGCACAGGAGAACAGAGCTGGAAAGCAGGTTAGTGGGGTGGAGAGGGAATGTGGATTTTACAATATCCTTCCCCCAGAAGTGGGGTGGAAATTGAGATTTTACAGTATCCTTGTCCTGGAGTGGGATGTGAAAGGAATGAAGATTTGAGAGTATCCTTCCCCCAGGAGTGGGGAGGGAATGGGGATTTTGCAGTATCCTTCCCCTGCCAAGCCACACCCACCAAGCCACACTCACCACACACGCCACACAGGCCACACCCACAAAACCACTAGTAATTTTTTTTTAATTCCACTACTGGAATTACTACTACAATACTACTACTACTACTCCATTACTACTACAATACTGCACAATGAGTTATTGATAGTGTCATGGATTGCAACTGGCATAAGAGTGCAAAAGCACATTTCTTCAGTTCAGCTAAAGTCCTGAGATTGAGATTAAAGTAGTTTTGTGGGAATTTGGCAAACAAGAAAAGATCTCCATGGCAGCAGTTAGGAGTAAGTGGGGCTACTGTATCTGTTCTGCACTAATCCAGATAGCCACTAGATCATGGTAATGAGTTTAGAGTCCACTGTGTCTCGCTGCTGCCATCAAATAATTTTACCACTTTTTGCTACAGATGTTATAACCCTCCAATCTAAGAGTGTGTGTATGTTTGTGTGTGTGTGTGTGAGAGAGAGAGAGGGAGAGGGAGAGAGAGAGAGAGAGAGAGAAATATGAATATATTCATTCCTGCCCCCTCTGCTGGATAAAATAAGGAACTACTTCACTCTTATACTTTAACCTGGAAAAAAATATTTTGTGCTCCCAGCAGTCAGCGCCGGTCAGAAAATGGTGCAATCCTGGCATGCAGAGAGTAGAAAGAATTATGCAGCTCATTATTAGTGCTGTCCCAAGCAGAAATTCTAGCAAGGACAAATGGGATAGTCAACGGAAATGTCATTTTATCAGCAGCAAACTCTTATGCAGTTCCACACAGAAGGGAGAAAACCCAACTATGACACTGTGCAGGACACACTTTAAACAGGAAGTGAAGGCACACAGAATGTTTGTATCCGGATGAGGGGGAAGAAATCTTAAACAGGTGAAAAGGAGTGAGTGGAATTTATTGGAAAAGAGATGTTACTGGCTGCTATCAAATCTGCCCTTCCCGGTTTTATATTTATTCTTTTTTTTTCTATCGGCACAAGCAATGACTAATGGAATGGAGATCAGATAGGAAAGGTTGACTGAGGGCCTCATGTGACATGATTCCTGTAGCCTGAGATCAATTTTCCTCAGCTCAGTGCCTGTTTGATCAACAGACCTTCTGCTATGATGCCTCTGGGGAGGTGGGAACAGACAAGCAGATCGCTTGATTTCCAATTTCTTGGCAGCAATACCAAAATGATTGGCTACTGTCTTCTTTTGGGATATTGTTTAGTTTCTCAGTCTACCCTAAACCTGTAATATTCCCTATTGGTTCTCCCATGTAACAACCATCATAGACAAGATAAGTCACTTACTAACATCTGCTGAGTCCAAACAGACAATACTACCAGTAGAAGAGAATATTTGTAGCTCATGATTGAACT
Organism: Thamnophis sirtalis; assembly: GCF_051295495.1. NCBI lineage: Eukaryota > Metazoa > Chordata > Lepidosauria > Squamata > Natricidae > Thamnophis > Thamnophis sirtalis. The sequence goes on from NW_028261384.1 coordinate 118,202,713, forward strand.
GTGGGGTCCTTGATGCTCTCTGAGCTTGGTGGTTTTCTTGCAGGCATTTTATTACCCAACTAGGTAACATCTAGTTAAGGGACACAGTGGCTCAGAAGCTGAGATTGTCGATCAGAAAGGTTGGTGGTTCAAATCCCTAGCGCCATGTAACGGAGTGAGCTTCCATTACTTGTCCAAGCTTCTGCCAACCTAGCAGTTCAAAAGCATGTAAAAAATACAAGTAGAAAAATAGGAACCATCTTTGGTGGGAAGATAACAGTGTTCTGTGTGCCTTCGGCATTTAGTCATGCCAGCCGCATCACCACGGAGATGTCTTCAGACAGCGCTGGCTCTTTGGCTTTGAAACGGAGATGAGCACCGCCCCCTAGAGTCAGGAACGACTAGCATATACATGTGTGGGGAACCTTTACCTTTAGTTAACATCATCAGTGCTAGCAGAGAGGCTATTAGTGTCATAGTGAGGAGTCACAATTCCAATGGGGTGAGGCTGGGGTAGACTAGAAAATAAGGACAATAGGGAAAGAATATAAGTTTTCTTCCTTGTATATAGAATTATTATGCACAGGGAATTCTTGCAAGAAGGAACATTCAGAATCATGTATTTTACTTTCAGAGATGGTGCACTTTGCCCCCAATATTAATGCCTATAGTCTGACCTTGTTTGAATGCTGCAGAACATGGAACAGGAAATGTCAGTTTATAAGATGACCCTAACTATTTTATATTGCAGGCAACAAATACCAAACTATCAATGCACAGAGCAGAGCTATACAGATAGTTCTTGACTTACGAGTACAATTGAACCCAAAATTTATGTTGCTGGGTGATTAATTTGTTAATTGAATTTTGTCGCATTTTATGACTCTTCTTGCCACATGTCTTAAGTGAATCACTGCAGTTCTTAAATTAGTTACACGGTATCTGGATTCCCCATGATCCCAGGAGATTCCAACCTGTCATAAATATGAACCAGTTGTCGAGCATCCGAGTGTAAATTACATGATCTTGGAGATGCTGCAATGGTCATAGTCATAATTCACTTCTTTCAGTGTCATTGTAACTTCGAAAGAAAGAGCCATGGTGGTGCAATGGTTAGAGTGCAGTACTGCAGGGTATTGCTGCTGACTGCCAGCTGCCTGCAATTTGGCAGTTCGAATCTCACCAGGCTCAAGGTTGACTCAGCTTTCCTTCCTTCCGAGGTGGGTACAATGAGGACCCAGATTCTTGGGGGTAAATATGCTGACTCTGTAAACCACTTAGAGAGGGCTGTAAAGGTATTGTAAAGTGGTATATAAGTCTAAGTGCTACTGCTATTTGAATGGTCCCTAAACAAATTGTTGTAAGTCAAGGACTACTTGTACTGGAAAATCTCCATCTCCTCCTATTACTCAAAACTTCGTACAGCATTAAAAAAGTAACATTACTCCTCTTCCATACCATAATATATAAAATAAGGTGATGGGCTGCTGAGATAGGAACAAAATCTAATGTATATTCTGTCCGTATCTCAGCAGCCTAACACCTCGATTTACTCTGTGTGTTAGTTTTCTTGAACCAGGTGGCTTAGGGAAGTTATCCAATATTTTCATCAGGGCATAGATTGAGAAAGTTGTTATAACCAGTCCCCTAAAATTGTAGCAAAGTCACATTCAGCACTTGTTGACTACACAGCAGGACACATCCATGTCATTTCTCTTGGCAATCGTGTAGATAGAAGTTAGTGATTCATCATGTTCCTCTCAGACTACTCGGAAGCCTGGAGAATTTGGGGTGCTCTCTCGTCTACCTTGATTAACTCGGCCTTCCCTCAAAGCTTCTTCAAACAGACAGTCCAGGTATCTTGATGAAGAAAGTCGTTGAATGCAGAGCTTGAGAGAATTTTGCATTATTAATTCAAGCACAAACTTGGATAGATAGAATTTGCCCTGCAGGGGTCAGAAAAACTTCACTTTCCGAAATGTCTTCTATGTGCAGGTTGCAAGTCACCCTATTTGATTATAAAGGAACTAATGAAACATCCAGCCGCCAGCAGAGAACAGTCAGCAACAGCTGGAAATTGTAACTTATGTCACTTTATTGGAAATAAAAGATAAAAGGTAATGATTCCCCTTGCACATATGTGCTAGTCGTTCCCAATTCTAGGTGGCGGTGCTTATCTCCTTTTCGAAGCCGAAGAGCCAGCACTGTCCGAAGACGTCTCCATGGTCATGTAGCTGGCATGATTAAACACCAAAGGAACACTGTTACCTTCCTACCAAAAGTAGTCCCTATTTTTCTACTTGCATTTTTACATGCTTTCGAACTGCTAGGTTGGCAGAAGCTGGGACAAGTAATAGAAGCTCACTCCATTATAGGGTGCTAGGGATTTGAACCACTGAACTGCTGATCTTTCTGATCAACAAGGTCAGCATCTTAGTCACAGAGCCACCGTGTCCCTTATTGGAAGTAGTAAACCACAAATACAAAGCTTGAAGGGAATAATAGAAATACAGTATTTACCCCAATTTTGTGTCTTAGGAAACTTTGGGGTTTTTTGGGGGGGGGAGGGGAAGCATGTTTCAGGCAGAGTAATGAAGTCAAATTGAATATGGCAGTGAATTGTCAGACTGAATGGAGTGGGATCCACTTATAATTATATTTAAACAAGGGAGTGTATATAAAAATAGTTCCAGAATTAGTACAAAGGCAGATAATCAGATGTTTATGTTGTTTTACAAAATGACACATTTACATGTCCTTTTTCGGGTGGAGGGGGTGCCTTTGAGTGAGTGTTGATTCTTGGCAACTGTCTGAACTAATTTCTGCAGTTTTCTTGGCAAGTTATTTCAGCAGTGGTTTGTCATTTCATCCTACTTGGGGATGAGTGAGAGTGACTGGACCAAAGTTACCCTGGTGGCTTCAGGTTTAAGGCGGGGACTAGAACTCGTGGCCTCTTGGTTCTTCACCTGGTGCCTTAACAAGTACCCCAAATTGGCTCTCTTCTATGTCACTACAAAGTTATATTAGTCCTGGCTTTCCCTGGTTTATGCTTTGCTAATGAAAATAGCCAAGACTTTAATAAGGCTTAAAACATGTCCATGCACACACAAACATATACACACATATGTATGTACATTATGTATGTATGTATGTATGTATGTATGTATGTATTTCTGTTCCACCTTTATTAGTTTAACAACTAGAGGTGGCATTCCGCCGGTTCGGACTGGTTTGGGCAAAGTGGTTGTTAAAATTCTGTCCAGTTCTGTGAACTGGCTAATCCCACCACTGGCTGGCCCTGTCCCTGTCCCTGCCCATTGTTTTGGCTGGTTTTGTACCAATTTTTGAGCCATTTGGATTTTCAGTAGTAAATAAATAGAGAGGGAAATTGTAGCTTGTAGAGGCCTTTGAGGCAAGTGACCGGGAGGTGGGGCTGGGTGTGATGAGTGATGTCAAGTTGCCCTGCCCATCCAGTTACATGACCACCTGGCCACGCTTACCCAACCAGTCATTAGGGCAGAGAACTAGTTGTTAAATTACTTTACCACTGTTTACAACAATCCAAGCAAACATATCCAATAAACCTTCCTCTTATTTTTTCAGCCTATGCAGTTTATTTTTACAGCAACAACCCTATGAGGTGGGTTGGGTTGAGGGTGACTGGCCCAAGGTCACTCAGCTGGCCTTCAGGGCCAAGGCAGGAACTCACAGTGTCCCGTTTCTAGCCTGGTGTCTTAACCACTGGACCACACTGTCTGTCTGTCTGTCTGTCTGTCTGTCTCTCTCTCTCTCTCTCTCTCTCTCTCTCTCCCTCCCTCCCTCTCTCTCTCTCTCTGTGTATATATCTATCTAGCTACCTAGCTATCTAGCTAGAACAAATAACTAGCTAACTATCTTTAACTATCAATCATCCTGCTATCCATCCATCTATATTGAGGGTTACATTCCTTTTTGTGGTGCAAAAACTATGTTTTTACTCATGTGAGCTATTTTGGACATAATTTTAAAGATTAAATGAAACAATAAACCCATTACAGCATGCTGTCTCCAGACTTAACAAACTGAATGGAATGGGAATCTATAAGTCAGTGCAATGTTTCTGTGGTGTAGATGACATAACATGCAAAAGATTGCTGTTTTCTATTGTAACATATATACATGGACGGTGTTCACTATGCAATGCATGTTGTGCTCAAAATTGCAGTAAGGACAGTGATTCAAGTTACAATAGACTTTGGCTCACTCAAGAGTGAGAGATATATATTTAATACTATGACCTTGTTCCATAAGAAGATGGTTACGTCTACCTTCATTTATTATTTAAACTCTAGGTTTGGACTTCAAATCTTTATAATATCCTTCTGAGTTCTGCTATCAAGGTTTCTAGCCTTTTTCATCATCACACCCTTCTTTTTGCAGTCATCAGTGTCACTTCTGAAACAACTGAGATATGTTGCACATTTTTTCCAGAATAAGCATTTTACTAACCCTGAGGTGAAAGTGAGTTGATTTGGGTTAAGTTTAAAAACATTTTGGCTCGGTTACCTCACTGTGACAGAATCTGACAGGGAGTTCTTATGATTCATTTGGGGTTTTCCTTTCCTTGCAGAGAAAACAGATTCAAAATGCAAGGGAATAAAAAGCATTCTGGTTGACCCTGACAAAATTCTGCCAATCTTTTAAATGTGGGCAGGTTAGTTTTAGAAAGAGGTGTCAGATTTAAATAAGGAGGCTGCTAAACCTATTCACAGCGATGGGTCAATAAAGTCCAGATTGAATCAGAATATAGAATATAGAATAATAGAGTTGGACGGTGCCTTGGAGTTCTTCTAATCCAATCCCCTGCTCAAGCAGGAGACCCTGTACAAGTAATGGTTAACCTTTTTGGCACTGAGGAAATTTCTTCTTAGTTCTAGGTTGCTTCTCTCCTTGATTAGCTTCCATCCATTGCTGCTCATTATTTACTAATGAAGGAAAAGATTGCTAAATATGCTCTTAAGCCGTCTCATTTGTGGGATCCCTCTGGTCTAAGCCTTAATGTGAAAAAACGCTGAGCACAAGTCTAAGGATGGACTCAAATTTAACTTTTTCCCCCCTTTCTTTTTTCTCTTACTCCCTTTCTCCTGGCAGAGACCATTCGCACAGCCACCCCCTTTCCCATGGTCAGCCTCTTCCTGGTCTTCACAGCCTTTGTCATTAGCAATATTGGACATATCCGCCCACAGAGAACCATCCTGGCTTTCGTTTCAGGCATCTTCTTCATCCTTTCTGGTAAGGATTCAGAAGCTGGGGCTATTCTACTAAGGGAGATGCAGCTGCAGGCTCTGAGCTTATTTTAATAGCAGGGACAGTTCTGGGTTGAAGATCGAGAGTGGGAATTTACAATGTGAAGAGGGGAAGATCTAGCATGGTGTTTCCAAGGTTGAGGTTATAAAAAGTGTGAACTTCAACTTCCAGAATTCTCCAGATAGCATGGCTGTCTGGAGAATTGTGGGAATTGAAGTCTACACATCTTAAAGAATCATAGAACTGGAAAGGACCTTGGAGATCTTCTAGTCCAAGTCATGGCCAAGGTAGGAGAACTTATACCACCCTGGACAAAGGGTTGTCTAATGTTTTCCTGAAAACTTCCAGTGATGGAGCACCCACAATGTCCAAAAACAACCTATTCTATTGACCAATAATTGTCACTCAGGAAATTTTTCCTTAGTTCCAGATTCTTCTTCTGAAGAGTTTCCAGCCATCTTAAAGTTCCCAAGATCGAGAAACACTGATCTATTGCAGGGGACTCCAAACTAGGCAACCAAGACTTGTGAACCAAATCCCAGAATTCCTCAAGGAGCACATCACAAATCTTAAAGGTTTTCAAGTTTAGAGACCCCTGATCAAGTGGGACTGTGCCTTTGGTTTAGAATGGGTGCCCGCAAGGAGGCCTCAACACCACCACAAAGCAAAACAAACAGAGTTTGTGATCAATAAGTGCTGTCAGATCCAAGATGGATCTGACAAACAGGGAGGTCAATCACTTATGTTCTAAATAAAAAAACGAGGAGGTAAAAACAGAGACTTTAGTTTCTTCTCTGGGGTCACATAAGCTACCCCAAATGTTTTGTTTTGAACAAAATATTAGCATATATATAGTGCATGTGTATTTATAGCATATGCATGTGCATATATGGGTATGAGTATATAGCAGTGATGGCTAACCTTTTTGTTGTTGTGTGCCGAAAGCACGTGTGCACCCATAATGTAAGGTTTGCGCAACCACCCCATGTGCCCTGCTTGTGCATATGCACGTGACGGCCTTGTGACCCCTGCTGCTGCATGCATGACTCTCCTGTGCTCCCTCACCCTCCACACACATGTGTATGTGAGCCCTGCCCCCCATGTGCATGACTTCCCCACCCCCTGCGCAAGCATGCGCATCTCCCTCATGTGTCCCACCCCCACACATGCAAGTCAGAGACCTAAAAACCAGCTGGCTGGTGGGAGATGGGCACGCATGCACGGTGGAGCTGAGCTGGGGTGACGGCTCACGTGCCTGCAGAAAGGGCTCTGCGTGCTACCTATGGCATACGTGCCATAGGTTCACCATCATGGATATATACTGTATATATTTTCTTCTGAGAGCAGGCATCAGAATCTCATTTTTAATGTGCGCCAGTACGTTCACAGAAAAATGTGACAATAAATGTTATCTTATTTTCGTAATGGAAGAGGATTAGGAAATCCTTTCCACTTATTTCACTTTATGTATGCTTCCCATGCGCCCTTAAAATCAGCTCCAAGTTCCCCATAGGAGTAGGGAGTATATGGTCTGCAAGACAGGGTGGAAAATCTGTGAAAATCATGCCCTGTGTCATATTAACTGAGGACTCTAGGAGTTCAAAGGATTCTGCAGATATTGCTCATTTAACAATTGTCCTGTTTAGTGACTGTTTAAAGTTATGACAGTGGTGGAAAAATAACATGATTGTGATGGTCACAGCATCCCTGTGATCCGGTGGTGGGTTTCAAAAATTTTTAGAAATTTTTTAGAAATTTTCTGTAGGTGTGGCCTGTTTTGTGGGAGTGGTTTGCCAGCCATGTGACTGGGTGGGAGTGGCTTGGCAGCCATGTGACTGGGTAGGAGTGGCTTGGCAGCCATGTGACTGGGTGAAACCCATTTAACAACACTCTTGCTTAGCAACCAAAATGTTGGCTCAGAAACTCTGGCATTTGAAGTGTGCAAGTCTTAAAGCTGTCAGGTTACAAGACCCTTGCACCCCTAACCCTTTAGAAAAAAAAAACAGGGGTATTCAAACTTGACAGCTTTAAGACTTGTGGACTTCAACTCCCAGAATTCCTCCTCTCGCTCTTCATCTTGATGATGTGTGGACAGGCGGGGGGAGGGAGCTGGAACCTGTTCTAAACGGCACTGTAGATTTGTGGAACCTCTTCTATAGAAGAGGTTAGAACTGGCAGGAACTCTTCCCTGCTATGATCACGTGATTGTCATTTGTGGAGTTCACACCTGATTTCTGACAGGGGAGGTCAATGGCGAACCTGGCAGCAAAACAACAAGTTATGGTCATGTGATGTTTCAGTTAACAACCATGGTGGAAGTGATGTTGTAAGCTCATTGTGGTCACAAGATGTCTTGCTGAACAAAACAATATTGTTTAGTGATGGAATTGCAGAGTCCACTGGGGATCGTTCAGCGAGAACTACCACTATTTGTTGATTTTAGGACTAAGGTCTTAGCCTCTAGTGCATGTTGGATGTTTGGTAGGAGGAAATTTGCCATTTTTTCCCTGTTATCACGCAACAGCTCAATGGTCATCCTATTTCAAGCTCTGTTGCTTTTCTTGATATAAATCAGAATTGCAGCACTGTTGTGGTTGGAGAAGATGATGGTTCATGGGCTTAGACATCTTGTCAGAACTTGCCCCACTGAGTTGGTGGAGATGGTAGATGAAGAGGTTGTTTAATCACCAAGTATCCTGTCTTGAAGAGCTGATAAGCTTGGATAAGCCTGTACTTCTGACAGTTGATCAGAAGAGTGTCCAAGCCATCTCTTGCTTGCTTACTCTCTGCTGCTTCACAATCCAGCCAGTCCTTCTAGCTGTCAGCTCCTGGTTCAGGCTGATGTTGAATATAAATTTAGTGCTTGTCTAGAAGAGCACTAAAGCTGTATTCAAAATCATTCTGAACAATTGACAGGCACAAGAGTGGTGTGGGGATGTTCAATTCTTCTCTGCCATCTAGAGACCAATAGTTGTTCATGTTGAACTAAGTCTCTGGAGAGCATCCTATAGAGGGGAGAGACCAGGGGTGAAATGCAGGGGAGGAAGGTGGGCTACTGATTTACTTCACGCGTGCATGCGTGCCAAATGCATGCTTTATGCACATGCACACTGCAGCACCATCATGTAGCTCCAACAATCAGCTGTGTGACAATCAGCTAATTGTCACACAGCTGATATTTGGAATGTAAAAAAAATGCTACTGGTTCGAGCGAAACAGTAGCATTTTTTTACAACTGGTTCTGGCAAACCAATCCAAATCAGTAGCATTTCACTCCTAGGAGAGATCCCTATGAAAAAACAGGATTTCCCCACCACTCCAAGCAGAATTTCCTGGATGACAGTGCCTAGAGTCCAAAATGTTGGAATTAATCCAGCACCAATTGGCCAATTCTGGTGGGAATCAGTTTAGCCCTTCTTATTTCCTCCACTCCCTGGTCATATTGATTCCTAACACAAACTATTTGACAGGAATTGCAATCATCAGGAGGAAGAAAGGGAGAGAGAAAAGAAAATGGCTACCATTTTCTTTTAGGATATCTAGAACTGAAGAAAAAAGAACTACAGTCAACCTGCCTTCTAGAGAAGACCTATATATTATGCGGGTCAGAAGGAGGGTTGAGATGATATCTACAGACCTCTCACATCCTGGACATTAGCTGTTTCAACTTCTCTCCTCAAGTGTCAAAAAGGGAGCATTTCGTGCGTGCTTGTCTGGGCTGCAACAAGGAAGAGGAGCTGCCCAGGGGGCATGTGAGCACTGGAAAATGAACATCCAGTCTCCAGGGTGCATATTCGTGCTGGCCAGCAAGTCTTTTTTTTTTTTTTTTTTTTTGAAATTTTTATTTTATTTTAATTGAACAAAAACACAAAAAAAGAACCATCCTTCATTACATCTTGTAGAAAGCGGGTCGGTTGGTTATAGATAACTTTCGTGCATTTCTTCCACAGTCATTACTTATAGTTAATATTAGATTATACACTTTAAATCAAGAATCTTTGTATATCTTACTATCAATGTACCACAATTCTCATTTGACTACAGTTATTTTAACATGCTTTTACCTCAAATCATTCATACTTAAAGACACAACCACATAATGGCATTCATTAGCTATTTCAAAAAATCCTCCAATAACATTACACCTTTATAACATCTTTTAAGTAAAAGTCAATTAATAAAGTTTCTAAATCCCCCCCCAACTCACTGTTTAGAATTTATATCCAAGTTACTTTTGCCAATACAATAGCATGTATATATTGTTAAACAATGTCCATTAACATTTCCTTGTTGTTATTATAATTGGCTAAAAATCATTTACTATTTATGTCCCATCTCCTCTTGTCAACTCCCCCCCCCAAAAAACCTTACACCTTTATAACAAGATCTAAATAAAAATTGTTAATAAAATATTCCCAAGTCATAATTTGCAATTTATATCCAATTTTTTTATTAGATTGCCAATACATGTATATATCATTAAGCTGTATCCATTATCATTTCATTATTGTTATTATAGTTAATTAATTGTTAGCGAATAAACATTTGATAACAATCTAAAACAATCTAAGAGTTACAAAATTCCTACTTATTAATCACCAAAATCAACTAATTTTTTATTATCAACTTTCATTGTCAATCTGTATCTTTCCAGTAACAAAACAGTCTTATCTCTGTTGCCAATTGTGGTGTCAGTCTTCTTTTTTATCTCCTTTATAAGGTTTTTATATAGACTTCTCTCCGCACTTTGTTGCTTGAAGGATCTCTCAGGTAATCTCATTGCCCACCACCTGCTACTAAAATTAACTTATCTTTGTTTGTCAATCTTGCTTCTGATAAAATTTCTCTTCTTAAGTCCATCATCATTACTATTTTTTTTCTTCTGTGTCCTAGAATCTGGGGTAGAGCTCCAATTCGTCAAATTCCCTTTTCCATATTCCTTTCTTTCCACTTTCACCCACATTTGCTCCATTAATTAATTCATCTATTGTCTTATCTTTATCTTCTATATCTTCATTCTCCCCTTTAATTTTGGGGGCTCCAACCCCATCATTTTTTGCTGTGAGGAAGACTAGTCTTTCCAACTTCTTCTCAATTCTCCCATATCCTTCCAATAGATTTTGAATTCCGGCCAAGATACTTTTGAATTTTAAGGTTTCCTCATCTGAATATTAATCCATGTTTCCAAAACAGAAGAAAGAAAAAAAACTAATAGCCACTGCCACTCTAGCCTTCCAGGCCTCTTTTATTTTTTATTTTAGATTGATTTGAACATGTTCTTTTATAATCTTCAAAGGAGAAGGGTTCTGCTTCCCCCCCCCTTTCTTTCCCCTGCCAAAATAGTTCTCAAAGGCACCTGTGAAAACAATTCCTGCCCCTAGCGCTTTATCAGTTTCTGTAAACAAGTTGCAAACCCTTCAGCTACAAAGTCAGTGAAGTCAAAGAAGGAAAGAAAATAGATACGTTGTTTCAAAAAACCCAGCCTCTGGGTTCTGACCTCTGAGTGGCAGTGTGCTACTTTTCACTTTCTAATATTTATCTCTGGCTTATAGGAAACAAAGTTCTTTAGATTTCTGTTAGTGAAATTTAATAACAAGTAATAGGAAGAATTGTTAAAATAAGAAGGAAGCTTTTAATCCAGAAGTCAAAAAATAAAGCAACAAAAAGCAGGAGGGAAAAAAAATCAATCGGTTCACTTTAAGAGGAGAAATGAGAAACGTTGCGAGCACTTCAATCCACAAAGAATAGTTACAAAGAAAAAAAAAGCTTTCCACAGCAATCCAATTAGGGTTAATTTCACCACTCAGTTCTTTTGCTTAAGGATCTAATTTGGCTTTAAAGAAAAATTTCTTTTCGCAAAATAGAAAAAAATGCCTCACCAGATGGACTCACTTTCTCTTTTCCCTTCCTTCCTCCCGGAGCGTCCCGCTTTCATCAGCCTGGGGGCTGCCTGTTTACCGCTGGCTTGAAGCGCTTCCCTTGGGTCGATCAGGGACTTTGCGATGTCCCTGAGACCAGCAAAGCTTCATCTTCCTGATCACCATATCTACAGGACAGTTTAGGTCTCAATGGACCATCCAGCGGCAAAAGTGTCAACAGCGGTCTTGGAGTATTGAGACTGCACATTGTGACATCGTGATATGGCTCCTCCTTCTTGGCCAGCAAGTCTTCTTATTATTGCTGCGCATGCGCATGTGCCAATCAGCTGGCCGGCACGCATACTCATGCTGGAAAATGGAAAACCATTTCTTCCGGTTGCAGCACTTCAGCTGCATGCATAAAGGCCAGCTGATTGATGTCTGTATATGCGCACCAGAAACCTGAAAGAGGAACAGCAATGCCATGCATGCCAGGTGACATGTGTTTCACGTGCCACTTTGGGCATGCATGCCATAGATTCGCCATCATGGCTATAGATGTTGCATGCCAAAACAACTAGAGACAGAAACAGTTTTTTCCCTCGTGCCATCACTCTACTGAGCATTATTATTGAGTCCCCTCAGGGAAAAGGGCGGCCTACAAATTCTAATAAAATTCTAATTCTAATTATTATTCTCATCTTCCGTTACAGCATGGAAACTGCTTTGGTCGCGCTGATCGATGATCTCTGGCGAGCCAGGGATAGGGGTCACCCCTCTATCCTTGTGCTCCTTGACCTCTCAGTGGCCTTCGATACCATTGACCATGGTGTTCTTCTGCGACGGTTGCGAGAGGTGGGGGTGGGAGGCACCGTTCTTCGGTGGTTCTCCTCCTACCTCTTGGGCAGGTCGCAGTCGGTGTTGGTCGGAGGACAGAGGTCGACCCCAAGGCTTCTCAACTATGGGGTGCCGCAGGGTTCGGTCCTGTCCCCCCTCCTATTTAACATCTACATAAAGCCACTGGGTGAGATCATACGCCGGCACGGGATTAAGTACCACCAATATGCGGGCGATACGCAGCTGTATCTGTCCGCCCCGTGCCAACTCAGCAAAGCAGTAGAAGTGGTGTGCCAGTGCCTGGAGGCTGTTAGGGTCTGGATGGGAGCAAACAAGTTGGCACTCAATCCAGACAAGACCGAGTGGCTTCTGATGTTCCCTCCCAAGGATTGGCCAACTATTCCATCTCTCAGGCTGGGGGGTGAAATTATACGCCCCTCAGAGAGGGTCTGCAATTTGGGAGTCCTCCTGGATTCCCAGCTGACTTTAGAACACCATTTGTCGGCTGTGACCAGGGGGACCTTTGCCCAGGTTCGCCTAGTGCACCAATTGCGACCCTACCTGGACCGGGAGGCCCTTCAGACAGTCACTCACGCCCTTGTGACCTCAAGACTGGACTACTGTAATGCGCTCTACATGGGGCTGCCCTTGAAGAGTGTTCGAAGACTTCAGTTAGTCCAGAATGCAGCCGCGCGAGCGATTGTGGGTGCACCTAGGTACACGCATGTCACACCTATCCTCTGCGAGCTGCACTGGCTACCCATTAGTCTCCGAATTCGCTTCAAGGTGCTGGTCGCTACCTATAAAGCCCTACATGGCATCAGACCTGGGTACCTGAGAGACTGCCTCCTGCCGATTACCTCCCTCAGACCGATAAGATCTCACAGGTTAGGTCTCCTCCGGATTCCATCGGCCAGCCAATGTCAGCTGGCGACTCCCCGGGGGAGAGCCTTCTCTGTTGCAGCTCCAGCTCTCTGGAATGACCTCCCCGTGGAGATCCGGACCCTTACTACCCTCCTGGCCTTCCGCAAAGCCACCAAGTCCTGGCTGCTCCAGCAGGCCGGGGGGGCTTGTGAAACATCCAGCCCCACGGAAATTGTGAATGTTGCGTCTTTTTTAAAGTGTTGTCTTTGTCTATTTATCCCCTTTCCCTTGTCTGTTGTGAGCCGCCCGGAGTCCTCCGGGAGTGGGCGGCATACAAGACAAATGAAATGAAATGAAATTCTCTACCAACCTTTCTTTTTGGTTTATTATGTGGTTAATCTTTGGTGAGATTCACAGCCTTTGTGGCTGGTTGGTAGTTCGACAGCTCGAGTCCTAACCAAGGACCTAGGAACTGTTAAGGTAACGTCGGAGGATATAAGCTGTTCCAAGTAGGGTGTTTTTTTGTAGAATCAGAATGCTCAAGTCTAATAAATTTAAAATTTCCGAATAGCGAGGTAGCCCTTTGGGTATTTCTCCAAGGGCTCCAATTACAATCGGGACAACACATGATTTCTTTTTCCATAGTCACTCAACTTCAATTTGCAAGTCCCGGTACTTTGTGATTTTTTTCTTGCTGTTTATCTTCAATTCGTGCATCTCCAGGTATTGCAATGTCAATGAACCATACTTTTTTCTTTTCAACTATTGTTATATCAGGTGTGTTGTGGGCCAAGTGCCCGTCAGTCTGGATTCTGAAGTCCCACAAGATATTGACTTTCTCATTTAAAATCTTCTCAACTTGGTTTTTGCTGTACTCAAATCCAAACTTTTGGCACAATTTCCAGTGAATGATGTTAGCAACGCGGTCATGGCGTTGTAGGTAGTCAGTTTGTGAAATTTTGCTGCACCCACTGATCAAGTGGTCGACTGTCTTGTCTTTCTCATTACAGAGGCGACATTTGCTGTTGGTGGTAACATGTTGAATTTTTGCCTTCATGTAGTTTGTGGCTAAGGCTTGTTCTTGAGCTGCCAGAATAAAGCCTTCTGTTTCTTTTTTCAGTGTCCTGATCTTAACCAGTTCCAAGTTAGCTTTTGGTCAGCTTTGCCTTCAATATTGGCTATGTATATACAGTTGCAAGAAAAAGTATGTGAACCCCTTGGGATTACGTGGAGTTTTGCATGAATTGGTCATAAAATGTGCTCTGAACTTCATCTAAGTCACAACAATAGAAAAACACAGTCTGCTGAAAATAATACTACACAAATATTAGATGTTGACATGGTTTAATTGCACATAACATAGCAATAGCAGTAGACTTATATATATACCGCTTCATAGGCCTTTCAGGCCTCTCTAAGCGGTTTACAGAGAGTCAGCATATTGCCCCCAACAATCTGGGTCCTCATTTTACCCACCTCGGAAGGATGGAAGGCTGAGTCAACCCTGAGACATGTAAACATTCACAGTGCAGGGAGGAAAAAGTATGTGAACCCTTGGACTTAACAACTGGTTGACCCTCCTTTGGCAGCAATAACCTCAACCAAACGTTTCTTGCAGTTGCAGATCAGACCTGCACAACGATCTGGAGTAATTTTGGACCACTCCTCTTCACAAAACTGTTTCATTGTAGCAATATTCTTGGGATGTCTGGTGTCAATCGCTCTCTTAAGGTCATGCCACAGCATTTCAATCGGGTTGAGGTCAGGACTCTGACTGGGCCACTCCAGAGGGTGTATTCTGTGCTGTTGAAGCCATTTTTGTGTTGACTTACTTGTATGCTTTGGGTCATTGTCCTGTTGCATCACCTATCCTCTGCGGAGCTTCAGTTGGTGGACAGATGGCCACACATTTTCCTATAAAATGTCTTGATAAACTCTGGAATTCATTTTCCCATCAATGACAACAATCCGTCCAGGCCCTGAGGCAGCAAAGCAGCCCCAAATCATGATGCTCCCTTTGCCATGTTTTACAGTGGGGATGAGGTTTTGATGTTGGTGTACTGTGCCTTTTTTTCTCCACACATAGTGTTGTGTGTTTTTCCCAAACAACTCAATTTTGGTTTCATCTGTCCACAGTATATTTTGCCAGTAGTGCTGTGGAACATCCAGGTGCTCTTTTGCAAATTTCAAACGTGCTGCAATATTTTATTTTGGACAGCAATGTCTCCTCCGTGGTGTCCTCCCATTTACTCCATTCTTGTTTAATGTTTTCCTTATTGTAGATGTGTCAACAAAAAATGTTAGCATGTGCCAGAGATTTCTGTAGGTCTTCTTTACCTCATGAAGCATTCTGCGCTGTGCTCTTGCAGGCATTTTTACAGGACAACCACACCTCGGGAGAGTAGCAACAATGCTAAACCTTCTCCATTTGTAGACAGTCTGTCTTACCATGGACACATGAACATCAAGGCTTTTGGAGATACTTTTGTAACCCTTTCCAGCTTCACGCAAGTCAACAATTCTTGATCGTAGGTCTTCTGAGAGCTCTTTTCTGCAAGGCATGGTTCACATCAGACAGTGCTTCTTGAAACCAGTAAACCTACAACAGGTGTGTGTTTTTAAAGGGCAGAACAACTGTCAGCAACATATCCAATATCATCACACTGATTGGAGTCAAGGTTTGCTCACTCCTGGCTCCAATTAACTCTTGGGGATGTCATTAGGCTAGGGGCTCACATACTTTTTCCTCCCTGCACTGTGAATGTTTACATGTTATGTGCAATTAAACCATGACAACATCTAATGTTTGTGTAGTATTATTTTCAGCAGACTGTGTTTGTCTCTTGTTGTGACTTAGATGAAGTTCAGAGCACATTTATGACCAATTCATGCAAAACTCCACGTAATCCCAAGGGGTTCACATACTTTCTCTTGCAACTGTAGCTTTGTTTTTCCAATTTTCAGCTCGCTTCTCAATTACTTCTTTCTTATATTTAGCTTTTGACTTAGTTGTCTTTAAAAGGCCTCATTTATTTACCTTCCTTAATCATTGGTTCTTCACTTTTCTGGATGTAATCATTCAAGCTGTGTTTTTCTTCTTCCACAGTGTGTTTTACTTGTAGGAGTCCTCGACCACCCTCTGCTCTTGGTAGATATAATCGGTCAACATCACTTTTAGGGTGCAAAGCATGATACATTGTCATAAGCTTCCTTGTTTTTCTGTCCAAATTGTCAAACTCCATCTGGGTCTAGTCAATTATTCCTCCAGAGTATCGAATCACAGGTATAGCCCAGGTATTTATGGCTTTTATGATGTTTCCTCCATTCAATTTGGACTTTAATATCTTGTGAATTTGTTGAATGTACTTGGCTGAAGTTAATTCTTTGACTTTATTATGCATTAAGTCAGAGGCCTCTAAAATCCCCAAGTACTTGTAGCCTTCTTCTAGTTTTACTGCCTTTATCATTTCTTCATTCTCAAGTTCTATTCCATCATCTTCTATGACCTTGCCTGCTTTGGTTGCCATTGTTGCACATTTGTCAATTCCAAACTGCATACCAATGTCTTGGCTAAATTCTTTTGTGCTTTCAATTAATAAATTCAGTTCAGCTTTTGTTTTATCAAACAGCTTCAAATCATCCATGTATACCAAGTACTAAATTTTCAGTCCTTTCTGTGCAAATTCGTATCCACAGTTCATCTTCTTCAAAATGATTGTCAGTGGTAGCATTGAGAGTATAAAAAGTGGGGGGTGAAAGGGAATCGCCCTGCAAAATGCCTTGTTTAATTTCAACTTCACCCAGTTCTTCTTCATTAGCTATAAGCTTCGTTTTCCAGAGGTTCATTGAAGTTTCCATGAATTTTTGTATGTTGCTGCTGATGCCAAAGATTTTCGGGCATTTCTTGATCCAGCTATGGGGAACTGAATCAAACGCTTTCTTATAGTCTATCTAAGCCATGAACAGGTTGGTTCTCTTTTCTTTGAATTCTTTAGGATTAGCTTGTCAATCAGCAATTGGTCCTTTGTTCCTCTTGAATTTTTGCAGCATCCTTTATGTTCTACAGGAAACAAGTTATTTCTTTCCAAGTATCCATAAATTTGGTTTGCAATGATACCAGTAAGGAGCTTGTATGTTGTTGGCAAACAGGTGATTGGCCTATAGTTTCCAGGGTCCTTTCCTTTTTCTTTATCTTTTTGGATCAACAATGTCCTTGTCATCCATTCATCATTTTCAGGTGTTTTTAAGACCTGGTTCATTTGGGCTGCCAATCTTTTGTGCGCACTTGTAAGTGCCTTTAACCAGAAGCCATGTAACTCATCTGGTCCAGGTACACTCTAGTTCTTCACTTTTCTTGACTGTCTTTGCACCATTTCTTTTGTTATTTTCACATCTTCCATTTTATGCACTTTAATAGAATCCTCAATCTGTTTGATCCATTTTGCATTTCTGTTGTGGTTCTTGTTGTTTTCCCACAAATTCTTCCAGAATTTCAGAGCTTTCTCTTTATCAGGCTTTTCATTTGTTCTTACTCCATCTCCACTTTCTAAGCTTTTATGAAACTGGTGCTGATTTGCTCTGAACTGTGAGTTCAACAATCCTCTGTTTCAGCTCTTCAATTACTACCGCAATCTCCTTATTCTCCAAATCATATCTTACTTCCAGGCTGCTTTTGACCTGCTTGTTCTTTAACTGACCTTGTCTTAGGTTCTTCAAGTTGCTCAAGTCTCCATGAAATTTTTTGATCTTCAATTCCAACCAGATTTTCCATTTAGGTTTCCTCTTCTTGCCTCTTTGGTTCTTTTGTATTTTCAAACCCAATTCTTTGGTGGTTATGAAGGCTGCTGCATACATCAGCTGGTTTGTTTCAGCTAATGTAGTGGTTTGAATGGTTTGCACGGCCTCATTGACCTTTTTTAGTATTTTTCTCAATTCTTTCCGGTTCACTTGGTTCAGCTTTGGCAAACGTGTTCTTTTGGCATCTTCCATTTGATGCTTTATTTTCTCAGCTAATTGAGCAATATCTGTTGGTGTTAGTTGGTCTCAGGCTGCTGTCGCTAAATGCCAGGTCTGTTGTTCATAAGGCCCCCCTCATCCGGGACTTGATAACTGATGAGGGCGCAGACCTGGCATGTATTACTGAAACATGGCTGGGCCCTGAGGGAGGAGTCCCCCTCGTCGAGATGTGCCCAGCCGGATTTCAGGTGCTACACCAGCCGAGAGCCCAGGGAAGGGGTGGCGGTGTGGCTATTGTAGTCCGGGAGTCTTTAGTACCTCGTAGGATCCCTGCTCCGGAGCTTGTCGGGTGTGAGTCCCTGCTAGTGAAGCTGGACCTCAAGGGTCAAGTGGGGTTGCTGCTTACGTACCTGCCTCCCAACTACGTTGCAGCAGCCCTCCCCTCGCTCCTCGAGTCAGTAGCCGAGCTAGCGGTTGAGTTCCCTAGACTTATAGTTCTGGGGGACTTTAACTTGCCTTCGCTCGGTGAACACTCTGATGGAGCGCAGGAGTTCATGGCTTCCATGACAGCCATGGGCTTGACTCAAGTAATTCGAGGCCCAACTCACTTAGCGGGTCACACGCTTGACCTCGTATTCCTCTCGGAGCAGTGGAGTTACGATCTTGGTCTGAGGGGTAATGAGATCATACCCCTGTCGTGGTCAGACCACTACCTACTGAGGCTAGACTTCCGGAGGCCAAACCCCCACCGTAGGGAGGAGGAACCGACCAGCTGGTTCCGCCCCAGGCGACTGATGGATCCTGTTAGGTTCCAGACGGAGCTTGGGGTTATTCCTGATACCCTCGCCCACAGTTCGGCGGAGACCCTCGTCGCTGCCTGGCACTCGGCAGCTTCGGAATCTCTTGACCGGATTGCGCCGCTACGGCCCCTCCGGGTCAGCGGCCCCCGGAGGCCTCCTTGGTTTACTGAGGAGCTCCGGGAGGTAAAGCGCCGGAGGAGACGCCTAGAGCACTCGTGGAGGTCTGATAGGTCCGAGTCGAAACGGGCACTTTTGACAGCATGCACCAAGGAGTATATTCGGACTTTAAGAACAACAAAAAGAACATATATTGCCTCCTTGGTAGCGTCCGCCGAGTCACGCCCAGCTGCCCTGTTTAGGATAACCCGCTCCCTCCTAAATAGGAGGGAGACGGGGGACTCCCTACAGGGTAAGGCTGAGGAGTATGTCCAGTTCTTGGCGGACAAAGTTGCCCGGTTTCGAGCGGACCTAGACTCCACCCCAGTAGATCCAGCCGAGACACAGGGAGAAAACTTGGCAAACCATCTCTGGGTTGAGTTTCAGGAAGTTGCCTCTGGGGATGTGGACAAGGCTATGCGAGCTGTGAGTGCCTCCACCTGCATACTGGACCCGTGTCCCTCCTGGCTGGTTGCCAACAGCAGTGAGGTGACACGAGGCTGGATCCAGGCGGTTGTTACTGCATCTCTTCGGGAGGGGTGCTTTCCCACCGCGCTTAAGACAGCGGTGGTAAGACCCCTCCTGAAGAAGCCGTCTTTGGATCCAGCTGTTTTAAACAACTATCGTCCAGTCTCCAACCTCCCCTTTGTAGGGAAGGTTGTTGAGAAGGTGGTGGCTCTCCAGCTTCAGCGTACCTTGGAGGAAGCTAACTATCTTGACCCCTTCCAGTCTGGCTTCAGACCCGGTTACAGCACAGAAACCGCTTTGGTCGCATTGACTGATGATCTCTGGAGGGCTAGGGATGGAGGCCATGCTTCCATCCTGGTTCTCCTGGACCTCTCAGCGGCTTTCGATACCATCGACCATGGTATCCTTCTGCGACGACTGCGGGAGATAGGGGTGGGCGGCACTGTTTTGCAGTGGTTCTCCTCCTATCTCTCGGACAGGTCGCAGTCGGTGTTAGTGGGGGGGCAGAGATCGTCCCTGAGGCCCCTAACTTATGGGGTGCCGCAGGGGTCGGTCCTATCCCCCCTACTATTTAACATTTACATGAAACCGCTGGGCGAGATCATCCGAAGGCACGGGATAAAATATCATCAATATGCGGACGATACTCAGTTGTATCTGTCCGCCCCGTGCCAACTCAATGAAGCGGTGGACGTGATGAGCCGGGGACTGGATGCCGTTAAAGACTGGATGAGAGCAAACAAGCTGATACTCAACCCAGACAAGACCGAGTGGCTGTTGTGTTTCCCTCCCAAAAATTTGACCACCATACCATCACTCAGGCTGGGGGGACAAAATTTAAACCCCTCAGAAAGGGCCCGCAACTTGGGAGTCCTCCTGGATTCACAGCTAACTTTTGACCACCATCTTTCAGCTGTGACCAGGGGGGCATTTGCCCAGGTTCGCCTGGTGCACCAGTTGCGGCCCTACCTGAATCGGGAGGCCCTCACAACAGTCACTCGAGCCCTTGTGATCTCTAGGCTGGAATACTGTAATGTGCTCTACATGGGGCTGCCCTTGAAGAGCATCCGAAGACTACAGCTAGTCCAGAACGCGGCCGCGCGAGTGATCGTGGGCGCACCACGGTTCGCCCATATAACACCGATCCTCCGTGAGCTGCACTGGCTACCTGTTGGTCTCCGGGTGCACTTCAAGGTCTTACTCACCACCTATAAAGCGCTCCATGGTAGTGGATCTGGCTATTTGAGAGACCGCCTTCTGCCGATTACCTCCCTGCGCCCCATCAGATCGCATAGAGTTGGCCTCCTCCGTATCCCATCCGCCAGTCAGTGCCGACTGGCGACTACTCGGAGGAGAGCCTTCTCTGTTGCGGCTCCGACACTATGGAACAATCTCCCCGTGGAGATTCGTACCCTCACCACCGTCCAGGCCTTCCGCACAGCCCTCAAGAACTGGCTAGCCCGTCAGGCCTGGGGATAATTTGATTTTGCCCCCCCCGAATGCTGAGTGAATGTTGAGTTTTATTATCTAATCTTTACTTTGTGCACATTTCTTTTTTGTTATTGTCCCACACTTCCTTTCCCTTTGTGACTGTAAGCCGCCCTGAGTCCCCTCAGGGAAAAGGGCGGCCTATAAATAAACAAATTATATAAAATTATATAGTTCTTTAGTGTTTCCTTGTTCTTTATCTTCATCCATTTCAGCATCCTCTTCCTCCCTTTCCTCCTCAGTTTGCTTTTGAGTTTGCAGATCATTCTTGATGTTACTTTTCTTTGTTGGTATACTCAGACCATTAGTTGCTTTCTCTTCGATTCTTATTAATTCTGCTGTAGTGAAAAATTTGTGGCTTAGAATTACACGTCGTTGGTCCATTAGCCTTTGTTCACTGATATCACAATCCGTGTGGTTCACCTTCCAAATCTGATACGTTGTTGTTGTTGTTGTTGTTGTTGTTGTTGTTGTTGTTGTTATTATTATTATTATTATTATTATTATTATTATTATTATACAATTGTATCACAGCGGCCAGTTGTTTCGCCGGATTTGGCATTGGTTACTAGTCGGGCCCCACCCAGGGGCCTAGGACATCGTAACGTATTTTTGTAATATGCGTGCAGATCCAAGCAGTGCGGCTTTTTGCATTTGACTGATGGTGATTTTGTCAATTTTTAACTGTTTTAAATGTAATTCCAGTGCTTTTGGAATAGCACCCAGTGTGCCAATTACCACTGGAATTACCACTGCTGGTTTGTGCCATAGTCGTTGAATTTCAATTTTTAAGTCCTGATATTTTGCCATTTTTTCATGTTCCTTCTCGGCGACCCTGCTATCACCTGGTATTGCGATGTCTATGATTGTGACCTTATTTTTCTCAACCAGCGTGATGTCTGGTGTATTATGCGCCAGTATTTTGTCTGTTTGTATACGGAAATCCCACAAGATCTTGACCATCTGATTTTCGGTGACTTTTTCAGGCTGATGTTCCCACCAGTTTGTTGCTGTTTTAATATTATAATTTTTGCACAAATTCCAATGGATTGTTATTATTATTATGTTGCTTTGTATGTACATTGAGAGCTTCTGTACAGGAGACAAATTCCTTGTATGTCTAATCACACTTGGCCAAATGAAGTATTCCATTCTTTTCATAAGTCTAGGTAACATCAATGCCAGAATCAAGAGGAAAGGGCAAGCAGAATAAGCAGTATTGCCTCTAGATGTTGGTGGAGATTCTCAATTATCCAGGTCATGGTTGTCCCACAGGTGCTTTTTTCCAAATAGCAACTGGACTTTCTTGTTTTTTGGTTGAAAACATTCGCTTCTCATCCAAGAAACTTCTTCAGTTCTAACTCAGTTCCATTATACCGAAGAAGCTTCTTTGATGAGATACAAAACATTTTCAAACAAAAAACAAACAAACCAGAAAGTTTGGTTGCCTTTTTTGGGGGAAAAAACCCCACGTATGGGATATTGCCTCTAGAATTAGCTGGTACCTCTGAATATGGACCCTAAGACAATAAGACCTAAAGTGTAGCCCTGTGAAGAATATCAGGAAAGAAGCAGCAAGTTCAAATTGCACTTCTCAGCATCTCCAAGGGATGCTGAAGATCAGTAGTTTCAAGACATTTCCAGGAGTAATTTTAACACTAACTCTACATTGCAATGCTGACATTGAAGAGAAAGTGGTAGAAATCCATAAAACTGCTCCACAAAATTGTACTGGGGTGTATTGCCCTGCACTGTAATCACCCATATGTATAGGTCTGTGTTTCTAAGCTACATGCTGCCTTGGTTAAGAAATGAAACTGAGTTTCTGGCTGTGCAGCAAAAAGGATGTGCCTTTGATTTTCAGTGGCTCTTTGGCCATTTCTTGAGGACAGCATCCAACCTACAGTTTGGGAGCACCATTGTGATCCAGAGCAAAAGTTCTCCTTATTGAGAGGAATATAAACAATGCAGATGGGAGTGGGGAGCATTATCTGCCAAGGATAAACCTTCCTCCACAAAGCTAAACACGAAAGGCCTTTGGTTGGCCATGGAACAGTTGCAGAGATTGGACCACAATTCAAATGAAGCTTCTACAAACCACCACACTTAGACTTAACCTAGAAGTTGGTAGAAGTGAGATAACCCACCCATCACTTTTTTTTCACCTTGTGTTTCTTCTCCCAACCCCAACTTTTGTCTTCTCTGCTCTTCTTCAGGGTTGTCCCTGGTGGTGGGCTTGGTCCTGTACATCTCCAGCATCAATGACGAAGTGATGAACCGTCCCAGTGGTTCCGAGCAGTATTTCCAGTATCGCTATGGATGGTCCTTCGCATTTGCTGCCTCTTCTTTCTTGCTCAAAGAGGTACAGAAGAGAAATCAAAACATTTCCATTCTAGCAGGCACCGCTCATTGTTAGACTTCCCTTCATATTTTATTGCTGAGTCAAAATGTAATTAGTTTTGTTTGGGCTCAGTGGGTTGTGTGAACACAATGAACTATGTGTCAGGCCATTTGTTGTTGTGACTTATAATATTTTCTAAAGTCCCTCACTTTGGCTTGTCTATGTTGTTGTTGAATCAGCACACTACTTGGATGATTCTATGCGTTACAAGAGAGGAAAAAGATTCAGCTGTCAAAGTGTGATTTTAAAAAATCATGGTTCACTGCAATGTGTGAATCCAGTGTGCCTCAAAATAGCGTTTTCCAGGCTTAGGGTCGGAGCAGGAGGAATTGCTTGCCTTCTCTACCTCCCAGCTGGAAAAGCCTCATGGGACGTACTGGAGCTGCCAGCAATCTCCACATTTGAACTGCAACAGGAAGGACTTCTGAACAGTGCTGGACAGCATTTTAGAATCTGACCTGTGGACTGTAAGATGAACCCCACAGTGTCTTAAGTCGTTCTCTCCTGCCACAGTCACTTTGAGGCTAACAATCGGTCCACAAGAAAGTCTTTATTTGTATCATGCCATTGTAGTGAGAGTGAACCTTTTCGGCACCAAGTGTGCTAGCATGCATGCGCACCCAATGATAAGCAGGCCACTGTGCATGCGCAGGCCAGTTTTCGGCACTGCCATGGATCACACTCCGGAAAAGCCGACCTTCCGGGTTCTGGTGCACATGCGCACCTGATAATCAGCTGGCCATCACGCATGCACACAATTTTCAGCACTGCCACACACATGAAGGACAGCTGATCATCGTGCACATATGTGTGCCAGAAACCTGGAAGACAAACAGGCAGGATTGCATGTACTGGGCGACATGGCTTCACTTGCCACTTTGGCCTTAGGTTTGCCAACATGCCACTATTGCATTGTTGTTCCCCTTTTGCCTTGTAGAGCACAACATACAGAATATGTCACCAGGTTCATTTCAGGCAAATTTGTAGCATCCTGGACACCACAGTGGGTAGCTTGTGATGAGATGAAATGAGTTCCTGTCCACTAGGCCTGTCATCCTCAGTTTGTTGTTGTTGTTGTTGTTGTTGTTGTTGTTGTTGTCCTGGCCATTCCTTCCAAGAGAAATGGTAGGTATGAAGATACAGGTAATCCTAACTTACGGCCAATTGCTTAGTCATCATTGGAATTTACAACGCACCACCCCTGGTTCTGAGGTTCTGGCAGCCACCACTGCATTTTGGACACTGGACAACCAGACTGTATGTACAGACTTCCAGGGTCACATGGCCACATTTTGTAATACTTTTGCCGAAAACCTGGCATTTACTTCCGGATTTCAATAAAACTAGCCCATAGGGGGAACCATTGGTTTGCTTAATGATTGTGATATTCACTTAACAATCACCACAAAAAAGTTTGGAAAATCGGGTGGTCACATGAGCAACTTTAAGACTGGCATGGCTTACGACTATGATGGGCAGATTCCTTTTAACTTGTACAACCCTGTGTTTTTCTTTAATCTTGTAAGTCGATTGCTCAGTTTTCCTCAGAGAAAGGATAATATCTTTAAATGCTGAGCCTGACAAGTGCAGAGAGAAATGGATTCAGAGTAATTTTTAAAAGTGCAGCCAAAATGTTTAATTTAAGGAACTTTTGTGGCTGCCTATCTTACATAGCAAATTGAAGTGGCTTATAACAAACAATGCAGGTAGTCCTTACGACCACAACTGACCCCCAAATTTCCGTTGCTAAGTAAGACAGCTGTTAAGTGAGCTTGCCCAGTTTTATGTTTTTTCTTGCCACTGTTATTAAGTGAATCACTGTAGTTTTTAAAGTTAGTAACACTTAACAGTTATGTCAATCTGGCTTCCTTATTGACTTAGCTTGTCAGAAGGTCACAGAAGGTGATGATCACATGATTCTGGGACATTTCAACCATCATAAATATGAATCAATTTCCAAGCAGCTGAATTGTGATCACGGGGATGCTGCAATGGTCATGTCATTTTTTCCCCAGTATCATTGTACCTTTGAACATGATGGCGAACCTATGGCTCACATGCCCGAAGTGGCACTCGGAGCCACGTCATCTGACATGTGTGGCATCACCCATTCCTCTTTCTGGTGCGTATGTGCGCATGACGATCAGCTGGCCTTCATGGGTGCGCCAGTGCTGGAAACTGGAAGAACTGGTCTTCAATTTTCCGGCATGAGCATGTGCTCCAGCCAGCTGATTCATCTCTTGCACATGCACACCGGAAACCCACTAGGCAGCTCCTCTTCTGGGTTGTGGCCCCGACGAGTACACTTGTACACGCACATGTGTAGGCCAATGTTCGGAATAACAGAATAATAGGGTTAGAAGGGACCTTGGAGGTCTTTTAATCTAACCCCTTGTTCAAGCAAGAGACCCTTTACCATTTCAGACAAAATGGTTGTCCAGTCTCTCCTTAAAAACTTCCAGTGCTGGACCACCTACAACTTCTGAAGGCAACTTCTGTTCCTCCGATTAATTGTTCTAACTGTCAGTAAATTTCCTTGTTCTAGGTTGCTTCTCTCCTTGATTAGATTCCATCCATTGCTTCTTGTTCAGCCTTCAGGTACTTTGGGGAATAGATTGATACCCCCCCTTCTTTGTGGCAACCCCTTAAATATTGGAAAAGAGCCATCTCCTAGGGATGCCTTGAATTTCAGGTGGGAGACTATTCCAAAGGTCTGGGGCAGATATAGGGAAGGTGCACCTTTGAGGTTCTGTCAAATGACAGCTACTAAGGGAAGGGAACTGGAGTGTGTTCACCCTGTTTAAGAAGTGCAGTGATGGCTAATCTTTTTGCGTGCACCCATCATGCAATGTGTGTGCAGACCACCACCACCCCTGTGTTCCCCCTGCCCCCTGCTCATGTGCGTGCAATCCCCCTGTGCTCCCCCCAATTTGCGCATGACCCCCTGCATGCGACCTACTGCCGCACATGTGTGGCAGAGACCCCAAAACCTGCTGGCCAGCGAGAGGCACACATGCATGCACAGTGGAGCTGATCTGGGGTGATGGCTCATGTGCCCACAGAGAGGGCTCTGTGTGCCACCTGTGGCATGCATGCCATAGCTTTGCCATCACGTATGTAGTTGGATAGGCAGATACTCTCAGGGAGAAGTGGTTCTGCAAATAACCTGGCCCTTTGCTACATAGAGCTTTATAGGCGGTAACCAGCACGTTGAATTGCACCTAAAAAGCAAATTGTAACCAGCGCAGCTCACACAGCAATACAAGTAATACTCAAATTACAACCATTCATTTAGATATGAAGTTACACTGGCCTTGAAAACAGTTACTTATGACCAATCCTTATATTTAGGACCATTGCAGCATCCCCATGGTCACATTATCAACAGGAGTAACGTGGGTGAACTGCAGGGCATGCAGAAGTATACACACCCCTGCATTATGGGCCAGTTGCAGCTTCCAGATAGTCTCCAAGGGTAGCTCCATGTAGAGTGCAGTGCAGTAATTGAATGAAGTGACTTAAGGCGTGAATGACAGTGAGGAAGGAAATGTAGAAATATATTTCAAAGATACGTCCGAGAATGGGAATTTCCAGTGGTTGCAATAGTTTCAATGTTTTTAAAAAAGAAACTGGGGGATTTTCACTGCTGATTGATTTGATTCTGAGTAACTTGATTTGATATCTTCAATTTCTGTTATTGGTGAGAAAAGCTATCAAATTTCATACAAAAAATATCTCGGTTTTTGCCTATCCCAATTATTCCTGTTCAAACCAAAGCAAATAAAAAGAAGGAAAACGATGTTTTGAGCATCCAAAGATATTGACCTCCCCTGGATATTCCTTCAAACTGTATGAACTTAGAACATTAAAATATTCATCTAGAAACAGCTTTTACCTTGAAAATTGTATTAAGATTATTTCTTAATAATCTTTTTTACAAGTTTTAAAAAAT
Source organism: Thamnophis sirtalis (assembly GCF_051295495.1). Classification (NCBI taxonomy): domain Eukaryota; kingdom Metazoa; phylum Chordata; class Lepidosauria; order Squamata; family Natricidae; genus Thamnophis; species Thamnophis sirtalis. The sequence continues at coordinate 118,229,758 of NW_028261384.1, forward strand.
GTTTAGCAGAAAATGAGGACAATATTAGACCTTTACTTTTAAGGATGGTCTCAGGGAGTGAATCCTTTTGCCCCCTACAGGTAGTCCTCGACTTACAACCACAATGGAACTCAAAATTTCTGTTGTTAAGTGAGATGGTTGTTAAGTGAATTTTGCCCCATTTTATGACCTTTCTTGTCACAGTTGTTAAGTGAATCATTGCAGTTGTTAGTAACAAGGTCGTTAAGTGAATCTGGCTTCTCCATTGACTTTGCTTGTCAGAAGGTTGCCAAAGGAGGTCACATGACCCTGGGACACTGCAACCATCAAGCATCCAAACTTTGATCATATGACTATGGGGCTGCCCCAACAGTTGTAAGTGTGAAAACTAGTCCTAAGTTGCTTTTTAATGTGCTATTGTAACTTTGAATGGTCATTTAATGAACTGCTATAAGTTGGGTTTTTGCATTGATGTTTATGGGCAGCAGGATGTTTAAAATGTGAACAAGGAGATCACATTTGCAGAAAATAACATTATCCTTTAAGTCCCGCTTTCTGTGTCCCTCGTTCCTCTTTTTCAGAAGAAAGGTTGTATAGCTAGTCCTCCTCTTTGTTCTGACCGAGGCTTCCCAAGAGCCTGAAGCAAACTCCTTGTCCTGACAAAAAACCCTTTAATTAATTCTGCTCATTCACATCCAGCAAAGTCTTTCAAGAGAGGATGTACAGTCACAGACCTTATCTGGCTTGGAGAGCTGCCAGGCCGATCTCTGAAAAACTTGGCAAGGAGTCTCGAAGAGTCAATTAAGTGAACTAATTGTTTCCTGCAAACTCCACTCCCCTTTCGCTACTCTTTTATGTCCTCTGGAAGGGGGCATTCATCGTCCACCTGTGGCCTTACTCCCAAGTCGACCCCTGTTCTTTAGCTGTTCCCTTCGTCTGGCCACACTGCACATGCATGCACTAAGAACAGTCTCCAGCTGTTCGTCTGCCTCACTGATGTCTGACTCTGAAGGCAGCTGATAACTGGCATACGGCCCTGGCCCCCTCACTGCCTCCGACACAGAGCCCTCATCAGAGGCTTCCCCAGACTCCAGGACTGGCCCATGTTCCTCCCCAACCTCCTCACTGTCTGAATCTGCTGCCAGCTCTGCTGGTGTGCCCCAACACTCTTATGACCAGTGAGTCATGTAGTGATTGTTCAGAGTTACAATGGGCCTTCTGAGTTGCGGGTATTTATGATCTAATTTGGAAATTCCGACAGCTGCCCATCTGCCTGTTTTCACGTGAATGTACGTTAGATACTCAACCGCTGGCCCACACTCATGGTCACTCATAGCATCCCGTGGTCACGTTACCATGTTTTGCAATGTCTGCCAAAAACTGGCACATACTTCTTGCTTTCAGCAAAACTGTTCCATAGAAAACCCTTGGTTCGATTAACAATTGCAATGTTCTCTTAATGACTGCTGCAGAAAAGGTCATAACATTGGACCGGTCATGTGGGTAACCCGTTTTACGGCCATTGTGACTTACGACCATGATGTGCAGACTCCATCACAGTCTTAAGTTGAGGACCTCTTGTAATCCTCTACAGAAGCAGGCGATCCAAGAACAAGTGTCCCAAAGGTCCTTTTTAGGAGGCAAGTGTACTTTCTTGTTTTTACTTTAAAGACATTTCTCTTCTCACCCAAGAAGCTTCTTCAGCTCTGAATAGATGGTGCGGAATAGAAGGATTTATACTCCTTGCAGACATTTGATGAACCATCAGCACCACTCAGGTGACCCTGAGGAAACAGATAAACTTCCAAGTGCTTCAACAACCTTCTAAAAGGATGCAAATCCTCCCATTCCCCACCATCCAGTCAGAGCTGAAGAAGCTTCTTGGACAAGAAGTGAAAAGTCTTCAAAGAAAGAACAAGGAGGTACATTGGCCTCCTGAAAAACACCTTTGGGACAACCATGACTGAGAATCTTTATAGACCCAAGAACAAGTCCCATGTTGACATCTGTTTGTTTGTTTTATCATACTAATTTCGCAAAACTCCATCCTGTTTCTCCCACAGAACAAGTTAAGCTGATTGCTTGGAATACCTTTTTTTTTTTTTTTGCATTTCAAAAGTATTGGAAAAATCTGTTGTCTTCGCAAGGACACAGAAGGCTGACTCTAGGCTTAAAGGAGTCTTCTGCATGACTCTCTCTGCTGCAACCTCTCTTCTTAATGCTACTTTATGTCTTATAGAGGCTGCCTGTGTAGGACAAATTCTGTTCATCATAGCAAAATCATATTCTGACAATTTTTCTCTTTGGGCAAACAATGTCCTTATTTTGTCCCCACCCATTAAGTCATTGCTAGCTGTACCCATCTAATAGTAGTTTCTCTCTTGTTCCAAAAGCATCCAGCAAAAGTACTCTTAAGGCATGCAAGACAAGCTGTGACCCATTGGGTCATCCTTTCAAAGATATTTCCTTACCTAAAGAGGGAAACAGAATGACCACAGGCAGGCAAAATGATAAAAAGAACAAGAGCAACCTCTGAATTCCTGCTGGCTTCCCCAATTGGGCTTCCTTGTGAGAAGCTAGCAGGGAGCATTGGAAACAATGATTGCACAATTTCTTTTTTCTACATTCACGTCCCCTTCCCCTTTTATTCCTCTGCACTTTTTAAATCTTAATTTTTAATACATTTCTTTATTTTGTAGTTGCATCATATAATCTTTAATAAAATTAAAGATTGGGGGGGGGACGGGACCACGATCACTTGATCACAAATAACTGCAGAGATGCCCTGGCAGCTTTAACTTGTCAATACATATTCTAGACAAAAACAAAAACAGAATAACAGAGTTGGAAGAGATCTTGGAAGTCTTCTAGTCCAACCCCTTGCTCAGGCAGAAAACCCTATACCAGGAGTCATCAAACTTGGCAACTTTAAGACTTGTGGACTTCAACTCCCAGAATCCTCCAGCCAGCTTGTACTAGAAGACCTCCAAGATCTCTTCCAACTCTGTTATTCTGTTTTCACTACTTTTAACAGTATTCTAAAAGATATATTTACCATAAGAGGCAGCACTTCTGCTTCTTCCCTATAGAATGTCCAATAACGAAGGATGCTGAACTGGTCTTTGTTGCTTCTTTGCCAGTTTCCTTCAACCAGTCTGCTTCAATCACTTTCTTAATGCCCCCCCCCCCCAACAACAACAACAATCTGCTCAGGGAGTGGTTCCTTAGGAACTTACCACCATCAGTTCTGCTCTACAGGATCTAGTGATTGGCGCAATCATGGCATCTCTGGGGCTCTTTCTGCTTGTTGTCTTCCCATGTAGTTCTTTGTTTCATACTGTTTTAACTTGAGAGATCCCCAACGGAAGGGGGTGGGGGGAGACACGATCTAAAGCTGCCAATGAGAGTCAAGTAAGGTTGACCAGATTAAGAGGCAAACACAAAGTAGATCTAAAACTAATTTTATTAGAACTATAACAGGATCTTGAAAGTGTCAGTGTGCTCCTCTGAGAATTGTTGTTGTTATTTGGTCATACTGTCAATCAGATGTTCAAGCTGGAATTGCATCTTTATCCACATACACAATCACTCCACGCGCAGGTGGAAACATATGACTAGTTTTCCACCCACCCCAATTACTTGCATAGGGATTATTCTTTATACTATTTATGTTGTTTGTATTTTTGGTCATGGATTGCACCAGTGAGGCTAAAGCCAATTTCGTTGTATACATGATGTACAATGACAGTAAAGGCTATACTATACTATACCAAGATCTTTCCAAGGTACAGGCAGAGGGCAGACAATCATTCATTTAGTGGCTGTTTGAAGTTATAGCAGCACTGAAAAAAATGACTTATGATCAATCCTCAACCTTACAACCGTGAGAGCATCCCCACAGTTGCAGGATCAAAATTGAGGTGCTTTGCAAACAGCATGGATTTGTGAGGGTTTCAGCATCCTAAGGTCACATGATCACCATTTGTGGCCCTCCAAGTCAGCTCCCAACAAGCAAAGCCAATGGGGAGAGCTGAATTTAGTTAACAACCATGTGATTCACTTAAAAACAGTGGCAAAAAACGCTTATGAAATCAGGTGTGGCAGCCACTTTGCTTAGCAATGAAAATTCTTGCCCAATTCTGTCAAGGACAATCTGTACAAAGAAAATTATACATAGATATAACATATTATCCCCATAGAATCTAAGGTTCACAACTACAGATATTTCTTCTCTTACAAACAATTCATTTAGTGGGCGTTTGAAGCTACAGTGGCACTGAAAAAATTGCCTTATGACCATGTTTCACCTTACAACAATACAGCAGTTCCATGATCACATGATCAGAATTTGGATGCTTGGCAACTGGCATGTATTTATGAGGGTTGCAGTATCCCAGAGTTATGCCATTCCCTTTTGCAACCTTCTGGCAATCAAAATGAATGAGGAAGCCAGATTCACTTAACACCTGTGGTATTGATTTAACTATTGCAGTGATTTGCTTAACAACTATGGCAAGAAAGGTAGTAAAAGAGAAAGATGTGAGGAATTCACTTAACAACTGACTCAATTAGCAACAGAAATGTTGGACTCAATTGTGATCATGCAGTAAGTTGAGGGGTTCCTGTGCAGTGAAAACTATTTGTCATTGTATTTTATTCCACCCAATTGCTCCCCAATCGGGAAGTGTCCTGTTCAGAGTTACTAATATTGGTGGTGCTTGTCTTGTGTTGTGTCTTTCACGATGACCGACTGTTGCCTCTGTGTTCTAATCTCGACCCTTCCTTCTGTCTCTGCTCTGCAGGGTGCAGGTGTGATGTCCGTCTACCTCTTCACCAAACGTTACGCGGAAGAGGAAATGTATCGCCCGCACCCGGCCTTCTATCGCCCTCGCTTGAGCGACTGTTCTGACTACTCGGGCCAGTTCTTGCACCCTGAAGTGTGGCACCGTGGGCGCAGCCCCTCTGACATCTCCAGTGATGTTTCCATCCAGATGACTCAGAACTACCCACCAGCCATCAAGTATCCCGAACATATGCACATATCAACATCACCTTGCTAGACCTGCCATAGAACATGGTGGACAAGGAGCCTGGCCTTTGCTTGTAGACTACATTGTCCAATCCCCCTAGCTCCCCATGAGGCTGCCCTACTAATGGGGACCTCATTCCTTCTTTGAACACCTTCTACCACCTGCTTTGCTATAAATGCCATCTCTCTCTCTCTCTTGCTCTCTCTCTCTCTCTCTCTCCCTCCTTCTCTCACTCTCTCTTTTTCCCTTTCTCCCACTTCCTTCTTCTAAAGCTAGTGGGAGTCTTCCAAGCCACCTATGGAATTGCTGGTGTTCATGTTGGAAAACTGTTCTCATTTTGGATTCTTCCAGGAAGCTCCACCATCCAATGAAAAATTCTTCCTTACCCTTTCCTACCTTCCTGGTCCCCCACAGACCAGTGGAAGAAGTGGCACAAAGGAACATGTTTTCTACTCCTGCGATGCTGCCTCAAATGTTTTCTCCTTTCACCCAGAGAGTTGGAATTGCCATCAAGAAACAGCTCACCAAGCATGCTTCCCTCAACCTGCTCCCCAAAGATTTGAAAAAATGGGGTTGTTGAAACCATCTCTGCTTTTCAAATCTCGAGAGGAAGAATTACCAAATGCTGGGTTTTTTAAAAAAAAAAATCAATTCCGATCGGAGAGGTTCAGTTTCCCCATCTTTGCACATAATTACTTTACTCTTACTGGCAATGTATTTCGTTTCCTGACATCAAATGGCATCTTACTTTATTTTCCTCCATGCCAAAAACACCATTCAGCTTTATCCATCAGCGAACAGTAAATCTTGCATGTGTTAGTAAGAAATGACAGGTAATATATATATATATATAGGGATACCATATTGGTTTGACTACGAATGGCCTGGTCCAATGAAGTATCTTACTGTTTTTCTTTCCATTTCAGGTAGTCCTTGACTTATGACCACAACTGAGACCAGAATTTCCTTGCTAAGCAAGTGGTTGTTAAGTGACTCAGCCTGATTTTATGGCTTTTTTTGGCCATGGTTATTAAACGAATCACTCTAGTGAATCACATAGTGACTCCTTAAGTGGCTCTGTCTTTCCCTATGAACTTTGCTTGTTAAAAGCTGGCTGGGAAAGTCGCAAATGGCAATCACATGACCCTGGGATGCTGCAACGGTCATAAACAAATGCCAATTGCCAAGTGCCCGAATTTTGATCATGTGATCATGGGGTTGCTGCAAAAGTTGTAAGAGTAAGGACTGGCCATAAGTCACTTTTTCCAGTGCTTGTAACTTCAAGCAGTGGCTAAATGAAGGGTTACAAGTTGAGGACTAACTGTATTCTGGAATGAAGCATAGTTCTGAGATTGTTGCTAGACTGATCTAGCAATTTCTCCAGGTTTTTTCCCCAAAAACTTTTTTAACTACAAATGATTTGTAGTTAGAAGCACCCCAAGTAATTTTCTGTACCCTGACTTCAGTTCTTGCTCCCTCGTTCTCACCTTCTAGTTGGGGGTGTCCAACTTGGCAACTTCAAGTCCCATGGACTTCAACTCCCAGAATTCATCCGTAGACATTAAAGTTGCAAAGGTTTGACATCCCTGTTCTAGATTCTGTCAACCAATGACTAGGCCACCTTTTTATACTGTCACAATCGACCCATTTTGGCAAGTTTTTGATATTGCTTCCAAGTCTCTTCTTGAAACCTTTGATATAATAGGGCATCATCACAGCAGGCTAACAGACGGATCCTATCAGGGATATTTTTTTCTGCAATCTCTGTTCTGTCATTGAAAGAAGTAACCTAGCTAACATCCACAACTGCTCCAAAGCTTTTCATGCCATTTGCCTTCTTGCTGACTCAACTTCCTGGCTGTTTCTCCATTTTTATTTTCTTCAATATTGTTAAGGACCAACTCCACAGGTTGTTCTTCAACCAGTTGTTCTTTTTCAAGAGACGTTTTCATTTGGACCCACCCTCCCCCATCAATAAGGACAATGAATACATCATTATAAAGGGGTGAGGGACTAACAGTGTCTTCCAGCCATCAATGCCTCAATTTCCACCTCCATCTTAAGCGACCTGGCCGTAGTTGGCCACAAATCCAAGTTCCTTACAACACAAGACTCTCTTCAGTCATGGTTCCTTCCATCTTGATGCCACGTAGGGCTGGCAAGGTGAAAACCACATTAAAGAAAAAAGAATTTCAAAGAGAGAAAAACCCACACTCATAAAGAAATAATTTAGTATCAACTTCCTCTTCCTTTTTATTTCAGACTTTATTCATTTTTGGTTTGCTCAATTTACTTACTGCTTTACTGCCTTCTCCATTTTAATTTCTTCTTAAAATTATTTATATTTTGGGGGCATCTGCTCCTTCGCTCTTAATTTTTAATTAACTGCATTTTCATCTTCCTTTTAATTAACTTCCATTTTCAATTTCTTGCAGATTTTATTGCTGGTGTAGACATCTATAAGCATTCCAGATGCTCAGTGTTTTTTTTTTAATGTTTTCCTTTCCCTGATCTAATTTAATTATTTATAATATTCCATTGTTTTAATATATATCCATTATCATGGTTTTTTTAAAAAAACCCACACCTTTTCCTGTTCCTCCTTTCTCTATGTTATTCAGCTACTCCTTTCTAGCTGCTGTGTATGCAGTGTTGAGCCAAGAAGAACAAAATATTGAAAAATGCAAAGAAATTTGGAAGAAAATGTCATGATAATCAACACGCCAATATAATTACTGGATAAAAAAGGAAAGGACAGTGCATTTGGTGGAAAAGTGAAGCAGTAAACAGTAAATGAAAAAGACGTGAGGAATCTTACTAGGTCTAAAGGGGTTATTTTTATGGAAATATAAAATGTTTTTGATGGAAATGAAATACAGGTAGTCCTTGAATTATAACCACATGGAGCCCATAATTTCTGATGCAAAGCAAGACATTTGTTAAGTCTTCCCCATTTTTACAACCTTTCTTGCCACAATTAAGTGAATCATTGCAGTTGTTAAGTTAATACCATGGTGGTTAAGCGAATCTTCCCCATTGACTTTCTTGTCAGAAGGTTGCAAAGGGGGATCACATGATCCTGGGACTGCGGGAATGTATTTATGACTGCAACTGTCATAAATACATGCCAATTGCTGAGCATTCAAACTCTGATCACATGACTATGGGATGCTATAATGGTCGTAAGTGTGAAAAATGGACATTTTTCAGTGCCATTGCCACTTCAAACGGTCACTAAACAAATGGTTGTAAGTTGAGGTCTACCTGTCCTTTCATCTCTGCTCCATGCGTACATATTGTGTAAGACAAGAGGACTGTATTTTTCCTTAGTGATCCCCCCCCCCCAGCCTATTTTTCTGGCCCATCATATAAGCAAAGTGGGGAAAATACTCCATTTTCTTTATGAGGAATGAGAAAGGAACATGGACTTATTGGATTAAGTGGCGCATCCATACCTATTTTGCAAGAGGGAGATCAATGTTTCTCAACCTTGGCAACTTTAAGATGCGTGAACTTCAATACAATACAATACAATAGCAGATTTGGGAGGGACCTTGGAGGTCTTCTAGTCCAAACCCTTGCCTATGCAGGAAACCCTATACGGTTCCAGACAAATGGCTATCCAACATCATCTTAAGACTTCCAGTGTTGGGCATTCACAACTTCTAGAGGCATGTTGTTCCACTGATTAATTGTTCAGGAAATTTCTCCTCAGTTCTAAGTTGCTTCTTTCCTTGATTAGTTTCCACCCATTGCTTCTTGTTCTACATTCAGGTGCCCTTCAATACCCAGAATCCCTGGCTGGCTGGGGAATTCTGGGAGTCGAAGTCCACATGTTTTAAACTTGTGAGGGTCGAGAAACGCTGGCTCAGGTGTTTTAATGGAAACGGAGGTCATTCCCAAATACAGAATTTTCCCTGTATTTACAACGCATCCTCCTTGGGAGAAGCAAAGGCCACCCTGCTCCTTTTTTTTTCTTTTAACCAGTTTGAAGCGATGGCAAAGAACTGCCTCAGAAGGCTGTTGAGGAAATGAACGAGCCATTGTGCACCGTAGAAGTAGGAAGAGCTGGCAAATCACAAGGATTTGTGAAGGATAAAGAATATCAGATCCCTCTGAATGGCTTTGAAAGGGAGAGGAAGAAAAAAATGCTGACTCAGATCTGGCACACCAAGAGCCTTCTTCCCCCCCCCCCCAATCCCCCCCCCCCCGCATGTCTCCTGCTGCTGCTGCGTCAGCATCAACTGCAGCTCAGTCTACCTTCAGGTATTGCGTTGGAGATCACAATCCAGCACAAAATCTATTTCGTACACATGCTTTTCCCCTTGTCCTCGCTCAAGGGCACCTCTCCAGGTGTTTTTATTTGCCATTTCCTTCTTCATCCCAGCTTATTCAAAGTAAAGGAGGAGTTGCTAAACTTGCTCTGTTTCAAGAGGGTGTGCCTGGCTTAAATAAGTCGTTCCTCTTCCCCGCATTTTTTTCTTTTTATAAAACAAAACAAACTTATCTCCTCTCATGCTTCCCGCAACAATCCTGCGAAGTAGGCCGGGCAGAGAGACAGCGATCCACCCAAAGTCAACCATTGAAGTTTCACAGCTGTATATAGTGACACTATAATAAGATACTCTAATCTTGGGGTAGGGTTGGGTGGGGGAATGGGGCTGGTATGAATTATGAAAACATCTGCCCTCTAGGAGGCGCTGTGAATGAACAGGTTCGTACAAATTGCTCTTTGCCCTGAATTAAGTTTCTAGTCCTTTTGATCTTATAGCTCTAAGAAAGCATTACTGTGGCAGATACATAGTAATATTGACTTCCGCTTCCTATTTAAAGGCTGCCTTTTCAGACAAAAGGACCAAGGCATAGCTAAGAGGAACGAACCACTGTAAACTCTGCATGGCTAAGTCTGAAGGCCTAGCTTTGTTCTTTGGTGTATTCTCTAGATTTTATGTGGCTTCAATCAGGATCACTTCTAGGTAGACCCATCCTATTCCTATTTATCTTGGATATTGTCCATAAACCAGTCCTTACAACCACCATGAGGGCAAAATGTTATTTCACAACTGAGGAGAAATAATCTATAATGCTCCAGAGGTCCACAAGATCATGTCTTGATTGGAAGGCAATCAGATGAGATGGAAGATAAGATCTCAAATTTTCCAAATTGTTTCCCATCTCCTGGAAAAGTCTTTATCCAGGGCCAGTAGTTTTCCTTTTGGGACACAACATCTGACCTCAATGAAGCTCCGATTTGACAACTAGGAAGATCCCGATGTTGGAGGGAAAAAATTCATAGAAACCGTAAGGCAGGAGTCCCCATGTCTGGGCTGCAGTTCACTGCCAGGCCTTTGGCCCGTTTGGAATTGGGCCATGCAAGTGGTGGATGAGCGTGTGTGTGTGCATGCAGCTCTATTTGCACGAGTGGTGGTCATGCTCGTGCACAAAGCTCCATTTGTACAAGTGACACACGAGTACCCACCACACAGGCAAATGTCTCTTCCTTCAAGCCCGAAAGGTTGGGAACTGTTTGCCAGAGGAAATCTGTAGGTGTAAGCAGCAGACATGTTAGCAAGTAATCAAATGCTGAATAACATTGCTATGGGATTAAAGTGGTTTTACCCCTCAGTCCTATGCATATTTACTTAGACATTACTTGGTTACAGAAAGCTAAAAAAGATTTTCTTGTTTTTAAGTACCGTAGGTCTTAAGTGAATTTAGTCACAGATATCTAAAGCCCCAGCCCAGTGAACCTGCTGAGATCCTATGACAGCATAGTCAATCATGCATTTTCAAACAACAAACTCTTCTAAATAAATAAGCATATATTCTTTACATATTTTTAACAGATGCCTGTGAAAAGATTCATTGATGTCATCCTATTTATTCAGAATTGCAGCCTCATTTATGATAAGGAATTTTTTTCGGGGGGGGGGGATGATTATTCCTTGTATCTCCTTATAAATGATTAAAGACTCAGAATATTCAAAAAAAATTAAATAGCAATGTTTATACCACCAGACCAATTTAAAAATATATGTAACAGCCGTAAATAGCTGAATGACAGATGAGAGCTCTGAATGCAGGATTATGTTTTTAATAAGAAAGAAAAAGGTATTATATTCTGATTGTTTACACAGAAATAAATCCCACTAAAGTGGGTGGCTGTTTGCTGTAGTAATCAGGTGTGTAAAATCTTGCAGCTTTATATATGCTTGCTGACACATGGAAGATTAAGGTATACAGGCTGTGAATGAAAATTCACACCCGCAAGCAAGTGCAAAGACGGTGTGAAAAATAAAAGAGTGCCCACTGCTTTCTTCCCACATTTTTCTAACTGGTAGTTTGTGGGAAGGTCATCTTTTTGTATCCCGTGGCTGATGTGCAAAAGGCAAGCTTCCAGCTGATTCCTGGCTCAGAGATGCAGCAACAAAATCGAAAAAATCAACATTGCAATCTTGGCTGCCATGAATCTCTTCGAGAGATGGGTCCAAGCATATTCAATTAGGGCAGTGTTTACTTTCTCACGCTTCTGTCGCATTCCACTCCCTAAACCAGGAGCCCTGTGTAGCACCGTTTCCGATTAATGTGTTGAATTAAAAGGCATACATTTCCAGGAGCTTCTGATCATTTTGCTACCAGCGACTAAGCATGACTCTCCTTCTACAGGGTCTGCTCAAAATTCAGGGATTGCTGAAACAGCTTAAAGGAAGGATTCATCAGAAGAGAAAGCTTTTAGAAGTTCAGGATATAAAGCATGGAAGAATAAGGGAAATCACAAGGAACAGTAGGAAGGAGACTTGGGTCATTAAAGTGACTGTGCAATGTAAGTCTTCAAGTCCTTTATATTGTGCATTCTGACTCAGGAATAAACCTTTCGATTATTCAGAGTCCAGACGGCATGAACTGGACACCTGCCTCTGTTGTGTTTGGACAGTTTGCTGATTTACCTGTGATTTAGGGGTTGCAGAGATGTTATCTATTAGTGATGTGTGACCTTGGATCATGCTTCACATGGGCTTAATACCTAGCAGCCACCAAGGGGCACTTAAGGCTGGGTTTGCAGGAGGCAGGTACAAAACTAGCCATCCAGATTTTAGCTGAGTGTATTATTAAGCTACTGTACCTGACCTGAACACTAGATGGCACCAAAGAGGTAGTATTTTATATCTCTGCTGCTGCATCTAGAGGTCATCTAGGGTTTTGCAATCTAGATAAGGCAATGTATGACTATGATCCCACTTTCGTGGCTAGTTTAATTTTCAGCCTGTTATGTGAATCCAGAAATTAGAACATTTCTATGTACCGTGGCAACACAGTCTGAGTATATACGAACCAAGAAAGGACAATTACCCCTCTTCATCTATCCTTGTTCCTATCCATGAGATTTCTGAGGAAGGAGACATAAAGCATACAGAGGAAAGGGAAAACTTCTAATAAATATGGCAGCCTGATTTCGGAGATGCTTCCCATAACTTTAAGAAGGGTAACTCTACAGCGTTGGGGAAAACATCTGGTGAGAATTCCTCCTAAATGTAACTGAAAGGTGCGGAGTGTCTTTTCAAAACCTCAATTTGCTAACTCTGCATTCATGGTTTCCTGCAGAAAAGAGCTGAAAGCAGCAAGAGGAAAGCTTTTATTTTTATTGTGCTTGGAAAGAGCAGGGCTCATGTGCCTTTTACAGATGAATGAAAATCAAATAATTTAAGTCTTTCACCAATCCTACATCTCATGGCTGGGAAAGATGCACCTGTTCAGCTTCCATCCAATCTAGAACTGCTAAGACACAGAAATTCTGCAAGAGGAATGAAGATTTTTGCTCACGGATTTTGACACCGAGAGAAATAACACATTTGTTAAGACTTGGGTTCCACATGCATGGAGCTAAATATTTTACATAATAAAAAGACTTTCAAGGGCTAAAAGCCATCTTGTACATTTACACAGAGGAAAGAGAGGAGGAATTGGGGGTGTTGTCAGCACTGAGGTTAGAAGGATGGCTTGGGAAAAACCGTATATGATCAAGCCATATACCTCCCTAAAGTAAAATATTGCTATTCATAACGGTTTGATCACATTATGGAAGAAACAGAAATGTTCTGCTTTGTGCAACACACACACACACACACACAAACACACACACACACCTTGGTACCAGCCCAGCATTTTATTTCCTATTAATAGTAAAGTTAAACAGAATGAAACTTCAAATATAAAGCAAGTAGGGAGCTGCTATTGTGAGAAAATTGGGATCTGCAACAAATGAGGCAGTGCTACAGTGCTGGTTTCGAGTGACACTGATGTTATTTTCTTAGTCTGCATCCTAGATTTTTGGGTTGAGTAGGGTAGGGGGTAAGGGAATTCTAAGGGGAGGGGTTTAATGAACAAAAGAACCTGGGTTTTTAAAATAATTACAAGGAAATTGTTATTAATTACTATGATTATTATTAATACAGTGTCCCAACCCCATCTCCCTCCTTGCAACGAGGAGGGATTGGGACAACAAAATATTATTTACTCTGTATTATACTGTAAATACAACTTCAATAAACTTTATTTCAAACAAAACCAAGTTGGCATCATCATGTCTATGGAAGTCCCTCCCTGGTGGGATCCTAACAAATTCCACAGTATATGAGGCTACAAAAATCTATCAGATGGTTGGGAATTTCTTTTAACCCCAGGGAGTTAAAAGAATGGGTCATAGAGAGTCAGTTTGATCTAGTGATTAAGGTACAGGTCTAGAATCCAGGAAACTGGAGGGCTAGTCCCACCTTGGGCATAAAAGCTGGGTGGGTGCCTTTGGGCCATCCACACTCTCTCAGCCCAACCCACAGGGCTGTTGTGGGGAAGGAAGGAGTTATATTTATTATAAATAAATACATTAATTAATTGAATGAATGAATGAGAAAGAAAGAAAAAAAGAAAGGAGAAAAAGGAAGAGGAAGGAAGGAAGAAAAAGAGAAAGAAGGAAGGAAGAAAAATGGGCTATAAAAAAAACAATAAAAGAAGAGGTACCTTCTTTTATTGGTTTACTTTTTCCAGGGCAGAACCAGCAGAATTTGATTCTCTGGGAGAAAATTTACAGAAAGCAGGAAAGGGAAGGAAATTTATTCCCAAAATTGAAATGAGAAAGGGTTACTGTTATCAGAAAAGGGAGAATGGGGTCTGGCAGGGTCAGTTGTGTGAGTTGGGGGACAGGGATTTTGTGGCTCTTGTCTAGGGGACCATTTTCTCCACAGAGCTCAGGGGAGCAGAAATCCAGAGAGGCTGGAGGTCCATCAACTTTCTCACTCAACATAAGGAAGCATCAAGAGCCGCTCAGCCTCCTGACAAATATAGAAGGGGTTAATGGTCACCATGGCAATGAGCTGGGAATGTGGTACCTTGGATGAACACGTGGCAACAGAACAGAGGAACTGGCAGAAACTGTGTCGCATAGAAGAACTGGGTGGGGATGGAGAGGGATTGAAATCAGGAAGGATGCAATTAATGTGGCACGTTGAACAGGGAAGGGTTTTTTTTTGGTGTGTGTGTAGACTGAAATCTTCCTTTGATGGGGGAAGAGGGGAGCGGTCTAAACTAAGAAAGACTACAATAGGAGATGATGCCTGCAGTTGGATGCAGCAGATGTGAGATTTGGGGCTGGAAAAAGAAAGGGACAGATTTCCAGAGAAAAAGACGATGGGATAGGTAAAGTTCGAGAACAACCGTTGCAGCAAAAAAGAGAGAAGGCGGGGAATAGAAAAAAGAAGAAAGGACAGCAGGGGTTGTGGGAAAGGAAAGTGCAATTGGGAGTTTTTTAGAAAGAGGGGGATGGAGTTGTGGTGCAAAATGTAAGATTCTGCATTAGGAGAAGAAGTAGAAAGAAAAGTTTTTAAATGGGTGGGGAGGAAGGGGAAGTTGTTGTGCTAAAATAAAAACAATACCAGAAAACAGACCAGCCAGCCATCTCTCTCTCTCTCCCCACACCCTCCTTCCCTCTCCCTCAACCAAGACAAGAGAATGTAGACAAGGACATTAATTAAATAGGAAAGAAGAGAAAGGTTTAAATTTCCTAAACGGGACGGGGGGAATAGGAAGAAGTGAGATGGATTGGATAGTGGGATGTACAGAGGTTGTAGGGCACATTTCATCAAAGATCACTGCAGATAATAACTGGTCATTCCTACTTAACCTGGAAGATCTGGAAAAAATGGCCAATTCCAGTTCGTGAAGCTTTGTTATTTTATGGGATGTCACAATGTGCCTTTTCTGTAGCTTCCCCTGTAGAAATACCATTCCCCACCTCAGCCCTATGCCTATATAGCTCTGATGGTAGGGGGTGTCCAGCCTTGGCAACTTTAAGACTTATAGATTTCCATTCTTAGAATTCCTAGAATTCCTCAGTTAGGATGGCTGGCTGGGAAATTCTGGGAGTTGAAGTCCATAGATCTTAAAGTTGCCGAAGTTGGACACCCCTTCTCTATGATCTTTCATAAAACTATAAAAAGTTGTTTCAGCCCTAGGATAGGATGCATTCCGAGATAATTTATTCTGACCAATATCAGTGGGTTTGAACTGGCTATCCTTCTCCAATGCGAGTATGTATTAGAGTTTTGGTTTTTATTTTTGTTGCTGCTGTTTTTAATTTCAATATGTAAACAGTCTAAACGGCCTAAGACTGGTGACTGAGGCCTCGTAAAGCTAAATGTTTCCTTCGCACATATGTGCAACTCTAGGTGGCGGTGCTTATCTCTGTTTCAAAGCCGAAGAGCCAGCACTGTCCAAAGATATTTCCGTGGTCATGTGGCCGGCATGACTAAACACCGAAGGCGCATGAAACACTGTTACCTTCCCAACAAAGGTGGTCCCTATTTTTCTATTTACATTTTTACATGCTTTCGAACTGCTAGGTTGGCAGAAGCTGGGACAAGTAACAGGAGATCACTCCATTACACGGCGCTAGGGATTCAAACTGCTGAACTACCAACCTTTCTGATCAACAAGCCCAGAGTCTTAGCTACTGAGCCACCACGTCCCTTCCTCGTAGAAGTTGATTAAAAAATGCATCACATAGGAATCTTGAGAAATATGAATTTAACTTATAATGAGCATAATATATTTCATTGCATAATGTTTCTGACATGCTGCATGAGTTTAACAGGACCAAAAATGTTTTGCTCCTGATTTTCATTTGTACCAAGTGTCTGATGCATCTCACTGCAATGTCTAGCAATACAGCAGTCAGCAATTTTGATGGGATCCTAGTTGCCCTGATATGTCTTTTCCATTGTAGCAATGTCCTGGTAAAAACATATACCATGTTTGTCACTGACTGCATCTAGATTTTCAGAAAAGAAACCCAAGTGTGAATGGAGAAAATCTTTAGTGACATGTTTGTCAGGATAATGATGATTTAATAGCTGACCAGCTGCTGTAAGGCTGTAAACCAAGATGATGACATGGGGATGTGTCAGCAGGGTTACTATCACTTTAAGAATCTGTATATATAAGGGAGACCATGTGAGAGCATCTCTCTCTCCTCTTGTATCTCTCTCTTCGTGTTTCTATCATCATTGTAGCTCTTCATGTAGAGAAGAAGATTGCTTGCCTGGTATTTGCCTAACACATATATGTATGTATATATAAGTATTGTATATAAACCACTGTTTGTAAGAAAAAACTTCTGTGTACTGTGTTTTGCTCCTGGGTTGTCTCAAAATAGTTGTCATGCTGTGCAAACTCTGACAATGTTGCACTTCATGTTCTTGTATACTGTAGGACAGAGTTGTCAAACTCGCGGTCCATGGGCCAAATACATCATACACTGGCGATCCCCACCCCTGGTTTAGCAAAGGGGAAAAAGTTGTGATATGTCATGTGATTACAACATGTTGTCACGAGTTTGACACCCCTGCTGTAGGAAATTTGCCAACCATCTGGATGTTGTTCAGTGCTCTCCAGTTGCCAAGAAAATTCTCAATAACAACCTTGAATGCTTTCCAGGTGATTTTCTCTGGCCTCACTAACAGATCTTTGAACCGCTTGTCACTGATGATGTATCTGATCTGTGGACCCACAAAACTGCCTTTCTTAATCTTGGTATCAGTTATTCTTGGAAGCATCTGTCTCAAATAACGAAAACATTCACCTTCCTTATTTATCATTTTCACAAAATATGTTTTTGTGAAGCAGAGGCAAAAATACCAAATTATTTTGGCGTGGTCCAAATTATTTTTAATATAAACTGACTCTCTTGCACCGCTGTCCCATTTGCATATACAACAGGAGTTGGTATATCCAAACTGCATTCTAAACAGCAGAGCCACTGCTTTTAGTTCTCCACAGATATCCCAGTTGTGCTTGATGTGCTCATGTGCTTCGATAGCAGCTCTATGTTTTCATCTGTTTCTTTCATGTGTTCAATAGAGCCACAAGTATTGACAGGTGTACATTTGCCACAGGATAGAAACAAAAGACTCCATAAAATGGTACAATAGGTTAAATTACAGGTTATTTTTGTAATTAGCAGCCAAAAAAATCTATCAGCTACATCCAAAACTGTTCAGAAAGCAAAATATTTGTTGTCCAGCAATATTTACAAAAGAAAGCATTTGCCTGTTAGCTGAGGTGGTATTCAGCCAGTTATGACCAGTTCTGGAGAACCGGTAGCGGAAATTTTGAGTAGTTCGGAGAACCAGCAAATACCTCTGGCTGGCCCCGCCCCCAACTATTCGCTGCCTGCCGAGTCCCAGCTGATTGGCTGGGTCTGCTTTTGTTTCCTTGCACAGGAGAATGGAGCTGGAAAGCAGGTTGGTGGGGTGGGGTGGGGAGGAAATGGGAATTTTGCAGTAGCCTTCCCTTGCCACTCCCACCAAGCCACGCCAAGCCACGCCATGTCACACCCACCAAGCCACGCCCACAGTTGAATCCCACCACTGCCTGTTAGTCATGTGCTGAGTTAATACATTTTTTTCAGTCTCATATTATCTAATCTAGAGAAGGATTGGTGTAAAGTGTGCCTCCAAAATGTTCCAGAGAATTTCAAAATATTCCACATTTCCTCAGGCATATGGCAATCTAGTGGTAAAGGCACCAGGAAACCAGCAGATGGTGAGTTGTAGTTCTGTGTTAGGCATGAAAACTGGCTGGGTGACTTTGGGTTGTTCACTGTTTCTCAGCCCAACTTACCTCACAAGGTGGTTGCTGTGGGGAAAATAGGAGGAGGATGGGGTATTGCGTATGTTTGCTGCCTTGAGTTATTTATAAAAATAAAAAGGCACAATTAAAAATGACTTTATTTCTGCAAAGCTATCTCAAAGCTGTTTTTTTTTCCCCAAAAGGCAACAGGAGTTTGTTTTTTCCTTGAAGACATTTCACTTCTCATCCAGGGAAATGAAACATCTTCAAGGGAAAAACAAAACCCAGTTGCCTTTTGAAAAAACATATTTGGGACATCCATGACCTGGATGGCTGAGAATCTCCATAGATATTCTGCAAAGCTATTTCAGAAAATTACACTGTAGTAGGATTCACAAGGTCTGGAGGAAGAATGAAAGAATCCAGAGTCCCCTCAAATATTTTATCTTTAGAGAAAAAAACATTTTGCAGATATGTAGATATTGCACATAGCTAGACAGACACAAAGGAGTAGCTGTTATGATTATTACCCTATTCAGTCATCAGAATCTAACTGATCTTACTTGTAAAGTAAATGCCACATCCATTAAGCAAGAAACCAGCTACAAGGCACCATCTGTACTTTCTACTCCTTAGCTGCCACCAAATTCACAAGTTAATCAATGCTTGTTCTTCCTGACTGACCCATCAGAGAACTGAAAAGACGCATTCAAATCCTGCATCGCCCAGCCATTTGAGATTTAATTCTGTGTGCATTTGGCTGGGGAGTTCACCAAAATATTGAATGCTTGATGGGGTGAGTGGCAGAGGAATGGACACTCGCAGGCACATTTTTTTTCTGGTTTTGAACCTGAAATAAAAACATGTCAGAATGATGTTTTCTGAAAGAGACACCTATGGAAAGTGGGACAGGGCAGAACTGAGCTCAGGATCTGGGGAGCAGGATGGTGTGAGACGGTGTTCCTCAAACTTCACACTTTTTAGCTCCCAGAATTTCCCAGTCAGAATGTGGAAATTGAACTTCATCCATTTTAAAGTTGCCAAGTTTGAAAAGTCGTCGCCGTCGTCGTCGTCGTCATCATCATCATCATCATTGGAAGGGACCTTGGTGGTCTTCTAGTCTAAGCCTCGACTCAAGCAGGAAATGCTATACTATTTCAGAAAAAAGGCTGTCTCCTCTTAAAAGGCTCCAGTGATGGAGCACCACAACCCCTGAAGGCAAACCATCCCCCTGGCTGATTGTTCTCACTGTCAGGAAATTTCTCCTTAGTTCTGGATTGCTTAGTTCCTTGGTTAGTTTCCATCCATTGTTTCTTGTTTTGCCTTCAGGTGCTTTTGAAAATAAGTTGACTCCCTCTTCTTTGTGGCAGCCCCTGTGTTCTGACCTAGGCTTCCTGAGACAGTAAAAGTTTAGTTTAGTCCCAAAACCCCTCTTTTTATTTCAACGGCTGTGAATTATGTTCATTCACAGTTCGTAATGAGTCACAAACAGTTTGTAAAGAGTCTGACAGAAGTCTGCCAAAGTCTTTCAGAATAAGGCTGATAAGCATCCACCTTTATCTCCCTTGAAACACTGCCAAAGACCTAATTGCCCATTAGCTTTGCAAGACCACACGGAGCACAGAGTCAAAATGGAGCTTCAGAATTTAAACCGACCAGAACGAAAAAGTTGCTTCCTGCAAAGGCTCATGTGTCTTTTCTCCTCCTTTATATCTTATGGGAGGAGCCAATCATCTCCAAGTCTTACTCCTGAGTCTCCACTTTTGTCTTAACTGTTCTTGCTTTCTGGCAGCTCTGGGCATGTGCGCACTGGGAACAGGCTCCCGCTGTTCCTCTGCCTCGCTGATGTCCAACTCTGGAGGCTCTGGAGGCAGCACATAACTCCCAGATGGCCCTGGTCCCTCTCTGCCTCTGATGCAGAGCCCTCATCCGAGCCTTCCCCAGACTCCAGGACTGATCCATGTTCCTCCCCAACCTCCTCACTGTCTGAATCTGTTGCCAGCACTGCAGGCTGTCGGTGCACCACAACAACCGGAGATATTGAAACATTGCTATCATGTCACCTCTAGTCCTTCTTTTCACTAAAATCGACATACCCAATTCCTACAACTGTTCTTCATACGTTTTAGCCTCAGCCCCCTAATCATCAGTTGCTCTTCTTTGCACCCTTTCCAGAGTCTCTGTTTTATATTTATATTATATATAAGATTTGAAATCCACCTATCTTAAAGTTGCAAGCTTGAGAAACTCTGGAATGAGAGCCCCCACTAATGGGAACCCAGTTTGCTGTGCTTCAACCTCTCAAGAGGAAATTCATGCTAAGAACAAGTAGGGAGGCATTCGTGCTAAACAAGGAGAAAAAAAAAGACAAGCTGATATAGAAGCAACTCAAAGATCCCACGCAGAAATGCAAGTACATGGAAAATGATCTCATTTTACAGGTAGTCATTCAATTACAACCATTTGTTTACCGACCATTCAACATCACATGGGCACTGGGGGAAAAAAATGACTTACCAATTGGTCCTTGCACTTACGACAATCAGTACCAACACTTGTGATCAAAAATTGAGCACCTGACAATTGGAATGTATTTGCAATGGTTGCAATGTTCTAAGGCCATGATGGTAAACTTGTGGCATGCGTGGCACGCAGAGCCATTTGTTAAGAGTACGCGAGGCGTTGCCCTGTCAGCTCCAGCGTGCATGCACGCGCTGGCTAGCTGACTTTAGCCTTCATTTTTTGCTGTCTTTCATCCTCTAGAGCAGTGTTTCTCAACCTTGGCAACTTGAAGATGTCCGGACTTCAACTCCCAGAATTCCCCAGCCAGCGTTCGCTCTGGGGAATGCCCTAATGACCAGCTGGGTAGGCGGGGCTTGGTGGTCATGTGATTGGGTGGGCGTGGGCAACTCAATGTCACTCAGGTCGATGGGCACATCACTTTAGCTGTTACAATGTAATTAGGCTTAACCAGAGAGGCAGTTTCTGTAAGGAGGGCAATAAAGATTAGGCTAGAAACAGCACCAGAATGTTTCCCTCCTGCCTTCCTTACAGGATTAGCCCAGTAAAGTGGAAAAAAACAAAATGAGATTTCTTCCAACAACCGGTTCTCTGAACTGCTCATAAAGTTAACAACCGGTTTTCCTGAATAGGTGCGAACTGGCTGAATCCCACCACTGCTCCGGAGGCTTCAGAAAAGCCTCCTGAAGCCTCCAGAGGGCATCCGGGTGGGCGGGGGGAGGCTGTTTTCGCCCTCCCCAGGCTCCTAGAAAGCCTCTGGAGCCCAGGCAGGGCGAAAAACGGGTCCATCGAGTGTCAAAAGTAGGGGGAGGGTGGGGGTCACACACACATGCACAGGGGGGGTTGTGCACATAGAATTATGGGTGTGGGAATGCCCACGCATGCCCCCCCCTGCACTCCCCTCACTTTTGGCTCGCGATGGCAAAAAGGTTAGCCATCACTGTGCTAGGGTCATGTGATCACCATTTCTGACCTTCCAAGCTGGCTTCCGACAAGCAGTGGGGGAAACTGGATTTACTTAATAATCATATGACTTACTTAACAACTGCAAGTGATTCACTGTAGGAGATAAGCAGTCTGAGCCTGAGGGAGGAGTCAAACATGGTCATAAGTCACGAGTCCCTGCACACCCGCAAGAGATCCAAGTCCAGTTCATCTTGAATGGCTCTCTTATCTCCCACTCATTTCCCTTAGCTGCCAGTTGGTCAGATTCTTGCAGAGGGCTTAAGCTTGCAATAAATCTTTTATCTCGTTTGAACTGCTTGAATCTCCTGATTTCTCCAGCATTTGACATTCACTTAACAGCCATGGCGAAAAGAGTTGTAAAATTGGATGTGACTCACTTAACAATCCCCTCATCCAACAGGTACATAATATGCGGATTTCTATCTCTTCCCCCGACTGAGGCTGCTGTTTCATGTCTGGAGATGGACGTCAGGATGAGACACCATGGGCTGAAATTGAAGCCAAAGAGGAGGAAAAGCTGCTCAGCATCTCCGTGTTAGTGAGATGGGGAGCATAGAAATTAAATAAATACAGGTAGCCCTCAACTTACAAATATTCATTTAATGACTGCTCGAAGTTACAATGACACTGAAAAAGGTGACTTATCACCCTTTTTCAAACTTATTGTAGCATCCCCATGGCCATGTGACAAAAATCTGGAAACTTGGCAATTGGCATGTATTTATGATGTTCAGAGTAACAGGATAATTTACAGTGAAATATCTCTACATATATTCCCACAGAATTACAATTCCATTGGCTCCTGTGGAAGGAATAAACATAAAGCTGTGATTCTGGGCATATTTATCTAGTGGGATTTGTGTCAATTAAGATTCTCAGCCGTCCATATAGGGTGGTCTGGAAGTTGAGTCAACTGAACTTCTTTTTGGTTTGAAACATTTCGCTGCTAATTCAAGTCCCTTCTTCAGGCTGAGCAAGTTGGCTAGGGAGACCCCATATATGTCCTACAGGGCTGTTTATTTCTCACCTAATCTGAATATTGAAGCCTATGGTTTTCCCAGTTGCAATGTATGGCTGTGAAAGTTGGACCATAAGGAAGGCTGAGCACCAAAAAAATTGAAGCCTTTGAACTCTGGTGCTGGAGAAGACTCCTGCGAGTCCCTTGGACTGCAAGGCGATCAAACCGGTCAGTCCTAGAGGAGATCCACCCTGATTGCTCTTTAGAAGGCCAGATCCTGAAGATGAAACTCAAATACTTTGACCATCTAATGAGAAGGAAGGACTCAATGGAGAAGAGCCTAATGCTGGGAAAGATGTAGGGCAAAAGAAGAAGGGGACAACAGAGAATAAGGTGGCTGGATGGAGTCGCTGAAACAGTCGGTATGAGCTTGAATGGACTCCGGAGGATGGTAGCAATAGCAATAGCAATAGCAATAGCAGTAGACTTATATACCGCTTCATAGGCCTTTTAGGCCTCTCTAAGCGGTTTACAGAGAGTCAGCATATTTGCCCCCAACAATCTGGGTCCTCATTTTACCCACCTCGGAAGGATGGAAGGCTGAGTCAACCCTGAGCCGGTGAGATTTGAACCGCTGACCTGCTGATCTAGCAATAGCCTGCAGTGCTGCATTTAACCACTGCGCCACCTTGGACAGGAAGGCCTGGAGGAACATTGTCCATGGGGTCGTGATGGGTCGGATATGGCTTCGCAACTAACAACAACAAATCTGAATGCGTTCCTCAGGTTAGTAGGCAGAGATCCATTAAGAGTCCTTGCTCCTAAATCCTTTCTCCTAGGTGGGCCATTAAGTATGGCCTCCATAGTAAACTTGTGGGATCCCCCTAACCAACTTCCTCAGTAGCTGAAGAAGCTACTTGGATAAGAAGTGAAATCTTTCAACCTCTCTCCTCCCCCCACAAAAAAAAAAGGAATTCAAGTTGCTATGACTCAACTGAGATTTACCTTCAGTGGGTTGATGTCAAGCTAGCACATAATGTTTTAAATCAATATTAGTATTAATATTTGTTGTTTTAACATTTTATCTTATTCTTATGATTGTGGCCTAGCCACAAGCGAGATGAGCGGCATTTAAGTTTAATAAATAAATAAAATAAAATAATGTTTATGATTATGATTATGCAGATAGTTCTTGACTTCCAACCATTCCTTTAACAATTGCCCCAAGTTACAACAGCAGAGGAAAAAGTGAGTTATGTCTGGTCCTTGCATTTATGGCCATCTGCAACATCCACATGGTCACATGATTAAAATTTGGGTGCTTGGCAACCGGTATGTATTTATAATCTTTTCAATGTCCCAGGGTCATGTGACCACCATTTGTGACCTTTCTAGCCAATTTCTGACAAGCAAAACCAATGAGGGAAGCCAGATTCACTTAATGACCAGATGATTCATGTAACAACTGTACAAAAAAGTTGTAAAATTGGACCTGACTCACTTTTACCATTTCTTGTTTGGAAACTAAAGTTTTGGCCCCAATTGTGGTCACATAGGGCAAATAATTTAAGTTAATGGCAAATAGCAAAAATTAAGGGGAACAAAACACCGGAAGAAAATAAGCTAGGAGAAGAAGCCTGATCAGTTTCTAAACAACACACATAGGATATTGCAATAGTTCAGGAGCAACACAATTGTATAATAGTCCTCGACTTAGAACCATTCATTTAGAGACCGTTCAAAGTTACAACGGCGCTGGAAAAAGTGGTTTATGACGGTGTTTCACACTTACAACCATTGCAGCATCCCCCTGGTCACATGATCACAGTCAGAAGCTTGGCAACAGGCTCATATTTATGACAGCTAGAGTGTCCTGGGGTGGGTGGGTTTGTCATGGGATCTCCTTTGGCAACCTTCTGACAAGCAAAGTCAATGGGGAAACCCATTGAGCCGAGGTGGCGCAGTGGTTAAATGCAGCACTGCAGGCTACTTCAGCTAACTGCAGTTCTGCAGTTCGGCTGTTCAAATCTCACCGGCTCAGGGTTGACTCAGCCTTCCATCCTTCCAAGGTGGGTAAAATGAGGACCCGGATTGTTGTTGGGGGCAATATGCTGACTCTGTAAACCGCTTAGAGAGGGCTGAAAGCCCTATGAAGCGGTATATAAGTCTAACTGCTATTGCTATTGCTAAACCAGATTCTCTTTACAGCTGTGCTATGGACTTAAAGTAACAACTGCAGTGGTTTAACAACTGTGGCTAGCAAGGTTGTAAAATGGGGGAGGGGCACTCACTTAAGAATTATCTCACTTAACAACAGAAATTTTGGGCACAATTTTGGTC
The DNA here is from genome assembly GCF_051295495.1 of Thamnophis sirtalis. Lineage (NCBI taxonomy): Eukaryota > Metazoa > Chordata > Lepidosauria > Squamata > Natricidae > Thamnophis > Thamnophis sirtalis. Next base: position 118,254,670 of record NW_028261384.1, read on the forward strand.
GTAAGTCGAGGACTACCTATATTGTGTGCATGGCGTACACTTATTTGCATTTGATTTCTAATTTCCAATTGGAATTACAGGAACAGAGACAGATATGGCTTGGGTGGGGGATCCCCGTATAATGCCCGGGGCCTGGTCCAGATTCTTTTCAACCTTTCTAGATGGCTCAGTGGCTAAGACTGAGCTTGTCAATCACGAAGGTCGGCAGTTCGGCAGTTCAAATCCCTAGTACAGGTCTCCAAGGTCCCTTCCAACTCTTGTTACTATTTACTTTACTCTGTTTAGATTATTCTCCACTATCGCCACCACTAGTGGATGTGAATTCTTTCTTACAAGACGCATGTTAAATTTCAGGAAAATGGCAAGATTATATGTCCGGGTCTCCGTTGAAATCATCTGATGTGTTCTCTATTGACGTGTGCTACAATTTTTGTTGCTATTATTGTTGCTTGGATGCTGTTGTGTTAGTGGGATATGTGCAGTTCCTGGGATGATGAGTCCTGACATTCAAAAACAACAACAACAAAATGCCTTCGCTGAAACCCAGCAAAAGGGGGTTCACATCCGAGCCTCCAAATCAGCCCACCACCCCCATCCCTCCGGCTTAGGCTGCTGGGTGGGGAGAGGTGGGGTTGTCAGCGTTGACATCTGCTGAGCAGAGATACAGCATTCTGTGTCGTCATGGCAACGGGAGCAAGCGGGGGAAGGGAGGTAGCAGAAGCCTAGGCTGGCTTTCTGGCTGTGTCTTGAGCCTACATGCGCTTGCATGTGCCAAAAGAACCAAGACAAGGCACAGCCCCGAGCCATGTGCTGTGCACAACAGTTTCAGCAGCGAGGTGGGTGGACAGAATCCCCATAACTTGCAATGAAGTGATACGCTCCTACTCCTATTCCACTTCAGTGCCCAATGACATCAATGGACCAGGCAGCTCCTCATAGGCCGAGAATAGTTTGCATTGGCCTCCCGTAGAGTGCCTTTCAATCAGCATCAGGAACAGAGTTGAAAGTGGGAAGGGTCCACAAAGCAAAACCAACGCCATGCCATGCCACATGAAGCATCTCAACACACAATCCTAAGAAAATATTCGAAGGCACGTAGCCATTTTCAAGCTATTTGCAGTGTCACCCTGAGAAATCTTAGAGAATAACACAATAACAGAAGAGAATAACAGAACTGAAAGGGACTTTAGAGGTCTTCTAGTCCAACACGCTGCTCAAGCAGGAAACCCTATATCATTTCAACAAATGGTTGCCCAATCTCTTCTTTAAAAACTCCAGTGTTAGAGCAGCACAAATTCTGGGTGCAAAGTTGTTCGACTGATTAATTGTTCTAACTGCCAGGAAACTCCTCCTCATTTTAGGTTGCTTCTCTCCTGGTTTCCATCTATTTCTTGTCCTGCCTTTAGATATTTTAGAGAATAGGTTCACGCACACACCCCGTTTTTGTGGCAGCCCCTTAGGGCTCACTTGGGAGAGGATATGAGGTTGCGTAGTACTCCTCAGTGGGAGATGATGCAATGATATGGGATTTTGCAGTAATGCCTAAAGATAAAGGTTCCTCTTGCACATATGTGCTAGTCATTCCTAACTCTAGGGGGCAGTGCTCATTTCAACACAGAAGAGCCAAAGATGTCTCCGTGGTCATGTGACTGGCATGACTAAACCCCCAAAGGCACACAGAATGCTGTTACTTTCCCACCAAAGATGGTTCCTATTTTTCTACTTGCATTTTTTACATGCTTTCAAACTACTAGGTTGGCAGAAGGTGGGACAAATAACAGGAGCTCACTCCATTACATGGTGCTTTGAACCACCGAACTGCCAACTTTTCTGATCAACAAACTAAGCGTCTTAGCCACTGAGCCACCAGGTTCTAGTATACCCCCAAAGGAGAGACAGCAAGATAGTGTACAAAGCAATGACATATCACATAGTAATATAGGTGGTCCTTGTTTATCAGCCCTTGTTCAGTGACCATTCAAACATACAACAGCCCTGAAGGAATGGTAGTTGCAGTGAAGCCATTGCAGCGTGGTCTGTGGTCAGGTGGTTGTGATTTTCAATGTTCCCCATCAGCTTCCCAAATGTAAAGTCAATGGGGAAGCTGGCAGGAAGTTAGAAGTCGTGATCTCTTGAGGTCCTTGCTTCATGACCTACTTGCTTAACAATGGGAGACTGCCAGAACTGCCTTTGCTAAGTAGTGTGGTTATTTGACATGACGTGTTATGGCTGAGATGGCAATTCTGGTTCCAATTATCATCATCGGCTGAGGATTATCCCAACCATCACATTTTTTTTTAACGGACCACAGTCCAATATAAAACCCATTCTGCAAAATGCATTAGTCCCCACATTGCCGAACACAATCTTCTTCTGCAAAGTAGCATACTTAGCCAACTTTGCTGAATGTCATGTGGTGACTGATGATAACCCAGTCTCTTGACTTCTTTCTCATTGCCAATGTGTCTTGATGGCTGGTATAAAGAGATATTGCTGAGATAATGATTCTTAGTGGCCTCCTTGTAGCTCTGCGCGATGCATTAAATGGCCAGTCTCTGCACACAACTGAAATGTGGGGGTGAGAGGCCCCCTCTAAGCTGAGAGTTGCCCAAAAGGACACTTGGGTGGGGTCCATCTGCTCCCCTGTAGGATGCAATCCAGAAGAATGTGAGAGGGATCATAGAAAGTGAAATAATGCAAAAGAGAAGACATAACTAGGATTAATGTAATGTATAATCTACCCTTGGTTCTTGCAGATAATCATCCAATTTCAGAGTCTTCTATCATTCATTTGCTTTATAAAAAAAAAAGTTCAATCTGGACTGTGTAGGCTGAAGTGCAAAAAATGAGTTTCTTCTACTGAAGAAACGCTGAATTGATGTGGGCAGGAGAAGGACCACGTGAGTGCTGAAACTACATTGCAGATATGGGGAATTTGCTGCCTCCTAGATCTCCAGCATCTTGGAAATCTTGGAAATTTCTTGGACATACTAGTTGGGTGGGATATTGTAATCCAGCAATATGTGGAAGGAAATAAATTCTCCATTCACTCTGTACTGCTTGCGTCTTCATTTCTGGGCATAATTCAAGCGCTATTGTTTTCTAGCCTGCAAAACACTGATCAATCTGTGTCTTGTTGAATTCGAAGTCCTTTTTCCCCCATCTGTCTTCCTAGCCACCCACATCTTTAAAAGGGACCCTGCAAGAAAATGTGGGTCCTTGATCACAGTGTCCCCTGTGATTACGCAACACTCTCTGAAACGAGGCGGTCCTACACTACTCGACTTGATGAAATAAAGGAAGAACAACACAGTAAGGCAGTGGTGAAATTCAAATTCAAAGGATACTGCAAAATCCCCATTTCCTCCCCACTCTGGGGCCAGCCAGAGGTGGTATTTGCTGGTTCTTCAAACTACTCAAAACTTCTGCTACCGCTTCTCCAGAACATGTAAGAACCTGCTGAATTTCACCCCTGCTGTAAGGTAAAGATAAAGTTCCCCTCGCACGTATGTGCTAGTCGTTCCTGACTCTAGGGAGGCGGTGCTCATCTCCATTTCAAAGCCGAAGAGCCAACACTGTCCAAAGACATCTCCATGGTCATGTGGCCAGCATGTCTAAACACTGTTACCTTCCCACCAAAGGTGGTCCCTGTTTTTCTACTTGTGTTTTTACATGCTTTTGAACTGCTAGGTTGGCAGAAACTGGGACAAGTAATGGGAGCTCACTCCGTTATGTGGCATTAGGGATTTGAACCGCCGAACTGCCAACCTTTCTGATCGACAAGCTCAGCATCTTAGCCACTGATCCACCACGTCAACACAGTATGGAATATTATTTCCATATAATTAGAATACAATGGCTTGGCCTCCATAAGTCATGAAGTCCCTTGGAACGTTTTAGGCATGGAGTAGAAATCTGGGTATTATTTTTTAAAAAAAAGAGGGGCACGTTTTGCACTGGGAAAAATCCGGGTACCTAACTCCCAGACAGATCTGCTATTTAAATGGTTAAATGGTTACTCATGCTGCAAGTAAGGGAATACAAGTAGTCTCAATTTACAGCGGTTCATTTAATGACCGTTCAAATTATAACAGCACTGAAAAAAGTGGCATGACCATTTTTCAGAGTTATGACCTTTCCAGCATCCCCGTAGTCATGTGATCGACATTCAAATGCTTGGCAACTGGTTCATATTTATGACGATTGCTGTGTCCTGTGATCCTATGGCCACTGTTTGAGAACTCCTGACAGGCAAAGTCAATGGGGGAAGCCAGATTCACTTAACAACTGTGTTACTAACTTAACAAACTGCAGCAATCCACTTAAAAACTCTGGCAAGAAACGTTGTAAAATGGGGCAAAATTCACTTAATAAATGTCTCACTTAAGAACAGAAATTTTGAGCTCAATTGTGGTTGTAAGTTGATGACTACCTGCACCAGAGACAGAGGAGGTTAAATTGTTGTGAAGATGAAAGAGCATAAATTCTATATTTAAACGAGGCGGCATACTTTTCTAACTGTGGGGTCATTGGTGCCTCTAACAGCTTGGCTGTAATTTTTTTTTTGCAGATGTTTCATTACCCAACAGGATAACATTGTCAGTGCTAGAAGCTCTGTCTAGCACTGATGTCTAACACTATCTATCCCCGATGATGTTGCTTATTTGGGTAGCGAAATAGCTGCAAGAAAACAACCAAGTTCAGAGAACATCAAGGATCCCACAAACCTGAACTGCAAATAGTCTCTTCTATTCATAGTTGCCCAAATATGCCAGGGCATATCCCTGCTTGGTTACTCTATCACTTACTCAACAAAAGGATGTATAATATGGGGAAGCTTGGTCAAGGGGTTCCCTCCTAATCTGAGGTCACTCACAGGGCTCACCTGCAGAAATTCAATCAGGTGCTAGTGATGCTATAGAAGACACCCAAAAAATATATTGCAGGACCCAAGTGATTATCACTAGGTCACAGGCAAAAGCAACCAATTCATAGTCATCCTATCTCAAGCCAAGGTGGGTGTGGTTTACTAAAATGGCTGTGGTGTACTTCACTAAGGTAAAACAGCTAAAGGTAAAGGTAAGTGCTAGTCGTTCCCAACTCTAGGGGGCAGGTGCTCATCTCCGTTTCAAAGCCGAAGAGTCAGCACTGTCCAAAGACATCTCCATGGTCATGTGGCCAGCAAGACTAAATGCCGAAGGTGCACAAAATTCTGTTACCTTCCCACCAAAGGTGGTTCCTATTTTTTCTACTTGCATTTTTACATGCTTTCGAACTGCTAGAGTAACAGGAGCTCACTCTGTTATGTGGCACTAGGGATTTGAACCGCCGAACTGCTGACCTTTCTAATTGGCAAGCTCAGCGTCTCAGCCACTGAGCCATCACGTCCCTTAGAAAGTAGCTTACAAACATCCATATAAACATTAGAAATAATGTCTATAGAGATTCTCAATCATTCAGGTCATGATTGTCCCAAAGGTGCTTTTTCTTTGAAGATGTTTCACTTCTCATCCAAGAAGCTTCTTCATCCAGTCAGAGTTGAAGAAGCTTCTTGGATGAGAAATGAAATGTCTTCAAAGAAAAAAGAAGGAAGTCCAGTTGCCTCTTGAGAAAGCACCTTTGGGATTAGAAATAATGTGATGTGCTCACAACAATCTTATCTGAAAGTAAGCAACCTATCATAGACCTATTAACTTAGCATCAGGGGTGGGTTGCTGCCAGTTCTAACCTCTTCTATAGAAGAGGTTCCACAAATCTACAGTGCCATTTAGAAACTCGTCCCAGCTCCCTCCCCCCGCCCGTCCGCACATCATCAAGATGAAGAGCAAGAGGAGGAATTCTGGGAGTGGAAGTCCACAGGTCTTAAAGCTGTCAAGTTTAAATACCCCTGGTTTTTTTTTTCCTAAAGGGTTAGGGGTGGAAGGGACTTGCAACTTGACAGCTTTAAGACTTGCGTGCTTCAATGCCAGAGTTCCTGAGCCAACATGACTGGAGGAGGAATTCTGGGAGTCTTAAAGCTGTCAAGTTTGAACACCCCCGGGGTATTTTTTCTAAAGGGTTAGGGGTGCAAGGATCTTGTAATTTGACAGCTCTAAGACTTTCATGCTTCAAATGCCAGAGTTTCTGAGCTAACATTTTGGTTGCTAAGCAAGAGTGTTGTTAAGTGAGTTTCACCACATTTTACAAATTGGCCACTCCCATCCAGTCACATGGCCAGCAAGCCATTCCCACAAAGCAGGCCACACCTACAAAAGAGGTTCTAAAAAATTTTGAAATCCACCACTGCTTAGTATGCATTCATATGATCAAAATGACATGCCACATACAAAGCATGCATGAGTATGTTGCTCCCCCAACCCAATATACAGCAAGAAAGCACAATGATAGGCAATAGAGTTGTGTAAAAGTCACAAAATTAAGTCACTGAGAATAATGCTTGACATACAGGGCAATGTTATAAATGCCATATTCAGGTTGTCCTCGGCCACTTGTTTAGCCACCATTCACAGTTACAATGATGCTCAAAAAACAAGTTCTGACCAGTCCTTGCACTTATGACCATTGCAGCATCTCCACAGTCATGCAATTAAAATGTGAGCAATTGGCCTGTATTTTTGATCACCATTGGTGACCTTCTCCACCTCTCCCGACAAGCAAAGTCAATGGGAGAAACTGGCTTTGCTTAACGATGAAGATTTGCTTAGCAACCATGCAAAAAAAAAAGTTTATAAATTTGGGTGTCTCCCTTAACAACTGTTTTGCTTAGCAATGGAAATGTTGGTCCCAATTAAGGACTATCTGTATACCTAGCAGCATAGAAGTAGCAATTTGTAAACCTGCCTTATCCTGCTTAAGGTTGTCACTCCGGGTTTATAGTGCCTGTGTGGAAAGGGGAAGCAGAAGGAAAAATTCAGAGGCATCTAGCATGCACTCTGCTTGTGCTCAGAAGAACTCTTAAACGTTAGTTCCCCACACTCGTACTTGGTCATCTAATGCACCCAGATATGTGCTCCCCACAGCTCAGACAACGCTGGAGAGATGCCTCCCACCACACACATCACCTCAGCGGAGGCTGGTGACCTAGTGCAGAATACACACAATGCCTCACAATGTGTGCCGGCATCACCCAGACTGTCCCCATCGCTACGTAACTCCGTCTCAGCCCGATGTGCCTCTCTGTTGCTTTAACCAGCCTCTTTCTGCTTGCTTTCTTCTTCTTTTTTTTCCTGCTTTCCCTCCAATGGTTTCTCCCTATGACATAATAACAGCATGCTAGCATCTCTCTCCTATACAGCAAAATACCCCTCGACATAAAACGCCATTTCGCAGGATCTTCTCCGGCTGGTGCCACCACCAACCCACTGCTGGGTGGGGGGGACAAAAGGAGAAGCTGTCTCTCACCTCCCCCAGTGGGTGACACCTTTGGAAAACAGACTCTTTCGGTGGTGTGCTTGCAAGGTAAGCTGCTATGTCTCTCTCTCTCTCACTCACTCTCTCCGTCTCAATATTCTTCATTCTGTGCTGCAAAAGAGGTAGAGGGGAGGCACTTGGGGAGAACGGGAAGGGGAAATGGATCTGCTCTGATTTATAGGAATAATTTTATAACCATATCAGGATTTTTCCCCTCCCCTTCTGCACCAAAACTATCCGATTTCTAGAATGAATTTCTAGTTGCAGGCACTGCTTTCACCACCCTTTCGCTTCAGGTGACGATAACCTCTAGCCAGCTTTTGCTAAAGCATATATGCAACAGCTCTGTCCGAATCAGTTTTTACTGATGGGCATCCCTTTCGCTGTTCCCTCTGGTTGGTTTCAGCTACATTTCTGTGTCTTTATGAGTGTCTTTTGAATGGACTGAGTTTCTCCCAATATTTGAATGTAAACAGGATAAAAGAAGGCAGCCAAGAAAGATATAAACTACATGCATTGCTTTTTTATTTATTGTTGCACCCTCTCATTTTCTTTTCTTTCTTTCTTTCTTTCTTTCTTTCTTTCTTTCTTTCTTTCTTTCTTTCTTTCTTTCTTTCTCTTTCTTTCTTTCTTTCTTTCTCTTCCTTCCTTCCTTTCTCCCTCCCTCCTTCCCCCACTCTCCCCGAGGTCCCTTTAAGAAGCAAGAAAAATGTCTCTCATGTTAGGCACAGCAGCATGGTTTCAAGAGATAGATGGAAATTTAAACAATGCTGCGGGGGTTTTGGCCTTACGAAGAACAGCTGCTTGTTGGGAGCAGCTGTTGAATGAATGGGGAATTCAGCTGGAAACGTGAAAGAGGAAATACCCTAGGATTAGACTGGACCATGTTTTGTGGTGCTGCTAGTTGGTTGCCCATTCTTTCTAGCATTTCGCACTGAAGCTAGAAGAACCACGCTTCCGTAAGGTAGGGAATCACAGGCCTCCATTCCAAAATATTTGCAGGAAGAATCAAGGCTGTATATTGCAAGGATTTGCCAATAGTGGTCTTGATTTCTAAGATTCTGCACATCTGAGTGTTTTTTGTTTTTTTAATTGTCCCAGAGATTTTTGTTGGAGCAGCAGATCAGATAAGGGGGGGGGGAATCCTTCCTCAAATACACAGTGCCAAATTACAGAAGGAGGGGAGAAGCCGTTCCTAGATTTCCTTTATCTGGGGAGAGCCAACTGAGCTATGGATTCCTCAATTCTATAGAAAGAAAATCAACAAGAAGTTATATATGGAAGGATTTCTGGAGTCTCCAGACAGAAAGCTCTTTGTGGATTTCTGTCAATTAAAGGTGAGGAGCAAATTTCCAAGCTGATGGAAACGGGAATTGCAACAAGCAAATGGGTGGAAAGTCCTTGCTGCTCTCTGAGCTTGGTTGCTTCCTTGCAGACATTTCATTTCCTGACAGGGCAACATCATCAGTGTGAGGGAGTGTGGGGTTTGTGCCCTGTTTATATACAGTACCTTGCCCTATTAATCTGGGGGGCAGTTATATTCTTGCTAGATATATAGAAATAAGTCATTTTCTCCTTGGAAATACCTTGATTGGGCAATAGTTAATCTGCTTGATTGTTTGCCTGATATTAATCCCTGCTGAGAGGTAATTTAAAAAATTTAAGAAGGAAACAAAAAGGTCAGAACACATCGTCTCCAGTAGCCAAAACCCATACGATATAAAATGGGAGCAAACTCCATTCTCACTAGCACTGATGATGTTACCTAGTTGGGTAATGAAAAGTCTGCAGGCAAATAGCCATGCTCAGAAAGCACCAAGGACTTCACAATTGTACCCTGAGCTACAGATATTTTCTCCTGTTGGAACTAGCAAATAAGAAGTAATTGATTGGCTGCTGGATTCTATTTGTCCAGTTTTGAGGGCCTTGAATTTCCAGTCAGTGGCTTCAGAGAGTTTCTGCATTCTAATGCTAGCAATTGATTATGAAGTTGCAGATAATAATTTATGCCAAACAATGTGTTTGAGGAAGAGAAAGAGAGGAAAGTATATGGAAAACTGTGAAAAAAATGTTTTACTAGAGGAAGATGGAAATTTCTGCCTGGAATGGAGAAGTGCACCTCAGAAATCCCCAAGAATGGTGTTTGGGAAGCGTATTTCTGTTAATCCTGGTTCAATATCTTGATTTCTGTTGTGACACCAGTAGTACTTTTACTCCGAGATTATTATTTTATTATGATTCAATTGCCTGGAAATACATGGAAACAGTTACAAGTTGCTTGGAATGTTCCAAAGGAAGGCAATTGTAAATTATGATAAAGCAGAACATGAATTTAATATGTGGACCATAATAATAGTGATAATGATGATTATTGGACATGCTAAAAAACAATCACCAGTAAAAGAAATATAGAAAACTAAACCAGATTTTCTGAGTTCCCCTTAGAGAAGGATTGTAAGGTCAAATATGGCTCTCTGTCTCAAGGTCTATCAACCAAGTCTGTCAGTCCATCTATTTAAGTGGTCATGTTATTTTCACATACAACTTTCTATTGAATAAAATATCCAGTTCCATTTTAGCATCCATAGTATTTCTTTCCTGATACTCCCCTTTCATCTGGTATTCAGCCATTTCAAAACCTACTTTCCATCCATTCATAATCCTCCCCTACTTAGCCTTCCTTCCTTCCTTCCTTCCTTCCTTCCTTCCTTCCTTCCTTCCTTCCTTCCTTCCTTCTTCTAGTTCATCACTCTCTAACCTCTCTCCAAGTCAAGATTCTCTCGTTCATCTATCCTCAAGTACTCCATCTGTCCTTCAAATTACTCTGCTTTTCAGGACATGAAACCAAATGTTCTTTATTTTGTTTAGTTTTCTCAAGCAAAGTTCTAATTAAGCAAAGAAAAGGACTCAATTAATTGCACGGAATACCCAGAGGAAGTGAATAAAAGCAACCAACGCAGACAACCCAACTCTGACTATGTTGGGCAGGATATTTATGGCAGTAGGAACTGTCTCAGAAGTGAATCAAAAGATGATAGAAAAGAAAATATTGCCCTAGTGTTACATTAAAGTCCATTAAATTATAGAGACGCTGAAGAAAATATTATGGGAAAAACTGGAAATAAACTGTTTATCGACCCATCATTCCTAATTATAGAATGTATAACTAGACCATTTGAGGAAAGCTATCCATTTCAGTTATCTACCATAGAAAAGGGAATTCCTGATTTTACAGCTCCAGCATCAAGGTCACCAGTGATGTTATAGTACCTGTACCTCTGTCCTTTTCCTAATCATCCATGATTATTCCTTAGGCCTCAAAGCTCTTTGTGAGGTAGAAAAATTAGAAGCTGTAACCAACATTTTATAAATGGTATCCATGGATACTGTTAGGATAGATTGCTTCCCACCCACCCAGGGCACTCAAGCAAAAGAACAGAGACCGTAGGTTGGGGGCTCTGAGCCACCACTTCATTACAATGTAGAAGCAAAAACTCTGGTATAAAAGAAGATTCCTCTGGATCTTGGATTCGGCCAAGGCTGGTGTACGGCTGCTGGACTGCAGGTTAAGCCTGGCAAGCTTAAGAAGAGGGAAGCCCACGAAGCAAAAGAGATGAAATCACAAATAGAGCTTTGGTCTTCCTCAACCTAGTGCCCTGAAGATGGATGTCCCACTGGAACATCAGATGGGAACGCTAGGTGGTATCACTCTAGATATCCAGAACATTTGGAATAATGTGTGGCTGCACAAAACAGAAATAAGAGGAGACACATTTAGGATCATGCGGTCAAGTTTACCGTTTCTTCCATCTTTGTTTCCTCAGTACTATAGTAACGTTCCCATAAAGACTCCTAACAAAATGTTTTATTACTTGGCACAATCATTGTCACATTCCTTTATGTGAATTTAGAGCTTACAGTCTTCTGAATGCCACCCCCACCCTCCCAATAGCATTTGAAGAGGTAGAAACCGGTGCCGTGTAGATTACATATTTAAACATAGGAAAAGAATGGCATTGAAGTTACATTTAACAATCATGTTTCACACGATTGTTCAGTTAACCACTGCGTTCATATAACACTTTGAAATATAATCTAACCAGTTTGGGGCTCCATAAACCACTTAGCCACATAAATCCTAATCAGGATTAATACAAATCAAACATAGCACATTTGAGAATGCGTCTACTAGAGTTTTACATGATTCAGGTATATACAAGCATAGGGTTCAGTTTCGGAAATCTGGTAGGGGAGTGTCCCGAAAAAGTCAAGGTTTCAAAAGCATTTGTAAATCCCTAAGATTTAAATTCATTTTTTCCCAGTTAGTCAAGGTTAACTGGGGGGAAATGAATCTAAATCTTGGGGATTTACAAATGCTTTTGAAACCTTGACTTTTGGGTTATACTTACTGGGTTATTTCATAGATAGGAAAACTAGCCAAGCTGTATTTATACAGTAATCTAGGTTGCATCTTGCACATAAGAAAGAAAAATGGCAGAGGCTAAAGTATACATTCAGTTCGAAAATCTCTCCTTTCTTGTTTGACTTCCACTATCAATATTCAGAAGTGATGTACGCATCTAAAGTTTAACAATCTTCTTGCTGCTGTTTTTAGTTTCAGAGAAAAGGAATAGCCAAGAAGACTCTGGGTATCCCTGAAGGACCACAAGGATGGATGGAGACCTAGAGAGGGACACTTAGAGAATAACAGAATGAGTTGGAAAAGACCTTGGAGGTCTTCTAATTCAACCCCCTGCTCAGGCAGGAAACCCCTATACCATTTCAAACACATGGTTGAACTATCTCTTCTTAAAATTCCAGTGTTGGAGCACCCATAACTGGAGGCAAGCCATTTCCACTGATTAATTGTTCCATCAGAAATTTCTCCTTAGATCTAGAAGTTAAACATAGAGTGACAACAATGGCTACTGGCCATGATGGCTCAATATTAATTTTGGGATCAGAGCATCTCAGCTTGAAGTAAGCTTTCGGAGTACATGAGCAGGAGGATGAGTTTGTATTGATGTAACGGTACAGAACGTGAGAAAGACTCTTGAGAAAGAGGGCGAAGAAATGCTACCTAGGGAAAGGTCAAATAAAAGAGGACATAGCCCACCGCTGCATAATGGATGCAGAAACAGCTCAGAAGGGATCGTCCCTGACTTCTCCAGCTGTAAAGGGGATTGCGAAAGACTTATACTTTCAGGCTTGCAAAATTGATGTCAGCCTTCCTGGGTAGCTCAGACAGGAAACACGACCAGATGAGCTAATTCTACTTTACAATAAGGCTAAATTAACATAACTTTGCAGGTCTGAAAGTGCAAATCTTCCATCATCTCCTTTACACCTAGGAGGCTAGGGGAGGGTGTCTTGTAAACCCTTTTCTCTGCCCATTATACAGCTGCAGGCTAAGCCCTCTCTTATCTGACCATTCCCTAGGCACCATCCCACTATTTTTAAGTCTTTTCTCACTATCATTACAATGTCCTTTCTCCCTGTAAGCTTCTGCTTGGAGGCTGGACTGGATCCTGGAGAATGATATGAGAAGGAGAGGCAATGAAAGTTCTTTCCAAGGGTTCCCACACCCGATAGCCCCCCAAAATGCCAATTCAAGCTTCTCCCTCTATTTCTAATTCCTAGAGAGGGAAGGAGCTAGAAAACGACCATATGGATTTTAATGTTTGCATACATTTACATCCTGGCAGGTTTGCAATGTGTTCTAGTGTCTGGGTGATATTAGAGAGAGACATCAACTGATCACTAAGTACAGTACAGCCAGAGGAAAACGCCCAGTTTTTAGGATTTCAAAAATGTTTGCAGATTCATGTCTCATCATTTGGGGTTCTGCTGAGGTAGAATCCAGAGTAAAAACTTTATATAGCTGGGGTTTCTTTTCCTTTTAGGCTGTGAACTCAAGTGATAGGTTTATGCTAAAAACATAGCATTTAAGTTGTCTCATATGCTGTATCTTCATCCTGGAATGTTTTATGTTCAATTTCTTCTTCAACTGTAATTGTAAGTAAGGCATCGATTACATGGTGTGTTTGCTGTGTCTTAGATCTGATTTTCTTAACAGCTCTGCTTCAAATTTTGTGGCTTAATAGTACTGAGAGTTTTTACCATGAAGTATATAAGCACACTGATGCTTATTTCTCCTCATGGCTGTTCTTTAGTTAATTCCCGAGCTTGTCAAAAATACGGTTATAACATCATCTAACTTACTATGAGAACAAGCAAGGTAATTAAAACTTAAATTTCTGGAGAAATGACATATCCCCCCCAAAAAATATAATTATCGTAGCTTCAGATCTATTTGAGGTTGATGTAGAAACAGAATAAATAGAAGCAAAAATTTTACTGTATATTTCCCTAAAAGGCAATCTTAGGTCCTGTCATACTACATGAGAAAAGTAAAAGTCTTTACACGTGTAATCTCAGTTTACTATTATTGCAAAAATGGATTGATGTGGAAATTTCCACCTTTTCCAATGTATTTTGTTATTGCTTGTAAGAAAATAACAGGGAAAAAATAATGAAATGTAAAAATAATTATAATGCAGATACTGTACATACAAAAACTAGAGATAGTGTTTTTATATTTTAAAAAACAGGAAAAAAGATAATAAATAAAATAATAGTTATATAATAGAGATCTTAAGTCCAATTTGTTTTTAAGCCTGAACAGCATCATTGTATAATACTGTATAAAATAAATAGTATTGTATAATGAACTTGAACCATTGTATATTTAATTTGAATCATTGTGCATTTAACTCATATTTTGCTACAATAGATTCCATTCTTAACCATGGGTAGTCTTTAAACCAAGATGTTCTTAACCCAGAAACTTGCTGTACATCAATATAGCAATTAACAGTTATAATGCTGTATTATAGAATTGTAACTGGAAATTTCCACTGTTGTAAATATAATTGGAAAATATTATTATGCTCCCTGACATTAGGTTAATCTTCTTTAGATAAGTAGACATGTGTAGTAATTCTGTATAATCTGTGATGAAGAAAAATATTATGTGCATGTCAGAAACATATTCCTTCTATATTACTTTAGGTTTCTTAACTAAGGGCCATTTTTTACTTAAGCCTAAATGATGTTAGATGGGTGATACTATGAAAACACGATAAGATACTAGATTGGCAATATCTTTTTTTGCTAAGTGCAAGGTGTTTCTTTTGGCCAGTCCCCCCTTAATGCTCTATAGTATCTTTATCGTATTAACTAGCCATTTTAAAGTGATATGAATTCTACCATTATTGGTGTTAGTTGCTAGTGATGGTTAGATGTATAGAAGATGTTATATGCTGCAAGTAAGGTAACCTTTATCTCTCATCTCTGGCCAACACAAATTTAAGCCATCCTTTGATTTTCCAGGGTTAAACTAGTATTTCCCCTTATTCTAACATTGCCCAAAGGTCTATACAGATATGTAAAATCTGGTAGGTTTTCTCACCTTTTATCTTGGAGAGAAGACTGATGTCTGGATGGGAAGAGGGGTAATAGTGCAGACAGCAATTCTCAATGTTGACAGCAACTTTCAAAGTAATACAATTATGAGATACACTTTATTTTAAAAACAGATCTATAGAAAACCTTCAGGCAACCAGCAGGATAAAGCCATAAGCCTTGGTAGTTATAGCTCACTAAGTCATTGTTCAAACTAACCATCACAAACCCCAGTTAATGCTAATATGGCTGAGATTTTATTCCCACCCCAAGAAAATCAGAAGATAATTTTGTGCAGGAACCCAATTCTTGATTGTATTAATGATTTGAATTGTTGTTTCTTGGGTGCTTGTGTTGTAATTTTTATAGTGTTGTTCTTGTTTTCATTTAAATTCTGTCCACTGAGATCGGTGGCTATAGAGATAGGGTGGATAAATAAATAGTAAATCCATTTCTCGATAAAAAATATTTTTATAAATTTATTTTATTTTTGGATATAGTGATTTCTTCAACCTATGAAATAATCTAATCTAGTTAATTTCCTTCTGTAAGCCAAAGTGGACTGAATGATATGAATTGTGTGAGGTTTTCCTTCAGTTGAGGGATATTAAATGAAATATAGGAAAATTGCAAGGCTATTTAATCCTGAGTCTTATTTCAGGAAATAAGTGAAAAGAAGATAAACTTGATGCAAAGTCACCAGTCCATCAGTGGTGACCAATTGCAAAGTATTGGCAATTTGAAAAGGAAAACCCAGGATAGATACTTCTGTTGATTCATTTTAAACATCAGTTTGTCAGCTTATTTGCATGAAACAAAGCATTTAGATTTATATATCGCTTCAAAGTGCTTTACAGTACATACTCTAAGTGGTTTACAGAGTCAGCATATCATCCTCCAACAATCTGGGGGCTCATTTTACCGAGCTCAGAAGAATGGAAGGCTGAATCAACTTTGACCCAATCAAGATCGAACTCCTGTTTGAGGGCAGAGATAGCCTGTAATACTGCATTCTAACCATTGCGCCACCACAGCTCTATAGAAAGAAAAATATACCATATTGTATTTTCCTTTCTACAGCCACATAAATATAATGGAGAATGTTGGGAAAAAATCCAAATAGGAAAATATAAACTCAAATTCTCATCAACAAATATAAGTTAAATATCATAACTTCCTCTCCATTATTGCTCCAAATGGTTACAAGTGTTGGTCAGCACAGTCAATGGGGGCCACCCAGACCGAAATCCCTACTAATGAAATGTGATTTAGAAATCTTGATTTGAGAGCATCCATCTTTGTATTTATGCAGGGACTTTTCTGCAGTGGCACCAAAACTATACAATTCCCTCCTGGCATAGTTTTTATTATCCTTTTACATGCCATGCAAAATCCATCCCAACCTTCTATTATTTTTTGTGCTTCTTAATAATATTTGGGGTTCTTTTAATTAGCTTTTGTGTTGCATTTATTTTTACTGCCTGGTTCTACTGCCTACCTCTACAGCTTGTATGACTTTTCATTCTAATGTTTTTCTACAAATCAAACTACAGGCAGTCCTCGACTTACAGCCATTCATTTAGTGACCATTTGAAGTTTCAATGGCATTGAAAAAAGTGACTTATGGCCAGTTTTCACACTTACAACCATTGCAGCATCCCTATGTTCATGTGATCTAAATTTGGGTGCTTGGCAATTAGCATCGATTTAAGGCAGCTGCACAAATCCTGGGGGGGGGGGGTGTGGGTGTCATGCGATGGCCATTTGCAACTTTCTCAGCCAGCTTCCAACAAGCAAAGTCAATGGGGAAAGCCAGATTTACTTAATGACCATGTGATTCACTTAACCTCTGTAGTGATTCGTTTAACAACTTTGGCAAAAAAGGTCGTAAAATTAGACACAACTCAATTAACAATTGCCTTGCTTAATAGTGGAAATTCTGGGCACAATTATGGCTGCAAGTTGAGGACTACATGTACTAGCAATGAATTTAAATCATAATCTTATTTATAAATAAATAGTGTTTAAAAGGATCAGGATCAGAGGTGGTATTCTGCCAGTTCGCCTGAGTTTGGGTGAACTGGCAGGGGTGGTGGTGGTGGGAGGCTCTGCCCACCTGCCCAGACATCATCACAGACGCTCTGCGCATGCGCAGAAGGTTCTGCACACATGAATGCTCCCGATTGCAAACCAGTAGTAAAAGTAAGAGCATTTCATGCCTGATCAGGATGCCTGTAGTTAGCACTGCAGCAATGAATGGGGTAAGAACTCTTTCTGTATGAGAATCTCTTTTATACCCAACTCATTATTTTTCTTCCTTTTGCCCCATTTGCTCAGAAATAATATTGGCTGACTGCTTATCAAGTGGCAAGCAATAGATTTATCAATTGCTTAAATCAAGGCGAGCTTCAACTTGAAAAGCCACATCTGGAATTTAGGGTGTTTCATATCCGGAAACCCATGAAGTAGAGATCAGGCAAAAAGAAAGAAAGAAAGGAAACCAGCCAAATAGACATAACATAAGGATATTGGGTGTATTCTCAGTCATTTCTGAAAACTTCCTGAAGCCGTAGATTAAGGGTGAATGAAAAAATTTAGCAGACACCATGAAGTGTTTTTGAATAATTATTTTTTTCCATAGAGCTTGCAAAGGTTCTTCAGTAGACATGAAAAGAAATCTAAAAGCTATCTGTTCCCTCTCCCCCTTCTTCCCGCTACCAAATCTTAGTGACATGCTAGATCAGTGTTTCTCAACTTTGGCAAGTTGAAGATGTCTGGACTTCAACCAGAGGTCGGTTGCTCCCGGTTCGGCCCGGATCAGGTGAACCGGTAGTGGTGGCAACGGGAGGCTCCGCCCACCCACCTAGATGCTTCTGCACATGTACAGAAGAGGCACACATGCATGAGCGCATGCAAACTGGTAGTGCCAGAATTTGCAACCCACCTCTGACTTCAATGTCCAGAATTCTGGGAGTTAAAATCCACACATCTTCAATTTGCCAAGGTTGAGAAACACTGGGGTAGATGATTCATTAGCTTTCCGAGAAAGTAGGCTTGCGAAACCTGTAGTTCATATCTAGATATTTCATGATAATCATCTGGTATTCCAACTGTAGATGTCCTGTGGTTACTTTCCAGCTGTTTTTCCACTAGTTCTTCAGTATTTTGACAGCAGTGATCTGGAAGCTCCATCTCTGCGAAGATTTCCCAACATATCATAGTCTGCTGAATATCCGACCTTCATCTTCCAATTGTGTCCTCCACAAATCTCATCGGCCTCATTTTTGAAAATTTCTTCATACATTATCCATATGCTTTCCTAAAATTCTTGGAAGTTGTTCAGAAACTGCCTCTGATGTTCCTGTATCTTCTTTGAAACCTCTCTTGAAGTCCATCTGTTCTCCTTTTCTGAAGAGGGGGCACCCAAGATACAACATTTCAGAAGAAACCCAAAGGAAACTTCCACCAGCTTAATTCGCAGGAATCTCAAGAGCTTTGCAGGCGTTGCTAAGACAATCTTCCTTAATCTACTCCGTATTCATCACATTCTTCCAGGCAAGAGAAAATTCTCTCTTCCTCTCATTTCTCAAAAGAATTTGTGTTCCAGATCCTGCCTACTGGAAGAGGAGATTAGATACAGTAGGCAAAACACCCATAATCACCACTGCCTCTGCTGCTTGCATTTGTAACAACTGGCGTCGTTTCTTACCGCCAAGCTGGAGTCACTTAAGCGCTGGAATGAAGAGAGGATGGTCTGGTGTGAGAAAGGTGTCCAGATTCTACTCACAACTGTGGGGGCCTTTGCTGCCTTTGGTCTCATGATCATCGCCATTGGCACAGATTACTGGCTGTATGCTCGTGCCTTCATTTGCAATACCACTAATATCTCTACCGAGGAAACGCCCCAGAAAGACAAAAAAGATCCTGGAGGACTCACCCATTCAGGTCTTTGGCGGATATGCTGTTTAGAAGGTAAGTCCAGGGGCGGGTTGCTGCTGGCATTACTGCCAGTTCGCCACACAAAAATGTTCGCGTGCACGTGCTCCGCTTTACTCATGCGCACATCAAATGCACTCTGCATGTGAGCGCATCTGCACCTAAAAAGATCTGTACATGCGCACAACGTTAGAAAAGGAGAAAAATTAAATTTCTGCAATGAAGATCGTTCTGTGCATGCGCAGAACCGAAAATCATGATGCCACTGCCAGCAGCAGAACCAGTTCGGGAGTGTGAGAGGCTGAGTTACTACCTACTCGGCCAAACCAGGCCAAACCGGTAGGAACCCACCTCTGGGTAAGTCATCCACTCACTGAAACAGGTTCAAGAGAGAAAACGTTCTAGAATTGTCGAAAAGCAAGTTTAGGTAGACATGAGGGTTACCACAAGATATTACAGTACCAACAAAGAATATTTGTAGCTCATTGTTGAGCTCAGGGATCCTTGGTGCTCTCTGAGCTTGGTTGTTTTCTTGCAGATGTTTCATTACCCAAACTTGCTAATATCATCATCATCATCATCATCATCATCATCATCATCATCATCATCATCATCATCATCATCACTATGACTGCTAGCACTGATGATGAGAGTACCAAGGACCCTTCATATTACAGTACACCAAACATGGAGCAATTAATGGCCAGGTTCTCCAAGGAGACAATTTATTTACTAGAGAATTTAGCCAAAAAAAGGGAAAGACTAGAGGCAGAAGACAAGAAACTACAAAAGCTTTAAACACTGCAATTATGCACTGATTAGCTGGTGTAAAAACCAATATTGCTTCCACACTGGGAGGCATTGTTTTCCCCTAAATTAACTGAAAGCAGAATTAAAACAGTAGTTCTATTTTACATTTACCCTAGTGCCATATTATGCAGCAGAGCTTGTGTTCACGAGTTTCTATAATATTAAGTTTGAGTCAGCAAAACTCTCCAGCATACCTTTAATTAGAAGTTCCCACCTCACATCTCCTGCTTTTAATTGCATTCTATACTGTACAACATCAGCATAATTGATGAATCCTCATAAATAAATTGGGTCTTGTTCCTCATGGGATAAGAGAATTTAAATAATTACTTTTTTTTCTACTGAGACTTTTTTTTTTTACTATACGAACATAAAAGAAAAAGAGGAAATCAGTAATCAAAACTCCTAGAGTTCAGGGGAAAGAGAGACTGATTAATAGACATCTAAATTGCAGTTCCATTTGGAACAGGAAGCAATCAAGCAGTAACCACAAGGAGGAAGTTTGCAATTAAAGGCACAATAGTTTTGAAAACCATCAATAATGCTTCTTCTAATCCACATCAGGGAAACTGCCCCAAATTGTATTTGATTCCTGGGAAAAGATGGAAGCTCTGAATAAAGATGGGTAAATTAACAGAAAACATCTGACAACAACAGGTTGCCAATTACCACCATCTGGATTGTCAGTAAAATGCAACTGAACAAATTCCAGATTCTAGCATAGAACATGGCTTAATTACAACTGATGGAGAAAAGCCTTTGGTGAGAGGTAGGTTTAATAGGATGACGGTTCAAATATTTGTCTCTTGCAATGGAAAATCAGTTACCATCATTCTGCTCCAATCTGCCATCTTTTAATACAATTTAATATAGTCAAGGAAGGATGCTCAGTGGGTAAAATGCTGAGCTTGTCAATCAGCAGTTCAAATTCCTAGTGCCGCATAATGGAGTGAGCTCCTGTTACTTGTCCCGGCTTCTGCCAACCTAGCAGTTCGAAAGCACATCAAAAACGCAAGTAGAAAAATAGGAACCACTTTGGTAGGAAGGTAACAGTGCTCTGTGCACCTTCAGGGTTTAGTCACGCCAAGTACATGACCACAGAGACGTCTTTGGACAGTGCTGGGTCTTCCGGCTTTGAAATGGAGATGAACCACCGCCCCCTAGAGCTAGAAAACAATTAACACGTATGTGCAGGGGAATTTTTACCTTAATATAGTCAAGCAACCCACCTCCACCCCCCACCCACCCCAAAGATAGCCACGATGAGATGTGGAGATTGAACTACCAGTAGGTTGCTGAGATCATCAAGGATGCTAGTTCCCCATGCCTGCATGCAGGTGTTTATTCATAGGGGAAACTGCTGAGATGATATTACAGAAGTGATCTGACAGGGAATTCTTGTAGATACCTTTGAATCTACAAGCCAACACATTTTGGCTGTTATGACAGGCATTATACTAAGTATAAATATGTATATGTTATTCATATAAAGCACTGTCTTGCTCTTGAATTCCTCACCTCACCTACATAAGAGGAAACAGGCTGCCACATTGCCCACACACACATCTACTTTGAGAGAACCTGTGTTTTCACCCTGACTTTGCCTTTCAATGTTCTGAGCCTTGATAAGGGTAGAGCCAGTAGTTTTTTTTTTCTATTTTCCTTTTAGCCATCCCTCTGCTGTGGGGCAAATCCATTTCCTCCAGAATGGACGTAATTCCCTGATTAAGGTGTTAAATCAATATACCCTTATCTGGTACAGGTAGTCCTTGACTTAAAATCATGACTCAACCTGGAATTTTGATTGTAAGATATTGTGGTTATAAGTCAAGGCATCACGTCACCAGACTGGATTATTATTATTATTATTACATTTTTTTCAGGGGTTGTTAAACAAATGACACAGTCCTTAAGTGAAAACATTTTCTCCAATGGGCTTTTATTTTATTTTTTGCCAGAAACTGGAAGTAAATGCTTAAACTGGCAAACAACATCACAAATCATGGCCACATAACCTGAGAATTGCAAACAGCAGTAAAGGGAAAAGCTGTTGCCAAGTGACCAAGATACAATCACATGACCGTGGTATCTATGGAGATTCTCAATCATCCAGGTCACGGTGTCCCAAAGGTGCTTTTTCAAGACTGGACTTTCTGGTTTTTATTTGAGATGTTTCGCTTCTCATGCAAGAAGCTCTCATCCAAGAAGATCTTCTCAGAAGTGAATAAACTTCTTGGATGAGAAGCAAAATGTCTTCAAAGAAAAACCAGAAATCTAGTTCAATGGAAAATAATGGTGAAAAAAGTAAAGTTCTACATTTAGGCAAGTGGTTCTGATGAATTTTTATTCATTGGATGAATATTTAGGCAAGAAAAACAAAATGCACAGGTAGAGTATAGGTGGTACCTTGCTCAATAGTAGTAACTGTGAAAGGGATCTTGGAGTCCTAGTGGACAACCATTTAAATATGAGCCAGCAGTGTGCAGCAGCTGCCAAAAAAACCAACACAGTTCTAGGCTGCATAAACAGAGGGATAGAATCAAGATCACACGAAGTGTTAATATCACTTTATAATGCCCTGATAAGGCCACACTTGGAATACTGCATCAAGTTTTGGTCACCACGATGTAAAAAAGATGTGGAGACTCTAGAAAGAGTGCAGAGAAGAGCAGCAAAGATTATTAGGGGACTTTAGGCTAAAACATATGAAGAACGGGTGCAGGAACTGAATATGTCTACTTTAATGAAAAGAAGGACCAGGGGAGACATAATAGCAGTATTCCTATATCTCAGGGGCTGCCACAAAGAAGAGGGAGCCAGGCTATTTTCCAAAGGACCTGAGGATAGGACAAGAAGCAATGGGTGGGAACTAATCAAGGAGAGAAGCAACCTAGAACTAAGGAGAAATTTCCTGACAGTTGAACAACTTGCCTTCAGCAGTTGTGAATGCTCCAACACTGGAAGGTTTTAAGAAGAGATTTGATAATCATTTATCTGAAGTGGTGTAGGGTTTCCTGCCTAAGAGGGGGTTGGGCTAAAAGACCTCCAAGGTCCCTTCCAACTCTGTTATTCTATTAGTATTCTGTTAATTTCCTCTTGAAGAAGCAATAGCAATAGCAATAGCAATAGCAGTAGACATATACCGCTTCATAGGCCTTTCAGGCCTCTCTAAGCGGTTTACAGAGAGTCAGCATATTGCCCCCAACAATCTGGGTCCTCATTTTACCCACCTTGGAAGGATGGAAGGCTGAGTCAACCCTGAGCCGGTGAGATTTGAACCGCTGACCTGCTGATCTAGCAGTAGCCTGCAGTGCTGCATTTAACCACTGCGCCACCTTGGCTCAAAAGCACCTTTTGGACATGACCATGGTGTGTCTGTGCATGAGTGCAGCTGTCTAACTTTGAAAATGGGGCATAAATAGCTCTGGGGATGTCTGTTGTAACTTTGGCTGGTCATTAAGCAGCCAGTCTATAAGTTGAGGACTATCTATTCAAGTGTTGTTTTTCACTTCTATAATCTTCTAGTTGACATGGCTTATGTCTACAGGAATCGAAGGTCAATACCTTTGGATGCTCTCAAGAAGGGGGAAATTTATGCATATCACAAAGGGATATAGTTCTTACCGATCAAATGTTTTGGACTTCCATGCCCATAATCCTTTGCTTCTGGTCACTGTAGCTGGACTAATGGGTATTGACATTCTAAACATCTGACAGGCATAAGATACCTTCTCCCTTCTTTTCCTTCGCCTACAAAAGTTGCAATCACTAAATATGGCATTTCAACAGTTTCCCAATTACATTAAGAAGCACTTATTTAATCTGGCTTGTTAAATTATTTTCAGTATTCTACAGTCCCTTTATGAATACATGCTTTAATTAGGGTTTTACAACTTTGGTTTTGCATTTGTTGTAGAAAAAATCTTGCTGGCTTTTAGCTAAAAAGGGGGTACTTAAGCCATTAAAAAGCAAGGCCTTTAAAAGAAGCAAATTAGATACAGTACCGTAAGTTCCACTAGTTGCAGCTTTGAATTTAACATGCTGGTTGGCCTTCAGTTGAGGAGGGATACAATAGAGTGTGATCAATACAATTTCAGGAATTGATTAAATAAAACACTCAAGTATGGGGTTGTAGTGATTTCTTCTTCTTTTTTCAAAACACTAAATGGAACTGCAGCTCTATCCTTTCTTGTGAAAAGAGCCGGAAGGCATTTAGGGGCATAGAGGTTTTGCTCCATGACAATACCGTCATAGCCATCTAACCTATAGAAATTCTATCCCATTGCCTCTCTGACATTCAGCTAAGCATCTGTTACCAGCTCCAGTCCTCCAGGCATTTCTCTAACGCCACCCTAAAGCCACCAAAGTTAATCACCTGGAACCTTTAAGTCTTCTTTTCAAGTCTTCTTGCGAGTGGGCTCAGCAACACTTAAAGGTTACGCATGCAAAATTGGTAGCACACGTATACTACACACTATATAAATCTTATTCCAGCACTCACTGACGATATAGCATGTGTTTTTCAACCTCAGCCATTTTAAGATGTGTGGATTTCAAGTCCCCAGAATTCCTTAGTCAACTTCCCTGGCTGTGGGATTCTGGGAATTGAATCCACACATCTTAAAATTGCTGAGGTTGAGAAACATTGAAATAGCTGACTGAAAAGCTCATCAAAAAGGATTGTGCTAAATACTAATTGTTCCCGGTGTCACAGTCAAACATTGCAAGGGAGGTAGGGTAGCTGGGATAGCATCTAATAGTAGAGGCCTAGCATGAGGTATAGATCATGCCAGGACATCAGCGTGGCAAACTAGCCTAAGATGGTTCAGATGACCTTCTGTAACTCAATGACCTCCAAATATGGGGCATGCTGTTCCCATCATGCTGAGAAATGCTCTTATAAGAGTGGGAATGAGATGGAAAGTAGCATCATTGGCAATCCAGCAATGGGTTAATTTCAACATCATGCCAACTAACGCTGTGCTTTAATCCCCAAACAGCTGGTAATTTGTCTCTTCCTGTTTGCAGGGTTGAAGCGAGGAGTGTGTGTGAAAATCAACCATTTTCCAGAGGACACAGACTATGATCACGACAGTGCGGAATACCTCCTACGTATGTATAAATAGGTGGCTTATTCATTCTTGTGTCTTGGCCTCGGCAATGCCCTGTCACCGTTGTTCTTTGAAATGTATGGATTTTTATGGCATCCCCAGCATAAGGAAAGGGCGGTGTGGCAGCTCAGCAGTTAAGATGCTGGACTTTTCAGCTGGAAAGCCAGCAGCCCAGGTTAGAGACCCTAGTGCCATGTGACGGGGTGAGTTCCCATCCTTGCTCCAGCTCCCTTGCGCTCTACATGGGGCAGCCCTTGAAGAGCATTCGGAGACTTCAGCTCGTCCAGAATGCAGCTGCGCGAGCAATTGTGGGTGCACCTCGGTACACCCACATTACACCTATCCTCCGCGAGCTGCACTGGTTACCGATTGGTCTCTGGATACGCTTCAAGGTGCTAGTCGTCACTTATAAAGCCCTTCATGGTATTGGACCTGGGTACTTGAGAGACCGCCTGCTGCCAATTACCTCCCAAAGACCCATTAGATCACACAGAGTGGGCCTCGTCCGGGTTCCGTCTACCAGCCAATGTCATCTGGCTACTACCCAGGGGAGGACCTTCTCTGTGGCAGCTCCGGCCCTTTGGAACGAACTCCCCGCAGAGATTCGGACCCTCACCTCTCTCCAGGCCTTCCGAAAAGCCGTTAAAACCTGGCTGTGTCAGCAGGCCTGGGGTCGATGAGTTCCCTTTCCCTCTCGAATCGTGTGGCTGTTGGTTGTTTTTTAAATGCCCTGTACCTTTGTAGTTTTTGTGTTTTTCCCTTCCCCTCCTTCAGGTTTGTGCGCCGCCCTGAGTCCCTCAGGGAATAGGGCGGCATATAAATAAAATGAAACTCGAAACTCCCGTCAACCTAGCAGTTCGAAAGCAGGTAAATGCAAGTAGTAGATAAATAGATACCAGTTCTGTGGGAAGGTGACTAGAGCTCCGTGATGTCATGCTGGTCACATGTCTTCGTAAAGCACTGGTTCGTGATCTTGAAATGGAGATGAGTACCTCCTCCTCTCTATGGTGGGATAGGGAGAGGGCGCTCTCCATAACAACAAGCCGAGTAAAGTCCGCAGGGCTAGCGAGCCCTTACAGATGTATTGGTTTCCTTTCCTATAAAAGGGATGCGATTTTTGTTTTAGTGGTGAAGGAGTGAAGATGTCTTTGGAGACTGTCATATTGCAGAGAAGGATCCTCTTTTGAGTCTAGGAAATGCCTGGCAAAGCATAAAGAAACCACAGCAGCATAGATGCAGCTTCTTCAAATTTCTGAGTACTCTAGTACAATTTCTCATGGGACTTCTTCTGCCACCACCCCCACCCACCTTCCATCAGCATCCCCCTGCCCCCAAATAACGAAAGTAGGGCTGGCGTCTTCATTATGTGAATTACGCTCCAGAGTAAGGCGTCCAAATTACGACCATTGCCAATGGCCATTTAATTGCTTTCTGTATGCCAAAGGACAAGGGGAAGATCCATATTGCTCCCTTCTTGGTTTCCTTCCCTTTCCTGCAGTTTTCCAATATTACAATTTTACCTCCTGGTCAAAAAGCAAAGTACACCAATATTTGCAGAGGAAGTTAACCTATGGTGAGGTCAGCGACAGATAATATGCTTACATAGTCAACTGCAAAAGAATAATTATTTTAGGCTACTGACCTAAGAGCTAAATTCCAGATTCCGCCCCCACCCACCCCCAAAAAGCAAGACTTTGTATATTGCCAGATGCGGGACAAAAGTTACCCTTTTCCATCGTACCTATAAAGAAGCTGTATAACAATAAAAGGCAATTTTTTACACATTCTAAAAACACATCTCTGTATCCAAAACAACAGCATATACCTGCAGAATACAATCAAAACAAGCATCAGTTATAAGAAATATCTGGTTGGGTATATTAGAAGCCTGCTTATGTGCAGTAGTTTCACAACTGGGAAAGTTTTCTTTAAAACTCACTTTTTGTTTTTCGGTGTGTCCCCCCCTCCGTCCCCCCCCCCGCCTAAATGCAGAAAAGTGCTTGTTAGATCTTCCTTGGAAAATAATTCAACACCTGTGATTGTTGAATCATAGGTTGAGTAAAAAAGAATTCTGATTTTTTGAGAGGGGAATAAATTTGCTCATCAGAACTTTACTAATGATGGATCTTAAGGCCACTTTTCTGATCCTAAGTTTAATGTCTAGGCAGATTTGGGTAAATAAATGGGGTAAATAAATTTACACTTTAGCAATTATTAACCCATATTCCACTGACTTTATCTTGACTCGGAAGCTAAGCAAGATCAAAACTAGTTAATACTTCAGTATGACCTAGACAAGGAAATTGAAAACCTTTCCAGGAAGTGCCTGCATCATATCTTTTCTGAAAAATTGCCAAGAAAATTGGGTGGTTTTATTCAACAAATCACCAGGAGTTGAGCTTCTCTTATCAGAGATGTCACTTTTATTCATTATTTATGCAGGGTGAGGAATATAACATTCACGTAATATAATCAATATTATTCTACCTGCTAGTGAATCTTGTTTATACACATTGTTTTTACAAAGCTGCATTTAAAATGCAGTTTAAGAGCATGTCAAGTTTTCAGGTAACTACATATAATCCTCATTTTACAACCACAATTGGGACCAGAATTTATATTGATAAGCAAGGCAGATTTAAGTGGGCCATGCTCAATTTTACGACCTTTTGTGCCATGGTTGTTAAGTGAATCACTGCAATTCTTAAGGGAATCATACGGTCACTAAGCGAATCTGGTTTCACCCATTGGCTTTGTCAGAAGCCACCTTGGAAGACCACAAGATTACAGGAGTCCTGGAAAGCTCCTTGCTGGTTGTCAATCACCCTAATTTTGATTACGTGACCATAGGGATGCGGGGACAGTGCTTAAGTTTGAGGACAAATTGTTAAGTCACTTCAATGTTGTTGTAACTTGAAATGGTCGCTGAATGAATGGCTTTAAGTCAAGGACTACCAGTAATGGATGGGAGACCATTTTCTCTTAATAAGGACACTGTTGAGAAATCTGCTTCAGACAGAAATTTTTTTTACTAAAGTCCAAAGGGAATATAACCCCATCCAATTAGGTGGCTTCTTGTTGTGGTGCTGTAACATTATCCCCCATACAGTTCCAATCCTGAAGATGCTCAAAATGTTGAAAACCAGGCTGTTTCCCAAGGATGTATGAAGGGTAGGGACTCAGCCGCTATGGGATGTTATCCAGTTCAGTTTTTGTCTTTGTGCTGTGCATCTTCTTGGTTTTCTCCTGCTTTAACATTGTAATAGAGCCAGAGACTTCTAGAGTTTGGTAGTTTCTAAATCAGCATATATAATCTCACCCATCCATCCATTTATCCGTCCATCCAATCAATTTAGAGCAGTGTTTCTCAACCTTGGGAATTTTAAAATGTGTGGACTTCAACTTCCAGAATTCTCCAGTCAGCATCGGAATGCTAGCTGGGGAATTCCAGGAGTTGAAGTTCATTCATCCGAAAGTTCTTAAGGTGGAGAAACACTGCTCTAAATTGCATGGATGGATGGATGGATGGATGCATGGATGGATGGATGCATGGATGCATGGATGCATGGATGTATCAATTGATCAATCAGTGGATCAAACAATGGATCAATCAATGGATCCAATACAACTAAATATATCCACCCACGCATTGTTTTGCAGAGGCAATACTTTGATCACTGCGGGAGACACCAAAAATTGGGGATAATTAATAATTGCCGTTATTGCTTGCATTTCAGCACAATTACACAGAGAATGTCATGCACAAAATTCCTATATGTTGTTGGAAAATATTCAGCTCATTTTCATGAAAGCCAACATAATTATAATGTAACATAACATAAACCAATCGAACAGCTTGCCTTCAAAAGTTGAGGGAGCTTCATCACTGGAAGCTTTCAAGAAGAGACTGGAATGCCATCTGTCAGAAATGGTGTAGGGTCTCCTGCTTGAGTGGGATGGGGGTTGGGCTAAATGACCTACAAGGTCCCTTCCAACTCTGTGAACCTGCTAATTCTTCTTTCCCATACATTTATAGACAAATCAAACCACAGCCATATTCCAGCTTTTGTTGTACAAATTTGCACATCAAATCGATGTGAATGTTCCTTTTTTTTTTTTTTTTAAAGATTCATCACGAAACAAGATTCTCTACATTCAGGAATGAATGCATAAAATTGACCTACAATTGAAATAAGAGTGTTGTGGAGATGGAGCCTCCAATGGTGTCTTCATTATGTCCCTTCCTCTATTTCATGCAACAGTTCTGAAGTCAAATTTTGATTTGCTTCTTGGTCAAGCACAGGGCTTGAGTGATCTCTATCCCCTGCCTGTGGGTCAGAGAGCAACTGAAGTAGACGTAAACCTATCTAATGGAAGAGCCAGTTTGATGTTTTGGTTAAGGCACCATGCTAGAAACCAGGAGACTGGGAGTTCTAATTCTGCCTTTAGGCACAAAGCTATCTAGTTGGCCTTGGGCCAACCATTTCTTCTCAAACCTAGGAAGAAGGCAACGGCAAATCACTTCCAAAATCTTGCCATGAAAACAGCAGAAACTAGTCCAAGTAGTTGCCAGAATCAGCACCAATCCAAAAAAAAGCCCCAAAAAGAAATCCATCTAATGCCTTAGGCCAGTGTTGGCAAACCTTTTTCACCTCAGGTGCCAAACGTTTGCTGGCCCATCCCCATGGCTTTCTTAGAGCCTGGGGAAGGTGAAAACGGCCTCCCCCACCCCCCGGAGGGACTCTGGAGGCTGGAAACAGCCCATTTTCCAACTTCCAGTGGGCCCGGTAGATTCATGTTTCACCCTCCCCAGGCTCCAGAGGCTTTCTAGGAGCAAAAAACAGCCCAATATGCAAACCAGAAGTTCGGGGAAAAAGTCCATTCAGGGAAGCCTCCGGAGGGTGAAAATCGGCTGGAAATCAAGGCCGAAAATCAGCTGGCCAGCATGTGTGTGTGTGTGTGTTGGAGCTGACATGGCAAGACCTCGTGGGCCCTCAGAAATGACTCCAGGTGCCACCTGTGGTACACATGCCATAGGTTCTCCATCACAGGCTTAGACTATGAAGAAATCACAAAACAATTCAAAAGCCTTGGGTTCAGAGCTTAGAGCAGTGATGGCTACCCTTTTGTCCTTGTGTGCCGGAAGAGCCCACACCCATAATGCAATGCGCGCACAACCACCCCCACATGGCCTCCCCCCCCTGCGCATATGGGTGTGACCCCCTCCATTGCAGTTCGTTTTGGGTCTAGCAGGTCTCCCTGAAGCCTCCTGGGACCAAAAATGGGGCATGGGAGGGGAGGATGCACCCTCCCAGCGGCCCATTTTGGGCTTAGCAGGCCTCCCTGAGACCTCCTGGGACCAAAGACGGGACATGGAGGAGGGAGTGCTGCCCCCCATGCTACCCCCCATGTACCTGTGCATGCATGTGCCTCTCTTGCTGCGCGGCAGAGACCTGAAAATTAACTGGCTGGCGGGAGGTGTGCGTCATGCACGGTGGATCTGAACTGGGTGACGGCTCGCATTTCCGCAGAGAGGGCTCTGTGGGCCACCTGTGGCAAACATGCCATAGGTTTGCCATCACGGGCTTAGAGCATCACTTGGAGAAGGAAACAATAGGTCATATTCTGCTCCTGGACACTAGCATCACTTCCCTGGTCAGTTTATTCTTGTGGTGGCAAGGAGATAGAAGGGAAACAAGGCCATCACTAGCCCATTACCCATAGACTAATAATACACACAAGAGACCCAATCTGCATTTTTCCTTTCCATACTAAAGAGAATCAAGGTGTAGAATGCTGAGTTTTTTCTTCATGCTTTCCAGTTCTTACTGGCAAAATTCACACAGGTAGTCCTTGACATATAACCACAACTGAGCCCCAAAATTTCAGTTTCTAAGTAAGACATTTGTTAAGTGAGATTTTCTCCATTTTACAACTTTTCTTCCCACAGTTGTTAAGTGAATCATAGCAGTTATTAAGTTAGTAACACAATTGTTGTGAATCTGGATTCTCCCTTTACTTTGCACGTCAGAAGGTGGCAAAGAGTGATCACATCACCTGACCATGGGAATGCTGCAATGGTCATAAGGGTGAAAAAAAGATCATAAGTCATTTTTTTCAGTGCCATTTTAACTTTGAATGGTCACTAAATGAACTGTTGTAAGTCAAGGACTACCTGTACTTTCCTAACACTTGCTGCATACTGTTATTCAAGGCTATCTCCATAACCTTCTACAGCTATAAAGAATAACCTCCCCCATCTCAGTATTTTCCATCTGTCTTAATTGCCAAACCAATCTGACTCTCTACAGTAAAATCTGCTGATTTAATACTGTGTGTGCTTTCCCCCTATTATTCTAAAGTGTTTAAAAACTATTATGTGTGTCATTATTATAATCCTAGGATCCTTTGAAAAATCCCATAAAAATGGTGTTATCTATATTCTACTAATCCTTTCCTGTCTCTTTGTCTGCTTGTAACCTTCAGTTAGCCCAAATGGTACATCATAGTGCAAAAATATTTGAATCGGGTACCTCAAGTCCACCAACTTAAAGAATGCATACAAAATCTGGGACTCATTACTCCTATGTAATTGAAATTTCAAGGATCTTCACACTAATTGTTTTCACAAAATTGTGACTACTGCAGTGTGGACGGAGTCAGCCACAGCTGTGTGATCATCATTTCCAAATACTCATTGCCAGCTGCCCATAAGGAAGATCAATGGGGAAGACAGCAGGAAGTCAGAAGTCATTCCCGCTCCCATTTTTTTTTGCCTGTCTGTGGTCATTCTGTTTCTCAGTTTAAGGAAATATCTCTGAAAAAATAACCCAGTGGGTTGTCCAGTTAGTTCTAAAATGCAGACAGTGGTCTTGAATCAGAGAAGTAAGAGTATTTACGGATTTGGCTCAGCTTTTTCTGAATCTAAGGAATTAGCATGTTTGATTCCATTAACACTATCTACAGGTTTAAGTTTTGTTCTGTCATGTTTTGAGAATTTCATTTAGTAACGATCTCAACAATTCAGTTTGCAGGATTCTTTTGGATATAAAAGGCTGGGGATGTAACCCTGAGGGTTTTTTCTCACTTGGCAAATTTAAACAATCTCCATCACTCCTGTTGCTGGCAAGAACATTTACTAGCATAAGCT
Organism: Thamnophis sirtalis; assembly: GCF_051295495.1. Lineage (NCBI taxonomy): Eukaryota > Metazoa > Chordata > Lepidosauria > Squamata > Natricidae > Thamnophis > Thamnophis sirtalis. Next base: position 118,286,551 of record NW_028261384.1, read on the forward strand.
GGACAGCCTCTGTTGCCAATTCCTGTTCTGCCACAGTAATGCAGCTGGCAAATGGAGCTGTTTTGTATGGTTATTGTGGGCCAAAATTAGGAAAAAGGGATAGTTGGTGTAGTGATTAAAGGCACCCAGTTGGGGACGGGGACCTGGGAGTTCTAGTCACACCTGAGGCACAAAACCAGCTGAGTCACCTTGAGGCAGTCCCTCTAACTCTAGGAAGGAAGCAATGGCCAACCACTCCTGAAAAACCTTGCCAAGAAAACTGCAGGACCAGCCAATGCTGCCCCCCTTTCTCTTATCAGGGATCCAAACTTATTAAATGGACTAAAATTCTTATCATCTCCAGCTATCATGAATAAATAATCCAGCACATGTGAAGAACAGGTTGGGGAAGGATCCCCAGTTGGTCTGTAAATGACTGGAAATTCACAAACAGCAAGCCAGCTCGCTTACTTGCATGTTAATTATTTTAAAAAACGAATGTTTCATTAAGCGTTACAATTGTATAAAACTACATTAATCATACAAAAGGCAAAATGCATTAACCTGAATGGAGACCTTTTTGCCCTGTGATAAAACTCAAAACCGCATCCCAGAAGTCACAACTATCCAGATTTAGAGTAATCTTAACCAGGGGTAGGTTCCGGCAGGCACTACTGCTGGTTCGCTCGTGGGGACGCTGGGTGTGTATGTGTGTGTGTTTGATGGGCACTGTATATGCATGCACAGTGCAATATTGTTCTGCGTATGTGCAGAAGTGAAAAACAAAATGGTGGCACCTATGGCGTTGCCCAGAGAACCAGTTTGGGGCTGTGGCAGGCCTCGGCTGCTCCGGTTCCAGTGACCCAGGCCGCCAAACCACTACCGGTTCAGCCAAAGAGGTCCGAACCAGTAGGAACCCACTACTGATCCTAACAGAGTAACCACCGGTTATGAATCCAGGGTGAAATAACATTTTCCATATCAAAAACAAGTGAGCAGTTAGTTTCCACCTCATCATCTGACTATCTGAATATCTTTACCAACCCATGAAATACAGTACAAAAAAGAGAGTTTCAAGTCAACTTTGAAGAATTGGTTTCCCATTAACATTCAGTTATAAGGTCCTTACTATTCATTCTTGTCTGGCACAAGAAGGAATAAAGATTGTTTGTAACATCCAGTGATTACTGTACAATATTATGAACATCCAATCTTTTAAAAAAGGCATTTGGAGATTTAGAATACAAATCAGGATGTCCCTGGATTTTTGTCATCTTTTCACAGAGACTCCGTAACTATGCCATGTGTGCTTGGGGCCTGCCCTGTAAATGAAACAAGCTTTATGGAGACCATAGTTAGCTCAGGAATATTTGGTGTAACATACCATGTAAGACACATTTTATAGTGTATTGATTGATATAATGAACTGGAGTTCATTGAGGGCCACATCAGGATTGTGTTTGACCTTGAAGGACCAGGGTGGGTGTGGCCAGCTCAATGTCACTCTTCTCAAGAGCACCTGAAAAGGCCCAAGCGCTTCACCAGCAAAAACGGGCTCCTGAGCGCCATTTCTGGCTGCAATAGCCTCTTGCAAACCTGCGGGAGCTTGGGAGTGCCACCCGCGGCCCTCACGGGATCTGTTTTCATCTGCGACGGCCTCCTGTAACCCTCTGCCAGCAAAAGCAGAGCTTGGGATGGCTGCATGCAGCCCTCCAGAGCTTCATTTTTGCTGGCAGAAGCACTGCATGTCGATCCTTTGCTGTTTCTAGGGTGGCTCCATGGGCCAGATCTAAGCATCCCATAGCCCAGATCCATCCCCTGGGCTTTGAGTTTGACACCCCTGGTGTAGTTCATGAGGACTGCTCCAAAGGGCTCCATGCTTTAGTGTAGGAGTGGGGCCCTTTTATTAGTTGTGGACTTCAACTGCCTGAATTCCTGATCCAGCCCTGCTAGCTTAGGAATTCTAGGAGTTGGAAGTCCATAAGTCATAAAGGGCCACCTCTGCTTTAGCATTTGTAGACATTGATAACAAAAATAAACTTACTTGAGAAAATGCACAGAATATCATCTAATAACATGAATAAGACTAGATCAAAATTGTCTCCAGGTTGCCAATTTCCCATGCATAAAATTTTTTGCTATGGCATGTCATTTTATGTTCGTCTTTTCCTTCCTCCCTCCCTTCCCCCGCTCCCTCCACAGGAGTGGTACGAGCCTCAAGCATCTTTCCTATCCTAAGTGCTCTTTTGCTGTTGCTGGGTGGGTTCTGCGTAGCTGCCAGCCGTGTCTACAAGTCGAAGCGCAACATTATTCTAGGTGCTGGCATTCTGTTTGTTGCTGCAGGTAAGTTCTACAGTGGGGATAATGCAGGTAGTTCTTACCGGACCTACGACCACAATCGGGATCACAACCTTAGTCACTAAGTGATGTGGTCATTAAGTGAGTCCTCGTGTGATTGTGCCCAATTTTACCACCCTTTTCACTGCAATTGTTGAGTGAATCTGGCTTCCCCCATTGTCTTTGCTTGTTGGAAGTCAGCTGGGAAGGTTGCAAATGGCGATCAAATGGGGAAAATGCAAACATCATAAATACATGTTGTTGTTGTTTTGCCAAGCAACCAAATAGCAATCATGTCACCTTTGGGACATCGCAATAGTCCTTAAGTGCAAGGACCAGTTCCAAGCCATTTTTTTCAACACTATCATCACTGAATGAATGGTCGTAAGTCGAGGACTGCCTGTACAGTGAGTAGATGCAAACTGTCCTTCTCTGGATCTCTAGAGAGATTAGTGGCATAGAGAGTTTGTTCATTGGGACTCTCGTCTCTTGAACTCAAATGCTTCATCCTTGTAATCCACCTCTCCTGAGCCATGACTCGCTTTGTACAACTTCATGCATCCTTCTTCAGCTTCACAACTATCACCACTTTTCCCTCCTGGTTGTGTTCTGACCACAGAAAACCGGAAATGTAATTGGCAATTCTTGATTGCAGACTTGGGTCTGGAGTGGGGGGGGGAGGGGGAAGCCATTTTGATTTGATATGCTTTCCTATGTGTCTATGGAGATTCTCAGTCATCCGGGTCCATGGCTGTCCCAAAGGTTTTTTTTTCAAAAGGCAACTGGACTTTCTGGTTTTTCCTTGAAGATTTTTTGCTTCTCACCCAAGAAGCTTCTTCAGAACTGAAGACGCTTCTTGGACGAGAAGCAAAACGTCTCCAAGGAAAAACGAAGGAAAAAAGCACAATTGGAATATTCCTGTTTGTCATTGATTCCTTTTCTGCTCGATATGGAAGGGTTTCGAATTGTATGTCCTGGTTTGCAACATCTCTAGAATGTCTTATTAGCAGGCCTAACTTTAGCCAGAAGTACAAATGTTATAATATAAATGCACTATAGAGCCCGGTGGCTTTACCATATGAAGGGGGGTAGGCCCATGTTTCGCATTATTTCATGCACATAGACATGTCAAGTTTTCTCCATCTTCCTGCTCTTTATTTATTTACCGTTCATCCCTCTTATGTACGTCTGTTTATCTATTTCTTCCTTTTCCAGCCCTGAAAATAAGGTAAGGATTTTAAATGACCTCCAGGCCCTTTCATTTTCCTACTCCTCCCATTGTATACATCCAAACGGTAATGAATTTTCTATCTTTCCACTCAAACAGCCCTATAATCAAAATCTGCATCCTGGCAGGACCCAAGGGAAGCCAGGATCTAAAGTCAAGAAGTACCAAATACCAATAGAAACCGCTGATGCTTCAGAATCAGAGGCCTTGAAGAAAAGTAGTTTGTGAAGGACCCTTGATGCATTTTGAGCTTGGAGCTTTTTTTTTTTTTTTTTGCAGATGTTTTGTTCCCCAGCTAGGTAACATCGTCAATCATGCAAACCCCACACCCTTCTAGCACTGATGACGTTACCTAGTTGGGTAATGAACTGTCTGCAAGAAAGCAACCAAGCTCAGAATGTATCAAAGACCATGCAGTCCAATCCTGAGCTACAAATATTATCTTCCATCAGTATTTCTTTCTGAATAGAGGCCAATCTCACTATGTGTGTGAGAGAGGGAGAGGGAGGGGGGGGATGTGGTTTTTCTCTGTCATCTAGGGTAGGGTATGCAAGCTGTGACCCATGGTTTAGAGGTGGATTCCTACTGGTTCGGCCCAGTTTGGCCAAACTGGTAGTGGTATGCCAACCTGGCTCTCAGAACCCGCAGCTACCCAGACTGCCCACGCCTCCGAACCGGTTTCCCAGCCGCCACCACCATCTTTTTTTTTTTAAAGTTCTATGCATGCGCAGAACAATTTCCATTGAACTGCACATGCGCACACATGCAGGTGTACGAACAAACCAGCAGTAATGCTGGCTGAAACCCACCCCTGCCATGGATCATATTTTTTGTAGCTTTCGAAACTTCTCGGATTGCACTACCCAAATTAGTGGGAAAGTACCAATTATACCAGTGCACTCTTCAGCTGTTAAGAAAAAAAAAGGTAAAATCAATGTATTATACTCCCAAAAGGCTTAGCAAAGCTATTTTTACTTTAAAACAAAAAATAAAAACCAGTTCCCTCCCACCGAAGAGAGAGAAGAAAGAGTTTAGAAGTTCTTGTCCTATCTCTTAAAGAGATGGTTCTCAGCTGCCAATACAAATGAAATAAAATCAACAATTGCCGGAGATGCTGTAATCTGAAGCAATGCAGCTATTGTCCTGCCATTGAATCTTTTGACCACAATTAGGATTAGAATTTCCATTGCTAACCAAGGCAGTTCTTAAATGAGCTGCACCCAATGCTATGACCTGTTTTGCCATAGTTGGTAAGTAGATCACTGCAGTTGTTAAATGAATCATGTGATTGTTAATTGAATCTGGCTTCCCCCATTGGCTTTGCTTATTGGAGGTCAACTGGGAAGGTCGCAAACGGCAATCCCACAACTCTGCAACACACGTCAACTGTCGTAAGTACATCCCAGATGCCAAGTACATCCTTGAATTTCGATTACGTGACTGTGGAGATGCTGTAATACAGGGAGTCCTTGACTTACGACCACAGTTGAGCCCAAAATTTCTGTTGGCAAGTGAAACATTTCTTAAGTGAGTTTTGCCCCATTTTACAACCTGTCATGCCACAGTTGTTAAGTGTAGCAGTGCAGTTGTTAAGTTATTAACATGGGTGTTAAGTGAATCTGGCTTCACTAAATAAAACAATGTAAGTCGTAAGATACAAGCAACGAATTTATATAAAAAGATAAGGACATAGGAAAAATGAGAAGAATAGTAATACAGCTCTACTAAGTAGTTTGACAGTGTTGTAGGAACCGGTTGTTTAGCAGAGTGGTGGCTGGAGGAAAAAACTGTCCTTATGTCTACTTGTTTTGGCATGCAATGCCCTATAGCATTGTCTTGAGGGGAGAAGTTGAAACAGTTTATGTCCAGTATGTGAGGAGTCTGTAGATATTTTCACAGCCCTCTTTTTTGGCTCGTGCAGTATACAGGTCTTCAACAGAAGGCAGGCTGGTAGCAACTGCTATTTTTCTGCAGTCCTAATTGTCCATTGAAATCTGTCTGTCTTGTTGGGTTGCAGAGCCAAACCAGACAGTTGTAGAGGTGCAGATGACAGAGACAATAATTCCTCTGTAGAACTGTATCAGCAGCTCCTTGGGCAGTCGGAATTTTCTGAGTTGGAGCAGGAAGAACATTCTTTGTTGTGCTTTTTTTAATGACTTTTTTATGTTAGGCGTCCATTTTAAGTCTTGAGATATGATAGAACCTGGAACTGTGATGGTGAACCTATGGCAAGCGTGCCAGAGGTGGCACACAGAGTCCTATCTCTGGGCATGCACACCGTTGATAGCTGCTCTTCTGGGTTCTGGTGCACGCATGCGCACGCAAAGACCAGCTGGCTGGCGCACATGCACGTACTGGAACCTGAAAGAGGAGCTGGCCGGCACGCGCATGCACACGGGGCAGCTGATCTTCCAGTTTCCGGCACTCCCACACAAACAAAGACCAGCTGGCCGGCATGCATGTGTGTGCCGGAACCCAGAATAGCATCTGCTCTTCTGGTTTTGGCACTCGGTGATGAAAAGGTTGGCCAACACTGGTCTAGAAACCTGAAGTATCTACTATTAATAATTGATAAATGTCTAGTATTGTAAGAAGTAGTAGAATGGGGGGGGGCTCCTCCTAAAATCTACTATCATAACTCACTTTTTTTCAGTTCCAGTGTAAGTTCCAATGGTCATTAAATGAATTGGTGTGAGTCAAGGACTACCTATAGTTGTAAATGCAAAGACTGGTTGCAAGTCTTTTTTTTAAAATGCCGTTGTAACCTCAAATGGTTGCTAAACAAATGTTTGCAGGTCAAAGACTTCCTGTTTAGGGTTCTTCCTCTTTCTCGCTCTCTTTTTTTAGTCCATCGTCAACCTCTCCCTGTCAGGCCTGGAAGCTGTCTTTTAACTTTGGGACTTCTGATCTGCCACATTTTCTATTGTGGGAAACTGGGAGGGGGGATTATACAGAGCATGGGTGATTTGTAGCCATAACAACATTCTTTCTCTGAAAATCAAGGCTGTTTTGCCCTGCAGCTGCGGTGAGGTGACTGGGAGGCATTTCCAGTTTTAGAGGGTGCCTGATTGGATCCTGTGATGGACATGTGGTGCTGGGCAGGGAATTGAACTTTCTTTTGGGTGGAGAAAATCTGGAAACTTTCAGATTTGGGTTTTCCCAGATGTGCCAATATGACATCTCTAATAAAATGGAACTTTGAGGAATTTCAGGCCTCAGAGTTTTCATTGGGGGTGTTACTTGGAACCCTGATGCTCTCAGTCTCTCTCTCTGTGTGTCTGTCTCTGCCTCTCTCTCTCACATACAGGCCTCAGTAACATCATCGGCGTCATCGTCTACATCTCAGCCAATGCTGGTGATCCCGGCACAAAACGTGACGATGAAAAGAAGAGCCACTATTCTTACGGCTGGTCCTTCTATTTTGGTGGCCTTTCTTTCATCCTGGCTGAGATGATTGGCGTTCTGGCGGTTAACATATACATTGAGAAGAACCGCGAAGCCCATTGCAAAAGCCGCACAGAACTCTTGAAGAACCCTTCTTCCTCCTCCTCAGCCATCTTACGCCTGCCCAGTTACCGTTTCCGATACCGTCGCCGGTCACGTTCCAGCTCCCGCTCCACTGAGCCCTCCCAGTCTCGAGAAACCTCCCCCGTTGGCCTGAAGGGCTTCCCTTCCACCGACATCTCTATGTACACACTGTCTAGGGACCCGTCCAAGGCCAACGTCAGTTCCCTCTATGGCGGTGCCAGTGAGACCGCCTCCACAGGGGCAACGACCTCCGGGGTGACCTCCGGGACTGGCGGAGGATTCTTACAGTTGCACAACACCTTCCCCAAAGATCCTGGAGTGACAGTCACGGTGACTGGGCCTGGGGTAGCAGGAGCCACTGGTACCCTGGGTAAGGATGCCTCCTCCAACACCAACACACTCAACAGGAAGACCACGCCAGTGTAGGGATGGACCTAAGAGAGGAGAGGGCATGGGAAGGAGAAAAGGGGAAGAAAAAAAAATACTGTTCAGAGGACATCAGGCAAGTCAGAATGTTGAGAAGCGAGAAATCCATCCATCCAGTGAGCATTTTTCTTGCTTGCTTTGCTTTGCTTTGCTCCTTCATCCTCTCCCCCTCCCCTCCTTCCTCTCTTTTCCATTCTTCTCCCTGTTCCCGTCTGTCTTTCCTTTCCACCCCCTCTCTCTCCTCCCCTCCTTTATCCCCTCTTCTCATTCTCTCCCCTCCCTTTCCTCCCCCCTCCCGTTCTTCCTCTCCTTCCCCCTCCTCTCCCTCTCCTTCCCCTCTCAATCCATTCAACCAACCACTTCCTCTGATTCACCCAACCACAGGATCCAAAACCACAATTTTAGTGGAACAGAGGTGAAGGAGTTGGGCTGTGCTCACCAAGGGGCTTTCAGGAAAGGGGTGCACATATTCTTATTACCCAGATCAAAAGAAATTACTCAAACACCACAGTCCTTTCAAGCGGGCACACTGGGGAGAACCAGAATTGACCCTGGACTACCCAAAAGCAATGCTGTGATTATTTGCTCTGTAGTCGTGGGAAGAAACGTAATTCTTCTCACACACTAAGTGAAGACCTCTCCTACAGCCTGCTAAGGGATAAGTATAGACGAAGGCCCAGCCCCCACTCCTAAGCCTCCTACAAATGGCTTCCACAGCATAGTGTGCCAAATTTGGGGCTGCAGTGTGGATCAAGAGATTTGTTGTTTCCTCCAGAGGGAAAAGGAAACCCTCTCTTCCACTGCAGTTTAATTAAGGGCTGACAAAAGTTTGTGCCAAACAGTGCTGGAGAACAGTACAAAAAAAAAAAAAAAGGTGGGTGGGTTTGAAAATCTAAATGGACCTACTGCCCCCTAGTGGTTGTCAGAAGTATTTCGAATCCACTAGTTTTGCCATATTTCCTTCCTTTTTATCCTTGACTTTGGCCCAACTCTTTAAGACCGAGCCATAGCTTTTCCTGAGATGAAGCTGCCTCTGGAGAAGAGGGAATCCTTGCTGTATTATAAAATTGTCCCTTGTCCATATTGAAGTGACATTCTGCCAATTATTAGTCCTGTGGTTTGTCTTGTCCACCCCACAGAGCAGCCTTCCCCAGACATGATCCACGGTAGTTCCCTGGTTGTCAGACGACATCATGGGAGATCTGATGATTCATCACATCTGGAAGAAAGCTGGTTGGAGAAGGCTGCTGCAGTAGAACGGCTGACAGATTTTTCCCAGCGTTATTATCTTCTTTTCTATATCTGGAAGAACTTTAAAACAAAGAAACAGAGATGGTTTATATCTCTGCCCAATCCTACCTACCCCAGAATCAGCTTCCTAGGAAGACTTTTTACATATATGATAAATTTATAAGTGCACAGACACAAATATACGCCTAGAGATATTTATGAAGAGACTATTGAAATTCTTGTGATGTTTCATAGGACTTGGTTAATTAAACTTTTGGTCAGTAGTGAAACACAGGATCTTCCTTACCCTCATATTTCCTTCGCTGGTGGATGCTTTCCCTCAATCTGGAAATCCTCACTGCCAACCTTGCATCTCCTTGTTATACAATTGCACCACCCAGAGCTCCCATAAGGACCAATGCAGTGTTTTTCAACCTTGGCAACTTTAAAATACATAGACTTCAACTCCCAGAATTCCCCAGCCAAACCTACTGATTGGAGAATTCTGGGAATTGAAGTCTGTGGAAATTAAAATTGCCAAGATTGAAAAGCACTGCTCTAGTGTATAATTTATATACCACTACCCCATCTTCCACTTAGTGACATTCTCACCCAAAGTTTATTTTGGCTACATCCTGACTACAAAACAAAAGCTGAAAGTTGCTGGTTTATGCCAAGATTATTAAAGCCTATGGCAGTCAGGTGCCAGATAGGTACTATTTTATTTTTATTTTATTTTTATTTTTTATAGTGACCCTAAAACACGGACTCAGGGAAGGTTTCGGTAAATAGATATTAATAAAATGGAGAACTGTAATCTAATATATATGGAAATGGATTGGAAAATGTAAATTAAAAGATGGATCACCAGAATCTTACTTTTTCTTCCATGAATGAGAAGTACTATAGACCAAATGATCCACATTCTGCAATATGTTAAACAAATATTCAAATCAGCGGAAACTACACAGGCAGCCCACGAAGGCTGTTGCAATCTTGCTTAGTTAGTAAGTATTAATTAGAAGCAGTAGAATTCTGACTAAGCAACCTTACTGTCTGGTTGTTCAGTGAATTAGTATCATTCTGGCCACCGAATTTTGCTTTGGAATTCACAGGTTACAGAATTAATAGAAAAGTCCTATTTGTCTTTACTATATTAGCCCTATATCTAATGGGGTCTGTTTCCTAGTAAGAAAGTTTAAGATTGCCACTCTGGGGGGTCACTCATGCAGAATTTCAAGCCAGAAGAGAAAGTGATTTAACTCAGCTACTCATCATGACACACTGATTTGAAGAACCAGGTTAGAGATAAATTAGACAAGTTAGAACAATTAATCAATAGAACAATTTGCCTCCAGAAGTTGTGGGTGCTCCAACACTGGAGGATTCTAAAAAGAGATTGGACAACCATTTGTCTGAAATGGGATAGGGCTTCCTGCTTTTGCAGGGAGTTGGATTAGAAGACCTCCAAAGTCCCTTCCAACTCTGTTATTCTATTATGCTGTTAAATTGTCATGGAGAAAAGCTATCTGTGTGGTTGCTTGGAATAAAAAAATAACGTGATGACATATTATCAATCACTTGTCATGAAGAGTAACTAAAACCTTTGAACAATTTATTGTTTGGGTAATAGAAATACAGTTTGCCAAGATGTTCATTAGGGACATGCTTTGTTTTTTCAGTAGCTAATATTATGGGAATCTGAAAAACAGTTAGAAACTGTTTACTGTTTCTTCTAGGCTTTGGAGAAGAAGTATTTTTTTTCCTCATATGTTTTAATGAAAATGTATTATTCTTTGTTCGGAGCAGGTCTTAGAAAATGTAGAGAAGGGTGAGATTTTTTTTCCATTCTTTTTGTGACAATGATATCATTTAAAACAAAAAACTCTTCAGAAAGAAGGACATTTAAAATGTGGAAAGAGAAAGGGGACACTATTCGGTGGGAAAGTATCATCTGTTCCAAGTTTTTCTGTATAAAGTGGGTTTCGTATTTTTTTTAAGAAGTGTTCGGAATACAAGAACAGGAACACTGGCAAAAATCCAGTGAGTGTGCTACACAGAGAAACTTATAGCTGAAGGGAAAATCAGAAGAAACATTAACAATGAAAACACTTGTCTGTCTGTCATAATAGCAACAAACAAATGCATGGATTTTTACTGGAATCTACCTTTCAAATAAAGTCCTATGAAAACACTTTTGTGGGCAGATGTTATTGAAGGGAGAGAAAAGCATATCCAAACTGTGGGTGGTAGAAAGTTTTGTGCCTTGAGAATAGATCATTTGGGGGTGGGGCTGTGAAAGAAAGCCAAAGATTTAACACCAGAGTATCCACAAGGTAGGGTCAAAAAAATGTTAAGGTGGGAATTGTAGTGGTATGATTGAAAATCTGTTTTTTTATGTGAACATATAAAACATACAAAACGTTTTGTTTTGTTTTTTTAAAATAGTTTTTATTAAACATTTTTACCTTTAAAAACAGAGGAAAAAACAACAAAAAAGAATAAAAACAAGAACAAACATAACAATATAAAATAGTTATACAGCCTTCTGTATCGGCATTCATAGCCTTTGTAGTTCTCCATTCTCCATTGTCTATCGATTTTAATTTCTATAATAGCATAATAACAGTTGTACTAACACTTGTAATAATATTAATTGTTCATATACAAAATGTGAACAACAATTTTATGTGAACATACAAAACAGGTATAACATTGATTACACCTGTTGAGGCTACCTAGTTGATGTTTTTTTGCCCTACAAACACCCCTGCAATGTTCTGACTTTTTTTTTTATGCTAACCTGTCTAGAATGGACCTGGCTAGCTGGTAGAGCAAGATTTGTGCACTTGTCTCACACACATATTATCCAGTTTTATTTTTGCTTCACGCCTTCAGGTGTCTCAAAGCTGGCTCTGTCTTTGCCCGCAAACAAGTCATTATTGGTAAATGTTTCTGGTAGTAGCTGTCACATCAGCTCTGTGTCTTTCCACATTGCATGTTGAACTTGCTGGACTATTTAATCAGTGGTTCCCAATGTGCACCCCACAATTTGAACCTTGTTTAAACCAGGTTAATGGCCTTTTAGGCTTCCTCTGCATGAGTAGAGTTCACTTTTTAAGTAAAATAAGAATTATATGTCATGGGGGTGAGGGGGGCATCAGGTTTTTAAAGATTCTTAGGTGGAGCATGGCCAAAAAAAGTTTGGGAACTAGTGATTTGGAAGGTGTAATGAACCACTTTTTTGATGATTCAAATCATACTACAAGCTGGTTTCTTAGTATTTACCTCCCTACTTCCAATTAATTTATGTCTGGACTTTAGAGCACTATCTGCCTTCCATGCGCTGCCAAATATGATGGATTTCAAAAATTCTAGTGCTGAGGGGCTGCCAGGAAAAGGTGCACATTATTTATATAAGGAGCAGGAAAAAGAAATACAAAAATTAAGTTTTCCATAGGTCCTTCCAAATGAAGGGATCACAAAAGTGACTACATCTGGTTTTTTTTTTTAGAGGATCAGATTGTGTATGTGATTACCCCCCCCCCCTCCAATGATATTTGAAAGAGGAAGAAGAAAATGTTCTCTTTTCTTATTTTCCATAAGATGATTGAGGGGAAGAACTAATATATTTTCTTCTTTTACTTTTTTTTATAAATGTGATTGCTTTTAAAGTAATGACAGAAAAAGAAAAATACAAAGGGAACAAAACGCAAAGATGCATACCTTGTCCTCTACATTATTGAAATTCATTTTCAATATTAAGCAAAAATCAAGAACAGAAGGGCACAGCCTCATACTGAAAAGAGAGACATTAAAAAGTAATGTTCAAAAGTATTCTAAAACTATTCCTTCCTATTATCTCTATATACAAAAATGGCTGTGTGTGTATATATATATATTCCAGCATAACTCTGGAACGCCTTGAGCAATTTCAACCAAACTTGGTACACAGATAACTTACTCACTGGGAAAAAATACTGTCAGAGTAAGACACCCATAACACCCCTCTGGGTTTGTGTTCTGTTAAGATACAGCCTGTTGTGCCTTAAAATGGAGTCTATTGTACTGCTGTAAAATGGCTTATACTGTTCAGCGCAGTGGAGTTGCCATGGTAACGGCTTCACAGTACTCCACAAGGGGGCTCCCTCTGGTAAGGGGGGGGGGGGAAATCCAACATTAGAAATTACGTTTGGCCTGGACATTTTCTCCCTATAAATAAATACCTGGGCAACGCTGGATTATCAACTAGTTTGTTTATATAATTTAGAAGCTACCGAGATCCAAAATGCTGTGGATAGTTTCTATTTTAAAAATAAGAAATCTTTTTAAAAAATACTCCCCAACTTACAACCATTCGTTTAATGTTTGTTTGAACTTGGAACAGCATTGAAAAAAGCGATTTTTTTTCACGTGACCGTTGCAGCCTCCGCATGGCCACATGATCAAAATCCAGATGCTTGGCAACTGGTTCATGTGACCCCCTTTAGCGACCTTCTGACAAGCAAAATCAATGAGGAAGGTAGACTCATTTAACAATCGTGTTACGAATTTAACAACTGCAGTGATTCTGTTCTGTAGGGAGAACGAGGCAGGCAGGAACTGAGGCAAGGCAGGTTGAAGCTAACACAACCTTTATTAACAGTTTAACAAGATAAAATGCAAGGCAAATCTCGAACTGGCAAACAGCAACATTTGACAGCTGACAGCCCTTTTATACCGGAGCTGTCAGATGCTGAACCAATAGAATGGCTGCATTCTCCCTCCAGCTGGCTGCTCGCGTCTTGACCAATCAGGAGCCGGCAATGATAGTCAACGGCCTCGTAGCCTCGAGGACTTAACACCCCTCTCCTCCCAGTTAGCATATGCGTAGTCCAGGGATGTACAGTCACTAGAGGCAAGGGAGGCGGGGCCTCACCAGTCTCCTCAGGAAAAGGAAATAATTTTAAAGATTTTTTTTAAAAAAAAATTAAAGCCAAGATAGTTGCTACCAGATTCCAAGTCACAGTGGCTTGGTGTCTCCTTAGTGTTAACCAAAGCAGGAGGCGAGAGAACTCGGGGCCTCCTTTGCATAAGGAATTTTTCGCCTTTTAAAAGTTAAGAAAGAGTTAAAAAGCAAAAAATTTCATATGCAAAGGAGGCACTGATTCTCCCGCCTCCTGATCTGGGAGCAGCGAATCATGCCTTGTTGTTGCAATTGAGCACGCTTACGTTGGGTGGGTTATTTCGGAGGGCGCGCTTCAGAGGAGAGAGGAGTGGGGGAGAAGGAAGAGGCTCGCTCTTCACCTCTCCCCAACCTTCCCAGGGTCCAGATTCCCTTTGCTGCAAGCCTTGCCGTCTCTTGCATCCCAAAGGTGGGTGGGTGTGAGAGCTTTGGTGGCCCCAATTCTTCTCGGGGGGGGGGTGTCTCCTGGGGCTGCTGGCTAAATAGACTCCCGAGGAGCAACCCCTTCCCTCCTAGTCTCCCTGTGGGTAGCTGGAAATGTCCGCGCATTTCAGCCAGCCATAAAATGCTTAGCCGGGGGTTTCCTTGCAAGAGCCAGGCGGGAGAAGCCCTCACTTCTTTCTTCTGGAGACGGGCACTTTGCATCGTGGGAGCTGCCAAGCGCCTTTGCTGCAGATCTGGGCGCTTGGCGGCTCCCACGATGCAAAGTGCCCCGCTGCCCCCGATGCCACGCCGTGCCCTTCCGAGTGATACACTGACTTCCCCAGTTCCTGGCCCAGCACCTCCTTGCAGAAGCATCTGCTGCGAGGCAAAGCGGCCCAAGGCTGCAGGAATGCCCCGCCGGGCGAAGGAGGGGCGGTGGCGGCGGCAGTGGCTGCTTTAAGCATTGCCTTGTCTTGCAGCCGGGGACGCTCCGGGCTGCCGGCCACTGGCACGCGCTCCTGCGAGAGCCTCTGCGCGGCGCTGGGAGGCCGCAGAGAAGCTCCCCCAGAGGCGATCCAGGACTTCCAGCGGCGGAGCTTGGAGAAGCAGCGACCGTAGGCCAGGGCAGCGGGCGGGCGGCGGCATCGGGGGTGGCAGGGCACTTTGCATCGCGGGAGCTGCCAAGTGCCTTTGCTGCAGACCTGTGTGATTGGCGGCTCCCGCGATGCAAATCCCCCCCCCCACCGCTGAGGCCGACCGCTGCCCCGCTGAGCTGCTTCGCCAAAGGCTGGGAAGGAACTCCGCTGGAGCTGGCGAGTCTTTGAAGAGATGCCCAGCTGAGCCTCACCAGGCATAAACCTCACCGCACGTCACTGGCATAGTCAGCCAAGCACACAGGCCAGCGTTGGCTCTGGCCTGATTGTCTTAGTTCAGGGTGGCCAAAGGAAGAGAAGCTGGTGGAAAGTCCTGTGGAGCTTCAGGAGACTGCGCGGGAAACTTGATTGCCATGGGACTGATCGGATTTTCAGGTAAGCCTGGCGACGTTAACGCATCGGTGGAGGGTGTTGCGTGCGATTCTGGTTGCGCTGGAGCAGCCTCTGCCGATATTAGTTCCCCAGGACAGGATAGGGCCTGCACCAGGTGCTGGTCTGCTGCACTGGTGACTTGCTGTCTGATCTGGCTGATGTGTCGCAACCCACAATGGGTATTGGCTACCCTTGATAATCTCTGAGGTGAAGTGGGCACTGTCTGAGTTGAGCTTTGGTCAGGCTGGGCACTATCCGTTTGATAGTAGCCCAAGAGAACAGAGATTTGGAAGAGCCAGTGTCCACTTCCATCTTGCAGGGTTCTCCCTCTATGTGCACAGTCAGGTATATCTTATGGGTAGCCTTGGTATGGGAAGCATGGCTGATAGCCCATTCAGAGTGCGGCTGGTCACCTGCGATGGCAAAGGAGTCTTCGCGGTGTTTGGGGAGTCTTTTTGTAAATTGTTTAGACAAGGTGCGTTCTGGAGGTGGTTGAGATTGTCATAGCCGCTCTGCAGACCTTGGCTAAATGTCCTTTCCTGTCACACCGACAGCATATTGCGGCTTTGAACCTGCAGACTGACTTTGCATGGTTCCCGCCACAACTCAGGCAGCCCACCTGAGGTAAAAAATCAGCCTAAGTCCATTTTTTCCTGGTGGCCAGTTTGAGGCGGCTAATCTCTTCTTCCTCGTCAGAGAAGTCTTCTTCGTCATCTTCTTCGTGATGGACAGCATGGCCCCTGCTGGCATGGGTGGCCGGTGGCAGAAATCTCTGAATTTCTGCGGTGGATTTGTCTGACATTTCATATGCCGTGGCTTCATCCACGGCTGCCTGAAGGCTCAACTCTTTTCGTGCCAGCAAGTCTGAGGTCTTTGATACCACAAACCAGCTGTTCTAACAAGGCATAGTCCAGTACAGGAAAGTCACAGTGCAGGGCCGCTGTTCTGAGGGAAGCCATGTAGTCACTCACAGATTCTTCTTCTTTCTGGGTTCTCTGCCTAAAAGCATAATGTCAGGCTTTGCGCGAGGGAGTTGGAGAGTAATGATTTTTAAGTTTCTCCAAAAGAGTCTCCCAAGGCATTGAATGGACGGATTGAGGTGCTCCAAACATCTCGTGGTCACATGAGCTGAGAAAATATCTTCTATTACGGCCACTGGACAAATCGGTGAAGTCGTTTGCCTCCAGGAAACACTCGAACCGCTCAAGGAAGGCGTCCCATGTTTCAGTGGCCGGGCTGAATGCCTTGAATGCCACTAGACTAGCCATCCTTAGAAAGACGGAAACTGAGGAGTTAGCCTTGGAGCGATGTCTCGTTGCCTGTGACTTGAGGCAGCTCTTATTAGTGACTTCGCTTTTCCTCAGTTCTGATCTCATCTTTGTCGCCAGTAGGGAGAACGAGGCAGGCAGGAACTGAGGCAAAGCAGGTTGAAGCTAACACAACCTTTATTAACAGTTTAACAAGGCAAAATGCAAGGAAACCTCGAACCGGCAAACAGCAACATTTGACAGACAGCCCTTTTATACCGGAGCTGTCAGACGCTGAACCAATAGAATGGCTGCATTCTCCTGTCAGCTGGCTGCTCGCGTCTTGACCAATCAGGAGCCGAGAATGATAGTCAATGGCCTCATAGCCTCGACGACTTAACAGATTCACTTAGCAAATGTGGCAGGAAAGGTCATAAAATGGGGCAAGACTCATTTAACAACTGTCTCGCTTAGCAATGGAAATTTTGGTCTCAACTGTGGTCGTAAGTCAAGGACGACCTGCAAAGAAACAGATAAAGTGGAGAAAATAGAAAACCATAACAAACTGTGGTTATGTATTAAATCTTGGTATATTTTATGATGAAGGACGTTTAAACAATTATAGTCAAATGAAAATGGAGGTATGGTGGTGGTGATGATGATGGTAACATGTATAAATATCTGAGTTAAAATATGAATTATAGCTTGATGACTATGGAAGAGATGCACGAAAACCTTTTGTAACCAACTGATACACTTTCTACAGTATGTAAATAAGGAAGATTTTATGTGTTGTGTTTGTTTTGAAAATTAAAAAAAATATTTTAAAAAAAGAAAACCAATAACAATGAAAATAAGAGCAAGGCCTCAAGGGAACAGCCAGGCTTTCAAAAACACCTTCAAGGTGGGAGCGATACCTGTAGTATAGATGTGGCAACAGAGATGCCACAAGATGTGGCATATTTCCAGGATCCCAGAGGACATGTTGTTTAATCAGGGGGACAGAGACATTTGGGGCACAAATGTTTGAGTGTTGAGGGTGGCGGAGTCAGGAGATGTATATCAAGACTGGAGAAATATTTCACCTACAGGTAGTCCTCAACTTACAACCACAATTGGGCCCAAAGTTTCTGTGGCTAGGTGAGACATTTGTTAAATGTGTTTTGCTCCATTTTACGACCTTTCTTGCCACAGTTGTTCAGTGGATCATTGCAGTTGTTAAGTTAGTAACACAGTTGTTAAGTGAATCTGGCTTCCCCATTGACTTTGCTTGTCCGAAGGTCCCAAAAGGGGATCACGTGACCTCAGGATACTGTAACTGTCATAAATATGAACCAATTGCCATGCGTCCAAATTTTGAACACATGACAATGGAATGCTGCAACAGTCGTAAGTGTGAAAAATGGTCCTAAGTCATTTTTTTCAGTGCCGTGGTAACTTTGAATGGCCAATAAGTGAACTGTTATAAATAAAGGCCCACCTGTACTTCACTGTGGCCATTATTATAACTCTGTAATTATCTCCACAGAATTATAGGAGGGAACAGAAACAGAGAATAATAGTCAATATACCTTAAAGACTCAATACCCCAAGGACTCACTCTCCTAATACAGGTAGTCTTCAACTTATGACCAAAATTGGGACCAGAATTTCTATTGCTAAGCCAGGCAGTTGTTAAGTGAATTGCAGTTGATTTTACCTCCTTTTTTTTGCCAAAGTTGTTAAGCAATTCACTGCAGTTGCTAAGTGAATCATGCAGTCATTAAACATATCTGACTTCCCCTCATTTGCTTGCTGGAAGCCAGCTGAGAGGGTGATCACATGACACTGGAGGGCTGCTACTATTGTAAATCTGTTTATTTGTTTAACTTTTATGCCACCATTTCACCAGGGCAACTCCAGAGATGGCTCAAGCACCCACATTTTGATCATGTGACCATGGGATGCTGTAATGGTTATAAGTGCGAGGAGTGGCTGTGAGTTACTTTCTTCAGAGCTATGGTAACTTTGAAGAGTAACCAAAGAAATGGTTGTAAGTCAAGGACTACCTGTATCCTGAGAAAACAATACTCTAAACAAGGAATTACCAAGGAGAAAACAAAGCCCCCACCAACACTGGCAAGCTACCGTATATAAAAAGGGAGCAAGCCCCACACTCACTACAATTGATGATGTTACCTAGTTAGGTAATGAAACATCTGCAGGCAAACAACCAAGTTCAGACAGTACCAGGAACTCCACAAAATGTGACTGTTTTAAAGGCAACACTCACAACTGAGTGCCACATCAGGAGATGCAAGTACCCTACTCTGAAAATAAATCAATGCTTTCTCCAGCAGACATCCAACTTCTTTGTAGGACTTGAAAATAATAAACCAGGCCAGCACAATAATTCATTGCCTCAAGTCAAACCCCACCAAGCACATGCATGATGGGGAGAACAAAAGGATTTGAAACGTTTACCCATGATAAACAGTCGGCACATTGAGAAGATTTCCAGGGCTATTGGAAGCCAACCAAGTTCCAAAGAGTGGAGGGACAAAGGAAAGTGCCTTGAGCCTCTTCCATGCCTAACAGGGGGCGCTGTGGGAGTGGGCAGCTGGCGCAAGAGGGCCTCCCCCATTCTTGAAAGGATCCAATTTAAGTGTCTTGCTTTTTTAAGAGCGCCATACCCCTGCACACAAACACATCCAGACTGTCTATGAACCTCACAGCTTAAAATAACCCTCGCTGCATGGATGGTGGCTGAGAAACAGTAACAGGTGCTCTGTAGGCTTGCCAAGGCACCAGGGTGGCTGAGGTAGCTGCTATGCTCACTGCCAAGTTGGGGGCACTGCCTCGAAAAGACAGGGGTGCAGGGAGAGCGCTCGACAACTTTTTAGCACTGCTTGCAGTGTGTTGACCTAGATAAAACTCAGAAAAAGCTGGGCAACGGACCTAGGCACAAAACCTGGCCCAGAGCTTGGGTGTTTTAACAGGCAGCGGACAAACTAGCTTTTATTTTTTCCCCCTGGCAAAATAGATTCCCTAAACCAGCAGGGATCAGGAAAAGGGGATATGATGTGGCCCAACTTTTTCCTTCAGGACCGGGAGGAGCGCCTAGCTATGCGCAGGCGGGGGGAGACCCAACGGCAGAAAATTATGACGGACGAGCAGGAAGGCAAGATCAAGCTGGCATTCTTTGTGGCCATCGTGGGGATGACCCTGACGGTGTTGGCGGTAGGCACAGAATTCTGGGTGGAACTCAACACCTACAAACAGAACCACTCTGCCATCTGTGAGGCCGCCCACTTCGGCTTGTGGAAATTCTGCTACAAGAAACTCTGGGTCTACGATGTGGGAGAAGAGAGAGACACCTGCGGGCCTGCGGAGCTGCCTGGCGGTAAGCTTGTTTTGAATTCCCTTCCTAGTTGCTCTTCTTCTCTTTTGCTAAGTTTCAGCAGTTCTTTGAAAGTTGTTCTCCAACTCTGTTTGGACTAGTCAACTTTGCAAGCTTCTCCAGTGTCTTCTTCTGGTCTTCTTCTCCTTCCATGTCCCGTTGCTGCTCCTTCGTACGAACAGTTTTGTTGTTGCAAGGAGTTTGTCCCCTGTGTTCCAGGAAATGCTCCTGGAGGTGAGATGGATGAGGCCAGCCCCGAAGAAGACAGATGAGATTGTTGCCCTTCTCACCTCCCCAGAAAACCCAACTCAACTTTCCACACACATTCTGTCTCTCTCTCTTACACACACATGTATGTAATTGAAAAGACTTTGCGTTTCTACTTTGTTCCAGGAAGTGGGAAGGATGAGGTCAGCAGTAGACAGATGAGATATCTCTCTTGCTCACCTCTCAACTCAACTTCCCACACATGTTCTTTCTGTCTCACATACACACAAACACACGCACAGAGAAAGATATGTAATCGGGAAGACTTTATACTTGTACTTGTGTTGCAGGAGATGTGGCTGGAGTTGGGATGAGGCCAACGTTAGACAGATGAGACCAATGTCTGGCTCATCTCTCCACAAAAGCCAATCCAACTTTCCACACACATTCTTTCTATCTCACGTATATACACATGTGTACACATGTAATTGGAAAGACTTTGCACCTCTATAGCCATTCACCATCCACTCCATCACCAGTGGATTCCTCTTAGCCAGCCAAACAGCTGCTGCTCCTGAGTGCTTTCTTCCTCATTAACTATTATGCCACCTGGCAATTTATGAAGATGTTGCTGCCACTCATGGGGAGAATCTTGCAGCTGAAGGGAAATGTGTGCGGGGGAAGGGACTTTGCTGAAGCTTTTCACATGCTGTTTGTGGGCACTGATGTCACACAAATTTCCTTATAGAGTGTTTACATGGAAGCATAATAAAATCATAAGGTCCATGGCACAGGCAAGGTAATGGTGGCAATTTGAAGATGAGGTTTTAGCAGCCATCAGTAAATCTGGGACTCTTCTCCTTAATGAAATGGAATAACTGCAGGGCTTACTAAATTACACTTTTCAGCAGTTCCAGCTAGCAAGACCAGTGGAGAAGGGCGTTGTTGCAGTCATGTCTTGACAGTAATGCTAATATTCCTGCTTAGACATATTCACTCTGCTCTTTTATTCACAAAACCAAACTGATACACAGCATCTGCCTCTCTTCTCTTTCTCCCCTTCTGTTCCACATATACCAAGACTGTTTATAATTGAGGCTTGTGATTTCAGGCTTGGCGTCTTTTTACAAGGATAGGCAAAGAACTTGCTGGGAAGAATTGCTGAAGTATTTATTCCCTTCGGCTAATGATGGGTGACTAAGGCCCTACTAGCACATTTTTCAGATTCTGGTTTCTGTAAGCAGTTTCCCTCTTTGGATGTAGAATTGTCTTAACAACAGCCTTCTGCACCCGGGTGGATTCCCATCCTTTTGCATTGTAGTGAGTTGCCCTGTTGCCTGGAGGATTATAGGAGTTGATATCCCAACACATCTAGAGGCCACCAAATCAATAAAAATGATTGTTTAAATTAGGACAGCATCAGTTCATAAGTGTCTAAATTCAGAGCCCTTGTAGGGTCCTAGAACGTAAATCTTCCTAATTAGCACATTTTTCTTTGATCCCATCCATCATTTCCCCCCAACCTTTATCATAAAGGCAAAGGAGTCCCTGCAAATGTTATTTGGCTAGTCATTGCGAGCTATGGGGGGTGGGAGGCATTCTTATCTCCATTTCAAGGCCATTGAGCCAGCGCTGTCTGAAGACGTTTCCATGGTCATGTGGCCAACATGATGTCATGGAGGGCTGATACCTTCCCACCAAAGTGGTGCTAAGTCCTCGACTTGCGATCAGTCCTAAGTCCTCGACTTACGATTGACAGTCAACAAAAGCTTAGCCGTGCCTGATTGGCTGAGGCGCGGCTAGCTAAGCGCGGGCTGTCTGCTTTGTTTCCATTGGTCGCCCTGCTTGACAGCTCCGGTATAAATAGCTGTCAAGCAGGGCGAGGTGCTGAATCTTGTATATAGTTATCTGTTGTCTGGTTCTGTTAAATAAACACTATTCTACTTACCTCAGCCATCTCACATCTCCTCAATCAGTCCAGGATTTAATACTGGCGACGAAGGTGGGATGCTGAAGGTTCCAGCATGAGTAGCTACGGAAGAAGGAAAATTGATTAATTTCCTCTTCGTACAATTTTTTTTTTTACCTCAGCGCGATTCTTCTTGCTATAGCTTCACTGCCTCCATTCGCGTCCTTCGGCTCGGCCAACTAATCTTGGGCTAGTTTCCTTGAATGCTTTGAGTGTTTCCTCATTGCTAACAATTACCACCAGCTGCCTTTGGACCGAAAATGCAGTTACTTCCTCGGCTTGTGTGGACCCGAAATGTTCAACACTGCCAGGGCTCTCGCTTCACCTTGGCAGTTTATGAGTTGAACTGGGAAACACTCATTGGCAAACTAAAAAACCACTACGCACCAACTCCATCCCTTATAGCCCGCCGGTACGCTTTCCGTCAGTGCGTACGGACAGACACTGAGACTATAAGCCAATTCTTACAGTGTCTCTGAACGGCGGCTATACAGTGCGAATTCATCGACCTCGATGGCACGCTGGTCGAGCAATTCGTCTGTGGGGTCCGTGATGTCTGCCTCAAGCAGAGATTGCTAGCCCAAGCAGACATCACCTTTCAACAGGCAGTGGAAGAAGCCAGAGCCGGCAAGTTGTCAGAAAAATCTACGGCAGAAATACAACAGTGCCAACATCTAATCACACCATCTCAAAGAACCTGCCTCATAGATGAACTAGTTCTCTTAGATGATCTGGAGGACTTAGAGGCTGCCTCCACCGGCTGCAAAACGTTCCGCGGTGGCTGCCTGTTTGGGTTGCAGTGGCAATCACACTCATTCTGCCTGCCCATTTAAAGCAGCCACCTGCTGCTGCTGTTCGAAGAAAGGCCACCTCGTTCATGTATGCCGCACTACCCTACCACCGGTGCCTCAAGCTGACTACTGCCCGGCTCCAAGCCGACAGCAACGGCGACAGCAGACCCAGAGGGACGACTGCTACACAATCACCATGAACCCATGTCTCTGCTGCATCGGTCAGCAAAGCTTTGGCTGACACAAAAAAATCATGATTTCCCTGCTCATCGAAGGGGCTCCTTGCATCATGGAGGTGGACTTGTGGTCCTCCTGCTCCCTTTTGTCCTGGAGCGCCATCTCCAAGATGTGCCCTGCCATCTCATGCAGCCAGCTGATGCCTGCAGATACAACTTTAAAAGACTACCAGGGGACTCAAATTCCTACCCTGGGCAGCTATGCTGTTTGGGTGGACTATGGGGATTTCCATGGGAAGCTCCCCATCCTGGTGGTCGGGAAGCCCCTGCCAGCTCTATTGGGGCTTGACTGGTTCCCTTTGTTGGGCCTGTCCCTCATGTGAGTCCATCAAACATCTACCATACTAACTACCGTCGAAGACATCATCTCTGAGTTCGCT
This sequence comes from Thamnophis sirtalis, assembly GCF_051295495.1. Classification (NCBI taxonomy): domain Eukaryota; kingdom Metazoa; phylum Chordata; class Lepidosauria; order Squamata; family Natricidae; genus Thamnophis; species Thamnophis sirtalis. Next base: position 118,309,881 of record NW_028261384.1, read on the forward strand.
GACGTCTTTGACAGCACTTTAGGTGAATATAAGAGTTCCCCTATTTCTTTAAACTTAGACCCCCCAGGTTGCCCCTATTAGGCTCAGGGCTCACAGGGTGCCATTTGCCTTGAGGCCGAAGGTTGATGCTGAATGGGAGACCCCCATAGCGGTCCCCATTAAGGCCAATGGGTTTATCAGGATCTGCGCCAACTATAAGTCGATCATCAACTTTGTCCTCCAGGCAAATCCATATCCAGTTCCAGTTGTGCAGCACCTGCTCCAATCTTTAGGGCAGGGCTGCATATTTGCCAAACTGGATATGGCACAGGCCTATCAGCAGCTCCCGGTGGATGAGGAGGTCGCCACTGCCCAGATCATCATCACCCACCATGGGGCTTTCCGCTGCCGCTGGTTACAATTTGGCATCTCCATTGCCCCAGGGATCTTCCAGAGCCTCATGGAATGATAGCTCCAAAGGCTCCCAGGCATGGTTCCCTACTTCAATGATGTCCTGATCGCTGCCCGCAGTTGATCAGGGCTCATCAAAGTCCTTAGGAAGGTCCTCAATCGTTTGAGGGGCGTGGGCTTAAAATTGAAGCGCAGCAAATGTTCCTTTGCTGTGCCTAGGGTGGAATTCCTGGGTTTCCTTGTGGACACCCAGGGCATCAACCCCACTCCCTCTAAAGTAGCAGCCGTCAGGAACACCCCCACTCCTACCTCTAAGGCAGAGCTGCAGATGTTCCTTGGTCTTTTAAATTTCTATGTGCCATTTCTTCTGCACAAGGCATCACTTGCCGAGCCGCTGCATCGGTTGCTTGACCAATCTGCGGCTTGGTGTTGGGCCAGCTGCAAGGCGCATGTGTTCATGGTTGTCAAAGCCATGCTTACGTCAGCGGCTGTCTTAGTCCAATACAGTGACAAGCTGCTGCTGACATTAGCATGTGATGCCTCCCCTTTTGGTGTGGGGGCAGTTCTGAGCCATGTCCTCCCCAATGGCTCAGAAGCCCTCATAGCTTTTTATTCCCTGACACTCTCCTCTGCCGAGAGGAACTACAGCCAGATCGACAAGGAGTCTCTGGCTGCTGTGTCTGGGATTAAAAAGTTCCACAATTATCTCTACAGACGGCATTTTACTCTGTACACAGACCACAAGCCTCTCCTTGGACTCTCATGGATTTAATAAGTGGCACCTATTTATCTATTCGCACTTGTATGTTCTTGAACTACTAGGTTCGCAGGAGCTAAGGCAAACACAGGGGATCACCCTGTCACATGGCGCTTGGGCCTCGAACCTGAGCTGCCAGCTTTCCAGCCAACAAGCCCAGCGTCATAACCGCAGAGCCATCGTGCTACCCCTCAACTTTTATCATGCAGAGCAATGGTCGGATTCAAATGATTTAACAATTGGTTCTCTGCCCTAATGATTTCTTCCAACAACCAGTTCACCAAACTTTTCAGAAACTTAACAACTTGTTCTCCCAAAGTGGTGCAAACTGGCTGAATCCCACCATTGACACAGAGTCTTTTTTTTATTCCATCATCGGTCTTGTGACATGCCCTAAGTATTTTACTTGCTGATTACTACCTTGAGCAAGCAATCACGCTTTGTTTAATTCAGGATTGATTGGTGGGGGTCCTCCTTTCGGTCACTCTGTTCTTCACAATCAGCAGCATCTCCGTGGTCATGTAAACAAAATTCAGAGGCTTGGCCATGACTCGTGTTTATGATGGTTGCAGTGTCCTGGGATCATGTGATCACCTTCGGCGACCTTCTGATGAATAAAGTCAATGGAGAAGCCAGATTCACTTAACAATTGTGTTACTAACTTAACAACTGCATGAGGAATTTGGGTGGCAAGTAAAAAAGAAAGTATAGCAATTAAAGTAGTGAAGTGGGCAAGAGACAACGGATAGATGATTCTTGTTGTTGTTTTGATTTCCTTTTCCCTTTCTTTTTTTTTTAAAGCACAGCAATTAAAGTATTGAAGCGGGCAATAGACGATGGATGGATGATTTCTCTTTTTGGTTGTTGTTCTGATTTCCTTCTCTCTCTCTCTCTCTCTCTCTCTCTCTCTCTCTCTCTCTCTCTCTCTCTTATTATTTTTTAGATAGGGGATATGATTAGAAGTGATAGGAAAGAAAGAAAAAATTGTTTAATAAAGGGTGACATGATTAAAAGCTAGAATAAGTGATAGAAATAAGAGAAGGGGGAATATTAATGTATACATTTTTATATAACAAAATGAAAGTAATAACAAGAAAATGTGGAATGATTGAACAATGATAGACTGCAACCTAATATAAATGTGTATTATTATTAGAAATATGTAAGTTGAGTGAATGTAATAATTATGATTAACTTTATTAGTTTTATTTATATTAGAATGTATGACACCCAAGTGCTACACTTTTCACACATTGATTTGAGATATTTATAAAAAAATAAAAAACTTTAAAAAACAACAACTGAATGATTCACTTAACAACTTTGGCAGGGAAAGTTGTAAAATAGGGCAACATTTACTTAATAACTGTCTTGCTTAACAATGGAAATTTTGGGCTCAATTGTGGTCCTAAGTCAGGGACTACTTGTATTGTTTCCTTTATTCAATTTTCTTTTTATTAAATAACCTAAAATCAGAAAGTTGAAAGGGCCCTTCTAGTCCAACTTCCCACCCAGGGAAGGAAACCTCATTTCATCCTAGACAAATGGCTGTCGAACCTTTACATGAAACCATCTAGTACCGTGATGGCGAACCTGTGGCACGTGTGTAGCCATATCTGAGGGCACATGAGGTGTTGCCCTATGTCAGCCCCCTGGAGGGTGGGTGAGGCCATTTACAAACTCCCCCCAGCTTTAGGAAAGCCTCCGGAGCCTGGGAAGGGCGAAAAACAGCCCAACAGGCAAACCAGAAGTTCATTTCCAAATTTCTGGTAGGCCCGTTGGTCCTGTTTTTCACCATCCACGGGCTTCAGGAGGCTTTCCTGAAGCCTGGGGAGAGCGAAAAATGCCCCAATGGGCCTACTGGAAGTCTGAAAGCTTCAGTGAGACCTGCGTGCATGCATGAAGGGAAGTGCAAGCAGGTTGTGCGTGCATATGTGGGGGGGGCATTGCATTAGGGGTGTGGGCACGCACACATGCACGCCTTTTTGGCACCCAAGCAGAAAAACATTCGCCCTCACTGATCTAGTAATAAAATATCCATGACTCTAGCAATCCTTCTCTTTAATAATTTTGCTTAACCTTGTTATTGTCTATATTTCTAAGCTTAAATTCTATTTTTCTATTCCAGCAAACTGTCCTCCTTTATTCTATTCTTGGACCCACAAAAATAAAATCGTCTATCATTTATTTATTCATTAAGCCTGCAGGTTGACATGATCTTGATCTTTTTAATATTTAACTATAACCTCAAATATTAATTTCCATTTTACTTTCATTAAGAGCTCATCTACATTTTCTTTACCTCCAGCTAAGAAATTGATATCATCTGTGTATTTCAAATCATTGTTTTCACCTTCACATTTTAACTACTGCTGTCATCATTTCCATTCGCTGTATGTTCTGGGAATATATATCTATATTATATTTCATATTCTATTCTATTTCTCTGAAATCTGTTCTTATATCTCCTCCCCCCCCCTTCCTCCGCCTCTTCTTCCCTTTTCTCCTTCTTCCTAAAGACTCCTTAGAAGAATCACTTTGTTCAGACGTACCTTTAGCCTTCAATTCAATGGGGGGAAAATTCCACCTCTTTTTTGTATTTTCTCCTTTCCTTTATTATCATTCTCATGTTAGCTTGAAATTTGTCTCCCCATTTATGGCTCCTTACTTGGGGGGGGGGGGAATTAATACTTTGCTATGTGAGAAATTAGGGCAGTGATTCAGTAATTTGCACATTTTCTTGCATGTCTTCTTCAGCGTAGGCATATACAGTGATCTTTCCTAATTTTTAGGTCACACAATTTCATTTCATATTCACTGATATATTCATTGACATGCAATTATGAGCACTTTAATTGCCTCTTTTTCTGCAGCTTTATACGGCTTCATTGATATTTCCTCTGGTGCTCTCCTGTTTGACAGGTGGCCTATTATCTTCAGTACTTCATTTTCTAGTGGAGTTGGATTTTGAATATATGATTTTTCTATATATATTTTATATTTGAGAATATAATATTTCTATCATTCTACAATGATAAAGGGTTTTAGTGTAGTCCTTCTTCCCGGAGTTTGCCTATATACGATTATTTCTGTTGATGCCTCTTGTGTATTTCTAGCTCAATTGTAAATGTCTCTGTTGTTTCTCTGCTCCCTTAAAAAGTTATTTGTTTCTTATATTTATGTGCTATATGTGTTGACAATTTGGCTGATACCTTTTCCATTGTCCTTTCTAGCTATATCTTTAAGAAATTCATACAAGCATCTGCACTCACAGAAATTGACATTGTTTGGCATTAAAAGTGATTTAAAAAAAGTCAATGATAAAACAGGTATCTGATAGCTGGATTAAGAAATAGAGACCGTGTGGGAAGGAAGTTTTAGTCAGAGGCATGATATTTTTGGGCGTAAAAGCAGTAGTGGGATTCAGCCAGTTTGCACCTATTCGGGAGAACCGTTAACTTTATGAGCAGTTGGGAGAACCGGTTGTTGGAAGAAATCTCATTTTGTCTTTTTCCACTTTACAGGGCTAATCCTGTAAGGAAGGCAGGAAGGAAACATTCTGGTGTTGTTTCTAGCCTAATCTTTATTGCCCTGCTTACAGAAACTGCCTCTCCAGGTAACCCTTATCCCATTGTAACAGTTAAGGCGAAGCGCCCATCGACTTGAGTGACTGAGTTGGTCACCCCCACCCAATCACATGACCACTGAGCCCCACCTACCCAGCTGGCCATAAAGGCAGAGAAACAATTGTTAAATTATTTGAATCCCACCACTGAGTAAAAGAGCCAGGATATATATAGAGGTAGTCCTCAACTTATGATCACAATAGAGCCCCAAATTTCTATTGCTAAGTGAGACAGTTGTAAATTTTGTCCCATTTTACAATCTTTCTTGCCACAGTTGTTAAGTGAGTGACTGCAGTTATTAAGTTAATAACACTGTTGTTAAGTGAAACTGGCCTCCCCATTGAGTTTGCTTGTCAGAAGGTCACATGACCCTGGGACACTACAACCGTTGTAAATATGAGCCAGTTGTAACTTGGAATGGTAACTAAATAAACTGTTATAAGTCAAGGAACACACACGCACATATATATGTTGCATTTGTGCTGATAAATAAATAAAAGACTAGCATAGATCTAATTCAAGCTATTTAGCTCTCATCAGCTAGCCATACCCTTACTGGGATTTGAACCGGGGCTGTTTTTACATGTTAGGCAGTTGTATTAGCCACTAAGCCACAAGCTTATTTGGACATACCAGGTGCTTTGACATAACACTTACTTATTTCCTTGGCTCAGCTGATAAGGGAGGAGAGCTTGTGGCTTCGAAAAGCCACAAGATGTGAAGACTCTGGAAAGAGTGCAAAGAAGAGCAACAAAGATGATTAGGGGACTGGAGACTAAAACATATGAAGAACGGTTGCAGGAACTGGGTATGTCTAGTTTAAGAGAAAGAAGGACTAGGGGAGACATGATAGCAGTGGCAGGGGTTGCCACAAAGAAAAGGGAGTCAAACTATTCTCCAAGGCACCTGAGGGTAGAACAAAAAGCAATGGGTGGAAACTAATCAAGGAGAGAAGCAACTTAGAACTGAGGAGAAATTTCCTGACAGTTAGAACAATTAATCAGTGGAACAGCTTGCCTCCAGAAATTGTGAATGCCCCAACACTGCAAGTCTTTAAGAAGATGTTGGATAGCCACCTGTCTGAAATGGTATAGGGTTTCCTGCCTAGGAAGGGGGTTGGACTAGAAGGCCTCCAAGGTCCCTTCCAACTCTGCTATTGTATTGTATTGGTTTGGTGGCATTTAAATGACCAAAAATATGCTGTGAAAGCCATTATTTTGGAATTGACTGCAGTGAGATTCAAACCATGCATTAAATCCCCCCCCCAAAAAAAAATTATGGCTTTGTGTAATGTGTTAACCAGGTCAGAGGGTTATTCTAGACAAGTAACCAACAAAATAGTAACTCAAAGACAGAAATTTGCAACCATAATTTGCTTCCAAACCATTTGTGTCCCTTAACCCTAGAAAGCTTGATAGAGATTCACACTTCAGAAGAACAAATGAACGTGTTGGTGCAGCAGGCATGAGTGCATTCATTCATTATGCTTTTAGCCTTGCCATAGTGGGTAACCTCTAGTTTCATCTTGGTTTAATAGAAAAATTCAGGAATGTCAGGGACGTAAGTAAAGCTTCAGATGGAATCATAGGGCTAGAAGAGACCTAGTCTAGCCCAATCCCCTGCCCAAAGAGAACCAGGAAGTACCAGGGAGGATAGTTGCCAAAATAAATGTGGACTTCAATTCTCAAAATTCCCCAGCCAGCATGGATATCTGGAGAATTCTGGGAGTCGAAGTCCACACATCTTAAAGTTCCCAAAGTTGGGAAATACTGCTCTAATTTGTCACTGTTTCTTCTGCCTTACTTGAAACTGTCAACCATTGGCCTAAATTCTTCTTGGTTTGCCAACTTTTCTAAGGAAATCAAACCATTATAGCTATTTATTTTTGATAACATATTAGAGCAGGGGTAGTCAACCTTTTTATACCTACCGCCCACTTTTGTATCTCTGTTAGTAGTAAAATTTTCTAACCGCCCACCAGTTCCACATTAATGGTGATTTATAAAGTAGGGAAGCAACTTTACTTTATAAAATTTATAAAGCAGAGTTACAGCAAACCCTTACCGCCCACCATGAAAGCTGGAATGCCCACTAGTGGGCGGTAGGGACCGGGTTGACTACCACTGTGTTAGAGGGTGATCTTGATACCTATGGCTTACTGGATTTCTCCTGAGAAAATACCAAGGTTTTTAACTATCTGTCTCCAAATTATTTATGTACAAAGAAATGCATAAGATAAAGAATTCAGAGGTGGCATTATTGACTGCACCTCTTTCCTTTCTCCATGAATATAAACAGCATAAAGGCATGAAACCCTTCCAAGGTTTCCCTACAATACAGTAAGAATGTAATGGTAGCCCGCATTTAGTAACTGTCTCATAAAACAACTATCCACAGTTAAAACAGTGATCAAAAAGAAACCTTGCAAGCCATTTTCAACCTGTGCAGGTCTGTAAAACAAACAAAAGAGAAGTAAAATTGTAAACACAGCCCTGATTTCATTTAGTGACCGCTTTGCTTAATAACTGAATTTCTATTCCCAATTATGATCACTAGATGAGAACTAGTTCCATTAAATTCTTATACGTTGTTCAGACACTCCTTTTCCTGGATTTTAGATGGTCCAATCTTAACACATCTGGGTTATCATGGTGGCACACATGCACAAAGGGATCTTGATCTTCTCAACCTTTTGCCACAAAAGCAGTCATTGTCAAATGATTTGTCAGGCATGAAAGATCAGATCCACATATAAAGGTTCAATTAAACTGATTTATTCCTAAAGACTATGCACAGAAATATTCTCAATTAACAGTAAACAAATGCTTAAGAGTTAGATCAGGGGTGAAATCCAGCAGGTTCTCACAGGCTCTGGAGAACCGGTAGCAGAAATTTTGAGTAGTTCGGAGAACCGGCAAATTCCACCTCTGGCTGGCTAGAGTGGGGTGGGAATGGTGATTTTGCAGTATCCTTCCCTGGCCACGCCCACCAAACCTCATCACACCCACCAAACCACGCCCACAGAACCAGTAGTTAAAAAAATGAATTTCACCACAGAGTTAGATAAAAGCTAATGGCACTCAAGGAGCATTAAACTTAATTCATTTGTGACTGCATAACAATTCTAGGCTGATTTCCCCCCTTTCACTCCACCCCCCAGGTTCTATTCTTCATCTACATCTTCCCAAGAAACTACTAATTAAGGTGCAAGGATTTTACCATCTCTGGATTTCCTTCCCTTACATATTAACCAAAGCAGTATTTCTCAATCTTGGCAGCTTTAAAAACTGAGGATGTCACCTCCCAGAATTCTCCTCTCCTAGAATTCCTCCCCAGATACTGGCTGGGGAATTCTTGGAGTTGAAAGGCACATATTTTTAAGTTGCCAAGGTTAAGAAACACAGAACTACATCATGAACAATTCTATTTCAATACCTTTGTGGGGAGAGGAGACAGGAAGGCCCATTTTTCCCTTTTCATTTTCATAAAGTGCAGATTGTCTTGCAAAATCACACAAATTGACTCCTGCTAAGATCTCCATTTATAATCTAAGCACATTCGCTTTTCCTTTACTGTTTGCTCAGTGAGTTTTAGAGATAGCTAATGCTTGCAGTTGCTTGGGTTTAATTTCTAAATTTCATTTGAAGCACAACAGAAATTCTTAGGGATCTTCAGCTGGGGTAGATATTAAGAGACAAGATTATTTTGGAGTACTTCGGTCGTTGGAGGAACAGGTGTTGCCGGGGCTAAAACTTCTTAATTGCATCTGCTATTTCAGAAATGTTGACACTTGTTCATAGCTTTCAGTTATGTTCCATTTCATTTATATCCCATCCTTTCTTCAGGAATTTTGCAATTATGCATACAGGCTGTTTTGCATCAGACTAGTCCTGTCACTAAGACGAGTCAAAGTATCATCTGTGGCATACATATCCTTTGTTTAATCCCTGGACTAAAACTAATCTCATCACTTTCAACAGTTTTTAATTTTGGACGTTGATGAGATGTCATAGCAAAAGATTTTTTTTTTAAATACCCATTCCCGTCTCAATTTATAATTTCTGCCATCAATGCCAAATTCAATGGGAAGAGGAGAGATCAAAAACTTAAGGTGCAATCATATTTATCATTCCAACAGAGTAATACATAATAACTAAAGCCAGGCCAAATATTTAAGCTCATTTTTGAAAGGTTTCCTGTTTTTTAAGGACTACATTTCTATATTTGATATATGCTACTCGATTTGCAAAATTATTCCGGTATGTGTGGCTTGCAAAATATTGGGAGCACGGAGTTAAGATGGTGGATTTCCTTCAATACTATGGAAAAAGTAAGAGTCAAACTTCATTCAATTTGACTTGGTGAACATACACATGTAGTTTCCTTGCAGACAGAACTGGCTTACTACTGCCTTCCTCTATTCTAAGGCATGTTTTCAATTTCCCAAGTTAACAAACAGTCTACACCTGATCTTGAACCCAATGTCAATTAGTTGCTTTCTCTAATAGGCAAGAAAACCTCATTTGAGCTTTTCTCTCCAATTAGAATATTTTTTTCTAAGCTTAGCAATAGCAACAGCCCTTAGACTTATATACCACTTTACAGTGCTTTAAGCAGTTTACAGAGCCAGCCTATTACCCCCAACAATCTAGGTCCTCATTTTACCAATCTCAAAAGGATGGAAGGCGGAGTCAACCTTGAGCCTGGTGAGATTCAGACTGCTGAACTGCTGGAAGCCAGCAGTCAGCAAAAGTGGCCTGCTACATTCTAGCCACGTTTTAATGCAGAAAGAGGTTACGTGGAGGTGATGCGGAATCACTTGGCTTGGACTGGCTTGTGTTACTCTAAGATCACAAAAGGACAAAGCAGGTCTCCAATGTTACACGTAGTCCTCAACTTCCAATCATTAGTGACTTACAATCATTTGTATAGTGACCATTTGAAGTTACAAATGGCACTGAAAAACATGACTTATGATAGATTTTCACAATTATTGGCCATTGCAGCATCCCCTTGGTCACATGATCAAAATTTGGGCACTTGGCAACTGCAACTGGTATTTATGAGAGTTGTACTGTCCCAGGGTCATATGGTCACCATTTTAAACTTCCCAGATGACTTCTGATAAACAAAGACAATGGGTGAAGCCAGTTTTGTTTAACAACGGCATGATTCACTAAGGGATAGGCTGTTGGGGGTTCACAGGGGTTCGGGCAGTGGTGGGTTGCCAATTTTTTTACTACCGGTTTGGGTGCACTCGCATGTATGCGCAGCTTTTGTGCATGCGCAGAAGTGTCTAGGCAGGTGGGCGGAGCCTCCCGCTGCTGCTTCTATTGGTTTGACCGATCCGGCTGAACTGAGAGCAATTCATCTCTGGGTTCAGGAGAACCTCTAGCTAAGATTCTGTGCAGTTCAGAGAACCCCCAAATCCCACTCCTGGCTGGGGCCGCCCGCCCCACATCTCCCCTCCCAGGAGTCCCCACGCAGACCGTTTTGGATGCAGGTAAGTGCCAGGCACGTGCAAAGGCTCTGGGAGGGAGTTTGGGAAGGTTGTAAATAGGCCTGTTTCTAGCCTCCAGAGGGCCTCCGGAGCCTGGGAGGCTGTTTTCGCCCTCCCGGAGGCTCAAAGAAAACCTCCAAAGCCCAGAGAGTGCAAAAATGCCCTCTCCCACCATGGTGCATGAGGTCAACTAGGCCATACCCACCATGGCCACGCTCACCCAGCAACCGGGCAGAGAACCCCTTGCTAAAAATTTTGAAGCCCACCCTTGGATTCACTTAACCACTGTGGCAAATAAAGTAAAATGGGTTGTAACCTACTTAACAACTGTCTTGCTTAGCAACAAAAAATCTAGGCTCAGTTGTGGTTGAAAGTTGAGAACTACCTGTATTGAGTGGTCCAGTGAAGTACAGGTCAGTGTAAGCTAGACAGAGCTACTAAGGAGTATTTAGCTGTGTGGACCAAAGAAGAAATAGGGCAGAAGAAGGAGATCTTATCTGAAGAGCTATAAACTAATGAGAAAGACCTATCCAGGCCAGCCAACCAAATACCAATGAAAATAACTACATGCAGCAGGACATAAGAGTAATAACAGCATGGTTGCTGGTCTTCTCCAGCAACAGATACCCAGAAGTATAAATCTAACAACAACATTCCCTGTCATCTTGGAGAGATCCTATCAACATAATCATTATTATCATCACCAGCTTTTATCACTCTCAATCTTCGGTGAAACCATTTGCAGTGCCAATAGAAAAAACCACCAGCCTAATAATTATTTGTGATGTTGATAATTCTACTTGATGTTTTGCAACATGGAAAACAGTAGAATAAGTCTGTCAAAATTAGTGTTTCTCAATTTTGGTGAATTGAAGATGGAAGGATTCCCCAGCCAGCAGAATTCTGGGAGTTGTAATTCCACTCAACTTCAAGTGGCCACAGTTGAGAAAATCTGTGTTAAGGTGAGTAGGCTCGGTGTCTTGATGGTAGATGGCCCTGGAGTCTTTCTGAACTTGACTTCCCTTGGATGAAGGAAGATCATAAATAAAGTCCCATGAAAGAGTCCCAGGACCACCAACCCATACAAACTAGTTGTTCTAAACATAATTTTCCAGTTCTCTGGGAACTAAAACTGGATAAAAAAAGAGAAAAACTATATGGAACTTTAGCAACCTTGGCTGAAATTAGGAAGGTTGGCTTTTCTACAAGGCACCCATTGGGGGAAGGTCACAAAAGTCAAGATGGAGGCCACAGCTGGGCCATTAAAGCCCCGTCCCTTTTAGATATGTAGTGCATGTGACATATATATTGATAAGCAGTCATCACCTTGTCTTGTATGACTCCTATTATTGATGTCCATTCTACAAAATTTCTACTACACATAGTCCTTGATTTACAAAAATTCTTTTAGTGACTGTTGGAAGAATAAATTGAGGTTCCCAACTGAGCTGGAGCTGAGCAAGAATAAATAAAAATGAGACCCAGACAGCTGTGAGTGTTGCGTCCTCTTGACGCAGCCAGCAGCCAAGCCACGCCTTGCAAGAGGCTGATTGGTCTTGGCGGGGCTGTCGGCCGGCGGGAGAATTGCGGCCACCCCGTTGGCCGGCCGCCTGACAGCTATCAGTATAAATAGCTGTCAGGCAGCGCTGTCCAGCGCGCGTGTACTGAACTTGCTGTTGTACTACCAGTTGTCAATAAAGGTTCCTGTTAGTTACCTCAGCGCCTCCTCGTACTTAAAACTTGGCGACAAGGATGAGTGACATCGACCCAGTGCACGTCCTGGCCATTGCTGCTGCTTCTTCTTTCTTGCCTTTCTGTCCTGAGGCGGAGAGTTGGGACGCCTTTCTTGAAAGGTTCGAAATTTTCCTCCAGGCCCACAGTCTCACCGATCTTCCTGAGGGGCAAAAGCGAGAAGTTTTCCTCCATTATTGCGGGGCTGAAATGTTTGCCACCACTTGTGCCCTGTCAGCTCCTTCGCTGTCCCATTCAGTTCTGTTCGACGTTCTTCTGTCCCGACTGAAGGTTCACTATGAGCCAGCTCCCTCCCGCTATGCCAGGCGCCAACATTTGCGTCGCTGTACCCAACGGGAGGGCCAGTCTATAGCCCAGTATGTGGCAGCTCTTCGCACCACTGCCATCAACTGCGAGTTCCTGGACTTGGATGACGCGCTCTTGGAGCAGTTCATATACGGCCTCCAAGATATAAATCTCCACCGCCGCATCCTTTTCCACTCGGAGCTCTCTATGAAGATCGCCATTGATGAGGCATGAGCGTATGAAATGGCCAGCCAGTCCACGCCGGATCTTCGCCATTTCCCTCCTTCGGTCACAGCTTCTCTTCCTCCTGCTTCCATCCACTGTCAGGTGGGCCCAGAAGACCCTCGTTCCGACTTCGATCTCTTGGTGGATCGCCTCTGGTCCCTCTCCTTCAAAGATGCCGGGGCCTGTCTCAGTTGTGGTGGCCGCCATTCCCGTTCATCCTGCCGATTTCAGGCCACCCTCTGCCGCCAGTGTGGAAAAAAGGGGCACATCGCCGCGGTGTGTTGCTCCCCTGCCTCCACGCTATGGCCTGCCAGAGCTCCTGCCGGGTGCCGGCCTGCGTCCATTCCATCATCTTCCCGTCAAGGGTGCTATGCCGTCTCGGAACCCGAGGGGCTTGCTTCCGAATGGCTGCTGGACTCCGCTTCAACTGCTCCAGGGGGCTGCGGTAAGATGCACCCCCACGTCTTACTGGCCAGCCGACCCTGCACCATGGAGCTCGACACAGGCTCCTCGAGATCCATCATCTCCTGGGACACTCTGAGACAGCTCTTCCCCCGCTTCAGATGGGACCGACTTTCTTCTGCCCCTTGCCACCTCAGGGACTATCAGGGGACTTCCATTTGTCCTGGGGTGCCTCACCTTGCTGGTCCAGTATGGCCGGGTACAGGGTCCCTTGCCCCTCATTGTGGTGGAATCCCTTGAACTCTCTCCTGGGGCTGGACTGGTTCCGTGCCTTCGGCCTGTCCATCACCGGTGTCAATTCCCTCAGGCTGGCCTCCGATCTGGACCTGCTAATCTCGGAATTCGCTGACGTATTCAGCGATGCCCTGGGCCATTATAAGGGCACTCCCATCTCCCTGACCTTAGATCCCCTGGTGGCACCCATTCGCCTCAAGGCTCACAGGGTGCCCTTGGCGCTGCGAGCTAAAGTCGATGCCGAGTTGGACAAACTCATCTCCCAGGGCATTCTAGAGCCAGTGGATCATACCCTTTGGGAGACCCCTATTGTCCTGCGTCTGAAGTCAGATGGCTCCCTGAGGGTCTGCACTGACTACAAAAATACAGTCAACAAGGCGCTGCAGGGCCACCCCTACCTGGTGCCCGTCATCCAGCATGTGCTGTATTCCTTGGGCCAGGGCAAGATCTTTGCCAAGTTAGACCTGGCCCAAGCGTATCAGCAACTGCCACCGCCCAGGCCATCGTCATGCACCGGGGTGCGTTTCGCTGCAAGCGCCTACAATTTGGCATCAGCGTTGCCCCCGGTCTCTTCCAGGGACTCATGAAGCGCCTATTCCATGGCATCCCTGGCGTGATGCCATATTTCAATGATGTCCTGATTGCCGCCCCGGACCAATCAGGACTCATCTCCACCCTCAGGATTGTCTTGTCCAGGTTCCGCGCTTCAGGTCTCACCTGAAGCACTCCAAATGCCAATTTGGGGTGTCCTCCGTTGATTTCTTGGGTTTCCATGTGGATGCCCGTAGCATCCACCCCTCTCCCGCCAAAGTGGAGGCCATCACCAATGCCCCCACCCTCTCCAACAAGGCGGAGCTTCAGGCGTTTTGGGGGCTGCTTAATTTCTATGCCACCTTCATTCCCCACAAGGCATTGGTAGTGAAGCACCTTCACCGCTTGTTAGATTCTTCCGCCCCCTGGGTCTGGACCAGCCGTGAGGCGCATGCGCTTGCGGCTGTCAAACGCTTGTTGACAGCTGCCCCCGTGCTTGCTCAGTATGATGAGCACTTGTCCCTCCTGCTGGCCTGTGATGCGTCCCCCTATTCGCGCACCATGTCCAGGGCTAAACGGAACTATAGCCACCTGGACAAGGAGGCTTTGGTGGCCGTAGCTGGAGTGAAGAGGTTTCATCACTAGCTCTACGGCCGCCCGTTCACCCTCCTTACAGACCACAAACCCCTTCTCAGCATTCTAGCAGGGGATCGTGCCACCCCCCGTCACCCCATATGTCCCGATGGTCCGAATTCCTCGCCGCTTATTCTTACAGGCTGCACTACCAGCCGGGTAAGCATATGGGCCACCCGGACGCATTGAGCTGCTGTCCGCTTCCCGCCCAGGTGTCCGACCCTGCCTCGTCCGTGGCCTCTGGCATCTTCCTCGTTGACGACTTGGAGTTGCCACTCTCTGCTTCCAATATTGCCCAGTCCACCTCCTCCGACCCCCTCCTTCGCCGCATCTTGGACGCTGTTCGCCGGGGCTGGACGGCGGATTCTTGGGGTCCCGAGTTCCTGCCATTCCTCTGCCGCCGCACCGAACTCTCCATAGTCCAGGGATGCCTTCTCTGAGGATCCCAGGTGGTGGTGCCGCCTGCCCTGCGCCAGTTGGTCCTGCGTCGCCTCCATGAGGGCCACCCAGGCATTTTGTCCTGGCGCGGCTGCCGGACGGCGGGAGAATTGCAGCAACCCCATTGGTCGACCGCCTGACAGCTGCCGGACGGCGGGAGAATTGCAGCAACCCCATTGGTCGACCGCCTGACAGCTATCAGTATAAATAGCTGTCAGGCGGCGCTGTCCAGCACACGTGTACTGAACTTGCTGTTGTATTACCAGTTGTCAATAAAGGTTCCTGTTAGTTACCTCAGCGCCTCCTCATACTTAAAAGTGAGGAAAGAAGAAATATTTATTCCTAAAACAAAAGAGTTTGCCTTCAGGGGCAGGCTGCTTAGAAATGGGGTACAGCAACAGATTTTTATAGGGGGAGCTTGTCTGGGGTGTGGAAGTGTCTATAATATAGACTCTATATGCTGATTCTAGGGGGACACTTGATGTGTGTGTGTGTGTGTGTGTCTGTGTGTGTGTCAGTGGTGGATTGCAGGTGGTACGCCCCGGTACGGGCATACCAGTGCCTGCCCAGAGCACTGGATACTGTTCCGGTATGGTGCTCCAGAGAGCTCACACGCTTGCACGAGCTCCTTACCTGTATTTGAGCTCTTCGACGCTTCCGTGCACATGCATGGAGCGTACAACGCCTGTGCAACGCTCTGATGAGTAGCTGGAGCGTTGTGGAGGCATCGCAGAGGTGTTGTGGAGGTAAGGACGCATGTGCACAATGCGTGCATTTGTGCACTTGCTGTGTGCATGCATGTGGGGGACGTCGGGCCCTGTTGCACCGTACCAGTTGCAATGAGATCTGGAACCCTCCACTGGCTCTGTGTCTGTTTGTGTGTGTGTGTGTAGGTATGTTCATTCTTGTGAACATACACTTCCTCTGAGATACTTTAATTAATTCTGTGTTTGTGGATTAATATGTGGATTAGGTCTGAATAATTTATTTAGGGGTTTGAGAAAATTTGTTAATTTTAGTTGATTAACTTAGTTTCATCTTAACTGTCAATTATCTAATGAATCTACTTATTCTCAGACAATTGTGGATTTTGTTAATATTTTAAGGGAAGATGGAAACATTATAAAGAATAAAATATATTTGGAAATAAAACTTCTCACGCAATTGTTTGAAGTTACAAAAAAAGTGACTTAAAATTGGTCTTCAAGCTTACAACCCTTGTTGGATGAGAAGTGAAACATCTTCAAGGAAACACAGAGAAAGTCCAGTTGCCTCTTGAAAAAGCATCTTTGGGACAACCATGACTGGATGACGGAGAATCTCCATCAGACATCCCATAGCAGTGTTTCTGTCTGAATGCGCTATAACGTGCTCAGCTTAAAAGATTTGTGAGAAGCTCCCCTTTCAACCCCACCTCCATCCCTACCGCCAAGCCTGGTTTTCCTTCCCTGTTCTGAGTTAGACGATAAGTTATTCATCTTCCATCTTAAATTCTCTATAGTACAGTTAAGCTGACTTCTAACAAAAGGCTGCTGAGCTGTGCTGATGTTCATATCTCTCTCTCTGCAAAGAAATGCAGCTGTGGGGGCGTTTCAGTTTGATTAGAGCAGCTGTGCTGCCTTTGTTCTTCTTTCCGGATCAAAGTCTTCGCCTCCAGTTCTACTTGTTGCCTCACAATTGGCATATGTGTGGCAGTTATCCCAGATCCAAAGCATCACGCTGAAATTTCACACCATCCTGCCCTGCCACGAAAGGAACCAATTCCTCCGCTGGCCCCCGGGAATGTGACACTGATGCGCTGCATGTAGCTGGTGCTGACGTTCATCTTGCCAATTATGAAAAATCTCCCCTACTGATTTTGGCTGATCAAACTCGCATTAAAATACAGGCTTATATGACTACGACTTACAATTACAATTTGGACCAGAATTTCTGGTGCTAAGCAAGGCAGCTTTAAAGTGAGTCACACCCAGTTTTATGACTTTGTTTGCCAGAGTTGTTTAAGCAAATCCCTGCAGTTGTTAAGTGAATTATGTGGTTGTTAAGGGAATCCAGCTTTCCCCAATAATGTTGCTTGTTGGAAGCCGGCTTGGAAGATCGCAAATGGCCATCACATGATCCAGGGATGCTGCACTTGTAAGTACGTAGTTGCCCAGCACCAAAATTTGATGCTCTAACCATTGGGCCATCTTATGATCATAAAGATGCTGTGACAGTCATAAGTGCAAGAACCAGTCGTACGTCACTTTCATCACTGCCATTGCAATTTTAAGTGGTCGCTAAACAAATGGTTGTAAGTCGAAGATACCTGTGCTGCAGTCGGTCAAGTCTTGTGATTCAGTCTCCTTGCCAAATGTTAAATGAAATAATTAGAGGCAAGCATACATGGGTGACCTTGTGGACTATATCTGCCTATGGAACAATTGCCATAATGTTAGCGATACAGGTAGTCCTCCACTTATGACCACATTTGAGATCAACATTTCTGTTACTAAGGAAAACATTTGTTAAGTGAGTTTTGCCTCATTTTACGACCTTTCTTGCCACAATTGTTAAGTGATTCACTGCAGTTAAGTTAGCAACACGGTTGTTAAGTGAATCTGGTTTCCCTATTGACTTTGCTTGTCAGAAGGTCATAAAAGGTGACCCCGGAACACTGCAACCATCATAAATACATTCCAGTTTTCATGTGTCTGAATTTTGATCACATGAGCATGGAGATGGTACGACAGTTCGTGTGTGTATGTGAAAAAATGGTTGTAAGTCATTTTTTTTCCAGTGCTATTGTAACTTTGAAGGGTTATTAAATGAAATGTTGTAAGTCGAGGACTAACTGTATTTACATCCTCTCAACCTGAATGTCAGAAAATTTAAAAAGGGCAGATGTGCTAAGTCAGACATATGGCCTTAGCACTAAGCCCTGATTTTTCTGTTATGTCCAGGGCCCACAACCACATAATCATAGTCCATTCATTTTACTACATATCATATCTACAATGTAGGTTAAAAAAAGGGTGGAGCTTTAATTGTGTGGATCAAAGCCCTGGCCTTTTTCATTTTACATGCACTCCAAAGGGGAGGGGCTTTGATGGCACAGCTGTGACTTCCATCTTGACTTTTGTCACCCCCCACCCCCCAGAGGTGGTATTCAGCCAGTTCTGATAAGTTCTGGAGAACTAGTAGTGGAAATTTTGAGAGTTGGGAGGGAATGGGGATTTTGCAGTATCCTTCCCCTGCCACACCCACAAAACCACATCCACAGAACTGGTAGGGAAAAAAAATCGAATCCCACCACTGCACCATCCCCTTCTAAATTTATGTAGAAGATCCAACCTTCCTCATTTTAGCCAAGATTGCAAAAGTTCCACATAAAAAAGAATTTGGGAAGAAACCTTCAATCTTGTCTTTTTATCTACGCTGAGAGCATATGCACCAAAGACAAATTCCTTGTGCATCCAATCACACTCGGCCAATAAAGAATTCTATTCTATTCTATTCTATTTAATGCGCTAATGATGAGCATCAAGACAGTCTTCAGCCTCTCCCCCCCACCCCGGTAGCACATTCATAAGTGCACCATTGGCAATCTTACAAACAAACTAGAAAGCTTTTGAGTGTCAGATTAGCAACCAAGACAATAAGAAATGGGGAGGGGGGGAGAGATTGAAAGAAAAATTAAACAACAGTGCAGTAATTAGCTTTAGATGCTTAAAAGGCAAATGGAATAGGTGAGGGATGCTGACAAATAATTATCTCACTGCCTATCACTGAAGATGTTACCTAGTTTGGCTAATGAAATGTCTGCAAGAAAATAACCAAGTTTAGAGAGCATCACTACCTTATTTGAACCCTGAGCTACAAATATTCTCCTTTATTGGTCTCTCTTATTTCTATCTTCATCTGTTATGAGTCTGTGAGAAGTTTGGTGGTGGGAAATTTGGGACAGATTTGCCATTTCCCAACTGCAGCAAGAC
Organism: Thamnophis sirtalis; assembly: GCF_051295495.1. Taxonomy (NCBI): domain Eukaryota; kingdom Metazoa; phylum Chordata; class Lepidosauria; order Squamata; family Natricidae; genus Thamnophis; species Thamnophis sirtalis. The sequence continues at coordinate 118,328,688 of NW_028261384.1, forward strand.
TGATCCAGAACTATCTAGGTTCATGAAATACATACAGTGAAATATTTAATACCTACGTCTCAGTGGTGGGTTTCAAAAATTTTTAGAACCTCTTCTGTAGGTGTGGTCTGCTTTGTGGGAGTGGCTTGCCAGCCATGTGACCGGGTGGGAGTTGTTGTGTCCTGGCCAGCAGATGGCGCTGTGCAGGGTGCCTCTGATTGGCCAGGACGTGTCTGCCAGCTGGTGGGAGAAACCGGACTCTCCCATAGGTTCCCTGCCTGACAGCTCCTGGTATAAATAGCTGTCAGACGGGGGGGTTGTTTGTCTTGTCTGTTCTAGTGTTAAATAAAGGTTCCTGTTACAGTTAACCAGTTTCCTCAGTTTGTGTCCCTCAAAATACAAAACTGGCGACGAGGGCTGGAGAACCGGATCTTTACTGCGTGCCTCCCATGGCTGCTGCTACTGTTTTTTCGCCATTCTGGCTGGAGTCTGAGGCATGGGACGTGTTCATGGAACGCTTTGAATGCTTTCTTCTAGCCCATGATCTAACTGATCTGTCCATTGACAGGAAGCGCAGCATTTTTCTTCATTACTGTGGGACGGAGATGTTCGCTACTGCTCGAGCTCTCTCTGCTCCCACCCCAGTCTACTCTGTGTCATGAGACCTGCTCTTGTCATGGCTGAAGACCCACTACGAGCCTGTGCCCTCCCGTTTTGCGCCGTGCCAGTTCTTCCGCCGTTGCATGCAGAAAGAAGGGCAGTCCATCAGCCAATACGTGGCTACGACCATTAATTGCGAGTTCGCTGACCGCGACGAGGCCCTCTTAGAACAATTTATTTATGGCCTCAGGGATGTCCATCTGCACCATCGGATTCTATCTCGCTCTGAACTGACACTTAAAATAGCTGTCGACGATGCCTGTGCCTACGAAATGGCTGATCGGTCCACTCCCAATCTCTGCCATTTCCCTCAAACTGTTTCTCCTCAGGTTCCTGCCTTCCCTATCTCCTGCCAGCAGGCCTCGGACATCTTCCAGTCCGAGCTGGATCTGGCTATTGACAGCCTGCAGTCTCTATCATCTAAGGATGGCCATTCCTGCCTCAGCTGCGGTGGCAGGCATGCCCGATCTACTTGCCATTTCCGCGCCACCGTCTGCCGAAAGTGCGGCAAGAAGGGACACTTAGCGGCCGTTTGCAAGTCCACCCTGCTGGATCAACGTCAGTCAAGCCTGCCTGCTGTTGCCTACCTATCTCTGGCCCCTCCTCCTGCCTGCCTCCAAAATTGCCTCTCTGTCAGGGATGCGGCCAACGCGTACCTCGAGTGGCTGGTTGATTCAGCTTCTTCCTCCTCTCTGGGGGCTCGGGGTAAGCTCCATCTCCACCTTCTGCTGGAAGGCCAGCCCTGCTCTATGGAGTTGGACACTGGCTCCGCTAGATCTATTATGTCCTGGGACTCCCTCCCCACTCTTTTGCCCCACTACAATAAGAGCCAGCTGCTTCCCGCCCGCTGCCATTTACGTGACTACCAGGGGAACCCTATCTTACTGTTAGGCTGCGGCCATTTCTTAATTTCCCATGGCAACTTCCAGGCCCGCCTTCCCCTTCTGATTTTAAAAGTCCCTTAGCCTCTCTTCAAGGGTTGGATTGGTTTCGGGCTCTGGGGTTGTCTATTGCTGGGATCCACTCTATCTGTTCCTCCCCGCCTCTAGGGGATGACCTCTCCTCCCTCCTTTCCGAATTTGCAGACATTTTCTCCCCCACTTTAGGCTGCTATACTGGTACCCCTATCTCTCTCAGCCTAGACCCAGCAGTCGCTCCTATTCACCTGAAGGCGAGGTGCCTGCCCCTCGCGTTGAAGGCTAAGGTGGATGCGGAGCTTGATAAACTTCTGGCACAGAGCATTCTGCAGCTGGTGGACTTTGCCCCCTGGGAGACCCCCATTGTGGTTCCCTTGAAAACCGATGGATCCATTAGGATCTGAGGTGATTTTAAGTCCACCGTCAACAAGGCCCTGCAGGCCCACCCTTATCTGGTGCCTGTGGTCCAACATGTGTTACATGCCCTAGGCAAGGGAAAATGTTTTGCCAAATTAGATTTAGTGCAGGCGTATCAACAGCTGCCTGTTGATGACGCCTCCGCAGCTGCGCAGCTAATCGTCACGCACCACGGGGCTTTTAAATGCCACCGCCTACAATTTGGCATTAGCGTGGCCCCAGGCATTTTAAAGAGACTCGTGGAGCGCTTGGTCCATGGCATCCCTGGGGTCACCTCGTATTTTGATGATGTCCTGATCGCCGCGGTGGACAGACCAGGACTAGTTAAAATACTATGGACGGTCTTGCGGCGTTTCTGCGCCGCTGGCCTCCGTTTGGAGGCCTCCAAATGTCAACTTGGGGTGCCTGCTGTTCCCTTCCTTGGCTATTGGATTGACCAGGCCAGCATTCATTCGGCCCCGTCCAAGGTTGAGGCCATCCTAGCTGCTCCTACCCCTACTAACAAGGTTGAGTTGCAGACCTTCTTGGGCCTCCTCAACTTTTACTCTGCCTTCATCCCCCATAAGGCCACTCTTGCGGAGCTGCTCCACCGACTGCTGGACAGCTCCGTTCCCTGGGTTTAGACTAGCCGCGAGGCACATGCGCTTGTGGCTGTCAAACACTCTTTAACCTCCCCGCCCGTCTTAGTCCAATTTGATGAGCGCCTACCTTTGCTACTCACTTGTGATGCCTCCCCCTTTGGGGTTGGTGTTGTGCTGAGCCATGCATACCCTGACGGGTCAGAGATTCCCCTTGCTTTTTACACCGCACCTTATCCAAACCTGGGCGCAATTACAACCAGTTGGATAAGGAGGTGCTGGCCACTGTTGCAGGAGTAAAGAGGTTCCACCACTATCTCTATGGCCGTCCCTTTACTATTCTCACTGACCACAAGCCCCTATTGGGGATGCTTGCAGACAACAGGCCTACCCCTCCTATCATTTTCCCTGTTGCGTCCTCCCGTGCCAGCCGACGGGCGGGGCTGGAGCAGCCAGTACCTGATTGGCTGCGACGCACCCGCCAGCTGGAAGGAGACGCGCCGGTCACCTATTGGCTGGCCAACTGACAGCTCAAGTATATAAAGAGCTGTCAGTTGGTCAGGAGCTGTCCGCGTTCTGAATCCTCTCTGTTAACTAGACCTGTTTCAATAAACCCGTTAGGAACCGTTACAGTTGCAACGATAACTCTCGCCTCGTTACTTAAAACTGGCGACGAGGATGTCGGAAACGGACCCCGTTGTAGTGCCTGCTCTGGCTCCATCCTCCGTATTCACTGCTTTTCATCCAGAAACTGAGTCTTGGGATGCATTTCTAGAAAGATTCGAGGTCTTCCTTATGGTCCATGATTTGTCGGAGCTCCCCGAGGGGAGAAGACCCGGCACATTTGTACATTACTGCAGGGCAGAAATGTTTGCCACAGCCCGTGCGTTAGCTGCCCCGGCACCTGTGCATTCACTACCCCTCGACATCCTGATGGAGCGACTTAAGCTGCATTACGAGCCGTCTCCCTCGAAGTACACTCGCAAGCAAACCTTCCGACGATGCATCCAACGGCAGGGCCAGTCAATCGCCCAATATGTCGCCGAACTGCGAGCAACCACAATAAACTGCGAGTTTCCAGACTTAGAGGATGCTCTGCTGGAACAATTTATATACAGGCTCCTAGATATCAACCTACACAGGAAAATCCTGGAAAAGTCCGTACTCTCAATGAAGATTGCTGTTGACATGGCCTGAGCGTACGAAATGGCTGGCCATTCAACCCCAGATACTCGTTGGTTGCCCCCATCTGCACTGCAGGGGTTGCCCAACTCCGGGGTGCACAGCCAAATGGTGTCAAATGACCCCTGTGCCGACGCCACCGCTACAATCGATCGCATGAGGGCACAGCCCTGCGAGAAGGAAACAGCTGTTTGAGTTGCGGCGGCCGCCACCCCAGGGCATCTTGTCATTTCCGCATGGCTGTCTGCCGCCGTTGTGGTAAAAAAGGCCATATCTCCAATGTATGCAGATCATCCACTGGAGACGCTCGAAACCCGAGGCCTCCTCCTTCTTCTGCTTCTTCTACCCTTCCCATGACGAATCAGCCTCCTGCCGGCCGCCGTCAAGACCGGGATCGTCCTCAGGCCGCATGACCTGCTACACCGTGTCCACACCGGAGCACACTTTGCCCAACTGGCAAACTGAATCGGCTGCAGCTTCATCCTATGGCGGCCAGGGTAAAATGCACCTCCGCATATTACTCGCAGGCCGCCCCTGCAAGATGGAGCTAGATACAGGCTCAGCCCGCACCATAATCTCCTGGGACACCTTGAGGGCACTTATACCAACCCTCCAGCTTGCACAATTGAGTCCCGTGGACTGTTTCCTCCGGGACTATCAAGGACATGCCATCCTCATCTTGGGTTGCGGCACATTCCCCGTGTCTTTCCGCAAATTCCAGGGTCATTTACCCCTCGTAGTGGTCAAAACCCCATTAGCATCACTATTAGGCATGGATTGGTTTAGAGTTCTAGGGCTGGGAATCTCTGGCATTAACTCCCTCCAGCTAGCCCCCTCCCTGGAGTCCCTGTTATCGGAATACGCCAACGTCTTTTCAGACTCCTTAGGGTGCTACAATGGCACCCCCATTACCCTCAATCTGGACCCCTTGGTGGCGCCCATCCGCCTGAAGGCTAGATGGGTCCCCTTAGCCCTGAGGGCTCGCGTGGACGCCGAGCTTGACAAGCTCATCACGCAAGGCGTCCTGGAGCCTGTTGACCACGCCCCCTGGGAGACACCCATCGTTCTACCCCTCAAAGCCGATGGCTCTCTGAGGGTATGCGCTGACTATAAGGCCACGCTCAACAAAGCCTTGCAAGCCCACCCATACCCCGTGCCAGTAGTGCAGCATATCCTGCATTCCTTGGGCCAGGGCCAGACTTTTGCAAAACTGGACCTGGCCCAAGCTTACAAACAGCTGTCAGTGGATGAGGCATCCACCAACGCACAGAGGCACGTTCAAATGTCGCCGCCTCCAGTTTGGGGTCAGTGTGGCAGTGTGAACATTTCAGGGCCTTATGGAGCAAGTGCTCCATGGCATTCCGGGGGACATCCCTTACTTTGACGATGTCCTGATCGCTGCTAAGGACCGATCAGGACTCGTCAAAACTCTAAGGGACGTCCTTTCCAGGTTCCGAGCAGCCGGACTGCACTTAAAGCGCTCTAAGTGCAAGTTCGGCGTGCCATTGGTAGAGTTCTTGGGATTCTTGGTGGATTCCATGGGAATCCATCCCACCCACTCCAAGGTGGAAGCCATTGCTTCCGCCCCCACTCCCAACACCAAGGCAGAGCTTCAGGCTTTCCTGGGCCTCCTTAATTTCTATTCCCCATTCATTCCACACAAAGCCACAGTGGCAGAACCATTGCATCACCTCCTCGACGCATCTGCCCCCTGGATCTGGACAGACCGCAAAGCGCAGGCGTTCGCAGCTGTCAAAACGCTACTGACCAACGCTCCTGTGCTAGTGCAATACAACGAGCAACTCCCTCTGGTATTGGCGTGCGACGCCTTCCCCTATGGGATTGGAGCCGTCCTCAGTCACTCCTACCCCGACGGAACCGAAGCACCCATTGCTTTTTACTCCCGCACCTTGTCCAAACCTGAGCGAAATTACAGCCAGTTGGACAAGGAGGCCCTCACGGCCGTTGCGGGAGTAAAATGGTTTCATCATTACCTGTACGCTGAATGGGCCATTGGTCGGCGTTTCTCTCCGCATACACCTATAACCTCACATACCGACCGGGCAAACAGCTGGGACACGCTGATGCCCTCAGCCGTTGTCCGCTACCCACACCAGTCACAGACCCAGCACCCTCTGCATCGGTATTCACTTTGACAGATGACATAACCTGTCCATTGTCGGCCACCGATGTGTCTCACGCTATGCGTTCGGACTGCCTCCTCCAGAGAGTGTTGGATGCAGTCAGACGGGACTGGACGGAGGAAACTCGCTCAGGTGAGTTTCTTCCATTCTACCATCGCTGAGATGAACTTTCCTCATCTCAAGACTGCCTACTGTGGGGATCCAGAGTAGTAATACCAACTGCCCTCCGCTCGCAGGTACTCACCAATCTCCATGAAGGGCACCCAAGCATAGTGAGAATGAAGATCCTCGGCCGCAGCTATGCTTGGTGGCCCTCCATGGACTCAGATATTGCAGTTTGGGTACAGCGGTGCCCTCCCTGCCAGACGGTCAGACCAGTTCCTCCGTCTGTGCCTACACACACCTGGGAGACCCCTCCATCACCCTGGAGCCGAATTCACATTGATTTCTTCGGCCCATTAGAGGGCCGCTCATTCTTAATAATAGTAGACGCCCTCTCCAAATGGGTTGAAATCTTCCAGATGGCTTCAACCACAGCGGGCGCCACCGTCCAAATTCTGCAGTCACTATTCACGACTCATGGGTTGCCAGATGTCATCATTTCCGATAACGGGCCCCAGTTCCAGTCCTACACATTCCTGATGTTCCTAGCTTCCCTAGGCATACGCCATGCACCTATGGCTCCATACCATCCTGCAGCCAACGGTTTGGCTGAAAGAGCTGTACGATCAGCTAAGGAAGCCCTAGCTAGGTTAAACCACCTCCCATGGCCACAACGCCTCCGCACGTACCTAATGGCACAACACTCCACACCCTGTCAAGCTACGTGGAAAAGCCCAGCCGAAGTCCTAATGGGCCGTTAGTTGAGAACCACCCTAGACAGAATGCACCCTGCCTTTTCTCCTACAGCACCAAACATAACAGACCCCCCTAGGAATTTTCTGGAGGGTGAGGGGGTGTACGCGCAAAATTACACAGGGGAACCGAAATGGCTGGCTGGGGTTGTAACAGAGATAACAGGGCCCTGCTCTTACAGGGTCCTGCTGGCAGACGGACGAGTATGGAGGCGCCATGTGAATCAGCTGCAGTGCCGGGCACCGGCAGATCCTCCCGTTGCAACAGCCGGGCCCAACCAACAACAGCAGCAAGGGTCTGCACACCCAAGGGCCGCTGCGCCTACCCAGACACTGCCGGCGCCCAATCAGCTCCACCCAAATGGGAAATTCCGTGCACGTCTCAGCCGGGGCCTGCGTACCCAGCGGCCAACAAGCCTGCCCATCCGTGTCCAACCGCACCTCTGACAACTAGGCCCGACCCCAGTGACGAACGTCTCCGCCCACTTAGCTATGCGACCATCTCCTTCTGGCTTCGGGCCTGGCCCAGCCCCTCCGGTACGTCACCACAGCAGGACACATCCTTCTCCTTCGGAAGACGCCCCTGCACTAAGAAGATCGCAGCGCGTGCGCAGACAACCTGCATATCTGCGGGACTACACATGCGCCATCTGGGGGGAAGGGGTGTTGCGTCCTCCCGTGCCAGCCGACGGGCGGGACTGGAGCAGCTGGTACCTGATTGGCTGCGATGCACCCGCCAGCTGGAAGGAGACGCACCGGTTACCTATTGGCTGGCCAACTGACAGCTCAAGTATATAAAGAGCTGTCAGTTGGTCAGGAGCTGACCGCGTTCTGAATCCTCTCTGTTAACTAGACCTGTTTCAATAAACCCGTTAGGAACTGTTACAGTTGCAACGACAACTCTCGCCTCGTTACTTAAAATTCCCCCAAATGTCTAGGTGGGCTGAATTCTTGGCAGCCTATTCCTACACCCTTGTCCATAAGCCCGGCCACCATATGGGTCATGGAGACGCGCTGAGCCGTTGCCCTTTGCCTGCCTTACTTGATGGCCCTGCCCCTACTAATTCTATTTGCCTCATTGAGGACCTCCATCTGCCGATGTCAGCCTCTGACATCGTGCAGGCCTCCCTCTCCGACCCTGTCCTCCCGGCTGTCATGGATGCTGTCCGCCAGGGCTGTCCTGCCAGCTCTGTGGAGGTTTCCCTGTTTCCCTACTTCTGCCGCCACACTGAACTCTCTGTTCTCCAGGGCTACCTGCTTTGGGGCACCCATGTGGTCATCCCTACCATCCTCCACCGAGCTGTCCTCACCCGCCTCCATGAAGGGCACCCCAGCATAGTCCACATGAAAAGCCTCGGGTGGGGCTATGTCTGGTGGCCCTCCATGGATCCGGACATTACAGCTTGGGTGCAAGCTTGCCCAGCTTGCCAGCAGGTGCAGCCGGCACCTCCCACCACATAGGGACTGGGACCTTCCCCGGGCCCCATGGAGCCGACTTCATGTCAACTTCCTTGGTCCTTTTGAGGGACTCACCCTCTTTATTGTTGTGGATGCTTGGTCCAAGTAGGTTGAGCTCTTCCCCATGAAGAGCACGACCTCTGGGGCCACTATCTGCGTGCTAGATTCCCTGTTTACAACCCATGGCCTTCCAGATGTGTTGGTTTCAGATAACGGCCCCCAGTTCACCTCCTCCGAATTCCAACTTTATCTCTCCACCCTGGGGATTCACCATGCTCTGGTGGCCCCGTTTCACCCGGCGGGGAACAGCTTGGCGGAGCGCACTGTTCGCTCCGCCAAGGAGGCCCTCAGTCGCATGGCTCTGCTGCCCTGGTCTACCCGGCTCTCCACCTACCTCCATTCCCAACACACCACTCCTTGCCCCTTGTCTGGTAAATCCCCTGCTGAACTTCTCATGGGCCGGAAACTCTGCACCACCCTAGACCGTCTGCATCCCCACTTCATCCCTTCTGCTGTCTTCCAACCCCCCCTCAGGCCTTTCTGGTGGGTGAGGGGGTGTTCACCTGGAATTTTGCAGGCGACCTGAAGTGGCTGCCTGGAATCATTTCAGATGTAACCGGGCCCTGTTCCTACTGGGTCCTCCTCGGCGATGGGAGAGACATTGGCGGAGGCATGTAGACCAGTTCTGCTGGCGAGTTGCGGAGTGGCCCATGGACCATCCGGCCATTCCAGAAGCAACCGGCCCTACCAACGCCGCCTACCGGCCCGACCAACTAAAACCTGCTAGCTCTGAGTCCACTCAGCCGCCACATTCTCGTCGGAACACTTACCAGTACAAACTGGCACCATGGCCAGGGTGGGCCCTCCAGCATCGATCGTGTGGCCAATCCAGCGGAGCAGAGACAACAGCGCTCATCCTTCTTCAGTGGTGGCCACACCTTTACTGAGACACTCGCAGCGCATGCGCAGATGCCCGAGTACCTTCGTGACTACGCGTGCGCAGTCCAGGGGAAAGGGGTGTTGTGTCCTGGCCAGCAGATGGCGCTGTGCAGGGTGCCTCTGATTGGCCAGGGCGCGTCTGCCAGCTGACGGGAGAAACCGGACTCTCCCATTGGTTCCCTGTCTGACAGCTCCTGGTATAAATAGCTGTCAGGCGGGGGGGTTGTATGTCTTCCCTGTTCTAGTGTTAAATAAAGGTTCCCGCTACAATTAACCGGTCTCCTCAGTTTGTGTCCCTCAAAATACAAAAGGAGTGGCTTGCCAGCCATGTGACTAGGTGGGAGTGGCTTGCCAGCCATATGACTGGGTGGGTGTGGGCAACATGTAAAATGTGGTGAAACTCACTTAACAATGCTCTTGCTTAGCAACCAAAATGTTGGCTCAGAAACTCTGGCATTTGAAGCACACGTCTTAAAGCTGTCAAGTTACAAGACCCTTGCATCCCTAACCCTTTAGAAAAACCCCAGGGGTGTTCAAACTTGACAGCTTTAAAACTTGTGGAGTTTAGCTCCCAGAATTCCTCCTCTCGCTCTTCATCTTGATGATGTTCGGATGGGCGGGGGGAGGGAGCTGGAACCGGTTCTAAACAGCACTGTAGATTTGTGGAACCTCTTCTATAGAAGAGGTTAGAACTGGCAGAAACCCACGCCTGCTATGTCTCTCTGTATAGAAGAATTTGAGACTTACGACCATAATTGAGTCCAAAATTTAGGCTGTTAGGTGAGATATTCGTTAAGTGAGTATTCTCCCATTTTACGACTTTTCTTGCCACAGTTGTTAAGTTAATAACATAGTTGTTTACTGAATCTGACTTCCCCACTGACTTTGCTTATCAGAAGGTTGCAAAAGATGAAAACTTGATCCTGGAACACTGCAACCATTATAAATATGAACCAGTTGCCAAACGTTTGAATTTTGATCACGTGACCAAGGAATGCTACAATGGTTGTAAGTGTGAAAAACAGTTATGTCACTTTTTAAAGTGCCATTGCAACCTCGAAGCCTCACTAAATGAGAACTACCTGTAATTCAACAAAAGAGAACATTTATCCATGGTGGTATCTCGTCTGTGCAACCTTCTTCTCTGTATCTATTTGATATTGTCTTAAAGCACCAAAAGAAAAATAATCTTTTGAAATGGCTATATTGCTGCATTTAGTTCCACCAAGTTAATGCTTAACTTCATCCACTGCCAAAATTGTTAACATTTATGAAATATGAAAGAGCAAATTTTGTATAGCGGTTAAAGCATCAGGCTAGAAACTGGTAAACTGTGAGTTCTAATCTGTCTTAAGCACCTCACTCCTCCAGCCTTTTGTTGCAATTCTCCAGATGTGACTGACAATTGTCAGTTGTCTAAGGGCAAGGCTAGCAATAGCCAAGGGAATGGGACTCCTCCCTGCAGCTTAACAAACAGTTCCACCACAAAGTTTTGGCAAGGCACTCTTGACCGAAGCCACTAAACTAACCTTTGTACAAAAGTGAAGGTTGCTCGGAGCCTTGGAAATGAAAGTGTGAAAGTTATATCTGGATACATTCCAGTTTAGAAATGAGGCCGCTGGTATTGACAACAGGAGCAAAGTCTGACCAGATGGCTATGGCGGAGAGTGAACAGTCCATCAAACTGAAATTAGATGCCTGACTGAAGGACTCAGCAGATACCAAGCTCAATTTAATTCTCCCCTCCAAGTTTATGCTATACTTCTATTCCCCATTCACTTTTTATGCACAAATGATAGCCAAAGGGCACTATTTTGTCTGGCTTTACTCTTGCCCTCTCTCCCTGTGGAGGCATAATAATCTCAGTCCAGCCTTATGACTTGGAATAATAGATGGACACACAGGCATTTTCAAACAGATTAGTCTTCAATATCTCTATTTCAAGAATGAAATGTTGGAGAGATGTATTTCTATACATCAGATTCAGATCTGTCTGGATAGAAATGCCATCTGATCAGGATATCCATTGCTCAGATCCCTGGTGTCTGAAAGAATTGCATTCTGCACCTGCACTGGGAAATGCTTATTCCTCTTATTGAATTGTTTAGATGTGAGACAAGACATTGGCCCACTTCTCACATAGTGCTAGGTTTATTGTGGAGTCCTTGTTGGTGTCTGAGCTTGCTTGTTTGCTTGCAGACATTTCATTACCCCATTAGGTAACATAATCAGTGCTAAAGACAGTGGGATTTGCTGCTCCCTATTTATATACAGTAGTGGCTTGGATTACCAGTGTTGATGGAGTTGTAGTTTTCTTCTTGATAGTCACATAGAGATAAGCCATATTTTGATACCATTCAAAAGAGACAATAGTGAAGTTAAAAAGGAAAGAAAAAGATCAGAACATATCTTATACAGCAGCCTACACTCCGATAAGCAGGGATTAACACTAGACAATCAAACAAAAAACAATACCCTAATCAAGGATGGAGGGATGGGGATGTGCTCATTCTTTAATGGCCGTTTCTGGCTCCCATGAGGGTGTCCCTTTCTTCTGACCATGAAGTGCTTCCCTCAGTTTACACATTAGCTTAGATTTCAGATAGTCCTTGATTTACTACAATTGGGATTTTAAAAATCCATCATAATTAGCAGAGGTCATTAAGTAAAATATCCTGATTTCATGACCTTTTTGCTGCAATTATTATGAAAGACATCATACTATCTTGATTTGTAACCCTTCCTGCTAGCTTTCCCACTGACTTTACTTATCAGAAACCAGCTGGGAAGGTCAGAAATGGTGATCACATGACTCCGGGACACTGTAATCTTCACAAATATATGCTAGTTGCCAAGCATCCAAACTGCATTTAAATGAGTGTGGGGATGCTGCATTGCTGGGGATGCTGAGTGTGGGGACCAGTCATAAATCATTTTTTCACCCAGCACTGTCATACGTTCAAATAGTCGCTAAAATAATGGTCATAATTTGAGAACTATCTGTATTAAAGAAATGGGATTCCTGGCTTCTGGAAATGCTTCTGCCTAACTGGACATTCATGGGTTTAGTCCTCTTCTCAAAGGTGGACAACTTGATTTTCAAAAATGTTTAGCAGTCTTCTCAAAGTGTGATAAGGTCTGGTGCTTTATTCAATTTACAGTTGGGTTGCACAATGGTTAGAATGCAATATTGCAGGCTGACTCTGCCCAGTGCCAGGAGTTCGATCCTGATTGGCACAAGGATGATTCAACTTTTCATCCTTCCAAGTCAGTAAAATGAGGAGCCAAATTGTTGGAGGCAATATGCTGACTTTGTAAACTGCTTAGAGAGTGCTGTGAGACACTATGAAGCAATATGTAAGTCTAAGTGCAATTGCTAAATCAGGAGAGAAATACAAGTTCTTCCAGCTGTTTGTTGCTGGTTTTGTCCCAAATAAAAGTTTAACAGATTTCCTGCTGCTTCTGACAAGAAAAGGTTTTGCATGACTGTACTTTTTACTGGTTTTATGACTGGGGGCAATCCGATTTCTTAGCCAGGGTATTTTATGAACACAGATTCAGTGCTATTTTAAAGAAATGCTAAACCCACAGTTGTCCAGGTTTACCCCACCAGATATTAAAAGCAGGCATTGGTATTTAATGAAAAGAAGGGCAGGGGGTGACATGATAGCAGTCTTCCAATATCTATGGAGCTGCTATAAAGAAGATGGGGTAAACCCAGTGGTGCAATTCAGTTGGTTCTATCCAGTTTGGGCGAACTGGTAGTGGTGGCAGTGGGAGCCTCCACCCTCCTGTCCAGACATCATTACATCCTGTTTTGGACACTCTGTGCATGCGCTCACATTTGCGAACCAGTAGGGAAGGTACGTTGATTTCACCCCTAGGTCAACTTATTCTCCAAAGCACCTGAAGGAGAATAAGGACAAGACACAATGGATAAAAACTAATCAAGGAGGGAACCAACCTAGAATTAAGGAGAAATTTCCTGACAGTTCAGTGGAAAAACTTGCGTCCAGAAGTTGCAGATGTGCCAACACTGGGAGTTTTTAAGAAGGGATTAGACAACCATTTGTTTGAAATGGTATAGGATTTTCTGCCTGGGCAGCAGGTTGGACTAGAAAACCTCCAAGGTCCCTTCCAAATCTGTTATTCTGATTCTTTTTCCTGCTGATCGGTAATACTAGGTGAAAGGGAAAACACATCCAGGGGGTCTCCTCCAAGCCCTGCCTCCTCCAAGTACTGGTAACACTGATGGTTACCAAGGCAGAATAGAGCTTAGCATACACACACTGTCACAATGCAAATTAATACTGCATATTTTACTGCCATCTCAAGATGATATACAGATCAAAACCACTATGCAGGCTGTTTTTTGTGTTACAGATAGTTCTTGACATATGACCACACTGGAGCCAAAATTTCCCTTGCTAAGTGAGACTGTTGTTAAGTGAGTTTTGCCCCATTTTATGACATTTCTTGGCAAACTTAATAAGGGAATTACTGCAGTTAAGTTAGTTGCACAGTTGTTAAGTGAATCTGGCTTCCTCACTGACTTTGCTCATCAGAAGGTTGCCAAAGATGGGACACTGCAACCATTATAGATACATGTCAGCTGTCAAGCATCCATTTTTTTATTTTTTATTTAAAACAAATACAACATCCTTCTTTACATGCTATAGAAAGTGTATCAGTTGGTTACAAAAAGACTTTTCGTGCATCTCTTCCACAGTCAACAAACATAATTCATACTAACAAGTATTTTAACTCAAATATTCATACATGTCACCATCATCTTATCTCTATTTTCATTTGACTATAATTGTTTAAGCGTCCTTCATCATAAAATATACCAAAATTTAATACATAACCACATACTGGCCTTTCAATTACTATTTCTTAAATCCTCCACTAACACTAAATCCTTATGTCCTAGCTAACATCCATAATATTTAATAACAAAGTTTTCTAATCCTCTTTTCCAAATCACAAGTTTACATCCAGTTTCCTTATGTTATACCCATATCTATATATATGTTGTTATTCTTATCCCTCTTTTATTTGATTATATCCTATATCATAACATTTTCCCCCTAATAATCAAAACTTTAATTGTATCTAACTTAGTTATAGTATTATTATTATACAATTGTATCACAGCGGCTAGTTGTTTCGCCGGATTTGGCATTAGTTACTAGTCGGGCCCCACCCAGGGGCCTAGGATGTCGTAACGTATTTTCGTAATATGCATGCAGATCCAAGCAGTGCGGCTTTTTGCATTTGACTGATGGTGATTTTGTCAACTTTTAACTGTTTCTAATGTAATTCCAGTGCTTTTGGAATAGCACCCAGTGTGCCAATTACCACTGGAATTACCACTGCTGGTTTGTGCCATAGTCGTTGAATTTCGATTTTTAAGTCCTGGTATTTTGCGATTTTTTCATGTTCCTTCTCGGCGACCCTGCTATCACCTGGTATTGCGATGTCTATGATTGTGACCTTATTTTTCTCAACCAGTGTGATGTCTGGTGTATTATGCGCCAGTATTTTGTCCGTTTGTATACGGAAATCCCACAAGATCTTGACCATCTGATTTTCTGTGACTTTTTCAGGCTGATGTTCCCACCAGTTTGTTGCTGTTTTAATATTATAATTTTTGCACAAATTCCAATGGATCATTTGTGCTACTGAATTGTGCCGCAATTTATAATCAGTCTGCGTGATTTTTTTATAGCAGCTGAGTATGTGATCAACAGTTTCATCAGCTTCTTTGCAAAGTCTGCATTTGGCATCATCAGAGGATTTTTCGATTTTGGCCATAATGGCATTTGTGCGGATAGCTTGTTCTTGCGCAGCTAGGATTAGTGACTCTGTTTCTTTCTTTAATGTACCTGTTGTTAACCATAACCAAGTTTGTTCACTGTCCACTTTATCTTTTATTTTTTCCAGAAATTGGTCATGCAGCTGGTGGTAGTGGTGGTGGTGGTGGTGGTGGTATTATTATTATTATTATTATTATTATTATTATTATTATTATTGTACAATTGTATCACAGCGGCCAGTTGTTTCGCCGGATTTGGCATTGGTTACTAGTCGGGCCCCACCCAGGGGCCTAGGACGTCGTAACGTATTTTCGTAATATGCGTGCAGATCCAAGCAGTGCGGCTTTTTGCATTTGACTGATGGTGATTTTGTCAATTTTTAACTGTTTTAAATGTGATTCCAGTGCTTTTGGAATAGCACCCAGTGTGCCAATTACCACTGGAATTACCACTGCTGGTTTGTGCCATAGTCGTTGAATTTCAATTTTTAAGTCCTGGTATCTTGCGATTTTTTCATGTTCCTTCTCGGCGACCCTGCTATCACCTGGTATTGCAATGTCTATGATTGTGACCTTATTTTTCTCAACCAGTGTGATGTCTGGTGTATTATGCGCCAGTATTTTGTCGGTTTGTATACGGAAATCCCACAAGATCTTGACCATCTGATTTTCTGTGACTTTTTCAGGCTGATGTTCCCACCAGTTTGTTGCTGTTTTAATATTATAATTTTTGCACAAATTCCAATGGATCATTTGTGCTACTGAATTGTGCCGCAATTTATAATCAGTCTGCGCGATTTTTTTACCGCAGCTGAGTATGTGATCAACAGTTTCGTCAGCTTCTTTGCAAAGTCTGCATTTGGCATCATCAGAGGATTTTTCGATTTTGGCCTTAATGGCATTTGTGCGGATAGCTCGTTCTTGCGCAGCCAGGATTAGTGACTCTGTTTCTTTCTTTAATGTACCTGTTTTTAACCATAACCAAGTTTGTTCACTGTCCACTTTATCTTTTATTTTTTCCAGAAATTGACCATGCAGTGCTTTGTTCTGCCAACTCTCCATTCTTGATTTTATCACATCTTTTCTGTATTCTTGTTTTGTCTGTTGGGCCTTCAGTAGATTTTTGTTCTTTACTTCGATTAATAGATGTTCTTGACTTTCTTTTAAATAATCAGCCAGTGCATGTTTTTCTTCTTCAACTGTTTGCTTCACTTGTAATAATCCTCTGCCACCTGATTTTCGGGGCAGATATAGTCTATCAGTATCACCACGTGGATGTAAACTGTAGTGCATTGTCATTAGTTTCCTGGTTTTTCGGTCCAAAAGGTCCAAATCAGCTTGTGTCCAGTTAACTATGCCAGCTGTGTATCTTATAACTGGTATTGCCCAGGTATTTATGGCTTTGATTGTATTTCCACCATTCAATTTAGATTTCAAAATTTTCCTAACTCTGTTGGTGTACTCTCGTCTGACAATAGTTTTTACTTCTCCATGCTTGATGTTATCCAACTGCAGAATGCCTAAGTATTTGTAGGCTTCATTTTCTTTGCATTTAATTAGTTGGCCATTGGGCATTTCAACTCCCTCAGATGCAGTGATTTTGCCCCTTTTTATGGATACAGTGGCGCATTTTTCCATGCCAAACTGCATTGAAATATCGGTGCTGAATACTCGGACTGTATTTGTCAATGATTGGATTTCTATTTCTGACTTTCCATAGAGTTTCAAATCATCCATATATAGTAAATGCGAAATTTTTTCAGCTTTTTTGGCTGTTTGGTAGCCTAATTTCATTTTTTTTAAGATTACTGATAGTGGGATCATTGCGATGATGAAGAGAAGAGGTGAAAGTGAATCACCCTGGAAAATTCCTCGCTTGGTATTAACCATTCCGTAGCTCTCATTCCCTACTGCCAACTCAGTTCTCCATTGTTTCATTGCCTTTTCAGTAAAGGATGTAATATTTTTGCTAATGCCAGTTGTTTCTAAGCATTTTATGATCCAACTATGTGGCAGTGAGTCAAATGCCTTTTTGTAATCAATCCAGACCATATTCAAGTTCGTTTTTCTGTTCTTACAATTTTCTAATATCATTTTATCAATTAGAAGCTGATCTTTCGTGCCCCTGCTCCTTCTTTTGTTGCCTTTTTGCTCTACTGGCAAGATGTTGTTTGTTTCCAAATAATCCATCATGTTATCTGCAATAATGCCTGTGAGTAATTTGAAGGTTGTTGGCAAGCATGTTATTGGTCTATAGTTTTCAGGTGTTGTTCCTTTAGTTGCATCTTTCTGAATCAAGTATGTTTTTCCAGTTGTCAACCATTCATCAATTTGGCCCTTTTGTAAAATTTCATTCAGTTGCCTGGCCAATATTGCATGTAAACTGGTCAGATATTTGAGCCAGAAACCATGTAATTGGTCCTTTCCAGGTGATGTCCAATTCTTTACCTTTTTAACTCGATTTTTGATCATCTCAGTTGTTATTTCTAATACTTGCATTTGTTTGTTGCCAATGCTTTTCTCAAAGTCATGTATCCACTTTGCTTCCTTGTTGTAGTCCTTTGCATTTTTCCACAATTCTTTCCAGAATTCAATTGTGGCCTGCTTTTCTGGTTTTTCACTTTTGGTGTCACCATTCACATTAAGACTTTGATAAAAACGCCGTTGGTCTGATCGAAATTGCTGATTTTGTTTATATTGGATGATTCGTGCCTCATATCTTTCAATTTTTCTAGCTGTTGCTGTTATCTGCTGTTTTACAATCTCTACAGCTTCATTGATGTTTCTTGTATCCAATCTATATCTTCTGATTAGCCGATCTATGATTTTGTTGTTTTTAAGTCGTTGCTCATGCATGTTCTTTAAGTTACTAGCATCTGCCCTTAATTTTTTGATTTTTTGTTCTAAACGGATTTTCCACTTTGGCTTTGGTGCTTTTTCTGTTGTGTGACTAGGTACTTTAATTTTAATGCCTAGTTCATTAGTGACTATTACAGCTGCGCTGTACATTAACTGGTTTGTTTCCAAGATGGATCCCGGTTCAATTGTTGAAAACACTGCATTAACCATTTTCATGATAGGGGCCAAAATTTTCTTAGGCACAGTTTTTAGTGGTGGTAAACGTTGCCTTTCCTCATTAAGCAGAAAATGTTCCATGATCTTATCCTTCAATTCTTTTTGTTTTTGAGTTAGTTCATCAGTTAGTTCAATGATAACTGGTTCTAGTGGTGGTGATGTTATTTCCTCCCCGAGAGCTTCTTCTGGGAGTTCTACTATAGTGTCTTTAGTTGTGTCTTGAATATCAGTTATTTCCGCTTGTGTTATTGTTTTTTGGGTTTTGCAATTTGCCTGAATTTCCTCATGTTCAACTTCACTAAACACTTTATTCCGTATAATAAATCGCCTTTGATCTGCTAGTCGTTGTTCACTAACATTTGAATCTGGATATTGTTGTTTCCATAATTCATACATTCGCTTTAAATATCCTCTTTTTTCTGGCTCTGAGTTGTAGTAACAGGCCATTATGGCACGGTTTTCATCTGCACTATATTTTTGTCGTTTTGTTGGCTGGTCCACTTGTAGCCCACTTGTCGACGGATGTCCAGGGACCCCAACATCCGCCGCGGCCCTTGTTAACCCGCGCGACGACCGATGCGGTATGGAATTCTTATTCGTTTTTTTCACCATATTGTATGGGTTGGCGGGGGTTTTTTTTACGGGACCAGATGCCAACCTGATCCCAACCTTCCTCCTTTCTCATCCGGGCTTGGGACCGGCAACGGCGGAGTTTTTTTATTATTATTATTATTATTATTATTATTATTATTATTATTATTATTATTATTATTATTATACAATTGTATCACAGCGGTCAGTTGTTTCGCCGGATTTGGCATTGGTTACTAGTCGGGCCCCACCCAGGGGGCTAGGAGGTCGTAACGTATTTTCGTAATATGCGTGCAGATCCAAGCAGCCAGGAGTAGTGACTCTGTTTCTTTCTTTAATGTACCTGTTGTTAACCATAACCAAGTTTGTTCACTGTCCACTTTATCTTTTATTTTTTCCAGAAATTGGCCATGTAGTGCTTTGTTCTGCCAACTCTCCATTCTTGATTTTATCACATCTTTTCTGTATTCTTGTTTCGTCTGTTGGGCCTTCGGTAGATTTTTATTCTTTACTTCGATTAATAGATGTTCTTGACTTTCTTTTAAATAATCAGCCAGTGCATGTTTTTCTTCTTCAACTGTTTGCTTCACTTGTAATAATCCTCTGCCACCTGATTTTCGGGGCAGATACAGTCTATCAGTATCACCACGTGGATGTAAACTGTAGTGCATTGTCATTAGTTTCCTGATTTTTCGGTCCAAAATGTCCAAATGGTATTGCCCAGGTATTTATGGCCTTGATTGTATTTCCACCATTCAATTTAGATTTCAAAATTTTCCTAACTCTGTTGGTGTACTCTTGCCTGACAATAGTTTTTACTTCTCCATGCTTGATATTATCCAACTGCAGAATGCCTAAGTATTTGTAGGCTTCATTTTCGTTGCATTTAATTAGTTGGCCATTGGGCATTTCAATTCCCTCACATGCAGTGATTTTGCCCCTTTTTATGGATACAGTGGCACATTTTTCTATACCAAACTGCATTGAAATATCGGTGCTGAATACTCGGACTGTGTTTGTCAATGATTGGATTTCTATTTCTGACTTTCCATAGAGTTTCAAATCATCCATATATAGTAAATGCGAAATCTTTTCAGCTTCTTTGGCTGTTTGGTAGCCTAATTTCATTTTTTTTTTTTAAGATTACTGATAGTGGGATCATTGCGATGATGAAGAGAAGAGGTGAAAGTGAATCACCCTGGAAAATTCCTCGCTTGATATTAACCATTCCGTAGATCTCATTCCCTACTGCCAACTCAGTTCTCCATTGTTTCATCGCCTTTTCAGTAAAGGATGTAATATTTTTGCTAATGCCAGTTGTTTCTAAGCATTTTATGATCCAACTATGTGGCAGTGAGTCAAATGCCTTTTTGTAATCAATCCAGACCATATTCAAGTTCGTTTTTCTGTTCTTACAATTTTCTAATATCATTTTATCAATTAGGAGCTGATCTTTGTGCCCCTGCTCCTTCTTTTGTTGCCTTTTTGCTCTACTAGCAAAATGTTGTTTGTTTCCAAATAATCCATCATGTTATCTGCAATAATGCCTGTGAGTAATTTGAAGGTTGTTGGCAAGCATGTTATTGGTCTGTAGTTTTCAGGTGTTGTTCCTTTAGTTGCATCTTTCTGAATCAAGTATGTTTTTCCAGTTGTCAACCATTCATCAATTTGGCCCTTTTGTAAAATTTCCTTCAGTTGCCTGGCCAATATTGCATGTAAACTGGTCAGATATTTGAGCCAGAAACCATGTAATTGGCCCTTTCCAGGTGATGTCCAATTCTTTACCTTTTTTACTTGATTTTTGACCATCTCAGTTGTTATTTCTAATACTTGCATTTGTTTGTTGCCAATGCTTTTCTCAAAGTCATGTATCCACTTTGCTTCCTTATTGTAGTCCTTCGCATTTTCCAATTCTTTCCAGAATTCAACTGTGACCTGTTTTTCTGGTTTTTCACTTTTGGTGTCACCATTCACATTAAGACTTTGATAAAAACGCTGTTGGTCTGATCGAAATTGCTGATTTTGTTTATATTGGATGATTCGTGCCTCATATCTTTCAATTTTTCTAGCTGTTGCTGTTATCCACTGTTTTACAATCTCTACAGCTTCATTGATGTTTCTTGTATCCAATCTATATCTTCTGATTAGCCGATCTATGATTTTGTTGTTTTTAAGCCGTTGCTCATGCATGTTCTTTAAGTTACTAGCATCTGCCCTTAATTTTTTGACTTTTTGTTCTAATCGGATTTTCCACTTTGGCTTTGATGCTTTTTCTGTTGTGTGACTAGGTACTTTGATTTTAATGCCTAGTTCATTAGTGACTATTACAGCTGCGCTGTACATTAACTGGTTCGTTTCCAAGATGGATCCCGATTCAATTGTTGAAAACACTGCATTAACCATTTTCATGATAGGGGCCAAAATTTTCTTAGGCACAGTTTTTAGTGATGGTAAATGTTACCTTTCCTCATTAAGCAGAAAATGCTCCATGATCTTATCCTTCAATTCTTTTTGTTTTTGAGTTAGTTCATCAGTTGGTTCAGTGATAACTGGTTCTAGTGGTGGTGGTGTTATTTCCTCCCCGAGAGCTTCTTCTGGGAGTTCTACTATAATGTCTTTAGTTGTGTCTTGAATATCAGTTATTTCTGCTTGTGATATTGTTTTTTTGGTTTTGCAATTTGCCTGAATTTCCTCAAGTTCAACTTCACTAAACACTTTATTCCGTATAATAAATCGCCTTTGATCTGCTAGTCGTTGTTCACTAACATTTGAATCTGGATATTGTTCTTTCCATAATTCATACATTCGCTTTAAATAACCTCTTTTTTCTGGCTCTGAGTTGTACTAACAGGCCATTATGGCACGGTTTTCATATGCACTATATTTTTGTCATTTTGTTGGCTGGTCCACTTGTAGCCCACTTGTCGACGGATGTCCAGGGACCCCAACATCTGCCGCGGCCCTTGTTAACCCGCACAACGACCGATGTGGTATAAAAATTTTATTCGTTTCTTTCACCATATTGTATGGGTTGGCAGGGTTTTTTTATGGGGCCAGTTGCCAACCTGACCCCAACCCTCCTCCTTTCTCCTCCAGGCTTGGGACCGGCAACGGCGGAGTTGTTGTTGTTGTTATTATTATTATCATCATCATCATCATCATCATCATCATCCTTTATGTATAATCCAAAGGGATTGCTCATCTTCCTTACATGGGTACCATTCGATATTCATATCCAATTATACTCATCATAACACTACACATTGTATACATTAGTAACATTATCAGTTATTTATTTAAGCTATATCTATTGTCAATAAATTTCACTAAGTTTAATTAGTTTTAAATTATATTCTTCCATCTATCAACCTGTATCTTTCCAAAGGCAAAACAGTCTCATATCTTTTGCCATTTATGGTGCCAGTCCTCTAATCATCTTCTTGATCAGCTTTGTATAGACTCCTCTTAGCTACTCCTTGCTTATAAGATCTCTCATATAATATTGATGCCCGCTTTTTGTTTCCTTATTCAGCTTATCTTTTATTGTCAGCAGTGTTATCAATGCTTTTGCTAGTAGAATTTCTTTCTTTAAATCCATAGATTCTTTGGTTTTGTCTTCTTCTGTATCTTGCCCTCTGGAATAAATTTCCTCTCCATTTAATTCCTCTTTCATTATTCCATTCTTTCCATTTTCAGAGACAAAACAACCACCATCAATATCAGCAGGTTTAATCTCTTTATATTCATTTTCCACTTCGATTTTTTGAGTTTTAACCACCCCATTTTGCATTTGATAGACATCTTCAATTTCTTCATCATATTTTATTGTTATATGCTCTAAATCTTCTAGTTTTTTCTCTATCCTTTTATATGTATTTGATAATTTCTGTATTTCTGGAAGTATCTTTTGAAAACTTGAGATATCTGTTTCCTTTTGAAATTGTGCCATCCTCTCAGCTGACAAACACAGCTGCTCTAGGTTGTAAGGTTAATAAAATTAAAACATAGATTCACAAAGAACTTTTGTTTTCACTTTTCTCTGATTAAAAATATACTTCAAAAAGACATCTGTGTGCTTCTCTTCTTATCACTCTCTGTAGCCAAGCAGTGAAACCTTGTAGTGCCAAGACAAAACAATCAGTGGAGGGGAAAAAAATTGTTCCATTTTCAATACACAAACTCCAATCCACAAACCCTCCCAGCCTCCGAGCAGCAGTAATACCGTTACAAATCTAATTTCTTTTGTATCTTTTTGTATTTCAAATTAGAAA
Source organism: Thamnophis sirtalis (assembly GCF_051295495.1). Lineage (NCBI taxonomy): Eukaryota > Metazoa > Chordata > Lepidosauria > Squamata > Natricidae > Thamnophis > Thamnophis sirtalis. The sequence continues at coordinate 118,351,571 of NW_028261384.1, forward strand.
AAAAAGTCCAATCTTTAAATGAGTTAGAAAACTACCCACAGCCATGAAAGAGGAAAACTTTAGTCCATAGGTTACAGAGAACAATAAAAGAAAAAATAGAAGAAAACTTAATCCATCCATTTCAAAAGGCCTGCATAAATTCCATCCATGAGATAGCATTTAAAAAGTAAGATAACCACTGCCCAAAACCATTCCAAATTTAATTCCGCCGCTTGATTCTTCTGTTCTCCAATTTAGATTAATTTTAAATTTTTTATAGGCAGTCTCTTTTTAAAACAGTAAAAGTTCCTCACCAGCTGGAAACACTTTCTCTTTCCGTATCCTTCCATTTTGGAGCCGCCCCGACTTCCTCAGCCTTGGCTGGATTTTTTGTCACCGGCTTGAAGAACTTCTCTTGCTTCTTTCAGGGACTTTGCGATGTCCCTGAGATCAGCAAGACGTATTCTTCCTGTTCACCATCTCTTTGGGATGGTTTAGGTCCGATTGGACCACCCAGTGGCAAAAGTATTGGCTGCAGCCTCGGAGCATCCATATCGTCGTGACGTTGGCTCCTCCTCCAAGCATCCAAATTTTGATCACATGACCCCAGGGATGCTACAACCATTGCAGTTGTAAGTCACTTTTTTCAGTGCTACTATGAATAGTCACTAAATGAACTGTTATAAGTGGAGGACTACCCATATATCTTTGCACATGATGCAGAAACATAAGAGACAAAGTGAAGTTCATATTATTACTGGAAAATGCCTCATTTCTGTCCTAGGAGCTTTTTTTCAATGCTGGCAAAGATTGAGAGAAAGAAAATGGCAGAGAAAATGTCTCCACAGTGTCTCTGTGCTTGTTTCTCACTTTAGTTAAACGAGTCTCTGTGTTTACAAAATGAAAAGAGCTTCCTCTCCCTCTGCCTCTCCCCCCTCTGTATTTCCTGTCTTTAAGATATAATTGAGATAGAAGCGAGAGAAGGCCTGTTAGCATTCAGGAATAGCTAGACTCATTTTCTGCATCCATTATTATTAGCAGTTCATTCCTTTTAGTGGGATTTTCTACTGATTTTTCTTAGTGAAGCAGTACGGGTAGTCCTCAACTTACAATCACAATTGGCACTTGAATTTTCATTGTTCATCAAGGTAGTTGTTAAGTGAGTTGCGCCCAATTTTATAATTTTTGGGCCATGGTTGTTAAGCAAATCAGTGCAATTGTTAAGGGTATTATGTGGTCATTAAGCAAATCCAGCTTTCCCCATTGACTTTGTTTGTTGGACAGTTGGTGGGAAGGTCACAAGTAGGAATCACATGATCTCAGGACACTGTAACAATCATAAATATTATTTATTTGTCAAACACCTAAATTTTGATCATGTGACCATGAGAATGCTGCAACAGTCATAAGTGTGAAAATGGTCAGAAGTCACTTTTTTCAGTGTTGTTGTAACTTTGAATGGTTGCTAAACAAATGTAAGACCACACCTAGAATACTGCATCCAGTTTTGGTCACCACACTATAAAAAATATGTTGATACTTTAGAAAATATGCAGAGAAGAGCAACCAGAATGATTAGGGGACTGGAGAATAAAACATATGAAGAACGGTTACAGAAATTTTGTCATGGTTAGTCTAATGAAAAGAAGGACCAGGGAGACATGATAGCAGTGTTCCAATATCTGAGGGGCTGCCACAGAGAGGTGGGTGGGTCAAGCTATTTTCCAAGGCACCTGAAGGCCAGACAAGAATAATGGATGGAAATTGATCAAGGAGAGATTCAACCTAGAAATAAGGATAATTTTTCTGACATTGAGAACAATCAACCAATGGAACAACTTACCTTGAGAAGCTGTGGGAGCTTCATCACTGGGGGCTTTTAAGAGATTGGACTGCCAGAAATAATGTAGAGTTCCCTGCACCGTTGGACTAGATGACCTACCATACAAGGTCCCTTCCAACTCTGTTAATCTGTTCTAAATCAAAGACCACCTGTATTACTTCAACACTCTGCATAGGTTCAGAAACATATCCTTTAATTCAGTTCTTGCTGAATTCAAACCTAGCTGCAAAGCTGCAAGCTACTAATGGTTAATCAGGAATGCAATTTTACAGAAACGCATCAATCTCTGAATTGACGAAGTGCAGAAAGAGAAGAGAATCAACTCGAGAGGGAGGGTCTCTTTTGTTTTTTTTATTATAATTATTGTTCAAGCAGGGAACTCAAGGCAATATATCCCAGACCATTTTTATCTTCCCAGGATTGTGAAAAATAGACGTATCATTATTGAGATATTCCTGGAAACCTTTAATTTATGGGATGTCCTGGAAATGTAAAAGAATTTAGAGCTGAGGGGCACCCATGTAAATATCTCTGGTTCTGTAAGCCACAATGTGCTTGTTTCTGTCAGAACTGGGAACTGAGACACAAAATAGCTTTGGAATATTTTAGAGAAAATGTTGCCATATAAAGACTCTTGCTGTACTGGGTGTCTGATGGATAGCATGTTCTTTTTAAGAGTCTCAGACTCTCTGAACCATAAATTTGATCCAAGAATAATGGCACAGAAGTGCAAGATAGAGTGGCTTTCCTTCAAATGTCTTTGCACCAACATTTTAACATGCTGAAATAATAGCATTAATGCTTCAGGATAGCCTCAGTTTGGATCAGGGAAGATCTGAAGTACATCTGAAAGAATCCCTAAGGAGAATGGAGATATTATTTGAGTAAACAGAAGCTTCTGGTTTGAAAGCTAGAGAAAAATCCTCCTTATCTGCAAGACTGCAGAGCACACCTCCGGGCATTCTGAGGGAAAAAAAGAGGATGAGATAAGAGTCCCCAAAGATGGAGGGGGATATCTGCATAATGGAGCAACTGCTCCAGTGTTTGAAAAAAAAATTAAAACAAATCTTTGTTGATCTTGATACAGGCTACAAAGGGAGACTGAAATGAAAAACGGAAAACAAACATGCTTACAATGGATTAGTGAAATTGTAATAAAATGTACACTGGCTGATGAATTATGTTACATGTTAAGGATCTATTAGTCTTCAACTTACAACAGTTCATTTAGTGACCATTCAAATGTACAATGGCACTAAAAACTGACTTATGGCTGTTTTTCACACTTATGACCATTACAGCATTCCCATGGTTACATGAACAGAATTCAGACGCTTGGCAACTGGTTCATATTTATGACAGTTGCAGTGTCTTGGGGTCATGTGATCACTTTTTGCAACTTTTGACAAGGAAAATCAGTGAGGAAGCCAGATTCACTTAACAACTGGATTATTAACTTAACAACTTCAATTATTCACTTAACAGTTGTGGCAAGAAAAGTAATAAAATGGGACAAAACTCATTTAACAACTATCTCACTTAGCAACATAAATTTTGGGCTCAATTGTGATCATAAGTCAAGGACTACCTGTATACTCTCCAGATTTGGATTCCAGCTTGTTAAATATTAGTGACTTGGTCAGGAAGAAACAGTTAAATTTCTTGCTAAAAGTTGTTCAATAACAGCAAGATAGGAATCTACAGATGAAAGAAACAGAAGATGATTGTTTCAATTTGTTCCCTTGGGAATTGTGAATCCTCTAACAAGTCAAAAGCAACAGCTCTTGTATAGCCAGCAAAACCTCACAAACTGAGAAACTACACTGAAACTCTCCATAAAAACTAGAATATCAGAATACTTGTAGGAGATGAGCAGGCTGAATTGGAGGGAGGAATCAGGTGCGTTATCAGTCTCGAATAACTTTGTGTCCACAAGAAATCTAATTCTGTTGAATTAGTGAATTCTCTTATTTATTGCCAATTTGCTTTGATCATTAATAGTTCAGATTCTTGTACGAAATCTTAAATATACAACAAACCCACATTGATTTGAACTGCCTTGTTTCCTGATTTCTTGTGCCTGACAGTATAGAGTTAATCAAGCAGATATAAAGTGAAGCAGTCATCATGAACTTTAAAATTGCAAATATGCCACTCAACATATTTGACTTATTCATCCAACCACCCAAAATACAGGAATTATGGAAAATAAAGGAAATATGACCCAAAAGCAATATTTAATGGTTGATAAAATTTGCAGGGACTTTTATACTTGTATTGAGACAAATAGGAGAAATAGACATTTTGTCATTTCCTTGATGGAGCATCCTGTTTTTGTGGTTTATAACTAACAAGTCATAAGTTATTCAGTTTGTCATTTATGTGGAAAATACATTTGGAAGAAAACCACAGATTTTGCAATCTGATGGAACAGGATTTGTGAATGGACAGATGTTTGATTATTAAAAGGAAAACAAGATTATTCATCAGATCTGTTGTTATTATACCAGACTAGAATGAATTAGCAGAAAGAAAGGATCATTCTGTGCTGGAAATATGTACAAATTGGTAGTTGACTCACAGTTGGATTTAAAAAAAATGGTGGGGAGAACCTATTGTGATGGATTGTTACTTTCAAAAACGGCTACCCACAATAAATATATATTCCCTCTTAATTATGGTTGAACAAAAAGCACAGTTTGAAACATATTAGGAGTTTTGGATTAAAACTGGATACCTTTTGGATCAAAACTGGGTGCCTTTCTCCAGTATCTTTTCTCTTTCTTCAGAAAGAAAGACTTTAATTGTGAAGTTGTGACTGCCATCTTGATTTTGATCACTCCCTGTAAATGCCCTGATAAACGCTTGGGAAGGGTCATATTTAATGTTTTGGAAGAATAACACAGATCACAATTCAGGATGCAAAATGCAATGACTATTTTCAAATCTGAGGCATGGTTTTCTGAGGTGGTTTTTTTTTCTAGTTGAGGAAATATTTTAAATTTTTAGGGTATCAACTAATGTTTTGGGGTGTTGGCCACTTTCAGAATGGCAGGAAGCTATACCAGAAACTTGAGGCATAGAAGAAACTTAGGTGGAAGGTCAGAATTAAAGGGAAAAAGATCTATATTATAGATTGATTATATAAACAGATAAATTTCATCTCTATGGCTTAAAGGCAAAAATGTTGTAATTTCAGAGCAAAAGTCACAGCTCTTGGCTAATTTGTGTCATGAGTAAGATACTCCCAGTGATTTTTATCAGATGGCTTGGTATGACTTTGGAAAAGGCTGTTTCCAACTGTCCATCACAACTATGTTCAGAAACGATTCTTTCTTAATATGACAAGGCTGAGTGAGTGCCTTTAGTAGGACTTCATATCACCGTCTCCTGGGGTGGGCAAAAGCATCACCTGAACAAAAGGGAATTGAGGCCACTTGTTAGTTGATAACTAACTGTCTTAGCTTTCTATAAAAAGAACCATCCTTGCCTTTGACTGAGCTGGATCCAACTGTCTGGACTACTGGTACTTAGTACTGATATTAACAATGGTGAAGCGTATCAAAACACAAGAAGATACAGATCCCAGACCTGAAATCTCTCTTTCTTAGGACTTTAGTTTGCATCTGACTATGTAGGTAGTCCTTGGTGAACAACACTTTGTTTAGTGATTGTTCAAAATTATAATGACACTGAAAAATGTGACATGACCATTTTTCCACATATGATTCTTGCAGCATCCCCTTGATCACATGTTCAAAATTCAGATGTCTGGCAGCTGACTCATATTTATGTTGGTTGCAGTGTCCCAGAATATATAATCACCTTTTGCGATATGACAATCAAAGTCAATGGGAAAGCCAGATTCACTTAGCAATAGTGTTATTAGCTTACCGTAATAACTACAATGATTCACTTAACTACTATGACAAAAATGGTTGTAAAAATGAGGCAAAATTATCTTAACAATTCCCAAAAGTGCTTTTTCAGGAGGTAATTGTTTTTTCTTTTGAAGATGTTTTGCTTCTCATCCAAGAAGCTTCTTCAGCTCTGACAGGATAGTACGGAATGGATGAGATGAGCTTCTTGGATGAGCACTTAAACGTCATCAAAAGGAAAACAAGAAAGTCGTTACCTCCTGAAAAAGCACATTTGGGACCACCGTGACCTGAAAGACTGAGAATCTCTACAGTTGAATAAGTAGACTAGACTAGGCTACCTTAGGCTAGACTAGACTAGAAAGGAATAGGAATAAGAATAGAACAGAACAGCATAGAACAGAAGTGGAAGGGAGTTGGAAGGGACTTTGGAGGTCTTCTAGTCCAACACCCTGCTTAGGCAGGAAACCTTATACCATTTGAGACAAATGGTTATCCAATATCTTCTTTAAAATTTCCAGTGTTGGAAAATTTACAATTTCTGGAGGAAAGTTGTTCCACTGCGGAGGTGGGCTGCTGCCAGTTTGGACCGGTTCACCAGTACCAGTAGTTCCAATCACTGGCTGGGTCCACCACCCTGCCCTGGTGATATCCCATCCTATATATCTCACTTTCTGGCTCGCTGGCTCCGCCCATGCAGCGCAGCTAATTTCCGCACCGTGCCCGCTCAACTCTTTGAGGCTGCCCGAGAAGGTTTGCTGGAAGCCATGTGCATTAAATCGCTGTGTGTTTGATGCCGTGTGCAAGCATGGAAGGTGTGTGTGAGAGAGAAGCGCACATGCTCACTTTTTCGGTTCTGCACTAGGCAAATCAGTTGTTAAATTATGTGAAGCCCACCTCTCTTCCACGGATTAATTGTTCTAACTGTCAGTAAAAAACAAATGTCTCACTTAGGAACAGAAATGTTGGGCTCCATTGTGGTTGTAACTTGAGAACTACCTGTAATTAGCACATCTAATCACTCTGACATGGAAATGATCTCATATCTGTCATAGAACTCCTCTATTGCCATTATTGGGTAAGAAATGGATGACTTTTTCAGGGGATTTTGCAGGGAATGGTGAATACACAGCCAAGAGGACGATGGCATAAACATGCAGATTAAAAGCACATCCTGATGTGGGTAAAAAGGGGCCGGGGCTTTGATTGCATGGCAGTGGCTGCCATCATGACTTTTTTAATGCTTTGCCTACTGGCAGTCCTGAAGCATAAACCCCTGAAGCATAAACCTCAAATCTCTACTTCCTCCTGAGTTAAACATCTCACAGGTTCCTTGCTATCAAGTCTTGCTATTTTGAAAACGCATTGTCCCTAGCCAGCCAGCTTCTAACTTACAATTCTGTGTAAAGTGGGTATCTTTTCTCACCAATTCAGTCCCATAAAAATAATTTTTGCATTGAACAAAAATCTGCCAGGTTGGGCAAGGAATCCTGCTTTGGGAGGGTGCCATAATTTTAAATCATAGTGAATCTAAGTGCAATCTTCTTTCTGTCTCTCCACTCTGTATCCACAGAGGACTTGTGCCCTGCAGCTACTTGGAATTTCTCCAATTCAAAAAGATGCAGTTATTGCTCAAGCTTTCCTTTGGGGACACAATTAAATCCACTCCACTGGGTTGTGGAAAAAAACTTGGAAAAGACAAGGCTTGAGGCATGAATCATAAAAAATATCTTGGGGGAAAGGGCTCCAAACCCTCTGCTTCAGTTGCCAAATTGTAGAAATTGCCTCTCTCTTGAATAAAGTTTATAAATTGGTTCATATGTAAAGGGAGAGATTAGCAACTGCAGGAATTTCATTCTCATTGCCTGGGTTTCTTAACCTTTCTACTACCGGTATCCTTATATACTGTACACAGTATATATGTATTTGAACAATATTTTTGAGTTATGGGGAAAAAAAGCAGGAGCAAATCGCTAGTTCTTAGGACTGCAGAATCAGCCGGTGCATTGCAGATATGCAGGGAAAAACTGGTGGCCATGTCAGTCCACAAAGCCAAAGAATGCTTAAAAGGAAAAAGTGTTTTCTTTTCACATTTTTCATGGTTTTTGTGGCAGAAACATCTGGCAGGCAACAATTTTTTTATATAATATATAATGATATAAAGGGGAGCGCTGTAAGAAGTTGTTGGCAACTTGGAAAAAGCATGCACCAGCAGAAATACACTGGGATTATAGTTGTTATTTTAATTGCAACTGCTTTACATCATTTGCATCTGAAAGCAGCTCATTCATAAGCCACAAAATACATCAGCTCTTCAATCCACAGAGTACTACATTCATCCTTTACTGAAACTATGAAAAACTAAAATGATACTATTGGTTTATTATGTGTGTGCATATGCATAGGAATTCTCATATAAAAACGTTTTGTTCTTTTCTTCTCCTGTCTTCCTTATTTTTTTGTTAAGTAATGCCTCCCCAAATTGAAAAAAATAACTGTAATTGTAATTAATTCAAGAGGAAATTGCCAAGAAGTTACTTCAGGAATCTTTCATTAAAATAATTAAATCATATAAGTACAATGTGTAATCTTTCTGCAACATAGTGCCATCAAAACATTTTGGACTATAACTCATATGAGTTAAAATTAGTTATAATGACAAACAAAAAGTGGCTTACAACTGATCCTCACACTTACAACCATTGCAGCATTGTCTAATTATCAAAATTTAGGCCCTTGGCAAGCAGGTTGGATTTTACTATAATTGCAGCTTCCCAGGATCATGTGATCATCATCTGTGATCTTCCTCAACAGCAAAGTCAATGGGGGAAGTCAGATTCACTTAATGATTGTGAGATTCACTTAATAACTGAACTGATTTGCTTAACAACCATGACAAAAAGGTCATAAAATCAGGCACAAGTCACAGCCATCTTGCTTAGTAAAGGAAACTCTGGTCCCAACTATGGTTGTAAGTTGAGGACTATCTATACATCTATTTCACCACTGTATTCAGCTATCAACACACATAATTAATTGTATTTTTCATCCTTTTAATTGTGATCCAAGTCTTTAATTCATCTTAGAAACTCTTATGATCTGTTGGCAAGTAAACTGATTTTGACCAAAGATGTACTTTGCTTTATATGCTGAAAAAGTATTCAATATAAAATTAATCTATTTTCTCTGGGTTTTTTTTTTTCAATGTTTAAACTTTAGGCAAATGTTTCATGAAAACAAGAAATGCATATTTTCAGTTTTACAATGTCAGGGAATTGCTAAGCAAGTGTCCAAATAAAATCAGAGACGCTGACACAAGCTTGTCTTTTTATATAAATAAATATATTAATGTCTATATTTACAGCAGACAAGATAGTCAGGAAAACACACTAACATCATGAGGTAAATCATGAACAGCATACACAACACACAGAAGAAAAAGGCGGGGGAAAAGGGAACTCCCCTTTACACCCACAGCAACCAATCATAGTATAGATTACCTCATGCAAGATTCTGCACTCTCTGACCAATCATCTACAAGTGTCTGTGCTAGCCCATTATACACTTTACTGTCCCAGCTACTAAATTTAAATATCCTAACAAACGGTCATTGCATTGACAGTTTAAATAATGTTTAAATAATGACAAGTTATTTTCTCAACCACAGTTCTTTGCTTCAACCTTCACTGCATCTAAATTGTAATCTGAATTTTGATACAAAAATATTTCCTATCATGAAGCATTCATTAAAATGCAGCAAAAGCACATTACGTACAAAAACTTAAATGGTCTTATAAAGATAAAACCTAATCAAGTTATTGTCTAATATGAAACATTCCTTCATCCTTTTCAATTAAAACATGTTTGTAATCCTGTGCATTGTTTTAATTTATCATCTTACGTTTGATGTTTGAAAGCTTGGATCATGAATATTTGGCAAAGATGTATACCAACATTTATTTAGCATGAAAGACGTACAAAAATAGTACGTTGTGGTGTAGGTAATTAAATTATTAATAGTAACCAGGGCAGCAATTCTGTGGTCTCTGAGAAAGAGATTTTATTTCAGAGGAGAAATTTGATGTCAGAAACAGTCTCCAGTACTGTCCAAAAGAAAGGTCTGAGTATGGCTGTTTCTGAAACTGGACAGGCGAAAGGAATTACTCTGAAAAAGGATTACAAGGGGAGATTTATGATAGTTTATATGAGATGGCAAAACATTTCCACAGATAAAGTATAGTTCCTGGGAGGATTTTCTTAAATTCATGGCAATTTTCAAGTTTCATTGCTAGAACTATTTTATATAGCCAGTATTTGGAAAGAAAACAAAAAATTAATGTCCTTTTTTGGACTAGGTTTTGTTTTATTGTTTAAGTACCTAAAGTGGAAGAAATATTGAGAGATTTATGAGAAATGAATTTTGTTTGAGATGATTTGAAGAGAGGGAGGAGGAGGAATATAGTAAATTAATCCTTGATTTGAACTGTCCAACTGTCCATTGCCAAGTGATACCAACAATCAATCAAAAAGAATAGAGCTGGAAGGGACCTTGGAGGTCTTCTAGTCAACCCCCTGCCAAAGCAGGAGATTGGTGGCTGTCCAATCTTTTCTTAAAAGCCTTCAGTGATGAAACATTTACAACTTCTGAAGGTAACCTGTTTCACTGGTTAATTGTAATATAAGTGATTTTAAGACCTTTTTTTTACCCCCATTGACTTTGCTTGCCAGAAGCCCCTTTGGTAAGCACAAATAATAATCATGTGGCTCAGAATGCTACAACCATCATAAATACATGCCAATTGTGAAGCACCTAAATTTTGAACACATGACCATGGAGATGTGACCGCAGACATGTGATAGTTGGAAGTGCTAGGACCCATTGTAAGTCACTTTTTTCCAGTGCCATCATAATTTTGAACAGTCATTAAACAAATGGTCGAGGATTGCCTGTGGTATACCTTAATGACAAATGAGTTAAATGCTTTTTTTTTTTTCAGAAGCTAACTGTTCTTATTTCAAATTCTTCACCACTGGGGAGAATGCCAACATCTTCCTAAGGACTACAAAAAAGGGTAAGTCCATCGCAGGTGTTCAGGTTGTATGACAGGAAGAAAAAAGGAGCTACATGTGACAGTCAAGAGCCTTCTGCATCCCATACTTTTGAAACTAGAAAGCTTTTGGTTCATATGCTGATTCAAGGTTTGGAGAGGGACTACCTGAATTGATGAGAGGGCTTCACTACAGTTGTTCTCAAACCTGCCATTAAGGACAATGCATAACATTTCTGTTGTTCTAAGTGGTCTCTCTTGTTGAATTGTCTGTTTATTATTCAATAATAATGCTGAATAGAAGGAGAAAGGGGTGAGCCATTTGTCTGTCTTGAAAAGCATCCCTCTAAACCAGTGTAATCTAAGTAAATTTAAGATATATGGACTTCAATGCCCAGAATTCCCCAGCTAGCATGGACTGATTGGGGATTTCTGGGTATTGAAGTGCATACATCTTAAAGTTGCTGAGTGAGAAACCCTGCTTTAAATGATTGACACAATTCTAACCTGTTGCTCTAATGTGGGTTGAACATGTAGCATTCTCCCATTCAAACCAGATTTTGAATATGAGCTAACATTTACATTTTCTGAGCCTGCAATTGGAGACTGGATGAAAGTTGTCCTGATCAACTAGATCCAAGGAGAGTCTCTTGAAGAAGAGGCACACTCCTATCTTTTTTCAAAGCCAGTGGAACCATCTCACTTCTCAAAGACACATTTATCCCTGCACATGCTCCATCCCCAGAGGTCTCAATCAACCAGGAAGAGCATCGATTTAATACACAGTTGGCCACACCCACAACTCCAAGGATGTTGTTCATTTTCTCAGTACTAACACACTCAAACTTATCCCTGATAACATCAGAAGACTGCTTCAGCCACCTATTCAGGACTTGTCTAGCTGAAGGCCAACTCATAGTGAATCTGAGCAATGTTGTCCACCGGGTGACTTGAATAGCACTCATAGGGGTTTTGCAGATGCTCCAATATCTAGAAGGATCTAGATTGCCCTGCACAGGGATATTGGCCAATATGTAGAAGAGAAGGATGGAGAAATAAACCTTTTTTTGCCACCCTTAGCACTACATCATAGTCTCTAACAAAAGCTTTTATCTATGTCTGGCTAGATTCATTCTTAGTTTTCTCCCAGGCAAATCTCGGTGTCTCTTCTGTGCTTTATCTTCTTTATCTACAAGCCACAACAAATATCTATAGAGAATTTCAATAATCCAGGTCATCGATGTCCCAAAGGTGCTTTTTTCAAAAGGCAACTGGACTTTCTTGAAGTCCAGTTGTCTTTTAGGAAAGAGAGAAAGTACAAGAAAATCCAATTATCTTCTGGAAAAGCACCTTTGGGAAATGACACAACATGACAAAGGTTGGCATGCATACTTGCAATCCAACCTAAAATTTTGTTTGTTTGTATTTCGTATTTCTCAACTGCCCATCTCCCTCAGAGATTTTACTACTACACCTCATTCCAAATGGTAACTGAAGCATCAATGAAAATGTTAATCAAAATCTCAGGAAAAAACATAAACTTCCTCTCAAACCCTTTAAGTCCATGGGATGAGCTGATTAAAGAGTCTCGGCCTCCCTGCTGAGGAAGGATGCTATGGAAAACTCCAAAGTGATAAGGGACAGGTGGCAACATCCTGATCATGTAGTCACTGCCAAAAGAAAAGGCCAGATCCAATTTGTGTCCACCACCACCCCTTGGTCAGACCTATGATTTGCTAGGTTTGGCTCATGGTTCTGATTGTGATAAATTATGGCACTACTTTCAAGTCTTTTTCCATAAATTCCCACTATCTATTTTAGTGGACTATCTTGAGGCTAGAGGCTAAAACATTAAGAACCATTGCAGGAATTGGGTATATCTAGTCTGCGGAAAAGTAAGGACAACATGATAACAGTTTCCCAATATCTCAGGGAAATAAAGAAAAGGGGGTCAACCACTTTCCAAAGCACCAGAAGGCAAGATAAGAAGCAGTGGATGGAAACTAATCAAGGAGAGAAGCAATTTAGGACTAAGGATAAATTTCCTGACAGATAGAACAACAGTAAGGGGAAAGACTTGTCAGAAGTAGTGGGTGCTTCATCACTGGAGGCTTTTAAGAAAAGACTGGATAGCCACTTCTGTGAAATGATATAGGGTCTCCTGCTTGAGCAGTGGGTTGGATTAGAAGACCTCGAAGATGCCCTCCAACTCTGTTATTATGTTTCTGGATTAAATTCTTAAACTATGCAACAACCTCTTTGGGGAATAAATATTTTTATGCTTTTCAGGTTCTGCAGCTCCTGCTTCCAACTTGGCTTCATCTAAATTTCTTGTTGCAGTCATCCTAAATGCCCTCCAGATGTGTTGGAATAAACCCATAATTCTTGGACTGTCATCCATGTTGGCTGGGGACTATGGAAATTGAAGTCCAAATCATTTGGAAAGCATAAAAAAGCAAAGGCCCTGATAATTACAGCTAATCAGAAAATGAACTGGTGTTTAATGTTTGCAAAGATAAATTTGGTGATGCTCCTATGCACAAATGTAGTAACACCTTATAATCTTAGAGTGCAAGGAGGTTAAATTGTGAATTTTTAATTGAGGATCTTTAATATTGTCCTCTGCCCAGAGTCACTGCGTGTGAATTGATTGGCTATATGCATTTGTTTAGTAAATAAATAGCTCTCCTCCAGTGGTGGTATTCAGCTGCTTCGGACCAGTTCAGGCAAACTGGTAGTGGTGACCTGCGGTGCCGACCACCTGCCCCAGTCCTATGCCGTCCTATTTAGCCACGTTTCCTAAGCCCCGTGCATGTGTGCACATTTTCAGTGTGTGGCGAACCGGTGGTAAAATTATGTGAAACATTGAATTGATAATGGCAGAGTCACAATTCAATAAGCCTGTTACAAATTATGTTGAAATCAATTTCTGCCACCTTTCATGGTTTAAATTTAAAAACTCCACCACCCAATAAATCTGGGCATTCTTTCAGTCATTATACTTTTGAAAAATCTCAAACAGTTAATCACTGCAGCTTTCCTTTAGGGCTGCAACTGCAGCTTTCAATCAAAAAAGATCTTTAAATGATCATGAAAAATGCTCCCAGGGTACTATTCAAAAGATCTGAAATTACGCTGAAGGTTGCTGGGACTGAGAAGAAATAGCTCTTCATCTTTTGGAGAATATGATTATATCCCCAAAAGACAGATAGATAGATGGATGATAGACAGATGAGACAGATTAGATTAGAGGGAGGACAGGCAGGCAAGCAAGCCAGCAGGCAGATAGTGGGGGGACGTGATGGCTCAATGGATAAAGATGCTGGAAAGCTGGCAGTCTGGTTTGAGATCAAAGTGCTGTGCAACAGGGTGAGCGCCCGTTACTTTCACCAGCTCTTGCCAACCTAACAGTTTAAAAGCATGCAAATGCAAGTAGATAAATAAGTATCACTTCAATGAGAAGGTAACAGCATTCCATTCACCTTGGCATATAGATATGCTGGTCACATGACCATGGAAGTATGTTTGGACAATGTTGGCTCCCTCACCTAAGAAACAAAGGCGGGCACCACCCCCAAAAGTCAGACGTAACTAGACAGAGGAAACCTTTACCTAGATAGATAGATGATAGATGGAGAGGTGAGGGGGAGAGAGGGAGGGAGGGAGGGAGGATGGGTGGGTGGATGGATGGGAGGATGGATGGGTGGGTGGGCGGACGGGCAGGCAGGCAGGCAGGCAGGCAGGCAGGCAGGCAGGCAGGCAGAAAGACAAAGAGGATAGAGTGTATTTGCTGGTATGTGACCTGTGTCTCCACTGCTTTCTCTCTTCCATTATCATTGGTATTACCGTAAGTGTATGTCTTTCTTTGCTATACCCAGTGATTGCTCACATTGTAGCTCTGAGCATCATATTTATGCATGATAATCAAGCCAATGTGTATTGTTCTAAAATGGCCTTCACCAGCTTGCTATCTCCAATTATGCCTGGCTGTGGCCATGCTAACAGAAATTATGACTTGGTGGTCAACATGTAAAGAAGGAAACAGTTTCTCTAGATCAGTGTTTCTCAACCTTGGTAACTTTAAAATGTGTGAACTTCAACTCCGAGAATTCTGCTAATTGAAATCTTTAGGGCTGTGACTGCATTTTAAAAGTTCTCAAGGTTAAGAAACATTGGTCTAGATATTGATGATTTCTTGATGGCCACATGAGAGTTAGGGCACAAGTTATCCTGCCAGTATGCCCCTGTTTTCCTCTGTGAAATGTTGGGTGGAACGAAATGACTTTTTCTCCCCTGCTTGGTAACACTGCATAGAACTGAACATCACGGCAGCCGTTGTGTCCCTCCTCAGCATCACCTTGATGGCCATGGGATCCCTCTGTATCACAATGGCCCTGAGCAAAGGAGTCGATTTCCTCCTGAAGCCAGCATCATGCTTCTTTGTAATATCAGGTATGGATTCTGGAGAATCTTCTTTTTCTGTCCTGAAATATGTAGGGAGGAATGGGAGATGTTCTTTTAACCATGATATTCCTTAAAACAGTGGTATCCAATCTTGATAATTCTAAGACCTGTGGACTTCAACTCTCAAAGTTCCCCAGCAAGCATGGCTGGCTGAGGAATTCTGGGAGTTGAAATCCACATGTCTTAAAGTTACCAAGGTTGGACATTCCTGCCTTAAAACATAAGGATAAATAAAAGGAGCCGCACAATGCTCTTCTAAGTGGTCCAGCTCAATCCAGTGTCCCTCTCTATACTGCTTGTTTGTGGCCTTGGTTCACAGCTGGAAATATCTCAAGGATAACATCCCACACCAGTGATTTTTCAAACTTGTCAACTTAGGACATGTGGACTTCAATTTCCAGAATGTCTTGGGAAAATCTTGGAGACGAAGTCCACATATCTTAAAGATGCCACATTTGAAAAATATTGCCCCTTTTAGGCACAAGGAATCAGGAGCTTTCATAAAGCTGTATCATGGAAGATTTATTCAAAATATAGACAAAAATCTAGTCAACAAATGATCAACACTAAATTGGCACTACATACGGGTCAATGGAATTCAGGTGGGGGGCTGGAATTTCTTGTGACAACACAAGGACTCTAACCAGATGACACATTTAACTCTGCTCTCCTACTTTGTCTGCTCTTCTACACTTCTCTTTTGTTTCCCTTCCAGGATTGATGGTGTTGGTGACTTTGGAGATTTTCCGACAATCAGTCAGGTGGCTGATCACCTCCAATGACATCATCCCACTAGAATACGAGTATTCCTGGTCTGTGGCTTGTGCAGTGTCTGCAGGGGCAATTCTGATATTTGGGGGAGCTTGCTTCATCCTCTTGTCTATCCCAGGTTTGCCCAAAAAGCCTTGGGAATATTGCATCAGAAAGAGAAGCACCAGTGACCATACTTCCTAATGTTGGAGGAAAAGTCTCTCTAACTTTCACTCTGCAACCTTTACACACAGAGGCGGAAAGAATCAATCTTTTCCATTCTACCCCCTGCCCTATTTCTCCAGATATTGGACACACTTTCCTTTCCTATTTTGTGACTTGTAAATAGAACCAGTTGTGCTTGTCTTGTTTTAATTTGGGGTGGGGAAGCAAGGGAGGGGGACTGCAAAAAAAGGGCTCTGTTGATGAACAAGTGAAAGCTGTGTAAGTGAACTGAGACACTAACAAATCGAGGGAGGATGAAGGCCTGTATTTAAAACCCAGTTTTCATAAATAGTTATTTTTAACTCAATAAGAGGACTTGTGTCTTGAAAGTCTTTTAAATTCACAGTGAGGTCAGACAACAAAATCTCATGTCAATTTCCCACCTTAGCCGAGTTCCACCCAGAACAAAAATTACAATTCATCTGTTGGAAAATTGAAAGAGCGTGAAAATGAAAAGAACAAAAGAATCTTGCAATATGGCTTGCATGTTTTCTTTTGCATGCCCTACGGATTCACCCAAAAATATGGTCTCTAGCTAGGTCCTTTGAGAATGATAGGGAGACACTGAAGTTACCAATCTAACTTTCCAAACCACAGGTGAATTCTTAGCCTATCATTTGGGGAACCTGAAAAGGATTCACAGGACTTTTGTTCAGATGAATTTCCATCCAGCATCCTGTCAGATTAATTAGCCAAAATCTACAACAGTGAAATCAATGGACAGGCAGAATTCTCAAAGATCATTTTTTTCCTCCCCCCTCAGTTAAGTATCTTATATTAAAATATATATATATATCTTGAAACTTTTCCAGTGAATAATGCTTCTAGAAGCAGAGTCCAGCTGATAAGCTGACATGAATTGAAGCTCTCAGCTCAGAGAAGGCACATAAAGACAGTGGAGGGAAGCCACTTATAGCAGGAACTTTCTTGATTTAAGAGTAACTTCTGAAGGGAAGTGGAGAGAAAGTTGCAAACAACTACAGATTTACAACATGAATTTATATGTTGATGCCTAACCAGAATCCTTTGTCTGCTCTGGACACCCTAGCCACTCTCCAGTGACAATGTTTATCTTCTTGATACAATGGTTGTTTAAAGCACTTGGAGGCAGTTATGTGAGCTGGGGAATTCTGGAAGTTGAAATCCACACTGCTGAAAATTGCTGAACTTGAGAAAGACTGTTTTAAAACACCCATGACAACGGTGTAGAAATGAGCCACTAAGAAAATTCTATTGGACTTTGCCATTTTGTGCTGATTTTCCTCAAAATCCAAATATTGCCCTTGGATTGATAAGGATTAATGCAACAATGCATCTTGGAAAGGACAGCAAACCAAGTTGCTTTGATAAAGAAAGGCAGAGTTTTTCAGCCATACTGGCTGGGGAATTTTGGCAGTTGAAGTACAGCCATCTTAAAGTTGCCAAGGTTGAGAAACACTGAAATAGGAAATAAAGATGCATGGATGATGTTTCTCTTCACTGCCTCAATTTGTTCCGAAGATAACCTCTGTTTTTATGGAGACAGGAAGGACCATTCCCATTTCTTTTATCCTGCTTTGCTTTGCTGTATTTGGGAAATGGGGGAGGGGGGGTGACAAAATTATTGGGGGGGGGGCAGGAAATCATGCCTTTTTGTTTCCCAGAGCCTGCTCTGTTTTTTGGAAAACTAAATAAATGTTTGAAGGACACCATCATAGTGGATGGTATTTTTGGTAAATTTGTGTAAATCACGCTCTTTTATGGGTGGTGCAGAATCAATAAAATGATTCTACAGAATAATTCATGGGGATAGGCCAATGGTGGCAAACCTTTTCGGCACTGAGTGTCCAAACTAAATCATGCATGCATGCACGTGCATGTGTGCGCTGGAAACCCGAAGACCAGCTGGCCGGTGCACATGTGTGGGTGCGCCGGCCAGATGGTGTTTGCGTGCACCAGAGCACTGAAAACCCGAAGACCAGCTGGCTGGCGCACATGTGTGTGCCAGAAACCAAAAGAGCAGCTGGCAATGGCATGTGTGCCCACAAAGAGGGCTATGTGTGCCACCTCTGGCACACGTGCCATAGTTTCGCCAAAAGGGGGATAAGCCTTATTTCTTTGAAATAATTTATTTTTTCTTGAATTGCTAGACCAGATTACATCAAATTTTCCCATAATTTCTTTTACCATATATTAAACTTCTTTGATGGGACAATATTAACTGTGAATTAATTTGGAACTGTATTCTGGGCCACAACTGGAAGCCATTCAATATTCAGCTATGGTCATGTGTCTGCAAGGTACGGTCAAAGAGAAGAACAGCAATGGTGCAATTTAAGCTCTGCTTTTCTTAAAAAAGAGAGAGGAATTTCAGTCATAACATTGGAGCAACAGCTTGGCTTTGTATTTATCACCACATAATCAGCCAGATATTTAGGCTGGATTTGACATGTTTATTCACCTATCAAGTCCCTCCCAAGGGCTTGATATAGGTAGATACGAAGGTATTAAAGGTATCATCACAAAATATAAACTGTTCCATATAAAGCTGCCTTTTGCAATTGACTGACAGCAATTTTGTCAAAGACGATGGTGTTCAGATGTTATATCAGTGGTGGGTTCCTTCTGGTTCGACCGGTTCGGCTGAACCGGGAGTGGTTCAGCAGCCTGGGTTGCTGGAACCAGCAGCGACCCAGGCCTGCCACGCCCCCAACCAGTTCTGCAGGTACTGCCATAGGCACCCCGCCATCTTGTTTTTTGCTTTTGTGCATTCACAGAACTATTCGTATTGCACTGCGCAGGATCGCACAGCGCACATCAAGCAAGTGCACAGTGTGCATCAAGCGCGCACATAAGCAAACCGGCAATAGTGCCCGCAGGAACCCACCCCTGTGGTATATTATTATTATAGTATACCTAATATAATATGCTAGCTAGCATTCCTGCATACTTTCCATCGCATATTAATTTAGATGATGCAGACTTTTAAAAGTCAGTTTTGAATCTATTTGTTGTATCTCCAAGTCATTATAAGACAATTTAAATCAATAGACGTGAAATATAATGCAAACAAACCCTTTTAAGAGATTTTTCTTCATTATTTAAGGCTGAGGCCTAGCAAGGGCCCAGAGATTGGGGCGTGAAAAGCAGAGGTCTGTAGTCTTGTGAGATTACAGAAGAAAGGGAAGATGACAAGGGACAAAATTACATGTGGGTTTTCTCCATCGGGCCTTACGGAAGATGCAAGGAGCTCAGCTTCTATTCCTCCTTGTCAGCATCTCAGCCCTAGGACAGGGCGTCCCACGGCTAGGTCCTCCAGCAACGCGTACCACTCTCTCAGTTATTCTCGTTCTGTTCTGGGCCTCTCCAGTTACATGCTGGGATGTAAACAGTGCCCTGGTCTCTCTTTCTCTCTTTTTTTTGGTCTCTGCAGAGTTTTGCCAGCAAGGAAACAACTTGTCACAAAAAGACAAGCACAAAGTCCTGCTTCTAAGCAACCACCAGCTTTCCCTTTAACCTGGATTCCCCTACAACGGGGGGCTTGAGCGGGCTTTCCCCAGAGACGGTTTCCCCTTGCTTTTTAAGGATGTAGCGATGTGAAATCATCCACCTTCTTATTCAGGTTTAAAGATAC
Organism: Thamnophis sirtalis; assembly: GCF_051295495.1. Lineage (NCBI taxonomy): Eukaryota > Metazoa > Chordata > Lepidosauria > Squamata > Natricidae > Thamnophis > Thamnophis sirtalis. The sequence goes on from NW_028261384.1 coordinate 118,371,371, forward strand.
AGTAAACTGGTCTGTGTACATCAGATTTTTTAAAATTGCAGCTGTAAGGCTACTGCCTTGAAGCTACAATAAGCCAGTGGCTAAACAACATTTCTTCCAGCTGGCTAAACAGAGCAATGCCAAAATGGGTGTCCCTTTCCCCAGCCTGGCTTCACACCCAGTTATTTTGCAGCAGAAAAGCAACAACAAGTTTTTTTTTTTTTTAAGCAGGTCGCTATTTGTAAAGCTGCTCGAAAACCCAATGCTGGAGGACAATGGCAGCTTAGCAGCCTTGGGGATGGAGGGAGGGAGGGAGGGAGCCCAAGAGCGGGGGAGGGGGACTGGCAGGGGTCCAAAGGCGCTCCGATGGTGCAAAAATGAAATTTTGCTATTGGAGCTGCAGTGCAGCTGAGCTGAGGCAAATCAATTCAGCTGCTTCACATCCGTGACGGTATGGGGTTAAGGGGGTGTGGCGCCATGCTGGGAGCGGTGCCAGTTCTCAGTGTGAAACTAGAACAACCCATCCAAACAATTAGAAACAGGGCTACTAATTTAGTGCAAATCCTTGTGCATTTGACCACAGTTTGACATGCAAAAATCAGGAAGTGGGGGAGATTAAAGCAGGGAGAAATGTATTGGTAGATTGATCAGTGGCTAAACAGCCTAACAGCTTTCAAAGAGGCTGCTTTGTAGCTGATAAGTTTAATTTTGGATCACTATCTGTTTCTTTCTACCAGTTTATCAAAGGCCGCACGTAGATATAATCTGGGTGGGATCAAGTTCTTTCTGCCAGATGACATTTCTTTCATCTCATCTCTAACCCATGCCTGAAACAGGTATCCTTCAGCCATCCTTAGCAGATTGGGTGTTAAAATAGCCTTTCCCACAATCAAACAAGCCATAAGCTATAACTGTTTTGCTTTGGATGAAATTTAATGCACTTCGCTAAACATCTCATCACTTTCAGTCAGGTGACGTCTGTGGCCATGGGATCAGCCCACTTACACAGTAATCTTATGACTTATTACCGCAATTGGGACCATCATTTCTGCAGCTAAGTGTGGCAGTTGTTAAGTGAGTCACACCGAAGGGGTTTTTTTTTTTGCCACAGTTCTTATAAATCTCTGCAATTGTTAAATGAATCATGCAGTTAAAATGAATCCAGCTTCTTCCTTTGACTTTGTTTGTTAGAAGCCACCTGGGAAAATTGCAAATGGTGATCACATGACCTCTGGAAGATGCTACAACTATCATAAATACATGCTGGTTAATACCTAAATTTTGTTCACTTTTATTAGTGCTGTGGTATTTATGAACAATCACTAAAAAAGTTGTTGTAAGTCGAGGACTACCTGTATTAGCCATCAGGCTGGTGACAGCCTATTCTCATCACTTCCTGCACCATTTTTCTTTGCACATGGGGAGAATCCATTATTTCAATCCAAAACTGTGGGGAGTGGGGTGGAGTAGGAGTGTGAGGGAGAGGTTTCTTTATCCCAGGCTCATAAGGTTGTTAAATTGCCCCATATATTATAGTTAACATGTCACATTTTTCCTGCACTGCCTGGAAAATCTGGGTTATTCAGGTGGAGTAAGAAGGAAAATGTGAAGAGCGGAGAGACTTTCATTCACATCTTCAAACCAAATGTCGAAACTTGAAAACTCCGACTTAAGCACCCAGTGAGCATCTTCATTTCTATTTATTTCTTGTGGTTTATGGATTGCAACTTGGGGAAATTTGTCCCATGCTATTGCATGTATTTATGACTCTGGACAGAAAATTGTGTAGCATCTAGCCAGTTTTTATCAGAAATGTGTCCAGAGAATTTAGGATTGCAATTGACGTCTATTAATTAATAAACTCTTTGTTTGAATTAGATGTGTATCCTATCAACAATATTAAAAAGAGTGGGGGTAGAATTTAAATAAAGAAAATGATTCTTTCCAAGCATTCATACCTGGAGTTTTTTCTCTTTCTCTCTTCAATTCTTTGAGTTAAACAAGGACCAAATTTTCAGGCCTCTTTTTACTGAACAAATCTTTGTAATTGTTTAAATCAGATATGTATCCCACCAACAGTATTAAAAAGAGTGGGGATGGGAGTTAAATAAAGGAAATGGTTCCTTTCAAGCGCTCAGAGCTTTTTCTCTCTTCAAATCTTTGAGTTAAGTAACAAGGACCAAATTTCCAGACCTTTTATTATTAAGCAACATTACCCAGCTTAATATGGAAGGTGTCAACTTCGAACAGAACCTGGCTACAGCCACACAAAGGGGGAAGTGGGGGAAGGAGGTTGGAATGCATTGCTAGACGTAACAAAGAGCTTTCTCATGAGAACCAAGGTCATCTCTACTGGCAATCAATAAGGTTGGGGAAGAAGTGCCTGCAGAACCCACCAATTAACCCAATTGGCAAACGTGACCTGTGACACTTGAGGATGGGGTTATTTCCTAGTTTAATTATACTGAAACTGCGGGAAAGATTTAGATTTGGTTTTCCATTGAAGCTGTGCTGATATGATGTACTCATTAAAGAAGAGCATTGAGAAGAAGCCAAGTCTCAAGGTCCTCATTAGCCAGAGCTAATGACAGAAAGCAGAATCCCGAAGTCCATTTTTGGCTGGGACGGTCTCCTGAAACCCTCTGCCAGCAAAAATGGAGCCCGGGATCAGTGGTGGGTTCCGATCGGTTTGGACCCATTTGTCCGAACCAGTAGTGGTTTGGTGGCCTGGGCTGCTGGAACCAATCCAGGCCTGCCCTGCCCCTGAACTGGTTCTCCTGGCGGCACCATAGGTGCCATCATAGGCACCGCCATCTTGTTTTTCATTTCTGCACATGTGCAGAACAATTTTATTGTACTGTACATGCACGTGCAGTGCTCATCAAGTGGGGAAAAACTTTGGATACTTAATCGGAAACTAAAGAAAATCTTTATAAGATGTTCTACAGATGGCATCTCCCCCCAGCACGGCTCTCCAAAATGTTTAAAAATCTGGCCCCAAATTGTTGGAAGTGTAAAAAAATACCAGGCACATTTTATCATACATGGTGGGAATGCAATGAGGCAAAAAATATTGGAAAATGATTCAATCATGGTTAGAACAAATGGTGGGAGACCAAATTTTGTTTAAACAAGAAATTTTTTCCTAGGCCTAATACCAGAGGGGTTTAAGAAAAATGTACCCTATCTAATTATACATGTACTAACTGCAGTGCGCATAACTTTTGTGCTGTATTGGAAAAAACAAAATACACCATCAGAGCTAGATATAATCAGAAAAGTGTTGGCCTGTGCGGAAGCAAATAGGCCCACTCTTGAACTTAAAAATAAAAGGGAATCAGAATATTTTGAAGTCTGGAATAGATTTTATGATTGGTATAAGACAAGGTGACAAGAGTGGAACAAACTGTATATATTGTGATTGGACAAAAGGATAGATAATGCACTAAGTAGGCTAATAGTTAATGGTTGAGACTAGCTGTATATAATGTGAATGTATGGTCACTTTAACTCTGCGGTACTGCATTGTTTTAAATGTAAAAATAATAAAAAATATATTTCAAAAACAAAAGAGCATGCGGGGCACACCCACAAATGAAACGGCAGTAGCGGCTGCCAGAACCCACCTCTGCTCACAAGGACCACATACGTCCCTCCCATTTTCACTGGCAGAGGTACTGAGGGCTGGTCTGCTGTTTCCAGGGTGGCCCCACCAGCCACATCTAAGCACCCTGCAGGCCAGACCAAACTGACTATTAAACAGTTCCATGCTGGAGAATTCTGGGAGTTGAAACCTATACATCTTATAGTAGCCAAATCTGACAAACACTGTCACAAAGCCGTTTTAATTTTCCTGTGGAGTTAATTTCTTGGTCTAGTCTACATAATAGGGCTAACAGTGTTAAAAAAAAACAAAAAAACCCCAAACCCTGTGGATTTTATTCAGTTATGTCCTTTTCTGCCTGTCATGACTTTCCTTGGAAAACAGGAAATCTCTTCTCCTGCAATTACTTACTCACTTCCATCTTTAAGGGTTTTTTCCCCCCACAGGGAAACGAAAGAAATCACAAGGATGCCCTTCCTCTCTGTAGATCTAGCAGTTGGTGACTAGAATGCCAATGCTGAACCACTGCAGATAGAGTGACGTCACAGACAGAGAAACACTCCTTCCTTTTACCCATTCAGCCTGAACATCTGGATGAAAGGAGCCATATAAACCCAGGCGATAATAGAGACATTATTGAAAGAGAGGAAGGAGGAGGATCATTAACATGTGGGACATGTCCCAGTCGGAATGCAGAACAAGATACATGCTAACATACATAAATATACTATCTGCATTTACATAACAGAAAGTCAGCCTCCTGCATTCGGGATCAGTTCTGACTAATGTTGCATCTAACTACAAGAATTGCTCTGGTGAACTGCCTTTGCTTTAACCATGACATGATGCAAATACACACAAACACACGTATGATGCAGAGTGTTTATCAGTAATAATATAGTGCACCCATATAGTATGTTCCTAACCATTCTTAACTGAATTTAAGAAATAGTTTAATGGAATTTTTTTCCCGTCAGCTCATTGATGTAAGCGGGATCAGAAAATACAGATAGTTCTCAACTTACAACTGGTTGCTTAGCAACCTCGGTGGGGAGGGGGAGAGACTTAGAGTCACGTGTCTCTGTGAACTGCTTGGCAACTGGACTGCATTTATAGCCACTTGCAGTGCTTCCCAATTTTGGGAATCCCAAGCAAACCATTGATTCAGTTTCCGACTGCCATGTTCAGTTAACAAATGCTACAAAAAAAAGGTTGTACAATTGGAGTAGGTCACCTGCTTTATGACTGTCATGACAGTGATGAGAGGGCTCCATTAAGGACCACCTGTAATGTGGGAATAGATTGGAATGTATTTTAACATATTAAGATATTGTAACCAAATCTTGAAAGTCTGTTATATCCCCACCTTTTACTTAACACAATCAAGGAGTTGTTTTGAGTTCCTTTCTGTTCCCAAGGCTCAAATAGCTTTTCTTTACCAGCTCACCATTGTCTTCCCCCTTCTCCAAGCCAAAATTCAGCAAATTCTATCACATTTTCCCTGAAACTCAGTATAAAACTACAACCACATTATATCTTTTTCCAAATATGCCAAACATTTTCCAAGTTCTTGCTTCTGGGTACAGTAGTGCAATCCCTATAGTTATATTTAGTCCATGAAATTTAAAAGCTGCTGGTAGCAAAACATACTTTTCCATGTAACAAAACACTGCGTCTAGCAGAAATAGGCAATAAATCTGTGTCTGGTACTTGCAATAAACAGTTTGAGGGAGGAGGATGGAATCCACTGTACCTGTGGTAATGATGTAGGGTGGACAGGAACATAACAGGCTTCAGGCATGGCTACAGCACGGAAACCGCTTTGGTCGCATTGACCGATGATCTCTGGAGAGCCAGGGATGGAGGCCATGCCTCCATCCTGGTACTCCTTGACCTCTCAGCAGCTTTCGATACCATCGACCATCGACCATGGTATCCTTCTGCGACGACTGCAGGAGGTGGGGGTGAGAGGCACCGTTTTACAGTGGTTCTCCTCTTACCTCTCGGACAGGTCGCAGTCGGTGTTAGTCGGAGGGCAAAGATCGACCCCTAGGCCCCTTACATATGGGGTGCCGCAGGGTTCGGTCCTGTCCCCCCTACTTTTTAATATCTACATGAAACCGCTGGGCGAGATCATTCGGCGGCACGGGATAAAATACCACCAGTATGCGGACGATACTCAGTTTTATCTGTCCGCCCTGTGCCAACTCAATGAAGCGATGGACGTGATGAGCCAGGGCCTTGAGGCTGTCAGAGACTGGATGGGGGTTAATAAGCTTGTGCTCAACCCGGATAAGACCGAGTGGCTGCTGTGCTTCCCTCCCACTAATTGGCCAAGTGTTCCATCTCTCAGGCTGGGGGGTCAAATACTACGCCCCTCAGACAGGGTCCGCAACTTGGGAGTCCTCCTGGACCCACAGCTGACTTTTGAACACCATTTGTCAGCTGTGACCAGGGGGGCATTTGCCCAGGTTCGCCTGGTGCACCAGTTGCATCCCTACCTGAACCGGGAGGCTCTCACAACAGTCACTCGTGCCCTTGTGACCTCTAGGCTGGAGTACTGCAACGTGCTCTACATGGGACTGCCCTTGAAGAGTATTCGGCGACTTCAGCTAGTCCAGAATGCGGCCGCGCGAGCGATTGTGGGTGCACCTCGTTTCACCCACGTAACACCTATCCTCCGCGAGCTGCACTGGCTGCCTGTTGATCTCCGGGTATGCTTCAAGGTGCTAGTTGTCACCTACAAAGCCCTTCATGGTATTGGATCTGGGTACTTGAGAGACCGCCTACTGCCAATTACCTCCACTCGACCAATTAGATCCCACAGATTAGGCCTCCTCCGAGTTCCATCAGCCAGTCAATGTCGACTGGCAACCACGCGGAGGAGAGCCTTCTCTGTGGCAGCTCCGACCCTATGGAACGAACTCCCCGTGGAGATTCGTACCCTCACCACCCTCCAGACCTTCCGCATAGCCCTTAAAAACCTGGCTGTCCCGACAAGCCTGGGGCTAAAGACCTCACCGTACCCGAATAGTATGAATGTTGTGTTTTTTAACCAAGTACTGTCCTATATGTAACTTGGTTTGTCCCCCCCTCCTTCTGAACTGTGAGCCGCCCTGAGTCCCCCCAGGGAAAAGGGCGGCATACAAATATTAATAAATACCAAAATAAAAATACCAAAAAGGGAAGGGCCAAACTGAGGCTATCAAGCTCATCCCTACTCAGTGCAAAAATCCTAAGTAAAGTATCCCAGAGTTTGTTATCTATTTGAACATCAAGTAAAGAGGAACCCATGCCATCTGGTTATGGGTAGTCTTTGTTTAATGACAATTTGCTTACCTTTCCCCCAATGGTGAAATTCAATATTTTTTGCTACCAGTTCTATGGGTGTTGTTTGGTGGGCGTGGCAGGGGAAGGATACTGCAAAATCTCCATTCACACCCCAATCCAGGGGAAGGATATTGCAAAATCCCCATTCCCTCCCCACTCTGGGGCCAGTCAGAGGTGGTATTTGCCAGTTCTCCAAACTACTCAAAATTTCCACTACCTGTTCTCCAGAACCTGCTGAATTTCACCCTGCTTGCCCCACTCCCAGGTACTTACAACTTGATTTCAAAGTTCTGATAGCCACATCCATTTCCATGGTCACATGATCACATTGTTGGTGCTTGGCAACCCACTAACCTTTATGGCCATTTGCAGAATCCTGCAGTCATATGACCATGATTTTTGTCATTTTTTACCTGTTTTCCAGTGTTTCCTTCCAGTTTCCAGCACAAAAAATACCCAATGATTCGCTTAGCAACCATGGTGTTCACTTAACAACTGCAGTGTTAACTTTATGACCACTAGGAAAAAAAATCATAAAATTAGAATTGGTCACATGGTTACCCACTAAATGACAGCAATCCTGACTGCAATTCCAGCTCAATTACAGTAAGTCAAGGACTAACTATAATTGATCATATTTCATAGAAGGAGGTCAATGCTTTTAAAAAAAGAGAATGGGACCTTCAGGGACCTCAGAAACTTTTTAAAACCTATTCTGGAGGTTACAATATGGTTCTCCCATACTCCCTGCCTCAAAATGGCATGACATTGGGTCAACAATTTCCAGTTATTGTGGTTACAAGGCAGAGGCTAGCTTTGGTGGCCACATATAGTTGTTCATTTTTTCACCCAGTGATGCAATATATAATTGTACTCCCAAGTACCTGTCCAAACAAAAATCTGCATACGGGTTGGAGATTTGTAACATTATATCATGAAAGGATAAGCAGCCTGGTTGGGTGAGGAGGCCCAATAACACAACTCTACAGAACTCTACAATAGAAGTGGTATTCAGCCAGTTCTGACCGGTAGCAGAAATTTTGAGTAGTTCGGAGAACCAGCAAATACATACTGACTTTACTTTATTGTCATTGTACACATATATACAGTATACACATACAACAAAATTCACATAACACCCAGAGACCAGGCCCAACACACATAACAATCTTCAAACACACCCACCCACCCACCAAAAAAAATCCCTGCCCCTAACCACCCAAGCATCCACACAACACACCAAGTAGTGCTGTCCAAAGCTCACTGATGGTGGCCCTTTAGTTCATTGCTGAGTGCAATTATAGCTCTGGGATAAAAGCCATTCGGAAGATGTGTGGTTCTAGTTTTAATTGTTCTGTATCTTCTGCCAGAAGGCAACAGTCTAAAAAGATTGTAAGCAGGATGGGAAGAGTCTCTGAGAATATTATGCAACTTCGTCAAACAGCGAGATGCGAAGTTGTCATCCAGGGCTGGTAGCTGGAGCCAGGTGATATTCTGAGCAGTTTTAATGATTCTCTGTAGAGCTTTTTTGTCTGCTGCAGAGCTGCTCCCATACCACGCAAGAATGCCGTTATGTCAGGACACTGTCAGTAGTGCTGCGATAGTAGGACAGAAGTAGATGCTGAGATAGATTTATCTTCCTTAGCATTCTCAGGAAGTTCCTCTTCCTGAGAAATGCACAGAAGGACAGAAGTGCCTTCTTCACGAGCATGTTAGCATTCATGGTCCATGAGAGGTCCTGCGAGATATAAATGCCCAGAAATTTAAAACTACCACCTCTGACTGACTCCGCCCCCATCTGTTTGCTGCCTCCCGAGTCCCAGCTAATTGGCTGGGTCTTCTTCTGTTGCCCTGCACAGGAGAATGGAGCTGGAAAGCAGGTTAGTGGGGTAGGGAGGGAATGGGGATTTTACAGTATCCTTCTCCAAGGATTGGGGAGGGAATAGGGATTTTGCAATATCCTTCTCCCAGGACTGGGGAGGGAATGGGGATTTTGCAGTATCCTTCTGCTGCCATGCCAAGCCATACCCACCAAGCTACACAATGCCCACCAAGCCATGCCCACCAAACTGGTAGTAAAAAAAAATTGAATCCCACAACTCTCATTTCTCTTCTCAACTTTACTCTTATAGTTATGGCTATAAGTGGAATGATTCAGAGGATGTTCAGCATCAAATGCTGAAAATGCTGTAAAGAAATGGCAGTTATGGGCATATGGTAGTGAATCTCAGCTCTTCACATGCTGGCTCAACATCTCTCAGCACTACATGGGGGCCAACTTAACCTAGGATCAAGAGTCCTTCTGAGCTCTTTTTGTCTGTTGTGTTTGTTGTTGTTTTGTCTTCTTCAATGTCCTGACCCTTCCAAGCTAAGATAAAAACCCACAATACATAAATATATGTTTGAGGGGAACGATTCTTGAAAAGAGCTGTTCTCTTCCCCTGGCTATTCTTGTATGGTTACATATCTTGTACAAATGCCAGAAATTCAGTCTTTCCAGAGTGCAGGAAAATCCTCACCTGTTTGTTCTCTGTTATACAGATGTTCTGAAAGCTGGTCTTTCCAGAGTTGGAAAAACCCCAAAGGAATTAATTCTTCCCAAATAAGGGGGGGGAGGGGATGGAATACTGCTTTTTATCCTGCAGTGCTCTCTAGTGTTCATAAGCCCTAATTACATCTGTTCCAGGTAAGAAAGAATTCCATTTCTGACTAATGTGAACTATATATATTTTGTTCAAGAGTTTAAGAAAAAAATAAAAGGTCCTGGATTTCAACCTCCAAAATCACTAGAAACTATAAAATCAAACAGTTTTTTCTGCTTTGGATTTCCTTTTTTCAATTGTTTTCCAGAGGCATACCAAGCATTTATTATGCCATACGGCAGTCTTATTCACAGAATAAAGATGGCAATCTAGCATTCCACCAGTAAGAATATCCTGTAGTGTCCTTGGCATAACTAACTAGACATGATGCCCACCCAAATTGTAATCTGTGTGTGTGTGTGTGTGTGTGTGTTCGTTCCAGCATAATTCTGGAACGCCTTGAGCAATTTCAACCAAACTTGGTACACAGATGACTTACTCTCTGGAATAATGTGGTGGTATGATACCCTAAAACCCCTCAGAGTGCGGGTTTTGTTAAGATACAGCCTATTGTGCCTTAAAATGGATTCTACTATACAGCGCAGTGGAGCTGCCATGATAATGGCTTCACAGTACTCCACCAGGGGGCTCCCTCTGGTAAGGGGTAAAATTCAGCATTAGAAATTACGTTTGGTCCGGACATTTCTCCCCTTTAAATAAATGACGGGTTATCGGCTAGTTTCTATTATTAGGTAAAGGTGTTGTTCAGTGAGCCATGCCCAATTTTATGACCCTTGGGCCACAGTTGTTAAGTGACTCATGTGGTCATTAAGCAAATATGACTTTCTTCATTGACTTTGCTTTTAACAATGCTGCAATCATTGTGAATACATGCCAGTTGCCCAGAGCCAAACACCCAAACTTTGACCATGTGATCTAAGGGGAGCTGCAACACTCATAAGTGTGAGGATCAGTTGTCATTTTTTTCCAATCCCCTTGTAACTATGAATCATTGTTAAATGTGATAGAAGAGAATATGTATCTCAGGGTTGAACTGTGGGGTCCTAGGAGCTCTTTGAGCTTGATGGGCTCAGAGAACCGATGGCAAACAAGGATCCCACAGTTGATAAATGAATGATTATTAAATCTAGGACAGTGATGGCGAACCTTTTTGCCATCACGTGCCAAAAGCGTGGGGAGCGTGGGGGGAGGGGTTATGTGCATGCCCACACCCATAATTCTATGCGCTCATCCCCCGCACATGGGCATGCGATTCCCCCCCATGCTCCCCCGCTTTTGGCACATGATGGCATGGTGGACCCATTTTTTGCTCTCCCCAGAAAACTCTCTACAGCAAAAACAGCCTTCCCCACCCCTCTGGAGGCCAGAAATGGCCCATTTGCTGACTTCCGGTCACACCAGAAGGCCCGTTATTCACTCTCCCCAGGGTCCAGAGCCTTTCTAGGAGCCTGGGGAGGGTGAAAATGGCCTTCCCCATCCCCCAGAGGCTCTCCTTGGCCAGAAACGGCCCATTTCTCGACTTACGATCAGACCTGAAGGCTCGTTTTTCACTCTCCCCAGGCTCCAGAGCCTTTCTAGGAGCCCGGGGAGGGCGAAAACAGCGCTCCCCACACCCTGGAGGCCCTCTGGAAGCCAGAAATGGCCTGTTTCTGGTCAGACAGGGAAGACCAGTTTTTTGCTCTCCCCAGGCTCCAAAGCCATTCTAGGAGCCCAGGGAGGCCAAAACGGCCTCCCACACTCTCCGGAGGCCTGTTTCCTGACTTCTGTTGGTCCCAGAAGGCCCAAAATCAGCTGCCTGGCACGCATATGTGCACCGAAGCTGAGCTCATATGTCCACAGTTATGGCTCCACATGCCAACTGTGGCACATGTGCCAAAGGTCCGCCATCACAGGTCTAGGACTATCCGTAAATATTACTAGTAGCTGGATACCCCTGCTTCACAATTAAACTATGTGATCGGGCAATGCAGGAGAAATTTGGTTCATAATCCACTGACCATCAGTAGTGGTCAGTGATTGAAACATATAAGGCAATATCGCTTCCGTCGCCTTGAGTCCGGAAGCAGTTCCATAGGTGGAAGCAGTGGAGAAATTCAATTTTTTTTACTCCCAGTTCTGATTGGCGTGGGTTGGTGAGCATAGCAGGAGAAGGATATTGCAAAATCTCCATTCCCACCCCACTCTGGGGCCAGCCAGAGGTAGTATTTGCTGGTTTTCCAAACTATTCAAAATTTTCGCTACCGGTTCTCCAGAACCTGTCAAAACCTGCTGAATTTCCCCGTGTGGAAGGCGTAGACTCAGACTGATCCTGAGTGAAGGAATGGAACGTCTGCCAGTTTGAACTGAGGTAACGGAATGTGAGGCAACTGGCAGTTGGAACAGAGTTCTTTTCAGATGGGGAGGGAGAATGGAACTCCTTAGCATCAGTGTGTGTTAATTACAGTATAATACTAATGAGCTGATGGTAATTTCGAAAAATCCTTTCTTAGCGAGCACTTAGAAGCCAAGAGGAACATATGTGCCAAATTTTAAGTTTGTAGGCTTTACCTTTCTGGAGATTTTGTGATGAGTGGTACTTGCCTTTTATATATAAAAATTTGTATTGTATACTGACTCAAAACAAGGTACCCTAGGAAAGGAAGAAAATGGAGCCTGGGATGATATTAAAACCCGTTTATATTGGGCTATATTCAGTCAGACGTATGGCTGGCTGCCCTTCTCCCTTGAAAATGCTTTAAAATACATTAAGAGCCTTGCTTTGAACCCAGTAATGGCTGTGGCAGCTCTCATTTGTTGTTAAAATACTGATGGGGAGAGCAGAATAACAGAATGACAAGAGTTGGAAAGGACTTTGGAGGACTTCTAGTCAAGCCCCCTGCTCAAGCAGGAAACCCCATACCATTTTAGACAAAGGAATGGAATAAATTCTTTATTGGCCAAGTGTGATTGGACACAGAAAGAATTTGTCTTTGGTGCCTATGTTCAGTTGTCATATGGTTCTCCAATCTCTTCCTAAAGAGGGTTCTTCTTAAAGCAGGGTGAGAGTATCTTGGGATTCAGTCTCTAGCCCATTAACAATTTGTTAATGAAGGCAGAGGTCTTTTTTTCAAAACCTTTTCTTCATACCCAAACCGTCAGAAGCATTTCTAAGACTTCCAAGGGATAATTTTCGAGATATAATTTTCTTCCCCCTCAGCAGCCATGAAAATCCAGTGCAGGTTGTCCTTTAGTTTCAACCATTCATTTGGGCTGTGGGTGGCTTCTATTTTAAAAGAAACCTTAGGGAAAAAATACAGGTAGCCCTTAACTTACCACCATTTGTTTGGTGACTGTTTAAAATTACAACGGCAGTAAGGTGACACCTGGAATACTACATCCAGTTTGGGTCACCACATTATAAAAAAAAGAAGCTTTGGAAAGAACCTGAAGGAGAGGAACAAAAATGGTTAGGGGCCTGGAGAGTAAAACATATGAAGAATAGTTGCAGGAACTGGGCATAGCTAGTCTAGTGAAGAGAAGGATCAAGGGCGACATGATAACAGTGGTCCCTGGAGGCTTTCAAGAGGATAGCCGCTTGTCACAAATGGTGTAGGGTCTTCTGCTTGAATAGGAGGTTGGATTAGATAACTTCCAAAGTCCCTTCCCACTGTTTTTGTATACTTACGACTTTTTCACACAACCATTGAGGCATCCCCATGATCACATGATCAGAAATTGGATGCTTGGCAACTGGTTCATATTTATGATTGCAGTGTCCAGGGGTCATGTGATCCATTTTTGTGACCTTCTGATAAGCAGTCAGGTTCACTCATGCCAATGGGGAAAAAAACACCCCCCACCAGCACTGCAGAGCTATAACGTTTCAGCTGGAAAACTAAACTCACTGTAAATTTGGAGGCATGACTGCTGAGCTGGAAATAAATGGGCTCAGCTGCTAAGCAGAAACATTATGGCACTCCAGAGGTGGGGCACGGATTAAAGAACGGGGTAGAGGCACCCTGTAGAAGTGCCCTGTGTGTATGCTTGAATGTTCTACAGCCAGCATTAAAAGCCAGGATAAATGGCTGTTACCATCAAAAGGGCAGAATTCCTGCAGGACCTTTAGGTCTACAGTCTAAAATTATCCAATTGAAGCCATTGCTTGAAAGTAATGTTCTCAGCATTATCAGCCACCACCCAAAATCTGTAGTCTCTTACCACTCAAGCTATTGACAGAAAAACAAACACAAGCTGAAGATTGGATAAATATCTTTTATGTTGAAATGCATAAGTGAGTCCATTCGATTATGATACTGGCTACAAAGAATCACAAGCCAAAGGGAAAATAGGAGTCATGTGGTGCTGTTATCCCCAAATTGGTGGTGGCTGTGATGGGGAAAGGCCGGGTAATTAGAAGAGGGGGGGGAAAAAACGAGGCAGGAAACTGATGGAAGACTTATGCATTGTAAGAATTGAAGGAAAGAACTGTAGAAATATTTGGGAAAGAACAAATTGCCATTCTCTAGAGCAGGGGTGGGGAACTATGGCCCCTTTATGATCTGTGGACTTCAACTCCCAGAATTCCTGAGCCAGCAATTGAGCCAACCAGTTGAACTCCATAGATCATAAAAGGGCTATAGTTCCCCACCCCTGCTCTAGACCTCGTTCACTGTTCATAAAACCAGAACTCTGAATTCTACAACCTTCTGCTCTATCTATGGGCTACCTTAGATACTTGTGCAAATTGCTCTTTCCTATAACATTATTGGCCTAAGATGCAGATAGGCAACAACTAGTTCAATATATTGGAATTCTATATATTTTCAAAATATTCTGTCTGCAGAGGGGGGGAAACATGAAAGTCTACCAAGCTTCAGTTGTATTGGTCTACAACACTTTCCCTCAATTAGCAATGAGGAAGAAGGGGGGAGAGGCCCCCACAAAATTGTAGACCAGTATGCAGAACATTGCTATCAACTGAATATAAAGGAGAGAAAAAAAAATGGCAAGAAATTGCTTTTAGGGTATGAGAGGAATAAACATCTTAATATTTCGTCTTTCCTAAATTGGTCCCACTGTCAGCAGAATAAGTCATCCTTTTACCTCACCCCACCTGCCAACTAAATTCAGTTCTCTTTCATCTGTAGCACAAATTCATATGAGTAAACATTTCAAGGGTGTGAATAAACATTGCACTTTCAATGTGCCATTTCATGACAATTCAGTAGCTGACGCAGGCCACAGCAGGAAAAATTTAGTTTTCAATAGAGTTCTATCATCAGCTAAATAAATACCAAGATTTTTTTTTCTGCATCAAAAAAGTAATTGGGAAGAATCACAAGGGGATGTTTACATTCCGTTCATTAGTGATACTCTCAGGATAGAGAGTAAGATCTCAGTTTACCATACCTCAGTTTTAAAGCTGTAAAAAGACAGTCAGGTGTAGCTTGGAAGAGATGGATGTCCCTTTAGAAAGATGGAAACATGGAAGGTACACATATTCATTATATACATATAAATCAATTCATTATATAATAATCAATGCAGGAAAGAGAAGAGTTTCCATCTCAACATGCTGTTCTGTGGAAGAAGACAGACAACTTACCCAAAATCTAATACCAAATTTGCCATTATCATTGCTCTCTTTCAAGATTTACAGCTATTGAGTTGGCGATGGGAAACCATGTCAGAGGAAGGAGTTAACGTTGGCAAGTTACCATATTTTTTGGAGTATAAGATGCACATTTCCCCCCACCTTAAAAGTGGGTGAAAATTTCAGTGCATCTTATAGACTGAATATGGGCGTTTTCGGCCTCCCGAACCCTCCATGCATCATGTTTGCCCCCCTGAAGCACACTGCAGTGCTCCACACATCCCATGTTCACCAAAAATGAGCCCGTTTTTGGCCTCCCGCACCCTCATTGTCATAATTGAGAAATGCTGCATCACATTGTATGTGGCACAATCTCCTGGCCCTTACCCTATTTTTGGACTATATAATGCAGCGGACTACAAAATGCACCAGACTATAAGACACACCTAGATTTAGAGGAGGAAAATAAGAAAGTTGTTTTTGGCCTCCCCCAGCCCGTTTTTGCCCACCACGGCCACCAGAAGCACTCTGCAGGCCAAAAACAAGCACTTTTGGCAAAAAACCAAACAGAGGGTTCAGGTCAAAAACAAGATGCACGAAGAGTTCAGGAGTCCCAAAAGATGTGTCTTGTAGTCCAGTGCATCTTATACTCCGACAAATATGGTAATGCCCAGGAGATTGTGCCATATACAATGTGATAAAGCATTTCTCAACTATGACAATTTAAAGATGTATAGACTTCAACTTCCAAAATTTCCTAGCCTATCAAGATTGGAAAACACTGGTGCAATGCCTAGGAGGGATAAGGACTGGTGAGGTTTTTACAAGATTTTGGGAAGGAAAATCTACTAACAACGTGTGAGGTGCAAGGAATCAAGGTTTTAAGAAGACAAATACATCAAGTATAATTAATATTCCACTGTAGCAGATAAGACTAGAGAAAGCACCATGGAGGTGAAGCTGAAGATTACAATTTGCAAATGGATATTAATTGAAATGAATATTAAGAATTATTTTAACCACTAATTAATGGAGAGAGAAGGCAGTCATTCTTCCTTGATAGCTTCCCAATTTAAAAAGCATTTCAAGGGAGTAACTCAGAATCACTTAAACTAGATATCCTTTGAGATGTGGTTTTCCAACCTGGCATCCTGCAGATGTGCTAAAATTGGGACCTCTGGAACTACAGTTTTGACATATCTAAAGAAGTGCAGGAGAGTCCGTGTTTTAAGCCTGTGAAGAAATATCTCCTCTACACACTACAATGGCAGCAACTAGAGCAAGTTCTCTCCCCCAGAACACTTTCTATATAAATGTAGCATTCTGAGATTGTTCTTTCTCCATTTGTTACATATCCAGGTTTATGGTGGCTCTGTTAAATGTGAAGTTCTCCAATTTAATAAATCCATGCCATAGCATAATTCCATGCCATAGCATTTGCAGCTTCAGGTACAGTTAAGTGATTCAGTGTGCGCTTCATATTTAGATCGTTTTCATTGCACAACTACATTTTACTATACAGTTGTCATTTTGCTGCATTATCAATCAGGATATTTTCTAAAGCTTGGCAGCCATTTTATAGTCCTGAAATAAGAGCAGAAAGTATAATCTGGATAACTCCGAATTAAATTTTAGAATACCCCTCTCACAAAATACAGTCGTTATCCTTTGGCCAGTTATTTTTTATACAAAATACGCATGGCATGAAATTAGCTGGGTAATCCATGGTTTAACCATTTCTAACCAGATGAGTCATCCGGTACCCTAACTACCTAGGAGAAATTAAGAGGACCTTCTTCTACTCTTTCATTCGCTATTTTCAGTCAAATCCCCGACCTACATCATTTGAAGGAACATCACAAAAACACAGAGAAGCTGAACTCCAGTGAAAAGAGTACAAGGCAGAAACAATTTTTACAAAATTCCTCACATCGGTAGTCTGATATGAGAGGATAACCTTGATCAAATTTCAGGACATGCCAAAGGATGATTGTAACAAGAGTAATTTCTCTCTTATCTACGCTCTAAAACTTTCTTTCTCTTGATGTAGCTATTTTATATATATTATATGTATATCATTTATATATATATAAATCTGGCTCTGTGTGTGTGTGTGTGTGTGTGTGTGTGTGTGTGTGTGTGTGTGTGTTCCAGCATAACTCTGGAACACCTCGAACAATTTCAACCAAACCTGGTACACAGATGACTTACTCTCTGGAGACAAATACTGTGGGTTAAGACACCCCTAACACCTTTCGGGGTGTGTGTTTTGTTAAGATATACAGCCTGTTGTGCCTTGAAATGACTTCTAATGTACTGCCATAAAATGGCGCCTACTGTACAGCACAGTGGAGTTGCCATGGCAACAGCTTCATAGTACTCCACAGGGGGGCTCCATCTGGGAAAATCCAACATTAGAAATTATGTTTGGTCGGACATTTTCTCCATATAAATACCTGGGCAATGCCATGTTATCAGCTAATATATCTATATCTATCTATCTATCTATCTATCTATCTATCTATCTATCTATCTATCTATCATCTATCAATCTATCTATCTATCTATCTATCTATCTATCAGGGGTGTCAAACTCTATTTCACTGAGGGTTGCATGAGGGTTGTTTGACCTTGGGGGTGGGGGAGGGGGTGGCCAGGATTGGTGTAGCCAGTTCAACATCACTCGTGTCAGGGATGCAGGTGGTGGCCTGAACCCTCTGCCAGAGAAAACAGGCTCCCAAGCTCCATTTTTGGCTGTGATGGCCTCCTGCAACCCTCTGCCAGTGAAAACAGAGGGCTGGAGGGCTGCCCATGACCCTCCTGAGCTCTGTTTTTAACTGCAACAGCTTCCTGCAACCCTCTGCCAGCAAAAATTGAGCTGTTTCCAGGGCAGCCACTTGAGTCAGATATAAGCATCAAGCGGGCTGGATCCGCGCCCTGGACCTTGAGTTTGACACCCCTGATCTATATAGACTCCGTGTGTGGACATGCATCTGAGTCAGAGGTCCCCAAACCCTGGGCCACAGTCTACTACTGGGCCTTGAGATGTTTGGAATCTGGCTGCAGAAGTGGCAGGAAAGAGCAGTGCATCCGCACTTGTCCAAGCAGTGAGTGAGCGCATACCCGCCACTCACAAAGAACCCTCCCCTCCCCACCAACCTGCAAAGCCGGAAAGGTTGGGGAACTGTGGACTGAGTATTTGTATCTCTCTCTCTATCTATCTTTGTGTGTGTGTGTGTGTGTGTGTGTGTGTGTGTGTGTGTGTGTGTGTTTTCATGCTTTTTTGTGTGTGTATGTGTGTGTGCATGCATTTTTTCATTCTTAACCTCACCAGTTTGATTGCACCTAAGGGAGGGAAATAAAGAGGGAAACAACACACCAGAGAATGCAATTAACAAAATATTTCTGGGGATCAGAGTTAGGATTGGGTTTCAACTTGGACTCCTGCTCTTAGGAACAGAGTCCAACAGCCAAGGTTTAATATGGGGATTTTAGGTGATTACAGGTCACTCTCACACTAAAGAGGTAGGAGAAGGGATCATTCCTGCTGGGGAGAGAGGCATGCCGGTTGGGGAGAGAGGCATGGCAGTTGGGGAGAGGCTTCCCTGCCGCAAGGTTGATGGATGCACGAAGTCAGGGTTGATGTAGGTAAATCCTTGGAATTCACTCTGATCGAGGCTTGCCATAACCAGCTGGTCTGGGGGTGTCAGTGCTGGTGGTGCCCGTGTAAAGAACTTGTCAAAGTTTTCGCCACTCCGGCCACACTGGAGCAGATGTAGAAAGAGAAAAAGAAAAGGACCAAAGAGATTGAGGGAAGAAATTGGGAAGAAAAAGAGTTATTTTTCAGTCTGTTAATACAACCATTTCTTTCTTCGTTTACTAGCTAAGACTTAAACTACCTAATGATATTTATGAAATTAGTGATGAACACACATTCTAAATTTTATACTTGTAGCTTTTGAGGAAGGAAAAAAACAAACCAGCTCCTGCAAAGAGTTCCTTGTCCAGATGAACTCATACAGGTAGTCCTCAACTTACAATCATTTGTTTAGCAGTTGTTCCAAGTTACAGCACCACTTTTTAAAAAGTGACTTACAATCACTGAAGCATTCCCCGCGATCATGTGATCAAAATCTGATCGTTTGGCACCTGGCATGTATTTTATATTTTGCAAATACAATTGCCATTTGCAACCTTCCCAGCCGGTTTCCAACAAACAAAGTCAAAGAGAAAAGATAGATTTGTTTAGCAACCTCGTGATTCACTTAATAACTGCAGTGATTCATTTAACAACCGTGGCAAAAAAGGTCACAAAATCAGATGCAACTCACTTGACAACTGCCTTGTTTAGCAATGGAAATTGGTTGTAAGTTGAGGACTGCCTGTGTAACCTTCCTTTGTGATTCCTCTCTTTTTTATTCTAAAAAAATGGCGGATAGCAGAATAATATATTTGGAGAATAATTGATGAGCCTGTCATTCGGCAACCAATAGCTACTCACAGGCTTAGGTATGAAAGGTGGAGCAATTTCCAGCTGTTCCAGTTTCTCCCAGTCCATCCAGCGGAAAAATCCATGCTCCCGAATATCCCGTTCCCCTTCTGGTCCTGACCCCAGGCGCTTCAGGGGATGTTTAGTCAAGAACTAAGGAACAGAGAAAACTTTGCTAGTCCTGCATCTTACTTGAAGGAATCTAATCCAATCTGGCACTAGGTGGGAAGATATAGTGGCAAAGCAGAAGATCAATGTTATTTCAAGGAGTTTAGTGACGTATTTTGGTTTATCCATCATATTAAGAAAAGTCTAGAAGTTTAGAACTCTTTCTGAGCTAACCTGTTTGGTTTTTTTTTACTCTTGCTACTGAATAAAGGAGGAGAGGGGAATCTTCGCCAAGCTGTAAAGCTTTTCTTACTGTCAAAGCCTCTCACTTTTAATTCCCATCCCAGAGGCATGTGCCACACAGTCAGCGTAAGGTCCTGCAGTCTCATCATCATCATAGCAGGGCCATGAAGTTGTGGTGTCAGGTTTTGGTATTTAAAAAAAAAAAAAACTTTGGGGTTGTTGGGGGCTTTAGCACAAAGCCTAGCATTGGGTACTGTGGAAATTGGGCACTTTAGGACATCTCTGCTGTCATTGTTCAGGAGCTCCTCACAGCCTGTAAGAAATTTGGGTATCATTATGCTTGCTATGTATGCTTTTTACATTACGCTTTTAAATCTGTTTGCTTGAGCTAATAATAAAGCTTAAAAATCCCTTTATTCACTGGTGTGTGCTTACTGTCTCTGGATCCAAAAGAACCAATTGCCTGGGCATCCGATACTTGCTCTGACACTCTGGCAAAACAGAAGGAGACACAAACAAGAGTTCCCACATCCACACATGGAAGCAGAGGAACACCCATGGGGAAAAGAGATGAAATAAATACTTAACTGCTTCCCACTGTACTGATTTTCCCCTGCCAGTGTTTAATGTAAACCAGGATTGCCTTTTGGTTTGAAAACCAAGCAGGGAACTAATCCATATAAATTTCAAAGGCCAAATTATTTTCAAAAGACAATCCATCAGTTCAGCATTCCTCAATATAGGCCAGAGGTGTTGGACATGATGTTGAGAATTATTCAAATGGAAGTTCAATACATCTTGACACCCCTGGTGAATCTTGTATCAATTGTCCCTTTCCTGCAAAACCGTACATCTTAGAAATGGTTCCTGTATATATATGTAATGGTGGATATGTAATGGTGTGTAGGAGTGACCTTGGGACATAGAAGCTAGAAGAAAAGCTGCCTAGGAAATTATCAGATAAGAGGGAATATAGCCTGCAGCTGCATAACAGGAAGAGAAAGGGACTCATAAAAGGAAGGTTTACATTTAGGGAAGAAAAACAAAATGCACAGGTACAGTATATGTGGTACCTTGCTCAATAGTAGTAACTGTGAGAGGAATCTTGGAGTCCTAGTGGACAACCATTTAAATATGAGCCAGCAGTGTGCAGCAGCTGCCAAAAAAACCAACACAGTTCTAGGCTACATAAACAGAGGGATAGAATCAAGATCATGTGAGGTGTTAATACCACTTTATAATGCCTTGGTACCACTTGGAATACTGCATTCAGTTTTGGTCGCCATGATGTAAAAAAGATGTGGAGTCTCTAGAAAGAGTGCAGAGAAGAGCAACAAAGATGATTAGGGGACTGGAGGCTAAAACATATGAAGAATGGTTGCAGGAACTGGGTATGTGCAGTCTTATGAAAAGAAGGACTAGGGGAGACATGATAGCAGTGTTCCAATATCTCAGGGGCTGCCACAAAGAAGAGGGAGTCAAGCTATTCTCCAAAGCACTTGAGGTTACGACAAGGAGCAATGGGTGGAAACTAATCAAGGAGAGAAGCAACCTAGAACTAAGGAGAAATTTCCTGACAGTTAGAATAATTAATCAGTGGAATAACTTGCCTCCAGAAATTGTGAACGCTGGAAGTTTTTAAAAAGATGTTGGATAACCATTTGTCTGAAGTGGTGCAGAGTTTCCTGTCTAAGCAGTAGGTTGAACTAGAAAACCTCCAAGTTCCCTTCCCAACTCTATTATTATAGTAAGGCTGTCCCAAAACAACCTCCCTAACTTATCAGGTGGTAAAAAAGAAGTGGGAGATCTGTGCTTTCTAAACTTGTGAGATTTTGTTAACGTAGCCTTACAGTGAAGTAGAATTGGCTGAACTGGTCGTGTTTCTTTTCCAGACTACCTGGGAAGGCTGACAAGGTTCAATCGTTCATGTTGTCTCAGGAAATATGATACGGAGCCCCCCTTCCACCTAAGTGTGCCAGTTCTGAAACAAGACTCACTCCTTTGCAGATGGAGACAGCCTCTCGTGAAAGAGATTTAGGATAGGATACTGTGTGTTCCATAATCGATTGGAAGAGTTCATCCTCATCCTCTCCATCAAATGGTGGCTGTAGATCAAGAAAACACAGAGAAAATAAGCAACAACTATTCTATTTTCCCCACAGAAAGCATAGAATGTGTGTGTGAAATGTTTGGTCCATTAAATACATTTTCCTATTTGGACGCCTCAGTGATGTAAAAACTACTGTACATGTAACACAGATAAACAACACTTAATCTTACATCTTTGAGCCACATTTCCAGGTTTTGTGCAAAAGGCAGCTGCAGAATGGCACTTGGATTCATATAGAGAGAACAAAAGTAGTTCTCTTCTATGTGTGACAATTGAAATATACAAAGCCCTCTGGGAGAACAGGAAGAATCTTACCCCATTTCTACTTTACATTTCTGAAATCGCATGAATGCTTTTCTTTTCAAAATGTCTAGTAAGCCCTTTCTCCAATTGTTTCTCCCCCTCCCCTCTATCAGATCTAGCAGAGAAAGTATGCTCCAGGTATCTTTTATTAAACAATGTCTTTTTGTTAGAACAGCATTGGCCCAGAAATTCAAATGGTTCTCATGGCTGTTCCCCCAGGCCTTTGAGTCAGGGTGATGGTGGGCTCCGCTGCTATGGCTAATCATTTGTCCTTGAGGGGGTGCTTTTGTTTGGAGGGGTTGTTTATTTTAATCTTGTCAGCTGTCCAAAGTCACTTCTGTAAAATGGGAAGCCAAATAAATAGATTAATTAATGAAGAATTGTTCATTTAATACTATATTGAGTGGAAATATATATTTCAGTTTTAATGCAACCTCTTTTTCTCAGTCTCAAGTCTTAAGATTTCCACTAAGAGCTAAGTACCACTGGTGATTCCTAGCTTCTCATAAGAGATTGATGCTCCTAAGAATCCAGGAAGGAATGCTAGTTTATTATCAGAGACTCAATGAGCAACAAATTCCCTACATCCAGGTATTTAAGAGATCAGCCCCTTATATGTATCTTTCAAAATTAATTTGTTTCAAAAATCTTAGCCCCACTTGGAAATTATGAAAATTCTCTGGAGCACACCTGGAAAATGGTAATGACTGAGTTTAATCCCTAACAGCCTTTGTTTCCTGATCTCATAGTTTCATGGCTATCAATCATTTCTCCAGATAATGTAAAACACATTTTTGAAATGGAGTAAATGGTAAAGAATTCTTGCACATACTTACCAGAATCCTTACATATACGTACCTGTCCAGCTAACATTTCGTATAGAAGAACACCAAATGACCACCAGTCCACTGACTTCCCATAGGGCTGGTAAGCTATAATCTTAAAGAGAGGGAAAAATGACAATTTCAGCCCCTTGAGATATATCTCATTTCATGTTTTGATCAAAGCAATGCCAACTAAGCAGCTAACAAAAGTAAAGATATAATTATCTACAAACAAGCCAAACATAACCAATAAAGCCAAAAAAATCAAAGAGAAAAACTCATATATATCTACTGAGGCTAAATACTTCACCAAAAGAATATCTTTTCCAAGTTTGCAAAGTAGGAATTGTATTTAATATAAACAAATGAGTAAAGTAAGCAAGCAAGTACAGGTAGTCCTTGATTTACGACCATTTGTTTGACAACTGTTCAAAATTACGCCGGACTTGGAAAAAGTGACTTATGACCTGTACTCACACTTATGACCATCCTTCTTTTCCTATGGTCATGTCATCACAATTTAGGTGCTTGGCACCAGCTTGGATTTACAATCCTGCAGTCATATGAGCACCATTTGTGACCTTTATTTTGCCAATTTCCAGCAAAAAAAACACCCACTGGGAAAGCTGGATTTGCTTGAATGATACCATAAAAATCAAGTTTGATCCAACTTAAGCTGTAACAACTTAGGGCAGAAATTACAATACCAACTGAGGTTGCAAGTTGAGGACTACTTGTATGAAACAGAAGAGCAGAGTATGCCCTAAGGAGAATGAAGTCAACCATCCGAGAATTATCACCAAAAAGATTTTATCTTATATTTCTACTTCCAGTGGAAATTTTGGAGCAAAGTTTCCATTGATGAATAAAATATGTGTGCTGGCTATTACAAAAGAAGGTGGCTCATGAAATACTTCGTACAGCATTTAAGAACTGACAGTTGCATTTTGAGCTGATAAATAAAACAATAATTTTTAAATGGGACAGATACATTCCATGCAACGACCCTGATAAAAGCCTGCTATTCCACTCTTGACATTGTAATTTTATTTTTCAAGAGTGATTTGAAGCAAACAGCATGGCTGTGATTCAACCTCAAAACCATGGTCATAACACAGTTAGGATCCTGGGCTTTTCAACCAATTAAAATCGAAATGCAATAAAAGAACAGAGTTTTCATTCATTCACTGCCCCATCCATCCAAAATATTCTGAGAATAAAAATAGACATGATGGAGCATTTCAGAATTTAAAACTGAAATGTCCCAGGGAGAACATAGCGTCTAAGAGGAAATAAAGCAAGGTTGCGTCCCTGAATGTATGTTTAATTGTAAAAACTGGATTTCAGATGCAAAAACATATTGGCTATAATGGATATACTGAGTTTGGATATAGTACATAGTTTAGGAATTTGAAACCCTGAAATTTTAAAGAGCAATAAACTTTATGTGTATACAGAGTCCAAAAGCGAATACAGTTTTTTTCTTCTTGTTTTGCAATTACATTTGGATTCCACTTTTCTCTTTTATTTCTAGCAATAGGGTATTTTGTGAAACAATACAATAACACCAAACTATTACAGATTTAAAAAGAAATAAAAGCAATTTGCCATCTAAACTATTAGACATTTAAACATGACCCAAAAGGCTGATGAAGAAAGGAATTTAAGATTAGTCCCCTGATCGCTGTAGAGAGATGATTTTTTAAAAAATCCAATAGTAAATAAAGCAATAAAAAATAATTGAACTTTTTTTCAAAAAAATTAAAAAATAAATACAAGCAAAACTATTCAACCAGCTAAACCCATTGATTAACTTGACCATGGAAAGGAATTTAAGATGAGGCTTCTCTCTCCTCTTAGTAGAGGTATTTTCCTTAAACATAGGAATTGAAGAGAAAACTTGATCTAAAATCCCAACCAATTGCAACCCAAAAATGAGGAACCTGCAATTGAAGAGGCTTCCTTAAGTGACTTGGCCATAAGCCATTGTGCGCTTTGAGATCAGGTAGTCTCGCCTTACATCCTGCTCAGAAATAAACTGGAAGTAGAAGATGAAAGTAGATGGAACCTGGGCGCATTAGTTTTTAAGTGGAGATCTGTACCTCTGGAGCAATATAGTCAGGTGTTCCACAGAAGGTCCGGGTGGTGATGCCAGGGAAAATGTTTTCTTTACACATCCCAAAATCTGTGATCTTAATGTGGCCATCAACATCCAACATGACATTGTCCAGTTTCAAATCTCTAGAGACAACAATATGAAGAATTGGAATAGAGTCTGTACAACACAGGGTTACAATTATACAATGACTCCAGAATTTCTAATTACAAACAGTCCTTGCTTAATGATCGATCACTTAGTGACTGTTAGAAGATATTTACAACCGAGTTCCAGAGTTCCGAGCCCTCCCTCACACACTTATGTGATTGAATTTTGGGCACTTGGCAACCAGCTCACATTTATGGCCATTCGTAGCGTCCCATGATCACTTGACCGTAATTTCCATCATTTTTTGCCACTTTCAATAAAAAACACCCATTGGGAAAATTGGGTTAATAATTGACATGTTTGCTTAATGATGGTGGCATCTGCTTAACAACCACAGAGTTCAATTAACAACTGCTGCAAAAAAAGTTGAAAAATCAACGCAGTCACGTGGTATCCCACTTGAAAACCACCATGACTTACAATCCTAATTCCAGGCTTAATTATGGTCATAAATTGAGAAATAAATGACTCCGTCCACTGCAAGGAGTTCGATCCTGATTCAGGTTGACTAGCCTTCCATCATTCCAAGGGAGATAAAATGATGACCCAGATTGTTGAGGGCATTATGCTATATAAGTCTAAGTGCTGTTGCTATTACCTGTGTTCGGATTTTGACACTGGAAAAAAAAGAAGGCTGCAGAGATCATGAGCTGTTATCTTCTCAATTCTTACTAAAACATTGGGATGTTGTAGTTAGGACCCAAGAGTTGTACTCAAGACAGCCCCCACTCTTCTCCTTCTCTGGCTTGGGTAGGCATAGAGAATGGGCAGCAGCCAGAGACTCACCTGTAAATAATCCCCTTGTTATGCAAAAAGAACAATCCAATCGCAATTTCAGCTGCATAAAATCTATAGCAGAATAGAGGAAACAATGGTGGATTAGAAAGAGGATGGCAAATGGCTCACTGCTAGCATCTTCAGTGTGTTTTATGGCAGTTTCAATAGACACATTTTTATGCTCTACTGGATGGTTATAGCCATTTCTAAACCAAGGCAATTGGGATGTTCAGAGCATATTTTCCAGAGCATTTTTCTTTTTTTAACCCAGTGATGAAGGTCTGGCTGTGCCTGCCCTGCCAGGTGGAAAAACGTCTGCCAGGGAGCACAGCAATAGAAGATAGAGGACAGTAATCACTTGCTGAGAATTATTTGTTTGTCTACGGGTGTCTTCAAGTCAGTTTTTGAGTCCTGGCCAAGACCCTTCAGTTTTTCTTGGTGAGATTTGTGAGAAGCGGTTTGACACTGTCTCATTCCTAGGGCTGCTGAAAGAAAGTGACTGGCCCAAGATCACCTACTTGGCTTTATGCCTAAAGCAGGAGTAAAAGTCACTACCTGCTGATTTCTAGTCTGGTACCTTAACCACTGCAC
This sequence comes from Thamnophis sirtalis, assembly GCF_051295495.1. NCBI lineage: Eukaryota > Metazoa > Chordata > Lepidosauria > Squamata > Natricidae > Thamnophis > Thamnophis sirtalis. The sequence goes on from NW_028261384.1 coordinate 118,398,170, forward strand.
AAACTTCATTTTTTGCAAAGCATGTTCTCTTTTTGTCTTTAAAAAAAAATAAAAGCGATGCTTCACTTCCAGTCTGAAATCATGCAATTATATTACTTCAATTACCTCCTCTAGACCGATTAGATCCCACAGATTAGGCCTCCTCTGAATTCCATCCGCCGGCCAGTGTCGACTGGTGACTACCTGGAGGAGAGCCTTCTCTGTGGCCGCTCCGACCCTCTGGAATGAACTCCCTGTGGAGATTCGAACCTTCACCACCCTCCAGACCTTCCGCAAAGCCCTTAAAACCTGGCTATTCTGACAGGCCTGGGGCTAAAAAGCTTCTACCCCCTTCTCGAATGGTATGACTCTTGTGTGTTTTAAATTATGTATTGTTGCTTGTCGTTTTAATTTTTGTCTGCATCCCTCTCCCTTGGTTGAGTTGTGAGCCGCCCTGAGTCCCCTTCGGGGGAAAAGGGCAGCATATAAATAAAATAAACATTCAACATTCAACATTCAAACATTCAACATTCAACATTCACAATCTCATAAACTATCGCTTTCCCATCTAACTCCATTATACATGCCAGGGGTGGAGAATGATGGCCTTTTTATGACTTGTGGACTTCAACTCCCATAATTCTGGGAATTGAAGTCCACAAGTCATAAAGGGGTCATCGTTCCCTACCTTTGGTATATATCAATTAGTTTTTTACCACCTTTCTGACTTGGATGCTAGGATGAATCTTTACTTATGATTCTCAAAATCAAACTAAAAGTTTCAACCAGTGTTACTTCCAGTTTCTGGTGGAGGAAATGCCCCATAACATTTAGTTCACTTAACAATTGCCATTAAAAAGGTCATAAAATTAGGCACAGTGACATGATGACCTACTTAATTACTTTCACAACTTATTACCACAATTATGAAATCTATTGTAGTCTTAAATCGAGGACTACTTATAACCTGAGCAGTGGGAGATACTTTTCCCATGTCTCTAATTTTTGTAAGACAAGCAAGGAACGGTGCTGCTGGTTGGTGATAGTGCGTGGGCTGACTAGACTAAGATATTAAACCAGATGAGTTGACCACTCTCGGGAGCTGATCATGATTTTTAAATCTGTATTTAAGTATTTCAGAGTAACTTTTCTTGGGGTTTTATGATGGTTGACATACAGATAGCCTACTTCCTCAAAAAAACTCACGTACATAGCATGGGGTTCCTTGAATTTCCCAACCTGCTGGATGTGATACATTAGGTCTCCTCCATTGACATACTCCATAACAAAATACAGCCGGTCCTTAAAGGAAAAGAGCAGAACATGTCCCCAGACAAATAATTTCATCTATAAGTATTCCTTAAATCAGTGTTTCTCCACCTCGGCCATTTTAAGATGTGTGGACATCAGTTCACGAAATAAAACATACTTTGATTATATAAATAAGCTCTCTAATAAAAAGTAGCGTTTTTTTATTGTTCAAATTATTTTGAACACAATTAATATAAAAACAATTCGCATCGTCTCAAAAACAGCCCTTTCTTTCTCCAATTGCATTTGTAAAGGGCACACATGGCATAATTTCAAAAAATTCAAGGACAAGTGGCATTGGTTCAGTGTAGAACTATTAATTTATCTTCTGTCCAAATCTAAGTGGTGGGAAGAAATTATTTATTCCAATTAAAGAGGCGATTTCAGGGTTTCCATCCTTGGCAAATTTAAGACTTGTGGATTTTAATTCCCAGAATTCCCCAGACACCATGCCTGGATGGAGAATTTTGGAAAATGAAGTCCATAGTTCTTAAAAGTTGCTATTGTTAGGTACTCCCAATCTATTTAATTAAAAGGCTAATATTTGTTTAATTGGACCATAAGAAAGGCTGAGCGCCAAAGAATTGAGGTCTTTGAACTATGGTGCTGAAGAAGACTCCTGTGAGTCCCTTGGACTGCAAGGCAATCAAACCGGTCAGTCCTAGAGGAGATCAACCCTGACTGTTCTTTAGAAGACCAGATCCTGAAGATGAAACTAAAATACTTTGGCCACCTAATGAGAAGGAAGGACTCACTGGAGAAGAACCTAATGCTGGGAAAGATTGAGGGCAAAAGAAGAACGGGACGATAGAGGATGGTAGAGGACAGGAAGGCTTGAGGAACACTGTCCATGGGGTTGCGAAGGGCGGCTTTGCAACTAACAACAACATTTGTTTAATGAAATAACTCTGGGAGACAAGAATTACCACTGTTTGAAAAGTAGAGTGCAGCTGAGTCAGGAAGTGTGGACGTTCCCCCATGGCCAAGACACGCTTTTCCACCATAGTACATTCTACATCATCATCTTGGATGATCACATCTTTCTTTAGGATCTTGATGGCAAAGAGCTCATCTGTCCCACGGCGTTCGGCCAGCATCACCTGTGGAGAAAGCACCGGAGAGTCTTGACTCTTGTTTCCACCTCCCGTAAGGAAATTCTGCCTTTGCAAAGGCCCACCCTTTGGACACTGCCAGTACTTGTACCTCCCTCTCTTATGCACCTCGGACCCACTGCCTAATGGCAGACCCACCTTGCCAAAACTTCCTTTGCCCAGAACCATGAGAAAGTTGAAGTCCGAGATATGGAAGCGGTTGATGCCAAAGAATCCGCCACGCTTAGGGTCTGTGGGGCTTGGAGATGGAGATGGGATAAGACCATGACGAACCTTCTGCAGAACAAAAGGAGGAGACGCAGGTGTGAAGGTTATGAAGACTCAGAATGAAGGGCATCGCAACTAGTTACATTAAAACTTCAGAAATCTCTGCAATTTTGAAGAACACCTTGGGTGTTCACCTGTTTTTTCATACCTTTGAAACAGAAGCTGGTACAAGTTGCATTTAATACAAATAGTAAAATTCTTAGATATTAGGGAGCATGTGAGAATGAACAATGGAGTGTCCCAAAGGTGCTTTTCCAAGAGGCAACTAGATTTTCTTGTTTTTCTTTGAAGAAGTTTCGTTTCTCATCCAAGAAGCTTCTTCAGCTCTGACTGGAAGGTGGGGAATGGAAGGGTTTATATTCCTTGCAGACAACGGGTCACTTGTATTCTTTCAGTGCTTTCCTGCACTTCTCAATGACAATACAGTCCTTTCAGAAGTTCCAAGACGACTCCATACCCATTTGCACTACTCAGGTGACCCTGAGGACACAGACAAATCTTCAAGTGGCCTCAATGACTCTCTAGAAGAATGCAAATGACCAACTGACTGCAAGGAATATAAATCCTTCCATTACCCACCATTCAGTCGGAGCTGAAGAAGCTTCTGGGGATGTGAATAAAAAGAAAGTAACTCTAGTCACCTCTTGAAAAAGCATCTTTGGGACAACCATGACCTGGATGACTGAGAATCTTCATGAAGAATGGAGTGATTTTGAAATATATGCAGTTGCAAATTAACGTTCTTCAAAAGAGGATCCGTGGACTCATTACAGAAACAGGGCAGATCCACAGTAAACTGAGGAAGTTGCCATGACCCCAGACCAGTGGTGAATTTCAATTTTTTTTTACTACTGGTTTTGTGGGCGTGGCTTGGTGGGCATGGCAGGGGAAGGATGCTGCAAAATCCCCATTCCCACCCCACTCTGGGATCAGCCAGAGGTGGCATTTGCCGGTTCTCCACATTACTCAAAATTTTTGCTACTGGTTCTCTAGAACCTGCAGGATTTTATCCCTGCTCCGAAAGATTTTTAGGCAGATTTTTAATCTCCACTCTAGAAGACTTATATTCAAGGTACAGTTAATCCTCAATTTACAACCATTCATTTAGTGACCATTCGATGTTATGACCATTTTTCACACTTATAACCGTTGCAGCATCCCTATGATCACATTGTCAAAATTCAGATGCTTGGCAACTGCGTCGTATTTATGACAGTGATCACATCTGTAATCTTCCCTGCTGGCTTCCGACAAGCAACGTCAATGGGGGAAGCCAGATTCACTTAACAACTGAATGCTTCACTTAACAACTGCAGTTGTTTAAAGCTGTTAAAAACTGGGGCTAAAAGTCATAAAATTGTTGTTAAGTGGACAAAATCTACATAACAGATGCCTTGCTTAGCAATGGAAATTTGCAACTCAATTGTAGTCATAAGTTGAGGACTATCTGAACTGCTTTCTGGGAAGACCACAAATAGGTGGATTCATCTCATTGATCCTGGTGTTATCTTTCCTTCTCTGATACTTTTGCTTCAAAAGTATTTACCACCTCCATTTTTCTCCTTCCAGCTTATGGACAGATCTAAGGAAATGCCTTTTCTCCAGAATTAAACACTGATATTCAGCCAACAATGTTCCCAAGGAGAGACATATCCGTGATTGTTAAGCACATTAGCTAAGGACATGTTTCCAAGTTCAGAAGGAGCATACCAACGGCTGCAAGAAGGGGTCAAAGATGGGCAATTTACTGCAAGCAGCCAAAAAGCAGCATAATTGATCCTAAAAACAAAGGACTGGATGAACATCAGTAGATTCAAGGGATCAAGTGGGCTCTTTCTCTGTTCTTCTGTCCTGCACTTCCCTCTTTCTCTAAATGAGCATTGGTGGCTGTTTTTATGGCAACAGAAGAATCCATTTTCTGCCTCCTCCCAAAATAAAAGAAACAGAAGAAAAATTTATACCTCATAGAGTTCCAGAGGGAAATTGCAAGCCTGGAAAATAGAACATCAAGATGTAAGTTGCTGCCTGAATGACCTCTGTTCCCATCCCACCTCTTCATTAAAATGTAATTTCTGTCCATTCTTAAGCCGGACCACCCACCACCATTTATAGGTCCATTTTGAGAAATTTAGTTGTTTAAGGCAAAGGATAAGATGATCTCCCCATCCAGAGAAGAGAGTTGAGACTGTCTAATGGCGGCATAACAAATGCCATTTCAGCAGGTCAAGATACAACACACAGCTAGAGAGGGTGGCTAAAATTCTCCCCCTTTGACATATCTATCATTCTACTTCACCTTAGAGCTGATCTTATAGATCAACAGGCCTGCCTTTCAGTAATCCTGTTTGTCACAATAGATCCTAGAGCTGTGAAGTACATGCTTCATGATTAGGCTTGAGGCAACACAGTGAGTGTAACACCCACAGCCCAAACTGGGTTTAAAAGGTAACATTTATGGGTTTGTTTGTTTAGTGTATGGCGATGTTACATTAGCCAGGAGACTACGTTGCTACGATGCAGAATAGTAGTTTGGCTACCTAAGATTGCTAACCCTGTTTGGTTCATGGTCACGCACTTTCCAAAGTGCACCATAGGGGGCGAGCTAGTTCCACACCAAAAAGACAAGCTGCTTTCCTGAAGCGTCATGTGGGGCCATTTCCCTCCTCCAAAATTGTCACTCGGCTTGCAAACGGGTTTTGCAATTGGGAAGATCCAGTGCCAGCAAGATTCTAACCTTCTGCATGAAGTGCCGTCTCCTTTCCCTACTGAAGTGGTACCTATTTATCTACTCGCATATAACATGTATTCGAACTGCTAGGAGGGCAGAAGCCAAGTCGAGTGACGGGAGCTCGCCCCACCACGTAGTGCTAGGATTCAAACCGCTGAAGCAAAGGCCATCTCCAGCATCATTAAGCCACTGAGCCATGCACCTCATTTATGGGATAAGAGTGAAATACAAAGAACATTGCAAGTGGTTCTATTGGAAAAATTCTTTTTAGGGCCCTCCCCCCCTCCCCCAGGTATTGTTGCTTCTCATTTTTGTTTACTGACTGGAAGAGCTCTTGCTGGTCGCCCATCCCATCCCATCTTTCAGTGAGCTCCTTGCAAACTGGGTGAAACTGCCCCAAAGGATAAGAAAGGGCAGTTCTGCTGGTGTTGCATGGCAGAGTTCAGCCTACGGCTCAGTGAACTTGCATATGGGGTACCAATCCAAACATTGTCATGGAGCCACATGGTTACCTCAAATTTCTGCAGCAGCCCACAGTTTTCTGCATCCGCCACAGGGACACTATAATATTCGCCCTCCTCCTGATTGAGCAATTTGTACCTGGGACAGCAACGCAGACAGGGACATTGGGCAGGGCGGAAGTGGACAAAAGAGGGAGCGGTTGAGCAAGAGGGATGATGGGGAAGAAAATAGGGAGAGGAGAACAGAATGAATGGATGGAAGCCAAAAATGGGAGATATTTGCAGGGTTAAATTAAAGGAAAGGAGAGTGAGAGACAGAGAAATAGAAAGAGGATGGTGCCAACCAAGCAAACAGATAAAATCCAAAAAGACGCCAAGACGGAGAAAGAGAGAGAATATGAGCACTGGTGGGCCACTGTGTTGCTCCATTGTTCTCTTCCATTTTTTTCCTACCCAACAGGTTTCCCCTTACCAGCCATCCATGGGGCCCTTGAACAGCTCAGAGACTCCAAAGGACATGGCACCCATGAAGTCATTGCGGGTTGTCCGGTCCCAGTCCCAAACCTCGATGGAGAGGCGCCGGTCCATGTCACCTGGCTGCAGGGTGCTGGTGGGTGACAAAGGGAAGGAAGGAAATTTAAAAAACCTGAATAAATAAATTTTGTTGTTATTTTGTGTTGTGCATCCTTTCCTGGAAAGGAAGGCTCTCCATTCAGCCATTCATGCCTTGGTCATCTCCCAACTGGATTATTACAATCCACTCTACATGGGGCTACCGTTGAACAGTCTCTAGAAACTTCAGCTAGTATGGAATGTGGCTGCATGATAAATCTAGGTAGTCCAAAGAATGATGCATGAAATCTCTCTGTTGCACTCGGTGCCAATTTGCTTCCAGATCCAATTCAAGTGTTGGTTATGAGCTTTGAAGCCCCACATAGCATAGGAATAAGTTACCTATAGAATCATCCTTGCCCCATTACATTAGCCTTTCCCACTTGGTCCCACTGCGATACCTTCTGTTAAAGCATGGCTGACTGGGGGATTCTGGGAGTTGAAGTCCACAAGTCTTAAAATTGCTACAGTTGGAGACCCCTGAATTAAAGAATTCCGACTAGCGGGGTCAGAAAAAAAGCCTTCTCTGCTGTTGCTCCCACCCTTTAGAACAGGGGTGGCAAACTCAATTTCATTGCGGGTCGCATCAGGGTTGTATTTAACCTGGGGGGGCAGGGTGTGTGTGGCCAGCTTGACATCATGCTGACAGGGGGTGGGGGCTGGCGCCTATGGTAGCCCGAGTGTTCTACCAATGAAAACGGAGCTCGGCAAACCTATGGGTGGCCCTCCCAGGCTCCATTTTCAGCCAAGATTGCATCCTACAGCTCTCTGCCAATGAAAACAGAGCTCTGGGGGCCATGCGTGGTCCTCCCGAGCTCCGTTTTCGCTGGCAGAGGCAGTGCAGGCCGGTCCTTCGCTGTTTCCAGGGTTGTCCTGTGGGCCAGATCTAAGTAACCTGTGAGCCAGATCCGCTGCGGGCCTTGAGTTTGACACCCTGCTTTAGAGCATTCTTCCCCCAAAGGTAAAGCAGGCCTCCAGTATCCTGGACTTTCAGAAATGTCTAGAGACCTCACCCTCCCATCCTGCTTGGGGCTCACAGTGGAGCACACAGCCATAAGGCTGGTTAGCACCATGAAGCTCCTCCTCCCTCCATTTCTAAATTTGATAAATAAAATGCATAGCTCCCTGAGGCCTCTCCTTCCTATACTTACAAAACAAAGGTTTCATTCCAGACAGGATTAAGGGTGGACCTGACGGTTCTGGTCTTTTGCTTTGTGAGATTCTTTGGGTCAGGAATCAGCTTGATTTTCACATAAGGATCAGACAGACCATTGGGATCCATCGGGATCAAGTTCAGTGCTTCTCCAACTGATGCGGAAAGAAGGGAGGGAAATAGAAACAGTGATACCAGCTTCCAAAAAAGATTATTAACTTCCAACGGAGTCCTTGTACCAGAGGGAAGAGTGAGTGGGTAGGAAGGCAGACCTCCTGTGTTCGCTTGTGGGCTGAGGGAGGAGGAACTGCTGGCATCTCTCCTGGGCCACCTGCTGTGGGCCACGAAAATTGCTGCCGCAGCAACTTATGTATGTTTGCGTGTGTGTGTGCATGGGGGAGAAGGGGATGGTAGGGTGGGTGAGGAAATCCCCTTCTGTCAAGAAGAATGCAGCAATGGCTTTCTTCTCACCACCTACGTGCTGGTGTTCCAGAATGCGGGAGAAAGACAGCGAGAAAGACTGCAGGGGAAGGTGTGAAAAGCAGAGGCGGGGGAATGTCAAGTTTTGTAGCTAGTAATAGAACCCAGGTGCCCAGCCTTCACCACCCCAATCAGACCCATTCTTCACCCCGGCCTATCAAAACTGCCAGTGTTTTGTAGTTGGTGCCGCAATACTCTTCTATTCTGAAGAACCCAAGTCATTCTTCAAACCTCCAATCGCATCATCTGGGCTGCCTCCATGTTTCATTATTCTTTAATATTTTTATTATTCATTATGCATTATTTTCATCTATTTTTCATGACAATAAGTTAATCCCTTTTCAAATGAAAAGGGGAGGTTTTGTGACTTCCTGGTCCAGCTTTAGTTCACCATAACTAAATTGAATCCTTCAAGGAGAAAGAGAGAAAAAAAGAGAAGCAATTGCAGAAATGAGTATGCATATTTGCTTAGGAAGGTTCACTGGGATTTTACACCTGATACCAGAACTAAATGCAAAACTGAATCTTGGATCCTAAATGAATTGCAAAAGAATTACTGCATGTTTAAAAATGCAAAATGAGTAAACATGCCTATATTTATATAATTCATTCTGATCCTCTCTGAAACAAGTGACGGGAAGAAGCAGATTTGTGGATGTCCGCTACATCTCATTTTATTGCTATATTCTGAAATTTTTATCACAGAAATGTTTGTAAGAAGGATTAGCTAGTCTACTCATGGACTAAATCTTGCACTGGCTGAAGGCATATTCATCAATGTTTTTAAATGAGGTCTTTTAATTTGCGATATTAAAGAATCAAGACTAGTTTTTAAGTACTACAACACCAAGCTGAAGGTAGCTGGTCATCTGATTGAGTTGGGCAGCTATAGAAATAGGATAAAGAAATAAATTTGAAATGCTTAGGGCTCCTTCATTAGAAGACCTGTGTCTAACCGATCAATTTCATCAACCCCCTAAAATCTAATCCCAGGTAGTTTTTCAAAATATCTACAGTACCAAGTTCCTTTCAGAAATTACAGTCACAAGCATTGGACGTTAATAAACTGATCTTATCTTGAGACAAAGAAAGAACTAATAATTTATATAGAGACTGCAGTTTCTCTGCATATCCAAAGATGGCAAAACAATGGAAACTATTACCCAGACACAATTTGTTTGCCTTGGATATTTTAGCAAAGTCCTGAGGTTTTCCCATGAGTACACACCCCAAATTTGCAAATGTTCTTTCCTTAGAAAAGAGAAATGATGTTGGGCAAACAGTACTGCATTCCCACTTCAGTGTCTTCTCCCACCTTTCCAAGCTAGCTTGCCCCCCTCCCCTCCCCCAAGGCTTTCCTATTTCTACCTGTTTTCAAAAGCTCCTAATTCCTTAAGTAAAGAATGAAGAGGTTTTGGTGAGGTGATTCATAAACAAAATAGGAGTCCAGGTTACTTCAGCTTGCTTTTTAAAATGAAGTTTCTAGTCCCCATATCCTATTACTCTGTTTTTGGAAGACTACCCTCAAAAAGGCCCAGTTCCTGATGATGCCACCAATATTAGTTTCAAGATCAAAATGTTGAGAACAGAACATCTTATAAGATATTAATAAGTGAATAGACACATGTGTCCAATTTCATTACACTTCAATGCCACTCTTTCCTTACCAGTCACCCGGATCTCATCACTCCCAAATGTCTCAATTTGAAGTTGGAGGCGTCCACGGCGTTCTGTATGGTCAACACCACACAAACTGGGAACACAATGGACACAGCGTTTGTGTACATTCATCTCACAGCCTGCAGGGGGCAACAGAGGTTGGCAAATCAGCTCAAAGCTGATAGACATAAGGAGAAAAGCTGTCCATACTCTGACATAGGTTCAATTTATTGCTTATATGAAAAGGTTTTTCTAAATATTAGCAAATAAATCTTGGAGTTTTCATTTTTAAAACCTTTTAATTAAACATGGTTAGTTTGAGTGTTCTGAGCTTTGCATTTACAAGAGTTTTGTTCTGAGGCCAGGGAAAAAACAGCAATTAGAACAAAACTTACCTATTTCAAAAATTTAACAATATTTCAGAATTCCAATAGCTCAGGTCACAGGAAGCAACCTCACATCCAACCAGTTCAACCTTCTGAATGTTGTAAGCTTGATATAAAATGTATGTGTTCTAAGAATTTGTTCCAGGGTTGTGTAAAGGAATTGTATGAACTTGGTATGAAACAACTGTCCAGGAGGGGCTTAAGAGAAGCATTTACATCATCCAGAGTTTGAAGAAAGCATAAGAAAAAAAACTAAGAAAACTGTTTTGATTTTATTAGTATAATAAAGGACAAAGAGAACAGTGTAGGGCAGTATCTATAGTGTTTTTCAACCACAGGAATTTTAAGATGTGGACCAGTAATGGTATCTCTTTTCTTCACTACTGGTTCAGTAGCAGAAGTGCGCACATCTGGGCATGCGCAGAACCTTCTGCTCATGTGCAGAAAGTGCGTGATGATGTCTGGGTGGGTGGATGGAGTCTCACGCTGCCATCACTACTGGTTCACCTGAACCGGTGCGAACCAGCGGAATATCACTTTTGAAGTGGACCATGCTTGCGGGAGAATTCTGGAAGATGAAGTTCACCATCTTAGAATTGCTGAGGTTGAGAAACACTAGGACAGAATTTCAAGATTCTGTTAATATATTTTATTACTATAAAGAAGCATTATTGGAATGTCTGTGTTTCTTGACCCTGCCTACTTCAAAGGGCTGACACATTAGAACAAAACATTCAATCTAGGATATAGGTCTGTTCGTTTCAAGTTCAAAAGAAAACACATTTCTGCTTCGTGTACATCCCTACTTCTAATTTTATAATATGTCTTCAATTAGTGAAATCACATTTTTTCCCCCCTGTTAAGTTAAATATTTTACTACAGGAAGTTACAAGTGCCCTAGATAAAAGGTATCTTTTTAAAAAAGAGGCATTTCTTTTTCATTCATTTATACAGGAGGGAGTCCCGTTTAGGAGAATGCCAGATTGCAGCTTCTGGCTGTATCATGTAATAAGCAACACATACTTCATTTTTTTTTAAAGATTAATCACTGCAAATCCATATCATTAATTAACAAAGATGCTTCTAATGAGATAACAGTCTTCTTTGCTACATGCAAACATCTTTCTGATATTGCTCTTGAAATGAAGAAGCCATTTGGCTGTGTTTGCAAGCCTATCTCAGAAAAAGCATAGGTCAGATTCAGCAAATTAGCTGAAGGCTGTTCACCATCTGTTCTATAACTGATTGCAGGGATCCACTCTGAATCTTTGGGAGAAAGCAAAATCATAATATTGGCCACATCTTCCATTAAAAAAAACCAATTAATGCCCTTTAACATACTTACATTCAGGCACCCACATTTGATGCAATGGCTTCTCCATTATTGCTCCCAAATTCTTAAGACACTGGCTGCACTGGTTACATAAAATTTCTTTTTGAATTTATGTATTTTGATGTTTCTACATCCCTGAGGGTGCAATTTAAGATGAATCTACTTCTATACACCCAGAATTTATAGAGCTGCTTTGCTATAATGAAGTTACAAAATGGAATCATATTTTCTTTGTGTGCCAAATATAAATATTGTCATCTATCCAGCTAATGGTTATTTGGCTATCACTGAACTCCAGAAGGCTTACAATTTTAAAGTCGCTTAATCTTCATCTTCATCTTACAATCATAGCTTTCAAAATCCCATGATATCAAGATTCATAATAGGCTGCTACTACTCAAGTCGTAAATGGAGGGTCAACCTTAAATATTTTCAGGAAACCTGAGAAGAGCTCTGTTCACATAAAAATAAGTTTCCAATAAACAGATAGGCTCAATACAACAGAAGAACTAGAATCTTTCGCCCTTCGTTTACTTGAACACATTGTTTCCTTGAGGCAGCACACTAAAGTTGTTGTCTCTTGCCTATCTGAGATGGAATAGTCTATTTTACAAGCTCATTTTGATGCATAAAAGGAACAGCAGGAAGAAAGTAAATACTTCATTATCTCTTTTTAAAGTGTGTATCAAGTGTAGAAGAATGAAAGAGTAAGGCTTTGCTAAAATAAAATAAAATAAAAATAAAAAATAGATAAGGTAGCTAAACTGAACTAAAATTATTTAAAGCATGCAGTTTTTCTAGCATATGTAATGTAGAGCATTTTTAGATGAATGCTACTGTATTCATATATGAATGCAGACTCTTCTGCTTCCTAGTGTATTCCCGCAGGTGCAGGGTCTGCTTTTCGGATCATTGAACACCATTTTGCATAGTCAGCTGCGTCTCCAGGGCGCAAGCCCGCAGCTTGCATATCTTTCTTGATGGTGTCTTGCTATCTCTGTTTTGGATGCCCGTGAGGTCACCAGCCATTGATTTCTAGTTAGGAAGGCAGTCTTGGCAATGGTGGAAGGTACTGCTTTCTGGACATGTCCATATCAGTGGAGCCAGCCTTCTCTCATCTTCTCTATAATTGGTGGCACACCAAAATGCTGTCGAATGGTGTCATTTGTGATATGGTCAAGAAGGGAGATGCCCGATATCCAATGGAGCATTCACATTTTCATGGTGTGGAGGACTCCCACCTCTTGAAATTATATTGTTGAATTATGTATGTTATTACACACACTCTCGCACACAAACAAACTATTAGTATTGTAATTGGAAGAATATTTGAAGGACAGTGAAGAAGATACACTGAAGTAGTATTACACGAAGGTCTACTAAATATCAGAGATATTGAATTGAACTATAAGAAAGACCAAATGAAGAATAGAAAAGAGACATGGCAAGTCAAAGGTTTACATGGCTGGTACATTCAAAATAATAGCAGGCAAAGCAAATAACAAGTCCCATCAGTGAATAAAACCAGGAAAGCTGAAGAAAAAAACATAGGGCTACAAATGCATACATAGCCATTGTTGAGAAGACAGCAACAGATAGCAAGTGCCGTCTCTATAAAGAAGCAGAAGAAACACTTAAATGCTGTAAAAAGATGGCACAGACTGACTACCAACCACAGCATGACAACATAGCAACAATGGTGCATTAGAATGTCTGCAAGAAATATTACCTACTTGCAAGCAAGACTTGGTGAGGCCACAAAATAAATGACTGTAATAGTAAATGGACATCCCAGGGTGCTCTGGGACTTTAAAATTCAAACAGACTATATCACCTGCCATATAACAACCTAAAGTTAATACTTTTCAATAAAAAAGAAAAATGTCTGGATAGTGGACACTGCAGTAGCAATGGAGACAACAGAAGGGAAGAGAAAGAAATGAGGGGGGGGGATATCACAAAAAAAAGAGCTGCAAACATTAAGTAGAAAAACTATGGCAAAAGAAAGCAAAGATAGTAGCCATAATCATAGGCACCTTGGGTACAATCCCAAAACATCTAGAGAACTTCTAAGACAGCTTTACTTGGAACAGCTTACACCTGTGACAATACTTTTAATACCATTGAATAATATTTGCCTATCCTAGATCCATGGGAAGGACTCGAGAGAGGAATAAAAAAGCAAAATCCAATCTAACCATTTGACTGATTGTGCAACCAACCATATTATTAATAATAAAAATATTTTATCTGCCTGCCTTGTGTATTCAGGAGGGATATAATATTAGAACTTGGAACTTTTTCCATGCCACAGCAGCCTTTAGTTGAAAGAAGCTTTGACAATCATTTCTGCTATTTAGTTAACAACATTTTGTTTTATTTTTCCTCTATAACAATCCACACAACTCTAGAGAAAGATTAATGTTTAACTCACAGGTGCATTTCATCCCCTGGTGAACTAGTCCGTACAGGAGTGAGCCACAATGATCACAGAAAGTGGGACTGCTGTAGCTATGGATTTTGAACTTATGCTTATTGCGGGGATCCTGCAAAAGAGAAAATTTATAAACACATGTAATTAGTGAAGGCAATTATCCATTATTGTGTGACAGCCAGAAAGCAACAGTTTTGTTTATCTGAATTCCATTATCTGTAAAATGTCTATATGCCCTTTTCTCACCATAGAGAAAAAAGCCAGTTTGGAATAATGGCTAAAATGTTGGCCTAGAAACCAGGAGAGAGTGAGTTCTAGTTCTGCGTTCAGTACTTCTCTCTCAGCCCAGCCCACCTCAGAGGGTTGTTGTGGGAAGAGTAGAGGAGGAAGGAGTATTTGATATGTTAGCTATCTTGTGCTTCCTTAGAAAAAGGTAGTAAAAGCAGGATAAAAACAATCTAATAATAGTAGAAATACAGAAAATAGCAATAGCAATAGCAGTTAGACTTATATACTGCTTCATAGGGCTTTCAGCCCTATCTAAGCGGTTTACAGAGTCAGCATATCGTCCCCACAATCTGGGTGCTCATTTCACCCACCTCGGAAGGATGGAAGGCTGAGTCAACCTTGAGCCAGTGAGATTAGAACTGCTGAACTGCAGATAACAGTCAGCTGAAGTGGCCTGCACCCTAACCACTGCGCCACCTCAGCTCTTAAAGATAATGAAATGGTTCATGTCAGATAACATCAAAAACTGTGCTCTAACCATTACGCTATCCAGCCACCCTGTGTGTCTATGCATGCTCATGTATTTTCTCCACTGTAGAACAAGTGGTGTACACAAGGAAATATGTCTGCATCTGTATGACATAAATCTGCCTTTGCATCCAGAATGCCTGAATATACCCCCAAATTTTATGCAAGAAAAAAAAAACCTGGCAAATTTGTTCTTCTGAAAGAGAACAGGCAAATCTTCCCATCTTTTCTAGTTTATTCCCTAATATTTCAGGCCAAGGGCAACAGAAATAGGACCATGCCAGCTGCTGAAAGTATCCATTCCCTCTCTCAGCAGTATAAATAGCAAGGAAACCAGGACGTTCACCTGGAATGCAGGGACCCACTATCCAAGTTTTAAAACATCTCCAAACGATATTTTTTCTTCACCACAATCTCACTTATCTCTCAAAAGACACTGAATTCTGTAATGAAAAAGGCACTTACATCCGTCTGGGGCCCTTTCCCAGCCCCTGGACACTCGAAAGTGACAAATTCATGGCATCTTTTATGTACGACAAAGCTGCAGACTGAGAAAGGGGACACAGAAGAAAAAGTTTAATGAAAAATATATATCTGATGTGGGAAAAGCAATTAGTCAAAGGAATTAATAAAAGAAACAATTGCAAAATCCATATATATGTATGTATGTATGTATGTATGTATATATGTATGTATGTATGTATGTATGTATGTATATTGATGTATATGTATAAGTATATATGTATATGTATATATATATACACACATACATACACATACACATACACATATACAATATACATACATACATACACACACACACACATACAATATGTGTATATATATATATGTGTGTATGTGTGTGTGTGTTATATATTCGTACATTTTCACGGGTGTAGGTATGCTGGTCTTGTTGTATTCGGGTCTTTTCCCGTGTAAGATTGAGATTGTCTTGGCAACATTTCAGCGAGGTCTCACTCGCCATCTTCAGGCTGGGTTTTGGGCTTAAAGTGTGATCGGAGCTGCTGTCTTTCTATAAATCTTAGTGGGTGGGTGTCGAGTGCTGGCTTTGTTTCAGTAAGTGGAATGATTGGTTGTGTGGTTGTATCATGATTGGTAGATTGGTGCTGATTGGTGCTGGCTGTGTGTCTATTGTTGTTTCGTGTTGTAACGGCCTGGGTGGTGGGTGGGGCTCATTTGTTGACTAGGGCTGGTTTCCAAATGTTTGGTAGGTGGGAGGTATTGTCACGTTTATTCATGTTGTTGGGGTGTTTCTCTATTTCGATAGCTCCCATAATTATTCTCTTGTTGAAGTTTTCTGTTTTGGAGATTAACTTGGTTCCTTCAAAATTAATTTCATGTCCTGTAGTTTTAAGGTGCTGGAAAAGGGAGGAAGTTTTTTTTTTTCTTACTACGTTCTTGTGTTTTGCGATGCCTGCATTTATTCTCCTGTTCATTTGTCCTATGTATGTTGCAGGACTGATTTTGCATGGTATTTCGTAGACTCCTTGGTTTTCTAGCTAGATTTTTGTCTTTGGGGTTTCTTAAGATGTTAACTATTTTTGGGTCAGTGTTGAAGGCTATTTTGATATTGTGTTTGTGGAAAATTGTGCTGATTTTATCTGTGGTGCCTTTGATGTAAGGGAGGGGGGCGATGCTGTTGTCCTGTTTGTATCTTGGTTTTTGTGGGGAATCTCTCTTTTGATTAGGTTGGCAATTGTTTTTCTTTGGAGTCCATTGGAGATTAATACATTTGTGAGAGTGTGTAATTCAGTTTTCAGGTGGTCTTTGTCGGCTAGGCATTTGGTTCTGGAGATGAGGGTCTTGGCTACAGAGTTGATCTGTGCAAGGTGGTGATGGGACTGTGTGTTTAAGTAGTGGTTGGCGTGTTTTTTTCCAGTAGATGGTGTGTCCTAGGGAGCCATTGGATTTTTTGTAGATTAGGATGTCCAGAAAGGGAAGTTGGTTGTTTGCTTCTATTTCCATGGTGAATTGTATTTTGGGGTGTAGGCTGTTGAGATGTGTGAAGAAGTTGTCCAGTTTTGACAGCTATCCAGAACAAACACAACCCCCCTAAACACATCCTGGACCTGACCAACCACTGCCTAACCAACACATACTTCATCCATAATGGACAAAGATACAAGCAGAGAGAAGGAGCACCCATGGGATCACCCCTCTCACCCGTCATCACAAA
This sequence comes from Thamnophis sirtalis, assembly GCF_051295495.1. NCBI lineage: Eukaryota > Metazoa > Chordata > Lepidosauria > Squamata > Natricidae > Thamnophis > Thamnophis sirtalis. The sequence continues at coordinate 118,415,038 of NW_028261384.1, forward strand.
TTTATACATGGAACATTTTGAAACTAACGCTTTAGATAAATCTGAACACAAACCCAAACTCTGGCTTAGATATGTTGATGACACTTTCATGATTTGGCCATATGGGAAAGAAAAACTGGACAACTTCCTCACACATCTCAACAGTCCTAACCCCACCAAGATTTATAGAAAGACGGCAGCTCCGATCACACTTTAAGCCCAAAACCCAGCTTGAAGAAATACAGACAGACAGACAGACAGACAGACAGACGGATAGATAGTGCATTATTGTGAGAATGCTAGGGTAAGATTACAGAAACTGACAACAGCGAAAAGGAACGTGTGAAGTTGAGTTATCTTATTTCATTACTATCTGCTTTGAAGTCAGTGGGTCTCCAATTTTTTCAGCCACACAAAACTGAAGATGATAGTTTAAAGTACGAGGCGTGAGGTAAAAAGTCAACGTCTTTATTAACAGGCAACAGCAACTAACAAGTTCAGAACATGGACAGTGTGCGGGCCACCTGACAGCTATTTATACTTGACAGCTGTCAGGCGGCTGGCCAATAGGTGGTTAATGATTTTCCCGCCAGCCGGCAGGCGCGCCCAGGCCAATCAGGAGCCTCTGGCCCTGCCTGCCGGCTGCGTCAGAAAGACGCAACACCCCTTCCCCCCAGACAGCGCATGCGTAGTCTTTCAGGTATGCTGGCCTTCTGCGCACGCGCTTGGAACGCCGGAGAGAGGGAGTGTCCATCGTCAGAGGAGGTCTGCTGCTGTGACACAGCAGACGGGAAGGCCCAGCCCCTGAGTCCGTGGGAAAAGTTGAAGGTAGGCATCCTTCTTTTGGTGTAGCTATTGACGGGCGGTGGCACGGAGCGGGGAACGCAGCTGGAGTTGGCAGCGCCACGGCTGGAAGTGGCTGGGCAAGTTCGGCGGCCGCTGGGTGAGCAGGCCCCGGCTGCGGTGGTTGTGAAGCGGAGAGCACGGCTGGAGACGGCAGGGCCGCGGCTGGACGTGGCTGGGCAGGTTGGGCGGCCGCTGGACAAGCAGACCCCGGCCGCGATGGTTGAACAGGCAAGGTGGCTGGTGGCAGTGGCCACTCAGTAGTCCGGCGGTGCAGCTGATTCAGATGGCACCACCATAGTCTTCCGTCACCCAGCTGGACCCTATAAGAGCATGGGCCTGTTAGCTCCGTAATGACCCTGGGCACCCATTTCGGGGGGCCCGCAAAATTTTGAGCGAAGACCCCCTCACCCACCAGAAAAGACTTTGGGGGCTCCGGCAGGGGGCCAGCGTTGGAGAGAAGGAGGGATGTAACCGGTCAAGGGTGGTCCTCAGGCAGCGACCCATGTGGATCTCCACAGGACTCTTGCCAGTAGACTGGCAGGGGGTGGAGTGCTGGGTGAGGAAGTAGGTCCAGAGGTGGACAGGCCAAGGTAGGTGGGCAAGGCGGGCCAAGCCCTCCTTGACCAAACGCATGGCGCGCTCAGCCATGCCGTTGCCAGCTGGGTGGTAGGGGGCAATAGGGGCGTGCCGGATTCCCAGGAAAGGAAGGAAGCCCGTTGTCAGAGACGATGACTCCGGGATGCCATGGGTGGTGAAGAGGGATTGGAGAATTTGCATGGTGGCGCCGGCCATGGTGGATGTCATGGGAAAGATCTCCACCCATTTGGACAGGGCGTCCACTATAAAGAGAAAGGAACGGCCGTCCAGGGGGCCGAAAAATTCCAAATGGAGACGGCTCCAAGGGAAGGCAGGGGTCTCCCAGGAGCGGTTAGGGGCGGAGGGAGGTGCCGGCTGAACAGCCTGGCATGGAGGACACCGCTGGACCCAGGCAGCGATGTCCGCGTCCATGGAGGGCCACCAGGCATAGCTGCGAGCGAGGGCTTTCATCCGCACTATGCCCGGGTGGCCGTCATGGAGGCAGTCGAGGACTTGCTGGCAGAGGGCAGCAGGTACGACGACCCTGGAGCCCCAGAGCAGGCAGTCCTGAAGGACTGACAGTTCATCCCGGCGGCGGAAAAATGAAAGAAACTCGGCCAAGCGAGTCTCTTCCATCCAGCCCCGCCGAACTGCGTCCAGGGCTCTCTGGAGGAGGGGGTCGGAACAGGAGGCCTGGGAAATGTCCGAGGCCGAGAGGGGACACTCGAGGTCATCGGTCAGGGCTGCGACCGTGATGGAGAGAGCGGGGTCAGAGACTGGGAGGGGCAGCAGCTAAGGGCATCGGCGTGGCCCATGTGCTTGCCCAGTCAGGAGTAGGAATAGGCGGAGAGGAACTCTGACCAACGGCCCATGCAGGGCGATAGGATAGGGGGTGTGGGCTGGTCACCGGAGATGATGCCCAAGAGAGGTTTATGGTCTGTCAGGAGAGTGAAGCGGCAACCATAGAGGTAGGGGTGAAAACGTTTTACTCCCGCAACGGCCGCAAGGGCCTCCTTGTCCAACTGGCTATAATTTTGCTCAGTTTTGGACAAGATGCGAGAGTAGAATGCAATCGGGGCCTCGGAGCCATCGGGGTAGGAGTGGCTGAGCACAGCCCCCACCCCAAAGAGGGAGGCGTCGCAGGCTAGGAGGAGTGAGAGGTGCTCATCATACTGCACAAGCACAGGGGCAGAAGTCAAGAGGGTTTTGAGAGCCGCGAGCACATGCGCCTCACGGTCTGTCCAGTTCCAAGAGGCGGAGACATCGAGGAGGCGATGCAGGGGCTCCGCAACAGAAGCTTTGTGGGGAATAAAAGAGGAGTAGAAATTGAGGAGCCCCAGGAATGCCTGGAGCTCCGCCTTCGAAGAAGGAGTGGGGGCGGAGGCAATGGCCTCGATTTTAGAAGGAGTGGGGGTGGATTCCGCGGAAATCCACAAGGAACCCAAGGAATTCCACAGATGGCACGCCGAGCTGGCACTTGGAACGCTTCAAGTGCAAGCCGGCAGCTCGGAATCGGGAGAGGACAGCCCTAAGAGTCTTGACAAGTCCTGATTGGTCCGGAGCGGCAATAAGGACATCGTCAAAATAGGGCACAACTCCCGGGATGCCATGGAGCACCCGCTCCATGAGCCCTTGGAAAATCCCGGGAGCCACACTGACCCCAAATTGAAGCCGGAGGCACTTGAAAGCGCCGCGGTGGGTTACAATGGTTTGGGCTGTGGCTGAGGCCTCGTCTACCAGCAGTTGCTGGTAGGCTTGGGCCAGGTCCAATTTTGCAAAAGTCTTGCCCTGGCCCAAAAAGTGCAGAACATGCTGCACCACAGGCACCGGGTAAGGATGTGCCTGAAGGGCCTTGTTCAGGGTCGCCTTGTAATCGGCACAGACCCTCGGGGACCCATCTGCCTTTAGAATTCGCAGTTTATTGCGGCAGCCCTCAGTTCAGCCACATACTGGCTGATGGATTGTCCTTGTCTTTGGATACAGCGCTGGAAAAATTGCCGGCGCGAATACTTGGAAGGCGTAGGCTCATAGTGTAACTTGAGCCGAGCCATGAGGAGATCCAGCAGCATAGTGTGCACTGGGGTCGGTGCAGAGAGAGCCCGGGTGGTGGCGAACATTTCGGGCCCGCAGTAGTGTAAGAAAGTGCCCCGTTGTCTCCCCTCAGGGAGCTTGGAGAGGTCATGAGCTTGGAGGAAGACCTCGAACCTCTCTAAAAATGCGTCCCATGATTTGGCCTCTGGCCTGAATGCGGCGAAGACCGAAGGAGCCAGGACAGGGACGATGACGGGGTCCATGTCGCTCATCCTCGTCGCCAGTTTAAAGTACGAGGCGTGAGGTAAAAAGTCAATGTCTTTATTAACAGGCAACAGCAACTAACAAGTTCAGAACACGGACAGCGCGCGGGCTCCCTGACAGCTATTTATACTTGACAGCTGCCAGGCAGCTAGCCAATAGGTGGCTAGTGATTTTCCCGCCAGCTGCAGGCGCATCCGGACCAATCAGGAGCCTCCGGCTCTGGCCCCGCCTGCCGGCTGCGTCGAGAAGACACAACAGATAGAACTGCAAATATTTACAATAAAATATATGCCCTGCTCTCTTCACTTTATAATCTTCTTGTCCATAATATAATATGCTCTTTCCATGTCACATGTCCTTTTTTCACTCATAAGGCTTCCCTGAAACACTAAAGGGGGGGGGGGGAGGGTTGGACACTATTTTCAAAACCTAATCAAAGATATGCCAGACATAAAAAAGAAATTAAGGCATTATTCACAGTCTTTAACTTACAACCATTCATTTAGTGACCTTTCAAAGTTATAATGGCACTGAAAAAAAATTTACAATCCGTCCTCGGGCTTACAACTGTTACAGCATCTCCATATTCACATAATCACAGTTTTGGCAACTGGCATGGATTTACAATGGTTGCAACATCCCAGGGTCATGGGATCATGGGGTGGGCTTCAAAATTTTTAGCAAGGGGTTCTCTGCCCAGTTGCTGAATGGGTGTGGCCATGGTGGGCGTAGTCTAGTCAGCCTCCTGCACCACGGCAAGGGTTGTCTGTGCTCCCCAGGCTCTGGAAGCTTTCTTCAAATCTCCGGGAAGGCAAAAATGGCCTCCCCAGGCTCTGGAGGCCCTCTGGAGGTTGGAAACGGGCCCATTTCCGGCCTTCCCGAACTTCCAGTAGGCCCATTTTTCATCCTCCCCTTCATGCATGCCCTGCACTTACCTGCATTCAAAACAGGTTGCGTGGGATCTTAATGTAATGTGACTTCACATGTATACTGTTCTTCTTTAATTTTTCTTTAAAAATAGGATAAGCCAAGTATATTGACATATAGTGGAAATACACCAAGGGGAGGAGGAGTAGGAAAGAAGAAAGGTGGGCAGAGAGGGATGGGAGAGAGAGTGGGGGGGGGGAAGGTGAGAAGGAAGGGGGGGGAGTGGATGTGGAGAGAGGAGTGGTAGAGGGGGAGGGGAAGTAGGGTAGAGGGGGATGATGGAGGGAAGATAGAAAGTTGGAGGGTGGTGGAAGAAAGAGGTGTATGGAGAGTGGAAGAGGTATGTTGGGTTTCTATTTTCTGGGGCATTGTTGACAAGAGGAACTGATGCAATTATTGTTTGATGCTGTATGGTGTTGGTTATGCACAGTATACATGTGAGTGTATGAAAATGAAAATGAAAACATTATATTGGGGGGGGGGAACAGGCTGCGTGGGGATTCCCGGGAGGGGAGGGGCAGGGTGGACAGGGCCAGCTAGGAGTGGGATTTGGGGGTCCTCCGAACTGCACAGAATATTCTCTAGAGGTTCTCCCGAACCCCTCCAAATACCCAGCAGCTCACCCCTGCATGTGATCATCATCTGCAACCTTCCCCAGCTGGCTTCCCACAAGCAAAGTCAATGAAGAAAGCCAGACTCATTTACAACTGCAGTGATTCACTTAACAACCATGGCAAAAATATTTTGTAAAATCAGGTGTGACTCACTTAGCAACCACCTTGCTCAGTAATGGAAAGTCTGATACCAACTCTAGTTATAAGTCAGGGACTACCTGTACTATAGCCACAAGACAGATTGGTCTGTGGTCTGTGCGCAGGTGTAAAAATCCTGTTCTACTCTTACTCAAGAGTGCATCAGTTTCTGCTACATGTCAAAAAAAATCAAGTTTAAAAAGTATTCCAAGAACACAGAGCAGCATATAGAATAGAATAGAACAGAGTTGGAAGGGACCTTGGAGGTCTTCAATACCCCCCTTTAGGCAGGAAACCCTACACCACTTATCTAATCTCTTCTTAAAAACTTCCACTGTTGGAACATTCACAACTTCTGGAGGCAAGTCGTTCCACTTATATTCGAACTGTCAGGAAATTTCTCCTCAGTTCTAAGTTGCTTCTCTCCTTGATTAGTTTCCACCCATTGCTTTTTGTTCTACCCTCAGGTGCCTTGGAGAATAGTTTGACTCCCTCTTCTTTGTGGTAACCCCTGAGATATTGGAACACTGCTATCATGTCTCCCCTAGTCCTTCTTTTCATTAAACTAGACATACCCAGTTCCTGCAACCGTTCTTCATATGTTTTAGCCTCCAGTCCCCTAAACATCTTTGTTGCTCTTCTCGGCACTCTTTCCAGAGTCTCCACATCTTTTCTATATCTGAGGTGTTATTTTGGTAGATGAAACTGTTTAAAAAGGCCTAAAGACATTCCTAGCATCATACCAAATTGCTGAGAAAGCATGAATTCTGAGCCAACATGCAAGACTTGACATTTTAAAACAACATGTGCAGTTGTTTGTCTACAAGTTAGCAAATATTTTACAGTATTGATCTTGAGTCTCCTGCTCAAAGAAAGCAACTAGGATCTATTGAGAGAAAGCCAAGATGCTAATCCAGGAGGGCAGGTGTGGGGCGACAGAGTGACTTTTTTCTCACCTACAATCCCCCTCCCTCCCCACCTCTTCTTCCTTCTGCAGCTTTAGGCCTGAGATTTGGAAGAGGGTCTCTATGGCAACAAGCAGGGACAATCTCTGAGTATCCAGCTCAGCGGGGGAAGAGATTGGACCATGTTGGAGGCAGGAGGAGAGATGTTTGCAAAAGGGTGGTTCCAGATGGAGAGTTCTTAGCTGTCTAATCAAAAGATACTTTGCAGTTACCCAAACCTTCCTCCTTAACAGATTTTGTGTGGTATATTAAAAAAAGGTGGGGAGCACTAGAAGGTTATAAACAAAAGACAATTTGCTCCAGACCCTCAAAAAGTTCCAGAAATGAAGCAAAGCAGCTGCAGATTAAAAGCTTTATCCGGAAAACAGGAGGAAACTCCAGCTATGGACCTCTCACTCCAACTTTAAAACCTGTCCATCTCTTTGGGCTGAGGCAACTTATTTTTTTTTAAATATATTTTTACATTCATGATTTTAATTGCAAGCCACCCAGAGTTGCTCTGCAGCATGAGCATATAACTGTAATGAGGGGTCCTTGGTGCTCTCTGAGCTTGGTTGTTTCGTTGCAGACGTTTCATTACCCAAACTAGGTAATATCACCAGTGCTAGTGACGATGTTACTAGCACTAGACAACTAGTACTGATGAGGTAAACCAATTTAGGTAATGAAACGTCTGAAAGGAAACAACCAAACTCAGAGAGACCCCTCATATCAACCCTGAGCTACAAACATTCTCCTTTATTGATAGAACTGTAATATATAATCAGTCTTCTTCTGCTGTTCCCGCTAATTCACACACACACAAACACACAGACACACACACACACAGACACACACACCAAACAAGTGCATTTGTAGCTAGACCAACTCATCAGGGGCATGAGCAGCCAGTGTCCCATTATTGTGAGGTTTGGGTTTTTAAAGTCCTCCAAAACAAAACTGACCCTCATGGCTCTCTCTTGTGTATATGAAGCTGTGGGGGATACCTCAGAAACAAGCCAGATCAGGATCCCCTGGCCAGCAGTCCCCCTTATGCCCAATCCTTCTCTTTGGCTGAGCCATTTCTGTAAACATCTCTGGGTTGCCATAGTAACAGAGATCCTAGCTGAAGCCCCTCTATATGTGGGCCCCCTGTCTCCAACCTCCGTAAGGCAAGCGTAATGTGCAAGCAATGTGGCGGGGGGAAGGGGGATGTGGTGGTCTAGAAGAGCTGGGAGGGGGAGATCCTCAGGGAGGCAACTGTGGATCTTCCTGTGGGAAGACAAAATGGGGGGGGGGGAGCATTTGGATGCTCAGATACTGATGGCAGAGTTGAGCCAGGCACATTCGGAATGAGACGCGGGACCACAGTTGATTGGCAGGTGTGATATAATTGGCAAGTGAGGAGAGGGTGTCGCTTAGCGATCTCCCTGACAGGGTTGTTTCTTAGCAACCATCAAATCTAGGAAGTGATTTCTAGAACGTCATCCCAGTTCAGGGGAGGGGACAATGGGAGATGGTTCTCTCTCCCCTTCTCTCTCCCCCCCTTCTCTCTCTCCCTCCCTCCCTCTCTCTCTCTCTCTCTCTCACACACACACACACACACACACACCAGTGCCTGTTGAGAGAGAGTGAACCCAAACCTGAGGAACATAATAAGAGCCAGATGACCATCCATATCTCCACTAATACAATTTTGAAGGGTGGGACATTTTTTTAAATCCTCAGGTGGAACTATACAAGAAAATCTCTCAGTGAAACTGTTCACCATGAGTGCAATGGGCAAAGAAGGAAATGGGCAGGAGGTGCCATGCTTGAGAAAAGAAGCCTGCAGGAATATAGTGAGACAGGTGGCATACAAAAATATTTGTGAGGATTTTTTGCACCTGTTTGCACGCAAGATGCTGAATGTACAAAACATAGAGCTCCTTTGTATACAATAGACATAGAAAAGTGTCGAAGTTAGTGATGCAGAGAGCAGAACATACAGTATCTCATGAGTCAAGGGCAACATTTGTGCACAAAGAAGGAACATTTCTTTAATGATCTCACCCTTCCCAGTCAAAATATATAATAAAACCAATTTCAGTGGATTTCTGCCTTATGTACAAAGAAACCTTAGTTGCGTGTCTCTGAGGTGCATACAATTCCCAACCCATGAATCATTCCCCCGCCTTTCTTTTATGAAATGCAGATGGGAAGCTATAATTTTTCATGGGAAACTGGTGCGGGGAAATGCTTCTTAAACAGCTTCACCCTGTCTGCAATGGAAGAAAATACATAGGTTTCTATCCCAACCTCCAGTGTGGGATGAAAAAACAGCTCAGCAGGAAAATCTCTGAAAAGATAATAATGAAGGGGACTCTCTTCCTCTGGTCCTCCACCAGGAATTTGGAAAAAAAATGCATGTAAATGATTGTAAAACAAAAAAAAAGCATATTGGTAGAAACTACATTAATCTAGTGGTGAAATTCAGCTGGTTCTATCTGGTTCAGGAGAACCGGTAGCAGCAGTGGGAGGCTTTACCTACCCACCCCAACATCCTCACATCCCAGTTTTGACGCTCTGCGTATGCAAGGAAAATCCTGCACATACGTGGAAGGTGGCACATGCACTCACATTTGCAAACTGGTAGTGAAGGCGAGTTGATTTTCACCCCTGCATTAATCTAAAATTAGGACCCTTTTCAGCCACAGTTGTTAAGTGAATCACTGCAATTGTTAAATTAATATCATGGTTGTTAAATGAATCTGACTTCCCCATTAACCTTGCTTGTCAAAAGGTCGCAAAAAGAGATCACGTAACCCTGGGACACTGCAACCGTCACAAATATGAGTTCAATTGCCACACATCTGCATTTTGATCACATGACTGTGGAAATGCTGCAACAGTGAAAAACAGATATAAATCAGATTTTTTAGTGCCAATGTAACTTCAAATGGTCACTAAATGAACTGTTGTAAATCAAGGATAACTTGTGCCTACAGCACCATTTAGCTTTTCCTTAAACATCTTCAATGAAGGGAAGCTGCTCACCTGATAATGTCCCATTGTCTCACAGTTCTTACCAGCTTTATGAACAAGAAATAATGGTTATGTAATGTTTACCTGAAATTTACCACCCGCAATTTCCTAATTCTGAAAATAGCTACCCTGCTAGGAACAATATAATCAAAGTGTTTCACTGCTGGATTCACACATTGTGCTAAACCCAAGTTCAACCACAATGTTGAATAGGCTATTGTAATTTGATTCACATATAACACTAACATATAAATCAAGGGTTAGAAACTACAATAGCAGCTTTTCACATTGCATTAGTCCCAAACCAAATAACTACATTATAGCTCAACTCAATTCAATCTGTGAAACTAACCATTATTTGTTTGATAGGCACCTTCATTCATATAGGGCTTGTCTTGGGATAGCTATTAAAGTTATCAACCCTATTCCAGGATCTTTTGCTGCCAATCAAATTTTATTTCTCTCATTATTCTTAGTCTTCTACTCTAGCACTAGTCAAATGAGTCTGACTTTTCCAATTTCAAATGTTCCAGCATGTACCCAAATATCTATGCCTAAACTAAACCATCTAACCAGGGGTGGGTTCCATCAATCACTACTGCTCGTTTGCTTGTGGGTGCGCCCGCACCCACGCTTGATGGGTGCTCTACGCGCATGCACAGTTCAATAAAAAATGTTCTGCGCATGCACCAAAGCAAAAAACAAGATGGCAGCACCTATGGAAAACCGGTTTGGGGGCATGGCAGGCCTGGGTCGCTGCCAGTTCCAGTGATCCAGGCTCCCAAACCACTACTGGTTCAGCCAAACAGGTCCAAACTGGTAGGAACCCACCACTGCATCTAATTAGTTATAGCGCTGCATCCCCTTCCAGTTTTATTCTGTGATAGAGACTATGCAGAGTCTTTGACTCCTCTAACTATTGAGATTTATTTTTGAAGAAGCAAAGAGCCAGTGGCAACCAAGAACAGGAAAACAGAAAGGCGCCAAATAGAAAATAGTGTGTTGGCACCACACCGAAGTTCAGTAGGAGAAGTGATCACACGTATTGGCCAAGGGAAAGTAGCTAGTGACACATTACACAAGGCCAATCCACATATTGATATATTTATCCACACTGCATCTGGATGGTTACCTGGTACATAGTGTGAAAATAGGGCATGAAAAAGTGTGTTATCACAGTTGGACAATTTATTCTACTATCAATGGCCTTTTGGGGTGAAAAGAGACTGCATGAAATATGTTAAAAGAAGATTGCTGAAGTGGCAGCAATTGATATATGCAAAATATCAAACTTCCCTAAATTCTCCAGATACATTCCCATTATCTCCAAACAGCATGCATTAGGCAGGGTATATCAATTGCTAGTCTTGGTAGGATAAAACAGCCCTTGTAAATGAATGAAGAGTGAATGAAATAAATGGGGGGGGGAAAACAAATTAAATCTAAAAGTAAAAAAGTATCCTTGGGGTGGACACAAAAAAGTATCCTTGGGGTGGACACAGAGGCAAACTGAGCAAAATGATGTATGCAGTAGAAAGCAGTGAGCCGTGTACAGATCTGTACATTGGGGAAACAAAACAACTACTTCATAAATACATAGCACAACACAGGAGAACAAACCCATGAAGATTCAGCAGTCCATCTGCATTTAAAAGACAAAGGCCACTCTTTCGAAAACAACAAACTCCATGTTTTGGAAAGAGAGGACCGCTGGTATGAAAGAGGGGTCAAAGAGGCCATCTATGTCAAAATTAAACAGCCCTCTCTCAACACAGAGGGAGGGATATGACATCATCTATCTACATCTACAACACGGTCATTTCAACAGTTCAAAAATCCACACCCATCTGCACTACTCATGTGACTCTAAGGACACACATACACCTCCAAGTGGCCTCAACGACTCTCTAAAAGAATGCAAATGACCCGTTGTCTGCAAGGAATATAAATCCTTCTATTCCCCACCTTCCAATCAGAGCTGAAGAAGCTTCTTGGATGAGAAACAAAACTTCTTCAAAGAAAAACAAGGAAGTCTAGCTGCCTCTTGAAAAAGCACATTTGGAGTAACTGAAAAAGCACCTTTGGATGACTGAGAATCTCCATTGATGATTTTTTTAAAAATGAACAGTAAATGAACAAATATCTGTCAGGGATATGGGTGGTTTAGAAATACGAAATACAAATAAATAAATAACAAAATGTAAACAGGAATACATGACCACATGTACATGAATACCAAGGGACCACAAGCCAGCAGCACGGGTGAAAAAACGAAGGTAGATTTCGACAGAAAAGTCAGGCATGAGGGTAGTGTGGGATATAGATGTGTATATAAAATATACAAGAATGAAAGAGACATTTCACAGTCCTAAAATAGCCCAAAGGAATGTAGTTCAGAGAAACAATAAAACTGGATCAGGGACTCTTCTGTGTGTGCAAAAATTGCTTGATTAAAATGGGAATTGGGGAAATTAGAGGCAGCCTGGCCCTGCCCCCACACCCTTTGCTCTTCCTTGCCATCAGCAACTAGCACTCCTCAGTCCCAGCTATCTCTGAATAAGATCTTAACTTGATAAGATCTTGAAATGTTGGTATATACCAACATTTCTCAACTTTGGCAACTTTAAGGTGTCTTGACTTCAACTCCCAGAATTCCCCAGCCAGCATATGGCTAAGTCCCAAAACCAAGAATTAATCAAACCATTGCCTCTTATCCTTCTCACAGGTTGTGGCAGTCTTTTCTACTCAAACAAGATAACCTATTAAACCTCCCCCCACCCCACAATAATTCATATCTGTTAAGATGCAAACCCCTGACACAAGGCTGTCATTTTGAAAAATTACAATTACTGCTTACAAACCCTTTTTTAATCAAGAGCAAGCTGTTAGCCTACCAAGCTGACCAGGAGAGCCTCTGAGCATGTGCAGAACACACTCCTCCTTGTTAACAACGGCCCTATGTTTTTGGGACTGAAGGAGAAAGGCGTGTGGCTGCAGCGCCCACATTCTCTCCTTCCCCTCCAATAACCCTGCTGCTCTGCTCCATAGGCCTGATTGTGCTTTCACGCCATGTGGCACTCTAATGGGAAAAAGAGCACCACGCCAAGAGCATTGTCAAAAGAAAGTTCTTACCTAAGCACTGAAGTCCCTGCTTTCCAATCCCCCTGCAGGAAAGAAAAAAGAAAAAAGAACTGGTTAGTTTACACAAAGCGTAGGATGTCTGCTTAAAGAGCTCTGAGCTAGCAAATGTCTTAAATGTGGCTTTAACAAATACATATGTATGTATGCTGTAAAGAAGAAGTAAGATAAATAAAAGATTTTGCTGGACTCTGGAGAATATATTAATGTTCAGGGAGTTAGAATGCCTGGAAAACGTATGGTATCTTTCTCCAATCTTATCCTCCAGAAGTATCAGACATTAGCTCCTTGCATTCCCAACAACAGCCATTTCTTATATCATCAGAAAATTCATAGAACATAGAATGTCAGAGATGGAAGAGACCTTTGAGGTCTTCTAGTCCAACCCCCTGCTTAACACCACTAAAGAGCACCAGTTGGGGAGATTGCTAGATGGACTTCAGAAATGCCAAAATCTCTGAGGGGGAAAAAATATCAAGATTTATATTCCTTTTATCCATTTAAGACAATGCTTAGTCATCTGTAATAAAACCTGCCTATGGTTCTATACACACAATTAATCAAAAGGACCAAACCAACCAGTTTATTACTTTGTGATTAATGTTGCAGCTATGAATGCTTAGTTAGGCATCCTACTGTGGTCAATGGGGCATGCTTAGAGCTATATAGCAACCAGAGTGAGAAGATAGGTCTCAGCAATGGCTTGTCATCTCCAAGGCTAAATATTTCATCTAACAGGGCATGGTTCTTAAGAGACTGGAGCTGAAGGTCATCAGGAGGAAGATGAGCCGCGGACCACATATCCTTCTTGTGAATTTTCCAGACATCACTGATTATTGTGAGGATAGAATGCTAGATTCATAGATCTTTGACCTGATCTAAATAGCTTTTTCTGGAGCAGGAGCAGGAGAGACAAAGCCTCGGAGTGGAGTCAAGAGAGGAATCAGCCTAGAGTCGTTAAGTTCCCACAAGCAATCCAACTCCAGCCCTCTTGGATTCCGTTAACGTATCTAGCACTAATTTAGTGCTGACGGTCAGCTGAATAGATTGTTGTGTATAAATGTGAGCAATAAATCAGTTTAACTGGAACTTAATGCAAGATCCTGATCCTTCACGCCTGACATCACCTATAGCAAAGATCCCAGCATTCTGAGCTACATAAGAAATCAGCTAATCAAATTCATCTCACTGTCACCATCTCTGGTAACTAGAAATATTTTGCCAGTGAGATCAATCAATACCTAGAGAGACAGACTGGTGAATGAAAAAAATGGCAAAACCTATGTCAACACACAAGGAGAAATCCATCTTTCTATCTCTGCCTCTATGGACTTATCAATATACAGTATTTACTTGCTTCTCCCATCTTAAATTTCAGCACTTGGGATTTATATTTAGAAATGCACAGAAGGAATAAGCAAGCCAAAAAGGTTATGACAGGAACAATTCCACCAAGGAAAGCAGATAAAAAGGGCTAGAAGAATATGGTTGCAAGCATTTAAAAATCACACACAAAGAATCTCACATAGTACCTTGCAAGTGCATTTTTAAATGGTATGTCCTTTACAGGGACAACATCTAAGCTGTCAGAGGAGGTGGAACTCGTGTTTAGAAATAACAAGATATTAAAACATGTTGGGAAGAATTTTAGATGACAGGGTCTTGGATTCTTAGCAAGGCTGCAAGAACAAAATTCTTATGGGCTATATGTCTTGAACTCACAAAGCAGGTTCTCCCAGTTTCTTCTCCTGCATGTAACAGGTCCCCTTGCCTGCTCCGTCCTGAACAGGTATGAATTCTGGCCATGTACCCTAATTCTACATTTTCCTGCAGCTTCATAAATTTTAAAGAAAGAAACATTGTTCCATGTATAAGTTATCTTGATCTCTCTCCTGATAGACTTCTTCAGAAGCTGGATGACACTGTCAACATTCAACAAGTCAACAAGTTTTGTCCATCACCACACTTTAAAATTTAGCTGTTAAATGTCTGCAAACATTAAAGCAGGATTGGAGAACCTCTGACTTGCAGATTTAACTCAGACCATTTGCTCAGGGGGAGCCCCCTCCCCAGCAGCTGAGCTGCTGTTGTGCACTGCCTCCCACTGGCTTTCTCAGGGGACATGCTGGCCACATCATAGAGAATGTTGTCAAGAGGCAACTGGACTTTTTTGTTTTTCTTTGAAGAAAAAAAATGGACAGAAAGGACTGTGTTGTGGAGCTGTGCTTTCTGCAGGATGTTTTCTGCCCTGTGTCTCTTCAACTATTGAATACAGACACAGGCCGCTGAAGATGAATCTGTGTTGTCTGCATCTAGCTGTGCATTTTGGGATGAACACCTTTCGAATAGTGCAGGAGTATGAAAGGATTTCTAAAAAAACCTGCAGGCTACAGAAACCATTTGTTCTTCAGTTTGAGATGCAGACAAAATCAATTCATCCCCGAGAGCCTGTGCCTGACACAGGGCAGAAAACATCCTGCAGAAAGCACAGCTGCACAACAGCAGTTCCAAGAAAGCTCCACACCCATTCGCATCACTCAGGTGACCCTGAGGAAGCAGACAAACCTCTAAGTGACCTCTAAGGCTCTCTAAAAAAAATGACCAGCTGTCTGCAAGGAATATAAATCCTTCTATTCCCCACCTTCCAGTCAGTGTTAAAGAAGCTTCTTGGATGAGAAGCGAAACATCTTCAAAGAAAAACTAGAAAATCCACTTGCCTCTTGAAAAAGAATCTTTGGGACAACCTTGACCTGGATTGCTGAGAATCTCCATGAACATCACAGAGAGCGAATCCAGGAATTTCCAATTTGTTCTGAAAAGGCTGCCTTTTTATGATTTAAGACAGTGTTTTCCAAACTTGGCAACTTTCAGATGTGTGGACTTCAGCTCCCAGAATTTCCAGCCAGCAATGGGTTACCCAGTGAATTCCTGGATTCAGTATCTATGATATGGCTTCAGTGCCCAAAATATATCCTCTTCCCCGAGAAAGCTATTCTGTGGCTGGGGAAATCTAGGAATTTAAGTCCACACAGCTAAAGTTCGGAAAGCACTGATTTAAAGCATAGAGTTTTTTTTTAATGAAGGAACAGCAGCATAAACATTCCCACCTATCAGGAGGTACAGTGGGAGGGGAGCTTATGTGTAGGAGTAACCCTATAAAGGAGGTTGCCTCCTGGGAGAATAATCTAATTTTTCATGGCCTTCCAGAAGCTAAAAAAACCCAATTCTTTTGGAGGCTTTGGGGATTGAGTTATGGCGCTACTGGTGGTCTGTATGAGCTAATACATTAATGGGATTATAAACCATGGTTATTATTACCATAATTTATTAGTGTTTCCGCCTGTTGTTTTATTATGTTTTTCATTATCTGTAAATTGCTTAGCCTCTTTCTGGACTGAGGTGGGGAAAAGAGCATAAATAAATAAGGTTGCAAATGTGAGGGATAAGATTTCTATGACAAAGAGGTAGCTAGCCCTGCTTTTAATTAAAAGTACAATCCTATATGAATTTTCCTAGAAGAAAGTTCCACTGAATTAAATGAGAATTACTTCTGGGAAGACATAAAATGGATTGTATTATGAATCAAAATAAGTACCATCTCCTTGGGTCCCTTAATCATCAGTAGCAAGGATCTGAACCGGTAATTGTGCTATGCCGTGAAGTAAATCAATTAAATAATTATAGCCTTCCCGTTGGCTAAAACTGCCCATATGCTACAGGAGTTTGTTCATTTGTCTCTGAATGAGTCACTGCTCTTAATATATCACTTCTCATCACTTTCTGCTAGGAATCGCATACTACTCCCAGATCAGATCAACATGTCTCAGCCAGTCCATTTCCAGGAACCTGACAGGTTCTGCGCGGTGACGTTCAGAAAATGGAATGGAGCAATTAAAATAAGGCTAATTTCTGCAGATTTGACAAACCTTGTGAAAGAGACAGATTTAAAACCCATTTTCTCTTTAAGGAAGGAAAGATTAGTGGAAAAAAGATTTGACTTTTTCATTTCTATAAGCAATCTTCTTAAAAACTCTGGTGTGTATTTTTATGGTTTAGTATGACTTGATACTCTAAGACAATGTTTCTCAATCTGTTAAGATGTGTGGACTTCAATTCCCAGAATTCCCCAGTCAGCATCGCGGTGTTGGTTTTGAACTAGTTCAGTTGAACCAATAGTGACTTGGTGGCTGCGACCCAGGCCTGCCATGTCCCCGAACTGGCTCTCCAACTTGTTTTAGGCTTCTGTGTATGCACAGAACAATTTTTATTGAATTGTGCGTTCATGCGCAGTGCGCATCAAGTGCTCGCAAGGCGCAGCCATGGGCGAACCATCAGTAGTGCCTACTGGAACCCACCCCAGCAGAGTCGGTATTCTGGGAAGTTGAAATCCATACATCTTAATGTTGCTGAGATTGAGAAACATTGTCTTAGGATACACCACCCGACAGAAAGCACTCTTAGATTTCCAAAAAGTGTTGAAGACCTGAGGTTTCAGGCCTGAAGTGATATGTATACAGGGCCCTTGATTTGGTTTGGTTTGGTTTGGTGGTGTTTAATTATTTTTGTCTGGGCTGCCCGTGAAGTTGTATATTCCAATGTTTTTCAACTTTAAGATATATGAACTTCAACTCCCAGAATTCTCAGAGTCTATACATCTTGAAGTTGCCAAGTTTGAAAAACACTGAAACTGATTAATTGTACAGTATTGTATTTGTAAGCTGCCCATTGGGAGGTGGCTGTAATAAATTTAAAATATTATTATTGGATTATGATCCCTTGGCTTAATATTTACCAAAAATATATGGCAGATAATGCACTTCACCCAGCCTTCCTAACAATACTTTCCCACTCAAAAATCTATGTTCTCTCTAGTTTATGAAAGTTCTTTCACCCAATTGCATGTACTTACTTTATGTACTGCCATATACACTACTTTTAAAAGCAGGGAAAATCAAACAGGGGATTTTTTTATAACATGGCAAAACTAAGCAATTGTACTTTGAACTTATCAGTTTCATGCATGAGAGTTAGAGGAACTAGAATGGAGTGAAAAATGAAATTTGATTGGAAGGTAAAAAAATAATAATCCAGGAATAAGGCTGATCACTTTAACAGCTATCCTAAAGCTAGTCTCATACAGATGGAGGTGCCTGCCAAACAATAGAAAGTAATGCCTAGTTCACACATTGAACTGAGCTATAATGTAATTATTTGGTTTGGGATTAATGCAATGTGAAAAGATTCTATAGCAGTTTCTAATCCATGGTTTATGTCTTAGCATTACAAGTGAATCAAGCCACTACAATTTGTTCAACTGTGTGGTTAAAACAGGATGTGAAATTGATAAATGGGCAAATCTTCAAGAGAATGATGGGATAACTATGTACATTGCTTCCCTCTAGAGATTACTGAGTAGAATAGTGTTATTTATATTTATTTTGGTATTTTTTTAAAAAAAAATCCAGGCTTCTGTACATTTAAAAACTGCAAATGTGATTTAAAAGCAAACATGGCATCAACAGGAATCTGCAGTTGTAGCACTACAGTATTGCAACTGAATTTTTTAAAAAAAACATGGCTTTTATAACATCTCCTACTCCTCCTGTGGTTGCAAGATGTGGATTTTTGCAAAATGTGGAATGAAATTCACTTCACGTTTCAAGTGGGGTGACTATTTCCTATTTCTGATTCTCTCCTTAGCAGCTGGATTTTAGATCAAACAGCCACTGTAGAACTGTATATATGTACATGGGACTCAGTGTACAGTATATTCTGTTCTTTTAAGATAAAGGACAAAGAATAGTTATTCAATCAAAAGATGTTTTTGTTTACATAAGAGTCTGCTACATGGATGTGATTTCAGGAGCTGCCTATAACTTACTTTAGAACAATTCATCAGTGGAATTAGAACAATTAATCAGTGGAACAGCTTGCCTCCAGAGGTTGTGAATGCCCCAACACTGGAAGTCTTTAAGAAGATGTTGGATAGCCATTTGTCTGGAACGGTATAGGGTTTCCTGCCTAGGCAGGGGTTTGGACTAGAAGACCTCCAAGGTCCCTTCCAACTCTGCTATTGTATTGTACTGGGGCGGGGGGGGGGGGTTGTTGTTATACAATTTTAAAACTTAACTAGGTCTTCCTTCAAGCTTCCTTTTACATTTACCTGGTCAGTAACCTAAAAGAGATACTGAAGAATAGACAAAGTTTTTCTTCTCTCTGGCTTTCCCCCCCCCCCAGATTTTTATAAATCTTTTGCTTTTTTAGAATAGCAAGTATTTGGGCTGAATGTGAGTAGGTGGAGCGGCATTTCTTTTGTCATGCTAATCCTTACAGAGCCAGATGTTTGACTCACTTAAGAGGCTTCTTATTTTTGCTTGGGTTTGCATGCTTTTAAAAGGTGATGCCAAAGTAAACTGTGGTTTGTAATTTCCATTGCTCCCGTTTTATTCACCCGAACTTACTTTAAAGCAAGGTGATAATGTTTCTCTCCACACCTTAACATTTTTTCACTAGCTTTTATCTGAGGATAAAGCTGCTGTTAAAGCTAGAAGAATAGGATATGGGTTTTTTTCCCCCCTAGCAGCTTGTGAGAAGAAAAAGTTAGAGGGAGACGTATTTAAATAGATAGATGAGCGTGCCCAGATATCTATTTATTTTGCTGCCAACCGTGACAATTTCAACAGAATCTGAGGGCAGTGCTTGCGTGTTAAAATACACTTCTAAAATAGAGGTCCCTCCAGCTACACTTTAAAGTCAATAACCAAATTCCTCATGCATATTTCATCTTCTAGGCCAGTTAAGTATGCAAGAATATGTTATAAGGCTGCGCAAAGAGAGGCAGAGCATCAACAGCCCTGCTGAAAAGCCAAACACTTTCGCTGAGCTCTTATTCGTCTCCCTCTGTCACCAGGCAGCAAAGAAACCAGCAATTTTACTGGTTTCCATTATAGCTGTTTATGAGATGAGCACTAATAACTTCTCCCAACATTACAAGTAGTTATTATCAGAAACTGATGCAATTTAGAAGTGAATTTTCAGCCCTTTTTCATTCCCCATCACCTTTTCCATTTCTGTTATGTCTTTCGGGGCTTGTCAAGACAAAGGCAGGAACTATTCTGTTTCTATTAATCTTCTCACCAGCAAAAGAGCGAAGCAAACATACCTTACGCAGTGGTAAATTTCCAGTTACTCTTCCATCTTTTTAGAAGAAGTTGGCCAGGCTTTTCCCTACCTGTGGTTGCTGAAATGTTTTTGCTTTCTCTTACCTTTATCAATCGGCTCTTTTAAGATTTGACTGCTGTGCTATTTTCCTCAAAATCTATTCCACTGACTTTTCCTGGAAAAGGAAACCTGACATTTCCATTTCTTTGCTGCAGATTACGGTGTTAAGTCATCCATTTTTGCTGTTTCTGTCTCAGGTTTTTAGAACCCCCTCCCTTTTCATTATATTTACCTGAATTTCAAACTATGAAAGATTTATATATGTAATCCCTTTGGATTGGAGGTAGTCCTCAATTTACGACCATTCATTTAGCAACTGTTTGAAGTTATGACCGTATTGAAAAAAAGAGACTCACAACCAATCCTTGCACTTTTGATCCTCGCAGCATCGCCACAATCTTATGATTAAAATTAAGGTATTTGGCAATTGGCATGTATTTATGATGGTTGACAGTCCTGGAGTCACGTGATCGCCATTTGAGTCATCTTCCAATAAGTCAAGTCAAGGGTGAAAGCCTGATTCATTCAATCAATGCATGATTCGCTTAACAACTATGGTGATTCGCTTAACAACCCTAATATAAAGGTCACAAAATTGGGTGCAACTCACTTAATGACCGCCTCACTTAGCAATGGAAGTTCTTGTCCCAACTTTGATCACAAATTGAGGAACAGATGTATAGAAGGGTGAGAACTGGTGTTTAGGGGGCAAATCCTACTTGTCCTCCTCTGACAAGATGGAAATGTTGGCAGGTTTGCAGAGCTGATCATTGCAAAGTCTTGTTTCCATGCTGCCTACAAGGTGAGTCATGAACCAAGATGGGAGATTCAACAAAGGCCTGACACTAACTCAATGCTACTTCCGTCCATGTAGCTGTCTTCAAACAGAGTTTTTGCTTCTTCCACCTATTTTTCCCCCCGCATACTGGGCCAATCCTCTTTACTGTTGCTTTAGCGTCACTTGCTGAGTTGTTGAGCAAGTCACATGAAGAATACCAGAAGTAGCCATCATAAAATATACTTCGCATTGAGCCCTATTCAGATGTCATTCGGACAGAAAGCAGAACCTCAGGAAAACTTTATGCCAGTGTTTTCCAACCATGGTGACTTGAAGATGTGTTTACTTCAACTCCCAGAATTCACCAGGCAGCAATGATTGGGAAACACTGGCAGAGAGAAACAGAAAAGAGAGAGTTACTCTGAAGGCTGCTTAGGACAGGATGTCAGAGATCTATGATAGGATCTGTGTTTGGAAGTTTGAACCAATTGTGGCAGCTGATAAGCAAAAGGAGAGATTTAGATCTAGGCTGGGCTACAAAAACACAGATGCAATCTATGGACACAACTGCTTTTGGCCTTGCAAGATAAAACGTGTAAATACTCATATGATGAACTGTTCAGTTTGCTCTCTGGGTCAATCAGCAATCTGGACACAATAGTAGCTTTAATGGGAGAAGGGGGAGGAAAATATTGCATTTCAGCCCTAAAAATGACTTCAGCCAATATGGGTGGACAAGGCAGGTCTCTATCTTCTGTGTCTATAAAATGAGAACTGTTGCTGGAGAAATTAATTGGAAAAAATTTCTACAATGAAAAGAGTTGAGCTCATAGGTTTATATTCTCTCTCTCATGTATACACACATATGCTGTACACACTTCTCTCACTCGCTCACACATACACCCTCTCCACTTACATTCTTAGCCTCCAATGCTGCTTTCTTTTAAATAAAAAAGTGACTGTAGGTATCTGTGAAATACGAGGGAGTCATCAGCATGCCTGGTTGAACCTCAACAGAGCCAAACCTTTTCAGCTTTCTATTTAAAAAAAAACCCATAATCTTATCTTTACTAACCTGTAGGTGTTCAGTAAGGGTGAAACACCCTAGTTTACATAGCGTATTAAATCTTATTGTGGTTTAACCCTGTAAAGTAGGTTGGCCTAAAAAGACTGGCCCAAAGTCAATAAACTGGCTTTGATTCCAAAGGGGATGAAGTATAATTCACCATCAAATTCACCCAGCCGACTTTCATGCCTAAATCGGGATCAGAACTCACCATCCTGGTTTCTAGGCCACCACCTTAACTTCTAGAAACTGGCCACCAAATTCATTAGCCACCCAAAGGTAGTTTAGTCAATAAACAGCGGTTATATAGATCATGATTTTTGCAAAGCTTGAGAAAGCTTATGGCAGAATGGGATGGCCAAGGGAACCTATGAAAGGAACAGCTGTTAACATTTCCCCAAATTATTTTGGCCTATTCTGGCTTATTTGTCTCAATGGGAGATGGGTTCTAAGTGTTCTTTCTAAAGCTCTGACTGGAAGGAACAATGGGAGATGGTATCAGACCACTGATCTGGAGATAGTTCAGGCTCTCAGAGGCACCAAACAGAACAAGCTATACTGTTTAAGAATAGATCTTTGTATTGCTGAACTTAATAGAACTAGAGAATGGTCACAGTGAGGATATACCCTGCTTTGAAAGATGAAAGAGGGGGAGGTTTATCAATTAGATAATCATCTCTAATATTTAAGTGAAAATAACATTCCTGGGCTCCATGCCTTGTCTTGCAATCCAGCCTTTCTGATTTATCCTGCCAACCTTACCAAGAATGGACTGGCACCTACCTATTGGCCTTTCCTACATTTCCTCTATCCATTATCAGCTGAGGAAATAAAACATGTGTTAAGGTTGTCACTAATTGCTGGAGACTGGGGGGTTGGGGAGGGGGGAGCAGAGAATTCAAGGACATGCTACTTGCTAGAATTAATTTCCCAGTGCAGATTTGCTGTCCGAGGGTTGCCCCGTGGAGGGAGGCATAATCAGGTCACATTGTTCTTCGCATACTGCAATCTTCTTATTTTATCTGTCACACCCACTTTGAATGCTGGAATTATCCATGTAGAAATGGAATATATACAGATCGTCAGGAAGGAAGGCCCCATCTTCTACTTCCCTATTTAACACAGAGGAGATTCATTGTACATTATTATTTTTTCAATGATAAAGTGCCCAGATTCTTTCAAAAAGCCTCTTGAGATTCTGTATGATCTTCTCCATGAAAGCAGTTAATGCATCTGTAGCTCATCAGCTGATTAGTTAGAAGCATATCAATCCCACTACTTTACTTGTGAGCTTATCAGCTCTAGAAATATACTGTATACTGTGGAATAAAATGGAGGGTAACATGGAAGATAGCATTCTCAGCAGAAAAATGACCAGAAATATCTAAATCATTCAATCATGGGAAATAAGATGAAGTATCCAGAGCCAAGCCTCTTAAACAAATTATCTTGTCTATTATAATACATTGTGGTATACTTCCCAGGTCAGTTACAGAATTACGTTTTCAGAAAGCAGAAGTCCAACTGAGCAGAGGGCATACCTATCTCAGTGTTTAAGATGAAATCATGGATGGAATCAACTACAAGTAGGTAGGACCCCAGATTATAGGACAGCAAGAGGGCCAAATACAACACAAGGTTTAGGGGACTATCAGAATAAAGAACAGATAAATAGGATTATTGAGTCAAAGAAGTAAAATTGTGGACTGGAATAGAAATGAAAATAAGGAATTATGGTTTGAAGAACAGAAGCCTCAAGAGGCAAAGCTAAGGAGGTTAAAAGTGGTAGAATTAGAGCAGCAGAGTTATACATTTTGAACTATCAGTTTGCACCTCAAAAATCTATGGAGCTGCAGAAAAACAAGAAGGAAGGAAGGAAGGAAGGAAGGAAGGAAGGAAGGAAGGAAGGAAGGAAGGAAGGAAGGAAAGGGTATATACATGCATGAAGCCATTAATTGGGGCTTGACAAGATCATTAACTTGATTTAAGATCGTTAAATACATTGGCACAGAAAGTTCTGTTATCAGCAAAGTGTACTTTAAGTGTAAATATCTTGCCTTACTTACAGAATTTTACAAGGCAGTTAAGAAGGCTTTTTTCTTCTTGTAAATATGTTTTTCTATATTATCCATTATCCGTATAGAAAATCTTGTAAATATGGAAAGGTGGTTATCACCATTCAATATATTTTGGCTAAGAGTGCTAGGACCTGTCTAATTGGGAGCACTCATAGAAAACATAGGTAATTCAACATGGACAGCAAGTCCTTCTGACATTTTTAGAAATTCTCCAGCAAGGACCAGTAAAATCTGTGACCTGACCAAATTCGGCATTTTCTCACATTTTTTTTTATTCAGGCTTTTAATTGACACACATACATATTTTAAAATCACACGCCGCCTCATTTGTTCATGCAAAAAGCCAAACCTTCTTCTGATTTACAGATCTCATAAGGTTGAACCTCCTAAAGAGGACTAGAAACTTACTTCAGATGTGCATCCAAAAATAAATCTATAAATAATAACATCTGCATATTAATTCTGCATCTATTGCTCAGTTCTGCACTTTTCCAGCATCTGGCTGTAATTTTTTTTAAAAGGAATAATTTTTGCAAAGGAATAACGTCCGAACCACCACGGGCTTGTAGAACATGAGCTGGGTAGTACTAGGAAACGGGCCACAAGGGTGAAGGCAAATGGGGGAGGGATTAGGGGCTGGGGTTTCTCACCAGATGAAGTCTGTGCAATGGCTGCAGAAGGTGGGCTGTTTGAAGAAGCGGGCGGTAAACTTGTGGCTCTTCACCTCGTGGATGACCTTCTGGCGGAGCGCCCCCTTGCGGCAGAAAAGCGGCTTGGTTAAGCATTCGGTCTCGGTGGGAGAACTCAGGAGAGCCATGCTGCCCCCTGGAGGAAGCCCCAGTGCCCTGACCCACAAAGGCGAAAGGGTGCCGGAGAAACAGACGGCAGGGAAGAGAGGAGAAGAGGGGAGAAGGGAGGGACCCACCACCCAAAGGAGGGGAGCGGGGGATGTGGGTCGATGAAGGGCAGGAAAAAAGGAATGGATGGATGCTTGGCAGAGAGAGAGAGTTTGCAAAGAAGGGGGATAACAGAAAGGATGGACGGATGGAGGGGAAAACCCACAGATGCGGAGGAAGGGATGGGAGATGAAAAGAGCAATTGGGTAGAAGAGCAAGGAAGTGGGGAGCGGAGCAAAAGGAAAGGAAAAGAGAAGAAGGGATAGGAGAAAACGGAGGAAGATAGATGTGGAGCAGCAGGGACAGGCTCGGAGCACGAGAGAGAAACAGGTTGTGGCTCAGCTGCCTCCCTTTCTTGCTTAGGAAGGCTTGGAGGGGGGGGGCTGAGGCTGGGAAGGAGGAGTTAGAGTTTAAAGAGGAAGCACAACGGCAGTCTTTCTCCAAGGAGGCAGTAGGACACACACACACACACACACACACATTTCTAAATTCCCTTTTAATTGCACTGAGTCTCCTTAGGAAACCTTGGTTCCCAGCCTTCTCCTGTTAAGAGATCCCACCTACCCACCGACCCACTCCAAAACAAATGCCAATCTTTTCAGGGCATGTTAAAATATCAGTCAATAGGTGGAACTAAAGCAAGGGGGGTGGGGTGGGGGGGAGAGTATCTCCTGGATGGGGTTGCAGAAGAAGCAGAATTAGGAAAGGGCAGGGAAATGGGATTGTTTGGCAGGGAAGTGGAAAAACATCAACCAGAAGGGTCAGGAAGTTCTGAGTTTGCTCCCTAGTACTGGGTGAATGATGATGGGGCGTGTAGGGGTGTGCGTGAATCTGATGAATGGAGAAGTTGGAGAAGTCCTGGGTCCATCCCCTTCTCCTGATCCCTGTTTTTGAGTTCAGAGTTCCCGGTGACAAATGTGGAAGCCATCCTGCCCTTTGGCAGGGCGCTCTCGGGGGCCTTATTAATGAATAACTTTGGCCGCAGGGCTGAAGAAATGGATATATAGTCCCAAGGTAGAATCCCTTCTGGGTTTTAGGCAGTTGTACCAAGCCTGTAAGGCTGAGTCCTTCTGCTCCTCACCCTTCGGAAGAGAATACCAAGTCAATCCCTGCAGCACCCAGGAATCTTCCGGTCATCACCCTTTCCTTCCATAGGACTAGCCCTGACCGCTGCCTCCCATTCCTCACCCTCGGAAAGCAGCCCCCCATCCCTCTCCCACACTGAGGATTCCCAAGAACTTCTTGGGTCTTGTGACACCATGTCTGGGTTTGCCTCCCTGCTGCTGCTGCTGCTCCTCTCTTGCCAGATCTCAGAAGGCTCCAAGCACGTAGAAGGTGAGTTCCTCCATACCTCTTCCCCCCGGGGTCCGCAATTGCTAATTTTTAACACAGAGTGCTGGGTCAGGAATACAGGAGCTGCTTTCCACTACGGTATCCGAATGACATGACAAACACAGCCACTTAGTGACTTTAGTGAGGCCAGCCAACTGTGGCTGTTATTCAAGGGCTTTGAACAAAGCATGGCTTAAAGCAGAGTGCAAAGTTGTTTATTCTTTCAGCATTTAGTCTTCTTGGGTCTGCTCTGACCAATTCTAATTTGTCTGCTAGCCTAAGTGAGTCACGTTCAGCCCTAAGTATTTTTAGGTGAATTGATGGAATGGCACACCTAGCATCAGCTGTGACCCTGTAAAAGCTTCTGGATTGTTTAAAACATGGTTGGTTGTCCAATCTTTTGGCTTGCCTGGGCCTCATTGAGTGAAGAGGAATTAATTTGGGCCAAATATAAAATATATAGTATATTTAATGTATACAAATATCAAACTTCCTTTATTTTTTGGCATGTTTTTATTATCTTGGCATTCTGCACTGCCAGCTGTCCCTGGCTCAGTTTGGACATAGGAGCAAAAATAATTGTGGGTCAAGAGTTTAATTATCTGTTGCTTTTCTTCCCTCAGGTGTAAATAAATAAAATAATAATATAATAAATACGAATAGTATTTTTATTAAAGGCTTGAGATATTAGATACTGTTTCTAAAACTTTCCCTGCAATAGGATACAAACACACAAAGCAAATTGCCCTAAATAAAAGGATCTTACAGGGGGGTATAATTATTTATTCTGAAAAAAATCTATCGAGGACATTCAGCTTTCTTCAAGCTATTTTACAGATAAAAAAAATTGAAGCTCCTCAGAGAACCAGTTTAAGTAGTGACATTTATCTACTCAACTGTCCCAGATCTTGGATACCACATTCTAACCATTGAATAATATTGCCACTCTATACTTTTTAACTTCTACATTGCACACTTTCACACTTTTTTTTCTCTGTCCATTCAATGGTTAATTTCTAAAATGCAAATATTTCTAAAATGAAGGTATTTATACCTCGTTTAACTTTCTAACGGTATATGAAATCTATGCATTCATTTGTCTTCAGATACACTCAAGGTGTTTTCCATAATCACATTTACATGCACACACACACACACACACACACACACACACACATATATATATATATATAAATAGGGGGATCTGTAATTATATGTTGTAATTGCATAATTACTGGTTTTCTACAGCAATTTAATGCATTTGAGAAAGATCCAGAAATATTTAAGGTAGCATGTCTATTTTAGGGAAGTACAAGCTTAATCATGTATTCAGATATAGATAGATAGATAGATAGATAGATAGATAGATAGATAGATAGATAGATAGATAGATAGATAGATAATCAGACTATACGTGTATGCATTTTCCACTACCATCACAGAAAATATCTGTCAACTACTTAGTCTAGATTGAATGTGGCTATACGAAGTAATATGGTAGTGCATTGATATGGTTCTATTGTTTATTTGTAGGGCTACACAAATCATCAGCTTATCTTGCTAAGCGTCTAGTTTCATAACTGCGTAAAATAACACTTGACCTATAGTATTATTGAGAAAAGTTTAATAATAGTTGTGTTTTATATGTTTGGAATATATTATACACAATAACTTTTATTAAGTTTCAATGCTTGATTTATTTATCCCCAAATGACTAAGCTCCGAAATATTTGTAAAGCTGCAAAATATGAAGAAATACTCCAGAATACATTACTGCCCACTGGATTCCACAGTAATGGAGTCTCTGAGAAAAAGAAACGGGCTAAAGCACAGAAATAACTAACAAATAGGTACAGAAAATAAATGGGTGGGATTTTTTTTTTTCTTGCAGGTTGATATAAAACTCTCAGTCTTAGAATACATTTCTCCATCTGGCGGCCATAGTTAGTAAAGCAACTTTCCTCTTGTATATTAAAAAAATATTTTGTTTGAGCTTGAGTTATTTTACAGTCAATTTAGAACTTTAGATGGCAATATGGAACTGACCTTTTTGAACTCTTTAGCCCTAATATTTACAGTAATGAAATTTTCCCAGCCAGACCTGATTAGGTCTGACCCAGCTTAGCTTATTAAAATCATTCAAAGTTGGGTATATTCCAGCTGGACTCTTCTAAATTAAAATGGAACAAAATTTGCTTAATGAGCAAAACCTACTTTCTTTCTTAACCCCCACCCCACCCTTCCCTTCCGTATAGGATATATTTAAAGTGCAGTCTCAGGGATTTTTGAAAATGGGTGTTACTTCTCATTAGCATCCTATTAAGAACTGTCACATTCACAATTAAGGTTGTGCACAAGGGCAGGTGATTTTGCTTTATATAGCCATGACAATTTCTTAGACATTAAAAAGCTGTTAAAAGCACAGGAACAACAGTTGTGGCTCCTGCACACAATCATTGCAGAGGAAAGGTTGACATTCTTTTGCTGGAGCACATGAAGAAGAGGGAAGTTTAAATGGGTGCAATCTGGGATTGCAAATGCTGTACGGGGCCCAAGGGCAATAGTTAAATAACACAGATTTGAGCTATTACAGGTAGTCCCCAACTTACAGCAATTCATTTAGTGACAGTTCAGAGTTACAGTAGCACTGAACAAAGTGACTTATTACTGTTTTTTACAATTGCAACCTTTCCAGCCTCCTCATGATCATGTGATCGAAATTCATATACTTAGCAACTGACTCATACTTATGACCATTGCTCTGTCCCAAGATCATGTGATCCCCTTTTGCAACCTTCTGACAAGCAAATTCAATGGGGAAGGCAGATTCACTTAACAGCTGTATTACTAACTTATCAAATGAAGTTATTAACAACAAAGCAAGAAAGGTAATAAAATGGGGCAAAATTCACTTAACAAATATCTCACTTAACAGAAATTTTGGGCTGAATTATAGTCCTAAGTCAAGGACCACCTGCATTGTTTTCGCAAGCAATGATAGTTTGTTTCCAACACACACACACACACACACACACACACACATCCTCACAAACTCTGGTTTAGTTTGCAGAGTTCAGAGCGAGGTATAGACTAGAAATAAAAATAAAGCCAATTTAAAAACCAGTCTTTTTTTCAAAAGTCAACACACATTTTCCCCTGGATGATATTTAAATCTGGCAGGATGTTTGCTACTTAAATCTCTGTATAAGCAGATTGAGTGAACATACCAGCCAATTCAGAAGGTGATTTATTTAGTTTTCAGCTTAATGTGTTACACCCAACCATTCTGGTTTATAAACCATGATTTATGGCAGCATATTGTATGAACCTAGCCAGTTGTAGTACACTTAATTTTCATTAAACAATGGTTTAGCATGATATGTGACTCCATCAACCATCTTGCAAGAGTGCTCCAAAATTGCAAAATACATGTCATTAAATGATTGCCAAAGAGTTTGAAGCAAGGCTGTAGCCAAATACTTCAAAGATCTGTATAGGGCCGAAGAGAACTAGATATTCAGTTTGGGAACACTAAGAAAAACAGAAAATCAGATTGGCCTTGCAATTCTAAAATAAAATTCATTGGAAATGCAAAAAAAAAAACCTTTGTTCTCAAGCTAATTTGCTTTTGAATTGGTTTTTTCCCTCTCATATGACTATATGTATTCCATATTAAAGAGGATTTTCAACATTAAAATACCCAAACAGAAAGCTTTCAAAACTGTTCTGTATGTTGGACCAGTTTCACTTCTCAGACAGGTTGAGTTTTGAAGAAAAGATGTAAGGCATCCACTGGCATGTAAGGATAAAATCACAGGTAGTCCTTTCAACCATTCATTCAGTGATCATTCAAAGTTACAGTGGCGTGGAAAAATGTGACTTATGACCATTTTACGACTTCTGCAGCATCCCCTGTGGTCACGTGATCAAATTTCAGACACTTGGAAACTGGCATGTATCTATGACGGTTTCAGTGTCCTGGGTCATGTGATCACCTTTCATGACTTTCTGACAAGTCAGTGAGGAAGCTGGATTCATTTAGCAACCTTGTTAGTAATTTAACTTGTAGTGATTCACTTAACAACTGTGGCAAGAAAGGTCGTAAAATGGAGCAAAAGACACCACTGCCTTGCTTAGCAATGGAAATTTTGGACTCAATTGTGATGGTAAGTGAAGGACTTCCTGTACTTTTAGGAACTGTTGTAAAGTTCCTGTACTTTAGTGTTGTAATAGATGAGACAGTTCCTTCCCAATAACACTATTTTGTCCCTCTTCCATACCTGCTGATTTCACCTTGCCTCCACTATTGTTATTCAGATGCCAGCTACTTCATATTCAATCCCTTTTAATAACTGACAGAGCAGAAAAAGCTTTCAACACATTTCACACTTTCTACCAGCTACTTAGGGGTTTACTAGACTCTCCTAATAATTCTCTTGCCCCATAAATCATCTCCTCTAGGTTATTCCTAGTTGTCAGCCTTTTAATCAATAACTCCACAACACCATTCCCCCCCCGCCCAGCAAAACCTTTTGTTAAGATGCGTAACTCACTCACGTTGAGTTCCAAATGCCTTTTAATCAGAATTATGTAAAAATAAAATGTGTACACTCAATCTTGGATTGCACCCTACTTGAAGATGTGCCAGGCATCTTCTTGAAAATGTTTGGTAACCAACTTGGCTGAACAGCTCTATCATTCAGCTTGGAAGACCTCAAAGTTGAAATGTCTCTGAGATATCCAAGACCTTCAAGGTGAAGAAGCATGTTTTTCTTTACAAGTTGTCCTTTCCCTTATGGTCATAGTTACACCCAACATTTCCATTGCTAAGCAAAGCAGGTATTAAGTAAGTCATACCCCATTTTATGATGGTGATCATAAATACATGCCAATTGCCAAGCACAAAATTTTTTATCAAATGACCCTAGGGATGCTGATGTGCAAGAACCAGTCATAACCCACTTTTTCAATGCCATTATAATTTTGAACGGTCACTAAATGGATGTGTCAGCGTTCCAAACATCATGCAGAATTAAATCAGAGTCCAAGGCAATAGTATCCTTAAAGTTCCAATTTAATAAGTCAGACATATTGGACATCTGTGAAAAATCCCAATTCTGAAAACTTCCTGGGATTTCACCCAGTTAAAAGTTCATGGTCTTATCTCCACACCAATAAATCCATCACATGGTTCAATCTTCAGGCACGCTGGCATTCCCACCCATCTAGTTCCGGTCAGATGCAGAGGTGCAGAGACAAAAGATGACCTTGGCTTCTAGAAAAGAATGACAACAACACATTCCACAATTCTACTCCTTTCTATCCCCCTCCAAACTACTACACTAATGAAGCAGCATAGTGAAATAATAGAGAGTGTGGCAGGCCAAAGATCCTAAAAAAGGAATATGACTGCAGGCCTGACAGGATGATTGTAAGTCAAGGACTACCTGTACTTTCTTCATGGAAGATCTATAAAAGAACAAAATTTCCTCCCCGAAATTGGAGTATGTTTGATTTAGTGGCAGACAGCCTTTCCCTGTCATCTCTCTTCCGAAGAAAATTGGGAAGAATTTTTGACATTAGCTTTTTCTCTTAGAGAAGACCAAAGTCTCCTTTTGAATTAGAAGAGGGAGAAAGTCCACATCTATTGGCCTCTGGAGGAGCTGGAGTACTTTTTATCTTTCTGTGGAATGTATGTATATGTATATGTGTGTATGTGTGTATGTATGTATGTGTGCGTGTATGTATATATGTATGTATGTATGCGTATGTATATATGTACATATTATATAATATACATATATATAAATATATATATATTACAATTTGCATATTTGTTTATTTCTGACCTTGTTTTTTTAAGTTTTCTTCATTTTAAATAATTTATTGCCTACTGGCAGATAGAGGACTCAGGAAACACAACGAGAAAAGGAAATCTGGAAATATTCAAAATAAAGTTGAGCACAACTGAGGCCACATTTCTGTTGCTAAATGAGATAGTTGTTAAATAAGCTTTGTCCCATTTTGCAACCTTTCTTTCCACAGTTGTTAAGTGAATCACTGCAGTTGTTAAGTTTGTAACATGGTTGTTAAATGAATCTGGCTTCCCCATTGACTTTGCTTGTCAGAAGGTGATCACGTGGCCCTGGACAGCGCAACCATCATAAATATGAATAAATAAATATGAACCAGTTGACAAGCATATGAATTCTGATCAGGTGAACATGGAGATGCTGCAACAAGATGCTGCACTTTTTTCAGTGCTGTTGTTAACAAAAGTCACTAAAGCATTAACTGTAACCTGGTGTGGAACTTGAGTTGACACTCCCATCATTTTTTTTAATTAGTTCATTTATTCAATTTGTATGGCCACTCATCTCAACCAGTGAAGAAGCTTAAAATAAATTCCAATCACCAGTACCAAAATTAAAATACGCAGCAGATGAGGAAGGAGTCTCTGGTTGTTTTTTTTACTATTGTGTATTTATTCTTCGAGTTTATACAGCCGACCATCCAGACAATATCCATGGCATTTTGCTTTTAAGCAATGTTTATCAACCAAGAATCCAATTTTTGTTTGTTCAGGTTCTGTTCATACCTTCTTGCCTGTGTGTGTGTATGGGGGGCGGGGAGGATGAACTTTGATTTGAGTTTGGCTTTCTTTCTTTTCAATTTAGAGTAAGTTTCAGCTTGACATCTTCCTTGTTGGAAAATCTTCAGGAACTTGCTCTGGGGGGAATGAATCAAAGCCAACAACAGGCTAATGAGGCAAAGCTTTAAAGGTTCAGCTGAGGGACATTTAAAAAGTACACAAAGAGGAAATGAGCCCAAACATAATATTGCCTATGTGTCACAGGATGCAGAGAAAAAGCAAGATCACGCTTCCCACCAAAAAGCCCATTTGGGGACAAAGTCACACTAACAGTTTAATTCCTGACAATTTCCTGTTTTAGCTTTTTTTCTATTGGCCTCTGCACCACAATGCCCATCATTCTCGGATGCCTCATCAAATTAGAAAATGCCAAATGGGATACTATCTAGATTTTTTTAAAAAAAATCTGAGCAACAACCTCTCTTGGATCAGAATGCAAGTCTTCTGGGACTCTGCCTTTTCCACTGCAGTTCCAATCTTAAATGTTATGAGATAGATACATAGAGGTAGTCTACCACAATTGGGACTGCAAATTTCCATTGGTAAGCAAGGCTTAAGTCGCGCCCAATTTTTGACATTTTTTTTGCCACAGTTAAGTGAATCACTGCAGTTGTTAACTGAATCATATGGTCATTAAGTGAACCCCCTCCCCCTCCCTCCATTGACTTTGCTTCTCAGAAGCTGGCTGGGAAGTTCACGAATGGCAATCGCATGATCCTGGAATGCTGCAACTGTTGTAAAGAGATACCAGTTGCCAAGAGCTTTCTTATCAGCTTGGTATCTTTATCAGTTGCTAAGCTGAATTTTGACGTTGCGACCACAAGGATGTTGCAACAGTCATAAGTGTGAGAACCACTTGTAAGTCACTTTTGTCAGAGCTGTTGCAACTTCAAATGATTGCTAAACAAAACATTCTAACTGAGGACTACCTGTACAGGTAATTTATATCCATATATAGAATAGAATAGAATAGAATAGAATAGAATAGAATAGAATAGAATAGAATAGCTTATTGGCCAAGTACGATTGGACACACAAGGAATTTTCTTTGGTGCATAAGCTCTCAGTGTACATAAAAGGGGGGAAATACATTCATCAAGAATCATAAAAAAACAATACTTAATGATAGTCATAGGTTAATAATAAGCAATTAAATTATACCAGGAAACAAATAAAACAATATAAAATCATAAAGATACAAGCAACATGGTTATAGTCATAAGTGGGAGGAGATAGGTAATAAGAAAGATGAGAAGAATAATAGTAATACAGTCTTAGTAATAATTTGAGAGTGTTGTGGGAATTAATTGTTAAGCAGAGTGATGGCATTCGGGGAAAAACTGTCCTTATGTCTAGTTGTTCTGGTGTGCAAGGCCCTATAGCATCATTTTGAGGGTAGAAGTTGAAACAATTTATGTCCAGGGTGTAAGGAGTCTGTAGATATTTCCACAGCCCTCTTTTTGGCTCGTGCAGCGTACAGGTACTCAGTGGAAGGCAGGTTGGTAGCAATTGTTTTTTCTGCAGTTCTAATTATCCGTTGAAGTCTGTGCCTGTCTTGTTTGGTCGCAGAGCCAAACCAGACGGTTATCGAGATGCAGATGACAAACTCAATAATTCCTCTGTAGAACTGAATCAGCAGCTCCTGGGCAGTTTGAGCTGTTGTATCATATGCAAACTTCAGTACTTTAACAGAGGGATCTTTTGAGATGCAGATATTGGTGTATAGAGGGAAGAGAAGTGGAGAGAGCATATAGCCCTGGGGTGCGGTAGGGGGCTCCGGTGCTAATTGTACAGGTATTTGATGTGGTTTTGCCTAGCTTCCCCTGCTGCTTCCTATCTGTTAGGAAGCTTATGATCCATTTACAAGTCAGGTGATCGGGAACAGCTATCTGGTTTGGTTTAGTTAGAAGAATATCTGGAATCATGGTATTGAATGGTGACCTGAAGCCTACAAAGAGGACCCTTGCATAGGTCTTTGGAGAGTCAAGATGTTGTAAGATGTAATGCAGGGTCATATTAGCATAATCTATCGATTTATCTGCTTGGTAGGCAAATTGCAAGGGGTCTAACAGCAGATCCTTGATGGCTTTTAGATGAGCCAGCACTAGGTTTCAAAGATTTTCATAACTACAGATATTAAGAGCAATCAATCTGAAGTCATTCAGTTCCTTGATGGAGGGTTTCTTCGGCACTGGGATGATAGTAGAGCGTTTGGAGCAAGAAGAAACATAGCATATCTCTAGTGATTGATTAAAGATGCGGGTGAAGATGGGGGGGGGCAATTGGTCAGCACAAGCTTTTAATCAAGAAGGAGTTATCTTGTCTGGGCCTAGTGCTTTTCCTGGCTTTTGTCTGTGAAATAGACCTTGCACTTCATTTTCTGTAATCATCAGAGGTGGTGGGCCTAATGGGATGGGCAATCAGCTGTAGGAGGCTTGACTATCGTTGGTGTGTCTGAGATGGAGATTGTGGAGATGGGTGGCAGCGGTTTTCTCTCAAACCTAAAATAAAATACATCCAGGTCATCTTCCAGTGGTTGATTTTCCTTCAGCATGGAAGGAGGCTTGCTGCAACCGGTGATATTTTTAAGAGTTTTCCACATGTTTGCTGGTTTATTTGTTGAGAGTTGATTCCTTAGCTTTTCAGAGTAGCTTCTCTTTCTTGCTCTCATCTCCCTTGTTAATACGTTTCTGGCCTGATTGTACAGCATTCTATCCTCTTTTCTGTAGGCTTCCTCTCTGGTACGACGTAGCTGCTTAATTTTACCTGTGAACCAAGGTTTATTGTTACTTTATATTCTTAGGTTTCTGGTCGGCACACATAGATTTTCACAAAAACTGACATATGATGTTACACTATCTGTAAGTTCATCCAAGTCTGCAGAGGTATCTTCAAAAACATTTCAATCAATGCAGTCAAGGCAAGCCTGTAGCTTTAGCTTTGCTGCCTCAATCCAAGTCCTCACTGATTTAAATATTAGTTTAATAGTTTTAAGTCTTTGTCTGTAAGCAGGTACAAGGTGAATCATGCAATGATCAGAGTGTCCCACAGTTGCTCGTGGTAAAGACCGATAAGCATCTTTTAATGTTGTGTAGCAACATTAAAAGATGTCTATAGTATTCTTGCCTCTAGTGAGACAATGGACATGCTGAAAATATTTTGGTAGTTCTTTCCTTAAGTTAGATTTGCTGAAATCTCCTAAAGCAATCAGAAGTGAATCTGGGTATTTAACTTCAACCCACATAATCTAGTCAGCTAGCATTCATAATGCATTGTTTACACAACCTTTTGGAGAAACATACACAGCAATTAGGCGAAACGAGGAGAATTCTCGTGGAGAATAAAATGGTTTGCAATTGATAATTAATGTCTCTGAGGCCACATCACAGAATTTCTTTAGTATAGTTATATTTCGGGACCAGCGCCTGTTGATATATAAACATAAGCCCCCTCCCTTCTTTTTACCTGATGTTTCTGCAATTCTGTTTGTATCTGAAACCTTGGGATGGGCAGGCTGCTATCATCAATTGACTTATTTAGCCAGGTTTCAGTGAAGCAGAGAGCTTCTGAGTTGTAAAAATCAGAATTGCATCTATTTAAAAGAAGTATTTCATCCATCTTATTAGCGAGTGACCATAAATTAGTCAAAAAGAGTGAAGGGAGAGGAGGTTTTATCCCACCTTTCCTTATACATATATACACAATTCAAAGCAGTTAGCATAGTAATACAAAGGCACATTGATATCCTCCTATTTTCCTCACAACAACAACCTTGTGACATGGGTTGGGCTGAGAGAGAGATTAATGGCCCAAAATCACCCAGTCAGCTTTCATGGCTAAAGTGAGGCTAGAACTCACAGTCTCCTTTTCTTTAGTCTAGGTCAGCAAACTGTGGCTCTGGAGCCGTATGTGGCTCTTTCCT
Organism: Thamnophis sirtalis; assembly: GCF_051295495.1. Lineage (NCBI taxonomy): Eukaryota > Metazoa > Chordata > Lepidosauria > Squamata > Natricidae > Thamnophis > Thamnophis sirtalis. The sequence continues at coordinate 118,451,464 of NW_028261384.1, forward strand.
CCCTCTGCTGCGGCTCCATCACCTCTCTGTGCCACAATTTTGAGAGGAGCTTCCGGGGATGGGGGAGAAAGAAGCACAGTGTGCCAGGAGAAGACTCTATGGCAAGGGGAGGGTTTTCCAGTTGTCTCCACAATTGTTAGGGCTTTCGGTTATGACAGGTAGAGGAAAAAGTACACCGTGCTAGGAGGAGACTCTATGGTGGGGGAACTGAACTTCCAGACAGTTCCAGAATTGAACAGGGGGCTTCCGGTTAGGACCTTTGTGGCTCCCGGTGTTTTCTTTTCTGTGGGAAATGGGTCAAAATGGCTCTTTGAGTGTTTAAGTTTGCCGTCCCCTGGTCTAGGTCAACACCTTAACCACTGTACCAAATTAGAAATAGATTATCCATTTAAAAAAAATATTGCCATTTTTAAAAAATGGGATTTGTTCATCGTTTGTTTTTGCTGTTGTTGCTGTAAATGTTCTGTGTAGTTTTTTAAAAAGTAAATAAAATATTTTTCTAAATGAAGTGTAATATATTAGGATTTCACCTACTACTACTCCCCCTCCAATCTCTTTCAGTTGCATCTTATATACATTTATTCTTTTTACTTTCTCCAGCAAGGAACGTCACTGAAAACAACTGTCCTTCACGGAAAAAGAATTTTGCAGTGCGTACAGGACATGTTTGTCAGAGAAGCTGTGAACGCCGCCAATGTTCAAAAACCAGAAAGTGTGCATGTGACGATAAATGTGGACTCAGTTGCATTTCTCCAGGTAGGCACATAATGATATTACTTTTAGGACCTCAGAATTCTGGAATAGTTTGCAGCAGTATTTCTCAAACTTAACAATTATAAGATGTGTTGGCTTCAACTCCCAGGATTCTCCAGCCATCCATGAATTCTGGGAGTTGAAGTCTAGACATCTTAAAGTCACTTTAGCCTGGAACACTGCAACCACTGAAAAATCCGCTTCAGTTGACAAACGCCCAAATTTTTATCACATGGCCATGAGAATGTTGCAAAGGTCATAAGTGTGAGGACCAGTCACAAGCAATAGTACTTCAGTTTTATATACCGCTCCATAGTGCTTTACAGCTCTCTCTTGAGAATTTTACAATGTCAGCATATTTCTCCCAACAATCTGTGTCCTCATTTTACCACCTTGGAAGGCTGGAAGGCTGAGTCAACTTTGAGCCTGTCATCAGTCACTTGTTTCAGTTGTAACTTCAGATCGTCGCTAAACAAATGGTTGTAAGTCGAGGACTAACTGTATTCCTTCAGCAATCTTGTTGGAAGATGGCTCGGAAGGTTGCAAATGGCAATCACATGATTCCAGGACATTGCAATTGTTCAAAAATACATGAGGGCTGCTATGCAATTTTGCTCATATGGCCACAATTCACTTTTTTTAGTTCCATTGTAACTTTGAATAGTCATTAAAAAATGGTTGTAAGTAAAGGATTATCTGCCTCTGAGAGGAGGGCAGGACACCCTGCCAAAGTAAAAGCACTTCCGTGTTTCCTTTCATTACATCTTGCCTCTTATCTTACTAGGAATCTTCCATGTTTACCTTTCAAAGAAACCAGTAAGCAACTATTAGATTGGGGCGGACGACTGTGGCCACTTTACGACCTGTGGATTTCAACTCCCAGAATACCTTGGAGGCTCAGGAATTCTGGGAGTTGAATCCTCAGGTCATAAAGTGGCCATAGTAGCTCACCCCACCCATCCTCGGTGGTCTCAGTGATTATATCCTTCCTAATTGTGCCCATGTTGTTAAGTCCTCGACTTGCAACCAGTCCTAAGTCCTCGACTTACGACCGGACGGAGGTCCTCGACTTACAATTGACAGCGGGCAACTGCTCAGCCACGCCTGATTGGCTAAGGCGCGGCTGGCTGAGTGCGGGCTGTTTGCACCTTTTTCATTGGTCGCCCTGCTTGACAGCTCGTGCATAAATAGCTGTCAAGCAGGCCGAGGTGCTGATCTCTGTACATAGTTATTCTAGATGCTGTTCCGTTGCAATAAAAGCCGTTCTACTTACCTCAGCCATTCCACGTCTCTTCAGTCAGTCCAGTCTCCAATACATGTCATTCTTTCTGTGTTCATCCAAGCGTTAAGATGTCCCTGGCCTGTGACAGTTGATAATGCCGAGACACACTTGGCCCAGGAATCCCATGGTTTTGGAGACTTCATGACAGTGACCTGCCAATCTGGATATAGACTACCGGATGGACAAGAAATGGCAGCCAGCCGTTGTCAAGGAGACGGAAAGTGGAGTGTCACTGCACGCTGTAAAGGTACTATTTCCTAATTATTAATAATTACCCAGTGCCACCAATCCGATGGTTGTCTCTTGCCTAAAAATCTTTATCCAATCCAAAGCCATTTTGGATCAGCTCTTTGAAATGATCCTGACCAGGAAACCAAATGCTGATACTAATTTTATTACAAGGTAGCAGGAACAAAATCTCGCAAGTCTGAATTGTGTCTTTTCTCTCCCTGCTTTTACATTCAAGGAAAATAGGAAGAGTCAAGTCTGACCCGCTTTGCAAATTAAATTTCTGCTTTGGACTCAAGATTTCTCTTATCTGTCTGTTGTCTTGGTTGCTATTCCTCAAGGTGATTTTCACAGCCCATGGCATTACACCAATACCTTCATCAAAAGGCTAATTAATGGTTGACCTAACTGACTTTACATATCCTTGACCTGGAGTATGTGCTCTTCTTTTCCAGAAGTTTTTAGTTTTGCAAATGTTTGCAAACCTCCCCCTGAAATTGAAAATGGAGACCACGAAAATGGTCCTTATACCATAGGAAAGGAAGTGCTGTATACATGCAAATCTGGGTGAGTTTAAGACTCTATTTCTTCAGTGAGGGATATTCTAAAATTCTAAGCAACACACGTGCTACATCTCCTATCTCAGTGTTTTGCAACCTCAGCAACTTTTAAGATGTTCGGACTTCAACTCTCAGAATTCCCCAGCCAGCATGCTGGCTAAGGAATTCTGGAAGTTGAAGTCCGTACATCTTAAAAATTGCTGAGTATTGAGAAACACTGTCTAACTAATAGACTTACTTAGGAACAACAAAGCATTTGTAGCTTTTACATTAGCATACCAATGAAGTTGGACTCTTCTCTTCACCATCTCAACCAATGTACATGTCCTTTTTCAACTTGCAGGAAGATCCTGGACATCCCATATGCAAATAGAAATAATGATTGCTCAGTTTCAGTTTCTAGATATGAATTTCTAACATTCCTTTGAGAATTCCCACATACCATAGAATTAACTTCAGAATATGAAATCTTAGTCTTTGTGGTTCTTGGTTGTTTACATGACTACCTTTCCAGGAAAGCACTACAGGTAGTCCTTGACTTATGACCACAGTTGAGCCTGAAGTTTCTGTTACTAAGTGAAGCAGTTAAATGAGTTTTGCCTCAGTAAGCCTCACAACTCAGTAAGGCTCACTACTGTGGGCCTACATTTTGCCACAGTTGGTAAGCAGATCACTGCGGTTGTTAAGTGAATCATGTGGTCTTTGAGCTCATCTGGTTCCTCCCATTGAGCTTGCTTGTCAGAACCCAGTTGAGAAGGTCGCAAATGGTGATCATGTGACCCTGGGACAGTGCAACTGTCATAAATACATGCCAGTTGCCAAGCACCTGAATTTTGACCAACTGACCTTGTTGATGCTGCAGTGGTCATAATTTTATTCATGCACCACCAATCTCCCCTGGAGTGTGACTCTGGGCAGCTTACTAGTTACAAAACAGGTAAAAAAATAATTAAAATAATAAAACATTAAAAACTATACAGGTTAAAATATTAAGTAAGCATGAGAACTGGTCATAAATCTTTTTTTTTTTTCAGTGTCATTGTACCTTTGAATCATCACTAAAGGGATCATAGTAAATAGTGGACTACCTGTATTTGAAAGTATGAATGAGCATTCCTTAATATTGCCATCTTTCTCTCCCTCCACTGTTGCTATATAGATATTGGTTGCAAGGATCCAATTCACTCCGATGCCAAGAAAATGAGGAATGGTCAGACAATGCTCCAACTTGCCATCGTAAGTAGTCCAGACACAATAGAGGAAGATAATTATAACTTCTCTCAGGTTTCTTAAATGTGGTCAGGTAGAAATATTCTATTCCATAGCCATAGTAGTAATATGTCCACACAATAAACTTTACATAAAGGTGACCAAGAATATACACCAGGATCGACCACTTGTAAACCAAAACATAACACTTGTCAACATTTGCCTCTTTCTGTCCATACTGAGAGATCTATCTATTCATATCTATTCATATATTCATTATAAGTTCTGTGGTAGTGCCATGGTTAGAATGCAATATTGCAGGCTAACTCTGCCCACTGCCAGGAGTTCGATCCAGGCCAGTTCAAGGTTGACTCAGCCTTCCATCCTTCCGAGGTTGGTAAAATGAGGAGACAGATTATTGAGGGCAATGTGCTGGCATTTGTGAACTGCTCAGAGAGTGCTGTAAAGCACAATGAAGAGGTCTATATAACTTTTTTTTAAATATATTTTAATTGTTTTTTACATTTAAAAGAGTGCAGCACCGCGAAGTCATAGTGACCATACAATCACATTATATACAGATAATCTCATCCAATAACTGTTAGCCAACTTAATACATTATGTGACCTTCTATCCAATCACATTATTTACAATTTTTTCCAGACTTGTCACCTTGTCTTATAACAATAATAAAATCAGTTCCAAACTTCAAAATATTCTGAGTTCCCTTTATCTTTTAGTTCAAGGGTGAGCCTATTTGGAGAGGTGGGTCTTTACTTCACTAAGACACGACATGCAATCTTGGGGCTCCAGGATTGCTGTCAATATCTCTGTTGCTGGACGGTCCTTTTTGGATTTAAACTGTTCCGAAGGAACGGTGATAGTGAAAGGCATGTCCTGCTGATCTCAGGGGCATCACTGTCAGCCTCTGTTTCACTATTTGCTTTTGACTGCCATTGAAATGGGGGGAGGGCTGGTATTTGGGAGGGGAAGTTTAAGTACAGGAGAGATTGTAAAAAGGGAGTTTTGGTCTCACCGTCTACTGCGCATGCTGGAGACTAGTGCTTGGTGTTGGTCAAGGCCAACTGTCCCGCATACCAACCTGATGATGCTCCTTGAAGATGGAACTCACATGACACTTAAGGGATTTGCAGATTGGACAGTGGGATGAGGGTTACCAGGGGGAGGGGATTAGTCACATATTGATATGTATGATTTCACACGCTTTTGCCTCAGATCTCGCTTTGCTTAGCTGCTATCTTTTCATAACCAGTAAACGTCCTCTTAATTCTGCAAAATGGAGTTAAGTGGTTTCTTTCTTGGTTGCTGAGGGAGGCTGACTTGACAATCGCAAAACCCCTGATTGATCCAGGAAAAAGCTCTTTTTGCCGGCTACAAGAGAAGTAGCCAATATGGCTGCAGAAGGTTGGGACAAGCCCCTGAAATGGAAGCAGTAAGGAGAGAGAGTGTCGAAATGGTAAGAAAAATCTTTATTATTAGAAAAGAGAAAATCCAAAAGACTCAGAGTTAAAATGAAACTGAAGACAGAAGGAAATAAGCAGCAAATTTACCATGGTTTAAAACTATCATGTTATCTTTTTCACTTTAAATTTGTTTGTTTTTTATGGACGGACTTTTTACAAATGCCTCTTACTTTTAAACTGGACTGGTCTTTTTTTCCCCCTTCTTCCTGTATACTTTTCCCATTTTTTGTGGTTGTGGATTAAAAGCCTCTTTCCTCGCAAGGCTCATCTGGATTGTAATCTTTAAACATTTTTTTTCTCTTTCTGGAGAAAAACTCTTTTTGGAGTGCAGAGCTTAGAAGAGAGACAAAAACAGCAGGAAAAGATGTAACACTGCCATCTAGTGGCTAGAGGCTTGGCAACATCTGATATTACAAAGCTATCGGCATTATCTACTGAAAGGGTCAGTGGAAAAAACTTCACTGAATTTGTTTGAAACCTAGCAAAGGCCTTGGATGTTTTTAGTGGCAGTGTTTATAACTTGGAAAAATGGTACAATATGAAGAAGAAAAGGAATTAACATTGCAAAAAAATTATGTTAGAAATTCAAAAACTCTTAATAACTACAGAGAGAATTGAAATGAGACTTGAATTTATAGATCAAAACACAAAATATCAAAATACAGAAAGTACGGAGGGAAGAGTTGAGAATACTTATAAAACAACGATGAAATTTGAGGACAGAGTTCAAAAAATTACAGAGACTTATGAAAGTGATAAGAAAATTGTTGACTGATAGCAAATCAAGTACGGAAGGAAATGATAAGTGCGAAATACGGAAAGGAGAGATCAATGAACTGGAACTCTATCTCAGATGTCAAAACATAGATGAAGAAAGGGGAGAAAATTTGGCAGAAACAATGAGAGTAATTTTGGCAGAAGCACCAGTGATAACAAAAGTCAAGCAGATGAAAGGATCAGATGGAGGGTTTCAAATTCTTATAAGATATCCAATGAACAACAAGTTGTCAAGAGAAGTCCACATAAGACCTATCAAGAAAACACTTAGAATACAGATTCTACAAATGGCAAGAGATATTGGACTGCACTATTTCTGGAAGGATACAGGATGATGAAATGAAATGTTACAATAAATTTTAGTTAAATGTAGTTAAACTTTGGGTACTATGTATAAGATAAAATAATAATAGCTATAGTCAAATAAATGATTAATAATGATAATGAAGCATTTATATATTGATAATTTGAAATTTTGTATAAACTGTAAGTGAGGATAATGGAGATGATGTTGAAAAGCCTTTTTATAAAAGATAAATAATTCTATATAGAATAGAATATAAAGATGTAATATCATTGCATAATTTCAGGATGATGTAATGAAGTGCCATAATATAAATTTACTTCAAATTTAATATGCTTCATATAAAAAGGATGTAATAATAGCTATGCTTAATGCATGTTTAATAATTATAATAATTTGCATAAATGTATCTTAGATTGATGATACTAATAATGGAAAAAACATGGAATTAAAAATTATTAGAGAATGTTATTAATGCTAAAATAATAGAATGATTTAGAGTAGGATACAAAAAAAATCTTTATTATTGGATATATTTGAGTAACAATATGTGATTTTTGATAAAGCTCAAGTGATGACTATGGAAAGGATGCAGAAAGATCTTATAACCAATCAACACACTATGTAGTTGAAGAGGTTTTTATGTTATATGTTTTGTGTGTTTATGTTTGTTTGAAAATAAAAATTTTATTTAAAAAAGGGTGAGCCTATCTGCTTCCACACAGGCCAAAATTTTCCTAAATATATCTAACTCTGAAGGTATATTTTCTTTTTTCAAATACTGCGCATTAAGTTATAAGTGCCACAGTTAGTACATGTATAATTAGATAAAGCACATCTTTCTTATACACCTCTGATATTATGCTTAGGAGAAAAAATTCTGGTTTGATCAAAATCTGATCTCCCACCATTTGTTCCAATCATGATTGTATCATTTTCCAGTATCTTTTTGCCTCATTGCATGACCACCACATATGATAAAAGATGCCTGGTGTATTATTATTATTTTTGCACTTCCAACAATTTGGGGCCAAATTTTTAAACATTTTGGAGAACCGTGCTGGGGGAAGAGGTCTATATAACTCTTAAGTGCTTTTGCTATTGCTATTATCCTTTTAACCATTAAGCCATAACTCCCTTCTACGTATCTTTCCATCTAAATAAACATTTTATAGATCATTCCATACATCCAGGTAAGCTCTCTTCCATTGACCTTTAATTAATCCATCCATTTAATTTGCAGACTTATCTAAGACTTCCTTTTTCTCTCACCAGCTGTTACCTGTTCCCGACCACCTGACATTGCACAGGCAACACTGGTGGCTGTGCACCAATCTGAATACCCTGTAGGAACTGTTATCTATTACTTATGTCAGAAGGACTTCTTCCTGGATGGTTCTAACAGAGTCATCTGCCTGAAAAATGGAAGCTGGTCCCAACTGCCTTACTGTAGAGGTATTTTCCTTTTCCATCCCCTTCCATTCCTGTTATATAGAATATTTTATCAACCTCCCATTAAATTCCTCCTCCAAGTTCTGTTTGCCCTTCCAGATGACACCTTTACTTCTTTATTTTCCATTCTAGCTCGCTGTCCCATCATTGCCCAAAGGAGCCGGATGATCTACCATGGACAAAAGGTTTGGGCCTATGAGATCCCAAAGGGTTTTATTCACCATGGTGAAACTGTCACGTTTTTCTGCCGAAGTCAGAATAAGACCTGCAATTTTGAAGCTGAAAGCCGCTGTTTTGATGGTGTATTGAAGATACCTGATTGCTATGATGGTGAGGAGTAAAAATAAGATGCATTGCAGATCAACATGGTACATTCAGATGACTATATCACGATCTCTTGACTTCATTTGGATATTTGAGAAAGAATGGAAGGGAAAGGAACAGAAGAGAATAGAATGGAGGTAGTCCTCGAGTTACGACAACAATTGGGCCCAAAATTTCTGCTGCTAATTGAGCCATTTGTTAAGTGAATTTTCCCCCATTTTTGCAACCTTTCTTGCCATAGTAATTAAGTATATTTAACAGTCGTAAGTGTAAAAAACTGTCATAACTCGCTTTTTCAGTGCTGTTGTAAGTTTGAATGGCCACTAAATTAATTGTCGAGGACCACCTTTAAAAAACGGGGTGCGGTGGCTCATGGCTGAGATGCTGAGCTTGTTGATTGAAAGGTCGGCAGTTTGGCGTTTCGAATCCCTAGAGCCACGTAACGGAGTGAGCTCCAGTTATTTGTCCCAGCTTCTGCCAACCTAGCCGTTCGAAAGCATTTAAAAATGCAAGTAGAAAAATAGGAATCACCTTTGGTGGGAAGGAAAGTAACGGTGTTCCATGAGCCTTTGGCATTTAGTCATGCCGGCCACATGACCACGGAGACATTTTCTGACAGCACTTGCTCTTCGGCTTTGAAATGGAGATGAGCACTGCCCCCTGGAGTCAGGAACGACTAGCACATATGTGTGAGGGGAACCGTTACTGCTACCTATAAAAATGGAATGGAATGAATGGAGGGGAGAAGAGGGGAGGGGGAAGAGGAGAGAATCATTTATTATTTATTATGGTTCATTGCACAATCAGCCAGATGTTTATAGACTGGATTTGCCATTTTTATCCACCTATCAAGTCCTTTCCAAGGATTGGGGACAGGCACATATAGAAGTATATGGAAGATATAGTATTAATTATTTATTGTTATTATTATTTTGGGTTGTCAACCAGATGTTCAGATTGTATTTATTGTTATTTATTAAAAAATAATCAGTGGATGCTAGTTTGGGCATTGTGGAAGTTGAAGTCCATACATCTTAAAGTTGCAAAGGTTGAGAAACAGCTAGAGTTTAAATTTAAACCAATTTAAAGATGTAACTTCCAATTCTTGTCTAGTTCCTCATCCTAACAAAGATAAGAGGCACGAAAAGCACATGGTTGCAAACAGCAAATTTGTGCCATCTGCACAAAAAAAATCCTTGTTTGCATAATTAATTGCAGTAACTATTTGGTGGTTTGTGCTCTAGAAATGTTTGTTTCTCTCAAAGAATTTGAATTGAGAAGTGTGTTAACCAAATATTTAACTTTTTATTTCACACATTCTTCTACCTTCCCTAAAGATATACAGTATATATCAAACTATATTTGAGGGAAAGGGTCTCTATACTTACATGTGTATTTAGATAAAGTTCCTACTTGCCTTTCAACCACTTCTTTTGATAATTTCTCCTTTCTCCTTCTTCTTCCAGAGCCAACATACTTGCAATACCATCTCTTCCCCAAAAGAGTTGTGTCCGAAATCCGTGCTTGTTGAACATCTGACCTCATTACTTCAGCAATGAGATCTGTCTCCTTCTCCTTGTTCAAGCTTGCGAGGCATCCTGGAAGTCCAAGGGGAGAAATGGAAATGAGAAGATTAATACTAAGAAAAGATGTCAACCAAAGGGAAAAGAGAAGGCGGGGCTGTTGTATTGAAATGCTACAGCTGGCATTCTTCACAATCAATAGTTAGGTGTATATTTTATTTATTTTTGTCTGTTATTCACTAAGTGAGCATCAAGATTCTTGCAGGCCATCCCAAACCACAACTCAATTTCTCCTGTATTTTTTTTCAAAAATATTTCTTCCACAAATCATATGGTTAAACTCATCCAAACTATCCTCTAAATAGAGAGGATTTTAAACATGAGGGAAGTTTCATTTAGAGCCTACAACAAGTAAAAACACATATCATTGTAATCCTATGGGAATTAATCCGCAATATTCCTTTATCCAGTTTGATTTAGGGGTTAAGGACTAGGATAGAAATCCGGAGACTGTGAGTTCTAGTCCCACCTTAGGTATGAAAGCCAGCTGGGTGACTTTGGGCCAATCATCAGGAAACTGTGAGTTCTAATCCCGCTTTAGGCATGAAAGCTGGTTGGGGAATTTTGGGCCAATTACCGGGGAGTGTAAGTTCTAGTCCTGCCTTAGGCATGGAACTGACTGGATGACTTTGGGCTAATCACTAGGAGGTCCTGCATTCTAGTCCCACCCTAGGCATGAAAGCCAGCTGGATGAGGTAGCCTCTCTCTCTCAGCCCAACTCACATCACAGTGGGGTTATTGTGGGGAAAATAGGAGGAAGAAGGAGTATTAAATATGTTCGCATATTTGAGTTGTTTATTTAAAAAATAATAAAGGTGGGAATTTAAATAAAATTAAATAAACCATAGTAGATTGAGAGAATGCCTTGGGAAACAATGCTAAAAACTATTTGCTAAGAGCTGTAGTGGAAGCTAAATAAATTTGAACCATGAAGTCCCTGGCTAGCCATTTTTACTTTTTGGAAGTGTGCTACCACAGCACCCTTTAGACTTAGAAAATATTCCTCTTGGGCACAAGGGACTGCAGCAAGCAAATAAAAAAAGGAACAGACTGATTGCAGTTGAATTCATTATTGAACACTGAGTTCAGTAAACCCAAATGAACTCAGAGAAATGCGTAAGAGCAGACAAAACAAAAAACATGACCCCAGATTAGGGATCCTATAGCAAACAAGCTGGAGCCAATTTCCATACCATGCTGATAAAATATTTATCCTTAATTCCCAAAGCCTATGACTGTATACAATACTCACATATCCCAGTGAGGGAATGGAAAAGTTATGGCAGAATGGTATTAATAGAAGAGAAAATTTGTAGCTTAGAAGTGAACCGTAGAGTCCTTGGTATTTTCTGAGCTGGGCTGTTTCCTTGCAGGCGTTTCATTTCCTGACTAGGTAACATCATCAATAGTATAAATACCAGACTGGTATAGTTCCCACTAGCTAAGCATGATCAGGATCCTGAGGTCCAAACAGAACAATAGGATGATGAAAAGAAAGTAACTGAAGAATGATCCTAGGATAAGAATGATATGAAAATATTTTCCTGTACACTTATGTAGATTGATTTATATACAATAAACAGAATTTGTTATATAAAAACGTGACCTTGTGCTTCAAAACTGGGACGGGCCTCTGAGGTGAAGCTGGCTTCATTGATTTATTAGAACATACTCTGCATTGTTGTGTATATTTATGAGGTAAATTCACATCCCTACACACATACACACACACACACACACACACACACCAGTAAATACTATGTCATTCTTCCCATTTTATTCCCCAATTGAGTGAAGTAGATTATACTGGAAGGTTTGGGATTTCCCAAAATGGAGAGTTTGCCGATTTTTATTTTTTGACTGGTTGTTCCTTAACACAAGATAACCTGCCCTCTAAAAAACCTCTACCTGCTAATATAACTTATTAGGTTGGTATCCTGAAATGTGTCTCCTGTGCTACCTATAATTTTTTTCCCCTGAAAAGTGGGAGAATTGCACCATTGACATTGACAAATTCACCGCCAGTCAATTGCAAAAGGCACCTTTTCTTGGAACAGTTTACATCCTGCGATGGCACCTGTAACACCCTTAAACCAACATCTGCCCACCTAATGTCTTTAGGGAGCTTGATAGGTGGATAAAAATGCCAAATCTATTCTGAACATCTGCCTGACAGCGATGAATCATAATAATAAAGGAGGCACTTACATCAACCCACTGATAATTTCCCCATTCTGATGCGTGAAAAAGTGACAATACCCTCCTATGCAGACCATTACCACTGCTAGATTAGGTCATGGCTCTCTAATCTTGGCAACTTTAAGACCTGTGGACATTCAACTTCTAGAATTCCTCAGCTAGCCACGGCTGGCTAAGGAATTCTGGAATTGAAGTCCACAAATCTAAAAGTTGCCACGTTTGGAGACCCCTGGGTTAGTTCAATGAGCTTCCTACGGGAGGAGTTTGGGTCACCCTGGAAAATACTGGCTGGTCCTCATCCTACCTATCCAAACATATCTTGCCAGGTGTTCACCAGACACCAGACACCCCTCCGTCAGCAGTATCAATTGGACTGGCTGCCAACCTCCTGCTTTTCAGGGAATTCCACTACTTATCAAAAAGCTAATATTGCAAACTTGGAACGACACGGTGCTCTAGAACACATTGTTGAATTAAGAGAAGATGGTGCCAGGAGAATATTCTGTGTAATGCTGTTTCTATGTTTGTTTGGTTTTTTCCCCCTTGTTTTATTTGATTTTAACTGTTGGCCATCAAGAATCATGTTTGGGAAATGGATGACCAATACTGTATGTTTATTAAATTGGAGAATGGAATCAGATTGTTTAGTCCAAATTATTTCTAACAGAATCATACTGAATTTCTGACTCTCGCTAAGGGTTTGAACTTTGGTCCTTTTGCCTGCAAAGCGTCTATTTTACTACATGCTTAAGTTTTCCACTCGTAGCACTATAACATACCAGCTATAAAGTTCATTCCATAGAAACACAGCAGACTGAAAGGTCCATCAAGCAGCTGAATACTGGAAACAGGTAGTCCTCTACTTACGTCCACAGTTAGGAACAAAATTTCCATTTTTAAGCCACGTACTTACTATATAAGTCATACCCATTTTTTAATGCCATGATTTTTAAGCAAACCCCTGCAGTTCTTAAGTGAATCATATGATAATTAAGCAAATCCCACTTCCCATTAACTTTGTTTATCGGAAGTCGGCTTGTGAGAAGGTCACAAATTGTGATCACACGAACCTGGGAGCAGTGGTGGGATTCAAAAATTTTACTACCTGTTCTGTGGGTGTGGCTTGGTGGGCATGGCAGAGGGAAGGATACTATAAAATCTACATTCCCTCTACACTCCAGGGGAAGGATACTGTAAAATCCCCATTTCCTCCCAATCAGCTGGGACTCAGGAGGCAGGGAATCGATGGGGGCGGGGCCAGTCAGAGGTGGTATTTACTGATTCTCCGAACTCCTCAAAGTTTCTGCTACTGGTTCCCTAAAACTGATCAGAACCTGCTGAATACCACCTCTGCCTGGGAGGGTGTGATCATTGTAAATACATGCTGGATGCCATGATTCTGAATTCTGACCTCTTGAGAGTGGTGCAAGGGTTGTAAATTTATGGACAGGTTGTAAGTCATGCTTTTCAGTGTCATTGTAACTTCAAACTGTTGCTGAACAAAGGGTTGTAAGTCCTTGACTATCTGTACATCAAATGATTGATGCTTGCGCTGGAAAAGTTGGACTTGCTAATGGCTTCTTTATCTAAGACAGTGTTTCTCAACCTTGGCAACTTGAAGATGTCTGGACTTCAACTCCCAGAATTCCCCAGCCAGCATTCGCTGGCTGGGGAATTCTGGGAGTTGAAATCCAGACATCTTCAAGTTGCCAAGGTTGAGAAACACTGATCTAAGAAGAAGAAGAAAAACAGGGGAAGGTGCCTCTAATGTTTAATGTAAGAAATGACAGCTATCCCCAGCAAGCACAATTTATACTTGAACACTTTTATATGTTTTTTTTTAAAAAAGAAAAACCTTATTGACACTATTTACATAGATAACCTAATTTTTAATAGAGGAAAAATAAAAGTGTAATTGACAGAAATTCATTTTCTTCTTCTTGCCTGCTAATTGGAGTTGGAAAGATCATAAATTATGACTTTCTGCTGGGATTCAGTCAAAAATTGGCTCCATGAGGCTAGCAATGCCCCATCCTGAATGCAACATTGATGGATGCTCACCACCGTTTTGAGTCTCCCACTCCCTACAATCTACTAATTCTTCCCTCGAGTTTGATTAGGGTGAATATCCTCTTCATCACAATTGGCATGTTATATGCTTTAAATATTCCTTTTTATCAGAGACAACCCTGATTTTATTTCCCTCCAGCTCCTTATAAGTAAGGGTTTAGAGTGAATTTCTAGAAAGCTGAACAGACAGTGTTCGTGTCCTTCTCACTCGTGACCCGTCAAAACCGCGGTCCACTAAAGCGCGCCCGATCAAAGCGCGTACGTGACGTCATCAGCAGCGCGACAAATAAAATTAAAAATAAATTAAATTAAAATTAAAATTAAATTAAAGCAAGCCGATTCACATAAAGGTAAGGGTTAGATTTAGGGTTAGGGTTAGGGTTAGGGTTAGGTTAAGGGTTAGGGTTAGGGTTAGGGTTACGTTAAGCGTTAGGGTTAGGGTTAGGTTAAGGGTTAGCGTTAGGTTTAGCGTTAGGTTAAGGGTTAGGTTTAGGGTTAGGTTTAGGGTTAGGTTAAGGGTTAGGCTTAGGGTTAGGTTTAGGGTTAGGTTTGGGGGGGGTTAGGGTAAGGTTTTCGCGTTAATTTTAAATTTACCGCTCACAGCGTGCCGTTTTCGTCGCGCTGTGATGACGTCACGTACGCGCTTTCATCGAGCGCGCTTTAGTCTACCGCGGATTTGTGGTGGAACCCTTCTCACTTCATTCCTCTATGATTTTCTGGTTTTGGTTTTAACACAGCAGAGTTGAGACTGTATCACATGGGAGAAAGTTCACCTCATCCTTCACCTCCCACCCCCGGAGATGTTGCAATTCCCCAGAATTAATAAACAGAGAAAATAACAGAGCTGGAAGGGAACTTGGCTGCATCACTCTTTACAATTGAGAAGGTTGTGTCCAGGATGAGTGTGTGCATCTTCTCTGCAAATTGCATACAGGTAGTCCTTCACTTATGATCACAATTGAGCCCAAAATTTATGTTGCTAAGCAAGACAGTTGCTAAATGAATTTTGCCCAATTTTACAGTCTTTCTTGCCACAGTTGTTAAGAGAATCATTGCAATTGTTAAGTTAGCAACATTGCTGTTAAGTGAATCTGGCTTCCCCATTGACTTTGCTTGTCAGGAGGTTTCAAAAGGGTCACTGCAGTCATCATGAATACGAGCCCATCATATACATTATAGTGCCAAAAGTATTTGCTCACCCATCAGAATCAGGTGTTCCAATCACTTTCATGGCCACAGGAGTATAAAATCAAGTACCTAGGCATACAGACTGTTTTTACAAACATTTGTGAAAGAATGGGTCGCTCTCAGGAGCTCAGTGAACTCCAGCGTGGAACTGTGATAGGATGCCACCTGTGCAACAAATCCAGTCGTGAAATTTCCTTGCTCCTAAATATTCCACAGTCAACTGTCAGCTGTATTATAAGAATGTGGAAGTGTTTGGGAATGACAGCAACTCAGCCACGAAGTGGTAGGCCACGTAAACCCGTCCAACATCAGTGTGTGACCTCACAAATGCACTTCTGGAAGAATGGTCAAAAATTCCCATAAACACACTCCTGAACCTTGTGGACAGCCTTCCCAGAAGAGTTGAAGCTGTTATAGCTGCAAAGGGTGGACCGACGTCATACTGAACCCTACGGGTTAGGAATGGGATGTCACTTACAGTAAGTTCATATGCGAGTAAAGGCAAGTGAGCGAATACTTTTGGCAATATAGTGTATATGAAACAGGCTGAAATCTACTTACCTTCACTACTGGTTCACAAATGTGTCTGTTCGCACCTGCCACTTCCGTGCATGCACAGGATCTTCCGCGCATGCGTAGAGCGTCAAAAACAGATATGATGATATCTAGGCGGGTGGGCAGAACCTGCTACCAAACGCCCGTGCAAAGTTAAGCGAACAAGTCCTGCTTTCTAGCTAATATAAATCATGTGTCATTCTGATCGTCGGCAATACCGGTTTGCCCGAATTGGTAGCAATTTTTTTACTACTGGTTCAGCCAAACTGATCCAAACCGGTAGCATTTCACCCCTGATACGAACCCATTGCCAAGCATCCGAATTTTAATCATGTGACTGTGGCATTCCTCCAATGTTTGCAAGTATGAAAAATGGTAACTTTTTTCAGTGCCATTGTAGCTTTCAACGGTGACTAAACAAACAGTTGTAAGCTGAGGACTACCTGTATACAGGAGCATGGGAGGCGTGATTGGAAAGTTTCATAAATTGCAGCTCACTCCCAAGAAACATTCTTTTCCACTAGCCTTTTGCAAGCAGATTGCTGCTTAAGTGTGTTGAATTGTGATCCAAATCACCCACAGATGGAAACGAGTTACAATAGAGCAGCTGGTGAGATAAAGTTGTAGATCAGAATTTATGGAAGGCATTGGATTAAGAAATATTTTACAGATGTTTTCCAAACATAACTCCTGCCACCCCTAGGTGAAAACCAGAGTACAAAAAGTTTTTTGCATAGACAGCAAAGGAATAAATAGCCCACAACTTACAACCATTCACAGTGAGCCACGGTGCAGTATTGCAGGCTACTTTTGCTGCCTGCCAGCTGCCTGCAATTTTGCAGATCAAATCTCACCAGGCTGAAGGTTGACTCAGCCTTCTGTCCTTCCAAGGTGGGTAAAATGAGGACCCAGATTGTTGGGAACAATATGCTGACTCTATAAACCACTTAGAGAGGGCTGTAAAGCACAGTGAAGCAGTATACAAGTCTAAATACCTAGTCTAGGTACAACCAAAATTTATTTATGAATGTTGTAACATCCAAGAGTCATTTGATTACCATTTGAGACCTTCCCAGCCAGTTTCTGATGAACAAAGTCAATGGGGGAAGCTGGATTTGCTTAATGACCCTACAATTCACTTAACTGCAGTGATTCGTTTAACAACCATGGCCAAAAAAAGTTATAAAGTAAGGCACAGATCCCTTAACAAGCACATTGCCTAACAATGGAATTTTTACTCTCAGTTGTGTTCGTAATTCAAAGACTACCCATATAATGCTAAAAACAGGCTCAATTTGATGAAAGACTAAGGGTGCAAGGATGAAAAATCCTTAGTAAGGGAGTATTGTTAAGAGTGAAATTTGAGAAAAAACAGCAATGGAAGGAAAGAAAAAAAGAGAGAGATAAAGTAGAAGAATTACAGCAGTAGAACAACGCCTGTATGAAAAGGTACTAGATGATAGTTTAATTTTGCCACAGATGAATGGAAACTGAGATAAGGAAAGAGCATTGAAATTGCTTGGAAAAGGATGATAAGAACGCCATACCGGAGGCTAAAACATATGAAGAACAATTGCAGGATGTCTAATTTATGAAAAGAAGGACTAGGGGGTAACATGATTGTTAATGTTCCATTATCTCAGGGGCTACGACATTGAAGAGGGGGTCAACCTATTCTCCAAAGCACCTGAAGGCAGGACAAGAAGCAATGGATGGAAACTAATCAAGGAGAGAAATAATCTGGAACTAATCAGAGGAACAACTTGCCTCCAGAAGTTGTAGCTGGTCTAACACTGAAGGTTTTAAAGAAGAAATTGGACCACCATTTGTCCGAAATGACATTGGGTTTCCTGCCTGAGCAGGGTTATTGGACTACAACAGCAGCCCCCAACCTTTTGGGTACCATGGACCGGTTCTGTGGAGAGAGGCTTTTCCCCAGACAGAGGGGGGGGGGGGCTGGTTTCATGTGCTGCCTGCATCCTGCAGATGGGGCTTCACATGTTTGTGAGGCCCGGTTTCTGCATGTTGAAGACCAATTCCAGTTCACAGACAGGGGTTTGGAATCCCTGGACTAGGAGACCTCCAAAGCCTCTTCCAACTCTGTTATTATGTTAAGTGCGTGGAGTTATACTGAACATATGAAAATGGGTGTTTGGTGGAACAATGAAGCCACAGAAACTATGCATGAGAAAAAAATATGCATAAGACAACGATTGGTACAAAAAAAATGAGAGCGCTAGTTTCTACAATCTCTTGCCCTTGATACGCACTCACAATTCCCAGCCAGCGTGGAAAAGGACGATGGGAGTCAGCTTGACATATCTGTGGAGGCAGGAAGCCAAGAGAGTCTTGTCCGTGCAATCTAGATAAATAGAGGACAGAACAACGGCTGGAAACTGTCTGCAGAATAGAGCCCTGAAGGATTTCAGGAAGTCTGTTGAACTCCACAAGAGAAGGGGAGGAATAGCAAGCATATCTGAAGGTCATTAGCTGAGCTGATCTAATGCAACATGCCCAGGTTGTGCAATAAGCAAATACAGTTTCCCAGAACAAGTTTTGATAAGTCACAATCCCATGCAGAAAAACATCCTGAAAATGTAAGGATTCTGATGCTTTGATGGACATGTCATTAGGAAAAAATGGGAAGCCATCTCCTATCACACAAAGAGCAACTGGGCAAGATCTTGTATTCATTCCTTATTTCAATGCTGCTCAGCCTTGTAACCTTGTAAGCCAATAAAACGGTCTTGCTATACCATTTGTGGGTATTTTATTTTTGACCTTCCCTACCACCAACAGCTGGAAGAGTTAATCAACCAGGATAAGGAGCAGGATTTAAAGGCAAGGTCTCCTAATGGTTGTTAGTTCTAAGTAATGCAATAATTGGAAAGATATTTTACAGCCTGGTGCTCTCCATATGTGCTGGATTACAATTCATAGAATTCCTATTTGGCAGAAGGCAGCTGTTCTACCTGTTGATAAAAGTCTTACTCTTGGCTCTTAGCGAATTGTTGTAGGACATCTGATAGGGGCCTTTCCAGGAGTTGTTTCCCATTCTGTCCTTGGGTTCATTAATGATTTACAAGCCCAAAGTAAAGGAACAAAGTGTGAAATCATTGGGGAATTGAGGGGGTGGGACTCTTGTTACCCAAGAGCAGGTCAACTAATTCCCAATAGCTATTTGGAAAGGTTTCCTAAAGGATCAGTCTGACCTCAGGTGAAAGATCTCTGGATAAGCAACCAGATTCGGTTTGGACAATGGTTACGTTCGTAGATTTGCACTGAGATGGTCGACCACATTTGTGACTTCAGACCATGAGGCCAAAGAGTTGTCTTTGCAGAGTCAGGGGGAAAAATAATTCCTATCCTGTGTAAACACAAATGCAGTAGGGTGGACCAGATTCTGCTGACTCTGAACAAGCTTTCAACAATCAAATGCTTTTTTTAATTATTTTTTTCTGCTGTCTCCATATGCAAAATCAGACTTGGAAGTAGCCAACAATGATATCATCTCCAGGAGATCAGGTGAGAAATTCATATCTGTCAGGGACTTCCCACAAAATTCTGGTTTTCTAATTTCTAGGTTTAATAGTAGAGCTACAGGACTATTGATTGAGAAGTCTGAAACTAGTTTAAATATGCATCGGACATTTAGGCTAAGAAATTAACTCAAATGCAGGAAGAAAAAGGATGGTTTTAAGCTCTGTATAAGTCGCTGCATCGTATCTGAATACTGCAGCACAATCTATCTGATTTGGAGACAACAGGGTTATCTACATAAGCTACAGAAAGGATGAATGCAAAAATCCTTTTGCAGAATGGAATCTGCAGAAAAATAGTGCTGCTACTTTGAAGATTTGACAGGCCTTCCTGTTTTTCTCATCTTCTGTCCAAGCAACGATTCTGAGAACACCTAGAAACAAGCAAAGATATTACTAGAAGCCAACAAATGTTTGTCAAAACAGATCATACCAGACAAACCTTATTGTATTTCTTTGACAGAGTGACTAAATTACCAGACCAGAGAAATACTCTGGATATAGTATACTTGTACTTCAGTAAGGCATTCGACAAAGTAGATCACAACCTATTTCTTGATAAGATAGAAAAAGAAAGGATAGGCAGCATCACTGCCAGATGGATTCATAACTGGCTGACAAACTGTACTGAATATGTAGCTCGCAATGAACCTGGATTTACATGGAGGGAAGCATGCAATGAGGCACCCCAAGGTTTTGTCTTAGGCCCTGTACTTTTCAACGCCTTCAGAAATGATTTAGATGAGGGGAAAGGGTTTTAAATTTAGGAAGAAAAACAAAACACATGGTTATAGAATATGTAGTACTTGGCTCAACAGCAGTAAATGTGAAAGGGATCCATCCAGGGATGGGCTTCAAAAATTTCAGTAACAGGTTCTCTGCCTGGTTGCTGGGTGGGTGTGGCCATGGTGGGTGTGGCTTAGTTGGCCTCCTGCATGTACCACCGCAGGGGAGGGGGGGCATTTTCGCCTTCCTCAGGCTCCGGAGGCTTTCCTCGAGCCTCTGGAAGGGCGAAAACTGCCTCCCCCAGGATCCAGAAGCCCTCTGGGAGGCCTGTTTTTCCCTTCTCCAAGCCTCCATGAGTGGCCTGCACTTACTTTGTATCCAAAATGGGCCATGTGGAGACTCCTGGGAGGGGAGGGGCAGCCAGGGTGGGATTTGGAGGCTCTCTGAGCCATAATGTTAGCTACGAGTTCTCCTGAATCCAGGCGAACCTGTAGCAGCCACCCCTGGATCAATCACTGGATGTTTTCAAGAAGGAAGCCATTTGTCCGGAATGACATAAGGTCTCCTGCTTGAGCAGTGGATTGGATCAGAAGAGCTCCAAGGTCACTTCCAATTTTACTGAAGACTTCAACAGGAGGTCATTTTGGGGCCATTAAGCATATGTAGTCCTCTGGTGTTTTAAACCTTTTTTAATTTTTGCAAAGGTTGGCGTTTACCCGAGCCTCGTTTTTTTTATTTTCTGATGCCCACATTTTATCACCTAGCATTCAAAATTTTGTCCACTTCAATATACAAGCTGGATATTTCATTTAACTTTTGTCCAAGTAACAAAGCTCAAGTGGCACAAGGAAGATTCAAATTTAGATGTAGTTCCCTCTCTATTGAACTAATTCGTTTCCTATTTATTTGCCCTGTTTGGCAGAGCTGAAATGAAGCATCTCCTCAATATCTCCGTCATTGGCCAGGAATTGAGGATCAACGTTACAGGATCCAATCTGGGTTGGTCAGCTTGATCAGTGTGTTCTGGGTGTATGTATACTGAGGAACAGGGAGACATAGTGGTACATGTGAATTGTCTCTGTCATGATTTATCAGCTCTGGGGTTCACAATGCACCTCAAATTTCTTTTCACTTGTTCTGAAAGTGCTGTCCACTCAAGAATGATTTTAAAAGCACTCTACAGTTCGGTGTTTTGAATCCCTAGTGCTGTGCAATGGAGTGAGCTCCCATAACTTGTCCCAGCTTCTGCCAACCTAGCAGTTCGAAAGCAGGTAAAAATGCAAGTAGAAAAAATAAGGATCACCTTTGGTGGGAAGATAGCAGCGTTCCGTGTGCCTTTGGCAATTAATCATGACGGCCACATGACCACAGAGATGTCTTCAGAGAGTGCTGGCTCTTTGGCTTTGTAATGGAGATGAGCATCGCCTCCTAGAGTTGGGAACGACTAGCACACATGTGCAAAGGGAACATTTACCTTTACCTTTTTACAAACAAATTAAATTCAACCTCCGTGCAAAATTTTAATTCAAACCTGCTCATATCACAATAATTCAAAAGTATGGATTATGAAACTCTAGCCAGCAGGTGGCGCTATGGCATCATGTTCCTAGTATGTATCTTAGCCAAACATGTTTGAGAGGATTTTTGCCTTATATTGACTAGGAAAAAAAAGATAATTTTCACAAGGTGGAGGAGAAATCTTGAGTCGTGGCATTCCATTCATTTATGAAATAGAATTTGGGTTCCCACACTGCATATAGTAATAATACGCTTTGTTTGTTTTTGACCATGTTTCTTGTGTGTGAATCCAACAGTTACGGTTTCTTGCTTTCTGGATTTGAATAACCAGCACCATTTTTAAAGCATTTTTTTTAAACAAGAGAGTCCATTTCATATTGGAATAAAGGGAGTGTAATATAAGAAGTGAGGTTATTGTTACTAAATAACCTTATCCTCATAATTTCTCACTTACACAATGTCATTTTCTCTGTTTTTCTGCTAGAATTTTCTACGCTGCTCCCTAGTGTTTGAAATCACAAAGCATTAGATATTTAACAGCTAAGGCAGGGTTTTTCAACATTAGCAACTTTGAAGGCGTGTAGACTTCAACTCCCAGAATTCCCCAGCTAACTGTGCTGGCTGGGGAATTCTGGGAGTTGAAGTTCAAGCACTTTAAATTTGCTGAAGTGGAGAAAGAGTCACCTAAGGCAGGAAGCCTTGCTAAGGGGTTTTCTAAATAAGTGATCTACTTCGCAAGGTTAGTCCAAAGTCTAACCAGCGAAAACATTTTTGCAATAATCCCCCATTAAGAGGATTATTTCCCCCATTCAAGGTGATTTTTCTTTTCTTTTTGTGATGTATGCAGCTGCAACCTTGGGCTGACATGCCATCCTGCTGAGCTGGTTGCCTTAGCTTGGGCCAATGTTCCAGCCATAAAATTGTTTTTCCCCCTTTTCTTTTCCTGTTCTGCAATCCATTAGCGGCACTCTTGGAAATTACTTCTGAGTGATTCATCCTAGAAACCTCCCATTTAGCTCATAGCCAGGCCATCCTCACCCCATTTCTCAAGAGACCAAGATGTATATTTCTCTCTCTCTCCCTCCCTCCCCCACTTCTCTCTCTCTCCTTCCCTCCTTCCCTCCCTCTCTTCCTCTCTCTCCCACCCTCCCTTCCTCTCCCTTCCCTCCCTCTCTCTCTCCTTCCCTCCCTCTCTTCCACTCTCTCCCTCCCTTCCTCTCTCCTTCCCTCCCTCTCTTCCTCTCTCTCCCTCCTTCTCTCCCTCCCCCCCTTTCTCCATAAATTTATAAAACAAGACAGGAGCCTGGGAAGGGAGTAGCTCTCTCCCTCCCCACCCCTTGCAGCCTGCGAGGAAAAAGCAGGGGGAGATGCTGCTACACATAAAGCTTTATTCCCCAGTAAATACATTGGTGACTGCAGAGGAAGAAATTAAATCATGTCTTCTGTGCTTTCAGGAAATTCAGCCCAGCCAAATTGAGGTGGCTGCGGCTTCAGATTGCAAGCCCTTGAGCAGTCTAGTAAATCTAAGTCGTTCAAATTATCTTTCTTCCTTTTATTCATTCCCACAAGTGGCATTCCCCACTTCTAATAAAGGAACAGGCACATTCATAACAGGAAACAGTAGCGATCCTACAACTCTACCCCATCTGCACCTCAGAATAAGGGTGATTTGCTACGCATTGCAAATCCTGCACCATTTGCAGGGGAAGTGAAAGAAAAAATATGCAAAGTAAATATACCGATCAGTTACAAATGTCTCACCTTATGGACCTCTTCAAAAACCGATTTGAGTCACTGCGATGGAAGGGGGGAAAGTACAGTTCGTCCCCAACTTACAACAATTCATTTAGTTCATTCAAAGTTACAACAGTACTGAAAAAAGTCACTTATGACTGTTTTCCAAACTTGGCCAGGTGATCAAAATTCGGACGGTTGCCATGTCCTGGGATCATTTGATCCCCTTTTGTGACTTTCTGGTAAGCAAAGTCAATGGGGAAGCCAGATTCACTTAACAACCATGTTTATTAACTTAACAGCTGCAGGGATTCACCTAACAACTGTGGCAACCAAGGACATAAAATGGAGCAAAACCCATTTGACAAATGTCTCACTTAACAAAATTAAGAAATTTTGTGCTCCCTTGTGATCATAAGTGGATCGTTTCTCTCTCCCTCTGATGGAAGAGCTGGTCTTTACTAGAACCAGCACAAATGGAGTTGGAATTGCCAACTTTTGCTACAATTCCTACATCTGTTTTATTTTTATCCAAATGAATTTAAGATGAAGAGCTGTCCAGGGTCTAATGATATGTAGGTTTGATCTTGGGAGACAGAAGGAAGAGCTGCAGCTTAGACTGATGAGAGAAATCTGAGTCCAAAATAGCATCTTAGAAAGGACTCTCCCTAGTTTTCAGCAACATAAAGGAGGGGGAGAGACTTTCAGATTTGCAAGATTCTGTTCCTATGACCTTGCAGGTTGTCCTCGACTTACAACCAAAATTGCAACCAGCACTTCTGTTGCTAAATAAGGCTGTTGTGTCTGATTTTATTACCTTTTTTGCCAAGGTTGTTAAAGGAATCACTACAGCTGTTAAGTACAGTCATTAAGCGAATCCAGTTTCCCCCATTAACTTTGCTTGATGTCAGCAGGCTGGGAAAGTTGTGAATAGAATAGAAATAGAAAATAGAATAGAAAATGGAATAGAATAGAATAGAATAGAATAGAATAGAATAGCAGAGTTGGAAGGGATTTTGGAGGTCTTCTAGTCCAACCCCTGCCTAGGCAGGAAACCCTATACTGTTTCAGACAAATGGCTATCCAACATCTTCTTAAAAACTTCCAGTGTTGGGACATTCACAACTTCTGGAGGCAAATCGTTCCACTGATTAATTGTTCTAACTGTCAGGAAATTTCTCCTCAGTTCTAAGTTGCTTCTCTCCTTGATTAGTTTCCACCCATTGCTTCTTGTTCTACACTCAGGTGCTTTGAAGAATAGTTTGACTCCCTCTTCTCTGTGGAAACCCCTGAGATATTGGAACACTGTTATCATGTCTCCCCTAGTTCTTCTTTTCATCAAACTGGGATGCTGCAATGGCTGTAAGTTCAAAGACAACAACCCAAGAGTTGTAAGTCACTTTTTTCAGTGCAGTTGTAACTTTGAACAATCGCTAAACAAATGGTTGTAAGTTGAGGACTACTTGTAAAGGTATTGTTAGGGCTCATGATTAGTGCTTTCTGTCTGAGCTACGTCAAATGGCTGCCTCATATCTAGATTCCTCCAGGGAGGCCAAAAATAAGAGGGGGGAGGGGGAAACGAAAAAATGCCTTTCTTAGCCATGGAACAAGTACAGGTAGTCCTTGACTTACAACAACTCATTTAGTGACCGTTCAAAGTTACAATGGCACTGAAAAAAGTGACTTAGAATCAGTCCTCGCAGTTACAATTGTTGTGGCATTCCCCGTGGTCAGGTGATCAAAATTCAGACACTTGGCAACTGACTTGTATTTATGACCATTGCAGTGTCCGGGTGCTGGTGGTGGTCATGTGATCCCCCCTTTGTGACTTTCTGACAAGCAAAGTCAATGGGGAAGCCAGTTTCACTTACCAAAATTAACTGTTACCAAATTACCAACTGCAGTGATTCGCTTAACAGCTGTGGCAAGAAAAGTCGTAAAAGGGGACAAAATTGTCTCTCTCAGCAACAGGAATTTTGGGCTGAATTGTGGGGGATTAGCTGTATTTGATAGGAAACTGCCTTTCCACACAGAGGCTGCCTTCATCTCACCGTCCCAGTTTATTCAAAGTTGGATTGGAATGAGGGAGAACCAGATAAAAATCCCCACTCAAACCCACCACTCCAGCCACCAATTAACTCACAGATAAGCTTAACGGAGGAGGGAAAATATCACACACACACACCACCACCACCACCACCACCACCTTTGGAGTCCCTTTGAGGAAAAGAGGGATGAAATTACACAATAAATACAGGATATTCAGAATACAGCCTCACACTCTCTTCTAATCTTGTAAAATACAAGGAGCTGCGATGTATTTAAAATGACTTTAGTAATGCATGGAAAATACTCCGTTGGAAAAAAAAATTGTTCTCGCCCTGACTTTAAGTAGGTTCTCATTTCTGCTTGGGTGAGCTGTAATTCTTGCAGCGATTAGACATGACACTCTGTCTCACTGTTAAAGGCAAAACTATCGATCCATTTGAGTCTCCCTTGAGCAGATGGAGGAGTTATGCACTTTTCCCTCCTATTTGAACAGTGAGAGAACGAAAGTAACAGTACTGTAGAAAGTTCCTATTTATTTTTAGTTTTTGGTTTGTTAAAGACTTTGTGCAAGGAAAGCTAATTTCTGAATTCATATATATATATATATATATATATATATATATATATATATATATATATATATATATATATATATATATATATATCAAGCAATATGATATGCTAGAATGAAATGCATCATCCCAGACTATAAATGGAAAATCACATCTGTCAGTGCTTCTATGTGTGTGTTTTAAATCACTCTGCAAATAGAAAAATGGCACAGCGAGCAGGCTGAGCTATTCTTCCTAATGCAGTACATTCCCATGTACAGGATGAATCTTTCATGAGACAGCATTCCTTTATATTTATTTAGGTTTTTATTATAAAATTCATCCATGCTTTTCTGTTTGCAAAAATACTCAAGGTGGTTTGGAATTGTTTTAAAAAATACAGTGTAAGAAAGAAAATTTAAAAAATCAATACAATTTAAATCTGAATAAATTCTGCATCCATTTGCAGCTTAAAAACGGTGAAAAATATGGACCTTTGCCATATTTGAGTAACAGGAGGGGACAAAGCCACCTTTTTCAGAGGCCCATTCAATAGCATGAGCACCCTACAACAGAAGGGCACATACTAGCACAGATAGCCCTTGACTTACAACAATTCATTTAGTGACCATTCGAAGTTACAATGTCACTGAAAACAAATGACTTATGACCATTTTTTACACTTACGACCATTGCAGCATCCCCATGGTCACATGATCAAAAGCCAGATCCTTGGCAATTGATTCATATTTATGACGGTTGCAGTGTCCCGGGGTCATGTGATCCCCTTTTGCAACTTCTGACAAGCAAAGTCAATAGGGAAGCCAGATTCACTTAACGACCGTGTTACTAGCTTAACAATTGCAGTGATTCCCTTAACAACTTTGGCAAGAAAGGTCATAGAAAGCAGCAAAATTCACTTAATAAATGTCTTCGTTGGCAACATAAATTTTGGGCTCGATTGAGGTCGTAAGTCGAGGACTACCTGTAGTCAAGCTTCTAGCAACAGAGGCAATTTCAAAAAGCTTCTAAGCAGGGGTGAAATCCAGCAGCTTCTGACAGATTCTGGAGAACCGGTAGCAGAAATTTTGAGTAGTTGGCAAATACCACCTCTGGCTGGCCCCAGAGTGGGGAGGGAATGGGGATTTTGCAGCATCCTTCCCCTGCCACGCCCACCAAGCCACGCCCACAAAACCAGTAGTAAAAACATTTGAATTTCATCACTGCTTCTAAGTAACCTGTCAGATTCATAACAGAGGAGTTGCTCCCACAGTTATTCAAAGCCCCAGGTCTGTGTTAGCCTTTAGGGCTTAGTCAAAATAGATAGTCCTTGACTGATAACCACAAATAGGGACAGAATTTCCGTTCTTAAGCAAGTTAAGTGAGTTGTGTCTGATTTTATGACCTTTGCCACAGTTGTTAAACCAGTGTTTCTCAATGTTGGCCCACCTGAAGATGCGTGGACTTCAACTCCCAGAATTCCCCAGCCAGCTCTGCTGGCTGGGGGATTCTGGGAGTTGAAGTCCACGCATCTTCAGGTGACCAAGGTTGAGAAACACTGTGTTAAACAAATCACTTCAGATGTTAGGTGAATCTGTCTTCTTTCATTGACTTTGCTTGTAGAAAGCCTTCAACTTGTGAGATCCTTCCATCAAACTTCATTCAGTGACGGTCGCATACAGCCACCGTTCACAGTTACGACACTGATGAAAAAACAACAACCAACTTTTGGGATCAGTCCTTACCGTTACAATCTTTGCAGGTCCATAAAGCAAAGGAAAGCTGAAGGAAGATTGCCAAGTACAGTCACACTTTCACTTAACCACTAAGGCTTCCCTTAACAACTGAGCTGCCAATCTCAATTGTGTTCACTAAATGAGGACTATGTGATATACATCGGCTTCACATACTGCACCAAGGATTTGGGAGAACCCGTAGCTAATGTTATGGCTGGTTCAGAGAACCTCTAAATCTCACCCCTGGCTGGCCTCGCCCGCCCCACCCAGGAGTCTCCACGTGGTCCATTTTGGATGCAAGATAAGTGCAGGCCCTCACGGAGGCTCAGGGAGGGGGGGGGAAACGGACATCCCAGAGGTTCCAGGACAGAGGTGGGTTCCTACCAGTTCGCACCTATTCGGTAGAACCGGTTCGTCAAATCTACCGAACCGGTTAGAAGAGGTTCCACCAGTGGACCCGGAAAGCAGGCCACACCTACAGAAGAGGTTTCAAAAATTTTTGAAACCCACCACTGTTCCAGGAGGCCAGAAACAGGCCAATTTTTGGCCTCTGGAGAGTCTCAGGAGCCTGGGGAGGCAGTTTTTGCCCTCCCAAAGATTTGAGGAAAGTCTCCGAAGCCTGGGGAAGGTGCAAGAGGCTAACTAGGCCATGCCCACCATGGCCACGCCCACCCGGGGACTGGGCAGAGAACCCATTGCTGAATTTTTTGAAGCTCACCCCTGACCCACCCCTAATGTAGCTGGTTTGATTGTGATTTGTGGAATACCAGCTGTTGTGATTTATGGAACATGATTTATGACTTAATGAGTAATGTGAAGTCACCAGTTTGGTTGATTCAATAAACCATGGTTAAGCAGGAGAAAGGTTAGCTTTACATCTAAACAGAGCCTTGGCTGCAGTCTCTTCACTGCCTGCCTTATGGAATATTCATTCATTTCCTCTGCTAATTTAAAAATCAGGATGGCATAAAAACCACTCATTTAAAAATCAAACTAGGGAGGGAGCTTGTTTTGCAGACAAGAATATATTTCAGTCAACAGCTGCTGCGGGTGAGATAAAAAGCTGTGTACCTCATGATGCCTTCTTTTAAAATAAAATAAATTAGAGGTGAAACATTTGCAGGGCATGAAGGTTCATTTATCAACACTTGTATTTTAGAGACGTGATCTATTTTGCCAACTTCTGAAGTTTCTAAAAATCAAGGTAAATGATGAAGAGCGAGGATAAGCTAAACCGCATGGATAATATTTGAATAAGGAAACTGTGGAAGATAAAAATGCAGAAAACAATTCCCAAAGCATAACAGCTAAATCTGGAATACAGAAAACATCCCTATAATTTTTTTAAAAATTGTAAGTGAAACATGAGCAAAGTTTACAAATTGGGAATTTGGCAGCCTCCTCCCCCCTCTGGTATAAAATGTGCATATCTCTTTTTCAGGCCCAAGACACAAATGAAATGTGATGCAATTTAATTAAAACTAACTCAATATAACAAAATGCCATGAATATTGTTATTGTTTATGTTCAGTAGTTTTGTCTACCATTCCATTCGCATGCACACAATTGTACATATGCACAAATGCAATTTAATGACAACATATATAATTAAATCAGGGGTGGATTGCTGCTGGTTTTACTACCGGTTCGCAACCCGACCTCACGGCAGACATATGCTGCGCGTGCGTGCGCTGTTCAATGTAAATTGTTCTTCGCACATGTGCAGAACAATTTACAGTGAACTGCACATGTGCAGTCACTAAAAACCAAAATGGTGGCGGCTCAGTGGCAGCGAGGGAATGGTTTGGGGGTGTGGCAGGCAGCCTGAATTCCACTACCGGTTCAATCGAGCCAGGTCGAACCAAGAGCAACCCACCTCTGCACTTAATATATAGGACTGCAAAAACATGGTGACCTCTAGATGGCAGTAAAGAGATAGAGAAAATTATTTACTATTTATCTAGTGGGTCATCTGAATTTTGCAGACTGGACCAGGTGCTGGTCATTCTAGATAGGGTACTGGAGGCTGCAAGGAAGGGGAGGGGGTGGGAGAGAGACCCGTGACAGAATACAGGTAGTTCTCGGCTTACAACAGTTCATTTAGTGACCAATGAAAGTTACAACAGCTCTGAAAAAAGTGACTTATGACCGTTGCAGCATCCGCGTGGTCACATGATCAAAATATAGATGTTTGGCAACTGACTCATACTTATGACGGTTGCAGTGATCCGGGATCATTTGGTCATCTTTTGTGACCTTCTGACAAACAAAGTCAATGGGGAAGCCAGATTCACTCAACAACTGTGGCAAGAAAAGTTGTAAAATGGGGCAAACTCACTTAACAAATGTTTCACTTAGCAACATAATTTTGGGTTCAATCATGGTCGTACCTCAGTTACTACCTGTATGCAGTATAATGCAAAGTTGGTCCTTTATTACTTGTCTGCAATGCTGTGTGATGCTATCACAAAAGGGCAGGGCTCGTGTCACAAAAACAAAATGCACATTTCATCATTTTGGCAGAATCATGGTTAGAAGCAGACCTTTGCTTCCATATATAGCTCTGGATTTCATGATAAGTATTTGGACTGTGCAATATTTTTAATTGGATTCTTAAGAAGTTACTTTGGAGCTATATAGGTCTACGTGAGCAGAGGGTTGAACTAGATGACCTCCAAGGTCCCTTCCAACTCTGTTACTGTTAACCCAACTGGCCGAAGCAGAAAAGTATGATAGGTTATGCCTTCAATTCTTTAAAGCAGCCAAATCTTTTCCTAGGATTTGATGGGACTGTGCACTTGGGGAAAAAAGATTCAGTTGCTTTTAAAAGTCGCAGTCAAGTCTGAGTGGCATTTGCAACTGTAGACATTCTCAATCATCCAGGTCATGTTTGTCCCAAAGGTGCTTTTTCAGGTTTTTTTTTCTTTGAAGAGGTTTCTCTTCTCATCCAAGAAGCTTCTTCAGCTCTGACAGGACAGTGGGGAATAGAAGGGTTTATATTCCTTGCAGACAGCTGGTCATTTGCATCCTTTTACATCTATTCTTTGAAGAAATGTTTTTGAAGAAAAAACAAGGAAGTCCAGTTGGCTCCTGAAAAAACACCTTTGGGATTTATTGTGGGTGTTAAATCCAAGACCCCATTGGCATGCTCACTTAAATCTAGTCTGTTATGCTTATTCTAAAGACGTTGCCCCAGAGATTAAACAAATGTTATCTTTTAGGTTGCACCATATCCTTTCTGAAAGTAGGCTGTCTATGCATTACTCTACAGCGTAATCTCTATAGAGATTGCTCATACAGGTGCTTGGGTGCTATTATTGTCATCAGCAACCACTGCTCAGACCAGAGAGTGAAACATGGGACTCTATTTTGTTGTTTCAAACTTTAGAGTTACAGCAAGGCTGTGGCTCTTGTTTTGCGGTGGTCTTTTGAGCCCAACTCAACTGCATCCAATTCTGGTTGGCACAATATAAAAATGATGTCGAGACCCCAGAAAGAGCGTTAGAAAAGACCAACAAAGATGACATGGGATCTGCAAGCTAAACTATATTAGGCTGCCCTTGAAGAGCACCCAGAAGCTTCAACTGGTCCAGAATGCGGCTCCATGGGTTATCATGGGATCACCTAGGTTACACCCCTTTTAGGCGGCCTGCACTGGTTGCCGGTTGTCTTCCGGGTGCGATTCAAGGTACTAATTATGATCTTTAAAGCGCTCCATGGCTTAGGCCCAGGGTACCTGCTAGACCACCTGATGCCACTGGTAGCCTCCCACCGTCCAGTGCGATCCCACAGAGTTGGCCTCCTCAGGGTGCCATCGGCCAGACAGTGTCGGCTAGTGACCCCCAGGGGGAGAGCCTTCTCTGTGGGAGCGCCTTCCCTCTGGAATGAGCTGCCCCCGGAGCTTCGTATAATCCCCGACCTCCGGTCCTTCCGACGCGTCCTAAAAAGTTGGCTTTTCCAGCAAGCCGGCCAGGCCTGAACAAAACAAAACAAATTATTGATCACTGTTAATTTTAATTTGAATTCTTTTTTTAAAAAAATGTCATTGTCAATTTTAATTAGGTTTGGGATATTCTATTTAATTTTTTTTTAACTTTTGTATTATGTGTTTCTTTTAATGTTGTACGCCGCCCTGAGTCCTTGGGAGAAGGGCAGCATATAAATCTAATAAACCTAAACCTAAATGATGGAGGGATTTAGATATTAGTGAAGAACTAGCTAATAGCTATGATAGCTGTTCCAGGACATTACTTGAGGGGCTGAGACAGAGAAGAGGGGGTCAACATAATAAGAGTCCTCCATTCCTCTGTTCACAACAGAATACCTTATGCTACCAGGCTTGAAATGTTGGGCTTGGCCAACCTGGAACAACAATTGCTAACCTTTTCAGTACCAAGTGCTGAAAGTATGCGCATGCACACCCATAATGCAATGTGTGCATGCCCCCCATGTGCACCCTGCCCCCATGTGCACCCCACCCCTCGTGCATGCAGCCCACCCCCTGTGCATGTGGGGCAGAGACCCAAAAATCAGCTGGGCAGTGGGAAATGTGCGCACATGCGTGTATGGTATTCATGCATGCGTGGCAGAGCTTAGTTGGGGCGACAGCTTGCGTGCCTGCAGAGAGGGCTCTGCGTGGCCACCTATAATTCGTCATCACAGGCCTAGAACTACACCGCCTACGTTCTGACTTAAGCATAGTACACAAAATTGTCTGCTACAACATCCTACCTGTCAATAACTAATTCAGCTTCAACCTCAATAATACACGGGCAAACAATCGATACAAACTCAAGGTAAACCGTTTCAAACTCAATTGCAGAAAATATGACTTCAGCAACAGAGTTGTTGTCAATGCCTGGAATCCTCTACCTGACTCTGTTGTTACATCCTCAAATCCCCATAGCTTCAGCCTTAAAGTCTCTACTGTGGACCTCACACACCATTCCTAAGAGGTCTGTAAGGGGGCATGCATAAGAGCACCAGTGTGCCTACTGTCCCTGTCCTACTGTCCCCATTTATTCGTACTTATTTCCTGTGTTCATGTCCATGTTTATACTTATACCTGTTATCTCGTACATGTTTGACAAACTAACTAACTAAATAAATAAAATAAACTTATTCTCCAAAGCACCTGAGGGCTAGACAAAAAGTAATGGATGGAAGGTTGTCAAAGAGAGACCCAGCCTAGAACTAAGGAGAAAATTTCCCGACCGAAGGAACAATCAGTGGAATGGTTTGCCTTCAGAAGTTGTGGTGCTCCATCACTGCAAGTTTCTAAGAAGAGATTGAACCAAAAAGGTATAGACTAGAGCAGTGATGGCGAAGCTATGGCACGCGTGTCACAGGTGGCACGCAGAGCCATTTCTAAGGGCACGCAAGCCATTGCCCTGTCAGCTGGGCAGCGCACATAAGCGCACTGACTAGCTGAGTTCACCCTTTTTTAAAGCCATTTTTCGCCCTCCTCAGGCTCCAGAGGCTTTATAGGAGTCTGGGGAAGGCAAAAAGAGCCTCCCTGCCCCCCCCCCCCCGAGGCCCTCCGGAGACTTCATGAGCTTCCCTGAAGCCTCCGGAGTGCAAAAAATCGCCCCTACGGGCCAGTGGTGAGTTTCAAATTTTTTTAGAACCTACTCTGTGGGTGTGGCCTCCTTTGTGGGAGTGGCTTGCTGGCCATGTGACCTGGTGGGAGTGGCTTGCTGGCCATGTGTTTTCTCTTTCTCTCTCTCTCTCTTTCCTTCCTTTTGTCTCTCTGTCCCTTTTTCCTTTTTTTCTTTCATCTCTCACTTTTTCTTTCTTTTTTCTTTTTTTCTTTCTTCCTTTCTTTCTCTTTCTGTGTGTGTGTGTGTGTGTGTGTGTGTGTGTGTGTGTGTGTGTGTGAGAGAGAGAGAGAGAGAGAGAGAGAGAGAGAGAGAGAGAGGGGTGGGTTTCAAAATTTTTTGGAACCTCTTCTGTAGGTGTGGCCTGCTTCCTGGGTCCACTGATGGAACCTCTTCTAACTGGTTTGGTAGATTTGATGAACCGGTTCTACCGAACTGGTGTGAACTAGTAGGAACCCACCTCTGCTACGGGCAAATCGGAAGTTCGGGAACAGATTTCCAGTTTGCTCGGAGGGTTGTTTTGACTGCTCTGGAGGCTTCAGGGAAGCCTCCTGAAAATCCCTGAAGCCTCCTGAGGGCTTCTGGGGGGACAGGTGAGGCTGTTTTCGCCCTCCCCCGGCTCCTATAAAGCCTCTGGAGCCTGGGGAGGATGAAAAAAAGCATGCAAAAAATGTGGGGGAGTGCCTGTAGTGCACGCATGGGCACTGGGAGGGTTGCGCATTGCATTACGGGTGCGGCATGCCCGCACAAGACCCCCCCCTGGGCTCCCCCCACGTATGGCACGTGAGGCAAAAAAGGTTCCCCATCGCTGGACTAGGGCCTCCTGCCTTGGCAGAGAGTTGGACTAAAAACCTTCAGGGTTGTTTTCAACCTTTTTATTCTATGTTCATTACACTAATCAACAGTCTTCTCTTCTTTAAATACATTATTATTTTTTCTACTGTCCATTCCTAAACCACTGGCATCCTGTTGAGTTTGGGGGGGGGGGTTGTTCCACTGTGGCTAAACCCACCCCCTTGTTACTAATAATACTTATTTTATGCTTGCAAATTGTCAGAATACAGTTGCTAGCTTGTCTTCAGAAATACTGAAGAACATCTGTTTCACAAGCCTTTAATTTAGCTGTTAGTTTAATTTGAGAAGTTGGTTTGCTAGTTTGCAGCTGAGCCACAAAGTCTCAATAATTGCTTTGTTGATTCAGAGCACTACTATAAATTACATTTTTGTGCTGTTTTTGCTGTAATTTGGGACTGAGGGTCCTTCTAGATCTTCCCAATCCTAATCTTCCCCCTGTGAGTTTGCTTACATGTAGGACTATGGTTTTCATCCTACTAGGAGTATGATGTACGTTAAGAAAGAGCTAGGTATGAAAAGGCTGCTGCAACATTTGCATAGATTGCAAATGTTCCAGAACAGAGACAGGCATCCTATTGGTAGCCAAATGCCATATTTTTCTTTTTATAGACAAGAGCTTCTTAGGTGTGTATGGATGCAAAATGGACAAGGGCACCATTTCTGGGTTGCAAATATTTGAATTACCACTAACAACCGCATGGAAGTACAGACCTCTCTAATTCTTTGCTGCCACCCAATGTTCGTCTGGATTTTCGGACTTCAGATATAATTCCCCTAGTTTGGTATCATGTCTATGGAGATTCTTAGTCATATAAGACGGTTCCACCACAAAACCGCGTTTGACTAAACCGCGCTCGACGAAACCGCGTAGCTGACGTCATCAACAGGGCGACAACAGCACGGAGACAGAAGCACGCTGTAAATGCTAAACCTAAAATTAACCCCTAAACCTAAACCTAACCACCCTAAACCTAATCCTAAACCTAACCCTAAACCTAACCCTTAACCTAACCCTAAACCTAACCCTAAACCTAACCCTTAACCTAACCTTAAACCTAACCCTAAACCTAACCCTAAACCTAACCCTAAACCTAACCCTTAACCTAACCCTAAACCTAACCCTAAACCTAACCCTTAACCTAACCCTAAACCTAACCCTAAACCTAACCCTAAACCTAACCCTTAACCTAACCCTAAACCTAACCCTAAACCTAACCCTAAACCTAACCCTTACCTTAAGTTGAATCGGCTTTCTTTCAAAGCGCTATTTAAAGCGCCCTTCTTTCTCCGCGCTGGCTGTTGTGGCCCTGATGATGGCATCAGCGATGCGGTTTAATCGGGCGCGGCTTAGTCGAGTGCGGTTTTGACAGGTCACGATATAAGACATGGTTGTCCCAACAGTGCTTTTTCAAGAGGCAACTGGACTATTTGTTTTTCTTTGAAGGCGTTTCACTTCTCATCCAAAAAACTTCTTCAGCTCTGACTGGATGGTGGGGAATGGAAGGATTTATACTCCTTATAGACCCCTGGTCATTTGCATTCTTTTAGAGAGTCCTTGAGGCCACCTGTAGGTTTATCTGTGTCCTCGGGGTCACCTGAATGGTGCAAATGGGTGTGAAGCCTTCTTGGAACTGCTGAAAGGGCTGTGTTGTAGACTGGAGATAGATGATGTCATATCCCTCCTCCTCTGTTGAGAGAGGGCCATTCAATTTTGACATAGATGGACTCTTTGATCCCTCTTTCAAACCAGTGGTCCTCTCCGTCCAACATGTGGACTTTGGTGTCTTCAAAAGGGCCTTTGTCTTTCAAAAGCAGATGGACTGCTGAATCTAATTGTGATGGGTTTGTTCCCCTATGTTGTCTGCTATGAGTTTACGAAGTGGTTTGAAAAAAATTTGAAAGAGTTATTCTGTTAAGTTTATATGGGTAATCCCTATTTCCCTTCTCCTCCTTTCCTTGTTGGCTCCTTCTCATGGTGGCAGTCTAGCCTTACTGTGCAAACTTCATTCAGAAAATATGTATGTGTTTATTAACAGGCAGTACGTATCAATATTTAAAATAAATAGGATGTAGGAACGCAAAATAATATCTAACAATAGCTGTTGGAGAAGCCGAGGGCTGCCCAGAAGGTGCCTTTATATATATTTCACAATGGGAACCTAAAGGATCAAGTTCCACTTTCCACACACAGGAACCAGGATGCCAGCCCTGTCCTGGGGCGTGGTAATGGCTTGTCATGAGTCACAGCGGCGTCAGGAAAATACATTCCTAGCAGACATACAAATATTTATAGATATGAGCTCAGACTGAGGTGCAGCTGCCAAGACAACTATTGGAATAGAAGCAGCTGTCCGGGAAGTTGCAATCCTTTATACAATGGTGGAAGAGGAGATGACTTTGGAGATGAAGTTATTTCCACAAGCATTTTGTAACAGAACTGAAGATCTGTTGATTTGATTTAGCCAGGGTGGCTAAATATTGAGGTTTCCTCAGATATCTGGCAGGAGGATGGATCATGGCTTTCCTGGCCTGTTCCTCCAAACTTCCAGATGTGCTATATTGGAAGCCATGTCTGTGCCTTGCGCATACATGCAGACAGACATTCTGCTCTTTCTCGTCTGTGCGCCCAACACATTTCAGGAACAACAGCTGTGTTCAGTCAGCTCTCCAGAGCGGAAACTTCTTAGCACATGAGAGAGAATTTCCATGGGGTGAAAACTATCCTGTCCGTGCTTTTTCTCCTGCCAAATTTAGCTAAAATTAGGAAGTTCATGAAAGAGAAAAAAAGTGTGTTCCGACATAAGTGTGTATGATATATATATTTTTGTGTGGAATAACTGGGGTGCAGGAGAAGAGTTGAGTCTCACAGGGGGAGGGGGTTACACACACACAATATAATAATATAATATAATATAATATAATATAATATAATATAATATAATATAATATAATATAATATAATATAATATAATATAATATAATATAATATAATATAATATAATATAATATAATATAATATAATATAATATAATATAATATAATATAATATAATATATAATATTATAATATAATATAATATAATATAATATAATAATATAATATAATATAATATAATATAATATAATATAATATAATATAATATAATATAATATAATATAATATAATATAATATAATATAATATAATATAATATAATATAATATAATATAATATAATATAATATAATATAATATAATATAATATAATATAATATAATATAATATAATATAATATAATATAATATATATATAAAGTCACAACCCCCGGTATGCCCAAATATGGAGGAATATCACTATTTCCATTCTCTGTCCTTCGGCTCGTCACAAGAGACCATCCAGACAGAAACCCAATTTTTTTTTTATTGTTGCCTTTTTGTTACATTTGTTATATTTGTGCTGATAAATAAATAAAGGGAGACTAGTATAGATCTATTTCAAAAAATATTGGGTTTCTGTCTGGATGGACTCTTGTGACGAGCCGAAGGACAGAGAATGGAAGTAGTGATCTTCCTCCCATATTTGGGCATACCGGGGGTTGTGACTTTAAATATATACCTTTCACCCTGGCTTGGCTGATAAGGAGTCGAGCTCTGTGGCTCAGTGGTTAACACATCTGCCTAAGAGGCAATAGAGCACAGGTTCGATTCCCAGTAAGGGTATGGCTAGCTGATGAGAGCTAAATAGCTTGAAATAGCTCTATACTAGTCTCCCTTTATTTATTTATCAGCACAAATATAACATATATATGTGTGTGTGTGTGTGTATGTGTATATATGTATATATATATATGTGTATATATGTGTTCCAGAGCGGAAGCTTCTTAGCACATGAGAGAGAATTTCCATGGGGTGAAAACTATCCTGTCCGTGCTTTTTCTCCTGCCAAATTTAGCTAAAATTAGGAAGTTCATGAAAGAGAGAAAAAGTGTGTTCCGACATAAGTGTATATATATGTGTGTGTGTGTGTGTGTGTGTGTGTGTGTGTAGTGTAGTGTGTGTATATATATATGTGTATATATATATGTATGTATATATATTTATATATATATGTATATATACACACACACATATACATATACATACATACATACATACACACACACACACACAAATACATACATAAATATGTAATCACACACACACGTCCATGTGAGACTCAACTCTTCTCCTGCACCCCAGTTATTCCACACAAAAATCAGCCAGCCAGACTGCAGTTCCAACCTGCATCAAAATGGCTGGATTTGAACACCATTTTTATTTAATGTTTGAGTCTGTTCAGGTGCCGTCGGATAAGCATTGTTTATCTTTCTTTAGGCTTTCGGTCGTAGGCTCCAGGAACAGGAATGAAAAAAATAAAAATAAAGAAAAAATCCACAAAGCCAAACCTTTTAGGTGTTAATACGAATTAGTCACAAGCTTTGGACTTTCCAAGGTCTCTTTCTGAAGCAAGGGGAATTAGAAGTCCCCCAATGGGTGGAAGTTGGGGAAAAGAAGAAAAACAGACTGGTAAAATAAGGGAGGATCTTCGGAGGTGCAAAGTGGATGTCAACTGGTCCAGAATGGTATTACAAAGCAATAGCGCTTAGACTTATATACCGCTTCACAGTTCTTTATAGCTCCCTCTAAGCGGTTTACAAAATCAGCCTATTGCCCCCAACAATCTAGATCAGTGTTTCTCAACCATGGCAACTTGAAGATGTCCGGACTTCAACTCCCAGAATTCCCCAGCCAGCGGATGCTGGCTGGGGAATTCTGGGAGTTGAAGTCTGGACATCTTCAAGTTGCCAAGGTTGAGAAACACTGATCTAGATCCTCATTTTACCCACCTCGGGAGGATGGAAGGCTGAGTCAACCTTCAGCCTGATGAGATTCGATCTACCAAACTGCATGCTTCACTTAACAACTGAAGTGATTTGCTTAACAACTGTGGCAAAAAAAAAAAGATCATGAAATGGAGCGCAACTCACTTAGCAAGGTCTTGCTTAACTACAGAAATTCTGGGCTGAAATGCTTATTTTTTACGTATTTTATTTATTTAGTTTGTCAAACATGTACAAAATAACAGGTATAAGTATAAACACATATAAGTATGAACACCGGAAATGTGTACGAATAAATGGGAAGCATGGAGAGAGGAGGTGAGAGGAAGGGGGCCCAAGCCTGAGGTTCAAGGTTCAAGGTTCATGGTTCATTTTATTTATATGCCGCCCTATTCCCTGCGGGACTCAGGGCGGCGCACAAACCCAAGAGAGGGGAAGGGAAACACAAAGAACTACAACAAAAAAAATACAAGAGAATTTATAACAACCAACAGCCACACGATTCGAGAGGGAAAGGGAACTCATCGACCCCAGGCCTGCCGACACAGCCAGGTTTTAACGGCTTTTCGGAAGGCCTGGAGAGAGGTGAGGGTCCGAATCTCTGCGGGGAGCTCGTTCCAAAGGGCCGGAGCCGCCACAGAGAAGGCCCTCCCCCGGGTAGTAGCCAGATGACATTGGCCGGTAGACGGAACCCGGAGGAGGCCTAGTCTGTGTGATCTAATGCAGTGTTTCTCAACCTTGGCGACTTTAAGTCCATGGGACTTAAAGTCGCCAAGGTTGAGAAACACTGATCTAATGGGTCTTTGGGTGGTAATTGGCAGCAGGCGGTCTCTCAAGTACCCAGGTCCAATACCATGAAGGGCTTTATAAGTGACGACTGAGGGAATAAGGAAATAGGCTAGAGGTTTCAGTGGGCCTAGGCTGAGAGGGGGAAAAGGGAATATTATAGCAGAGGCTGTGGAAGGAGAGCTCAGCAGGAAGTTCAAGAGAAAGCGAAGATAGAGGAAGAGGAAGAAGCTCCAACCAGCCACCTAAATGCCGACCTATCTGTGACCTGCATGCTGAGAGGAGGCTGACCACCACCCAATCACGGGACCCTGGCAAGTAGAGGTGCATCAGAGAGGGGCCAAGTTGGACTGGCAGCCATACGGAGAGGGCCAGGAGAACCCAGACTACAGTGGCCCTTGCGCGAGG
Organism: Thamnophis sirtalis; assembly: GCF_051295495.1. Taxonomy (NCBI): domain Eukaryota; kingdom Metazoa; phylum Chordata; class Lepidosauria; order Squamata; family Natricidae; genus Thamnophis; species Thamnophis sirtalis. The sequence goes on from NW_028261384.1 coordinate 118,491,787, forward strand.
GTTAGCGCTATATTTATTTAGCTCCATGGTGATATACATCCACTTTTGAAGAAAAAAAACAAGTGTCATTTCCTGCCAATGAGTTTCTCCCTTCTAAAGTTCAGCTCTTCAGAATTAACACTTGACTTACCCTGATTGCAACAGCGAAGGGATATATTTTGCTTCTTCAATTTGCTTTTTTTTTTTTTAGCAGCTTTATGCTCCTTCTAGATACACACGTGTTCCTCCAGCCACCCACTCCATTCCAACAAATTTTGTAGTCATACCCATCAAGTAAGAGTTATAGCTCATAAAACTGAAATATATTCCCGTTTATGTGGAAGTGCACAGCAGCTATAACCATCCGAAAGAATCATTATCACAGCTGCCAGGGGAAAGGGGAAATACTGAAGGAAAATAGAACAACAAATTTGGGAGTGTGTCATGTGCCTGACCAAGTAAATGAGACAGGATTTTAATAATACTTATGCAAATTGGACTACCAGATCTTGGCTGCAAAACCTCAGACTACCACCAGGAGGCATTATTGATGGGTCTCTTGGCTGCCATCTGAAGGTCATCCAGAATTTTGCCACTCAGATCTGCTAGTCCTAGTCCTAAAAAAGTGGGAGGTGGAAGCAGGGGAAAGATCCCTTATGACTCCAGAAATCTCAAAAATGGCCCAGCATTAGCACCAGTTTTATAATTTGCTTGTTAGTGTAGTACATAAACATGAATCCAGAAGATGATTTAAATCTCTGATGGAGAAGAAAATTTTGCTTCATTGAGCAAAATCCATGCCCATCCACTCTTCCACAAAAGAGCATTTCTAGTCTTTCAAAAGTTTGTCCTCTTCAAATCTGCCAGCATGGGAACAAACACAGAAGAGGCAAAACTTGCTATTCCACCAATTTTATCAAAAAATCCCTACACAGCAGAGAATGAGAAATGTTTGCTCGTACAGTGCTCCCATATAACCTTACTTCACATACAAAAAGTCTGTACATAAAAATCCATATGATCCTTATGGGAAGGAGCTGCACACCTGGCCGGCTACCTTTCCTTCTCAAAGATCTGAAGTTGGAAAAAAAAATGGGCAGGCGGGAATGCCTCCCAATTGTTGGTAGTCCTCCATCAATGGCAAGAACAGAGGGCCAAGAATGGAGATGTTTTTCTATTGTGATTCTCATATATCTACACTATTGATTCATTTAATAAGATGAGTTTTGTTTTGTTTTCATTTTGGCAGCTTTAAGATGAGTGCACTTCAATTCCCATAATTTTTCAGCCAGCCTGGCTGGGGAATTTTGGGAGCTGAAATCCATTCATCTAAAAATGTTTGAAAAACACTGCTGTAGGGTGAAGACGACATCAAATGGAATGAGGCTTATCATTATCCAAGTTAAAAAGAATCACAGCAATTCTATAATGCTGTGGGAACCATAATAGAATAACAAAGAGTTGGAAGGGACCTTGGAGATCATGTAGCCCGCCTGCTCAAGCAGGAAACTAAATTTCAGGCAAATGGTGTCGAGTTTCTTCTTACAAACCACCAGTAACTGGAGGCAAGTCATTCCACTGCTTGTTCTGTTAGGAAATTATTCTTTAGTTATAGGTTGGTTCTCTCCTTGATTAGTTTCCATCCATGGCTTCTGCCTTCAGGTGCTTTGGAGAATAGCTTGACTCCCTCTTCTTTGTGGCAATCCCTTGAATATTGGAATGCTGCTTTCATGTCACCCTAGTTCTTCCTTTCAATAAACTAGACATACTCAATTCCAGCAATTGTTCTTTATATTTTTAGCCTCCAGTCTCATTTATGTTGTTTTAAGATTTATTTAAGATTTATGATTTTTTATAATTAGTAGTTTTATTTTTTATAAATCATGTAGCTGCATGATGGTCTAAGAATCTAGTAAATAAATATATAAATGAGCTGTCTACAAGTTCTGTAAGCTTGGTATTTCAAAAATAAACTGAAAAGTTAGAAAGGTGAAAAGACTACTTTTATTGAAGTTTTAAACAGCTAAGCCAAAAATAAATCAGCTCAGCTCTCTAATAACAATCCAATATTGGAGGATCATAGAAATCTGCAGCTATCAAACTGGTGTAAAAATCCATTTTTTTTGAAGTGCCCCTTAAGTCAGAAAAAAAGCCTATTTCTATTGTAGCTATTCAGACTCCTGGTGTCCAAATGTACCGTTCCCCCCCACTCCCGAAATGATAGAAATAATATTGACACATTCCATTGTAACATTGCTGCTTTATTTTGTACACATACATTGATTTGCATATTTCAAAAAAATAATAAAAACATTGTAGTTGCGGGTAATTGAGACAAGACGGAAGCTTATATTTCTGCCTACGCTGCATGATGTTATAAGTATTTTTATTTTTAAAATGCAAAATAGAATGGTAAATGCAGTAGAAACACATACAAATAACTTCTATTGCTGACTTAATGGAAAAAGACTGATGTTTTATGAAATATGAAGTTGAAAAGCAATATTATCGAATACCAAGTGCTTGGAACATTCAAAAAAATAATAATACTCGATTAGCAACCATAAAGAAGCCAAAAGTTATGTATTTAATACTTTGCAAAGCATGTATTTTTCTACTATGCTTTTAAAAAACAAACAAACAGAGGACGTCTTACAGACACTTAAAAAAAACTGTTAATTTTCTTTAAAAAAATTCAAAATGTAAAGAAAAACAATTGCGCTATATTTCTGTAAAACACTCTTATTTGCTAAGAAACTTGAAGGCAAGTACTTTTAACTCTTACTTAAATGTTGCTCCATTGTAGTTATCTTTCAGCCTGGTGCAATCACAAATATGTGGCTTTCCATTTCCCCAAATCAAAGTATTTCTTGTAACCTCCCCAATGTATTTTGTTGACTTTTGGAAAAAGAATTTAAAAAAAAGAGAACTGCCCTTTTAAAGTAAAGTTACTGCAAGCCCCAACAGCTCCTGCATAAATCATTTCGCAGGACTTGGTTGGATTTCTAGTGCAGATTTACAGGCAGACATGAATCCATTACTATACAGTTAATTTCTCCCCGAGCAACCATAGAGAATAAACACTCTATGGTAGTGCAAAGGAAACCACCCATCTAGTGCTGTGCAGTCCCCCATTCATCCCAATGGAAAATGCAAGCAGCCAATGGCTCTACTGTAAACATCTAACTTTCCCACCCCACAAAATACATATTCATAATGGAAAACAGCAAGTATATTTGGTAAGAGCAAAGGTGTTTCTTTGCATGACAAAAAGAGGAACCCAATATTTTTAAGGCACTAAAATGGAGGAACTTTTTTTTAAGGCCAAATAAAATACGTACATCAAAAATGCTCTGAATTCTTCTTTTCTGCCAGCAAAGTTTCTGTTTTAGCTGCATAGTTTTCTTCTGAATCTGATTGGCTGATGGTGGCTGTCGGCATGTGTTTCTAAAGTTAGTGGTCTGGATAGAGGGTAGCCAGGGTGAGAAAGACGAAGAATGGGAAACCTAACTGCAAGCTAGCAATAGCACTTAAGACTTATATAGTGCTTTACAGCTCTCTCTAAGCGGTTTAGAGTCAGCATATTTGCACCCAACAATCTGGGTCCTCGTTTTACCCACCTCGGAAGGATGGAAGGCTGAGTCAACCTTGAGCCTGGTGAGATTTGAACTGCCAAACTGCAGCCGTGATCAGCAGAGGTAGCTTGCAGTACTGCACTCTAACCACTGTGCCACCTCGGTTCACTGCTCAAGTGATCTAATTTAAGGAAAATGTTAGGAAATGGATTTTTATGAGAATTCAGGTACTCCTCGATATATGACCACAATCGAGCTCAAAATTTCTGTTGGTACAAGAGAGATTTGTTAAGTGAGCTATGCCTGTTTACACTTTTCTTTCCACCTTTGTTAAGTGAATGATTGCAGTGTAAATAACATGTTTGTTAAGGGAATCCGGCTTCCCCCTTGACTTTGCTCATCAGAAGGCATCAAAAGCTGATCACCTCATCCCGCGACACTGCAGCCGTCATAATTGTGAGTCAGTCGCCAAGCATCTGAATTCTGATCACATGCTCACGGGGATGCTGCAATGGTTGTTAAGAGGTGAAAATTGTTGTTAAATCACTTTTTCCAGGGCTGTTGTTATAACTTTCAACGGTCACTAAATGAACTGTTGTAAGTCGAGGACAACCTGCATCCTGGAGGCTCCCCATCAAGGATAGTATATACCCTCTCTCTCTCTCTCTGCTCCCCCCCCCCCTCGACAGGCATCTGCAATTCCAACCAACACCACCTTTAATAACTCCTCATGCCTCGGAATATGACAAACTATACTGGCAAAGATACATGCATGGGAATAGCCAAAGATGTTTGGGGCAGAAGCATTTATGAGCCATCCCAAGCTCTGCATACAACAAATTATCATTTGGCTATTATGTGCAATAAGCTCAGGATGGAGAGAGGAAAAGAATTGTTGTGTGGCAAGCACAGAGCATAAATCTAGGCTAAGAACAAGGTAACTGAGAAGGCAGGAGAGAAAGAGGATGAATTAGTCCGAGACGGCAGGCAGAGGACAGAGACAGAAGAAAGGAAAAAATCAGAGCAAAAGAGAGAAAAGCATGACCCCTTCTTCTCTTTCCACTTCCCTTCTTTTGGACACCACTGCCTTGATTCTCCTTACTGCCAGCCACGGTCTACCCCTGGATGAATATCAGCCGTGCAGAATACACCAGATCTGCCAGGTATATCAGCAGATTGACAGCAGTTAGAACTGCTACGGCAACATTCTTGTCCCATGTACAGAAGTCGTCACGACTACCACAGTTTCGAGATGGAACCCCCCCATGTTTTCGGTCAAACTTGTAGAGAGGCCAAATGATTGTGGCGGTGGCATACATGAGCACAGCCAATAAAGTGTAGCCGCTGAGGAATTTGTTGAATGGACACGGCAACCAGCCAGTGCATTCGCCAATGCAGAGGATGATCACCACAAGGGAGAGGATGAAGCAAATGCAGTAGACCGCCATACACCACTTAAGAGCGTCTGGGTGGTCATAAGTAGGTGGGTCGCTTATGAAGACAAAGATGATGCAGGCAGTAAAAGTCTCCACCACCTTCAGCAGCCCTGGGACTGTTGCCATGTAGCCAGTCACTTCTCCTGGCTTAGCTTTGGTTAAGCTGACCTCACTGAGGTAAGACAGGCAGGCTAGGCAAGAAAACACAGTGGCGGCAACGCGATATCCCCGCTCATCGCTACTAAGACTCCGTTTCGAAATGAAGAAGACCGGGTAAATGATGGAAGCCGAGAGACACATTAGGGTGGCATACATGGCGAACGTGATGGGGAAGTTCTTCCAAGAGACCGGCATGCGATGCTGAAGGCCAGCAAACTCGACCACCAAGATGACGATGGTGATGGCAAAGCAGAAGCACCAGGAGAACATGCACCAGTCCCCATTGCGGTGGTCCCAGGCGTTCCGGCTGGCCACCAAGCTGAAGGCCACACAGGTGAAAATGGCTTCCAGGAGGCGAACAATTCCCAAGGGAGAGGTCAGGGCACTGGTGTTGCCCACCGATTTTGAGCGGGTTACTGGCATGGTGCAAAGATCTAGGGAGGAGAAGAAAGACACATGATGCAAAACTTTTATCACGTGAAAATATGCAATTTAGGATACATTTCCTAAATTTAGGGCTAAGGAATATAGAAACACGGGGCAGATGGAGAAGACCGGGCTGAGCCCAAGGGAGGGGTCAGATGTGTCATTAGTCATGAGTCCCTGCACGCCCACACGAGATCAAAGTCCAGCCCAGCCTATTGTGAATGCCTCCCTTATCACCCACTCATTTCCCTTAACTGCCAGTGGGTCAGATTCCCGTAGAGAGCTTAATCTTGCGATAAGTCTTTATACTCATTTGTACTGCCTGACTCTCTTGATTTTCCCCAGCCTTCTGCAACCCTGCAGCTTCTAGGTAGGTTGGATTTCCTGTCTTATCATTCCCAATCAGAATTCCATTCTTCTCTTCCTAGTAATAATCCAAATTAACTGCAGGACTACAAGTTGAGGAAGACTAATTTAAGTGCCATTGTCTCCTGAACCTGCCTGAATAGTGTAGAAGGGATGGGAGAGATTTATCACTCCACGTATTGTCGGACAAGATCCGGCAGCAGTCCCAGTCGGGATGGATTATATAGTCCTCGACTTACGACCATAATTGAGCCCAGAATTATGATCACATTGTGCCAGTTGTTAAGTGGGTCAGCATGTGGCCACACTCAATTTTATAGACAGGTTTTGCAGCGATCATTAAGGGAACGTCATTTTTGTTAGGCAAATCCATTGTCCAAAACCAGAAGTAACCACTTTCTGGCAAAAAAACATCTAAATCCTGGTCACTTGACCATGGGATCCTGCAAACACAACCAAAATGTGATCATCATGTGACAGGCGAAGGCCATCAAAACTTTGAATCAGGGTCATAAGTAGCCCTGAGAAGTCCATTATATCTTCAAATAGTTGCTAAGTGAACGGTCATAAGTTGAGAACTATCTACATATAAATTCTAGTCCCATGTCTGGAAAATTACAGAATCATAGGGCTGGAAGGGGCCTTCAAGCTTTTCTAATCTAAACCCCTACCCACAGCACACAGTATTATATCCCGAAAAATGGCTGTCCAATTCTACCTTGAAGACTTCCAACAATGGACCATCTACAGTTCCAGGAGGCAAGCTATTCTATTGATTGATTGTTGGCACTACCAGGAAATTTCTCCTTAATTCCAGATAGGATCTCTCTAACAAGCTTCTACCCACTGCTTCTTGTCCGGCCCTCAGGTGATTTGGAGAATAAGTCAACCCCCTCCTGCATGTGACTGCCCCTCAGGTATCGGAAGACAGCTATCATGTTACCCTCTAAACTTTCTTTTTCTTAATTGGACACACCTAGTTCCCTTAACCTTGCCTCAAACAGCTTAGCCTCCAGAGCCGAGATGGGCAACTTTGGCAACTTTAGGACTTGTGGATTTCAACTCCCAGAATTCCTTAGTCAGCCATTAAAGTACACAGATCATAAAGTTGCCACACTGGCCCACCTCTGTGCCAGAGACTCTAAAAGCTCACAAACCAGATGTCTACAGGTAATCTATCAATATTTGCGTATGGGCAACATGGACGATAGCATAACCCATGATAGCAACTGTTGGACATCAAAATCTACAAGAGGAAAAAAAGAAGGTAGTAAATATAGCTAAACATAGACAATTTAATTTTTATCAGTCTATTCTGAGGTTTATAATTAATTTATGTTACTTATGTGTGCTATTCCTATGGGATTGGATTCATAACTACAATTCTCCAGATAAAACGTCTTATTATCTTGATTTACAGTACTTTTTTCATATTTGGCATAACTAAATAAATGTAGGTAAACATTCTCAACAAAAAAAAAGGTTCTCAATAGAAGATATAGAATTGTCCCAACTTGTAACTCCTTTGATAAACTTTAGTTAATTTAAACATTGCTCCAGCCTGACAGATGACACTTGGACGAAAATTGATTAAGCTCACCTCTTTGTAGAAAAATGGAATTTTCTCAAGATAAGAGAAATCTTTTATGTCAATGCTTCACTTCGATGCCAGACAATTTCATCTCATGAAAATGCACACTGCACCTAGGAAAGGATCTGAATATCTAAGATCACCCACCCCGAAGGGCTCCTCCTTGGGTCTCACACATCCATAGGGCAAGGGCACCTTATTTTACACATCTAATAGCCTGTACATCAACTTCACACCAGAGCCCCTTGTCACTGTATGTCCTATCACACTCAGCTTTCCGTGGCCAAGAATGGCCGAATATTCGTTTTGCTGCCTGACTCTTGGAAGAAAATTCTTCCACTATTTCGGGCAAATGTCCTGTGTTTTTTATTGGGTAACCGAGCTTGGAATCAGGCCAAGAAAATTCTTCTAATGGGTTTAAAATAGGTACAAACTAATAATGAAGTCCAAAGTAAAGCTGTTTCCTTTTGTAAATGGAGATAAATCTTCCTGGTTTACACAGCACATATTATGAACTGGCTATGAATAATGGAAACCGAAGTCCGAAAGATCCAGAGGTTGGAAAAGGTTGGGTAGCATAGTGTCCACCCAAAGCTAATATTGCCCTTTCCTGTCTGGGTTGTGACAAAGTAAGACGCAATGGGAGAACGGACAAGAATTTCTGGGGGCTAGAAAGTTACCCCCATCTGTTTGTGTCTCACAATTACATTACAGACAACAGCAATTGCTGGTGTTTTTTTTTTACCCAAAATTGGAAAACGCTTACTTCCTGAAGAAGTTGAAAGGGCAAGACAAGCATAAAGAGCTGAGAAAGGGTGGAGACTTGAGCAGGGGAGGGGTAGGAGAAGAACCATGTTACCCATGTAAGGGCAGGAGAAAATTCCTTTTTGTCCAATGTTGGACATTTGGTTTTAATCAAGCTCTTCCCCTGAGCTGAGGAAGGGAGGGGGAGTGCGGTGGGGGCGGGTGGAAGGGGGAGTCAGAGAAATCCCAGGCTTTAAGCCAGCTTCACTGTCTCCTTTCTGAGCCATCTCCCAAAAATGCAGCCCACCCTTCCTTTTCCCCTCCTGCAAATCCAGAAGGAAGGATTTCCTTTCCTGTCAACTCCCAAGTGAGAAATGTCTCCTTTCACTCGACTGCAAGGGAAGCTAGAATCTTTGGTAGGTTAGCTTTGTCCTGCCTTTCAGTTGCTCCCGGTGTTTGGAGAGAAGAAAAGGAAAAGGAGGGAAAAAAGAGAGAGAAAGAGATATGTTTGAAAGTAAATCTAAGCTGCTTCAAGAAAAGGAGAGCAGAAAAACCACTTCGAACCATTTTAAAATGGGTTTTAAAAATTTTTAATGGCTTATATTGCCTGTTAGCACTCACTACATGGAAACTGCAACTGCAGAGGATATTTTGCAAGACGCCGCAGGATTTAGTTTTCACTAAAGTGTTGTCCCATGTTACCCAGGCACATACAGCCACGCTGGTTCTTTGGGGCCTACAAGGGGGAAATGGGTGACTGAACAGCCTATTTTGCAAAGCTTTCCTCCCAGGCTAACCTGCGTCTACCGTTTTGCACAGAGTCAAATCAAGAGGAAGAAACTGTTAGGACGACGTCATTTTTCATGTAGCAGAAAAACAATTGCCTCCAGGAATCCTGCTATCTTTTCCCTATCTTTGCAGGGAGAAAATGAGCGCTTCAGAGGGTAGAATTTATCAATGTTCTTCAACGGGCTGTTTCTAACTATGCCAAGAGCTTTCTAGATGAGATAAACTTCAGGCTTGTAACCTTTGATCTGCAGCCTGAAATGGAACCATCTAGATAAATAGACTGTTTTCCATTTTGATTATGCTGTGCATTTGAATCGATTCATAACCTCAATGTTTTTTTCCAAGCACACTAACCCATACCAAGGGTAAAACTTTAAACAAATCCCTCTCTCCACTCCTTTTCATGTAAGATGCTTTTAAAATTATTGTTTGTATCCCACCCTTCTAATGCTGGTGTATGACTATAATAAAGATTTAATTTAATTTGATGCTGAAGATAGAACAAAAACAAAATTCTACATGCGATTTTACCGCATTCGTTCTCTCACCCTGCAAAGTACATTAAAAAATGCACATACATTTGATGAAGGGACCTGCAAAAGTCCAAGTTCATCAGTGACTTTAAAGCTGCCTCAGAACATCATAACAGGAGCAGAATTTAAAGGAAAATATAAGCATTATCTAAACAATAATGGATAAATAACTAATCAAGGAACATCCCCACGTAATCTTATAAACAGTCTGGATAAAAGAGAGAAAAGGAGAGACTGAAATGTGCATTTACCAGAAGTAATGCTGAGAGTTACTGAGAAAATATTCAGTCATCGTGCATTGGTGCAAAAAGACGTTGAGCGAAGAAGTGGCAACGCCCAGGGTGTAGAACTATTTCTTACACACTGCAGGATACAATTGAAGCTTTGTTTCAAGCACAGAAAAATCGAGAGGCAGGATCTTAGAAGAGCTGGTTCCTCTTCCGTGTTCCCTAAAAAAAACCCAGGACCCTGCCCACAAAAGCAGAAGACGTGGAAAAGAGCAGAACTCACTGGATAAAATTAGAGTTGAGAAGTAATGCTACGTGTCATGGCAAGGCATCGAATGAGTAAAGGTGATTCAAAGAACAGGTAGCCCTTGACTTACCACCATAATTGAGCCCAGAATTATAGTAGTAAGCCATGGTGTTCATTAGCAAGTCACCATGTGGCCACACCCAATCCTACTATCTTTTTTGCAGCAATCCTTAAACAGCCATTGTTAGGCGAATAGTCTGAGTTAAACTCATTATACCCAATAAATGCTGGTTTCCTGCAAAAAACTGCCAAAAATTGTAGAACACAGAAGACATAGATGCCACCAGTTGTCATGTGCCCAACATATGATCAACTGATTACAAGGTGGGGGTGGAAGGTTGCTGTTGTAACTTTGAAAATGGTCATAATCTGGGGAGTTCTGTAATAACTTTGAATGATCACTAAGTGACCGGTCATAAATTGAGAACTACCTGTATTTAAAAGCTAGGGAATCCTCAAACCTTGCGTCTCTCTAGATCAGTGTTTCTCAACCTTACCAACATGAAGGTATGTGCTGTAAAATTCTAGGAGTTCGCACATCTTAAAATTGTTTTAGATAATACCAAGGGGTCACTCCTTATTTTACGTGGACTGTTTCTTCGTAGATTAAACTAGAGAATATATTTTACAAATAAATACATATTAATAAATTTCAGTTGTAATAGCCAAGAAATAGCCTGATCTAATATTATTTATTGTCAAAGCCCAGGGGATCTCTTAACCCATCCTTAAAGAAACAGGATTTCTCGGTTTTCAAAGTATTGCATTAAATTTTGTTAAGGGGTATTTTTCTGTACATATGGCTGCATGAGGAGAATTAATGTTTTGGAAAATCTGTTGCAAAATCTATTAGTTTTGCACTATGGAAGGGAACAGAAATCCATTGTTGCTGGTGCATGTTTGTGTTCTCAACTTAAGACCACAACTGGGATCAGAATTTCAGTTGCTAGGCAAGGCAGCTCTTAATTGAGAGAATTACACCCGGTTTTACCTTTTTCGCCATGATTGTTAAATTAATCACTTTGCTTCTCAGAAACCAGCTGGGACGGTCACAAATGGGAATGACATGACTTCGAGACGCTGCAATCGTGGAAAATATATGCCGGTTGCCATGCTCCCCAATTCTGATCATGTGACTGTGGAGATGCTGTAACAATGCACAGCGATGTTGTAAGTGCAAGAACTAGTTGTCACTCTCTTTTTTAATGTCGTAATTCTGAATGGTTGCTAAACAAATGGTTGCAAGTCAAAGACTACCTATAGTGGTTAAGGCACCTGGCTAGAGACTAGGAGGCTGAGTTTTAGTCCCCCCCTTAGGAATGAAAGTTCGCTAGTTGACTTTGGGCCAATATCTATCTATCTATCTATCTATCTATCTATCTATCTATCTATCTATCTATCTATCTATCTATCTATCTATCTCCCTCTCTCTCTCCTCTCTCTCTCTCTCTCCCCCCCCACTTACCTCACAAGGTTGTCATTATGGAGAAAATAAAAGGAAGGGGTATCATGTATATTCACCATCTTGAGTTATTTTTAAAAATAATAAAGCTAGGAGTTTTTTTTAAGATTTTTTTTTTAAGCACCATTTTCTGCCAGGCTCAAATTCTGTGAGAACTTGATGGAGCTCCAGAAGAAATTAAAGAAGGAAAAAAGTTCATTCAATCACAATCTATGTCACAAAATCTTTGGTCTCTTGATTGAAGTGTTCCAGGGAAAAAATCTTAACAAACAGGTTCCACAGCCTGGAATCTTTGAAACTTTCTGCCTTAGTGGACAACAGAAAGGTTACCAAACTGGGCTGCAAAACTCTGAAAAACCAATAGATGGTAGCAAAGAAATCTAGAAAACGTAATTATTGGCTGCCATCTAATGGTCCTTTGGATTTTTGCAGTCTAGATCTAATAGCATTAGTCCTGTAGTAATCATGTTGCAATAAGCAAGCAGGGAAGCTATAAATTTGAAAAAGAATCAATTGTTATACAGTTGAAGATGTTACTATATTATAAACAACTAACCACAGCATAGAGCAGGGAGGAAAATATTTACAGTACAGAGATATGTTTTCTGGAGTCTTGTCATAATACTACCAAAATAGGCTAAGGGTAATTAAGACAAAATATGCATTCTACAAAAATACGATGTTTTTAAAAAATAAACATAGTGGTTCTTACTATTAAGCATTTAATGAACTGGGAACATTCACAATGAAGTACATGATATAAAATTTTGGATGTCAGTCATATCACACTTACGACTCCCTTAGTAAAATACCTCTCTTCTCCTTACAGAAAAATGTATTCAACACTACAACATGTCTCTGTGTTGCTGATACAAATATATACTTTTTGACTCCATCGTGTCCCATCTACTGCACAATTATCCTCTGCTCTCGATTAAATACTGTCCAGATTGTGCTTTGAATTGTAACATGTATAGCACCCAGACAGCATTAGATGCGGCTTCAGTCTTGATGTGAGCCACACCTAGGATCTATTTATTACAACATCCTTGCCTCACCAGACTAGCTTTAGGACATATTGATCTTTTGTCCTGAGAAAATATTGCAGTGCAGTATTAATAGAGACACACCTCCCTTAATCAAAACTTTTGTAAGACCAAAATAGCTGCCAAAATGAAGAAACTGCATTCTTTTGGGGGTGGAGGTAAGATGTCACACACCTTAAGTTTTTTCAGACAAAGGCCTTTTTAAAGGCACCCGTTATTTTCATCTACTGACCAACCACAAGGTTGCATGTTTTTCCCTGCTATTCCTTGGAAGTTATTTCAAGGCATACTGCCTTTAAATATGAAGGACCCTGTTTAGCTAATGCACTGAACAAAGGTTTTCACTGCCTGTAAAACTGCAAATTATGTAACAAAGGTGTAGTGGCACAATTTGAGATTTCAAAATCTTTTCAGAGTCTGCTGTATGGAGAAGTCAGGCCTGGGATATCTTGAAATCTTCCCTGCTTCTCTTTTCTTATAAACCAGGGGTGTCCAAGTTCGAAGACTTGTGGACTTCAACTCCCAGAAATCCCCTGAGATTAAAGTTGCCAAGGTTGGATACCTCTGCTGTAAACTTTGCTGCTCACTTGTTCCATTAAAACAGCCTGTTACACGCACTTCCCTACCACAAAAGGCACACCCTATTGCAAAAGCCACATTGGAAATGGATGCCGCCCTCTCCCCGGTTGTTTGTTTTTAGTTTTTTTTTTTTTTTTTAAGAGCATTACCTTTCTGGTTTTGGCTCCTGCTGCAAAATTAAACCAATTGGTGTTGGTGGGCTTCTTTTTTTCAAAAGGGAAAGTCCGGGGTGGGGCACCCTAACAAGGCAACCTCCATCAACTCACTAGAGCCCTGCAAAGGGGGTCCCCCTACCCACTCAGTCCTGCAAAGAGGTCGCATTGGGGAGGCGGGGCAGCTCAGCAAATGCACCTCATTTCCCAAGAACACTAAGCAATCCCCCATTTCTAGCCTAAATATTCTCCCCCGGCCCAGTTTTGCTTTTAACTCTTTAAATTCCTTTTCCCTGCAGAAAGCAGCCATGCACGGAGGGCGGCTTCAAACTCTGGACGCCCCTCAATCTCCCCCACCCACCCCAACTTCAAGAGCCCCGCCCCGCGGCTGCCTGAACTGCTCCGAGCGTCTCCCCCAGCCCCGATTTTCTCCCGCAGCTCCTTCTTACGGCACTTCCAAGGCTTGGGGCGGGCGGAGAGTCTGCACCGACCGAGGCGATCTGGCGAAAGATGCTCCTCGTGGTGGCGAGAAGGCGAGAGCTCCTGGGTTGGGCTGGTCGAGACGGGAGGGAAGCTGGGTGTGGCGCTAAACGCCGGAGAAGAAGGGAGGCAGCCGCCGGGCAGGACGAGGGGGTGGGGAAAGGGTGGGCCGTGGGCGGATGGAAAGGAGAGCCGAGGGGGTCGGCAGGGACTCTGTTTGTGGCCGTTGCTGCTGGCGACAAGGAGCAATAACCGTGACGACAGTGGACCCCACCCCAAGTGCAGCTCGGCTGCAGCAGAGCGGTTTCCACGTGTCTCTCTCTAGGCGCTCCAAGGTTTCCCGCCAGTTCTCCGGCTGAACTTGAAAGAAGACCCCCGTCAGTCGCCCCGAGGAGCTCTTTGTCTCTCGGAGATGGAAAGCCACAGTCTACCAATGTGGATGGCTCGGAAAGAGCCCGCTGCTCACTTGGCTTCATAGTTTTCGATGGGCGGATGGGTGTGTTTATGTAAAACCCATCGCCGCATCTTGTAGCAATGCGTTCCGTCGGCGGGCTGGGAGTACAGTTAAACCACAACTAGTTTGTTTAATATCGGTTCGAAGTTACAAATGCAGTGAAAAAGCGATTTATGACCGTTTTTCACACTTGCGACCATTGCAGCATTTCAGATCAAAATTTGGACACATGTTTATAACTGTTACAGTCGCCAGGGGTCATGCGATCCCCTTTTGTGACCTGACAAGCAAAGTCCATGGGGAAGCCAGATTCACTTAACAACCATGTTACAAATTTAACTGATTCACTTAAGAAATGTGGCAAGAAAAGTCGTAAAATGGGACAAAACTCACTTAACAAATGTCTCGCTTAACAACAAAAATATTGGGCTCAATTGTGGTCGTAAGCTGCGGACCACCTGTAACCTAAGAACAATAATAAGCTTTCTGGACTCTCAGAAGATGGCCCTCAGTGGCAGTAAGGCTGCCCTCAAGGGCAGAAAGTGAGTTTGGTCCAGTCCTTAAGGCGCAGGCTTGAAACCAGGAGACTGAGTTCCAGTCCTACCTTACCCATGAAAACCACTTTGGACCAGTCACTCACTCTCAGTCCAACTTGCCTCACAGGGTTGTTGTGACGAAAATAGGAGGAGGAAAGAGTAGTAGCTATGTTTGCCACCTTGAGTTATTTATAAAAAAAATAAGGTAGGGTACAGGCAGGAGTGGGCTGCTGGGTGTTTGCAAGGGTTCTGGGGAACCTCCAGCTAAGATTCTGTGCAGTTTGGAGACACCCCCCCCCCAAAAAAAAAACCCCATTCCTGGCTGGCCCCGCCTGCCCTGCCCCTCCCAGGAGTCCCCATGCGGCCCATTTTGGATGCAGGTAAATGCAGGGTGTGCGTGGAGACTCGGGGAGGGTGGAAAATGGGCCTACAGGAAGTTTGGGAAGGCCAGAAACCTGCCCATTTCCAGCCTCTGGAGCCTGGGGACACCATTTTAGACCTCCTAGAGGTTTGAGGAAAACTTCCGGAGCCGGGGGAGGGCAAAAACGCTCCCCCTCCCAAACCGTGGTACACCTTGCTAAAATGTTTGAAGACCACCCCTGGATACAGGTAAATGTATTTATTTGTTTATTAAACTTGTATTCTGTCTTATCTTGCAGAGACAACTTGAGGCAGTTTACAGTCTTCCGGTCATAAAATAGCCAAGGTCCCCAGGAATTCCATAAACCATCTTTTTCTTTAAGCTAGCCAAGCCGTTAGCACATATCTCGTAATAAATTCCAAGGTTTAATTGTGGGGTTGTAAATGCAGGGATTTCCCCCATCCCCAGGTGCCACATTGCTCCTGCAGAAAAACAGTAGCAATATTTCATAAAAATCATACTGTTGAAAGACATTTTGGAGATCTTCTAGTCCCATGATGGCGGACCTGTGGCACGTGAAGCCATTTCTGAAGGCATGCAAGGTGTTGTCCTGTCAGCTCCAGCACATGCTGGTCCACTGATTTTCGCCCTTGATTTTCACCCATTTTTCGTCCTCCTGAGGCTTCAGGAAAACCTCCTGAAGCCTCCAGAGGGCAAAAAAACACCTAATGCGCAAACTGGAAGTTCGTTCCTGAACTTCCGGTTTGCATGTTGGGCCATTTTTCGCCTTCCCCAGGCTCCTAGAAAGCCTCTGGAGCCTGGGGAGGGTGAAAAACGGACCTGTCGGCCCCACTGGAAGTTGGAAAATGATCCGTTTCCGGCCTCTGGAGGGTCTCCGGGGTGGGGAGGCCGTTTTCACCTTTCCCCAGGCTCCAAGAAAGCCATGTGTGGGGCAGCAAGGGGTTAGGGTTGCGCAGGGGTCATGGCGCAGGGAGGGGCATTAAATTATGGGAGTGGGCACACAAGTGCGTGCAATAGCATGCATGTGCATGCTTTAGGCGCCCAAGCCAAAAAAGATTTGCCATCACTGTTCTAGTCCAACTCCCTGCTCAGGGCAAGAATTCAGAACATCTCAGACAAATGTTTAATCTTTAATTGAAAGCTTCCCATGTTGGACCTGCCCTGAGACCAAGAAGCGGGCAGTTCTACTTCTTAGTAGCTCTCTTAGTAAGGAATTTCCTCCTTATTTTAATGTCTCCATCTTGCACCATAAACACATAAAGTGTGTAACTTAGTAATAAGGACAGAGCTATCAATTATATTATCCAGGACATTCATCATCGCTTGTAACAAAAATGAATCCTTGGGTCATCATAATCTGTTTGGCTTCTGGATTTATCTTAATGCAAACAAATTGTTCATCGATCCCGCTAAGGCACAAGCGCATTAGTGCACTGGTTCTTAATCTTGGCAACTTTATGATGTGTGGACTTCAAGTCCTAGAATTCCCCATGTTTGGCTGGGGAATTTTGGGAACGGAAGTCCACACATCTTTATAGTTGTCATGGTTGAAAAACATTGCACTAGAAATTAAAAAGAAAAACTGACTTCCTTCTTCATACCAGCAATGACGCAAACAAGGCCTGGGTCATGCTTTTTGATTGGTTAATATTGGTCTAGATTGAGATGTTTCTAAGATGTTCTCCACAGACAGGTCTTGAGGCAGTTCTTTCTTCCTTTTGTTGTTAGTTGCAAAGTCATGTCCGACCCATCATGACATGGACAATGTTCCTCAAGGCCTTCCTGTCCTCTATCATCCTCTGGAGTCCATTTAAGCTCAGGCTTACTGCTTCAGTGACTCCATCCAACCACCTCATTCTCTGTCGTCCCCTTCTTCTTTTGCCCTCAATCTTTCCCAGCATTAGGCTCTTGAGTCCTTCCTTCTCGTTAAGTGGCCAAAGTATTTGCGTTTCATCTTCAGGATCTGGCTTTCTAAAGACCAGTCAGGGTTGATCTCCTCTAGGACTCCACGGGACTCACAGGAGTCTTCTCCAGCACCTTCTTCCTTATTTTGGCATAATCCGAAGCTTTTTTTACAGAATTCAACCGTGGTACCAAAGAAAGAGTAAGAAAAATCAGCCTTTATGGCACCTCGAGACTAGCCAGCTAATGCTTAAAGATACTATCAGTCTCTTGAGAAAAAGGTTTAAGTCCAAACCAAACAAATTACATTACAGTTTCATGTGTTTATAGTCAGGGATATCCGCCTTTTTTGTTTGTTTTGTTTTACATTTGGAAAATCAAGGCAATCATCTTGACCTATTTACACATACAT
Source organism: Thamnophis sirtalis (assembly GCF_051295495.1). Lineage (NCBI taxonomy): Eukaryota > Metazoa > Chordata > Lepidosauria > Squamata > Natricidae > Thamnophis > Thamnophis sirtalis. Next base: position 118,509,324 of record NW_028261384.1, read on the forward strand.
ATGCCACATTCTCCTGCTCATGGTTATTATTGCACTGTTGAAGTATCTCATCCAGAAATTTTGTCCCTCTGAACAAGATATTTAAAAATAATAATTTTATTAAATATTAATTATACAGATAAAACTAATGCAAATGATTAAAAATAAGAGTAAAAAGAGTGCTAAGAAAAAAGGAAATGAAAAAGAAAAAATACCATATTTTTCAGAATATAAGACGCACCGGAGTATAAGACGCACCAAGGTTTTGAAGAGGCAATTAAAAAAAAGTTTTGGGACTCTGCAAACCTCCCAGAAATGGCCCATTTTTCGTGAAAACCCGTCTGTTTGTTACATTGTAACAGCTAAGGCGAAATGCTCAACGATGTGAGTGACGTTGATTTGGCCACACCTATCCAGTCTTATGACCACCAAGCCACGCCTACCCAGCTGGTATTAGGGCAGAGAATGGGTTGTTAAATTATTTGAATCCCACCACTGCCCTTGCCTGCTGATATCTGTTTGGCCTTGCAGAGGAGATGACTCTTGATGGGTGATGTGTTGTTGGTTTAGGGTTGTTTTTCAAAAGTGCCAAATATCATGTCTCTATTGGAGAATTCTGGGAGTTGAAGTCCGCACATCTTAAAACTACCAATTTTGAAATACGTTGCTTTAGTGTGCTGTGTGATGCCAGGGTCTCTTCATAGCTTGCCTGTGGAGCTTATGGCACAAGGGATATCCATGGACCTTGACTTACAACTATTCATTTTGTGACCAAAGTAGCAACAATTATAAAAAATGTAAGTAACAGGTCCTTGTACTTATAAAGCATCCCAATAGTCACATGATCACAATTTGGGTACTTGGCAACCAGAATGGGCTTACGACAGTTGCAGTGTCCCAGGATCACGTCATCTATATGTACAACCTTCCCAAGCTGACTTCCAGCAAGCAGAATTAATGGGGGAAGCTATATTTGCTTAATGACTGTAATTCACTTAACAACTGTAGTGATTCGCTTAAGGTCATAAGTAAATACATGACTCAGTTAACAACTGCCTTGCTTAGCAACAGGAATTCTGTCCCAATTGCAGGCATTACTCAACTACCTATGGTTGAATGAAACATGGTTGCAGGAATTGGGTATGTCAAGTCTCATGAAAAGAAGGAATAGGTGACATGATAGCAGTGTTTCAATATTTGAGGAGCAGCCACAAAGAACAGTGGCCAACCTATTTTCAAAGCACCTGAAGGCAGAACAAGAAGCAATGGATGGAAACTAATGAAGCAGAGAAGCAGCCTAGAACTAAGGAGAAATTTCATAACAGAGAGCAATGAAGCAGTTGATGGCTTGCCTTCAGAAGCTGGGGTTGCTTCAACACTAAGTTTTAGAAGAGACTGGACAGGCATCTGTCTGGAATGGTAGGGTGGTCTGCTTGAGCAGGGTTTTGGACTAGAAGACCTCCAAGGTATCTTCCAACTCTGTTAGTCTGTTATTCTGAATCTGAACTACCCTGGTTCTGTACTTCATTCTGTAACACCTTTTAAAAGACCTTTTCTTGTTTGCCTGCTACATCACATTTTGTATTTCTTTTAAAAGAAACCATAAAGGAGGTGAGACAATGGGTATGAATAACACCTCTGTTCTTTAAAGAGGAGGATATTCCAGGGAAGATGTTTTGACTATAATTGACCCAGCCTGTAACTGGGCATGCAGGAGAAATCTCACCATGGTTTCTTCTCTAAGCTTAGTCTTTCTCTGTTTCTCAACAAGGAAAACAGCACAGAGACAAAAAGAGCAAGTCATTTGTTATAAAGACCAAAGCTGTGGAAAGTGCTTTAAATATCAGCCAAAATGATCAAAGGGAGAAGGATGGAGAAAGGGAGAAAAGGGTAAAAAGCGTTGGAGCTTTTGATTTAAGGAGAAAGAAGGCATTGTTGAAGTTAATGAAGCTATAAATACACAGAACTTTTATTTACCGATACTAAAAAAAATCCAAGAAGTTTGCTTATCCAGTGGCATTAACAGGCAGTGACTTGGAATGAACAAAAGAAAAGAGGACTTACATAAGTAGTCCTTGACTTAACAACAATTCATTTAGTGACAATTCAAAGTTGAGAAAAGTGACTTTCAATGGGTTCTCACACTATGACTGTTGGAGTAACCTCATGGTCACATGATCAAATTCGGGCACTTGGCAACTGCCATGTATTTATGAGGATTGCAAAATCTTGAGGTCATGTCCTTGCCTTTCGTGACCTGCTCAGAGGGCTTCTGACAAGGAATGTCAATGGGAGCAATTGGATTTGCTTAATCACCACGTGAGCTATAGTGATTCACTTAAAACATGGCAAAAAAGATCGTAGAATTAGATATGGCTCGCTTAACAACTGCCTTGTCCCCATTGGGTCATAAGTTGAGATTGCACTGAAATAACTTGGGGAACTTCCTGCAATGGGAGCATCTGATTTTAAAAGAAGTAATTCAGGGAGGGGAGGTCTGTTTCTAGCTGCTGTTTGCAGTACTAACACAAATGTCCCCAAAGGAAGTGAGAAAGGCCTGCCAAACTGCACAATTGAAACCAGATCTCCTTCTTAGGGTCATTGTACATACAACACCACAAAAGGGATCAGATTATAATTGTGCAGTTGTGGATGCTATCTAGACTTTTCTAGTCCTCCCTGTTAACACCCCAGTAGCATACAGAGCTTCCAAATTTAGAAGCAGTTGGTTTATTTATATTTTTATTTCTCCTCTTAGGTTTTCCCAACCTTGTCAATTTTAAAACGCATGGACTTCAACTCTCAGAATTCCACAGCCAGCCATGCTAGTTGAGGAATTCTGGGAGATGAAGTCCATACTTTTAAAATTGCCAAGCTTTGGAAATCCTTTAACAACTGTATTCAGAATAACAGACCTGGAAAGGACCTTAGAGGTTGGTCGTCTTGTCCAACCTGCTGTCTGTCTTAGTAGAAGTTCAAAGATGCATATGACCCCTTGGATCAGTAGAATATTATACCCACCTGACATATCTTCACATTGATGGTCTCTACTCGGCCTCGGTTGTGCCTGTTTCAAATCTATGCCCAAATGAAGGACAGGCTAACCAATTATAATATGAAGCTGCTCTCGGATGGAAGAGAAATTGGGAGAAAATATGATTTTAACATCAATACAGCTAAAAATATCAAAAGTGTCTTGTTCCTGGTATGGGAACATGAAGATGGCAATATCAAGAGGACATGTCTGAAACAAGGTATTCTGGGAGTTGAAGTCTCTTGGTCTACTATTTTGATCCAATCTGGCAAAAGTAGTTCTTGCTTCAGATTAATGCTGGCTACTCTTAACAACTAGGAATTTTACTCAACAGTAGTTTTCCTGGCTTTCTAAACCGCTGTCTGTTTTCTTTGTTCCAATCGACCACAATCTTCTCCTCCCAATTTTGCATCTTGTCATTCTTACTCCACAGCTTTACTTCTTCCAAAAAGTAAGAATACGGCTGACACCTTGTGGCTAATAAACAGTCCTACAAGGCGGCTTGACCTCTTTCCACAATTGGTCAAAATTGCGCTTAATAAAAATGGGTTGTTTCCAAGAGATTCTTGGCGCGTGGAGAAATTGCTTTGTATTTAGCTAGCAGTAAAACTGAAATGGGTTGGATTAAGCTGGTTGTATGAACTCAGACATTATGTGAATACTTGGTCTGGTGGGTGAACTTTCCCAACAGATATGGTGTTTCTAAATTATGGTGTATTTGTCACGTTGTACAAATGCACACTATGAATCAGATTGTGGTTTAGACATTTCTTCTTAACCATGCAGCAATCTGCAATTATAACATTTGTTTATTATTCCTTTATGCAGCCCGATAGTAGGAATTTTGTGGGCAGCATATAAACACTGTAAAAAAAGCACTACTATAAAAAAAAACAACCAAAACAATAACATCTGTATGGAGAAGAGCACTACATATAAAATAAAAACCAGGATCAGCTGCAGTTACTTTATGTTGTAATTACAGCATAAAATCACAGTGCAGGAGCAATAAAACAGTTAAGTTGGAAAAGCCAGAATGGTTCTTAAAATGGTAGCAAAATAGAAGGATCTTTGCCTGACATTTAGAAACATAATATGGATGCCAGGCAAAATTATTTTTAGTTGGTGCTGCATAAATGGGACACCATCACTGCCAAGGCTCTATCTCAGTGGTCACCTACTTTGTCTTACAAGGAACAGACACCTGAAGAAGACCTTAACGTTCATAAAATAAGCAACACCACTTCTGAAGGTGTGACTTTCTTAGAATAGGATGAAAACCAAATGACAAATAAACCCACTGTCAATAAGAACCTGTGTCTTTTGTGGTTTAAAGTGCTGATTAGCTCTCACCCAGTGCATTACTCCAGCCAGCTTTAGATCAGGACGCTGACTTTTTCATGTGTATATTAATTGAATTGGATATAGTTGCCTACTTATTTCATGAAGAGGCCAGTTTGTCTTCTTAACTTTAATCTAGTGTGGCTTCCAAAAAGAGCAGTTAGTCCTCCAGGAAAAACAACAACAACAGATACACAAGTAATTGCAGCGGGGGGGGGGGGGGGAAGCTGTGTGTCAAAAAATTCAAGAGGGCACAATCATGCCATCAGATAAGGAATGGAATCACAATGCATGTAAAAGGGATCTTGATTGCATGGATTTAACCACTATCATAACTTTTTTTTAACACAACACACACCCCTTTCCAGATATCCAAATAGTTACAAAAAAACCTCTTCTCCAAGAAATATTTCCTTTCGAACACTATTGCCGACATCTATAGATTTGGTTTAAGATATCCAAGAGATGCAAAGGAGTCCTCTCCAAGTTGCGGAGATATGAACTAGTCAGAAACAGAAAGATTGCAAATCACATGCAACCTTGCTTTGTTTGTTTTCTAAGAATGTTGAGTCTTTTTTTCAAGCAGTGTGGAATGCCAAACTCACCAGATGAACATGGCACCTTTTCCAAACTGGGAAGGCCTCCGTAAGAGAAGCAAAGTTGACCCTTTTCAGGAGAGTCAGCTGAGCAAATGAGATAGTGAAGAGATGTGTTGGGTTTTGGAGCGAAAGTCAAGTCACAGGTTTGGTTAGCTAGAGATTTTGAGAAAGAATCAGACACGATTCTTTCCAAGAATCAGACACGATTGAATGGAGGACAAAATTGTTTGAATTAGCAGCCTCAGTCAACTCTCTCAGTGCTTTAGTTATAGCAATGAAAATTATTGTTGGTAGTACTACTATGGTTTTTGTATGTCCCTTAGTACAATAGTACAATGCTACAAGTATATATTTATTCTTGGGAAATATAAAATGAGTTTTATGGCACTCTTGATGGGATCCTGTTTTCTTAACAATTGGACTTTAGATGCTACAGGTTGATAACATTGTTAAATGCATAGGGTGTGTGTGTGTAAACATTGTCAATTGTATAATTTATTGCATATTATTTAGTCCTTTATTTGCTTGTTCCATTTATATATCCTGGGTTTATAATTGTTAATGCTAAACCATGCCAATTATTTTTATGTGAACGTGCTCATGTGTTCATATAACATGCGAGATTAGGCTAAATGATGCTAGGTACTTTGTGGCTTAGTGTAATATGGCAAATTAATAATTGCTTTAGTGCATGTGAGAAGCTAGATCATTAGATGGTTTGCTTGTTGGGCCACAGTGAACACCACAATTGCGTTTTGTTAATCAGGGTTCATCATATGAACCCAAACTCAGTGCAGTGGCAGAAGTACTCTTCAAATTAAAAATTTTCCATAGGGGATTTCAACTTTGGTTCTTCATTGCAAATTAGCTGCAAGGGTCAATATCAATGATCAGTGACTGCTAATTTGGATGAGCAGAGAAATGACCTGCCCACAGACAAACAAATGCTCCAACAAAACTATCAAAAACCAACCAGTGTTGTCAATTAAACCTTTTAATCATCCACTTTCGATTTACACTGATCATCAAAAAAACCACGATAGTCTTTTCACTTGCCACAGGACTGTGCATGTGTCAGCCCATCTGGGACCAGTCTCCTCCACTCTTCCCACACACAGATATACACGCATGACCCCTCCATTCCAGACCCACAGGAATGGCAGAATTGAAAGCACCTATCTTCCTTCAGTGAAACTATCAGATTTTTCTTTTCATGATGATCAACTTTGAGAGAGGAACAGCTTACCTAAGATTCTTTTTCTGGGACACTGCCAAGAGGCTGGAAATAGGGGCCCTCTAGGGGGAAATCATTTGGGGGTTGGGGAACAGCTTAAGTGGTATTATCTTTGTTGAAATAATGGGGGATATTTAAAAAAATACTTCTTCTAAAAGGGGGGCTTAAAGAGAATGAAAAGATAACTACAGGGAAGTAACTTCTCCTCTGACACATACCTCGATTACTGCAGTTTTTGTGTATTTTTCAATTTACTTGGTGGGGGGAGGAGGAACCTTTTGAATATGCCACTTATGGAGCTCTAACTGGCAGTTGTAAATGGGAACTTTGTGTGGGACTGATACAGCCTCAGATGATGATGTGGTAAAAAACCACACTCTGAGGAACATGCTAGTAGTTTTTTGTTTTTGTTTTTTTTGAAGAAACACCCGTTCAAGATGTGGCTAAGTGCTTTAAATAAATCCAATTCCTGCTCAGATACATCAAAAGACACAATATACCCCTTGTGGGCCTCAAACAGTCTGACAGCTAAGGAGACTAACAGGAGAAAGAACTGTTGTAGATACAAAATGCTGCTGGGGGAATAGAGCAAATTTGGTCACCTGTTTCACCAAAGGATCTTATTTTAGAAGCTGGAAGTTCTTGCTTCCATCACTGGAACAGTGGCAAAGTAAAATACCACTGCTTTAGGCAAAATTTTTGCGATGCGTTCTCTCTTTGCATGAGAATGTGGAGTCAAATTAAAGGCATACTGTATAAACAAACAGCACGGGAAGCAAACAGCTTGGATGGTATGACAGCTATGAATTATGTACCACTGACACAATACATCTGTCCTGATCACATGAGCAACCCAGAAAAGGAACAATTCAGCAGCAAGAGGAAGATTTTCCATGGACTACAGCAGAGGGAAGGATCCTGCAGGATGAAGGCTACACTCAGCCTTTCCAGACATGAGAAAGGATGCAGCAGAGGGCAAGGGCGTAAAGAAAAATGTTTCAGGAACCACACTTGGAATTCAACCTGCCTCAGTTTTCTTCTTTGGTTGGCAAAGTAGTCCAGGCTGCAGTTAGATTCCTATTCACGTCTGGAGGCCTGAGGTTATTTCTTGTGTGTGTTGGTCCCAGGGTACAGTCACTGAACTGCACATTACGTGCTTTTCTTTAGAGAAAGTGCTGCTGCCTTGCTTTGGATCTGGAAGAGAGAGAAATCCATTCTATTATTGTTCAAAAAATTAGTTGGGGAAAGGTGACTTCATTTTCTGGCTAGTGCCAAAGATTGCTTACTTAGAGCTACCACATCTGAGCAAAAAAAAAAAGTCTAGACAACTATTAGATAACAACAAAGAGAAAGCTAACTGCTGACTTCCAGATGTTTGCAGCCCAAAGTTGATAGTCCCAATATTTGGACTTAAACTTACACTTAGAATAACTTTATTGTCACTTTAAATGTACATTAATCCGGCATACGTTAAAATGAAATTTAGTTGCATACAGTTCTCAAAGGGTCACCACTTTCAATATACACCACATAAACATGACAAAAAAATTACGCATACACTCACACACTCACATATATTATATGACACACAGAAACAACACAGTCTAGTTTGGATGCATATTAGCATGTGCATGGCTAATATTATTGCTAAGGTTTACATCTCTGCTGAGTGGTGGGAGAGAAAGCTACCACTGGGAGCTCAAGGCTGCTTCAGCATGAGAGTTGACACTTTGCAATATTCCAGAGGACACCCTGAAGTGCAAAGACACACCAGCACCCATAGTCTCTTTTCTAAAACCGGGTTCCTTGGGGCCAGTAGAAGTATGGATTTGTTGTTGAAAGGATTATTTGATGGCTGAGGAGTTTGGACAGTTGAGGTTAATCAACAAATACAAAGAAAGGAACTGAGACAGAATGCATGACCTACTTTCAAGAACTTAGGCACCCAAGCTGCTTTTGTAGGAAAATGTTTCTACAACAGGAGTGAGAACCACTACAGAAAGCAAAATTTGGCCAACTGTAGGAAATCATCCCCTGACTTTAGTGAACAAGTTCCTTCTTACATACTCAGGCGTAGTGCATAAGTCTATTTTATATAAATAAAAATAGTTCTTTCTAATACACGTTTTAAAGCATCCAGGTGTTCTAATTTTCATCTTAATATCTCTTGAACTCACCTCCTTTATTACTTTTTCTCTGAGCTCCTCATGAGTTAAAGGTCTGTTGTCCTCTTCTTGTATTGGGTCATGGCCGAGTCTGCAAACCACAAAGAATGATCTTATTAATATTGTCCTAAATACTACAAATATGTCCTTTAAAAAATCTGTTCTTGAGCTATTCTAAACTCTGATTGCTCCTATGAGATTAGAAGAATAAGGGAACATTGATTTCATACTCCTCCCAAGAGTTTGGTCTTCTATTTGTTCCTTTTTTTTTAAAGTTTAACCCACTAAACAGATCCTGCTGTGTTCTATTTTATGTAGAATTCCATGTAGACTAGAAAATGATTCAGAAACTGGAGCTTTTCCACAATTGCTATTCCTATTGGCCTTGACCTCTAAATACCAGGATCCAAGCATCAATAATGCCCCTGCCACATTGTGCCCCCTCATCAGAGAGCAAATGTTGCAACATGGTAAATAGTCTTCCCTGTTTTATAATTCACCTGTGACTTTGACTCTTGTCAGAGAGAAGCATATCTTAGTTTGAGCATCAAGCTAAAGTAGTTTTATTTCAGCATATGTCTTTGTTTTACTGATATTTTTTTTACTGCTCCAGTTCCTGCTTTTTAAAAAATTGGTTTGCATTCTCTTGCTGAGCTGTGGATGTTTCTTGGCTTTAACATATATGCTGCTTTTTCTATGCATCTGAGTCACAAAATTGCTATATAAAATACATTGTTTAAAATCCCATCATTCCTAGAATTTAACACAATCTTCAACCCCACCAAGCCAAAGTATGTTGGGTACAGATCCCATATTTCATGAAGTCATAAAATACTTTTATTTTATGTCAGATTGTGTTAACTCTGCCAACAGTAGTTTTAAACCATGATTAATCACTTGGCATGCGGTAGAGATCTGGCCAACTATGTTAACAAACCATATTTAAATGAACCATGGCTCAGTGCAGGCTTCCCCAACCGGGTATCTTTCAAATGTAGAGCGCGCAAATCTTCATGAATTTAGTCATGTTTTCTTTGTTTTAAAATTACTTTCATATGTCACTGCTTATACAGTAAATTTATATGTCCTTTGCTAAATGCCATGCATAAGCCTAGGGCTATCAGTATAAAAATTAAAGTAATAATAACAGTGACGGTGCAGGCAAATCCAATCGACTCACCATGGATCCAGAGCTTGTACCCCACCAAATGCTACCCAAATATCCGTACCAGCAGTCCTGCCAATAATGTGGGATTCTGAGAGCCGTCTGCAATATCTGGAGAGTCAGGTTCCTCATCCCTGTGATTTACTGTACTCCAATTTCTTGCTCACAACAAGAAATTCAAAGCTACAACTTCTCTATCAGACCGCTGCCCTGTGTGTCTAGAGATTTCTGATGAGCAAAAGCCCAGTAAATCAGTTCCAGCGGTCGAGCTGCTCTAATGGAAAGAACACTGAAGCACCACTCACTTGACATTTATATAACCCAAGGACCTTAAGAATTCCAGAAGATTAGGTGACTCCACCACAAAAAATACGTCTCCCATGCCCCATTCTAATTTTAATGTTGATAGTGGGGACAGGCCAAATGGGGGCTTAGTGGGATATCCTTCTGGATTGTTTGTGTAATAACCAGCTCTCCTTACCCAGCTGTGGGTGGCCGAACAGTAATCGCAGTTGGGCGCAGGCCTGGTGTCTGCCCCAGGAGCAGCTGTGCTGTCTCCACAGTATCATAGGGTTCATCCTTATCCTAAAAAGAGACCAAATTTATTCCAATATGCCAACATTAAATGGGTTGCTACTATTATTAAAAGTTTCTAACTTTTATGTTTGTAGAAATATCACACACACACACACACACACGCACACACATAATATAAACTGTTTTTAAAAATGGGAATGAGCTAGGTAAAGCAAAACACTGCAAAAGTGAGAACTTTATTGGATCTATGGAGACCTATGACTACATGGGACAAAGCAGAGCTTAATCCTACAGCAGGGCTGTCCACCTGTGGCAACTTTAGGACTTATTGACTTCAATTCCCAGAATATGGCTGGCTGAGGAATTCTGGGAGTTGAAGTCCATGAGTTTTAAAGATGCCAAGTTTGAACACCACGGTCCTGCAGCTTCAGTAACATATTTTTCCTGCAAATGCTAAGTCGGTTTTTATGCAATAAAACATTTTCCACTTCTTGTTATAGCAATCTAAATTAGGTTGGGTAAGCTGGGAAAAATTAAGCTGAAAGTCACCTCTTCCTAAGCTGGGAGCCGGGGGGGGGGGGGCGCGAGAGGGGAGGACAGGAACCATGCAACACTTTGTCTGCACAGACAGAGATGTGAAATGACCCATCTCCTGCCTTGTTGCTGTCTGCATACCTCAGCTTTCTTGTAGGAATACATTGTCAGCAGCATATTGACCTTCCGTTCAATTATGCTCAGGTAAATGGCAACGTTCTCATCCTGAGCTGTTGTTGTCCCGCCCAGCACTTTTTCCAGCGAAGAATGGTCACACTCCAGTTTCCAGAACAGAGACTCAATACCTTTGAGAAGGGGGGGGGGGGAAACAAAAGTGAATTCTGATTCACGCTTGCAGTAATTGCCAAGTTCTTCAGAAAGAAGGTGCGGCTTCTGCCTGCCCTAAAGATAAGATAAATTAATCAACTGCTCTGCACTGCAGCTGTGGGGAACCTGCTTCCAATACTTATTTCCATGGATAGACTTTATCTGATCTTCTGTCTAGGAGTTGCATGATGGATGATGGGATCATTGGTTTTCCAAGATAAAGGAAGACTGAAAAGAAGAACAGCTAAAAAAGTGATACAACCTTTGTTGTCTGTTGTCTTGTCTCCTGTTAAACTTACAAGTTGCATACATGTGTAGTGTTGGGGGGAAAGGTGCTTCTCCTATGTTGTCTGAAAGAACTGCATCAGATCCACCAGATAAGGTATTCATATTTGAAGAAAAAACACACTCTCTTGTTCACACTATACCCTTCAAATACTCTGCCCACTAATGAAGGTGAGTGTGTAATCTGTAGCCTTTGGAAGTTGGACTAAATTCCCCTTTGCGTTGGCCATATTGTCCAGATCCAGGGGGAATTAGTATCTACTTTGCCCAACTTTCTGCTCAAAATAGGAAGTGCCTTTTTACCCACAGGTTGCCCCCATACCATCTGAGCCATTCTCAACAAGAAGCTTTTTCCAGCTGATCAATGAACAATCAGCCAACAAACCAATCCTCCAAGCCTCTTCATATCCTCTTTTCCCTTTCATAGTTCTAACTGTAACTACTAAAGCTAGGTAAAGTATATATATCTAGTGCTTAAAAAATAGAAGGTGACCACCTTTGAGGGACCAGTATTTACCGGAAGAGGAGATGCATAAGATAAACGAAATTCCGACCTCATTATATTAAGATGTTTCACACTAAATAACGTTGACCTACCGCTTATTTGGATCATGCACAACTCCACACACTCACTGATTTTACTGTGGGGGTGCAGCGTCTGATACAAAATATGGCAAAGGGAGCTAATCTAGTGCTTATTACTGTCAATGCAGTCTGGGACTTCCTGGCCACCGGAACCGAGGGGGCCTGCTGGAGCCTGGAAGATCTGGCTGAGACCGTCTGGCTAACGTGGAGACAGCTATCGGATACTGTTTTGGGGGGACCTGACCCCCTTGACAGTCCGACACCTCCATCCGCTGTCTGTGCTGCTGTAGGGTCAGGCTAGGGACAGGGTAGGGTTATATTAGAATTATTGGGTGGGGTTAGTTTATCTTAATATTAGGATTAAGGTTAGGGTTAGGGTGAGGCTGGGGGTAGGGTTGCTAGCCTAGCGGCCTACCGGTTGGCTGCCACCACTGGGAATGTCATGGTACAGCTGGGTTTGGGGTTTTTTTTCCCTCCCCCCTTTTACCGTGGGGTTTCCCTGGCTCCCGTGTGTCCTTTTGTTTCTGAGGGAAGGGGTGTTGCTGGTCTGTCGTCGCCTATGGCTGGCCCCGCAACTTTCGCTGCTATATCCACCACCTATGGCCTACTTGCCTCCCAGACATTTCCTGGCCTTGCCCTCCGGACCATCGTTGGGGAGCAAATTGGAGCCCATGACTTTATTGCCATCCTGGGCCTCTTGTTCATACCCCCACTGACTTTCTGCAATCTTATTACAGTAACGAGAGAGAGGACTGGGAAGTGTGGCTCTCTTTTATTGCTATCACCATATGTCTCTTTCATCATTCCCTGGATCTCGGGCTCTCGTGTGGGAGTTCTTGGACATTACTCCCTCCTCGGATCAATTTGCTATATTGCGCAATTTTTATAATTTTTATAAATTTGCAATTTTTTTTTAATTTTTAATTGTATGGAGAGTGTGTGGTATGATTGTGGTTGACTGAATGTTCCCACTTTTATTATAATATTGTTGTTTCCCTTGTTTTAACTTGTTTGTGGGGATTGACTGATTGTATGTGTGTGTATGTGTGGTGGGCCAGGAGAATAGCTGGGTACCTCCTGCACTGAGTGCTTTGGCAGAAGTGTCAGGGGGGGCCAGGCCTAATCCGGCCCTTGGATCTGTGTGTCGAAGGACCTGCTGGTGAATCCGGCAGCCAGGGGAGAGGGTGGAGGGACCATAGATGTGGGAGTGGGCCGGAAAATTAGGGTCATATCAGGGAGGGGCAGATATGGCGGGAACTTCAGGGCAAGCCATTACCGGAGAAGGAGGATTCCCTACGTCAGAGGGATCCCTCCTTCCGGCTCAGTTCCACTCCAAGGCCAGATGGCGTGAGTAGTTAGGACCCTGATCTCAGGTCGTTGTTGCTAAATGCCAGGTCTGTGGTTCACAAGGCTCCCCTCATCCAGGACCTAATTTCAGACGAGGGGGCAGACCTGGCATGTATTACTGAAACCTGGCTGGGCCCGGAGGGAGGAGTCGCCCTCATTGAAATGTGCCCAGAGGGTTTTCAGGTGCTTCATCAACCGCGACCCCAGAAAGGGGTGGGGGAGTTGCCATTGTTATCCGAAAGTCTTTAGTTCCTCGTAGGATCCCTGCTCCGGAGCTTGTCGGGTGTGAGTCCTTGCTGGTGAAGATGGACCTTGCGGGTCAAGTGGGCTTGTTGTTAACGTACCTGCCTCCCAACAGCGTGACAACAGCCCTCCCCTTGCTCCTCGAGTCAGTAGCTGAGCTGGCAGTTGAGTTGATACTGGGGGACTTCAATCTGCCTTCGCTCGGCGAGCACTACCCGGGGGAGGGCCTTCTCTGTGGCGGCTCCGGCCCTTTGGAACGAGCTCCCCGCAGAGATTCGGACCCTCACCTCTCTCCAGGCCTTCCGAAAAGCCATTAAAACCTGGCTGTGTCAGCAGGCCTGGGGTCGATGAGTTCCCTTCCCCTCTCGAATCGTGTGGCTGTTGGTTGTTTTAAATTCCCTTGTATTTTTTGTTGTAGTTCTTTGTGCTTCCCTTCCCCTCCCTTGGGTTTGTGCACCACCCTGAGTCCCGCAGGGAATAGGGTGGCATATAAATAAAATGAACCTTGAACCTTGAACGCGTGAACTTTGATGTCCATTAAGCTTCCCCTGATATTTGCTGTCCATCATCATAGGTGACTATAACTAAGTTTTTGGTCTTGAAGTCTGTGGGCTTCACATAAATCAATTTTTAAAACTCAAGGAAAACAATGGTGATGGGGGCACTGGGGGGCAGTCTGTGGTGCCAGCTATGGCACCAGTTTTGTTTCTGGTAATTTAACTGATGACCTGGAATTCTACAATTGGCTGAGATCAACCTGGCAACAATCACAAGAGGTGCCACATTCCAAAAAGGGTATTGCACTCCTGGAGTAAATTTTTTAAGAAAACAAAACTATAGCTGTCATGAAATAGTATCCAGCTGCAAAGCTTCAGAAAATAACTTTCTCATTATTATTCAGATTTACTTAATACAACCATTAGTAAGCAACTCCTTTTTCTCCCTTCATTGCTCACCACTTTTAAGCTGCTCCCACATCTTGAGGAACTTTTTCACGTTCTGCTCAGCCTGATTGGCCTCTCTCACCGTAACCTCCTGCTGGCCTTCAGTGTCATGGAGCTGCAACAGCTGCTGGGCCTCCCTTTGACTGTTCCGCTTTTGAATCTCCTGGATCTCATGACAAAGCTGGAAAAGTGGAGATAAAAGATGGAAGGAAGTTATTTTTACCAACTGCAGAGGCGTAGCTGTTAGGGAAGGAAGGGGCCTGGGAGATCATTTGTTCCAGCCCGCTGTCTTGTTCGGGAATCCATTTCTACAGCATCCCCATTAGAAGGGCATGTGGCCCCTGTTTAAATACCATTCTCCCGTTAGACTGCTCCACTGCTGAATATCTCTTACTATTAAGAAATGTTATCCAGCTAAAATCTCTTTCTTATTTACAGTTGTTTCTTTCTCTGTTTCTAAAACAATTCAGAACAATTCTTCCTTCTACATGACAGCTATACTATATCTGATATTTGAAAACAACTATCAGGTATCCAAGTTTTCTTTTTTCCGGGCTTAAATCATCCATTGTTCCCAACTGTTCCTCTTGTTCTTCCCAAGGCTCTCACCATCTCGCATTCACATGTTCCAGTCTGACACTGATTCTGCTTCCCAAAGTATTCCAGGCCTGCTGCAAAATAGTGGAATGACAAGTTCTCTCTTGTACTTTTGTTAAAGCTGCTTAGGATGGTCTTTGCTTTTTTTTTTTTTTTTTTTTTGCAATTACATCACACTACTGGTTCATGTTTGGCTTGTGATCTGTCAAGACGCTCAGACTGGTTTCACACATAAAACTTCCTAATTATTTGTTTGTTTATTTAGAAACCCCCCCCCCCCATATTCATGTCCCTTTGATTTGTCCTATCTAAATGCAAGATATTGCTTGGGCTGAAAAACAGCAAGATGAATTTCAACTTGTTAAAAGCCTTATCAATTCTGATATTACCCTCATCTTTGTTACACAGCCATGATGGCACAGTAGTAAGAATGGAGTATAGTAGGCCAATTCTGACCAATGGAGGAGTTTAATCCTGACTCTCTTAAGGCTGACTCGCCTTCCATCCTTCTGAGATTGATAAAATGAGGACCCAGATTGTTGGGGGCAATTTGCTGATTCTGTAAACTGCTTAGAAAGGGCTATAAAGCACTGTGAAGCGGTATACAAGTCTACATCTACAAATCTTTCAATCATATTTTCCAACTCCTCATCCAAGTGATTTATAAATATGTTGAATGTGCAGAGCCTAGAATGAAGGCCTGGGATACTTCAAATATATCTAACATGGAATAACAGGATACATTCATATGCATTTATAAATTTCTGTTCATTCAAAGATGGGTGGATAGCAGAGGTGGGTTGCTCATGGTTCGGCTGAACTGGTAGTGATAATCTGGCCGAACTGGTTCCCCAGTCTCCATTGGCACTGCTGGCATCTTGTTTATTAGCTTTTAATGGTGTTCGCGCATGTGTGCAACCATTTAAAGTGAACTGAGCATGCGCAAGCAACGTGCGGCCCACGCATGCGTGAGCGAAGAGGTACCGGTTTGTGTAGGGACCCATCCGTGGTGGATAGCATTTCAATTCAGTGGTTGGTAAAGTCAAAGAGGCTGTCACCTAGAAAAAATACTGCCCTTCTTAAAAAGAAAAAAAAAGAGAATGGAGAAAGGAAAGATAATCTTTTCCACTCACCTCATGAATTTCTTCCCATAGTTGGTCCTTCTGACTGTTTTGCTCATTGACATAGTTGAATTGAGCAAAATTTCTTTCCCTATCTATAGAGAGAAGGATAAACATTATAGCAGCCAATGCATTAATAATCAACCACTTATCCAAGGGGCACCGGAGGGGGAATAGCTCACAAATGTCCCAGTCAGTAGGCTCTTCTCGGCTGACCAACCTCGGTAGGCCGAGGCAGTGAACACTATCTAACTGATCCTTTTTTAAAAAGGAACTACCAGTAACTGCCATTCACATACATCACCTTTAGCAAATGTATCCAGAGCCATATTCAGATCTTTTGAGCCAGTGAGCTCCAGGAGTTTATCAAAAGCATTGGTGTAAGATTCAAGCAACTCTTCTTCACTGTCTTTCCGTCTGCGTTCTTCTTCTATTGAGAGTTAAAAAACAAAAGTGAAAGAAAGGATCCCAGTTCTCCCTCTTAACGTTACATGTGCTAAATCTCCTTTCTGTAACTCCCAACTCTGCAATGCTCAGAAACAGTTGAAACCTGTCTCTTTATAAGAGCCTAAAGACTGAACACACATTAAAAATAAAAAGAGAACCATTACAATTTAACCACTTTTCACTAGATCCAAAACATTGATGTTACCATTAGATTGTTCTATCAATAAATTTTTAATAACATTTTTCCAAACTGAATGCCAAACCTGGCAAGAGTGCTGTACTAGACATCTGGATAGGAGTGAGTGTGATCATGACAAAAGCTGAATTTGCTTTCATTCATATTTAATATGGTCACTCCCAAGTCACATCTGTAATAATTTTCCCCTTCTGTTTTATTAAAAACTGCAATTAGATAACATCTGTCAGTCTCTCAGAGGGTCCCAGATGTGCACCATTGCATTAAAGTAACCAAGTTATCAGGATGTTGGAAAAGACACCACTGGAGCCAAGTTAACTCCATCTAGAATCATTGCAGTTTATGAATCAGCAACTGTACGAAGCTTGATCCAAAGGCCTTCCCAATTCATCAAACAACAGAATTTCATTTTAAACAACTCTTACAGTGATTCTAAGTACCACCTTTGAAGAGGCCTTTGTTCATTTCTTAAACAAATTTCATTAAGGTCTATACAAGTGAATGAAGCCGGCATCTTCTTTTCACTGCCCTTTTTTTATCCATATGTGCATTGTCTAAAATTGACTAAAATTCTATTGACAATCAATTGATCTTTCTTTGCAGCCCCCTGTACCAAAAGTAAAAAACACTTGAGCAAATAATTTGGAAAGGTCACGTGACTGTTTATGCATTGGTCCTTTTTATCCACTTTGTTATTACCATATTTTTGGAGTATAAGACGCACGCTTTTCCCTCAAAAAAGAGGGTAAAAATCTGGGTGCATCTTATATACTGAATACAGCATTTTTTTCTTGTTTCCCCTCCCCTCTACAAGCCTCCTAAAGGCTATACATGCCCTCTTTTTTGACAAAAATGGTCTGTTTTTGGGAGGTCTGCAGTGTGCAAAAACGTTTTTTAAAAAAATTTGCCTCTTCAAAATCTTGGTATGTCTTATACTCTGGTGCATCTTATACTCCAAAAAAGATGGTAATTTTAAAGTTTTAAAAGCGCCGAATATCTTGCCCCCTGATGTGAAGTTAACCCCAATCCTCCTATCTTTTTCTAAGGGTCTATAGACATGGCTGTGCCACTTGGCCTGGGACCCGTGATGGATCAGCATAATGAAGGCCATTGACTGAGTAATAACAGATCCCACCTATCACATACACCCCATTCCACACCCACCCTCCTCGTGCGTCTTTGGTTGTAAAGTTTGATTTTAACATTTTATGTTTCTGCTTATACGTAACTGTAAGCCACCCAGAATTACCCTGTGGTAAGATGGGCAGCCAATAAAATTTATAAATAAATAAATAAATAAATAAATAAAATATTTTAATGCTTTTAACCTTTAAACTTCTTTATGCTGTTATTTATGGCATTGCAAGCCGCTTGATAATGAGATGGGCAGCGTTATAAATTTTAAAAAATAAATAAAATGTCTGGCTTCAAGTAACCTAGCAGGGGCAGTTACCCAGATGGTTGAATGGCAGAATTGCTTGCTTTTAAATCATTGCAACCCCTCCTGGTTCAGAACTTGCTTTCTACAGCTTCGAAGTCACTTTCCCCTGCTAAAGATGGAGACCTGCAAGTCAATCCTATGCAAAATAAATACACACGTTTCTTTGCCTTGGCTTTCAGTGCTTCTTCAGTGAATGACCTTTCCTGCAGCTTGATGTTGATGAATTCAGACATGCGCCGGTCGTTCTCCAGGAAGCGCTCCAATTCTTTCATCTCAGAGATATACTGTTTTAAGTCCTTCTCTGCTTTGTCTTGCAGCTGGCCCAAACGGGCATGAGCTTCATCCCTAGGTTTATCGCAAAGAAGAAATAAAGGCAAGTTTTCAGAGGTGGGCAGAACTAAGAATCCCAGTTCCTAACTTCTCTTCAGGTCAGGGCACAGAAATAATTCTGTTTGCAAAGAAGCCAAAAACTCCCTGCAACTTTAGCCCAGCATTCTTCTCACAGTGGAATGAGTGCAGGCAGAATTCCTGGCACCTCAAATAAAAGGATTTCTGCTAAATTTCAATCCCAGCTTATCCAGCCTGGGATATTTCAGTTACATAAACTGAGGAAAAGTCCGCTTGGGTGGGAAAAAAGAAAAGGGATGAGGTTAGGGAAAGGAATCCCTAAGGCCAATGAAATTAACTTTATTCAGCAGACTGAACATTTACTTCATTAGTATTTAAGGCTCCAATCACTCCCCCTTTTGCTCCTGCTTATTAGTACCTGCCTTTCTTCCTTGTGGTTTTGTTTTAGAATAATGGAATAACCCTTGTGGGTCTTCCAGACTTAAACCTCTGCTTGAGCAGGAAACTCTATATCATTCTGGGCAAAAGCTGTCCAATCTCCTCTTGAAAATCTCCCATCCGTCACTTATTATCCTGCCCTCAGATACTTTGGAATCTAGCTCCACCCCTTTTCTCAGTGACAGCCCCTCAAGAATTGGAAGACTATCATGTCACCCCTAGTCCTTCTCTTCCCTAGACATATCTGTTCCTCCAAACATTCATTGTACAGTTTGGCCTTGAGACCCCTAATCATCTTCGTTAGATTAGATTAGATTAGAAGGTTTATTTATATGCCGCCCTTTTCCCTGGGGGGACTCAGGGCGGCTCACAATCCAAAGGAAGGGGGGAAAACAGACTTTTACATATAAGACAATACATGATTAAAACACAACATTCATACCATTCGGGCGGGTTACAATCTTTAGCCCCAGGCCTGACAGGATAGCCAGATTATGAGGGCTGTGCGGAAGGTCTGGAGGGTGGTGAGGGTACGAATCTCCACGGGGAGATCGTTCCATTGGGTCGGAGCTACCACCGAGAAGGCTCTCCTCCGCGTGGTTGCCAGTCGGCATTGACCAGCAGATGGAACTCGGAGGAGGCCTAATCGATGAGATCTAATAGGTCGTGTGGAGGTGATTGGCAGTAGGCGGTCTCTCAAGTACAGAGAAGAGCAAGTCTCGTTGCTCTTCTCTGCATTTTTTCTAGAGTCTCAACATCTTTTTAAGTGGATCGCTTAAAAAGTCAAAAGCAAACAACCTAAAATCTGAGCACTCCATTAAATAACAAACAAACGGGGAGAATAACAGCTTCTGCCACCCAAAAAGATAAGGCATATAAATTTATAAATAAATAATAAAAGGAGAAGGCCTCTGACCCATTGTGGTTCTCAAGTGTGAGAAAGACGGCAAGAACTGAGCCTTACTTCTGCTTTATGTAGGACTGCTTGCATTTTACCCTTGACACTTGCTAGATTTCTTCTCAATGGCTTTCTTAGTTTTTGCTATAAACACATTGATCATGTCATGAATCACAGTCTACAAGCACAAGCACCAGAAATAAGCCACAGCAACGTCAAAATGATGCCATTGCACATATAACACAATTATATTTGGATCTGGACATCTGAGATGAATACCTAAGTCATATTATTTGCGTCAAAGCACATGTGTTCTCACTGCCCACCTACTGCAGATGCCCATGCCTGTGAAGCTTATAGTTCTAGCTCTTTGCTGGGAATCAAACTGGACTTGAAACAGCTTCTAAGAACTCAAGAATCCAGATTCCTAGCTTTTCCTACTGTATATTGTTAACCTGTCTAAGTATTCTGAGATTGATTAGGAAAAAGATAACAGAAAGCATCAAATGTGAGACTATACTTCCACCCCTTCCAATTAATTGAGATTGGCTTCATTAATCATGCTAGCCATGATATACTTATCCAGGTTTACCAAATAAACCACAATTGGCTGGATTTTAAACCAAAATCACTATTTACAAACCACAATGGTTGTGTTTTACACATACATCATATGATATAAAGCAAACAAAATGGTAAAAAGTTACGATATTTACGTAGTTACTTATCAAGCACATCTAAATTATATTAAAGCAACCAAAATATCTTTACAATCCCCAAGGCATATCACAACTTTTGAGCACCTTTATGTTTGGAAATTGAAAGCCGAAAAATTTGACATACCCTAAATTGTATACCTTGGCTCAGTTTCTAGTTCTGTTTATGGAAAGGAAGAAATCTAACAGTAACAAACTAAGAATGTGGGAGATCAGGGTACCAGAGACAGGTTGCAGTGTTCACATCACCTTTAGCCAATGCAAGATTGTCTTTATGGTATGGTTTGCATACATGTACAGGGAGCATATATTTTCAGTGATCTCAAAGCAGACTGTTATTTTATATAATGCAAATGACCACTTTTGATATTAAAGGGAGACTATTAAAAGTTTGAACTATGGAGGAATCATGGTTAATAATTAGGAAATTGCCACAATGCATGGATAGAGAAGGGTATTCATGAAGAATATCAAGAAGTTTCAGCTGGTACAGAATGCAGTGGCATGGGCAATTGTATGTATCCCTAGATCGGTGCTTCTCAGCCTTGGTGGCTTGAAGATGTGTGGACTTCAACTCCCAGAATTCTCCAACAAGCATGGAGTCAAAGTCCACACATCTTCCAAGTTGCCAAGGCTGAGAAACACTGCTGTAGATGGACAGTCATTACACTTTTGCTCTTTGAGTTCCATTTGTTGCCAGTTTGCTTCCAGGTCCAATTCAAAGTGATGTTTTTGATTCTACATGACATGGGCTTTAAAGGGTTTTAAATTTAAGGAAGCACTTCTTCCATACAACATCTACCCATTCCATCAGTTTGGGCAAGACAAGCTTTCTGCAGGTCTCATTCTGCGAAATAATTCCATCTGACAGGACCTAGGAGGTGAAACTTTTCTGCTATGGCACCCATCCTCTGAAACATCTCCTTCCTGAGGTGAGATTAGCCTCAACCCTTATGACCTTCCAGGAAGACCTCAAAATGTGCTTTTTATAGCAAGACTGGGGATTCCCTGGTAATTTGGAAGCCTACATGCTGGTTATATTGTATGTTAACGTCTTCACTCTTGTGGTCTTATTTTATATATTCTTATTGTTCTATTGTTTTAATTCTTGGTTTTAATGTGTACCACTAAGGGTCACTTCAGGTGAGATAGGCAGCCGTATCAATCAGGTCCAGTGAAAGTTACAGATAAAAGGGAAAGCAGCATGACAGTTAAGCAGCAATCATGAACTAGTGGAAGTGTAAACTCTTTGCAATATAAGACCACATCTAGATACAAGGACAGGTTCCTCATAACGACTGATCATTGCTTTCTTCTAACCTTGCTTCATAAGCTGCAGAGGAGGTGCTGACCACATTGATGATGGTTTTACGAGTTTCCAGCATTTCCTGACAGAGACAAACAGAGAAAGAAAACATCCTTGTTGCTATACAGCATTATCATTCTGCACAAAGGTTCCATGTCCTTTTTGAAGCCTAGTCACTGGGCTTTAATTCTCTCCAAAACATCCTCACCTTCGACTTGGCAACATGCCTATTTGCACATTTTTCTTCCTAATTCTCTTATTCATAAACTATGATGAATCTCAAAAATGAAATTGGGCTTGATGATTATTCTTTAGGGTGTAATTCCACAAGCATAAAGTATCCTTTAGGCGCGTTTGGGAAATCTGCAGCAGCATCAAAAGTTGCAGGTTCTTCCACGGAAAAAGTCAAGAAATCCATTTATTTGTTAACATTTTCATTAACAAATATAGCAAGGTAATCTTCACCATGTAATTTCATAGATATGCAACAGCTTACATTTGGGAAATTCTACAAAAAAATGGGTGACTAATCAACTTGTATTTGTGACAGATTGGAATATTCTGGGTAACTCTTTTAACAGCAAATGTATGCAGAACCTGATATAACTCAAAGAATCAGAATTTCATTGTTAAATTATGTTCTCAGCTTTATAACCCAAAATAACTTTCCAAACTATATTTTTAAGCCCATTATTTCCTATTTGCCAATTTTGCACCTCAGTTTTAAGACTACCAAAATAGCCAATCACACCTTTCCATTCTGGACAAAAGTTCTTGCTAAGCAACTGAATCCCAGAATTCTCTAACAGAACCTCATTATCTTATAACATGACTCCAGTCTTCCTTGAAATTCTGTTAGCCAAGAATCCCAACAAATTCAACCATTTTCTTTTAAATTCACTCTACCTCTTCTAAATCTTTATGTTGCTGTTCAAAGTGATCATGTCCAACTCGGAGAATGTCTAGATCCTCACGTAGTTGTGAATTCAAGACGAGTTGAGAACTGAATTCAGAGGTGATCTGGAAACAGAGAGCAGAATGAAGAAAGTTTAGACCACCCACAAATTCTGGCACCAAATCTGGGTATTCCTAACTATTTTTACCTTATCTAGTTGGTTTTCTACTGTCTGAATCTTTCTTTGCAAATGGGCTCTCTGTTCCTGTATCATGCAGTCACTGCCCATCACCTGCTTCCGTTCAGCCAAACGGTTCTCCCAGGTTTCGATCTATAAATAACAGAAAAAGAAATTACGGTAGTTAATGGAAGTGACATGCAGGTTAGTTTCAGACCCAAGAAATTAGATATTTGAAGAAACCCATATGCTCTCCCATCTTTTGCTCTAACGTTTGATCTTGGGCTCTAAATGCCAAACGCTGTTGCATTCTTCATCCCTATATTTAACCCAGAAGTCTAAATCTTAATTCACTTATTCCCACACAAATTTCCAATTTTCTGAATGTGAAAGAGACATCTGCCAAAAAAAAAAAAGACAGTACAGGTAGTTGTGAACATATGACCACAATGAAGCCTGTCCATTGCAATCTTATGTCGTGATGGTCATAAAACGGATCAGTCATGCAACCAAACCGTTTTTATGGTTTTTTGCAATAATTGTTAAGCATGTTTGCTGAAATCCAGAAGTGCCGATTTTCAGCAAAACTGTTGTGAAATGCAGTGATGTGACCACAGAATGCTGCAAACAGCCATAAATGCGCCTGTGTTGCCAAGCATCCAAACTTCGATCATGTGACCATGAACGGGGTATGACTGTTGGAACTTCAGATCTAAGTCATAAGCCCCTCTTTGGGTCAGCCTAACTTTGAACAGTCACTAAGCAACCAGTTGTAAATTGAGGACTACCTGCATTATTTTTCCCTAATGTAGGAGGATTGTAATTGCTAGAATTCTCAGCAACATGACCAAAGGGCTGAGTATTTTAAAAATTGAAAATCCCACACATCAACTAGATGTTATGTAGCACACAGCCATTTTAGACTTTTCCATACTGCCTCTAAGACCTTGTATGAGCATGTGCCTAATATCTTCTTTCATATCACAACTACATCAATCTTCTAAGGTCCCAGAATCCTAGCTCTCCAACTTGCTGCTTCATCCCATTTTAGAAAAATAAATCTTGGTCTTATCTTGTCTCTCAATACCTCCTGATCAAGCCGAGTTATCCGCTTTTTTTCTTTAATAATTTGTTCCTTCACTGCATCCCGTTCAGTCAACAAGGATCGGAGAACTTCACTTTGGGCTTTTTCCTTCTTCTGGTTGGAGTGGCCCTCAGCCACACCCTGTCTGTATCGTAGATCTTCATTCTCTTTTTCCAGGCGCTTGACCTCAACCCTGTCCAACGAAAACGTGGGGATTTTCAGAGGTGGTAAAATAGCACGGTGAGATGAAGCCTGGTGGGCAGGAACAAGGTGTTCATGGTGGTGAGTTTTGGTTGGAAGTGGTGGCAGCGCCAGTTTGGGAGAGTTTGTGGCACGGGGCAAGGAAAGATTAGAGGGATATGAATTTGCAGTTGAACATGTGTTTCACAAATTATGAATGGGGAATAAAGGATAAATGGAAATTCAGGTGGAATGTGCATTTAAAAGACAGCCAGTCTGGATAATCCACTATTCCTATTTGCATTAGGAAATCTGTGAGCATAATTGTCTGGGGCAGATATGACTGTTGGGATAATAGGACTTGTCAGTGTAAAATAAGCAGGGGAAATAAAAATACATGATTCCCTTAAAGTTGGTATAATTTTTGAATGCCTAGAGAGAAAACCAGGAAGGGAAGTTCTCCTGATAGCAGGCAAAATGAAGTAGCAGTTTAAATAAGAGGAGGAAAGAAAGTAGGAATACTGGATTCTCTAGGAATACGCTGGATTAAAGGGATAAGATGAAGATGGATAAAATCCTGGATCAATACTGTGCAATTCTGCAAGCACACATAATGGTAGACACCAACTATTCCTACAAAATGGATGTATATTTGTATAGCATTGTGTGGGGTAGGCCACAAGGCCACATGGTATTAAATAAAAGCAACCCATGCACATTCACAATGGTCAATTATATGTTGCTAAGAGCATAGCGGTTGTCACGTGCATTGGCATTATGCCAACATCTGGATCAGCATATGAAGAGGGAAAGGAAAAAAGAGACTGATTTTTTTTTTTAATGTTTCAATTTTTAGTCTTCTCCATGAAGTAAGGCATGTAATTATCCAGACTGTGTTTCAAAAGCCAAAATTGGAAATGAGAGCTCAAAAGATGGAAATCAAAGAATGGATGCAGGGTGTCATCGCTAACCAAAAAAAAAAATGAGGCTAAGAAAGTATGAAATTATTCAGGACTGGAAAATAATAAGGTAAGAAATCAGCTACTCAGCTAAAACGTTTAAGGTTGGAAACAAACAACATGAACATCTGAGGGAAGCTACACTATTTCTAATGCTACTTCTAATAATAGCAGTTGGAACAGATTTCGCAGATTTTTCTATAATTTCAAAAATCTATTCAATTGGGCATATTATGACTTCTATGTGTTTTGAATGTCTGTGGAGATTCTCAGCTATCCAGGTCACGATTCTTCTGCTCTCTTTCAAAAGACAACTGGAATTTCTTTGGTTTTTTTCTTAAAGATGTTTTGCTTCTCATCCAAGAAGCTTCACCGGTTCTGACTGAATGGTGGTGAACAGAAGGATTTATATTCCTTGAAGTCATGTGGTCCTTACATGACTGCAAGGAATATAAATCCTTCCATTTTCCACCATTCAATCAGAACTGATGAAGCTTCTTGGATAAGAAGTAAAATATCTTCTAGAAACTCCAACTGCTATTTGAAAAAGCACCTTTATGTGTTTTGAAGTTGACACCATTAAATCCCATGGCCAAAATAGGAGCTGAGGTCCAATGTATCTGAAGAATGAAGCAGACATAATAATGAGACATTTTAAAAGTATATAAAAGATCATGAGAAACTTCTTCTAAATCACCTTCATTTTTCTTACTTTGCCCTAATATAAGGTCAATTAAATTATAATGGTTTAACTCTTGCATAAAATGAAAGGAAAAGGTAGCTTTTCCTCCCAGCCTACACATGCTGAAGGTTTCACAATACATTTTGAGAAATGAATAATTGATAAACAATATTTGATTAAATACGTACGTCTGTCTGCGGATGGTTTCGCGAGACTCCAAGGCATAAGCATGGCGGTCACCTTCTAAAAGGCGGAACTGGCGTTGCAACTTGGCCAACTCACCTTCAGCTGGTGGAAGACAATGTCATGGAAAGTGCAGGTAGAAAGAAAGAAAAGTGATAAGGAAGACATCCCAATATGGTATTTTTTTGCTGAGGTCCCCTCCCAATCACTGAAAGGTGAAGTAGGAATCCCTCTAAAAGACCTGTTTATCACTCCTGGAGCAATACACCTGGGGTAGGGATCACTGAGTTTAGGATTGATAATCCTATCTGTATTTTGTTCTGTTGGCCCTGTCCAAATAAATAGGTTTTGTGTAATGAGCAATAAGATGCTTTATGATCTACTCCATTTCCCCGAAAATAAGACCACCCTGGATAATAAGCCCAATTGGGCTTTTGAGCACATCTGCTAAAATAAGCCCTCCCCTGAAAATAAGCCCTCCCCAAAAATATTGCAACACAGTAGCAGCCATGAGGTGACTATGCTCGCCGCCTCTTGCACCTCAAAAATAATAAGACCTCCCTGAAAATAAGGAAATATTTCGGGGGGTCAAAAGAAAATAAAAGCCTGTCTTATTTTCGGGGAAACACAATATGTATGATTCTCTGCGTAAACAGTATCTTCTTTGGCCAATATTAATTTTTGTGATCAAACTAATGTTCAAGTTCCAGTTTTTGTGGCTAGACAAAAAATGAGAGTTTATAGGTGGTCACAAATTACTTTTCTGTCTTTGCTAAACTTAACGCACCTATAAGCACTTTTAAGAACACAGAGAACTAGATGTTTCTGCTTAAATTCAATTCTGTCCCTGCCCAATCAATATATGTCACTGTCCTATTACAATCTCCCTACACTCTTTGAATATCCTCTGGCCTAGATTGTTCCCTGAAGTTTAACCACTTGCCATAAAATCAGGACAGTTACTCTTATATTCATATACCAGAATATTTTATTTTCCACCAATCTCAGAGTGCACCTGCCGAGAATACCAAAAGCTGTATCATCTCACACATATCCATACAGAACCTAACCAAAGGGGAAATAATTTCTGCTTTTCTCCAGGACACCTTCTGAATTTCAGATGATATAGCAGTTAGACTTATATACCTATTGCTATTGCTATATGATATGTTATGGCAGGGATAGGGAACTATGGTTTTTTTATGACCTGTGAACTTCAACTTCCAGAATTCTGGGAGTTGAAGTCCACAAGTCATAAAGGAGCCATAGTTCCCCACCTCTGTACTATGGGGTCAAACTGAGAATTCACAAACTTACTGTCTAGATCAGAGATAAACAACATAATGCTCAGAAACACTAAAGTAGCCACAGATACATTCTTTGCTGACCTGGCAAGTCCCTCTACCCCATGTGTTTTGCTTTTCCAGTAAAAAATTCATTAAAAATGTAAATGAGAAGCTAGATTGTTGAAAAGCATTGTCTTTATTTAGAAAAATGTATCAAGGCCCTATAGGGTTTGTTGGAAAATAAAAATTGCGGTACTTTTTCTGAACATGGGAAATACTTGGCTAGAAAAAGGGAGGAAGATTTTATACTCCTAATTTGATCTGGATACATGCTTTATTATTCCATCCCTCTGCCTCTGTCTTGCTTTGGACAATTCTGAAGTCAAGGACAGGCAGACATTCTTGCTCACTCACAATTTAATGACTCACTCTCCAGGTCCTCATACTACCAGAGACTCATGCCCCTAGCTATCCCCATATGCTAGCAAAGACTTTTGTGTTTCAGCCTCCTTTAATTTAGTTCCAATTTCAATACCAATGTACAATGAAGAGCTCTAGCTTACAGGGTTGCTCACAAAACATACCAAGGCATGTGGAAAACAGCCACAGTGCCCTGGTTCTGTTTCTTTGGCCCCTTTATTATTGGGATACAAAGAGCTTATTTCTTGCCTGTTCGTTTTCAAAAGCTGGCTTCTTTGGCAGCATTTTAATCTGGCCTGAGAATGAGCTCCCAATCACTTCCACTCAAAAATTAGCGGAAAATTATCATTTGATTCAATGGGGAGACATGCATAGATTCTGTTATCTCCATTTTTGTTCCCATCCTATTTTGCACTATTGTTTGCTCAGCTCGGCAAGAAGCTCTTTTAGCAGTGCACATTTGCACACTTTACTATACAGCCTACATTTTCTCAACTTTTTTCTCTAAAGGTTTCACAGCTTTCCATGGCAGTACATCAACATTTTTGAAACAAAACCACAGGAACACCTCCAGTCAAATACCCTTTATGAAACTGTCAAGCTATATTTGAAATGAAGATGGTACAGATATTTTATAACAGATTTAGACCGAGAAAAACTGCAGCACATAAACTAGACGGTGAAATTCTGGGAAACCTTCAGTAAATCTAAATGTCAAAAAAAAAAAAAAAAAACACTTGCTCTAAGTCCTTAGCTACTGCCTGCCAAATCTTTTGATCTATGGGGATAAAGGGCTTTCCAACAGGATAAAAAAGCAGGGGGGACTTGAATTATTATGGCAGATTCTCCATTAGTGATTTAAAGTCACAGTTATCCAACTCTCATGCTAAAATATTATATTGTATTGCATTGCATTGCATTACCAACTCAATTGACAGCAGGATGCCAATAGAACTTACTCTCAAGTCACTGGTAGAGATATGGCTTACAAAAGGGATAAACAAAACTTTTGGATCCCAGCCCGACAGTCACTTTGAAACAACCACTGTCCCAGTCAACTAGGGAAAATTAGGCAAAACTAGGCTTCTTGCTTTCCTATTTCAACAATGAAAACATATTATAGGCCTGTTTCAGAGGCTCCAATATCTCTAACCCCAATGTAGAATTTGGCAGTGCAGACGGTTCTTATGGAGATAACTTCTTCTTCTTCCTTAAAAGGTACCCATATCTTTAGGTCTCCATCATCACCATCACAATATTCTCTTTCCTCTCTTGGAAAATTACCTATGCCTTCTAGGTCCCCTTCACTACTCTCCGAACGAAAGCTTGAGGCAGATTTGAATGGCATCTTCAATTTCTACCTGTTGAGAGAAAGAGAATTCTGAAACATTATATCACTTTTAAAAAATAATTGTTTCATGAAAGTAGCATGTGAAAAATGGCCAAAATCCTCAACCTGCAATTAAGGAGCCTCAAATTCAAATATGGTGTCATAACATTTCCTGGGGCCCAGTTTTACCCATCATACTGAGCCATCATGTGTTATGCCTCTGGCTTAGCATGTTGATTACATTTACATATTATTGTTGTAAAACTGATTTATGACTTGGCATATGATACAAATCCAACAAACAAATTTATGCAAACCATGGAACTATACTACTTTAAACCACAAGCCTGTTTTGTTCTTTTTATTTAGGAACAAGCAAAGTGTAGTTTTGCAAACGGCTGCTGGACTAAAACCGCTATAATGACTCTTTTACTACCTAAGCCATTAAGAGTTGTTGGTCTACATCAGGGCTTCTCAACGTTGACAATTTTAAGAAGTGTGGATTTCAAATCCCAGAGTTCCCTGGCCAACCAGGTGGCAGTTGAAGTCTTTGTGTTTGAAGAACGTGTTTTAACCTATATAACCATATGGGTGAAGATGCCTACTGTATATGCACTGTCCTAAGCCCTCTGAAGGAAGAGCAGATTAAAATACAAATGGCTATCATTTAAATGGCAATGATGAAACAACAAACTAAATACCTTTTCCTTTAAAGCGATGCTCCATAAAAGTGAGTATTTCAACTATTCCTATAAAAGAAATCCTCATCAGATGTTTACCTCTGATACTTAGTATAACTTGTATAGTGTACTATATATCATCTTCCTTTCATCTTCTCAATTCATTGTGATTTTTTTCTTCCATGGCTGTCTCCCAAAATAGAGCTATAATACTGAAATGCACAACTTGTAAATATAGTCATTCCCTAATTATATCTAATGGAAAGGCTTACCAAAAATAGTGACATAAGCACCCTCTTCTTCCATGTTGACATTAAATGACAAATAAGTTAAACATGCAGAAGACAGAGTATAAAAACTATGAAATAGGAGAATCTTGGGTAGAATTATTTGTAATTCTATTTGGGGAAATATTAAAAAGGAATATCTAGATGACTATTTGTTAAAATTCAAGCCAGGGTATTATGGGATGAGAATTGCACTATTTGTCCTAACTGGTGGGCTTTTATGAGACAAGGGGGAAGGAGTGTCGCCCTCCTAAACTTGTCAGTTTTGCCCACATCTTTCATGCCACCTATGGTACGCCTCTGAATCCAGGTTCATACCATACCACCATGGATTGCCTCTACAAGAATGCAGCCACCCTTTTTTAGTGGTGGTTCTTATTCCTGAACAGCCAGTATCCTGATGGAGAGAATGAAATAGAGCCCATTATGGAGTGCCACAGGCCTTGTCTCTCTTCTTATTTAACAGCTACATGAAGCCATTAGGGAATGAAACTCAGCAGCAGAAGGTGAGTATCATCAACATGTTGGTGATATTAATCTTTAAATGTCTGTACTGGGTTAGAAAAAATGGTGCAATGAAGAGTCTGACTGGGTCATTTGGACGACTCTGGATGCAGAGGAACAGACTTAAGTTGAAGTTTAGCAAGGTTGAATGGCGAGTTCACGATCTGAGGTCTGAATCTAAGGATGAGTCAAGACTTCCTATCTGATATGAGTAAGCCTGCACATGGAAGAACATGATGCAACACTGTCTGCCACTGCCACATTTAAAATCTGGCTGTCACTGCAGTCTCAGCATAGGAGATCATGGAAAAATCTAATCATATCTACTATCTCTTCTCCAAAGTGTTGAGATGAGAGTTCCCAGAATCCCAGTCAAATATGGCCTTAACTATGTAGTTTGGTAGTCTGAGAATTGTGATCCCAGCATATCTGGAAGGCAACAGATTAAAGAAGCCTGCCTTCCAGGGTCCTTGAACTGGCTGAACAATAGAGAGATCTTATAGTTACTTTAGTAACTAATTTTATTGCAAATGTCTGCAAAGTTGAACAGACAAACCACTTTTCATAAAGTTAACAACTGCACACCTTTTCAGCAGTTAGGTCCATTTCTATTTCAAAATTTATCTAAAGCACCACTGAAAGACCACCTGAATTCATCAATGGTCCCAGGACTGTTTAAAAATTATATCTCTAGCTCTTTCGCTTTATCCTCTTCCCCCCCAAAAGAAATATTCCATATTGCACAAATATTATTTAATGAAATAAAAAAATGCATTCTACCCTTCCACCATGGTTTGTTTTTACGTAAAGCAATTCAAGGAGAAGACTTTAACTAAAATGTAATGATTTTCCCAAGAGGATTTAGGAGTCTGTTAGAATCAGATCCATTTCAATATCCTTGTCTGAATATGACTCAGTTCAAAACCACAAAACCTCCTTCATTTTTATCCTCACATTCATCACTATCTCACAAACCTTTCTCCTTAGCCTAATAATTTTCTAGCATCTGAAACCTGAATTAAATCAGCACCACCACCCCAACAAAAAATAATAACAAGTACCTTGTTCGCTAGAGAACCCTTATGACAAATATACAATTAATATTTAAGCAGTCAGTATTTTTGTATGCTCTGATACAGTATTCTGGTCTCTCCAGCCAACATCAGCCGTTGCTTTTGTTCACTCAGTTGTTAGCAACCATCTCCAAGAAATGCATAAGCTTTCCACCAATCCTGATGAAAGATGGGAGGGGAAGGAGAAGCAAAAGTGTGAGCTATATCCAACTAGCTGAAGTGTTTCCTTGATTCATTTACAGGTAATTTAGGATGCCAACAAAATAAAATGGATTAAAAATTGGAGGTCAGAACAGGAAGTAAAAAAAAAGGTTAAATGAGTTACGGTAGGAAAGAAAAAACATTAGTAAGTGACAAATCCCTTGACGTTTAAAAAATAAAAAAGATGATTGATTGAGAGCTGTTAAATTCCACTACTTGTTAAGAGGGCAGTACAATTGAATGAGTTAAAACAAGATTGCACAAGAATGTATATTTATTGTTAACCTCAAGAAACTTTTAAGTGTACTCAGGGACAGTGATATATTGCTCTGTTTCCTACCCCCATCATCTACTTTACATTCCATACATTCCTGTAATTTTCTATCATGTTGTATACTATAAAGTTCTAGGCTTTCAGATTATACTAACATCCCATTCAGGTTTATAACATTGTCACTGGATCTTCAAAATAACAACAGCTGCCTAGTCAAATACTGTACCATTTTTTAAACCTTAGGTATAGCCCTATTCTCTGCACATTCTGCCTAGAGGGATGTACTTCCTTCTCCCAAAAACCTTGTCTTGTATTTGCCTTATGTTTAACCCACCCTCCAGGCTACTTTCTTTTCCAAACTTTTCCTTCTTGCATTCCATTTTTCATTTTGACTGAATCTTCCTCCAATAAATGCATAATATGAACTCAGACCCATGAACGGAGTAAACACTTCCATGCTCTGCAGTGCCTTAAAGTTGAGGTTGCCACTTTATTATGTTAATCTTATGTGCTTGCATGTCTTTAATAACAACCCAAGCTTGTTATAGATGGTATAATACAGATAGTCCTCGACTTACAACAGTTCATTTAGTGACTGTTTGAAATTACAATGGCACTGACTTATGACCATTTTTCACCCTTGTGACCTTTGCAGCACCCCCATGGTCATGTCATCAAAATTCAGACCCTTGGCAACTGATTCATATTTATGCCCTAGGGTCCTCTTGATACTTTTTGTAACTTTATGACAAGCAAAGTTAATGGGGAAGCAGACTCACTTAGCAACCATATTACTAATGTAACAACTTCAGTGATTCATTTAACGACTCTGGCAAGAAAGGTTGTAAAATGGGGTGAAATTTATTTAAGAAATTTTGTCGCTCACTTAGTGACAAAAATCTGGGGCTCAATTGTGGTTGTACATTGAGGACTACCTGTAATACATCAACTTTGCCTAGGGCGCACTGTCAGCAGGCTCTAACTGCATATTAGTTAAAGAGTGGATACACGCAGATCTAGTCCTTGTTTCAGCATGTTGTACTGTTGGAAGAAATGTGTTGGTGGAGAAGAGAAGGGAAGGGAGGAAGAGAGGCTGAAAGTCCATGGTTTTATGCCCTCTCTGGCCTTTGATCTTGAGCTTGTATTCTGATTGGTTGTCAGACTCTCATGGGCCCATGCAGGGGCAACTCTCTGGGCTGCATTTTGAATCCAGGTTTGGTAGAGTTCTCAGATGCCATGTGGCGAGTTGGGTAAAGGGCCAATATTATCATGCCTTAATCCCATTACTCTGGAGCTGAAGGGGAGAACTCTTTATTATGTAAAGGGTTCAGGCTTTAATGGCTCATTGACAAAGGGGGATTATCATGCCTTAATCCCATCACTCTGGAGCTGAAGGGGAGAACTCTTTATTATGTAAAGGGTTCAGGCTTTAATGGCTCATTGGGCAGGAAGCTGCAGGAAGCTATTCCGTCTTTTAAAACATGTTTCTTCCTTTTCACATCCAGAGAAATATTCTGCCTTTTCAATATTTCCTAGGATAGTTCATTTTTTCTGGGAGAGGGCTGGGTGATAACGTCCTACAGTACGAAGATCCAGAACTTGAGATCCCAAAGGATAAGTAGATGAAATCACAATAGCTCCTGCCTGTTTACACTATATAATAAAGGTGAATCAAGTGCTCCCTGTAAAGGATCAAAACAATCCTTCATAGGAGACACCTACTCTTGGGGATAATTTCTTTTTCAAATCCTGCTAGATAACCTCGAAGCCTGATCTCACCTAATTCTAGCCATGCGACCCTTCACTTGAACCCCAAGGACCCATGTGATCATGGGGGATAGTCTCCCAACCCGTATCTAACAACGCACATCAAAGCTCTTTCAACATGTCAGCCCTTAAGGTCCTGAAAGGCCACACGGCGGTGCTGCAAAGTCACGTGCCTACAAATAATACTTGTATGCCCTGCCCAATCACAGCCATCCGCCTCACAGGTCTCAGCCCCCTTCAGCGGCGTTTATGCCCCTCCCCTCCCAATAAGCCAGCCCTCTTACCTCCCAGGCCTCCCCCTCCCTCCCACTGCGCATGTCCGAGACTAACAGCTCCCTTCTTCGTTCCTTCCTTTTGCCCACACCCTTCCAAGATTCTCGTCTCTCTCTTCCTCTTCCTCCTCCTCCTCCTCCTCCTCCTCCCACCCCTCCCCCCCCGCGCCCGACCTGCTCGGGCGGAGCCTGGCTGAGGGGCGGCGCGGGCGGGTTACCATGGCAATGTTCCATCGCTGAAGTGTCATGCAAAACCACATCCTTCGTTCAGTTTGTCCCGCTGAAGCCGGTTGCCACGGAGACGGTTTTCGGAAAGGAAACTGGCAAAGGCGGGGAGATCGAGGGGGGACAGCAAGAGGGGAAGTCCCAGAGAGGGTGGGGAAGGAGCAGGCAGGAGCCTGGTGGAGACGCGGGGAAATCTTGCACCATCCTCGTGATTGGGAGGAGACACACACAAAAAGTCACACACACACACACACACACACACACACACACACACACACACACACACAAACACTATGATTTATGTAGCTTTTCTGCTGGGCTGGCAAGATATCACAAGCCACTCTTTGCTCTGCTTTCTGCTAATACGGTCGCTCCCAATGCCAGAGAATTAATAACAGAATTATGTTACTAATTAATAAATTACTAAACTTATTTGCCACCGATCTCGCAGTTGGAGGCTATTCTGAGAGGCTTGGGATGTGGTAAAATATGCAGATATAAAACCAGTATAAAGCCGGATAAAATTACAAAAAAAAATCAAACAAAAACCTTGGATTTGGAGTGGAGAAAGTGATGGTGGTGCCTTCTTCTGTTTTCTGCACCAACCAAAAGCTCCAACCAAAAGCTTCTCCTTCAGGACTCCAAACCAACCTGCATAGCCAAGCTTTTAAAGCTTTTCCTGAAGGGTGAGGGCAGACCTCACCTCCTGTGGCAAGATGTTCCAAAGGACAAGGCAAGAAGGGCTCTTCTGGATCCCACCAGCTGAAATTCCTTGACTGATGGGATCTGCAGTAGAATCACTTCTGCCAGCATGAATGGGGCAGGCCAATCCCATTGGGGAAAGACAGTCCTGCAGATATCCTTCTGCCGGATGCCAGAGAGGGCTTTAAAATAATGAGAGACCTTGAATTGCATCCAGAAGCAGATTGACCCTTAGTGCACTGGTATTTACATGTGCCACCCTAGCAGCTTCCAAAACTGTCCCTGCAATCTTCTAGGGTAGTCCCATAAAGAGCGCTTCGCAGTAGTCCCAAATTTGAAATAACCAAGGTGATTTAAGTGACCCTGATTCAGAAAAGGACACAGTTGGTGCACAACACAAAGTTGTACAAAGGCTCTCCTAGCCATGATTGCCACTCATCTTTGAGCAGGAATCACAAGTCTAGAAGAAACCCCAAGTTGTGCAGTGGGTCTGTCTCAGGTAATGCCACCCCATCCAGAACTAAAGATTAGGATGTGGGGCGTCACAGTTGTGACAACAGTTTTGTTGGAAACTGCCTTAGGAACATTAGAGATAATGTAGGAAGCAAATTTCATAAACAGATGGACAGAGAATGTCCTGGATATAATGCCCAAGAGTTGCATTCTTGCATGTTATGGTTCTAGTCCTCATGACTTTTGAGGGAGACCCAGAACCTGGTAATAGACACCTCAGTTTATCTCAGTTGCAAGGGATTAGTTACTAAAACACATTAAATGGGGTCCATTAAAACCGGGAGAGGCAAATTTGTGTGATACTACAGCCTTTGATAATGAGAAGTTTTTCATTTGCCCATCAGCTTAAAGGAGAATAAGAGCTTCAAACTGTGGATATTGTTAATTTAGAGCACCAAAAATTTACATCAGAATGTACGGATTGTGAAAGGACCACGTTTCCATTTTTAAAATAAAAATTTTAGAATACACAACCCTCCATTAATTTGTGTACTGTCTTTCTTCTAGAAACTCCAAGTATAATACTCCTTTTTCTGATTTCCTACTATAGCCTTGTGAGGTAAATTGGGCTTGGAGGACTGGTGGGTACAAAATCCGTGACTAGAAGTAGATTTGTATAGAGGTTTCCAGTTTTTCTCCCAGCCTTTAACTATTACCTCATCCTGGTTCTCACATTAGCCTGAAGAGAGACAGGATTGAAATGTAGTGAAAGATCAAACATTGAACATGTCACTAAGAATATCATAAAACAGGAAATAGCACCTCATCCACTGACCTTTGCAGAAATATAAGACAGATTTGAATGTTGGCTATACAGAAGCACATCTAAATTGTATATTTATATTCAAATATTTAATCCTGTGTTTCTTCACTAAATTGTGTTGTTTATTTAAATCAGAATGTTTTTATTGAAATTTCTGGTAGATTTCATATAGATAATCTCCACATCAGTCTTAAAATATCACATTTGGTCTCATGATATAGAAAGGAAACTGAGGTTAAAACAAGCTTTTAAAGGGAATCTGATTTCTGAGAATTTGCTACAAATAACAGTTGTGGAAACTATTATCATGAAAAAATGGACTCTTAAATTTGTGCTGGATCAACCTGAATTCAGATTCTATAATTCTAATCAAAGCTTCTCATTCTTGTATTTATAATAAAAAGAGCAGAATTTAGAATGACAGCATTTTTGTGAGGTTCAGACCTTGGATTTTTATTTGAAACAATTTCTTTGGTGACCAGTAATTGCTGGATCATTCAATCAGGTCACCATATTTTTTTTTTATGAATGATGCAGTAAACTGTGAAATGATTGAAATATTGTATTATTCCTAACTGCAGGTGCTGGATTCTTCTTAAATGATTTCCTATATTTAAGAAATGACTGCAAATGAAAACAACAACACAGAAGAAAATAGACTCAGCTATAACTTTCCTCACTGATGAGTTAGTCCTTTATTTGAGAAAAGGGGACTAGTAGTTATGAAAAAGGTCTTAAAATGGAGGAAAGGGAAAGAAAGAAAAGGAAAGAAAGGAAGAAAGAAAGAAAGAAAGTCTACTCTCTAATCATCTTTTCTGCAACCTGCATCAAATGGGAATAATATCTGTCTCTTGTGACTGGTGCTTACCAACTAATTCCCAGAATTCTCATCAAGGCTATCTATCTATGCTGGCAATGGAATGCTGGGAATTGAAATTCTAACACCTGAAAATTGCCTATTTGGGAAACTGTGTCTTTTATCTTGTAATATCTTTATCACTTCACCTGTTACTTATTTCTAGAGAAATGAGTACTTTGCCAGTTCATTCTGTTTTATCTTATTTTCTTGCCACCTGTTCATTCTTCATATTTGTCCATCTTTTTATCTCACAAAGCACAGCCATATTCCAGAAGAGGTAGCATTTCTTAAATCTCCATGATGAAAGAAAGGTAGCTTGTATATGTAAAAGTTGTGGTAACTTTGTTTAAAATAAGTTGAAACATCTAATGTGATTCCATTCTTTCTTGATGAAAAGATGTGATAGCAATTTAATCAGTAAACAAAAAAATATTTTACTATCTTTGGGCATGTTAGTACCAGTAGTAAATTTGATGACAGTATGTTTGTGAAAGGTATAGCTCATTTAGGAGCTCCAGATGGCATACATAACATACATAGCATTTCTGTGATATAGGTTGGGCTAATATGATTGAATGAGAAATTCAGTCTGGCTTTCCTTGCTCTATCCAATACCTAAAGTATTAAATATATAATATATATTAAGAGACAATCTGCAGATAATCCGAATCCAATTTTTAGAGTGCATTTTGGCTCCTAAAATTCTTGGTTTTCCCACGGTATGTATGTATGTATGTATGTATGTATGTATGTATGTATGTATGTATGTATGTATGTTATTTATCAGCACAAATAAAAAAACATATATATATATATATATATATAGAGAGAGAGAGTGGAAGTGTGACCTTCCTCCCACACTTGGGCATACCAGGGGTTGTGACTTTAAGTATATACCTCCCACCCTGGCTGGCTGATAAAAGGAGTCGTTCTCTGTAGCTCAAATGGTTAACTCCCTGCCTGGGGAGGCAACAGAGCACAGGTTCGAATCCCAGTAAGGATATGGCTAGCTGATGAGAGCTAAATAGCTTGAAATAGATCTATACTAGTCTTCCTTTATTTATTTATCAGCACAAATAATAACACAAATATAACAAAGGCAACAGTAAAAATATTGGGTTTCTGTCTGGATGGACTCTTGTGACGAGCCTAATGACAGAGAGTGGAAGTGTGACCTTCCTCCCACACTTGGGCATACCAGGGGTTGTGACTTTAAGTATATACCTCCCACCCTGGCTGGCTGATAAAAGGAGTCGTTCTCTGTAGCTCAAATGGTTAACTCCCTGCCTGGGGAGGCAACAGAGCACAGGTTCGAATCCCAGTAAGGATATGGCTAGCTGATGAGAGCTAAATAGCTTGAAATAGATCTATACTAGTCTTCCTTTATTTATTTATCAGCACAAATAATAACACATATATATATATATATATATATATATATATATATATATATATATATATATATATATATATATATATATATATATATATATATATATACACACACACACACATACATATACATATACATATACATATACATCATATACATATACATATACATATACATATACATATACATATACATATACATATACATATACATATACATATACATATACATATACATATACATATACATATACATATACATATACATATACATATACATATACATATACATATACATATGAATTGTGATTTAAAACGGGGCCATTTTGTCAGGATTTATGTGGAATATACATAATTCTTTTGTGTAATCCCATGATTGTTTAATCTTAACATTGGGGATAATGATTGGGTCCATCCATTGCACAAAACCATTAAATGTTTAAAATATAGATTTATTTAATTAATCACAGCAAACCGAGTCCTTAAATGTCATTGAGCAACAAATCAGAGTTTAACATACTTTTCCCCACGAACATTAAATATGTCCAATTTTCAGAGTGGAAAGAGACTGCACAAGCCACTAGTTTTCCTGGCACTTCTTTTCAGAAGTAGTTTGCCATTGTCTCCTTCCTAGGGCTGAGAGAAAGTTACTGACCCAAAGACTCCCAGCTGGGTTTGTGCCTAAGGCAGAACTAGAACTCTTGGTCTCCCAGTTTCTTGTCTGGTGCCTTTACCACTACACCAAATTGACTCTCAAAGTACAAATGCTAGTATCAAAGAAAAGCTAAACCAAAAAACTATGAAGCACCTTTTGGGTTAATATATTGTTAGAATGGGATGGCATGTTAAGACTGCAAAAGTAGATGGAGTTAACACCTTTCCATTGAAGCAAAATTTGTTTTATTCAGACAATTTTTTTGCA
The DNA here is from genome assembly GCF_051295495.1 of Thamnophis sirtalis. NCBI lineage: Eukaryota > Metazoa > Chordata > Lepidosauria > Squamata > Natricidae > Thamnophis > Thamnophis sirtalis. The sequence goes on from NW_028261384.1 coordinate 118,548,782, forward strand.
TATGAATTGGTCTGACTGCTCAGTTGGATAGGCAATTATACATGTTTTTATAGAGGATGGAATTATGTTTGTAATTAATCTCCCTGTACATCATTGTTAACTACCTTGAGCTGTCAAGAAGATAGTAAATAATTGTATGAAAATAATCAAATTGTCTTAACTACTAGAGATTTAGTATTACAAAGCACACTGTTATTTTTATACACAGCAATAAAGTGCCTTTGGATATTTTCCCTGAAAGTGATGCAGTCTTGTAAAGTTGTTAACCAGAAATGTAATAGTGGAAGGTTTGGTTGAATGTAACAGGCAACTAGTATGAACAGTACTTTGTACACTATTTTTTCTTTCTCTCCAAAGATCACCATTTTTAAAAATAAATAAATCGCTGTGTCTGTTTCTGGCTATCTCTACCTCTATACATTTACTTTGAGCATCAGATCCAGGTAGCAGAAATCCATAAAACCCCTGGCTGATAGCAAAGAGGGGCAGAAAATATTAATCCCTTATTGCCATCTAATGGTCATCCTGTATTTTTGCAGCTCAAGAAAATAAGCCTTACTTCAGGATTAGATTTCCTTTTTTATAACCAGGTATAGCAACAGCTGTGGTAGACCTTAGAATCTTAACAAATCTTACCAAATTTTGGGGTGATTTTACAAATGACAATGAAAATCTGTGATTTGCAGATTTCTAAAAGCATTTCTTTGTGGAATCTCTGGTTAATTATTATTTACCCCAATAAAACAATGTACTAATAGCTTCTAACTGGGATCTGAACAAATTCGTTATTCACAGACTGCTGTGCCACAGATACATTAGGAGCACACCAAGAATTCTTGATTAGAATTATCTTGCTGACTGAAATTTTTGGATTGCAATCTCAGTGCACCTGGATGGTACCCAATTTGTTTAATGTGTGATTGATTTCTTAATTAGACTTTTTTAATAAAGATAACAGTGACTTGTTTATTAAGAGTCTTGTTCATCTAGTTGTGGTTCTTTGAAAAGACACTCACCAAACTACCGTGTTTCCCCCCCCCCTCCCAAATAAGACTGGGTCTTATATTAATTTTTGCTCCAAAAAAACACATTAGGGTTTATTTTCCAGTCAGGTTTTATTTTCGGGAAATACGGTACTAAATGCGTCCATCTGGCCGGTGATCTTAACTGGGTTTATTTTGGGGGTAAGGCTTATATTACGAGCATCCTGAAAAAAATCATACTACGGCTTATTTTCTGGGTGATCTTATTTTAAGGGAGACAGGTACCTATGGAATTGGATCACTTAAGTGGATAGAAACTTGAAATAAAGTATTTAAGTGCTTCTTTTTTATGAGTCTTTCTGAAATTGCTTTAAAATATAATATATTTTCATCCATTAAATTGTATATGTATAGTGATTGACATTATATGGCAAGGACCTTTTAGTTTAGAGGCTCTAAATTTACATTATAATGTAATTATAATAGAATTTTATAGAATATGTTTTATTCTATATCTGTACTGTGCTTAGCTATAACTGCATAATATATAAAACTCCTACTAATACTAATGACTAAATGGATTCTCTGCGTTCAGAGATAATGTACCGCTGAACAGCAGCTGCTAAGGATAAGTGGTTGGCCACTATTAGAGTACTGAATTAGATTTTAGCCTAGCAACATTTCTCTCTGTGTGTCTATTATATTTCTGCACCTTTCCCCTTCAGTTCTTCTCCAGTGCAGTAGACATATTTTCCTGCCAGGAAAAATAACTGCCAGCTGAGGATAATCTAAGGAGGAAAATTACAGTCCATGAAAGGACATGCCAGAATAATATCAGCTTGCGTATGTATTTGTTAAAAAATCAAAAAGCTGGAATTTTTAAAAAGCCATAAAAATAAAAGAGCATAGGTAGTCCTTAACTTATGACCACAGTTGAGTACAAAATTTCTGTTGCTAAGTGAAACATTTGTTAAGTGAGTTTGCCCATTTTACAACCTTTCTTGCTACAGTTGTTAAATTATTGTAGTTCTTAAATTGGTCAAACTATTATTAGGTAAATCTGGTTCCCCATTGCTTTTGCTTGTCAGTCATAAAGGGTGATCAGGTGACACCCCCCTCCCCTGGACACTATGAATGTCATAAATATGAGTCAAGATTCTGAATTTTGATCCCATGATCCTCGGGATACTACAACAGTCGTAAGTGTGAAAACTGTTCATGAATCCCTTTTTTTCAGTACCAATGTAACTTTGAATGGTAACTCAAAGAACTGTCATTAAGTCAAGGACTACCTGTTGTGATACCTGACTCTGGAGAATTGATAGAATTTGGTTTGGGCTGTTTTGCTCTGAAAACAAGATGGTGATCCAACTTATCAAATGGAGCAGAGAGGGTGACCCCATTTTGAACTCACATAGTGAATGCAATCCAAATAAAACATGAATGTTCAGAAGCATCCTGTTGACAACCAAGCATATATACTGTCATAGATTTTCCAGTTGTAAAATAGGGATATGAAAGCTGGGCCATGTCAAAAGTTGAACAAAGGAAAATCAAATAGCGGCACTGGGGGAAATTGCTGAGGATTGAACAAATGGTTTGGTCCTTGGTGAGGTAAAGGCAGATTGCTCATCAGAAACACTGAAAATGAAGCTAAAGTTTAACTCAGGGCTGTCAAACCCGATTTCACTGATGGCTGCACCAGGGTTGTGATTGATCTCAGATGGCCGGGGTGGGGGGCGTGGCCATGGTGCGGATGGCCAGCTTGACATCACTCGTGTTGGGACACCTTTGGTGGCCAAATGCTAAGATAGGACTTCCCTGAAACCCTACTTCATTATAATCTCTTTCCTTCCTTCCTTTTCTTCTTCCTTCCCTCTTCCTTCTCCTTTCTTCTTCCTTCCCCTCTTTCTTTCTTTTTCCTTCCTTGCTCTATTCCCATCTTCTTTTCCTTTTCCTTTCCCCTTTCCTGTCCCTTCTTACATGCTCACATTCTCCTTTTGTTTTGTTTTTAGTTTGTTTTGCTAGCCCTCTGCCCGTGAAAACGGAGCCCACCCTCCCCCAAGCTCACTTTTTCTGGCAGAAGTACCATAGGCAGGTCATTTACTGTTTCCAGGCCGGCCCTGTGGGCCAGATCTACGCACCCCATAGGCCAGATCTGGCCCTCAGGCCTTGAGTTTGAAACTCCTGGTTTAAATAGTTTGGACACAAAAGGCAGAAATCATTGGAGAAGATCCCGATACTTGAAAATGGAAGGCAATTGAAAAGAAAATACAAGTGGACCTCCACTTAGTCATTCATTTGACAACCATTTGAAGTTACAATGGCCCCGAAAGAAATATGAATCATAAGACTGATTTTTGCACTTATAGCTGGGGATATAGCTGTTGCCACATCCCCATGTGACATGATCAAAATTTGGGTGCTTGGCAACCAGCATGTATTTATGATGATTATAATGTTCCAGGGTCATATGATTACCATTTGAGGTCTTAGTTGGTGTCTGACAAGCACACTTAATGGGGGGGAAGCTAAATTCAAATAATGATTGCATGATTCACTTTTAACAACTGTAGTGATTCACTTAACAAACACAGCAAAAAAGGTTGTAAAATCAGTTGTGATTCAGTCAACAATCGCCTAGTTTAGCAACATAAATTCCGGTCTCAAATATGGTCTTAAGCATGGACTACCTTGAGCAGAGAAGACAATGTGGCTGGATAACTGACCCATGCATGACATTACAAGAACTCAAAGGAGCCATTCTTGACACCCAATCTTGGGACAAATGAAGCCCATCAAGTCACGAAGAATTGGAATGGTCTGATCAGAGGTAAATCCAACAGAATGCCCAATATACTATACCAGTGATAGTTAACCTTTTTCACCAAAAGCATGCGCGCACCCACCCCCATAATTTATTCCGCCCGTGCTGTGCCCACTGTGCTTGTGCGCGTAATACCCCCCTGCCCTGCGCATGCGCACACGGCTTTCTTAGAGCCTGGGGAGGCCAAAAGCGGCCTCCCCTCTCCCCCAGAGGCCCTCCGGAGGCCGGAAAAGGCCCGTTTTCTGACTTCCGGTGGTCTGGTAGGTCCGTTTTTCTCCCTCCGCAGGCTCCAGAGGCTTTCTAGGAGCCTAGGGAGGGCAAAAAATGGCCCAAGACACAAACTGGAAGTTTGGGAATGGACTTCCGGGTTGCCCGTTGGGCTGTTTTTCTCCCTCCGGAGGCTTCCCTGAAGCCCCCAGAGTTTATGGTTTTATGGTTTATGGTTTTATTGATTTGTATGCCGCCCACTCCCGAAGGACTCCGGGCGGCTTACAATAAAACAAGGGAGGGGGGTAATACACAAAACAACATATTAAAATATACAACAGTCACAATTTCCAAGGGGCTGGATATTTCGAGAGCCCCCCAGCCTGCTGGAGCAGCCAGGACTTAACGGCTCTGCGGAAGGCCAGGAGAGTAGTGAGGGTCCGGATCTCCACGGGGAGATCATTCCAGAGGGCTGGAGCTGCGACAGAGAAGGCTCTCCTCCGGGGAGTCGCCAGCCGACATTGGCTGGCAGATGGAATCCGGAGGAGACCTAACCTGTGTGATCTAATCGGCCTATGGGAGGTGATCGGCAGGAGGCGGTCTCTCAGGTACCCAGGTCCGATGCCATGAAGGGCTTTATAGGTAATGACCAGCACCTTGAAGCGGATCCGGAGACTAATGGGTAACCGTGCAGCTGATAGGTGTGATGTGGGTGTACCTGGGTGCACCCACGATCGCTCGCGTGGCTGCGTTCTGGACCAGCTGGAGTCTTCGAACACTCCTCAAGGGCAGCCCCATGTAGAGAACATTACAGTAATCCAGTCTTGAGGTCACAAGGGCGTGAGTGACTGTCTGAAGGGCCTCCCAATCCAGGTAGGGTCGCAATTGGTGCACCAGGCGAACCTGGGCAAAGGTCCCCCTGGTCACAGCTGACAAATGGTGTTCTAAAGTCAGCTGAGGGTCCAGGAGGACTCCCAAATTGCGAACCCTGTCTGAGGGGCGTATAATTTCACCCCTCAGCCTGAGAGATGGAATATTTGGCCAATCTTTGGGAGGGAACATCAGTAGCCACTCGGTCTTGTCTGGATTGAGTGCCAATTTATTTACTCCCATCCAGACCCTAACAGCCTCCAGGCACTGGCACATCACTTCTACTGCTTCGCTGAGTTGGCATGGGGTGGACAGATACAGTTTGCGTATCGTCCGCATATTGGTGGTACTTAATCCCGTGCTGGCGTATGATCTCACCCAGCGGCTTCATGTAGATATTAAATAGGAGGAGGGACAGGACCGAACCCTGCGGCACACCATAATTGAGGGGCCTTAGGGTCGACCTCTGCCCTCCAACCAACACCGACTGCGACCTGTCCGAGAGGTAGGAGGAGAACCACCGGAGAACGGTGCCTCCCACTCCCACCTCTCGCAACCGTCGCAGAAGGATACCATAGTCGATGGTATCGAAGGCCGCTGAGAGGTCAAGGAGCACAAGGATAGAAAGCAGTTTCCGTGCTGTAACCAGGCCTGAAACCCGACTGAAAGGAGTCGAGATAATTGGTTTCATCCAAGGACCGTCGGAGTTGAGAGGCCACCACTTTCTCAACAACCTTCCCAACAAAAGGCAGGTTGGAGACTGGGCGATAGTTGCTCAAAATGGCTGGGTCCAGAGATGGTTTCTTCAGGAGGGGTCTCACCACCACATCCTTTAGGAGGAGCGGGAAACTTTCCTCCCGGAGAGAGGTGTTAACTATCGTCCGGATCCAGCCGTGTGTCACCTCCCTGCTGGTCGAGACCAGCCAGGAGGGGCACGGGTCCCGTATACAAGTGGAGGCACTCACCGCTCCCATGGCCTTGTCCACTTCCTTAGGAGAAGCAAGTTGAAACTCAATCCATAAAGTATGCTCAAGACCTTCCCCCGGTACCTCGGCTGGTACCGTGCAATTGGAGTCCAGCTCTGTCCGAATCCGAGCGACTTTATCCGTTACTGAACAATACTTACAATATTTGTTCAGTATTGAATTTGTTCAATACTGAACAAATTCCTCAGCTCTACCTTGTAAAGGGTCATCCGCATCCCTCCCTTCCAAGAGGGAGTGGGTTATTCTAAACAAGGAGGCTGGGCGCGATTCAGCGGATGCAATAATGGCAGCAAAATGCGAACATTTCGCCGCCTGTATTGCCACGAGATAGGCTCTGATAAAGGCTCTCATCAGTGCTCGGTCTGACTCAGATTTACTGGCCCTCCAGTGGCACTCTAGGCAACTCTTTTGGCGCTTCATCTCCTGGAGTTCCTCGGTAAACCAAGGGGCCCTCCTGGATCCGCTGCCTCGGAGAGGTCGCAAAGGCACAATCCGGTTTAGAGCCCCCGCCGCCGCTGTATTCCAGGCAGCGACTAAGGACTCCACCGGACTGCAGACGAGAGTGTCAGGTATTTCTCCAAGCGCCATCTGAAATCCCATAGGGTCCATCAGGCATCTGGGGCGGAACCACCTAATCGGTTCCTCCTCCCTACAGTGGGGGATTGGCTTCCAAAAGTCAAGCCTCAGTAGGAAGTGATCAGACCATGACAAGGGCAAGGTCTTAATGCCCTTCAACTCTAGATCACGTCTCCACTGCTCCGAGAGGAATACGAGGTCAAGCGTGTGACCCGCCGAATGAGTCAAACCCCGAATTACTTGGGTCAAGTCCATGGCTGTCATGGAAGCCATGAACTCCTGTGCCCCATCAGAGCGTTCACCAAGGGTAGGCAGGTTGAAGTCCCCCAGAACCATAAGCATGGGGAACTCTACCACCAACTCGGCTACTGACTCGAGGAGCGAGGGGAGGGCTGTTGCAACGCTGTTGGGAGGTAGGTACGTTAGCAACAGACCCACTTGACCTCCAAGGTCCAACTTCATCAGCAGGGACTCACACCCGACAAGCTCTGGAGCAGGGATCCTACGAGGAGCTAAAGACCCTCGGACGATGACGGCCACTCCCCCACCCCTTCGATGGGGTCGCGGCTGATGAAGCACCTGAAAACCTTCTGGGCACATTTCAGTGAGGGGGACTCCTCCCTCCAGGCCCAGCCAGGTTTCAATAATACATGCCAGGTCTGCCCCCTCGTCTAAAATTAGGTCCCGGACGAGGGGAGCTTTGTGAACCACAGACCTGGCATTTAGCAACAACAGCCAGAGACCAGGGCCCTGACAGTTCTCGCCATCTGGCCCTGGAGTGGAACTAGCAGGGCCAGAAGGAGGGATCTCTGTGACATAGCGAACCCTCCTTCCCCGGTAATGGCTAGCCCTGAAGCTCCCGTCGTACCTGCCCCTCCCCATCATGACCGGAATGCTCCAGCCCACTCCCGTACTCGTTGACCCTATTCCCCCCCCCCCCCCCGTGGCCTCCGCTCTCTCCGGCAGGCCATGTATTTCAGACATTCTGGGACGGGAGATAGGCTGAAAAACAGCCCAATGTAGAAACCGGAAGTCCATTCCCGAACTTCCGGTTTGCGTGTTGGGCAGTTTTTCGGCCTCTGGATGCTTCAGGGAAGCCTCTGGAGAGCGAAAAGTGGCTGAAAATCAAGGCCGAAAATCAGCTGGAGCTGACAGGGCAACGCCTCACATCCCCTCAGAATTGACTCCATATGCCGCCTGTGGCACGCATGCCATAGGTTCGCCATCATGGTAGTATCCAGTAGCTCCTATAAAGGGGGCTCTAATTAGATGTTATTTATGAATTTTCAGCTGTGCAGCATCACTTGTACAGTCGGAGCCAAGACTGCCCTTTCCTCCCCATTTGTCTTTTTGGTGAGACACAGGCAGAAATCCAACAGGTGACTTTTTCCCAAAGGGCAGGTGGAAACAAGTGCAGGTAGTCCTTGACTTATAACCATTTGTTTAGGGACCATTTGAGGTTACAGAGGAAGTGAAAAAAAGTGACAACCACCTTTTTTCGCATATTTCACACATAGCATTCCCCCACGGTCAGGTGATCCAAATTAAGACGGTTGCATATTTATGACTGTTGCAGTGTTCCCCAGGGTCAGGAGATCCCCTTTTGCAACCTTCTGACAAGCAATGTCAATGGGGAAGCCAGATTCACTTAACAACCGTGTTACTAACTTAGCAACCGCGGTGATTCACTTAACGGTGACAAGAAAAGGTCCTAAAATGGGGCAAAACTCACTTAATATCTTGCTTAGCAATGGGAATTTTGGGCTCAACTGTGGTCATTAGTCAAGGACTACCTGTATCTGCCTCTCCTTGCAACTACTGGCAAAAAACCAAGCAGAGGCACCGACAGAGGGGAGTGACCCAACCCTCTCGGGCGCCTTTCAAGCGACCCCCGGCCCACCCTTTTCCCCAGTTCCCTTCTCGAAAGCATCAGGCCAGCCACGCGCTCTCTGTTCCCACCCACGTGGCCAGAAGCCAAGGGCAGGGCGAGGGGAACGTGGTACGAGCAGGATGAACTAAATTTGTATTAGAGAAAAAAGAAGAAGAAGAAAAAAAAAAAGAAGCGGGGGCAGTCCAGAGGAAAAAAACTTCCGAAGAAGTTTTAGAAGTACTGAGCGCCAACGGAGACAGATCGGCTGCACCCCTGCCCAGCCCTGCGCTGCCAACAGGTAACTAAGCCCACACGGGTGGACGAGACGGAGAGAAAGTTGCGAGTGGGTCGTTCTGAGACCGATCGAAGTGGGAATCGGTGTGGGGGGGGCGAGTGGACTTTTGGAAGGGTTTAGGAGGGATCTCATCCGTTTAGACTTGGAGAGGCGGGAAGGCGACGGAGGATAGCAAGCGATTACTTTATTCTTCTGGAAAAGGATCGGGAGAAGGGAGAGAAACGGCGCCGTCCTATCAGACGGCCGATCTACTCGCCCCCCTCCCTCCCCGCCATCTAATCTAATCCCTAAACCGCCCATCCTTTCTCCAGCGATCGCTTTTCTCACCCGCCCAACATCCATTATCCTTCGCGCCTTCTTTTCAGAACGCATATCGTTGCTTTCTCGAGTTTTTTTTTAATTGTTTGGCACCGTATTTTAGCTAAGCCCGTAAGCAGCAGTCTTTTAAAAAAAGAAAAAGAAAGAGTCCCAAGGCATGTTATGCTTCCATTCCTCTATCAAACTTTTTATTTAAAATTATTGGGGGGAAAGGTAGTGGATTAGCCGCCAATGGAGGCTCCACCCCATGCATCCCCAAATTTTAGCCAATCGCGATTCTGAATAGATTTCAAAACGCCAATTTTTGGGAGGCAGGGGAATGTTGCTGGAGAACTAGCAGGATGCTGGAGTGCCAATTTTGTTTTTTGGCATAAAGTAAATTTTTAGGGCTTTCGTTTCTGCCCCCATTCCACACCGACTTTATTGGAGAAAAATCTGGGTGTGAGAAGTTGTAAAGAAGTGGGTGGACTATGATTCTCCTCCAGGTGTTGTCCCATTGAGGTTTATGGCATTCCTCACTTTTGTCCTTGCCATTTGTTGGGGCTGCTGCTAAGAGTTTCCATTCAACATCTGGAAAACTACAGATTCCCCACTTCTGGATTATGTTCTTCTAAAAAGGGTTTATTACATCACAACCAAATGCAAAACCCAACTCGCTTATTGTTGATGCCTTTGATTGCTTTCGGTTTGCTGCATCCTGTTAAGCAACTTTTAAATGTGGCTGAAAAGCTTTTAAAAATGGCCTTGCAGTGAAACTGCTGGATTTCATGCAGATTACCTTGAAAAGTTTAAGATTTAAATACAGGCAGTCCTTGAGCTATGACCAAATTGAGGGCCAGACTTTCAGTTGCTAAGCAAGGTGGTTGTTAAGTGAGTCACACCCAATTTTATCTTTTTCGGCATGGTTCTTAAATGAATCACTGCAGTTAGATGGTTATTGGCAATGGTTTCTCTCACTGACTTTCCTTGTAGGAAGCCAGCTTGGAAGGTCCCAAATACTAATCACGTGACTCTGGGCTGCTGCAACTTTTGTAAATACATGCTGGTTGCCAAGCACCTAAATTTTGATCACATGACCATGGAGAGACCTTGACAAGAACGCTTGTAAATCACTTTTTAGACTACTGTTGTAACTTCTAACGGTCACTAAATGAATGGTCAAGGATTGCCTATAGAATTTCAACTTAAACACAAACTCAGAAAAAAAGTCTCACTGGCTCTATATTTTGCTGAATAAATACATACAGAATATTTGTGCTGTAAACTACAGTAGTTCGTTCTATGCAAACTTTCCTTCAATTACAGGGTAATCCTTGACTTACAACAGTTCTTTTAGTGACCGTTCAAATTTACAGCAGCACTGAAAAAATGACTTGGGCGCATTTTGCACACTTATGACTGTTGCTGCAGCCCCCTGGTCATATGATTTACATTCGGATGCTTGGCAATGATTCATATGTATGACGGTTACAGTGTCCCGGGGTCATGTGAGCCCCTTTTGTGACCTGACAAGCAAAGTCAATGGCAAAGTCAGATTCATTTAACAACGGTGTTACTAATTTAACAGCTGCAATGATTCACTTAACAAATGTGACAAGAAAGGTCATAAAATGCGGCAAAATTCAACAAATTTCTCACTTAACAACATAAATTTTGTGTTTTGTAAGTCAAGGACTATCTTTACACTTCTTCCAATGCAACAGTGCTTCCTTTTAATCTTTGCTGCATTATTCAAGGTTTCCCCTATTTTTTTGCAAGGCAGGGAGAGCTGCTAAGTTTGCAGAACTTATTTTTGTGCATGTTACCTTATAATTATGCAGTTTCAGGCATCTTTGCAGAGTAACCAAACTTTCCAAGAAAGGGTGCCTTTTGATTCAGCAGTAGGTTAACCCTTTCACAGCATTCTTACTCTAACCATCCTCTGATCCCCTCCTGGATTGGAGAAGGTTGTTTGCTGCCTAGGTCAGGAAACTCCAATTCTTGGTAAAGAATTAGTCAAGGAAGGGAACGCCTTTTTTAGTCTGAAAAGTGTCACTTGGCAGCAAAGTTCATGTGTAACAGTAAGCAGAAGAGAATTTTTAACAATCGAGCTTTAGTCCATGAAGAATTTCTGTTTAGATTACAAAATGAAGGAAATGCCCCTTCAAACATAATATTGCAGCATTTGTGAAGAAGCAGATCAGGTTGAAAAGCAGTCACATAGTGGATAATGAGATCTGCTAAACTGCAGCCCTACTCTAAGCTGACATATCTGTGGTTATCCTCTTGCTTGCACTCTTATTGTCCAATTAACACCCCAGATATATAGGGATTACAGCTCCCAAAATTCTCAGCCATAGAAGGCAACAGCCCTGTCAGCCCACCAGACTGGGTCTCTTATTTTATTCTAAAAAAGGGAGCTCTTAACCTCTTAGTCCATGGAGTTGAAGATCTATGCATAGATTTCAGGGTGATGGTGGCATCTGTGGACTTATGGGATAACATTTACAACTGATTTCACTATTTTATTTTATTCATTTTAAAATACATTTCTGAGAAGGGGCCTGTAGGTTTCACCTGTCTCTAACAAGGGCCCCAAGACACAAAAGGTTCAAGAACTGTTCAAAACACGAAATGAAATATTTTTTCAAAGCTCAGGAATTTGAAGGCCATTAGTAAGGCTTGACCCCAAAACGTTTTCTTGCTAGAGGAGAAGGACAATGGTGCTATTGTTGTCTCCCACTGCTCAGATGAGATTTTATTTAGGCCACTTCCAATTTCATTTCAGTAATAATACTAGTATGACTCCAATCTCAAAATCATATGATTAAACCTCACCCATGCTAGAATCTGGGGATGAGTAACATGGGACCTCCCAGATATTGCCAAGTCAAAAATTCCAATGGCTCATATCGTTGGCTAAGTTATGGTTGGGGTTAAGCTACAATTTTCAACAGCCCTGGCCAGCATTTTCTATGGTATGAGCTACAATAGAGCTTAAATTAAAGACTTGGGTTCTCCAAAACAATTGAATTAATGGATTAACCAAAATGTTTCCATTCATAAGTTGAAGGTGATGAATTACGGATACTTCTCGGTTTACAAACTATTTGTTTAGTGACCAAAATTACAACAGCATTGAAAAAAGTTACTCATGACCATTTTTCACACTTATGACCATTGCAGCATCCCCATGATCACATGATCAAAATACAGTTGCTTGGTAACTCGTTCATATTTAGGATGGTTGCAATATCCCAGGGTTATGTGATCACCTTTTGCAACCTTCTGACAAGCAAATTCAATGAGGAAGCCAGATTCACTTAACAAGCATCTTACTAATAACAACTGCAGTGATTCACTTAATAACAATGGAAAGGCCGTAAAATGGGACAAAACTCACAACAACTGTCTTGCTTAGCAATATACATTTTGGGCTTAATTGTGGTCTTGTAGAGGACTGCCTGCGGTAAATCTGTTTCAAATGCCAGATTAATGAATACATTATTTTTAATGTACATCTTAAATTGCAAAGTAGGAATGCAACCCATGGATTATGGCCAGAATATGGTCACACAAGTAACCCCACTAGATAATCAGATTTGCTGTTAATGGAATACCTGGTGATAAATTTGACAGTGTGGAAGAAAAACACAAATCTGAGCCATGTTGGCGAAGCTATATAGTGGGGGAAATTTTGGCACTAAAACAAACTGAAAAAAGCAGCTAGCAACAAGAAGACGAGAAAAGTGGAAGCATTTATTGCTTAATTCTAAAGTCAGACCCAGATTTATTTTCTCTGCTCTACTCTGCACTGCACTGCATTGCACTGCCTATTACAATGTTTCTCAACTTTAATAACTTAAGAGTTGTGGGTTCTCCATCACTGGAGGATCTTTCAAGAAAAGATTGGACAACCCTTTGTCTGAAGTGATCTGCCAAGGGCAGGGGGTTGGAGTAGGGGACCTCCAAGGTCCCTTCCAGCCCTATGATTCTAAGATATGTGGACTTCAACTCTCAGAATTCTGAGAGTAGAAGTCCACATGTCTTAAAGTTGCCATGGTTGAGATACACTGGATTACTTCTTTGCCATTTGGAGGAAAACAAACCGTTTGTGAGTGTGTGTAAGCCTCCGCGTGTGCAGTCTTGATGGGACTGAAAAGGGCGGCAACATAGCTAGGCAATTACTGCTCTTTTTCTACCTCCCTCTTCTTGCCCACAACTCACATAATTCTAAAACATCTGGATCAGATTAAGCCAGGCTTACAACCACAGGAATTTAAACTAGCTGCAGGAGCCCAGATACTGCTTTCTCTGACGTGGGGTAGGAGGAAGGAGGAAATACGTTGCATTTAAGGATGGGCTTCAATATCTGAGCATCCTGAGGCAATTTGGAATAAACTGGCTAAGGTCTGAGTAACGGGAGAAATTTTTCATTTGTTTTTCCTTTGGAACTGAGATTTGTGAATCCTTGGAAAGGGACACGGATAACTGGATAACAGGGAGAAAGCTTCTGGAATGCAGAATCTGGAGAGCACATAATTTATCAATTTGAGGAGACATAGTAGGATTAATTTTGCTTGGGAAAACAGTGGTTCCTACTTGCTTTAACCAGCCACGAGGAAGGATACGTGTAAACTTAATCTATGTTTTTCTTCTCTCCATTCAGCTTCCAGGATGAGTTTCCTACTCTTTGCGGTCACAGCCCTCCATGTTCTTATCCTCATTTTACTCTTCGTAGCCACCTTGGACAAGGTAAGTAAGAATTGAAATAGTCCAGTTCTTTTTTAATCTGCAGATTCAATATTTTGTTTGAGAGCTGCTTACTAATTCTACATTCCCTACCCTTCTGTGCTCAGTGCTGTTACGTTACAATTCTCAGAATTGTCCAGCCATCTGGATTTCATAAGGGGTGCTTCATGATTTAGTAAGCTCAACTGTAGAGACAATTTCCTCTGGCTCTTTGATGAGGTACCAGGTTTTAATCAAGGATAGTAAATATCTTTGCTCAGCATTTCACTTGAGGGGAAAACCATAGCTACAAGTTAAATTGTAGTTAAGCTGATTTATTGCTTATGCCTATACACAAGAATCTAATCAACTAATATAATGGTCAGCACTAAATTGGGACTAGAGAAGAGTCAACAGAATTCAAGGGGGGCTGATTACTTATGGGAATGTAAGGACTCCAGGCTGATTGCTTTCTTGACTCCACCTTCTCCCAGGTTCTGCCTCTTCTCTTTTATCAGCAAGCGATTCTAACCTTCTTCCAAATTTTAGTATGTGCTCATCATCTGATTATCCAGAGGCTAAAATGTTTACTCCTAGGATAAAGGTTTTACACATATAATAATGTGGGTTAGAATGAAGAAAAAATGCTGAACAACTTACTTATATCCATCATCTCTATCTGTTGCTGAAAAAATGATAAAAATGAAGGTAGTTGGCTTGATCTCTCACCTTTTGCAATATAAGCTTGATCACCATCAACCACCAGTTATGTGGATAGCAAGGCTGGTGTCAAGAGAAGATGGAAAACACCACTTTAGTTTTTAGTTCAGAAAAATAAGAAATTAATCTACCTTGGTTTAAGAGCTAAGAATGAGAAGCAGGCTATGTCATCTGGTTGTTTTCTTCAAGATTGGTTAGGCAAAGACTTTGAACCAAAGGGCATTCAAATGTGCCCCAGATGATCTTGGCTCCTACACATTTACTCATCTCTTTGTTAAGAATAATAAGATTTATTCACAAGCTAAATATATGTAAGGGATGCACATAAACTGATCTGAAGAGAATCCCTTGAAAGTGCCAGCCACATTTTTTATTCAAGATAATTGCTCCTCAGATGTCAAGAATAGAGCCTAAGAGAAGGCCATAGACACTTCAAAGACTCCCCAATGGCAGAACACTTTTGCCTGAAATTCTTCTTGCTCCTTGCATTTCTAATTGGTCTTTGTTTCTCCCAAAAGCAGAATATATTTACACATCTGTAAACATACTTATGCACACCATTTATGTTTTGGGAGAGCCCTCTTAAAAGGTAAACAAAAATGCATTTGGGAAACAAGCACCAACTAACAACTAATGGGGTATATGACACAACCCGAAAAGCCTTTATGAACTCAATTTTTTAACCATTTTTTTAAACTACTGTATATTCTTTTTTTCCTCCTTTAAATTCAAAACAGATTTTTAAAAAATAAAATAAAGATTGTCTTATTCTGCTTTATACTGATCCCAAAGAATATGTCTGTATCCCCATATTTTGTTGCTCTGACTAGTTTTGGGAAGATGATTGATATTAAGCCCCTCTGATTTAAGATGATTGTGTGTTCGTGCGTGTATCTGTTTTGAATGGTGAATTGTCAGTGGCGGCATTTTGAACCTCTGCTGGGGAAAGAGACAGATAATTCTCTGTCTGTGCCTCTTTCCTTGCTTCAGGAATCTGACAAATCCCTCAGGATTAGTAGTTTGTTGATTAAAAAACCACAGAAGCATGCCTGTTAACACAGGAAAAGGCTGGGTTACAGCCATGAATCCTGTTTCCACTTTGAACAATTTGCACATATGACTTGTTTAACTCATTAATAATTTTATCTTGAATGAGGAATCTGTAACTTTCCAACAAAACAAAACAAGCCAAAATTTCCATGCACCTTAATTCCTCAAGACAATCTTTTTCAACTTTGGCAACTTGAAGATGGGTGAATGTTAATTCCTAGAATTCTCCAGCTACCAATGTTGGCTGGGGAGTTCTGGGAGTTGAAGTCCACACATGTTAAAATTACAAGGTTGAGAAACCCTGTCTTAAAATATTTTTTTTGTGACATTTGATAGATACATTGTGTCCCCTGTTGTATCACTTGAAATGAAAGTAATTTGCAAGATATTTGCTTTACTCCCTTTTGTTTTATTTCTTCCCATGCAACCTTTCCCTTTCGCTCCCAAAACTTGATTCTTTAATAGGGTTTCCACCAGTTACATCTTAAACAGAGAAAATCCTTGAGTTATGACCACAATTGAGACCAAAGTTTCCATTGCTAAGCAAGACAGTTGTTAAGTGGACTTTGTCGCGTTGTACAGCCTTTCTTGCCACATTTGTTAAGTGATCATTGCAGTTGTTAAGTTAGTAACACAGTTGTTAAGTGATTCTGGCTTCCCCATTGACTTTGCTTGTCACTAAAAATCATCACATGACCCTGGGAGGCCGCAACCGTCATAAACACGAACCAGTTGCCAAGTGTCCAAATTTTAACCCTTTGACCATGGGAATATTGTAACAGTCGTAAGTTTGAAAAAAGATTGCATGTCACTTTTTTCAGTACCATTGTAACTTTGAATGATCACTAAGCGATCATAAGTTGAGGACTATCTGCAATTGTTTTCCTTTCCCTCCTGGCCACAGGGGAAAAAAGAAAGAAAGAAAGAAAAGTAACCTGTTGGATTTCTGCCTGTGTCTCACCAAAAGGATACAGTATTCTCATGTTCCTGTGCTCATGCTGTACAAGGGATGCTGCATAGGCATAAATCAGTTCCTGTGCTCATGCTGTACAAGAGATGCTGCATAGGCATAAATCAGTGCTGTTGTAAATTTGAATGGTCACTAAAGAAATGGTCATAAGTCAAGGATTACCTGTACAGGTAATCCTCAACTCACAGCAGTTCATTTAGTGACCATTCAAAGTTACAACGCCAGTGAAAAAAGTGACTTATGACCGTTTTTTCAGAATTATGACTGTTACCGCATCCCCATGCCAACGTGATTTACACTGACTCACATTTATGATGGTTGCAGTGTCCCCTCTGCAACCTTCTGACCGGCCAAGTCAATGGGGAAACCAGATTCACTTGAGCATTGCGGTACTAATTTAAGAACTGCAGTGATTCACTTAACAAATATGGTGAAAAAAAATTGGGTAAACTCGCTTAACAAATTTCTTACTTAAGAACATAAATTTTGGGCTCAATTGTGGTCATAAGTTGAGGACTATCTGTATATGACATCTTTTTTAAAAAGTCAAAAGTTCCTCTGTCCACTAAGAGAAAAAAAATGAAGGAATAGAGAACACCTATACCAGGTGTTGTGGCCTGCCAGTGGCTAGCAGAGCTGGCAGCAGATTCGGACAGTGAGGAGATTGGGGAGGAGCATGGGCCAGTCCTGGTGGCTGGGGAAGGCTCTGACGAGGATTCTGCATCAGAGGCAGAGATGGGGCCAAGACCATCTGGCAGTTGTCAGCTGCCTTCAGAGCTGGACAGCAGTGAGGCAGAGGAACAGCTGGAGCCTGTTCTCAGTGCGCACATGCACAGAGCTGCCAGAAGAAAAGAACCGCTCAGAAATTAGGGTCGACTTGGGAATAAAGCCACAGGATAGTGAATGGCCCCATCCACAGGAAATAAAAGAGGAGCAGAAGGGGAGTGGGATTTTGCAGGAAACAATTCGTTCATTAGTTCGTTTCAGGAGTATGAAGATCTGTCCGTGAATCTCAGAGACTCTGTGCCCAGTCTTTCCGTGCCCAGCTCTGCGTTTGGAAAATATTTACATGGCAGCTTTCCAAGCTAGATAATGTCTGTGGTCATAAATTCACCTTTGAAAGACTGTTTACCGGGCAGGCCTTTGCTGAATGTGAATGAGAGGAATTCACATTCTTTAATAAAAGGGCTTTAGTTGAGACCAGGAATCTGCTTCGTGCTTTTTGGGGAAGCCTAGATCAAAACACTAGGAAAGAAGAACGGAGAAGAGAAACATTAGGAGAAGTTATTGGGAAAAAGATTCAGGAATGGCTGGCAGCCTCCAGAGCTTGGCAGCATCACTACGAGACTACACATAAAACCAATTACAGAAGAAAAGCTTGAAGAGAAAAAGTTATGAAAAAATATTTAGGAAAGTCAGAATATTTTCAAATGCTTCTTGTTGCACTGAATACATTTTCCTCCTTGATTCCACAGGCTGGGAAAACAAACTTTACAATTACAGGTACAGGCAATCCCAATTATGACCATAATGGAGCTTGATTGCCATGGTTGTAAGTCATGATAGTCATAAAATGGGTTGGTCACATGACACTTCATTTACAATCTTTTTTTGCAGCAGTCATTAAGCAAATTACCATCATGGTTAAGTGAACCAATGATTTCCTATAAAACCAGAAGTGCTGATTTTGGTTGAAAGTGTTGTAAAAGGCAATTGTGTGATCATGGGACAATGCAAACATTTGTGAATGCAGCCGTGTTGCTGAGTGCCCAAAGTTTGCTATGGGATGTAGGGCGACTGTTAGAACTTTGAATCCAGGTCATAACTAGCCTCAAGGTAGCTGTATTTTAAATTCGATTGGTCACTAAGAGATCAGTAATACGTTTGAGGACTGCCTGTATAATACGTAGTTCAATTTCAAGGATCCATCCATCCATCCATTCTGCCTATCTATCTATAGAAGCAACCTGGAATTAAAGAAAACTTTCTAACAGTAAGAATAATTAACCAGTGGAACAATTTGCCTTTAGAATTTATAGGTGCTCCATCTTTGGAGGCCTTTAAGAAGAGATTGGATAGCCACTTGTCTGAAATGGTATATATAGAGCAGTGGTGGGTTCCGGATCTTGGTGCAACGGGGCCTGGCATCCACCACATGAACGCACACAGTGCGGGCATGCGTCCTTACTTCCTGCGATGCTTGGCAGAGCGTTGCACAGGCGCCGTATGGTCCCTGCGCGGAAGAGCACAAATACAGGTAAGGAGGGCGGGTGGGCTCTCTGGAGCACCATACTGGAACAGTACCTGTTATGGGTTGGAGGAAGTTTATTAATACTCACTCACCCATTAGGAAAGGTGACCTGTTTGGCCTCAGCTGTTTTGTCCTAATTCCTTGTCTCTGCTGGGGTGTTTTATTTTGTTTTTGTTCTAGTCATGGTGGGTTCTGCCTAACGGAGAAACAGTGAACATCTGGAATGAATGTCTGATGGATAACCAGCACCAGAACTGGACTTGTCACCCGGTGTCTGACAGTAGTGAGTATATACTTTGGGTTTTGTGGAAATGGCCCAGGACCATCTATGGCCATTTCCCTTCAAGTGGCAGGGAAATCAGGAGATTCAGGCGGTTCAGATGAGTATAAAGACTTAAGATCTCTAGAAGAATCTGAGCTACTAATAGTCAAGAGAAATGAGAGGGAATTAAGAAGGTATTCAAGGTGGGCTGGACTTAGATCTCTTGTGGGGCATGCAGGGACTCATGACTTTTAAGCATTTGACCCCTCCCTTGTGCCCAGCCTGGTCATCTCCTAGAATCTGCAGGAAAGGGTCAAACTTGGCAAGAGATTGAAGTGAAGGTTGCATACTTGTGTGATATTCACTATTCTGCTTCAAGATAAGAATGCATTTTTCCAAACCAGGTGCCCCTCAGATATTCAGCTCCCAGAATTTCCCATTATATATGACTCATATTTTCTAGCCTTTTGGGCTGCTGGAAACTTTTCTGGAGAAGGCAGATTGATAAGGTCTGTTCTTAATGTTTTTTTTCCTCTTCAATGGTTTCTCTCCCCAGAATGGCTTCATGGAGTCCAGGCATTCATGGTTTTAAGCCTTCTCTTCTCCAGTTTAGCTTTCATTATTTTCATGTGGCAGCTCTACACGATGAAGCGGGGAAGCCTGTTTTACGCCACAGGGATTTTCCAGATATTGACTGGTAAGGTTCCAAATTTAATCATCATTTGGAGGCCGTAAAATCACAGTACAAGAGAAAGGTGATAGCATCTACAAGGAAGAAAGATTGGGGCCGAGTTGTAGGGGAGCAGATGTTTCCATGTGCAACATGTAAATGGAAGGGGACATTGCATAGATCAATGTTTCTCCACCTTAGCCACTTGGAGGTTTGTAGACTTCAACTCCCAGAATTCCCCATCATATTAAGGTCTAACTTAATTGGAATGATATGCAAAATGCTCACTGGAACCCTGGATGAATCTGGTTGTGTTCCATTTGCCCAAATTATCTTTTTAATGTAAGGACCTTGCAAGCCCAAGTTAAGTGAAGTTCAGGAGTGGCAAAGCTTGGCCCTTCAAATAGCTGTGTGGGTGACTTTAAGATGGGTGACTTTAAGATGGGTGGACTTCAACTCCAAGAATTCCCAAACCAGAATTGCTTTCGGGGGAATTCTGGGAATTGAAGTCCACCTGTCTTAAAGTTGCCAAGGTTAAGAAACGCTCACCCCAGCTATTCCAATCAGAATTACCGATTAGAAGTTGTAGTTCAAGAACACCCCAAATATCATAAGTCTCTTCCTCCCTCTCTCCCACACCACCCCTTTCTGCCCACTTAGCTCTAATGCTGTGAATTCTTTGATCTTGGGATGCCTATTGCAGACCTGAATAGGCATCTGGTAAGATTTTGCACTCTAGGAATTGTCTATATTGATGGGAAAGATGTAATAATTTTTTGGGTTGCTTGCTGAAGAAAGGGAAGCAAGATGGAGCTGTAACCTGATCCTAATTCACCTGTTTTTGGTTTCTTCCCAGCTGTTTCTGTGTTCACAGCTGCCTTGATCTACACTATTCACGTGGACACGTTCCAGCAGGGCCGAATGCCCGGCGGCTCTTATGGTCACTGTTTTGTCCTAGCCTGGCTTGCTTTTCCCTTGGCCCTTGTTAGTGGGATTGTTTACATCCACCTTCGGAAAAAAGAGTGACTTCCAACGAGGGAACTTCTCCGTTCACCTTGGAAGGAGACTTGTGCTCCTTTCAATTCAGCTATGCATTCATTCTTCGCAGTTTTTGAAAGCACTCATGGCACGAAATTCTATGCAATGGGTAACTTGATCCGTGGGGGTTCTTGCATTATAAGCACACGGTTTTCTTTTGCATACAAGTAGTTCTCGACTTATGACCACAATTGAGCCCCAAATTTCTGTTGCCAAGCAAGACCATTTTTAAAGTGAGTACCCCGTTTTACGACCTTTTTGCTACAGCTGTTAAGCGAATCACAGCAGCTGTTAAGTGAACCATGTGGTCGTTAAAGGAATCCTGCTTTCCCCATTGGCTTAGTTTTCCAGACGTCAGCTGTGAAGCATCCGAATTTTGATCACATGACTATGGGGATGCTGCAATGGTCATTAAACGTGAAAACTATTTTTCAGTGCTGTTGTAACTTCAAACATGTCAGTAAAGGAAGGGTTGTAAGTCAAGGACTACCTGTATTTATATAGATCTCCCATGATATGGGAAATTAAAGTTGTGCCATCATACACTGGGCATTTCTTTAGTCCAACAGGTTACCATGAATTGATATCATGATGTCATATCATTTTGCCAGCAAAATATTCATGAATATTTTGCTGGCAAAATGATATGATATCATGCCATTCTATCAGCCCATTCTCTTAATATCTGGAGAAATGTTTGCTTCTTGTTTTTGTAATTATGTACATGTAGATTATAGCCACTTTTTACTTTTGCAAATGAGGGAACAATATATTCCTCCTGTAGTGTTCTTTTAAAAAAAACGAATAATCTTCCTTTTTGATAAACTGAAGTATGGCAGACAATTCCCCGACCTTTTTTTAAAAAATAGAAACCAGTTTTATTTGAAATATGTATTTTAATGGGAAAAACATGGCATTGGTAGTATAGATATAAAATATATTTCTTTTTTAAAGTTTTTGCAAATGGAAGGCAAATTGAAACATCATGTAAGAGGATCCTCGTGGGGGGTTTAAAAAAGATTTTAAAATGGAGTTTAAATAAGAATCTGCTTCATAACATGTTGGTTTTATTGCAGATTTTTCTGTCTTTTCTCACTTGCCTCTTGGGACCTAAAATACAGCTTGGATAAAATACCTATTAAATTGCAGTTGAGAAAATCATTGAACTTTTAAAAGTTGAAAGAAGAGGCCACGGGACTCTGTGCTTGTTCCAAATTTTTTAAAATAATCTTTTAAAAAGTGTCCTCTTATTATTGTAACGGTAGGAGCATTTGTGAGGGAGGTCAAAAAAGTGAAGATGGCGGCCATAACTATGCAACTGATACCGCCTTTTGTATGCAACACATATAGAAAATTAGGGATCTTCAGTTATGCACTTGTTTTGTACAGCCATTTCTATTTTTTTTTTACCTCTATTCCCACATATTAGCTTCATCCTGTCTTTAGAATGCTTCCCCTCCAGAATATTCTACATAGGAAAAGTAGATTGGGAAAATAATTACTTTTAAATAGATTTGTGGGATAAAAAGTTTAGTTGGTGGGATGTTGATTGTTCTGTATCTAGAATCTATGTTACTATTCCTTAACCTTCAGATTTCTTTATAGTATATAGGCATCATTTGGCAAGCAAAACTGGGACTGTCAACTGAGTCATTAAGCAAAATAGTCGCTAATTGAAAATCACAACTGCTTGTGATCTCCCCTTTACAGACCTATAAAGGTCATAAATATGAAAATTGACTGCAGTTACTTCTTCATCACCATCAGAACTGTGAATGGTCACTAAATGAGGGAGTCACTAAACAAGGACTAACTTTCAGTAACTTCATTCAGTGAGTTACAATTAATTGTAACTCCCTGCTCAGTGGGTGTACAGTGGCAACAGTATTTGTTCCCACTCGTACTTAAATATTTCAAGTTTTTCTAGCTTTTTCCAAATGTATCTCCCTTTATTTTCAACCTACTGGCTGAAAATTATAGGGACTGTAAGATGCATATCCAAAAATCTGCAGTTTAAGGAATGTTCAAATATTATGCATGTGTACCATCTTTCTTCAACAGGTTTGCTCCTCCTTCAACTTGATCGCTAGCCATAAAATTGATGCTTTACAAATGTCCCCTTTTGTCTTCTTCCAATGGCTTTTGATATTTTATATGTATTTTAGAAATTAAAAAAGCAACAAAAAGACTTGACGGAGCTGTTGTTTTCCTTCTTTGGGGTGGCAAATACTTTGTACTCCCAATTCTCCTAACTTTCACAAGGGAAGCTCGTATTTAGAGACCGTGAAAGATTATGATTTGGATAGCTCTTCTTTAGCTGACACAATGCGACTATCGGCTCCTGTCGCTAAGTAATAAGCATAAAATCATGCGACCACAATGGGCTTATGATATGACTTGTATTTGGTTGGTAAGTACCGGTAAACCACAATGGCTGTAAAGTAAGGTGTCACATGTCTGTGGTTTCTGTGTCCTCCATTAGTTGTGAAGAATGTGAATAGTGCTCATTCGACTCCGATACTGCAGCATAAGCCATGTGCATTGGTTGTGAAGTGCCTGAACGGTGATCAGAGCCGAGAGAGCCGAGGTGGTGCAGTGGTTAAATGCAGCACTGCAGGCTACTTCAGCTGACTGCAGTTCTGCAGTTCGGCTGTTCAAATCTCACCGGCTCAGGGTTGACTCAGCCTTCCATCCTTCCGAGGTGGGTAAAATGAGGACCCGGATTGTTGTTGGGGGCAATATGCTGACTCTGTAAACCGCTTAGAGGGGGCTGAAAGCCCTATGAAGCGGTATATAAGTCTAACTGCTATTGCTATCATGTGATTGGGATGCTGGGATGGTTGTGCCACAGAATTTGTGTCAGCAGTCTTTTTTTAGAAAAATAACTCTAGCTTTGACACTGCATGAGTTAGTAAGTGAGGACCATCTGTAGCAGATTGCAACTTAAATATTATCCACACAGCTATGTCAGGGTCAGCCACAGTTCCACACTGCAGTTGTTCATTCACTGCCTTACCATCTAATTGGGAAAACTACAGGTAGTCCCTGACATGCAACCACAATTGAGCCCAAACTTTCTGTTGTAAAGTGAAATATTGGTTAACTGAGTTTTGACCTATTTTTCTTGCACAGGGGTTGTGACTCACTGCATCTGATAAGTTAGTAATCTGGTTGTTAAGTGAAGCTAGCTTCCCCATTGACTTTGCCCAGGGACATAGCAATGGTCATAAATATGAGTCAGCTACCAAGCATCTGAATTTTGATCATGCTGCCACGGTCATAGGTTGTGAAAAACGGTCATAAGTCACCTTTTACAATGCTTTACAATAACTTTGAATGATCACTAAATGAACTGCTTTAAGTGAAAATTATTCTATTTACAGGAAGTCCTCCACATACAACAGTTCATTCATTGACCATTCAAAGTTACAACGGCATTGAAAAAAGTGATTTACGATCATTTTTCACACTTACGATGAGTGTGGCATCCCCAAAGTCACATCATCAAAATTCAGATGATTGGCAACTGACCCATGTTTATGACTGTTGCAGTGTCTCATGGTTACGTGATCACTTTTTGTGACCTTCTGACAACCAGTCAATGGGGGAGCCAGATTCACTTAACAGGTTACTAACAACAACAGTGATTCACTTAACAACTAACAAGCAAGAAAGGTCATACAATGGCACAAAATTCACTTAACAGTCTCATTTAGCAACAACGTTTGGCCTCTGTTGTGGTCATAAGTCGAGAACTATCCGTATTGTGGCATTTGAACATTTAAGCTGCTTACAAGCTTCCCCAGAGCCCCTATTATTTTCGTAGATGAGAACCGAATGGTTGTGACTGGTTGGTCCTAGGACAGCGGTCACCAACTGCTAAGGTTTTGGTTGTCTGCAGAAAAATTATTTGCATTTTTTATATTGCACTAAATCGGGGGTCCTCAAACTGGTTATGGATCCGTGCAATTAACGTTTTTTTTGCCGCAGAGTGTCTCCCCCTTTTTATGCAGATCGGAGTGGGGGCAGAAATTCCGACTTGGGGTCTGCTTCAGCCTCCCGGCGCAGGGCTTTGGGCGAAGGCTGGAGGGAAGTGCCACTGGTGGCGAAGAGCTGGAGGGACTTGTTCCAGTGGGGCTGCCGCCATGGCCTGGAACTGGCTGACCATCTCAGCCCGCTGAAGCTTCAGGCGCCGGTAACTGGCCTTGCACTCCCATAGGTCTTCCCTCTGCTTGGAAAGCCTATGCTCATAGCCCCCAGTGAGGTGCTTCTGCTGAGCCTCCCTCTCAGTCAGATCCAATTTGAGCTGAGACAGCTATTTTGCCAACTCTTTCTCATGGTGGCTGCTTAGCTCCAACAACTTTTGGGGCTCTAAGGAGCCTGGGCGGGGAGGTGGAGTGGAGAGTAGAGGCTGACAAGGCACCCCTTCATGTGAGTGACATTGAGTTGGCCACACCCACCAGTCAGTCATTAGGCAGATCATATTAGTGGTCCGCGGGATTTAAAATTATGAATTTAGTGGTCCACGAGTTCTGAAAGATTGGTAACTCTTGTTCTAGGATCCCTTATTCACTTTGCACGTGTGGGGTATAAAATTGGAACGAGTTGCTTTTGGACTGCCTGTGCGGTATAACTACTGGACTGTCTGCCTCGCTAACAAAGTAACCTACTCCCATCCATATTAGGCAAAAGTGCAGCTTAAAGTCTACAGAGGGTGCTAATTTGCCATCTGGCAAAGCACAGATCTGTGCCTCGGAATGAATAAATATTTAATCTTGTTGAGATCTGAAGAATATCTGCTGCCAAGCACAAATAGGAGTTGCCTTTTTGTAAGAACACAAGCAATCTGAGGAATAATAAGAGCCCAGACTTAGCAAAAAGATTGCACTAAAAAGAGGATTTACTAAACTGGAGGTTTCTGCAAAGGACAAATGGTTGCTGGCTACTGCAGACTATTAGCTCTTTGGAAACCATGCTTAGAGCATTCAGCGCCATTGCTGAAATTTTTAAGTCACTGTTTTTCAAATTTAGCCACTTTAAGACGTGCAGACTTCCATTCCTGGAATTCCCATGCTAGCTGGGGAATTCTAGGAATTGAAGTCCACATCTTAAAAGTTATGAAAAACATTGTTTAAACAAGTAGGCATTAATACAATGTAGTTATGGTTTATTCTGTAAGATTTTCCATCCCAACCGGTTTCTCAATGCAAAAATGTGTTACCATCATTAATCATTGGGAAAGATGTTCAGATAAAAAGATTGCCTGACCAACATGGCCAAGTTGCCTCCGTTTTATCTCTTTATATATATCTATATAAATAAATGACTAGGAGTGTAAGTTCCAGCATAACTCTGGAATGCCTCGAGCAATTTCAACCAAACTTGATACACAGTTTGACTTACCCCCTGGAAACAAATATTGTGGGGGTGAGATACCCCTAAAACCCCTTGGGCTGTGTATTCTATTAAAATACAGCCTGTTGTGCCTTAAAATGGCTTCTACTGTACAGCGCAGTGGAAAGTTTTCAACATTGTTATAACTGCAAACAGCTGCTAAACAAGACGGAAATTAAACGAAGGTTGCCTGTGTTGAGGAAAAAGCAGAGTAGTTATTGCTTTGAAATCAATCGTTTTGCCCAGATGTCAAATTCTAATATAATATCTAATAAAGGTATTATTGGGGATTAGTACAACTCAAATAAAAAAGAAATTGCTCTGACAATTATATGGACCACCACAAGACACCACATGATCAGTTGCATTTTTATTGAGAGTCTTTAAACAGGGATAGCCAGATATTATTCTGATTTTTAAACTCCTCACCAGGAATTGAGCTCACCATCATGCTTTAGATGACAACATATAATCCATCCGTTTTACAAGCTCTTATGGCCCTGAAACTAGAAATGGGGTATCTGCCCTTGAGCTCTCAGAGACATATCTATACAAAAGTACATGTCTGGACTGTACATGTCATTCAGAAGCATATCAACAAGAGGTTACAATTAATCCTTGACTACAACCCTTCAATTAGTGATTAATCAAAGTTAAAATGGCACTGATAAAAGTGATTTAAGACTAGATTGCACACATATGACTGCCGCCTCATCCTCATGGTCATATGATCAAAATTTGGCAACCAGCAGTCATTTACAATGGTTGCATTGTTCTGGGGTCATGTAATTGCCATTTTCGATTTGCCCAACTAACGTCTCGCAAAGGCAATGGGAGAAGCCAGATTTGCTTAATGACTCCATGATTCGCTAGCAACTATAGTGATTTGTTTAGCAAGTGTGGCAAAAAAGATTGTAACCACAACAACTTGTTCCCAAAATTTCAAGTACTGGGAACTTCAGTAAAGCAGAACTGAAGAGGGTTCTTGGGTGAGAAGTGAAACATCTTCAAGGAAAAACAAAGTCCAGTTGCCCTCTGAAAAAGCACCATACAAAACCAGACACGCTGAAGAAAAGAAAATGCAGTGATGCACAAAAAAGTTTATTGCACATAAGAAAGAGACCTTTCTGTATCTCCCACAAACTATGAAGCATTCCCATTGAATGGAAGCGTGATTAGCATAAGCTCAGGCTCAAAGCCATCTGTTCTGAGGCTCCCCTCCTACCACCATCCACGTAGGTATCACCCTGGAAATCTCTTTGGCCAATATCTGGAAACAGGTAACTAGATAGCAGCACCAGTCTCCTTGAAGGATCCCAAGTGAACGGCACGGAAATGTTCTCAACTAAATCATTATACTACAAATGTGTTTACTATTGGCTCTCTTGAGACCAGAGCAGTACTTTTAAACATTTCCCTCACTTATCTTGAGGCTATGTCTATGATTGACCTTTCAATAGAACCTAGAAAAAATTGGATTGCTGCTCTTGTTGCTCCTGTCATACTCTCAAACTTGTATAGACAGAATACAGATCTGATACAAGCGTCTTTCTGGCAGCTCCCCAAAGAATACATAGGCTTTCTCGAGACGAAGGAAGATGGGAAAGAGAAATAGGAGAAAAGCCTCATGTCTTCCAGCTAGGATGGACAAGGCTGCACCTGTTTCGAGAACACTCTTTAGAATAAAGTACATGCACCCATGCATTGAATATATATCAGCTACCCATCCATATAGACAAAAGTCAATGTTCAGGGAGTCACCATAGGGATAGAATAAGAACAGATTCACATGAAAATGCTCCAGTTCATGCACCCTTTCCAATTCATGTAATATGCCATCAGGTTATTGTCAATTCTTAATGACCGCCTATATTTTCTCCTTGACATTTATTTATTTAAAAGTAAAAGTAAAGGCTCCCCTCGCCCATATGTGCTAGTTGCTCCTAACTCTAGGGGGTGGGGCTCATCTCCGTTTCAAAGCCGAAGAGCCAGCGATGTCTGAAGACGTCTCTGTGGTCATGACTAAACACCAAAGAAGCACAGAACGCTGTTACCTTCCCACCAAAAATGGTTCCTATTTTTCTACTTGCATTTTTACATGCTTTCGAACTGCTAGGTTGGCAGAAGCTGGAACAAGTAACAGGAGCTCACTCCGTTTTGCGGCGCTAGGGATTCAAACCGCTGAACTGACCACTTTTCTGATTGACAAGTTTGGCGTCTTAGCCACCGCATCCCTTTTTATTTATTTAGTGTATGACAAATACATAAACTTATAGTGGTTCGAATGTTAATGTCCAGTCCACCCAGCCATTCAAGGACAGGGTGGTCCAGGTTGAAAAAAAATCAGACATTGGGCTGGTATAAGCTCTTGATGGACATTCGGACACAATGTGATAGATATTTTGTCAAGGAGCAACACAGTCACACTGAGGGGTAGAGACAAGACCCCACTTAAACATTGAGTCTTGGCAGATACCATGTTCTCCATGACAATTTCTCTATGACCTGGTCTTCCAGCCATGCATGCACTGTCCCCATAATAGAATTCCTTAGCTGTGTGCAAATTCCCAGATTTCAAATTTGAAGAGCAAAATATTTGTATTTTAGTGTAAAAATTACTGCACCGAGAGGAATAGGGATCTATTTTTCCAGCAAATCAGAACTTACCTATTTATTTATTTTTTCTCTACAAACAACCTGAACTTGCTATTTTGTTCAGGGCCACACAGGATGAAAAGCGTGAACCTCTACCACCTCTGTAAAACTGGCAGGAAAAAAAAATTTAAAGCAAGGAAGCCTAGCATGTGATATGGCTTTCAAGCTTGGCATTAAGTGTATACTATGCAATTCAAAGTGCTGCAGACGTGATTTAATATATTTTTCAGAAATGCCCCCAGCAGGCTAGCACATGATATTAAAAACCCATCTCGCCCTAAATGCAAAAGAGATTCACTGCTTTGCACAGTGCTCATTTCAAATGTAAACTGCTTCCCCTCATTCCTTGGGGAAAGAAAAATAAACAGCTCAAAGGGGAAAAAAACAGCATGTTTAATAAAAAGTGCTGATATTTTAAAAGCAAGGAAGTTTCCTCTCTGCAAAGAAGAGAATCTGAGGTGCATTATGGCTTTGTATAATGAGGTCTAAGGTTGTACTCCAAATAGTACTTTCATAGCATGCAAATGTTAACATTACAGCACGTTTCCAACAGGATATCTGGAAGAAAATCTGGCGTTAACTGAAGCACATCTCGGGAGCTGAAATCCAATAGCTTCTAAGGATCCATGTGGCATAAGTAATTACACCACAGGGCACTGTTCTCTTAGAGCTTTGGAAAAATAAGGTTCACATCCTTTCGCCCTCAAAACCTGGCATGCTCAATACCACAGGGACAAGGCTGATTTAGAGCCCCAAACACCAATTAAAACAATCCTAGGAAGCTCTCATCCAATGACAGGATGGGCTGCTCCCTTAACTCCCAATTCCTTGAGATGCTTGCAGGCACGTTCAGCACAGAAGTTAATTTCAAGCCCAGAGCGTTGACGCAGCCAAGCCTCAACCTGTTTCCTCAGGTGTTCAACAGGGTTGCAGTCTGCAAACGCAAAGAGAGGAGTCAGAGACCCTGCTGGAGCTGAGACAGACCCCCAGAGAAGCCCCCCCCTTTGCCTCCTGGCACCCCTATTCCAGCCCAAGGAATCGAAATCAGACCGTACCTGTTTCCACCCCTGTCTCCTTAGGCAAGGGCTGCTGCTGGTGGTGCCGTAATAGGAAACTGTGTGCCAAGATGACTTCCTTGGCATGCTCCTCCTGGGCTCGCAGAGTGAGGGCATTCAAAAGCTCTGAGTTATTGGAGGTGCTGCGGTAGTACAGCATATGCACCAGTTCGAGAGAGTGGATGTTCCTCCGCTGGCCAAAGACCTATTAAAAAAAACATAGAATATAGATCAGCAACCCGCGGCTCAGGAGCCGCATGTGGCTCTTTCATCCCTCTGCTGCGGCTCCCTGTCACTGGTCAGCTCCACAATTAATAGGGCTATCGGTTAGGACAGGTAGAGGAAAAAGGATGCCGTGATAGGAGGAGACTCTATGGTGGGGGAATCGGACTTCTGGTTGGCTCTAGAATTGAATGGGGGGCTTCCGGTTAGGACCTTTGTGGCTCTTTGAGTGTTTAAGATTACTGACCCCTGATACAGCTCTTATAACAGTTCATTTAGTGACTGTTCAAAGTTACAACGGCACTGAATAAAGTGAACTTTGGCTGTTTTTTGTACATGACCGTTACAGCATCTCAATGGTCACATGATCAAAATTCAGATGCTTGGCAACTGACTCATATTTATGACAGTTGTGTGTCATGTTTTTGCAACCTTCTGACAAGCAACGTCAACGGGAAGCCGGATTCGCACATAACAATTGTATTATTAATTTAATAAGTGCAGTGATTCAAGTGTAGCAGGAAAGGTCGTAAAATTGGGCAAATTTACATAACCAATGTTTCTCTTTGCAATCAAAATCTGAGGCTCAATTGTGGCCCTAAGGACTATCTTAGTAAAGCCTTAGTAAGACCACACCTGGTATACTCTATCCAGTTTTGGTCACATTACAAAAAAGATGTTGAGACTTTGGAAAAAGTGTAAAGTGTAAAGAAGAGCAACTAAGATGATTAAAGGCTTGTGACTAAAATATATGAAGAACGATTACAAGATTTAGGTTTGGCCAGTCTAGAGAAAATAAGGACTAGGGGAGACATGATAGCAGCATTACGGTATTACAGGAAGGGCTGCCACAAATAGGAGGGGGTCAATTTATTTTCCAAAGCACCAGAGGGCAGGACAAGAAACAATGGACGGAAACTAATCAAGGAGAGACGCAACCTGGAATAAAGAAGAATCTTCCTAACAGTGAGAACAATTAACCAGAGGAACAGCTTGAGCAGGGGGTTAGACTAGAAGATCTCCAAAGTTCCTTCCAGCTCTATTCTTACTCTGATTTTGTATTTGAATCCTTAGGAGGCCAAGTGTGGCGGAGGGGAGGGTCACACGTGAGAGACATAGCAAAATGCAAAGTGAGATCCTGGCCTCTTGGAGGAAGCATGCCAGAGTGCACAGACACCTCTCTGTAACATAATGGGAACAAAACGGCACAGTTATGATAAGCTGGTAAAATGTTTCATGTCCATTATGGAAGTGTCATACAGTTAGGTCTCGATGGGAAAGAGGCACTCCCTTTAAGCGGCCTCTCTTTACTGCTAAAGTTAAGGGACAAGAATGGAGAAAATTACTGGCATTGTTTCCTGCCAGTGAAGCAGAAACCACAGACATTATTACAAATTCTGACAAATTTAAGACACAGAGAAACCTCAGCCTGCTGCTTCTTTCAAGAAAGTCCTGTAAAAAGAATATATCAGGAAAATTTCTAATCAAGCCCTAACCAAGGCAGCACACTGTCTCCTTTGCATTTATCGGCTCTACCCCTGCGTCAAAAGTACTTCACCCGCTATCAGTTTTCGTCTCAAGCAAACCTTAACCGCAAGATCTGGACTCCCTTCCCAGATATTTATTCAAAGAAAGCCAAAATGTCTGCGGGAAGACATAAATCTTCCTTCTACAGGAAGTTAAAAGGCCTCCTCTCTCAGAGCTGTCTCTTTGGCAGCAGCATTCCCCCCCCCCCCCACCAGCTGTACCACATGAGATTCCTCTAAGCAGAAGACATGTGCTCTGCCATAAAGCTCTTGACAGCTGTATGGGATAGAGGCCAAGCCTGCTTTCTGCCCTAGAAGAACCTCAATTAAATTAAGCTTGCTCCTACAAGGATAATCATGCCTCTCCATCTCCCTAGTCCAGAGCCCCCAAGAGCCCCTTCAAGAATTGCCCATGAATTATAATCGTTCATGTTACTGAAAGGGGAAAGTTATTAAAACATTATATTGCTGCATTTAATTAATTTGAAGGTCTGAGCAGGGTTTTTTTTTTTTTGGCTCGCAGCTCTGAATTCCTGGAAACCCTGGAGACGGACTTACCTTCCAGGCCCTGAAGGCCATTAAGGCAGCAAAGAAGATGAGCAGAGTGGTGGTTCCTATCTTGAGGTCGGACAGCACCACCATGCCCACGTTCACAAAGAGGGCCAAGCCGCTCACAACCAGCATAGTGTTGAGCAGAGCTCTGTGGAAGATGGAGGTGCGGACTTTGACCAAGGGCAGCAGCTGCTCCAGGCCTTCCAGAGGGATGTCCTTAAAGCATTTCAGCACCAGTTTGGAATTCTTGGTTCGGGCAGCCACTATAACTCGTTTGAAATAGTGCCTGGATTGGAAGAAAAAGAGGAGGAACTGAAGAAAAGCGATGTTAAGGAGGTGGATACAGACTCTTCAGATGTGGGCCAACGATTCTGCCCCGCTCTTAGATAGTATTGGCAGACTCCCCAAAATAAATACGAATTCAAAAAGGGCGAGATCTTACGAGAAAAACAAAACACCCAAAATGTTGGTGTTTTTCCATACGATCCCTATGAATGAACGTTGCAATCTACAGGTGGTCCTCAACTCATGAAGCAATTGAGCATTTTATGTTTATGTTGCTAAGCAAGAGAGTTTTGACTCATTTTGCGACATCTTTTACCACATCACTGCAGTTGTCAAGTTAATAATATGGTTGTTAAATGAATCTGGCTTCCCCATTGACTTTGCTAATCAGAAAGTCGTAAAAGGGGATCATATGTCCCCCCCCCCCCAGGGACACTGCAACCGTCATGAATATGAATCTGTTACCAAGCCTCTAAATTTTGATTTTGTGACCATGGGGATCAGTGGTGGGTTTCAAAAAATTTTGGAACCTCTTCTGTAGGTGTGGCCTGCTTTCTGGGTCCACTGGTGGAACCTCTTCTAACCGGTTTGGTAGATTTGACGAACCGGTTCTACCAAACCGGTGCGAACTGGTAGGAACCCACCTCTGATGGGGATGTGCGAACTGGTAGGAACCCACCTCTGATGGGGATGTTGCAACAGTCGCTCAGTGTCAGTGACACTGGAACTTTGAATGGTCACTAAATGAACTGTTGTAAATCGAGGACTACCTGTAATGTAATAGTGGGGGAGGGAGGGAGGGAGGGGATAAAAATGTCAAAATTTGGAGGGTTGTGTTTTGTTTTGTTGAGGAAAGGAATGCAACTAAGACACCTAAAAACAATGCCAACCCCTGCCCTAATCAGCAACTTCACAGTTCCTCTCTCCCACCTCTCTACTTCCACGACCAAAGCTCTAAATTCTGCAACAAGATATTGTAAAAAGAATAGCCTGCTGGCCTTTTACTCTGATTTTTTGAGAGGGGATCACTGCATTCATACATTAGGATGGACATTTGCTTTTACCTCCAAAACTTTAACCTTAGACTCTCTACTGTCGACCTCAGAAGTCTTTAAGTGGGGTGCATAAGCGCACCAGCGTGCCTAATGTTCCTGTCCTAATATTCCCTTGTATTCGTAGTCATTTCATGTATTCATAATCACGTCTATACTTATATCTGTTATCTAATTCATATTTGATGAAATAAATAGATAGATTAGATAGATAGATAAATAGATAAGCTCGGAACACTCTAGAGCTAAGCCGATTTTTGTGTTCTAGAGACGGTCATGCTCTTTCCATCATTTTACCTCAGTACTTTCAGGCCAACACAAAAAGCTATAGTGCAATGACTGCTACACAAGTGGAAAGGTGGGTCCCAAGAATGCACAGATCAAAGTCATCACTCAAAGAACCGCAGCTACACAATCAAATAACAACCTTCACAGTAATTTCAGAGGGTAGGGACTGCCTACCATGACACCGTTAACCATCCAAATGCATCATTCAGAATAAGGCTTTACAGGTAGGTAGTCTTTAAGTTACAACAGTAATGGAGCCTGCCCATTATGATCAGAGTCAGGAGGGCTGTTAAGCGAATCTTCTCACTTAATGACAATCCCCCCTCCCACATTTCTGCTCCTCCCAATGCTTTTGTTAAAGAAACATGCAGATTATTAAACGGAATATGGAGTGCCTCAAGGGTGGGGGAGACCCTGCGGGGCCTAGTGTAGGCACAAGTCCACCTGCCTTGGGCCACCCCACACCCCAAGATATTCCCTGCTCCACTTCCTGCTCCTTGAGGTCCCCAAAGTCACTTGGGCATCCTACTCATCGTCCTGAAAAATAATGCTGGCAAAGCTTTTGGTTTTCTTTTTCTCGCTAATGCTTGCTTTTTAGCTCTGCCAATATTAGCTGCGCCAGCATTATTTTTTACTCAGAAAAAGATGGCCACTTGTGGGTTGTGCCACATTGCCCAGCAACAGAGTGGCCTGTTCTCCTTCTCTACTCAGACCTCCTGAGCTCTGGGGGTCTATAAACGTTAAGTAAACAGTTGGGGAGGAGCATGTGGTACCCGGTGGGGTGGCAAAGCAGAACCAGCGTATGTGTATGTGGGTACACAGCAGGGCAGGATTGGGGGGGGGGAGGAAATGGGAGGGGGGCAT
Source organism: Thamnophis sirtalis (assembly GCF_051295495.1). Lineage (NCBI taxonomy): Eukaryota > Metazoa > Chordata > Lepidosauria > Squamata > Natricidae > Thamnophis > Thamnophis sirtalis. Next base: position 118,583,278 of record NW_028261384.1, read on the forward strand.
GCTAAACTATCATAAGGGCAAATGGCCACAGGGATGCTGCAGCTGAGGTAATTTCATGAGTGAATCATAGTACCTTAGGGAGGGCTGTTGTCACAACCTTGAATGGTTGTTAAGTGACAAGTCATAAGTCGAGGACTACCTGTATAAAAGCTGCCAATGCTGTCCAAAGAGCTTCACACAAGTCAAAGCACGGGATACCTAGCAGAGCTGCAATACACGAGGGACCAGCTAGCAAGGCAGCGTTTTGACAGCGTGTTGACAGTGGAAGATTATATAGTAGACATGATAATTAAATCATTTGCTACACGGTTTGGTACAATGAAACCGATGAGGACTTTGCGGCAGAGCAGTGCCAAAAAAAAAAAGTAGAATCTTCCAGGTCAGGGCCTTGTCAAGCCAAAATACCAATATAGGATGAATGGCCAGAAAACGCAAAAAGAACTCTTAATACAGGTTTTATGATGGTTCAGATAAAATGGTACAGATACAGGTAGTTCTTGACTTACAATAGTTTGCTTAGTGACTGTTCAAGGTTACAACGGAACTGAAAAAAATGACTTATGATCATTTTTCCCACTTACGGTTATTGTAGCATCCCCATGTTCAGGTGATTTACATTCAGATGCTTGGCAAATAACTCATATTCATGATGATTGCAGTGTGCAAGGGGAGGGTGTGTGTGTGCCATGTGTCATCCCCTTTTGCGACTTTTTGACAAGCAAAGTCAATGTGAAAGGCAGATTCACTTAACAATCCGGGTTACTAATTTAACAACTCCAGTGATTCACTTAACAAAAGTGGCAAGAAAAGTCATAAAATGGGGCAAAACTCACTTAATTAATTTCTCACTTAGCAATATAAATTCTGGGCTCAATTGTGGCCGTAAGTCAAGGACTGCCTGTAGTCCTTAACGTACAACCACAGTTGGAACCAGAATTACTGTTGCTAAACAAGGCAGTTGTTCAATGAATCACACCCTGATTTTAGGACCTTTTTTTTGCCACGGTTTTTAAGCAAATCACTGCAGTTGTTAAATGAATGATGTGGTTGTTAAGCCAACCCAGCTTCCCCCATTGACTTTGCTTGTTGGAAGCCGGCTGGGCAGGTTGCACAGGGCGATTACATGACCCCCCCCAGACACTGCAGCTCTCATGAATGAATACATGCTGGTTGCCAAACACATGAAGTTTGATCACACAGTCCTTGGGGAGATGCAATGATTTGTAAGGCCTGATGGTGAGTTCAGTTTTTCCAGTGCTGTTGCTACCAGTCAATAAATGATAATTGTAATCAAGGATGACCTGTATTTCGGTGACGAAATACCCCCGAGTCAAGGCCCTAAAACAGTTTTGAGAGCTTTCTATACCACCAGACGCTCCATTACACTGAAGGATCTCCAACTATGGCCATTTGGTATTGATAACCAGAGCATTACACTGAACTCCCCAACTTGGTAAAGACGAGACACAAGGTCTGAGAGAAAAATCATAGAATAAATCTAGCATTGGAGGTAAGTTTGAACTGGAGCTGGAAGGGGTAATTTACATGATGATAAAAAAGAGCTGGAAACACTTTTGAAAGTATATTCTATCAATACGGTTGCAGCCATGACAGCTGTTGAATATTGTGCAGAGTTTGATATGACTCCACCTGAAATTCATATATTGACTTCTATATTGTAACCACTTTATCTGGATCAAGGAATATGCCCCTAACTGAAAAATATTAGCCCTAAAACTGGAAGGAATTCAGAGGCGATAATTCCAAATTTGCAGAAAGACGGAACGCAGAAAGACTCTTTTAACATAAAAATGATATCCCAGTTTATCTGGTTTCTAGATAGTGCCACAATTCAACACCTATAGATAGTTCTTGACATGCGACCACAATTGAGCCCAAAATTTCTGTTGCTAAATGAGACAGTTGTTAAGTGAATTTCCCCCCATTTTATGACCTTTCTTGCCACAGTTCTTAAGTGAATCATTGCAGTTGTTAAGTTAATAACACGACTGTTAAGTGAATCTGGCTTCCTCATTGACTTTACTTGTCAGAAGATTGCAAAAGGGGATCACATGACCCTGAATCACTGCAATGGTCATAAATATAAATCAGCTATCAAGTGACTGAATTTTGATCATGTGATCAAGTGATGCACAATGGTCAAAGTATGACAGTCATGTCACTTTTTTTGTGCCCTTGTAACTCCAAACGGTCACCAAATGAAGCCGAGGACTATCTGTACTGCATAAAACTATGCAGGCTTTAAAGATTACAAGGGCCAGACATTTCATAAGGTTTGTGGAGCCATCAAAAGATAAAAGATTTTGAATTGCAATAGCCAATCTCCAACAGGAAAACAGAGAAATCTCCAATGATCTGGTCAGATATTTATATCGAAGTTGGAATTCCAGAGAACTACTCAGGCAAATCATTCTCTGTAAGAAAGCAGGGGAAGCGAAGAATACTGTATTTTTCGGAATATAAGATGCACCTTTTTCCCCAAAAAAGAGGCTGAAAATCTGGGTGCATCTTATACATAGAATACAGCATTTTTGCCTCCTAAAGCCTCATTCCTTCACCAAAATGGCCGTGCATAGCCTTATGAAGGCTTTCAGAGAGCTCCTGGGGAGGGCATAAATGAGCAAAAAATGGGCCGTTTTGTCCCCCCCCCCAGCCCCCAGCAGCACTCTATAAGCCTCCATAAGGCTATGCATGCAATTTGTTTGACAAAAAACAGGCCGGTTTTCATGAAAAATGGACCGTTTTTGCTCGTTTTTGGGTCCCCCACCTCCCAGGAGCATTCTGCAAGCCCCCCCTAAGGCTATTCATGCCTTTTGGGAGGGGGGAAACGGGCCCATTTTCACAAAAAATGGGCAGTTTTTGGGAGGTTTGCAGAGTGCAAAAACTCCCCCCCCCCTTTTTGGAAAGCTCTTTAACTGATTGATGAGAATTACATTGATCAAGTGCTGTGCCAGCAGAAACAAAGGTGCTGCAGATTGTCAGCAATTTCCTTCTCCAGCACATGGATACACCTGGAAACATCTACCTACCTACCTACTCTCTCTCTCTCCCTACTTACCTACTGTATTTCTCTATCTCTTTTTATTTCTCTCTCTGTCTCTCTCTATCCCTCTATCTACCTACCTACTTTGTTTTTAATTTGCCTCTTCAAAACCTTGGTGCGTCTTATATTCCGGTGTGTCTTATACTCTGAAAAATATGGTAAGTACATCATTGCTATATGGGATAGATAAGACCAAGTAAATTCACCGTACTACGAGACAAAAAACGAGGTCTATCATTTTTTTGGTTCCACCACAAAACCGCGTTCGACGAAACCGCGCTCGCCGAAACCGCGTAGCTGACGTCATCAACAGGGCGACAACAGCGCGGAGACAGAAGCACGTTGTAAACGCTAAACCTAAAATTAAACCCTAAACCTAAACCTAACCCCCCTAAACCTAATCCTAAATCTAACCCTAAACCTAACCCTTAACCTAACCCTAAACCTAGTCCTTAACCTAACCCTAAACCGAATCCTAACCCTTAACGTAACCCTAACCCTAACCCTTAACCTAACCCTAAACCTAACCCTAAACCTAACCCTTACCTTAAGTTGAATCGGCTTGCTTTCAAAGCGCTATTTAAAGCGCCCTTCTTTCTCCACGCTCGCTGTTGTCGTCCTGTTGATGACGTCAGTGACGCGGTTTAATCGGGCGCGGCTTAGTTGAGCGCGGTTTTGTCGTGCCACGATTTTTTTTAGGGTTGTAAAATACTTGGATTAGGAACTAATGGGTCTTTTATAGGCATGGAAGTAACTCAATTACCCTTTTGACAAAAAGTTTCAGATTTTAGTCTTGAGGGTGATGATACAAGAGCCCTGGGGGGGGAAAAGGGCACATTATTATGTCAGGTATTGCCAACACAGATGATCTGGAGGATGCAAAAATCAGGAACAAACAATTGAAAGGAATGTTTGTACAAAAGATGGAGTGATTGTAGCCAAATCACTCCAACCTGTTGAGGGGAAAAACAAAATATACATAAAATTGATAATAAACAATAATTACAAACAACATTTTATAATTTTCTCCGCAAATAATCTTTGCCCCGAATGATGTTTCCTCAAAGCTGACTGGGACAATGTGGAAAAGTGTGAACATTTCTGTGAGACTTCTATTCTTGTTAAGATATAAACTAAAAGCATCCCAATTTGGTTGCTGAAAATTAATTTGTGTGTAACCTTCCATAGTTGAACAACTAAAACCTATCTGGCAAGGCTTATTTTTCATTTTCTGATTTCATTTCATAATCCCTTCTGCTTCAGAACAGTCTTGCACTATCACATGCCAAAAATGTCATATGTTGCCTGACATCCTTAATCAATCTGGACAATCAGTCAAGCATGACCAAACCTGCTATAATTTTTTTAAAAAATACACAGTATTTTACCATACCACTGTATAATAATCTGCTACGTCAAGCTGTGTTAATTCATGAAGAACAATCAATACGGTACTTTGTTATGCCTAGTAATAATATCTCAGCATTAATGCAATCTTCTATAAAAATAGTTGGCAAAAAGTAAGAAGGTCCCAGTGGAATATAACTTCCTATCTATGCTTTCACATTCCTTGCCATCCAACTATAATATGGTAGAATGGAACTTCTGGGATGAACATCTTTATATCCCTTTCATTTTTAAAATTATTTGTCCCTTTAAGACCATTTTTTGACTCCTGGCAACTGTCTGGAAAAGTCCTTGCAGTTTTATTTGGCAAGGTTTTTCAAAAGTGGCTTGCCTCTGATTTCTTTTTCCTAGGGCTGAGAGTGTGTGACCAGCTTAATGTGAGTCTGTCCACAGTCCCTAAGTCAAAATTAGAACTCACAAATACGGCTTCGGTTACAAGTTAAGAATTGGGTCATAGATAATAAATTAAACATATAAACCCATCACCATCCAACAGAGTTGTTGGAAAATTAAGTGCCATATGCATTTTTATGTTTTTCAATCTCAGCAACTTTTAAGATTTGGACATCAACTCCCAGAACATCCTAGCCAGCATGCCAAAATTGGCACATCTTGGTTGACGAACTTGAAAAACACCGATTAAAGGAACTGGGAAACAGTAATCAAACCCTGTCAGAGCAGGTATGATGGAAGAGAGCACAATCTGGCCAGCCCAAATGCAGCTCAGAATGCCCTAAAAAGGCTTCTGGAGGCAAACCTTAGCATTTGATGAAATGAATCACAGATGAAAACATTTAACTTCTAAGAAAGAACATTCACACCACACACCCCCAAGAATGTATTTTTCAATTTTCTATCCACAGAACTTTAAGGGGGAAAAAATCAGTACTCTTATTTTATGAACATTTCACTTAGAAGCCATAAAGCATTTCCCTCCAAGTTGTAAAGCGCCCCATCTATACTATCTCATTTACAACAGCACATAAAACTGGGTGAAAGAACCACAGTTCAGTAACAGAGTTTTTACAAGCAAAAAGCTTCAGGTTTATGAGACAGGAAAAGAACCACATAAATTCACCAAACCATGCAATTGATTTCTTAAATGTGTGACTGGGCCATCTTGAAAAGGTGAGGAAAATGACTGTTAGATTACGTCAAGGATCAGAGATGATATGCTTCTGAATTCAGTGGCAAACGAGTATCTTGAGGGCAAAGCTGCTCTCAATATTTGGTGGTGGGGCCCTACTCAGACTACCAGAATGCGAGTCTATGGTCTGTTCCATCACTGCTCTTCTTAAGACAAAGTAGGTAACATCAACCTAGATGGACAGAAATCTGACCTGTTAGAAGACTGAGTCTTGGGAATACTCCCCCAAAAGGATCTCCAGGTGGCAACAGATACTAAGGAGACCATTTTTTTTCTTGCCTGTCTGCAGGAATCCGAGCAGTGCCGAAGAAGCCTGCCCTCTGGGCTCGAGTTGCAGCCATCACTCGCAGAGGTCCTATCCGTTGGCCCAGAGCCCAGAAGGTGATGTATTCGTATTGATCCAAATTCACTGTCACCTGAAGAAGGGAAGCCAGAACTGACATGAAAACACAAGTTATTAGGGACTCCCACATTCTGAACATCACAAAGTGATGGGAAACAAACCATCTATCACTGTATGACTGGTGAAGCCAGCCGTAAATACCTGTCACCTGCTCAAGTCTGCTTATCTGTAGGCTTCCCCAGGTATGCTTAGAAAGAGGGCTGCTGCCATATGAATCAAAGTGCATGTCAAAATTCAGTGTCTTCCCAGCACTGCTGAGCAATGCTTGGTAAAATGAGAGAGCCCAATTTGGAAGGCATCAGATTCTTCCACCTCCACCCTGCTACCTCTTGTAGCACCTGTCAGCTCTGGGAAATGGTAAATTTATTTGTTTTTTTTTCCCATCCTGCCTTGTTTTTATAAGTACCGTACTTTTTCAGAGTATAAGACGCACCAAGGTTTTGAAGAGGCAAATAAAAAAAAGTTTTTGCACTCTGCAAACCTTCCAAAAATGGCCCTTTTTCATGAAAACGGGCCCATTTCTCTCCCCCCCACAAAAGGCATGAATAGCCTTTAGGCGGCTTGCAGAGTGCTCTGGGGTGTGTGTGTTAAAAACAAGCAAAAAATGGCCCATTTTTTTCAAAAACGGGCCCGTTTTTGTAAAAAAAAGGAACCTTATAGAGTACTCCTGGGGACTGGGGAGGCGGGGTAGAATTGAGCAAAAAAATGGGCCATTTTTTGCTCATTTCTGCCCTCCCCAGCTCCCAGGAGTTCTCTAAAAGCTTCCCACAAGTTATGCACCATCATTTTGGTGAAGAGGGCGGGGCTTCGGGAGGCAAAAAAATGCTATATTCGGTGTATAAGACGCACCCAGATTTTCAGCCTCTTTTTTGAGGGAAAAAGGTGAGTCTTATACTTTGAAAAATACGGTAACTCAAGAGGGCAAACATACAATACATAATGGTCTTTCCTCCTCCTCTTTTCCCAACAACAATCCTGTGAAGTGAGTTGGGATAGAAGTGACTGAATGACCAAAGGAAACCCAGATGGCTTTCGTGCCTAAGGTGGGATTAGAACTCAGAGTTTCCTGGTTTCTAGGCCAGCATCTTAACTACTACACCGAACTGGAAAATACAATGGCTTTCATATTCATCATCTCCATGAATCAGCCATCTAACAACTTGTAGCTGATCTGTAAACTCCAGATGGGGATGTTAGACAGACCAATCTGGTTTGAAAGGGGTGGATTTTCTCACTCACAAAAATAATAGAGATAGTCCTCAACATACGTCAATTCCTTCATGGCCATTTGAAGTTACAACAGCAATGGAAAAAGTGACTTATGATCATTTTCAGACTTATGACTGTTATGATGGGGTCATGTGACCACCTTTTGCAATCTTCTGTCAGATAACGTTAGTGGGGAGCCTGATTCACTTAACAACTGCAGTGATTCATTTAACAACTGTGGCAAAAATGGTCGTAAAATGACACAAAACTCACTTAACAAATTTCTCACTTAGCAACATAAATTTGGGGTCAATTGAGGTTCTAAGTTGAGGACTATCTCTATGCAATTATGACCTTGGTGAAGTGCATCAAGGATCTGAGAGGAAGAGTCAGCGATAGCCCCAATTTGTGAGTAACCAAAAGATTCAGGTTGATCCCAGTTTCAGTAGGTCTCCTGACTGCCTCCAAAGTAACAGGAAGCAAAATGTGACAAATTTTATATACCTTGCAGTGGCTGTTGAATACTATTGGTTTAAGGCTGAAAACATCACTTTAACACTGGAATATCAAAGGTGTTTGTTGCTGTTTCAGGAATGGGTTGTGAAGAAGATAAAAGTAACTACATGGGCACATACCCACTGTCTACAAAGAGAAAACCCAAGATGGCAAGGCATATGTGTTACATGCTTGGATCCTAGCAGGGCAGGGCCCTCTATCTGTAATGGGAATTCCATGCCTAATGTAAATATTTTTATATGTGATTTCTCTGACTGCAATCTGAAAAGGGGAAGTTTTTGCTTAGTCTCATTATCTCAAGCCAGGCCTATCCGTTTCCAGCACTGCTCAGACTCTTACAGCAAAAATGCTAATCCTATCCCTTCCCCCCCCCCCCCCCCCCCGCTTTTAAAGTTGGTGAAGGCAGATTTTCTCAGGCTGGGATTACGCACAAAGGCAAATTATATAAGCAAGATAAGATGGATAGGATAGAATAAAAAATAACCTCTACGGTCCATTTTTTCTGTGAGCACACTTGCCCACATTAAAATTGAAATTCTGTTGCCTGCTCTCACCAGAAAGTGTGTGTGTGTGTGTGTGTGTGTGTATACACACACATACACACGCACGCACACAGACAGTCCATTTTGAATACAGAGCTGAAAGAGGAAGTGTGAGAATTCACAAGGTTGATGCTATATGGAACCAAACTGTCACTGAATCTGAAAGTTCTGCTTTGGATACCACGAAGCTCCTCCCAGAAGGTTACAAGGAAAACAGGTCATGAAGAGGATGTGTAGCGTCCCTGACAAGTAGGAAGTGAACTGCCAATAATCTTCTCTGCCATCCTCACCATTCTTTGAACTGCCTTCCTGTCTGAAGCAGTAACACTTCCAGTAGAACAATTTGTTTGGCTCTTTAACTTTTTTTTTTTTAGTAAATAAAAAACAGATGCAAAAATAAACAAACAAATCAGAATCTACCAAAGGATAGGCAAACTGTGAACTGAATATAATCCCCAAAGTTCTGTTTTGTAGCTTTCAAAAGTCATACTATCAAATTTTAGAAGCAAACTATCAAGATACATGATTCATGCTTTTTTTCCCAGCTGAAAACATTTTGTAAAGTGTAAATCTTTCTTTAGATTTAATACCATTCAGCATCTACCTGCCTTGTGGTTACTCCCTCAGCAGCCTCAAAAAATAAAGAAAATGATGATCTCTAGCAGCCAAGATATCCTGCCACTAGCCAGAAATAACTTTGTACTCCGTATGTATTAACTGCATTTCATGTCTTAATAGATACAATTTCCCTGAAAATAAGACCTTCCTAGATAATAAGCCCAATTGGGCTTTTGAGCGCATGCGCTAAAATAAGCCCTCCCCCCAAAATAAGCCCTCCCTGAAAATATTGCGACAGTCGCAGCCATGAGATGACCACACTCGCTGCCTGCCTCCTGCACCTCAAAAATAATAAGACCTCCCTGAAAATAAGGCCAAGCGGCCTTATGTTGGTGTCAAAAGAAAATAAGATCCTGTCTTATTTTCGGGGAAACATGGTAGTAGCAATATAATAGATAGATATCTTATTACAGGGTCTTATTTTCATTTGACTCCCAAAATAAGCGCTTGGCCTTATTTTCAGGAAGGTCTGATTATTTTTGAGGTATGGGAGGCAGAGAGCATGGTCACCTTATGGCTGCTGCTGTGTTGCAATATTTTCGGGGAAGGCTTATTTTCAGGGGAGGGCTTATTTTAGCGCATGCACTCAAAAGCCCGATTGGGCTTATTACCATGGAGGTGTTATTTTCGGGAAAACAGTGTAGATAATAGCAATTTGTCACCATATCTTGTAAGACAACTAAAGTTGTAAAGATAATAGGCAGCATATAATTTTCTAATAAAGGAGCTACATGTTAATTATGAATAAGGCACGACATAGGCAACTGTAGATGATCATATAAAGTGTAAGACAAATCTATGGAGAAAAAGGCTAAACTTTAACATGTCTTTTCTCGAGCATCAGACGGTATATGCCTCTTAATATGATCAATTGAAGTTATGACTGTTGAGGAACACAAACAAGTTGTCATTCGTATCCCGGTGAGGGCTTTTTAATTGGCAGTAAACCAGTTATAGGGCAAAGAAACTGTGTTTCTTAGTTGCCTTCAAAAGATATCCGGCTGGAAAAGGTCAAAGTAAGGCAAAGCAAAAGGCTGAATAATACTGAGAAGTTGTGAAATTTTTATCTGTGGGCTTGGAGAGATCTAAGACCATCCAAAGAAATTCTAGGATTCTGTTTCCACTCATGTAATTCGCCTTTGTACATAACCCAAGCCTAATAAAATCCCACTTCTCCAAACTTTAAAAGAGAGGGGAAAGGGATAGGATTTGCATTTTATTATAAGAGTCTCAGAAGACAGTAGTGCTGGAAACCGATAGGCTTGGCTTGAGATAATGAGACTGTAAGCAAAAACTTCTCCATTTCTGATTGCAGTCAGAGACATCACACATAAAAATGCTGATACACAGAAAGCCATCAGGCAAAATTATTGTAACTTGTGTTTTGGGGTTGAATTTATTATTATTGGCCATGGTTCCGTTAAAATTATTTTATCTTTTGTATTTGTTGAATTGTCCTGCAGTGAGTTGGCTGTGATGAATTGGCCGTGGTGAGTTAGTAGCAAGTTGACCCATTCCAAGGAAGAGAACCTGAGTAACTGAAATTACAAGAGGTATGTCGGGGGAAATCCACAGGTATTATCTGCATCTAAAATGTTAGTTTGTTTTACCATTCCAGGACCCCTTCATCCTCTATCACAGGGATGGTTAAGCTTTTCGGCACCAAGTGCTAAAACAGGAGAGCATGCATGTGCATGTCGGAGCGCCAGAACCCAGAAGAGAGCAGCTGGCTGGTACGCATGCATGCGGCAGCCAGCTGCTCTTCCACGTTCCAGCACGTGACCAGCTGGCCACCACGTATGCGCACGCCGGAACCCAGAAGAGAGCAGCTGGCTGGTGCACATGCACGCCGGACCAGCTGGCTGATTCTCATGCTCACTGGACCAGCTGGCTGGTGCTCATGCATGCGATGGAACCTGGAAGGGCAGCTGGTGATGGAAGAGCAGCTGTATGCCCATACAGAGGGTTCTGCCTGCCATCTCTGGCATGCGTGCCACAGATTCGCCATCACAGCTCTATCACATATAACATAGATGGGACACCTTGGAGGAAAAAGATGGAATGGGGGGTGATCTTTTTTGCAGGGCACACCTGAACTTCATCGTGAGGGTGATTGACAATCAGTGCATAAGCCAGTGCTTCTTCTGACAACTTGTTGAAGTTGGCTTGATCCAACAGTGGTTCCATCGTGGCCAAAACTTTATGTTCTTTTATTAACCGTTCGGCATCTGTCAAAGGGAATTCCTGCAGTGTGTCCCGGTCAGGATCAATAGGTGTATAGAGTGTCTAGAAGGGGAAAGCATAAGTGGGAAGATTAATGCAATTAGTATTCATGTAGCCTATTTGCTTTATGTCTGGTCACTATGAGCAATTTATTATTGAAAACATTATCACAACAACAGTGGGTGAACAAGCAGAAGGAACGAATTACAAGTAGTCCTCGACTTACAACAGTTCATTTAGTGACTGCTTAAAGTTACAATGGCATTGAAAAAAGTGACATGACCATTTTTCATACTCGCATCCCCATGATCACGTGATCAAAATTCAGATGCTTGGCAACTGATTCATATTTATGACGGTTGTAGTGTCCTGGGGTGATGTGAATACCTTTTGCAACCTTCTGAAAAGTCAATGGGGAAGCCAGATTCACTTAACAACTGGGTTACTAACTTTTAACAACTGAAATGATTCACTTAACAGTAACAAGAAATCATAAAATGGGGCAAAATTCACTTAAGTGTTTGGGGCAAAAATGGGACAAAATTCACTTAACAAGTGTTTCGCAAAGCAACAGAAATTTTAGGCTCAATTGTGGTCACATATCGAGGACTACCTGCATTCCGTCTTTGCTGTACCGGTTAGTTTCTATGCTGAACGGGCAGAGAACACAGATTTTTCTTCCCCCACCAAGGATAGGAATGTAACATTTCACTACACTCATCCAGAAAATATTGTAGGAAGGGAGTCATCTAAGTTGATGATAAAAATCAGCAGGAATTTGGCAACATCTTTTCTGACTACAATAACACACTTTATTAAAAGGCATAAAATTTAATGTTTAGTCAGGAAAGATGCTATCACTCTCCTTCCAATTTCTCGTGCAGTAAAAGTGTACTAGAGAAGGTGCTTCCGACCTTGGCAAATTTACGACTCGTGGACTTCAACTTCCAAAATTCTTCAGTCAACATGATCCACAGTCTAGCATAGTGCACAGTCCAAAGTCCACAAGTTGTAAAGTTGCCAAGGCTGGTGAGACCCCTATACTAGAGGACAGAAAATTATACTGGTCATCATTTCATCTGCTTTGGGATCAGTATTTTAGCAACTTTTGCTCAGGCAAGCAAAAAAATGTCAATCTTGATTCCTGCTCAAGATTGGAAATGTAACACACAGGATGTAGGAGAGTTAATTCTCCCAAGATCTTTTATTTTCAAAACAAAATCCCCACAGAGGGTGAATGCTAATGGGAGATGTTGCTATCAGAGCAGCTGCAGACATCCCTGCATTCTATAACATTTTTGGGATGAGCAAGTGTCTCATAATACATCCGGTAGCTATTGGTCTTGATTCAGACAACATGCTGGATCAATTTTAAAATACACCAACTTACTGAAAATCAGAGTTCAGTTTGTGACTGAGAAATGGTTTTACTGGAAGACTTGGACTTATGATCACAAATGGGATTCCATTGCTAAGCAAGGCCATTAAATTCCATAGCTAAGCAAGGTTGTTTAATGTTGTTCCTAATTTTATATCCATTTTTGCCATGGTTAAGTGAATCAACTGCATTTGTTAAGTGAATCCAGAGTGATCCCATGACAATGGGACAATACAAGCATCTTAAATATGCTGGTTGTCAAGTACCCAAATTTGATCTTGTGACCTCTGAGTTGCTGCAATGGCCATAAGTGATAGGACTGGCCATAAATCCTTTTTTTCAGTGCCATTGTAACTTTGCATGGTCACTAAACAAATGGTTGTAAATCGAGGACTACTAGATTACAATCTGACCCATGCTCAAGATTGAGACAAATTGCCATGATCTCATATTCATAAAGGAAGGACAGATAGTGAGGATGGATCCATTTCTCCATCCTTTCGATTTTCATATTAATTACAGTGGCACCTTGGTACTCATCTGCTTTGAAACTTGTCAAATTTGATAGTCAATGCATTTTGATGCAAAAATGTTGTCCCAGTATTCATCATTTGTCTTGTACTCAAAGCAAAAGCTAGAACCTGTTACTGGTGGCTGCCTTATGACTCACTACATTATTCCTTATGGGAAAAATATGTTTGGTACTTGTTTTTGGTGCTCGCTGTGCCTCCTGGAACCAATTAACGATGTGTACCAAGGTACCACTGTATAAGGAAATTGAAGCTACCTGTTATTAGAAAAGGAAGTCAAGCAACCCAACCAAAAAGGCACACAGTGACCTGCATTTATCTGCCATTCCACTTGGTAAGGAGCTATTTTTATTTAGAAATATGGCAAAATGCTTTGCTTAAATAAATACAGGTAAATATTTTGGGGGAATGCTCAGTAACATTAAAACCCTTACAAACAATTGTTGTCCTAACAGTCAGCTCCCTTGCCATCTTTTACATAGCCTGGAACAATTATAAATTGCCTGCCAAAAAAAAATTTGCAACTACCTGTAGCTGCTCCAAAACAGAGTAGTAATGGTGTACAAGGGATGAATCCACCTGAGACACAAACTGCAAGAATGAGATACGTTCTTCATGATTAGAAGAGTGGAACTCCTGAAAAAGGGGGAAAAAAGGACCTGATTAAATCTCTAAATGGCCATAAGAAGCAGTCTGTTTATTGAGATGTTCCTTGGGTAGTACCAAAATAAATACAGCTGTTTACTCAGTTCTGGTGCACTGTCATATCTCTGTAGCAGTCAATTAATGGCCTGTATAGCCTCTTGCTGCAGCACTATTATCCTTACAGTTTTCCATTTATTTCAAGCCTCTTCTCTATAATACAGCTTAAAATTGGTTTGATATAAATGTTTTTAAACATGACCTGCAATAATGCTCAGAGGAATTCTGCAGTCATAGCTACTGGAAAAATCCTCTTTCCCCAATTCAAAACTAATCTACAATGTAAGTAGCCTAAATTCGTCAATAGGCATGTCTGAATCTTCATGGAGGTATAGGCTTATTTGTAGAGTTTGGTCTCCATAAATGAATTTTTGGATAACAGGTCGGCTAGCCAACATTTCTAGTAATCAATGTACCTTGGAATGTTTGTGTACAATGCCAGATCCTAAATTTCTATTTATTAGAGAAGGAACCACTGTTCAATAACAGAATGTATGTTTTGAATGTAGAAAGTTCCATTTTTTTAAAAAGGGGTACAAAGTAATAAACATTTTGATATTCTTGAAATTTTAACAGTTTAGGAGAGAGATACCGATAATCATAACTTGACAGTTGACATAAAATACATGGCTTTAGAAAGTTGTCTTAACAGATTCAATAACAACATCCATCTTTATAACAATACAGGTAGTCCTCGACTTAAAACAGTTCGTTTAATGACTGTTTGAAGTTACAATGGCACTGAAAAAAGGTTTTTCACACTTACAAACCATTGCAGCATTCCCATGTCACATAATCAAGATTCAGATGTTTGGTAACTGACTAATATTTATGACAGTTGCAGTATTCCCAGGCCATGTGTTCGCAACTTTCTGACAAGCAAAGGCAATGGGGAAGCCAGATTCACTTAACAACCATGTTACTAATTTAACAACTGAAGTAATTCACTTAAAGGAAAGATAGTAAAATGGGGCAAAAACTCACTTAACAAATATCTCACTTAGCACATAAATTTTGGGCTCAATTGTGATTATTAATCAAGGACTATCTGTAATGAAATTTACATCTTCAATTATATGCTTTGGGTCTCCCCCAATGAGAGAAAAAAATGGAATATTTCATAAACAGACTTCAGATTTCCAATCCATACTTTTTTTTGTTTCTCCACTTTTTTATCCATGACTATAGAAGAAGTGGCCATAAAGAACTCCTGGACAAAAAAAAAAAGGTCCTAATTTCTATAAGTTACATACATCATTATTAAGGTGGGTAAATTTATAAGGCAGGGTCATTATCCTAATTTGTCCCTTATGGGAATATAAGCATTATAATTTAGCACTAATTCAAGTCTAAAGTGCAAAGGGCTTATAGGTTGTGTAATCTCTATCTGCCTAGCCATAAATTTCAAAAGAATTTGCTTCATATTCTCCAGATCATTATTGTTCAATGTACTCCAGATCTTATGTCAACTTTTTATAATCTCTGCTAAGTATATGGACTGCTTCTGTCTGGTAAAGGCCATTCTACCTTCTAGAGTGAGTCTCTCTAATATGAGCCTTCCCATTTAAATGAGAAAGGTGTATTTTCAGATTTAATCATAAAAGATCCTACATGTCAAATGATCAAAGCAAACATGAAGGGCTTCCAGGATAACATTATGACATTACCACCATTCCTCAACCATCAAGGAATCTAGATAGCTACCAATTGTAATTAGAATTCCTCTTTCATTCCCTTTTATATCCTTTTCCCCTTCCTACAAAAGATTGTAATTTGCCACCCTTTCATTTTTTTCATGCCATGCCACTCAACATATATAGGATAACTGCCTTCTCCTCCTCTCCACATGCTATGCTTTTTTTCCCATTTCTTTACATTTGTTGAACAAAACTTAAACCACTGTTTCCTCTACTCCTCAATTTCTACATGAACAGCACTTTGTTTCAAGAAGTGTTTTCATCTCTTCACAATGTTCTCTTCCAAAGGTTCATCCCATTTGGCCCATCTCACCACTTCAGAAGGTTGCCCCATTTTTTAAAAAGATCGGTTTAATTCATACTCCACATTTTCATGAAGACAGACCCAACTTTACAGGAGAAAGGGACTGCCTCCAGAGCTCTGAAATGAAGGAAAATTATGTTCTGAAATCAAGATTGCAGATAATTTGCTAAAAGAAAATACCTGATGTACTAAAGCAAGCACTGTCTAGGTCAAGAGAAACTACATTTTGCTATCCAAATGGATCATGCACATCAAATAAAACAGTATACAAGATATTACTGTATAACACTTCACACTATTGCTGCTTGTGTTGTCTATAAGAAGGGGTGATACATTTCGCTTGCTTCTATGATTTCACCAAGCACTATAAGCACATTGTAAAAATTGTTTATGCTGTTTTGAGGCACTGAAACACTGCGAAAGCCGAGAGGGGGGATTGTGAATGTTGCTTTTGTGAAATGCATTCAAGGGATCTTGGAATTGATACAGAAGCCTATTTTTACCTTTACCAGGGCTTCAACCAGTTGGTTCTTGGAAAATGGGATGTATTTCTCCTGATAATCCAGTGCCCAGTTCTGTGGTTCTGTTGGCTTCCGTATCTTCCGATATTTCATCATCGTGGCAGCAAGGGAGGCCTTGCCACGCAAAGACAACCCTATAATCTTGGTCCCCAGGGCTAACCGGGTTATGCTCAGCATTCTGGGAGAGTCCAAAGCTTAACAGTTAACAAAATGGCAGCACAGGCATATTCATATTCCTTGGCTAAGTTTCCTCAAGCTGACATTTATTTTGCAAACACACTGCTTGAAGAGCTATGGCAGGCACCTTTCAAAACAGCAGATGTAGAAAGCTTTGAGAAGCCAAGTAGAGCAAATCTATCTTTTTGATAAACTGTAGGCAAAGAATGCTCAGTTAACATGGAGGTACCATGCACAAAAGGCCAGGTACTTTCCCCCCCCACCACCACCACCCACAATTGCGTGTGAAAGCAAGCTCACAACCAGGACAGAACAACGGGGGTTAAAAGCCACTGATCAAAACCACCAGGCTATCCAAACTGTTGAAATTAAGCCCCCCCCCTCCCAATTTACAAACCAAGGTGGTTATTTTTTCTCTCCCCCTTCACACACACAGACCCAGACACACACGCAAAAACCGTTTTAACTACAGATCCAATTCGGACCAAAAAAAGAGAACAAGTCCACTATTGGAGCAACGAGCTCTGACCTTTAAAAAGAAGCCTGACATTGAATCTTGGCGGCACATGCGCACAATGTTCCTTTCTCTCTTCCGCCCGCAATTCTAACCTTTTAGCTATTCCCGGCGAACTTCACATTGCGTCGTGCGCTTGCGCAATGGCTAACGTCGATTGCCGCGAGTTACGCTGAGCCCATAAACTAGATAGAAAATTTAAAACAGCTACCCGTAACGCGTAAAACTTGCCTATCAAGCCTGTTCTGATTCGGCCTCTGCAAAATACCGCCAAGGCTCACAATGGAGCCATTCTGTATCCTTCATCTTTTACTCAATGAGAACGTTTCGATTTCAGAGAAGCCGAGTTTTGGTTGCTCTATCCCATTTTCCTTTCCTGTCTCTATGGCCAAACCACGGGGCGTTTGCAACAATCAAAAGAATTTCACAGTATCGGAAATTCTTTCCAATCCGTTCGGTTTTAATGTGATGCGCATGCGCCCAACACATTGTTCGGGCCAGCGAAATAAGACACTGCTTCCCCCTCAGCGCGCGCGGAGTTCTCTAGAACCCTCTCAGGCGTCATTCTAACTCCTACCCCCACCCCCACCCCCCAACAGTCATTTCCAACTGCCCTGTTGAACGCTCCAGCGTTCGAAAAGGGACACTGGCAGCTCTCCTGACCATTCAAGCTTCGAGTTCTCCCAAGCGCTTCCCCCCCCTCCTTGGGCACGTGACGAGATTGAAAAGGCGGGAAAAACTTCATTTCCTTCACTTTCCCCAAGGGGTAAGTGAGGAAAGAGGGCGCTTCCGAAATGTTCCTGATACTCAGGAAAATGTAAAGCGCTATGTCCTTCATTTCTGAGTAGGCTTTATCGTGCAGTCCCTTCCAATGTTACACTTGAGCTTTTTCGCTTTCTCCCATCTGCCATTTTCAGGATGTATTTTGGACGTCCATATTCATATGTAGATACGGTAATAAAGTAGGGATTGAAGCCAATTCCTGCCTGAGGAAAGGAGACTGGGTTAAAAATAAGGGATACAGGTTGGGTTCTTGGTTACAATATTTTCCCCAAGGCACAGAATATAATGTAGCTGTAGTGAAATATTGAGGAACACAAAAAGCACCTTAAATGGATCTTTTTCAAGAAATTGGAGGCTACACACCTTTCCTTTTCCCTCATTCTAACAGGAGAGAAACAGTGCCTAGTTTAAAATTGCCCAGTCAATCTGGCTGAGCAGAGATTTCAGTACAGATCCTCTCTGCTAAAACTAGCCATTATCTTTCAGTACTTCTCAGGTAGGAGTAGAAATCAAAGGAATGTGTTTGGAGCGCCATTTGACATGGAATTTAAAATAATAGATCAATTTCTTATTTGCTATAGAGAAGTAAATCTGTATAGCCATATAGGTAAGTGTTTTCCTTTCAAGGGAATAACAACGATTTTGAATAATAAAACTTTTGCAAAAAAAATTCAGATAAAACTAATCAGATTAATGAAATTAGAATCTAATTAGAATCTAATTTCATTATGAACAAAATGAAAGGGCATATTATGTAGTATTTGATTGTGCTCCGTCACTGAAGTGCTAGCTGATATTAGCTCTCTTAAGAAATTTAAATAAGAACTGGAAAATGGTATTAATACATGAATTCCTCATATAACTGAGGCATATCTTAGAGTGATGGTAACAACAGTGTAACTATAATATTATATTGTTAAACTGATATCAGAAGTATGGCTATCACTAAAAGCTGCTAGTTCGGTTTTTGTGCAACTAAAGGAATATTTGTTAAATAAAATTATTACTTTAAAAGATAATGGAAAATTCTATACATTAATTCTAAATATTTCATAATCACAGTTTAGTTGATCTACCATATGCCTGGTAGGTAGATTAAAGATTTGTTGGGCTGTGCTAAGGCAAGAAGAGAACGCTGAAAAAATAACTATATTTTTTTAAACATTCAGTTGGTAGATAGGATCTTAGCAATATTTGTATTATATTCTTAAAGTCCAGATAATGTTTCTCAGCTTCAATTTACAGCAACCTTCCAGATTCAGCTTTGTTCTAATGACAAAAAGACAACTACAGGATGAGAAAAATGACTTCAGTCTTGCGGGACCTTTCGGACCACAATATGGTGCACTTCATCATACAACCTCAGATTGTTGCTAGAACACTAGCAGGGGTGAGACAAAATAACACTACTGTGTTTTCCCGAAAATAATAATTATTTTCTTTTAACCCCCAAAATAAGCACTTGGCCTCATTTTCGGGGAGGTCTTATTTTTGAGGTGCAGGAGGTGGTGTAAGTGGTCACCTCACGCTATGCTACTGCTGCTGTGTTGCACTATTTTGTGGGGAGGGCTTATTTTAGCTTATGTGCTCAAAAGCCTGATTAGGCTTATTATCTAGGGAGGTCTTATTTTCAGGGAAACAGGGTACTAACTAAATGGTGGTTTCTTCTATATTTGGGTTCACATATAGTCTGATGCAGTTTTAACTTCACAATAGTGTTCCAACATTATGTTAAATGGGAATCAAAAAGAGGCTATGACAACATACATTATTAGGATAGGTTGTACTATATCAGCAATAGCCATAATATCTTTATTTTAAAATACAATCCAGTCCTTTGCTTTATAAAAAAGTAGATAACGGTGACCCATTGGGACATTACATAGATATTTTCTGACTAAAACAAAAGAATTGCCATAGTTGGGCAAAAAAGCAGTGAGAGTAGGTGCAACTTCTGATTTCCTACCAGCTTCTTCATTGACTTTCCTTGTAGGAAGCTGACTTGCCTGCCTTCTAGTTTGGATTCACACCCCTCTTTCCTAATAGACCAAATTCTACTATCTGAATAATAATTATGCATTTCTGACTATACTATATTAATTTAGTGTCATCATTTTGTATACAAATGTGACTATTTCACTTCCATACTGCAGTACTTGTAAAATAAGGCTTGTTATTTTGGTTTTTTAACTAGCATCCAGCTATTAAGTTCAAAGCCGCGAACAATTTGAATAAGATTAATGTCTCATGAAATCACTTAGATATAGGGAACATTAAGAGCGCAAGATGCCAACAAAATTCCTATCAAATCTATGGAGATCTTCAAGACTAAGCCTTGGCATGTATGCCAAAGGCATGCTGCATGCAGTTTATTCTCAGACATGAGTATGATTCAGCACTGGCTCAAGTCCCTAAATTTCCTGAGTTATCCACACAGCTTTTTATTGAGCTGCTTGTCCTGAGGAGGAGATGAAATAATTATGTGCCCCCCTTTCCATAGAAAATTCAGGTGAATAGCACCTTGATAGACTACTTGGAAAATTATTTTCCATCATTGTTTTTCTTCCTTATTTCAGCTGTGCTATAGACAGTATGTATGTCCTTTGGAGCGCAGGTAAAGTTCTAACCCTCAGAGATAAAAACAATTTCCCTGCTCCTTATGTTGGCTATAGAAGAGGTGAATGATCAGGTTAGTTATTCTCTTTGCCTCAATGCAGATTCAAAAGAATGATGCTTGGATCCATTAAACTTGATTGCAAAATTGTATTTCATGGAATACCCATAGTATTCAAACATTTGTATTTAACATGCCCATTTTTTTCTCTTGCCTCAGGTGTTTTCTCTGGTTATATTTGCCTCCTTGGTGACTGAAGGATATCAAAATTTGACAACTTCTTCCCAGCTCCATTGTATTTTTAATGATAATGGGGCAGTCTGCTGCTATGGCATCACAGTTGGTGTACTTTCTTTTCTCCAGTGTCTCCTCTTTTTGGGCTGTGATGTCTATGATACTTGCATTACTAATCACAAGTTCAAGTATGCTATCCTTATATTGGATGTTACTTTCTCTAGTGAGTAATTTTTTCATTATTTTGAAAATAATCATGGGCTTAAATTTCAATATTTAACAATAATTAGGAGATAGCTGGTGCCTGAGAACCCCAATATTTGAAATATTTTACTTTATAGATCTATCAAAATTGTGCTCATATTTTCTCACTTCTATACTGTCCCCCCCAGATAGCAAGCCGTTACAATTGTGTCTTCCAACCACCTCTCCCCATTGAAATCACAAGTTCTATCAAAATGAAAATGTCAACTTTATTTTACAATCCAATTGCTGTTAGATTAGACCTATCCAGTTATTAAAAATTGTTTCAGAGGATCTTCCTTGGGTTCCTTTATTACTTGTATTGACAATAAGTAGTGATGAAAATGGGCACATTTCTAGGTTTTATACCTTGTTTCCAGGGAAAATAAGTTCTCTTCAATGGGGATCTTCAATTAAAAATTTTACTTCAGATAATTTGGGGCCCTCTGTAGTTATTTTGTTGCTGTTTGTTGCCTTTATTTATTGTTTTTAATATGTCTGATAACTTCCTGTAAGTTTCTTTGAGAAGCTAAAGGCAGATTCTGTTTTCTTAATGAAAAAATACAAATTCAACAATTATGGAAGGAATAGATAAAAACGTTCTGTTCTGCTCACTTTGCAGTTTTAGGTCACTTTATTTTTTTAGCTTGTTTTCTGGTCTTTTAGCTATTTCAAACTTCTTTCTTTCCTCCCCCTCAAAATGTATGACTAAGATAGTTTATGTATTGATCTAACTACTTTCTTATTAATATTTACAAAGGATTAACTACATTATTTAGATAATAAGATCTAGTTCTCTATAGAAGGCTCTAATGCCAGGAAAGGTGGAAGGAAAGAGAAGAGGATGACCAGCAGCATGCTGAATGGAAACAATCATTAGCGGGTGCACTGATAAAAGATTTGATAGACCATGTAGGGACTGATCACTATGAATATTTTTT
The DNA here is from genome assembly GCF_051295495.1 of Thamnophis sirtalis. Taxonomy (NCBI): domain Eukaryota; kingdom Metazoa; phylum Chordata; class Lepidosauria; order Squamata; family Natricidae; genus Thamnophis; species Thamnophis sirtalis. The sequence goes on from NW_028261384.1 coordinate 118,605,045, forward strand.
TTAATAGGGTTGCTAAGAGTCAACAACTTAATCACCATATAGTTACTCATTGCTTAATGACCAGTTGCTTAACATTTGAAGTTATGAAGGACTTCAAAACTACCTTTGATTCATCCTTTTTAAAGATTTTTTTATTTTTGAATAAACACAAACAGGCAAACACATGCACACACAAACACAAAACAATCTTCCATTACAAATTGTAGAAAATTGTACATCAAATTGTGTTGATTGGTTACAAAAACCTTTATGCATCCCTTCCACATTCATCACCTACAATTCATATCAAATCGTATATTTTAACTCAAATATATTTATATATATTACTATCATCACACCTCAATCTTCATTTGACTATAATTGTTTTTATGTCCTTTTATATAAAATATTCCAGATTTAAAGCAAAATCACATAATGGCATTCCATTAGCTCTTCCCAATATCATCCAGTAACATTACATCTTTATAAAATTAATAAATAAAAATTGGTTATATTTAATAACAGTTTCTAAACTTCCTTTAGTCACGATTTGCAATTTATATCAAATTTCCTCTTATCAAACCAATACATATATATGTATTATTATCATTATCAATCAATTATTTAACTATCCATTATCATTTCATTTTATACATAATGCTCTAAATTTAACTAAATTTGACTTAATTTTTTATTATAAGTTTTCATTACATCAATCTGTGTCTTTCCAGTAATAGTGCACTCTTGCCATTTGTGGCATTAGAATTCTGGTTATTTCCTTAGTAAATTTTGTATGGACTTCTTGAAACCCTCCATCTGCTTCTTCGATCAGCTTATCTTTGGTTATTACTAGTGCTTCTGACAAAATTTCTCTCCTTAGTTCCATCAATTCTTCTCTTTTTTCTTCTTCTATACTTTGAGATCTGGGGTAGAGCTCCAGTCCATCTATCTCCCCTTTCCATATTCCACTCTTTCCATTTCCAACCATGCTCAGTTCACTGTCAGTATCAACAATTTTCTTGTCTCTTTGTTTATTTTTTCCTTCAGTTCTCTCTGATCTCCACTTTCATTTGATGAACATCCTCAATTTTTCCATCAAATTTTACTGTTCTACGATCTATGTTCTCCAATCTCTTCTCAATTTTCCTTGTTACTTCTAATAATTTTTCAATTTCAAACATAATCTTTTGCAATGTTAAGGTTTCTTTTTCATGTTGCGCCATTATTCCAACTTGTAAACACTGCTGCTCTGGCATTCAAAGCTTTTAAATCTAAAGCAAGTTCATTTATTATCTTTCAAGACAAGGCTTTGTTTTCACTCCACTCCAGCTGCCAATAAAGCTCACGAAGAGCACCTGTATAAACAAACCATGCTCTTCTCACTAACACTCTCTGTAAACAAGCTGAGGAAACTTGAAATGCAAAGTCAAATGATCAAAGAGAAAAAAGGCAATATTTCCAAGCCTCCAGCCTCCAAGTGGCAGTGTTACTTCCTTTCTCTCTGTTATTACAACCTTCTTTGTATTCCTTTTATATCTTCTTTATATTCCAGGCTTAAAGAAAATAAAATTCTTAAATGGAGCAAAAAAAACACCACCATCCAATCCAGCATTATAAAAATAAGGAAAAGGATTTTAATCCATAGATATAAAAAAAGAATATAAAAAGTAGAAGAAAAAATCTGTTCAATTTAAAGAATAGGAAATATTTGCAAAAGTTCCATCTGTAAAAGAATTTTTTAAAAAAAGATAACACACTGTCTAGTGTAGCTTAATTTTGCCACTTGTTCCCTTCTGTTTTCAAATTTAATTTAGCTTTAATTTTTTTGAGGATAGTCTCTTATAATAATAAGATTTCCTCACCAGATGGACACATTTTCTTTTTCAGTTTTCTATCTGTTCCGGAGCTGTCCCAACTTCAGCAGCTTCAATAGATCTTCTTCTGTCACCGGCAAAAAGAGATTATCCTGGATCAATCAGAGATTTTGCGGTGTCCCTGAGATCAGCAGGGCATACTCTTCCCTGTTACTGTTTCTTCGGAACGGTTTAGGTCCAAAAGGACCGTCCAGCGGCAAAAGTATTGACTGTGATCTTGGCGCTCCAAGATTGTACGTTGTGTCGTTGCGACGTCAGCTCCTCTCCTTTGATTCATCCTTGACTGCCAACCCCCCTCCTTGTGTTACACAATTACATTTCAGGTGCTTGGCAGCCAGCTCAAATTTATGACTAGTTGCAGCATTCCACAGTCACATTAGTGCAATCTGCAATGTTTTTTTTTCTGTTTTCTAGCAGATATTAGATATGCTTGATTCACTTAATGATTATGTGGGGTTTTTCTAACTATCCCTTGATTAACAGTCACAGTGACTTGCTTAACAACCATTATAAAACCAGTTGTAAAATTGAGTCAGGTCACATGGTAATCAACAACTGCAACAACTTATGACTTCTCAATTGTGGTCATAAGTTGACGACTGTCTGTAATCACTTTTTAAATATACAATTTATCTTTCTCTACATTAAGGAGTTGTACTGGGGCTGGACAGTGAAGAGCAGTACACTTATTAAATCTATACCATGTAGTGACATATTTTATCTTCCTTTTTAATACAGAAAAATTTCAAAAATAGATTTCAGATTCTGATTCAATTCTTCAATAGAAGGATGAGTTTAGAAGGAAGAGTTTATATAATATCTTTATCAGTAGAGCCAAACTTTTCATGAAATAATTTCATATTTTAAGAATATAGTTCCACTTCTATCAATCAAATCATATTTAAATATTATTTAAATAATCTTGAAATAATTTATTCCATAATTATTTTAATATGGTCCGGCATGAAACTCAAGTAAAACTATCATTGGTCAAGTCAAAAACAGAATTAAAGAACCCTCAAATTTTCTTACAATGCCAACATTAAAAAAACATAATATCCAATCATTTTTAAGCACTGGTGGTCTAGAAGTGTCATAGCGTATGGCAAAAGAATAAAATAATAAAAATACTATTTTTCCCAAGATACAGCAGTGGGTCTCACAGGACTTTATGCTAACACACAACTTACTTGTTTGTGTCACATTCTTAGTCATCTTCTTTCCTCAGTGACATGGACATGCCTGTGGTTTATTGGATTCTGTATCCTAACCAATCAGTGGAACCGGTCAACTCACTCCTACCTGCTGGGAACTAGTGCTGCACGGGCTAGCATTGCCTTTGCCTTCCTTTCTGTTCCATGCTGGGTGAGTCAGTCAAGTACATCCATTATTATTTCAGAATGAGTCTGCCATGGAAGCAAAGTATATCCCTGCAGAGTATCATTAGCCACAAAGGCAATTTCATCTTATTAAGGCCAAATGAACTGCCTTAAGGAAGCATATATCATTTACTTTACTTATTAAATCAGATGAGGATAATTCCATAATGGGTGATGTTTACTTTTCAATGAAATTAATTTTTTAATTGTAAAAGCAGTTTGGTGCAGCGTGAATAACATTTGTATTTGATCATTCTTAAATGTACCGCTGCTACAATGTAGGTATTTCAAAAGAATGTATCAGACTGAGTTAAATCAAACTAGCACTATTATGTAACACTTAGATTTAGAGTGGTTGCTAAATAGACAATCATATTATAAACCTAATGATCTTACAATTCCTCAGATGCCACTGAACTACCAATTTTCTAGCAGCCTTTACTAGAATGGCTGCTTACTAATAGAGAAGGGAGATGGGAGTTGTAGTTAAGTGACATTTAGAACACTGCAAGTTCTGTATCCCCGTACTATTCTCAGATTTTGTCAGAAGCTTACACAAGATAACTCATGTTTGTGTATTGAAAAAAATATATCATTTTCTGTTAGCTTTCTGCTGTTTCTGTGTCTTCCATTGTTTGTTGAATTTCTTTGTAATTTTCTGTGCTATCGTACTCAGGGGTCCTTGGTGCTCTCTGAGCTTGGTTGTTTTCTTGCAGATGTTTCATTACCAAACTAGGGAACATTGTCAATTCTGATAATGAAAAAAACCAAGCTCAGGGAGCACCAAGGACCCCACAATTCAACCCTGAGCTACAATATTATCTTTTATTGGAATCATACCCAGTTCGCCCATTTCTTGCAAAGATTGCTTCCAGGCATAAATAATTTTGAAATGGACCCTTGATTCCTTTAGATTGGTAATTAAAGTTGATGGTTCCTATTGAAAACATCAAACCAACCTACATTAAAAGCTAATTTTCTGGAATGTTAGTATTTTAAGTATAGAAATACAACAAGGAAAATATGCTTACTCTGTTTCAAAAGTTTAAAGTTAAAATCTAGTTTCTTTAATTTCTGGGAATGAAAAAACTAGCTCAGAAATGAGTTCTGAAGCAGGTTTATTCCTTCATTTGTTATGGAACTGGGTGACTCACATTTCCCATCAAAAATATAGAATAAATCAGGAGGCGCCTTCATCTACAGGCGATAGCAGTACTCATTTATTTACAAACTTGGCACAGAAAAAAGTCAAGCAATTCAGAACTCGGGCTAGTCCATGAATGATGTTCTTTAACTCAGGAAGACCGAACAGTTAACATACATTTTATATCCAGCAGAGAACATATTGGTAACAACTTACTTGACCTCCTGCCAAGCTCAGAGCATTTTAATTCCCACTGCTTACTCTGCCAATTTACTAAGTACATTTTGCAGAAAGTACACCTTTGACCAAAGTCTTAATTTAAAGATTGCAGAAAAATTGCAGATTTCTTGTTAGTTTCCCTCATTTATGAAGAGAAATGATCACAATTAACAGAAAATTAATGAATTGAGACTAAACTTTGTAGAAGGAGTATAGATCTTTCTTCTGCAAGTTGTATTTTTCTGAGTGCTTTATAATTTTATCGCCAATTTAACTAGATGGAGTGTTACGCTTTCATAGTTTCTTGGATTCTTTAAAGCCCTTTTAAAAGCTTGGTGGCAATAAACTGCTTTCCAAGAGTTGAGTATAGGGGTAATTAACAGGGTCAAAATTGTAAAAAATATACTCCTGTCTAAAAAAAAAAATACCCCAAAATAACCCTGAATTGTAAGGTACTCCAAAGAAGAGTACACAGAAATAAATAAGTAAAGGAAAAATCTTACCATGTATCACACTCAAAAAAGGGGAAGAATCAATACAAAACAGAATTAATACCAATTTAATTAATGGCTACTGAGTTTTTCTTCTTCTGTTCAATTGTGTCTGATTTTGAGAGACTACCTGGATACCGTGTTTCCCTGAAAATAAGTCAGGGTCTTATTTTCTTTTGACCCACAAAATAAGCACTTGTCCTTATTTTTGGGGAAGTTTTATTTTTGAGGTACAGGAGGTGGGGAGTCATATTTTCAGGGAGGGCTTATTTTAGCACATATGCTCAAAAGCCCAATTGGTCTTATTATTCAGGGAGGGATTATTTTTTGGGAAACAGGGTATGTGCTTGCAGTTTTGTTGTTGCATTTCCTTTTTCAAAAGTGGCCACCGCTCCCTTCCTAGGGCTGAGAGAAAGTGACTGGCCCAAAGTCACACAGTTGGTTTTGTGCCTAAGGCAGATTAGAAAGTATTTCAGTTTCTAGCCTAATACTTTAACCACTACACCAACTGGCTCTTGATTTAACATTAATTATCTGTAAAATAAGATGCCCAATTTATTTTTTTAAAAATACATCATTTGCAATCTATCAAACATGCTGTTCACATTCTACTCCATCTTAGGAGAAGTGGTAAAAAGGAAGCAAAACAGCAATAACAACCCCCAACCCACCTCATCCTAGAATGAAGGTGAGAAAAGGCTACTGAATAGATGTATGGCGAGTGCAAGGAAATAAAAAGAGGGAAATAAAGCTGGAGATAAAATGTGGGAAACAGATAACTGGAGAAGAAAGAGAAGAAAAAGTTCAAGATTTAGGCATTACTAAAAGCAGGCAAATAATCTCCCCTAATAATTTTAAGGAATATTAATTAGGAATATTCCAAAGAATCAGTCTCCTATGCTTTTGATAGCTAAGGTATGAGTTGCAACTCCTGTTCATTTGTTTAATAGCAATATGGAAAACCTCTTCCTTTCCAATTTACCAATAATTATTTGGAGGAAAGTATACTGGTAGTTTTATTGGATAAATATAATTAATTACTTTTCCCAATACCCCTGCCTCAACTAAAAATCCCTTAAACCTGTTTAATTGAATTTATGCAAGAATAAGATCACTTTTCTTAGCAAACCAAGTGGGAGTCCCTAGAGTTTTGCATTTTTCTTGGTAATCTAAATTTTCTTCCAAGACTTTAAAATTACATTCTCCCACCTTCTCCTGGACTCTTAAGCATTATCTTCCAGCCTTTCAAGAATGACGTAGTCTCCACTCTACTATATATCCTACACAAGGATTATTAAAAGCCTCTTTCCTTGATAACGTACTGACAGGTCTACCATTCAGCACAATGTAGTATTATTTTTAAAATATTGCACTGCCTACAGAATATATGGATTTCTGACAGATACAGGAGGAAAATTAATTTTTTTCAAGATGCAGTTCTTGGGATAACACTAAACATACAGTGACTGCAACTTCAAGCATGATTTAACCTATGGGAAATCAAGCATTTGTAGGTCCATATTTGGGTGTTGCTTATCTTTTGTACATACACCCTGAATGTCAAGTTGTTTAGATTGTGTGCCATTAGCCAGAAAGTATTCAGATCACTTCAGTGGTTTATTCTACTTTTTCAGAGAATCATAACAGCTCAGAAACAGAATCATTGCCCAAGGAAATTAGTTGGTGCATTTCTATAACTCCCTTAAAGAGTAAACCTTTTCAGGAGCCTTTTTCATTAGATCCGAGTCACTGAGATTCTTTTCTCCAAAGTTTGCTAATTTCAGGACAAGAATCTCGATATAAATTTGTTGGAACTGAAAGTAGTATACTAATACACACTTTTTCAACATTTAGTTCAGGGCAAACCCTGTCTTGACACACACGTCTGATCAAGTCCACTTATATAGTAAGAGGAAACATATTCCCAGGTTGGATTGAGGAAAGGCCTATTTTGAATATCAGCAGAACATGTGTAAGATTTAAGAATCAGTCCATAGTGGTGTATGTTCTACTTATAAGATAAAAGGGAATAGAATATCCACCAATAGTGTTCATTTGGGAATTCAGTGATTTGTCATAGTAGTCGTTAATCTTAATGTTTATCTAGCAAATAATAAGGCTAACAGGTCTTATCTCTGTATCCAAAGCAAGGAAAATGAAATGTTTTATCAATCAATGGCCTCAAGAATACATATTTTCCCTTGAGGAATCCAATTAGTTTTACTGCTTTGTAAGATATAGTTATAAAGAGTACTTGTAATTTTAGTAGTTCCAAATAATTAGTGGCCAAGGAAAATTTGATCTTAGATCTAGCCATGACAAGACTGCTTCCTATCTACTACAAAGGACCTTCTGGGCTTTAGTTTTTCACACAAATCCAGCATGACTATGACCATATACGTGGCTCTTGAGAATATCAGCATATAGTAATTGATACTATTTTGATATGTAGGAGATTTCATAAAGATGGTATATGAATTTGAGACTTTTATAATATAATGTGGGGAGGGGAAGTTTGGGTTCAATCTGGACTAAAAAATGTTCTTGTATTTCTCAAAGAGTCAGGGCCTCCAATGATGCTATTGCATGTTCCCCCCTCTAATCCTCTACTAGCCTAGCTGCCTAATCTTAAAGCTAATATTTTTTGAGACATAGTATCCTGCTACAAAATCACTATTGTTGATTGGAACATGTCCTGGAATTACTACAGTATGTTTGGTCAATATTTTGATACTATTTTAAATTCTATGGCTTCACTTTACTCACATTTTCTCTGTATATATATACTGAAATGAACATTTTAGTTCAGGAATTACACATATTTAATAGGGGGAAATGATTGCCTGTATTTGATATTTATATCTTAAAATCATATTTGGATATTTATATCTTAAAATCATATTTGGATATTTATATCTTAAAATCATATTTGGATATTTAGATGTTTATATTTGTAGTTTTATTCAAACATTGTTCTGCATTGCAATAAGTGGGAAGAATAGTTAATTCATAGATATTCTGTTCACTGCAGAAAACATATATATCACATTAAGGACCTAATACTTGTTTTCTCAATTTGCTCCTAAAAATCCTATTCTGGAAAACTTTTCTCTTTTTCAATTCATCATTTGAAAATGATTAAACTCAGTATATTTCACTTATTTCTGTTGGAAACAAAGTGGTTTTTGTAAAATAGCTGAGAGAATATATTACTTATCAAGCTAAATACTTCATTATTCCATAAATCTTCTTTACAATTATTTCAGAAAGGCTAATATTTTATTGATTATTATACCATATTTTGTAATATCATTCTAAATCACCCAGAACAAGATCAAATTTCTTACCATAATATAACATAAGATTACAGGTACCTGACTTGCCACCGCTTCTCCTCCATAGGGATACCTAGCCTATCTGGCTGTGAAAAACCTGTGGGCTGAGCCACCTGTGCCGTATAAGCGGACGCTGGATGAAGGATCTGTTGCTCTGACCACTCTTTCTACATCCACCTCCTCCTCTCTTCCCAGTAATATGGGGTTCCCTGAAAATGTGGGTGCAGCTTCCTACCCATCCACTCCTGTACCTCATCGACTAACATTAATGAATACTGACGACTAAGCAGTTATTTGTTCCTGTAGTAAATAAATTTTACTAAAAAAAAGGTCCAACCCAAAATGTCTGAAGTTGATTTTACTGAAGCAAAGCAAAAATAAAGATGGATGGACAAGGAATTTGTAAGCACAATATAACATGTGGTTCTTGTGCTTAATATTAATACACAAAAACTTCATAAACCCTGAATGTTCATCCAGATTCTTCTGTCTTTTTTGGACGACAAACATACTGATTGTTTATCCTTTAAAGCCAAATTAAGCTCACATATTGGGGACCTGTCTATTAAAATACTAAAAACCATTATGTAGGAGGAAAAAAATACATATGGAGCTGCCATGGTACTGTTATACAGTATTTTCAGGAATGAATATAGGTATTATAGATAAAAACTTATTTTAAAATATAAAAGCAAGCATGTGGGAAGACTATTTTTTATTCTCTATTGGCAATTGGTAAACAAGTAGAGGCAAATTGTGAAGCTGCTATAAAGAATTCTTTATATTATGCCTTTGTCAGACCAAACTGATTCAGATGCTCTATGCTGCTTATTATGAGGGACATGGTGGCTCAGTGGCTAAGACTGTCAATAAGAAAGGTCAGCAGTTTGAATCCCTAGCACTGCCTAACAGAGTGAGCTCCCATTTGTCCCAGCTTCTGCCAACCTAACAGTTTGAAAGCATGTAAAAACGCAAGTAGAAAAATAGGGACCACCTTTTGTGGGAAAGTAACAATGTTCCGTGCGCCTTCGGTGTTTAATCATGCCAACATGACCATGGAGACATCTTCAGACAGCACTGGCTCTTCGGCTTTGAAACAGAGATGAGCACTGCCCCCTAGAGTCGGGAACGACTAGCATGCATGTGCAAGGGGAATCTATGCTGTTTATTTGGGTTATATGGATGCTACAGCATAAGATTGTAGAAAAAAAATCAGTATAAACAACGTGGATTCATTCCAGATGGTTGGATGTAACTGCCATAACCATTAGGTCAATTTTATAGTTTATGTGATCACAGAAGATTCATTCTCCAATGACTAATCACAATTCAAAACAAACTGCAAATTTTGCTTTATAAATTTAAGAAAACCAGCTATGGACTCATAGCAGATAATTAATTCAATAGATAATATTTTAATATGGCTATTTAGAAATTGCTCCTTCCTATATACACTGAATTCAATGCGACTTATTTCTAAGTAATTGTATCAAATCAGATGATCTGTGCAATCTTGCCTTCATAGTCTTCAAAGCAAGTATTCTAAAGATTTTGCTTTTGACTAAGCATACATGCAGGTTAAATCAAGGTGTAATACAAATTGAGTCTAGATTGGCTGAAACATGGCTTGAATTTTAGTTTCACTGATTGTTCAGGTTCATAGCAGCAGTATAATAGAGATTTAAAATGTTCTCATGAAAACATACAAATTTGTTATCAATTCAGATATGATGTAGTATCAAGCAGCAGCAGTGACGGGGCATTTATAGAAAGAATGTTTTAATACAGTATTTAATAGTATAGGCCCTAGGAGAATAAGTCACTAAGAGAGATCAGAAAAAGCACAATAAAAAAATATGGGACAATGAAGACGAATAGCACAATATACTCTGAAGCACAAAGAGTACAAACTGGCAAAAAGCAGAATTTATTTTTATTTAAATTCCCATCCTTCCCACAAAGGCACTAATTAATAAGGGGAAGAGTTTTTCCATTTTATTTGTAGTGGATGAAGTTTTAATCATCAAATAATACAAAAATGAAGAAAGAGTAAGTGACAAATATTTAAAGGAGAAAGATATTTTCTTGCCACTGTTTCAAAAATAGATCCAAGGAAACCCATACTTAATAAAAAGAAACAATTTGCAAGCATTCCTGTCTATCTGGATAGCTTTGTAGCACCAGGCCTTCATGAACAGAAAAGCTTGCATTTATCAACATAACACCCAAAATAATGAGTGCAAACTAAGAGGATAGAGAGAACAGATTTTTTTAAAATGTATTTCCTATTTGTGCTGATTCATCAAAAAATAATACTCAAGCATTATAGACACCGAGAATGATCAAAATGGGTTTAAAAAACCCCAAAATCTACAATTTACATATTAACCAGGAGTAGTCATTGTTAGCTTGGGATTCAAGCTGTGCTTCACCTCACCCCCAATTATAGCAGTCTGTTTTGTAGAAAGACCATCCGTTGTTTTGTCTCAAACCACACTTAGATCAAAGTTCAGGGTGGAAGTTGAGATCAATAGGACACTAATATTTTAAAAGAAATCTCAATCTGCATATCCAATTTTCTGTGAAGCATTCCCTTCATTCTCCTTGGCCAAAGTATTTCGTTGCAGTCTTGATCTTAATTTATGCAGGCAAACTTAACTTCTTACCTTTTAGAACTGCAAAAGGAAACAGAAATAAGAAGAGGTAAGAATTTCATTAAACTTTAGGCAACATATCAAGTAACATTGCTTCTAGAGAGAAAAAAAATATATTTTTAATAATATTTTAATTAAGAAACTATTAACCAAGAATGGTCATTATACATAAGACACCATAACATTTGTTCTCTTATTTCATATATTGATAGCAATGTTTCATTTTTATCTATACATCCAGTTATTAAGTTTAAATATTGGTCATCTCACTCTTGGAGTGACTAGGCGGTGTACAGATAAAAGCAAAAAGCATATAAAGATATATCAATAAAAGGGAGCCTGATAAAACAAGGATGTAAGTAAAAATGCAGAGGGCTTGGGGGCTGGGATGCTAGTCATCCTATCAAAATAGCACTATGCATTAGCAATAGCAATCAGAGATTTATATACTGTTTCACAGTGCTTTACAACCGTCTCTAAACAGTTTACAGAGTCAGCCTATTGCCCCCAACAATCTGGGTCCTCACTTTACCCAACTTGGAAGGATGAAAGGCTGAGTCAACCTTGAGCTGGTGAGATTTGAACTGCCAAATTGCAGTCAGCCGGCAGTCAGCAGAATTAGCCTGAAGTACTGCACTCTAACCATTGCACCACCACGGTTCATAAACTGCCTCTAAAGGACAGCAATTTTATTGGGCATGGAATACTAACATACTGTTATGGGAATCAAAAAATGAAAAGATGTAGCGGAAGAAGTTATGGCAGAATAGAAATATTACATACTATTACTTCCACTGTATATATTTCAATAATAATCCCAATTGTTTGCCTATCTGTATGAAGCAAGAACAATATTGGTACTCTTCAACGTACAACAGCGATTGGGCTCAGGATTATTGTCACAAAGCAATGATATCATAAAGTACAACCACTGTGCTTAGTGCCAGAAATCCAGGTAGTTCCGTTGCTATTATTAAGTGAATGTCCTGGTCATTAAATGAATTTCCTGGTCGCTTCCTATAATCTAATCAATGGGGAAGCTGGTAAGAAGTTAAAAGCCCCAGGCGTTATTGGATGGAAAGGGGGGTGAGGGGATGTGAGGGAGGGCTGGGACAAAGCGTGAAGTGTCTGGATTTTCAGCTCCAAAGGCTTCTGAAGCCTCTCTACTCTGGGCCTGAAAATCCTCTCTGGTTGAAAACTCTGCTTGGATTTCAGCACAGAGTTTTCAGCCTCCAGAGTGGAAAGGACTCACTCTTGTCTCTGGGAGCTGACTGAAAAAGTTCTGTGCCAAAACCCAAGCAGGACTCTGCAGAAAACACTTTGTGTCAAAGGAGAGGCCTTTGGATGGGTGGGTTTGAAAACAGCTTGTGCAAAAATCCTTGGATTTCAGCATGGAGCTTTTTCAGGCAGCTCCTAGAGATAACAGGGAATTCTCTTAGCAGGCAGTGGTGGCTTGCAACCTTCCCTGCTGGCTTTTCTATTGACATTTTGGGGAAGTCAGCAGGGAAGATTGCAAATGAGGATCAGATGCTTGTAGGACACTTGGCAGCTGTTCATAATTGTGAACAGGATGCCAAGCGCCTAGATCACAATCACATGACCATAGCGTTACTGGAACAGCTATAACTTTAAGGACCTGTTATAAATCCCTTCATTCAGCATTCATTCAGCATTATTGTAAGTTTGAACAGTCACTGAACGAATGATCATAAAATGAGGAGTACCTGTACTAACAAGTGGAAAATACAAGTTGCAGAAACCCAAAACAGTTTTTTAAATCAAGTAACAAGAACTGAGTATACAGTATGCATCAAATACACAATGCCAATATTTGTTGAAAAGGGACTGAAAATGGATGGGGAGCTGGACTGAAAGGGGATTTCTGAAAGAAGACACCTCTAGCTGTATCGCAAACTAAAATGTTTTCTTATAGTTGCTTTTAAGACTATATATATATCTTTACAATTATACTTTAGTAGTGCATGTATGCCTATGTGCATGCACAGATATCTCCAAACTTGGCAATTTAAAATCTTTGACTTAAAAACAACACACATTTCGTTAAGGTTTTCAGTATTCAAGACACAAATAATTTTGATGCTATAAGTAAAAACAGTAAAAAAACAATACATATTTATCAAGCAATTGCCCTTTAATAGAATAACTAATAGAATAATTCAATCTCTGTTAGGCTAGCCCAACAGATTTTATTTTATTCAATCCTACAGAAATAGCTTTTTAGTGCTGTTTTGAATATCTGAGTACTATTTTTCTGCAACTTCTTTTTGATCCTAGGAAAAAAGGTGATGAAACAGCTAATTAATTTGTCAACTTACAATTAGTAAAGAGCTATTGGTTAATATGCTTCCCAGCATCAAAAAGGATTGAGTTTAGATGAAGAGTGCCCTCTAGTGAACTTCCAGTTTAGCAGTAACATTTAGTTAACACACATTGGAGACATGTGGTTGAGATGTACTAATTCCCAAATAATGTTAAAATCCCAAGCACCTTGCTAAAGATGCCAGTTTTATTAATTTATTAAATACATTTATATGGCTGTCCAACTCAAACATGGTGACTCCAGGTGGAAGAGCGCTACTTCACTAGCTCATACCAATGGGATTTCAGTCAGATCTAGTTTCCATTTGTTCTTGTTGCAAAATACCTTTTGTAATGTAGAGGTAGAAGAAATCGCAGTACAGTATCGTTTGCACCAAGCCAGCCACAATGGCAATGAGGTCGAAGAACCCCTCAAACTGATAGCGCCAAATCCAGTTGAACAGGTAGAGGGCACGGTAGACTCCCAAAGCGAAGAGATAATGACTTGTGATGGTCTCTGCCTCACCTGTTTTACTGACCATGAAGAGTTGCGGCAAAATAGCCACCGACTCCAGGTAGATGGAGAAGGTCCAGAGAATCTGGAGGAATCCAGGAGAAAAATAGCTTTATATTTTCTGATTACAGCTCATTATATCCCCAAATTTGTGTTGATGTCACAACAGTGTCAGAACTGAACATTTGTGTTGTCCACCATTGCACTGCAAGATTTAGGACGGATTTGTGCCATAGACTTAGGGCATGTCTGCTCCAGCTCACTTTTTGATACTTTTGTCTGTGAAAGACTGCATATCTTAGTGCAACATGTATCTCTTTGTAAAATGTCCCCCCAAAAAACCCTTCTACTGGGTGTTTTGTGAATTCCAAGTGCCTCATCCTTTAATAGGTTACAGGTATTCCTCAACTTTCAACCATAATGGAGCTTGCTCATTACAGTCATGATTGGTCATACAGCAAATCATTACATGACTGATTCAATTTTACTATTTTTTTTGTGGGGATTATTACGCGAATCACTGTGGTTAAATGAATCTTTGATTGTAAGTGAATCAACTGTTTGCTATTGGGCGTTTTCCCCCAAAATTAGAAGTAAACATGGTTTATATGGTCACAGTTTTATATGGTCACATGACCATGGGACACTGCAAATGGCTATAAATGTGGGCCAGTTGCTGAGTACCCAAAATGCAGTCACATGACTGTGAGGGTGTATGTAGGCTGGCTGTCAGAACTGGCAGTAAATACTTTTGGGGAGGTCTGTTACAATTTCATTAAGTTGTAAGTCAAGGGCTGAATTGTCTTGAGAGAACTGTCTACATAGATGACAATGCTGAGTCAAATATTGTCTAATCAATAATAATAGTAATAATAATAATGATGATAATTAGAGAGGGAACACTTGAAAATTACTATGGGCCAGATCAAGAAGTTAAAATCAACATCATCACTATCACCCTGGACTAAGGCAGTGAGCCAATCAGAAAACTACAGGAAGAAGATTGCCAGAAATCAACCTTGTTTTTGAAGTTTGAACCTTTGACTTATCCGTCTACAATATAAGGCCGAACCCAGGCTGAATCAGTTCATGCTTGAGCTGCACAGAATTAAATGAGTCAAGTTGGTCAAGATTTGGCAAGTTACAATTAAATTAAGTCTAGATTCAAGTACTCTCTTGACACGTCTGTTGCTCCAATCGATTGTTGAATAGTTTTCCTTTTAAAATAAAAATGGGAGGCTGTAAACCCATAGATCACATAAAGCTTAATAATGTCTTCGGCTGGTTTCCAGTTAAAAAGACTGCAGGTATATCACAATTGTATTTCAGTATCATTTAGTCAACACATGAGCAGATAGCGATAGCTGAATAAATGTAGTGCTGGTTTGGAAAGCAAAATTAGTTCAAGCTTGTAATCCTAAAAGGAACTAGCTATAATGTAGCAGAACAAGCAGAGACTAGAATATTAAAGATGGCCATTTGCCAATTAAATGAATAATTTTAGCCATAGGACTCGAACACATCATATAGCTGCAGGTTGAGTATCTGGGGCTTGTTTTCACTAGCATACATTTAATTACCTCTAGGGGTGTGAAATCATGATTTACTAGGAAAGCTAACACTGCTGTTGGAATAACCAGGAATTCCACTCTGAAGGTATCATGGTTGCCATCATAGGTGGCTTTGAATTTGCTATAAATCATCCATACGGTAGCATAGGAACAGGCAACATACACCACCTGTAGGAGATAACGTAGATCAAGAAGGGTCATTGAGATTAAATATTATTTCATCTCTCAGATATTTAGTGTAATCAATGCCAAAACTCTGAACCCTTCAACCTGGGGATCTTTCTGAAAGATTAGGGTTTCTTCTTGCGAACTAGATACCCTTCTTGGTAGCTCCTCATTTATATGAAGTATGAGGAACATGAAGCTTTTTAGATAGTGCTGAACTAGTTCCCAAGCAAGCTGCCAATAATAACATGCACCAAATTTTCAAGTTCAGCATTATCTGGAGGGCATCAGTTCCCACAATTCTTCTAATGACAACTATAACCAATCCCTCCCCCAGTACCATTAAGCTGTTTCCATCTCTAATTGAGATACACTGAGAATTGGGACACCAATCTCAGGAATCAGCTTAACATATTCTACAACTGTTTTTCAAGGTCAGAGCTGTCAACCAATACACTGGTTTTTATCATTTAACTTACATAATAATATGCTACCTACTTACATTTAGCTTATCCAGGACTACTCGCAGGGTGAAGAGTGTCTTTAAGAATAAAACCTAACATTGCTAACAATCGTCTAACACTTATTCTCTGCCAACATAGAACCTGATGTTCACATCAAATTCTTCTTCTTCAACTGACTTCCTTGTACTGTGCAAATGCTGCTAACATGACAAGCTCTGTGATAAACAAATGAAGACTTCATAATTAGCTAGCAGGAGTTTTCATTAAAATAGGAGAAAGTACTTTTGGATTATCTGCATAAACCACCATTATAAAAGATTGTTTATCTTATCTTATCCCTTTTTGTAGCTGATAGTGATGCCACATTATTGAAGCAAAGTGCATACAGAAAGAAGTAGAAGACAACAGAAACTTGTAACTATTTTATTTTCTGTGGCACCAAGTCTATTAGCCTTCTAAAAAGGTAAAGGTAAAACATATGTGCTAGTCATTTCCCATTCTAGGAGGCAGGTGTTCATCTCCGTTTCAAAGCCGAAGAGCCAGCGCTGTCCGAAGACGTCTCCGTGGTCACGTGGCCGGCATGACTAAACACCAAAGGCACACGTAATGCTGTTACCTTCCCACCAAAGGTGGTTCCTATTTTTCTACTTGCATTTTTATATGCTTTCGAACTGCTAGGTTAGCAGAAGCTGGGACAAGTAACGGGAGCTCACTCCGTTACGCAGTGCTAGGGATTTGAACCGCCAAACTACCAAACTTTCTGATCAACAAGCTCTTAGCCACTGAGCCTCTGCGTCCCTTCTAACTAGTTAATTAGCCTTCTAACTAGTCACAATAACACACTATATAATCCGACATCACTCCTGTACCTTCATGGAGGTGTTATACAACGAGATGTAGTTTGTAAATAGGTCTAGGTACCGAGTAGTGAAGACAATGGCAAAGAGAGCTTGGCTCTTCCCAGAGATCCCTGCAAGAAAAGCACAAGCCAAAATAACTCATGGTCAGATGAGAAAAAAACCATTTTTGATATTAAGGGAAGGAGCAGGAGGTCTTGACCATTAGGAAAAACAGAGAAGATCCTTCAAAACTCCTCACGATTCATCATCCAATGTCATACCTCCTTAACACAAAGAAAATTTGTAGCATTAAAAAAATCAGAAGAGGCCTGGAACTGGCACAGTAAGAGGTTTCCCACGTCTTATTGTGGCATCACCACAATAAGGCATCACCAGCAGGGCTTAATCAGTGCTTTTTTAAGAGATCTACTCATGCTTTTTCTTCAAATTGAAAGAAATCCACACGCACAATTTGGCTTTCCTCTTTTTCTATAGGGCCAAATAGGTTGTCAGAAGGAAGAGATCAGCCAGTTTTATCCAATTCCACCTCAAGTAGCTTCCATTTCATTATTCTGTGGGAAGTTATCATCCAGCCCTCTCCCAGAAAAATGAAATATCCTAGGAAATATTGAAAAGGCAGAATATAAAGGACATTTCTTTCAACAATTCTTTGCTTTTAACAAATGATTAAAAAAAAAACAAGAAAGAACAACATCAACTTTTCTGCATGAATGCTTCCTTTCTCCCTTCTTTTTTTGTCCAAACCAGGATGGCCATTCCCTTTTTCAAAGCAATTCTTTCTCTTTTAGCAATAAATAAGAGGTTTTAAATATAGAACAGGAGTTTTAAATATTAACCCACAAATACTGGATCTTTCTAAAACTATGTCATAGCAGATACATATAATGAAGGTCACAACAACAATCCAGTTGAGTTCCAGAAATATAAATCTATATAATTAAAAAAAGAGATAGAAGAAAGATCAGTGGTCACCAACTGGTGGCCCGTGGACCACTGGTGGTCCGCAAGAAAATTTTGGTGGTCTGCAGAAAAATTATTTGCATTTTTTTATATTACACTAAATACTATTTATCTTAAAAAAAAATCATATTAGTAGTCCGCGGGATTTAAGATTATGAATTTAGTGGTCCCTGAGGTCCGAAAGGCTGGTGACCCTTGGACTAGATAGGTAAGACAGACAGATAGATAAGATGGACAGACAGACAGACAGATGAAGTCCAACTTGTGTGTTTTAGAAGGTTTACTTTGAGGTAACCTATAGCATGGAAGTGGACCCTTACAGTATACACAGAGAGGAAGGATTTACAAAAGGAAGAGAGGATTAGAGCAAATTTGGTAAATTGCACGTGTAAATCGGCTCCCAAATTGGTTGAGGTTCAGATCCATATATGCGCTAGTAGTTCCAAACAAAACATTTTCAGGCCAGAAATGAAGACCTAAGGAAGGAATGTGTTGATCTCCCCTTTCCTCCCCCCGTTTTTCTTACCAGCACAGGATCTGGTCTTCCAAATTTTCAACAGCAAGATGATTATAGCCAACAGATGCGAGATGTCTCCCAGGAAGCGGAATAGATTCATGGCGTTCCGGATGGGCTGCCGTAGGAAAAGCTTGGCTTGACTTTCTCAGTGGGGAATCTGCCGAAAGAGAGGGAGAGGAGCCTGTTGGGGGAGGAGGAGATCCTCAACAAAACCGAGTTGGGGGAGGAGATGAAGTGGCTTTATTGTCTCCCACCTTTCAATCTAAACCGACAAGCCGGATTATCAGAGTTGGCATATAAGGATGGCTCGGAACGAAGGCCACAAAAGGGGAGGGGAGAAAAGATCGCCACGCCCACAGGTGGGCATGATTCAGACAGCGGGTGGGCGGGGCAGCGGGATGGAAGAAGGAAGGTGGGCGGGGCCCCGCTTGCTGTAGTTGGGCGGAGGAGCCCGCCCGCTTCCCCCCTCTCCCCTGTGTGGAAAGCCAAAAATGAGGGGTGGGTGGGTATCTTCCTGGGGAGCCCCTTTTGCAAGGAACCTTTTTAAAAGGACAATTTTATATTACTTCTGTCTGGCTGTGGGAAGAGAGGGCCGGGGCGATCCGCGTGGCGGGGTAATCCCTGCCCGACCGTTTTCCCTTCACATCCACCAGAAAAGGCGCCAATGAGGGGAGCAACAAAGGGTTGCAGGGCTCCACAAACTTGGCAACTTTAAGACTTGTGGACTTCAACTCCCAGAATTCTCCAGCTGGCTGAATTGAAGTCCACAAGTCTTAAAGTTGCCATATTTTGAGACCTCTGGGTTAGAGGCATTGCTGCATTTGCACTGTAGCAATTAAAACACAGCCAATAATTTTTAAAGCTGCCTCGGAGGCAAGCTGGGCATCTTGCCCGAAGCAAGAAAGAGGAACGGCTCTGCTTTTTGGGGAAGGTGCCAGAGATTTAGCAGAGGTGCCTCCCCACAAACTGTTCCGCTCAGCTGGGGCCACGTTTGCACTAGACCAGGAAGCAGATTGAAAAGTATTATGTGGCAGAAATTCCGACACATAAACACACCCCTTCTTACAAACAAAATCTGTGAGGCTTAGGTCCCTTTCTATCCCAGTGGCTTACAGGTAGTCCTCGATTTACAACCATTCTTTAAGTGACAGTTCAAAGAAAAAAGGGATGTCACTTTTTTCACATGACCGTTGCAGCACCCCAAAAGGTACGTGATCAAAATTCAGGTGTTTGGCAACTGACTCATATTTATGACGGGTGCAGTGCCCAAGGGTCCATTTTACGAACTTCTGACAAGCAAAGTCAATGGGGAAGCCAGGGTCACTTAACAACCATGTTACTAACTTAACAACTGGAATGATTTACTTAACAACTGCAGCAAGAAAGGTCATAAAATGGGGAAAAACTCAATAAATTATGATTCTCGATATCTTGTCTTTTTATGTACACTGAGAGCATATGCACCAAAGACATATTCCTTCGTGGCACGACAAAACCACGCTCGACTAAGCCGCGCCCGATTAAACTGCGTCGCTGATGTCATCAACAGGGCGACAACAGCGAGCGCAGAGAAAGAAAGGCGCTTTAAATAGCGCTTTGAAAGCAAGCCGATTCAACTTAAGGTAAGGGTTAGGTTTAGGGTTAGGTTTAGGGTTAGCTTTAGGGTTAGGTTAAGGGTTAGGGTTAGGTTTAGGTTAAGGGTTAGGGTTAGGTTTAGGGTTAGGTTAAGGGTTAGGGTTAGGTTTAGGTTTAGGGGTTAATTTTAGGTTTAGCGTTTACAGCGTGCTTCTGTCTCCGCGCTGTTGTCGCCCTGTTGATGTCAGCTACGCGGTTTCGTCGAGCGCGGTTTAGTCGAATGCGGTTTTGTGGTGGAACCATATTCCTTGTGTGTCCACACTTGACCAATAAAGAATTCTATTCTATTCTATTCTAAATGTCTCCCTTGTCAACATAAATTTTGGATTCAATTGTGATTGTAAATCGAGGATATACCTGCATATGGTTTAACTTTCTTGTATATGGCTTTGAGAGCCTTTGGGCAGAAAATAGCATAAGAACTTATTTTATTTATTCAATTTATATACCATGATTTTGCTATTGAAGCAACTCTGGACTGCTATATAAATTAATAGTACTCAATAAAAACACTATAATTTTTATCTGTAGTGAGCACTTCATAATTCTAGTGCATGGGGCTTTTGTTGTTCCTGAGTAAGGTATTAACCATGCCTCTCCATGTATCCATTTGACTTTCTGCCAATGTAATAGCCTTTATAATTACAAATTTAAGGCCTAGAGGTTTTTGTATGTTATCACAATCCAGTGGTACTGGTGATAGTAATACAACTATTTGTGTCTACTTATCATCAACAGGTGTATTGTTGGTAACCTAGAAATTACAGTTGAGTATGTCCAGTTAAATTGATTATAATCTTTTCTTTTTATATTTCTGTTTTTCCCCCCCAGGTGGTCAGTAAATCGCATTTTGGTGTGAGATAACTGCTCAGTTCTCTGATTAGGTTTCGGAAGATTCACCCTTAAATGTAAGAAGAACATCACTGGCATATGATTTCTTGTTACTGTACATTACCAGTGTTACTGTTGGTAAAATCATACTGCAAAATGCAATAACACAACCATGGGATACTGCAAACAGCCATAAACAAGACCATGTTCCTGAGCATCTGAAGTGTGGTCAGATTATTGGGGAGGGAGCAACTGTCATGTTGTAAATTACCCTTTTGAGGTACTTACCCTTTTGCAGGTAAGTTGAAACTTCAAATAGTTTCTCAGTAATGGATCCAGTGGTGGGTTCCTACCAGTTTGGCCCAGTTTGGCCAAACTGGTAGGAACCAGTAGTGGTTTGGCGGCCTGGGTCGCTGGAACCAGCAGCGACCCAGGCCTGCCATGCTCCCAAACCGGTTCCCCGGTTGCCACCATCACTGCGACCATATTGTTTTTCAATTCTGTGCATGCACAGAACAATTTCTATTGCACTATGCATGTGCGCACGCAAAGCATGCACGCAAGTGAATTGATAGTAGTGCCATCCGGAACCCACCCCTGGACGGGTCATAAATCAAGGATCACCTGCAGGTTTTTTTAGATTGCTTACTGTATAGAACAAAATAAGGCAGAATGTCAATATATGTTCACAAAGCTATAACTGATATTACTGTAGTTTTGAGGAGAAAATAAAAAGATTATTTTTGCTAATTGCACATTGGGGCTTAAAGCTTTTATTGCTATATGAATATGCCTGATGTGGAAGTTTCAGTCTCTACTGATAGCTCTAGAGACCACTATTTCTCAATCTTGGAATTTTAAGATGTATTGACTTCATCTCCCAGAATTAAATGTTTGCATTATCATGCATCCCTTAGTTCTGTTTAGTATCTAAGCCTTTTAAAAAATAAAGCCAATTTTTTTTAATGGATTCTATGAGCAGAATCTCTTCTTATGGACTGATGATTGCCAACAGTGGCAATCAATCAATCAATCAATCAATCAATCAATCAATCAATCAATCAGAAGAGAGCTGGAAGGGATTTTGGAGGCCTTCTAGTCCAACCCACTGCTCAAGCAGGAGACCCCATACCATTTTAGGTAGGTAGCTGTCCAGTCTTTTCTTAAAAACCTCCAGTCATGAAGCCCCTACAAGTTCTGAAGGTAAGCTGTTACACTGGTTAATTGTTCTCACTGTTGGAAAGTTTCTTCTTAATTGCAGGTTTCTTCTCTCCTTAATTAGTGTCCATCCATTGTTTCTTCTCCTGCCCACTGGTGCTTTGGAAAAATAAGTTGATCTTCTTTGTGGCAGCCCCTCAAATACTGGAATATTGCTACCATGCCACCCATAGTCCTTCTTTTCTCTAGTGTTCTGGGTTCAGTTCCAAGTGGGGAAAAAGACACTGGAAACACGGAGGCTGCTTGGAAAGATGGTTTAATGGTAAACAGGATCACATGGCTTGAGCTCCTGAACAGAAAAAAAAAAGGATTGTCACATGCTTCCAGATGTTGGGTAAAGAAGAAAAGAGAGAGAAGAAGGGGCTTGCTGGGTTGTTATACTCTATTCGGCCCCACCTTTCTATTTCCTGTTCCTGTGTAAGAAATGTATTCTGATTGGTTGTCAGGATCCCATGGGGCCAGACAGGGATAACTCTCTAGCTTGTGTTTTGAGTCCATGTTAGATTGAGTTTCCAGATGCCACGTGGTGAGTTTCTGTAGAAGGCTAATCCCACCTTTATTATGTAAAGTAGACTAGCTCAGGCTTTAATGGCTCATTGGCAAAGGGGGGGGGGCAGGAAGCTGCAGGGAATTACTCTGTCTTTAAGAACATGTTTCTCCCTTTTCACATCCAGGGAAATATAATATTCTGCTTTCTTAATATTTCCCAGGAAATTTCAATTTTCTAGCAGAGGGGTGGATTTTCACTTCCTACAATCCCTACTTTTTTTAAAAAAACATGTAAGATGGACACACATGTTCTTGGCAAATGATTAAAATTGGCCAGGTCAGGGAGATTTAATTTTTTTCTAATGCAAAGGGAGAGGCATTGAGAGAGGCAGCAGGAAAAAAAAATCCTTCAGTGGCTCCCAGAGAGCTTTTAACCATGGAAGGTCTAACAGCCAGGGCAAAAGTCCTGAAACATCATTTGTGAGTCACAGTCAGGGTTTGGATTTTGGAGATCCTTTCTGCTAGCTCTTGAAGTGGGAGAATTGCCTGAGGAGAATTTTCCCTCCCCCATGGGATTAACAGGTATATATGATTGTTTGGGCTTTAGTGTCACAGAACAGAAATCAACCTAAGGAAAACACTGTGGAGGTAGGTGAAGGGAATAAAATTCAGTCTGATTCTGAATGGTGTGTGTGTGTGTGTGTGTCTGTGTCTGTGTGTGCGCGTGCGTGTGCATGCCCAGCTGCTTCTACAATACAGAAAATACAGTCATTTGGACAAATTTCCCTCCCACTAGACAGAAATCTAAGGGGTTCAGAACTTGCTGTGCCAGTCACTCTCAAATACAATTCTTACATGAGTACATTAAACTGATTACAATATAAATAAGACAAGAAAGAAAACCTTACAATGAATTTCTGTGAATGAAGCAAAGGAAAAAAACCTTACAATCAATTTCCACCCTCCCTCATAGTCTTTACGGCTGTTTTCTGGGGATTGAAAAGAATCTTTCAGTCTTTACTTGTCCATCTCAGGGTCCTTTCTTTCATGTCTCTGGATGGCATACTTGGCTTGGTGGTAAGGTTGGTGAGTCAGGCTTGGGAAGGTCTGCTCCACTCTGATTGCTGTGATGGCTTTCAGTGGAGAACTGGATCCAAACCCAATTCCTGGCTCAAATGGATGGAAGATCTCCTCTGGAGGCATCTGGATCCATGTGCAGGGCTGAAAAACATGAGAACAAGGGTCTGTCCCCCACAGGAAAGACATTGTTGGAGGATTAGAGGTAAGGGGGGGAGGGGGATAGATAGCTTGCATTTTGTCTTATCCAGGTGACCCCGCCATAAGTTTCGGGGGAGAAAAGATTCCGGGAAGGATTTCGATTCCCTCAATGAAGTATTCGGCCCCTTTTCCTTGTAGGGAATTCTGGCTAAGGTTTTTGGATCCAAAAAGGTGACTTCTGCCCCTCTGCAGTTTAGTCACTGCACCTCCTACACTTTTCCACAAACAATGGACCTTTACTTTTTGGCTTTCACAGGATAAAACAAAACAAAAAAACAACAAATTTTCTTCACAGCTAGTTACTTTCCCTCATTCACTTTTCCGTCCCATTTTCACACATACTCTCCTTTTCCTAACAGAAGGTCCTGTGCTCTGGCCTGACCCCAATACTTTCCAGGCTCTCTTGGTAAAATACAGAGGAAGCAAGATCCAGCTGTGATTGGGAGAAGGATCCCATCACCCACACACATGCAGGCATGTACACATTTCCCACACTTTGCCATGCTTTAAAATTAAATTTTAGAGAATTAAAATTTAGAAGTACTCACCTTCTTTCCAAACAGCCTTTGAGCTCAAATTCAAAACCCCTTTAAAACCTAGTTCCAAATGGCTAAGGTCCAGGAAAAATCCACCCGCAGACTCAATGGGGTCTGTGCCAGCAAGGGAGGCCTACCTGGGTCATATCCATTGGTTAGGTTAGGGTATGTGTTCTGTTATGATAAAAGCTGTTGTGCCTTCAAATGGCTTTTACTGAACTGCCATAAAATGGCCACTGTACAGCGCAGTTGAGTTGCTATGGTAACGGCTTCACAGTACTCCACAAGGGGGCTCCCCCTGGTAAGAGGGGGAAACCCAACATTAGAAATGATTTTTGATCTGGACATTTTCCTCCTATAAATAAATACCTGGACAATGCCAGATTATCAGCTAGTATTTGGTATAAAGAAATAGATTTGTTGCATTGTGTTTGAAGGCTATAGGCCACCAATCTCTGGTACAGTGCTTGAGATCCTTTTCTCTAGTGACCATAATATTATCTAAACAACACAGGGTGCCTGCACTGTCTTGTAACAATACAGCTTTCTGCGAAAGCATTGATGCAGGTGGTATTCAGAAGCAATTCTATTATAATGATATAACCATTTGTACCAAATGTATGATGAGGAATACCCAGAATCTACCATAAATACCTCAGGTTCTACTAGGCCTGCTTTCTTAAAATGTTTCTCTCCACCCGAGGTGGCGCAGTGGTTAAACGCAGCACTGCAGGCTACTTCAGCTGTCTGCAGTTCGGCTGTTCAAATCTCACCGGCTCAAGGTTGACTCAGCCTTCCATCCTTCCGAGGTGGGTAAAATGAGGACCCGGATTGTTGGGGGCAATATGCTGACTCTGTAAACCGCTTAGAGAGGTCTGAAAGCCCTATGAAGCGGTATATAAGTCTAACTGCTATTGCTATTAATGCAACAATCCTCAATTGGATGACAATTGCAGCATCCTGGAGTCAAGGGATCACCATTTGTGACATTCCAACCAGCTTCCAATAAGCAAAGTCAAAAGAGGGAGCTGAATTTGCTTAATGAACACGTGATTAGTAACATAGTAATTTGCTTAATAACATTGGCAAAAAAGGTAGTAGGAACTCACTTTACCATCACCTTACTTAGCATTGGAAATTCTACCAGTTATGGTCAGGAACCACATCTGGTGGACCATGGTAACTCAAAAATCACCAAGGATGATTTTACCTTACAGTTCTACAGTATTCTTTTTTTAGTAGTGGGATCAGTTTTCCCTCTGATCTATGTCGCTTTCTGTTTTTTTGGGAAGGCTTATGGGATTGGATATGGTGGTGGAATTTTTCGTAAAAGTATTTTAAGCGTTTGTGTATACCAGTGCCATCTACTGACAACACCTGCAGCATTGCTCAGCATCTTCAGCTTAACTTTTAGTGGCCTCCATGTTAGGAAGCACATAGGGCAGATGTTGACAGGTATCTGTCCAATGGGAATTATATTTTTTCCACTACAAAAATTAAATGACATTTCTGGCTTTAGTTTAGGATCTGCAAAATGCTTCTCCAATTTATGTTGTGATAGAACTGATAAAGCAAAACCAGCAACCAAGGGCACTGATAATGTTTTTGCCATTTGCTTCTAATGTGAGCCATAAATACACATAAAGGATTATATCATTATAACAGACTTGGTTTTGAAGTAGCATCAACACCAATCTTTTGGCCGAAAGCCATAGATTGAATGCTATTAGGCTGTTGAGACTTTTTAAGTGACATCATCGCCACTAGAGAAAATGAACCCTGTTCTTAAGATATATCTTACGCTCAAGGTTGGATCATCTCAAATCTAATTTGAGAAGAAGTGTTCAGGATAAATAGCTGAAACAGCCTGAGCAATCTTGTCATACTGAAGAGAGCCCGAATGGTACAGTGTTTAAGTTATTGGCCTAGGGCATAAAAGCTTACTGGGTGACATTAGGCAGGTCACTCTCTCTGGACACAACCCACCTCACAGAGTGGTTGTTATGGGGAAAATAGAGGGAGGAAGCAGTATTAAGTATGTTTGATCCTTTGATTTATATTATAAAAATAATAAAAGGTGAGATCAAACATCGAATTAATAAGTACCGTATTTTTCTGACTGTAAGACACACCGGAGTATAAGACACGCTAAGATTTTGAAGAGGTAAATTTTTAAAAAAAGTTTTTGCACTCTGCAGGCCTCCCAAACTCTCTGCATGCCTCATTTTTTGTGAAAAACGGAGCATGCAGAGAGTTTGAGAGGCCTGCAAAGTGCTCCTGGGGTTGGAGGGGGGGCAAAAAACGAGCAAAAAAAGGCCCATTTCCCACTCATTTTTTGCCCTCCCCAGCCCCCAGGAATACTTTGCAGGCCTCCCAAACCCTCTGCATGTCCATTTTTGCAAAGGGGTGGGGTTTTGGGATGCAAAAAATGCTGTATTCAGATTTTCAGCCTCTTTTTTGGGGGGGGGGAAGGGGCAACTCATAGTCTGGAAAATATGTTAAATAGTAATAAATAAACAAGACATATGGACCACCTCCTGAAAAAAAACAGTGGAACACAAAAAAGTTGCATCTGATGTGGTTGGACATTCAAACAGTAATCCTCAGGTACTCACTCCAGAAAACTCTGGGTAGTATAGTATCCAAATATACAATTAAAAGAGGCAGTGTGGTGTAATAGTTAAGATTCTAGCCTAGAAACCAGGAGAATGTGAATTCTAGTCCCATCTTAAGTATCAAAGCCAGCTGGATGACCTTGGACCAGTCATTCTTTCAGCCCAACCCACCTCACAGATTGCTGCTGTGGGGAAAACAGGAGGAGGCAAGAAATATTGGGTATGTTCCAGGGGTGAAATCCAGCAGGTTCTGGAGAACCGGTAGTGGAAATTTTGAGTAGTTCGGAGAACCCACAAATACCACCTCTGGCTGACCCCAGAGTGGGGAGGGAATGGAGATTTTGCAATATCCTTCCCCTGCCACGCCCACCGAGCTACGCCCACAGAACTGGCAGTAAAAAAAAATTGAATTTCACCACTGGTACCTTCACCACTTTTAGTTCCTTAAAAAGTGATTAAGGCAGGACAGGATAAAAATATCCAGAGACAGGATAAAAGTCTAATAAACAAAAAACAGTTTAAAAAACATGAAAACAAGACATGGTAGTCTGAGCTAAAAGCAAGCATAATAATAAAAGCAATACAGGAGCTCTACAGAAACACTAACATCAGTCTGGGAACAAACTAGGGTATTAAGGGTTTTCTGGCACCCCAGAAGATGTGGGGGGGCTTACATATCTTTTGGGAAGATGCTGTTCTAGACAACAGGGCAGCAACAGAGAAGACACACCTCCTCAGACCCACAAGGTGGTATAGTTTAATTGAGGGGACTCTCTGCCCAAATGTACTATTGTCTCACTGTAGTTCTTCTATAATTTTTTAGTTAAAGCAAGCAGCAGAAAAGCCTACCCTTAACTTTTCTAGGGTCTTTTCTCGATCAGTAGAAAAGACACAACAGCGATGAATCTGGACCTCCTTTAGATGTATTAGTCCTTGACCTACATACCTGCCCTCAAGGAAATCCAGGAATCCTGAATCTCAGTTCATGTTCAAAAAGCTGCAATTCACATCAGTTTTTAGGAGAAAAGGAGGTGGTTATTTTTGCTAGTGTCTACCAATTTCAAAGTGGGACATGGTGGCTTTGTGGCTAAGGCGCTAAGCTTTTCAATCAGAAAGGTCAGCAGTTCGGCGATTCAAATGCCTAAGGCCACACAACAGAGTGGGCTCCCGTTACTTGTCCCAGCTTCCGCCAACCTAGTAATTTGAAAGCATGTAAAAATGCAAGTAGAAAAATAGAGGCCATCTTTGGTGGGAAGGTAACAGTGTTCCCTGCGCCTTTGGCATTTAATCATGCCGGCCACATGACCACGGAGACGTCTTTGGACAGCGCTGGCTCTTTGGCTTTGAAACGGAGATCAGCAATGCCCCCTAGAGTTGGAAACGACTAGCACATATGTGTGAAGGGAACCTTTACCTTTACATGATTTAAAGCTTTTTATCGGTGTTCCCATCACTACATGATAGCTTTATAGTTCAGCGTTTCTCAACCTTGGGAACTTTAAGATCTGTGGTCTTGAACTTCCAGAATTTCCCAGCCAGCCAAGTACCCAAGGTTGAGAAACTCTGCTGTATACCAAAAGCAGCTCACTAAGGCTATATAGACATTCTCCAGGATATAAACTTTTCAGAACACCATTTTGACAATTACCTATACTTGAAGCTGTTTGTTTCTTGTTTCCAGCGAAACATTTGAACGAGATACTGTCTTCTTATTTAGGAAAAAGAATTAATGTAAGGACTTGTGGTGCTATCAATCCAATCAGAACCCCCTTGTGACAATACAAGCAATCACAGGGCCAAACCTGGTGCTTGCTTGGGCTTAAATTGCAACATAACCAGTCACTTCTCTTAGTGAAAAAATTGGAATATAGCCTCTCAGCTGAAGAGAACTGCTCAAGAACTGAAAAACCTGTGATTGAGAAGAGTTGAAAGGGTCTGATGGGGAAAAAACGAAAGTGGGTAGTATTGTGTAGTGGGCTTCAGTAGGCAAGAACCAGACCAGCCTAGCTACAACAGCATTAATTGACTCAAAACTGGAAATGAGGAATAGCAGGCAAATGCCTATAATTTATACTCTGGCGCACAGGGTCTTAACCAAGCATAATGCTTGAAAAACCTGCCCAAATATGAATGTTTAAAGCTTCCCTCCAAAACAGTTGGAGCTAACAGTGAGGGTCATCTAAAGGTTAGTTTCACTTTAGCAGGGTTAACAGTTAGGGTCATCTAAAGGTTAGTTTCACTTTAGCAGGGATTAACACAACTATATACATTCAATAAATAACAGGTAAAATAAAGGTCAAATACTTTGGCCACTTAATGAGAAAGAAGGACTCACTGGAGAAGAGCCTAATGCTGGGAAAGATTGAGATCAAAAGAAGAAGGTGACGACAGAGAATGAGGTGGCCAGATGGAGTCACCGAATCAGTAGGCCTCAGCTTAAATGGACTCCAGAGGTTGGTAGAGGACAGGAAGGCCTGGAGAAACATTGTCCATAGTGTGGCGATGGGTCGGACACGACTTTGCAACGAACAACAAGAATGAAGGAGTGTTCTGTTTAAGAGACTACTCCAAAAAACATATTTGCTGAAATCAAAGTACTTACAATGGGAACAAGGAGGATCAACTATAAGTGCTTTCAAAGGCCATTTCTCTTTGAAGAAGATCATATAAGGAAGGCACTTCTGTATGGAAATCATCCTGGTTTCATTCACTCCTTTTTGTACACTATTATATATGGGCTGTTGGTTTGAGCTCCGAGCTTGGCTATTTGGTTGCAGACGTTTCATCATATCACTTAGACATTGTCAGTGCTTTCTGAACTGCGAAACACATTTCAGCTATCATATTTGATTATTCTTTGTTGTGTCATATCCATTTCTGACTCTTTATGGCCTTTATGGAACATGATATCGGTCAGGATTCTTCTGAGTTCTGTAAGATCTTGCTTGTGTCATCAGCAATGGAGTCTAGCCACCAGCTTGTCTTTTGATTGCCTCTTTTTTATTGCTTTGGATTTTTCCTAGCATCAGGTTTTTTTACCCCCCCACTCACTCCTATCTTTTCATTATGTGTGCAAAATATTTACAAGTGAAACTCGAAAAATTAGAATATCGTGCAAAAGTTCATTTATTTCAGTCATGCAACCTAAAAGGTGAAACTAATATATGAGATAGACTCATTACATGCAAAGCAAGATAGTTCAAGCTGTGATTTGTCATAATTGTGATGATTATGGCTTACAGCTCATGAAAACCCCAAATCCAAAATCTCAGAAAATTAGAATATTGTGAAAAGGTGCAATATTCTAGGCTCAAAGTGTCCCACTCTAATCAGCTAATTAAACCATAACACCTGCATAGGATTCCTGAGCCTTTAAATGGGATCTCAGTCTGGTTCAGTAGGAATAGCAATCATGGGAAAGACTGCTTACCTGACAGTTGTGCAGAAAACCATCATTGACACCCTCCATAATGAGGGAAAGCCAGGAGATTTTGGAGCACTTCATGCTTCCTTCCTCAGACAAGCTTTATGAGGATGCTGACTTCATTTTCCAGCAGGACTTGGCACCTGCCCACACTGCCAAAAGCACCAAAACCTGGTTCAATGACCGTGGGATTACTGTGCTTGATTGGCCAACAAACTCATCTGACCTGAACCCCATAGAGAATCTGTGGGGCATTGCCAAGAGAAAGATGAGAGACATGAGACCAAACAATGCAGAAGAGCTGAAGGCCACTATTGAAGCTTCCTGGTCTTCCATTACACCTCAGCAGTGCCACAGGCTGATAGCTTCCATGCCACACCACATTGAGGCAGTAATTGCTGCAAAAGGGGCCCAAACCAAGTACTGAGTACATATGCATGCTTATACTTTTCAGAGGTCCGATATTGTTCTATGTACAATTCTTGTTTTATTGATTGCATGTAATATTCTAATTTTCTGAGATTGTGGATTTGGGGTTTTCATGAGCCGTAAGCCATAATCATCACAATTATGACAAATCACAGCTTGAACTATCTTGCTTTGCATGTAATGAGTCTATCTCAAATATTAGTTTCACCTTTTGTTGCATGACTGAAATAAATGAACTTTTGCAAAATATTATAATTTTTCAAGTTTCACCTGTAAGCTTTAACTTCATTGTTGGTGTTTCCAGTGATGTGGTCTGGTTGTTCCTTCATCTAATATTGAATAATAGGTTCTTCTTGTGGTCCAACATATCCTCAGTGGTTTTCTCCAGCGTCACAATCCAAAGACATCCATTTTTATTTGTTCGGTTCTTGACAGGTTCCAACTTTCACATACATATGTTACAACCACAGGTTTGACAACAAAAACTTTGTTCTCAGTGTGATGGTTCTAAATTATAATATTTTGTCCAGATCTGTAATAATTTTTCTTCTGAGTAACAGACATCTGTTTTAATTAATGGCTACACAGCTCCCATCCTTGTGAAATTTTGACACTAGGAAGGTAAACATCTGTTACTACTTCAGCTTATTTTCTACTTGTTTATTGTATTGATGTTGCTTTTTCATACAATCTCAGGTTTCTTTAATTTCAGCAGTCGCTCAATTTATTTCATTTTCTTCTTCACCTTCAAAAGAGATTCCTTGTGTTCTTGGCTTCCATTCATCAAACGGGTATAGTCAGGATATCTCATGCTGTGAATGTTTCTCCTAACAATTTTAGTTCCAATTTCTAATTCTTTTAGTCCAACATCTCTGTATATATTATGCATGTAACCTAAGTAAATAAAGTGATTGTATAAGGTGCACTTCTTTTCCACTTACAGGTATTTCTCAGCTTACAATCATTTGTTTAGTGACCATTTGAAGTTATAACAGCCCTGAAAAAAATGGCTTGCAGCTGGTCCTTCCACTTATAGCCATTATAGCATTCTCATAGTAATATGATCCAAATTTGTGTGCTTGTCAACTGAGCAATAAAGGTGATTAGAGGACTGGAGGCTAAAACATATGAAGAACAGTGGTAGGGACTGGGCTTGTCTAATCTAATGAAAAGAAGGATTGGGGTGACATGATAGCAATGTTCCAGTATCTAAGGAGCTGGCAAAAAGAAGCTATTATCCAAAGCACCTGAAGGCAGAACAAGAAACAATAAATGGAAACTAATTATGGAGAGAACCAACCTAGAACTAAGGAGAAATGTCCTGACAGTGAAAACAATTAACCAGGAGTGGAATGACTTGCCTTCAGAAGTTGTGGATGCTCCATCACTGGAGATTTTAAAGACGAGATTGGACATTTGTCTGAAATGGTATAGGCCCTAGGTTTCCTGCCTGAGCAGGGGGGGGTGGGTGGACTAGAAGGCCTCCAAGATGCCTTCCAATTCTGTTATTCTGCATGTTTTTACAATGGCTGCAGTGTCCTGGGGTTGTGTGATTGTCATTTGTGACCTTTCCAGCTAGTTTCTGAGAAGCCAAGTCTATAGGAGACGCTAGATTTGCTTGACAACCAAGTGATTCACTTAACAACTGCAATGATCCGTTTAATATCCATAGCAAATAAGGTTGTGAAATTGGGCACAGCTCACTTAACAATAGCATTGCTTAATAATGGAAATTTTGGTCCCAGTTGTGGTCCTAAGTCGAGGACTATCTGCAATTGTTCCATTCTGTTGTTTCCTAATCATTGTACAAATTCTTTAATGGGTAGAGGTACCCTGGGACACCCATGAATTTCATAGGTATCCAGAGCTCATTATGATCTATAGTACAGTCAACAGACTTTGTACTAATAGAAACCTCTTCTATTACCCACCAGGTATTAACTGTGTGAACTGAGGCGCCCCTGACTCTCTTGAACCCAATTAACAGACTTCTATTTCCTTCTTTTTATTAAAGTCTAGATTGTAAAATCTTCAGCATTATCAGCATGTAAAATTGCGCAATTATTCAATAATTTGAGCAGTGTTCAGTACTATCTTTTTGGTACTGGAAAATAAATCGAACTTTTCCAATCCTTTGGCCTTTGTTTGTTTTCCATTTACCTGTTTACAAACTGCAGGTAACATCCACCTCACCTTGTAAGATTGTGCTTATTATCAGCTTGGCGGTTAGCAGTATTTTCTAGGGGCTATTTAACTTCTCTTCCCAGAACCCCTCTGCATAAATAGAGGGCCCATGCAACAGCCTACAAAGTTGCAAACATCAAAACTCCCCCACCCCCGTATCTATGAAGATGAGTATTTCTCTCAACTGTATGCATTTATATGTACTTATATATAAAGTGGGATGTGGTGGCTCAGTGGCTAAGACGCTGAGCCTGTCGATCAGAAAGATCGGTAGTTTGGCAGTTCGAATCCCTAGCACCACATAATGGAGTGAGCTCCCATTACTTGTCCCAGTTTCTGCCAACCTAGCAGTTTGAAAGCACGTAAAAAATGCAAGTAGAAAAATAGGAACTACCTTTGGTGGGAAGGTACAACAGCGTTCCCTGTGCTTTTTGGTGTTTAGCCATGCTGGCCACTTGACCACGGAGATGTCTTTGGACAGCGCTGGCTCTTCGCCTTTGAAACGGAGATGAGCATTGCCCCCTAGAGTCGAGAATGACTAGCGCATATAGTATGTGCAAGGGGAACCTTTGCTTTTACCTTATATGTAAAGTGCATATATTTACGATAATCATATGACAACTACATATACACTTCAACAGAATTTATTACCTAGCATTGAATGTGAAGCAATTCTTACTTAGGAGAAAATCTTGAGGCACTTCATCAAATATCTACATTTGCTCCTCTCTCTCTCTCCAATAAGTGATTTCCCCCCCTTTGCATTTGCAGTCTCTGCTGTGGGCAACAGAGGGCAGTTCAACCTCAAAATTGGTCTCTAGATTCTTCCAGTACTTCCACTGCAAATGTCTGTATGAATGTACTCAAGCACTTCAAATGCAGGCAGGGGGACATAACTCAAACTCACATACCAGTTAACAAGTGGGTGAAAAATGCTTGAAGGTTTTCTAGGTAAGAAGTTGGCAAGGATATTAAAAAAAAAGCAAGACACTTTCTGCATACCATTATTAGCTATCTGGTAACTGAAGAGAGGGCATTCTCTACATTCCATCCACACCAGGGGTGGGTTTCAGGCGGTTCGCGGCGGTCCCCGCGAACCGGTTGGTCGGCGAACCGGGAAGTAAGTAACTTCCGGGAACGCCGAAGGGTCCACCCGCCCGCCCACGTTTCTTACCCGGTTTTGACGAGTTCTGCGCTTCCACGCATGCGCAGGACGCATACAGCGCCTGAGCGATCCTCCAGGAGCAGCTGGAGCATCGCGCAGACGCTAGTACGCATGCGTGCACTGCGCGCGTGCACAAGGACGCCGCCGGCCCCGTTTCAACCGAATCGGTTGGAACGGGGCGAGAAACCCACCCCTGATCCACACGTTCTTTATTTCTTATTTTCATGTCAAGTTTGCAGTTTGCTTGAACTTGATCTGAGCTTGTTTTTCCTTGACACACTTCACTAAAATGTGTCACAGCTGACCCTTATGAGTTCTATATTTTGGGAAGTAACCAAATCATACCATTACTTCATTTACATATGACCGGTAAAGTCCTCAACTAACAACCGGTCACTTAGTAACTATTTGAAGTTATGAGTTATCTGGAAAAAGGGAGTTATGACCAAGTTCTGAAATATTCATTCTCTCTCTCTCATCTCCCCACCCCCCCCACATCATGGTCATGTGACTGCACTTTAGGCACTTGGCAACATGACCAAATGTCCATCCCTTTGCAACAACCCATGGCCATGTGATCACATTTTACATTACTTCTGGCTTTCAGAAAAACTGTGCCAAAGCTAACAATTGTTTAATGACAATCCCCCCCCTCCATTCATTTTACGAAGTGCTGCATTCACTTAACGTCTGCTGCAAAAAAAAAAAAATTGTACAAGCATTGCAGTCACATGTCAAGGACTACCTGTTGAACACTAATAGAGACTCTGTAGAATAGCCAGTCTGGTCTTTTCCATGCTTTGGACTTACAGATCTCATAATCACGCAGACTGGTGTTTATAGGAGGTGTTATCCAAGACACATGGGAGGTACCAGATTTATTCCCCCCTTTTTTTTTGAGAGAGAGAAAGGCAGACCTTGAAGCCTTCTGCATGTTAAAACTTACTTTATTTCTTTGGAAAGAAGGTTCCTTTACTAGTGCTTAGTTGGTGGCGTTGCCCATATCCAACATTTTCAAAGCCAGGTGTCCCATCTTTAAAACCGGAGCCAGGGCCTATGGATATCCTATGCAGGACAGTGAGGCCGTTTGTGAGAACCTGGGCAGCATCGCTTTCTTTCGTAATAGAGCTGTTAGCAACCATTCAGGTGGAACGAATGTTCGAAAGGGAGATAACCCCTTCCTTTGTGAACCAGTCAGTAAGATACTTTATTCCTCTCCCCTCCACTGAAGAAGCCCATCTGTTTCCTGCCCCAGAAGATCCAGGGTCTAACCACTCTCGTTTTCAATTAAGACTGCAGGATCTGCCTTAGCCACGTGGATTTTCTCCCTGGGAAGCCCACTGGCTTGTTCTCATTACTCTTGCAGAAAACCCAAAGATCTCCGAGCACAATAGTTGTTTTGGTCTCATTCATGCGGAGCAGAGCACATCCAGGAAAGCAATTAACAAAGGGTTTAAAAAGCAGGGAAACATTAATTTTACCCAGGCAGCCACGGCCAATGGCAATGGCAACATCATTAAGGGTGGCTGAGAGGAATAAATGAATCATTTTCTTCCGTTTTCAGTACCACAGAGACCTTCCAGGCCAAATGGCACCACATGCTGCTTGTGGAAGAGCAATAAAAGGGGGTGTCAATTGCCACATACAATATCTCCTAGGAAATATTAGTGAACATTGCTAGTGTGAGAAATAAAAATAAAAGGGAGTAAAGGAGCATTCTGAATGAGAGCCAGATCAAGACTCTGGTGACTTTTGTGCAGTTAAAGGGAAAGAGGCTGGGTGAGGGGTTGATGGAGCCAAAGCATGCTGAGATGCCGGGCCTTCTTCAAGTCTGCTTCAAATCACTCGTTCTTCCAGCTAGGAAGATTGACTAACAGAGAAAAGTGCCTCTAAGTACCTGTATTTTTTCCCCTTGAGCACCAATGAAGACAAACAATTTTCAAAGCGATGGTTGAATCAGTGAAGCTTCCAGGGTTTCTTGGAATATTCCAGAGAATTGGCCTATAGCTTTTGTTTGTTTGCAAGAGTTTTGCTTCCTGTAAGAACAGAAGAAAGCAAAATGTGCACCAGAAAACAAGACTCATCCTGGTAAGTTGGTTCAAATAATTTTCTCTTTGTCAACTGGAAATATACCGTTTGTTTAGATTATTAGCCACTGCGCCTTTGCCTATTGGTTTTCTCTGGATGTGGACATTTTAATTGTGTTAGAGTGATACTGGAGGGAGGAACCAAATTAGAATACTGTACATCTTTTGCAACAAAATGTTCCCTCAGCAACAAAGAACATATTGTCCCTACAAATTGACTTACTGGGGCAGGAGAGAGATGGGAAAAAGGGGGAGATGGTGGACATGAAGTTGTAAAATGGTGCACACTGAAGTCCTTCGATTAAATCCTTGTATTTTAATAGTGTCTCGTACTTATGTTTGAAAGCATGTGCAAATCCTTTCTTTCTGGCATGCGCATATTTAATTTTACATATATTGCAAGCAGTTGCTGCTTGCCTTGATGTACCTAGGAACCTGGAAATGAGCTTGTATGTTTCTTGAAATGTTCGTATGACAAGCTGATGAATACTTTTCTATAAGACAGGCTTACATCTCCGTGGAATATTGTGCATGACAAGGAAATAGTTTTTAGCCAGAGATTTTTGAACTAGAAGCAGGCTAATTCCTTGAATTTAAGTTTGATTTCATGAAGCCAGGGACAACAAAAAGCATTACTTAATAAATAGGGCATAGGGAGACATAATAGTGTTTTATAAACAGCATCTAGAGTAGGAAACTACCCTCAAGTTTTTCTTAAAAACTGGAATTCGAGATCACCCCAAACTGATTGGTAGTTAATCTGAAAAAGGAAGGACCTTCGCAAACTCTTATTTTACTTCAAAATCATTGAGTAGCACAGCATATAAATAAATGAGTAGTACATGATAATTAAAAATAATAATTTTAAAATTAAAATTTAGTAATTAAAACCAAATTAACAGCATTTAGTTCTAGCAGTGGCAATGGGTCATAACAGCTAGATGAATTGTTCATACAGAGAATCAGTGCAGATAGTCCTCGAGTTACAACTGCAAGTGATCCCTGCAACTGTTGACAGTCGTAAAATGAATCACCATGTGACCGGAGCCAATTTTATGCAACTTTTTGGAGTAGTGGTTAAGAAAATCCACTGTTCGCTCCAAAACAGTTTTTGCCAGAAATTGTAAGTAGATGCTGATTTCTGACAAAACCATCATAAATTGGGTTCATGTGACCACGACACACTGCAAACTGCCGTAAATGTGGGCTGGTTGCCAAACTCCAAGAACATGGTCATGTGACTCTGGGGGGGGTATGTATATGTGGCACAGTATCTTTGAAACTGGATTGTAAGTAGCTTTTGGGTCTGTCTTAATTTTAACCTGTCACTAAGCATTAAGTCATAAATTGAGGACTACCTGCACAGTTCAGAAGACATATGCTGGGTGCCAAACCCAAAAGGGAAGTGCTCACTTTAAGTCTACAGAGGGTGCGCCCCAGTGGTGGGTTTCAAAAATTTTTGAACCTACTCTGTGGGTGTGGCCTCCTTTGTGGGAGTGGCTTGCCGGCCATGTGACCTGGTGAGAGTGGCTTGCCGGCCATGTGTTCTCTCTCTCTCTCTCTCTCTCTCTCTCTCTCTCTCTCTCTCTCTCTCTCTCTCTCCCTCCCTCCCTCCCTCCCTCCCTCCCTCTATCTCCTTCCTTTTGTCTCTCTGCCCCTTTTTCCTTTTTTTCTTTCATCTCTCTCACTTTTTCTTTCTTTTTTCTTTTTTTCTTTCTTCCTTTCTTTCTCTTTCTCTCTCTGTGTGAGTGTGTGTGTCAGTGGTGGGTTTCAAAAAATTTTGGAACCTCTTCTGTAGGTGTGGCCTGCTTTCTGGTGGAACCTCTTCTAACCTGTTCGGTAGATTTGACGAACTGGTTCTACCGAACTGGTGCGAACTGGTAGGAACCCACCTCTGGTGCGCCCATTGGCACTTGGCTTAATTATCCTTGGAAAGAGGAATGCTATATTTACACATGAGTCTGACCAGCCTGGTGTTCTCCCACCATGACGGCATATGCATGTTCAGCCATGAATACATGCATCTGTAAATGTCTAAAGGCCGTATCAATATCTACTTCTCAAAGGATTGCTTGCATGACTGAATTTATTTTATAGCCTATGCGTCAATAGACATTTATCACCAAAAGCACGTTTTGCTTGCATAGAAGTGTGGCAGTCACCTCACTTTGCAAAGTCACAACCAGGCTTGTGGGTCCTTCTAAGGGACAGCACGCATGAGCGTGCACACACGTGCGTGCACACGCACGCACACACTTTCAATCACAGCACCTCACCTGCGGTACTAGACCCTTTCCAATCTTAGCTCCCATACATATAAATCAGGAAGCACAACAGAAGGAGGCACATAGATGGAAGATATACTGAAAGAGATTTCAGTGAGGGTGGACCAGGCTCTGTTTTCCATGGTGCCAGCACAGTCGCTTCCTTGTCTGAATGCGTGCGGGTACAAATGATTACACTTGGGAGAACAATAACATTGGAAGAGGCAGAAAGCCTATAGACTTGAGCATCTCCAGGAAAGATATATGAGTAAAGGGGAGCAGAATGTAGCTCCCAATTTATGAATTTGGTCTGCAAAATCTGTCCGGCTGTAGAAATCCACCATAACAACCCTGAGTGACTATGCTGCCTCCTTCCCCCCCCCCACCGCATCCTTCCTGCAACATTTATGCGGGGTGTCGTTTTTCTTAGGGTAACATTTTTGTGTGTCTCCTTTCCTCTCTTCAGGTATGCAAGTATTCAGAAGTAAGGAGTTCTGATACATATCCAGGTTCTCTGTAAGTGCTTTTCTTCCATTCAGAGAATGAAGTAGGAGTTTTATCCTGCCTCAATTTATTAGTCTGTGAGGTTTCCTTTTTCCTAAAATGTGGGATGGAGCTCCCTCATTAAAGGCAGCTGGAACCTGGCAATTTTCATTCTCTTGTTTCTATTTTTTCTCCTTTTCTTCCCCATTCCCTTGTTTCCTGCCAGCAAAAGTGGAGCCTCATGAATAGAAAAGGGAGTTCTTTGTTTCTCTGCGCTGTTCTGCTTTCCTGCTGCTGTTAGAAGGACTCGGCTAAAACGCTCCTCCTATTCTAGCCTCCCTCTTTAAAACTTCCCAGTTCTAACGTTGTGTTTGTTTGTCCATCAGAATAGAACTGGAAGGGACCTTGGAGGTCTTCTAGTCCAACTCCCTGCTCAAGCAGGAGACCCCATACCATTCAGACAAGGGTTGCAGAGGCTATGTGGGAAGGGAAGGGAAAAGCAAAGGGGAGGGAAGGAGAGGAAAGGAAAGGAGAGGAGGGGAAAGGAGAAGAAAAAGAAAGGAAAGGAAAAGAAAAGAAAGGAGAGGAGAGGAGAGGAGAGGGAAGGGGGAGTACAGAAGTATCAGCAAGAAAAAGGAAATTTCCATCCCAAAGTTGCAACATTTTCAAAGAAGACAAAGGGTCAAAGTAATTGATCCATCCTGCCAAAGGCTGCATAACAATAATATAGGTAGTCCTTGAATTTACGACCATTTATTTAATAATTGTTCAGTTAGGACAGCAGTGAAAAAAGTGATTTATAACTGGTCCTCACACATATGACTGTCACATATGATCAAAATTCAGGTGCTTGGCAATTGGTGTGTATTTATGATGGATGCAGCACCCCAGGGTCATGTGATTGCCACCTGCGACATTTCAAGGGGGGCTTCTGATAAGCCAAACCAATGGGGGAAGCTGGATTTGCTTAACCAACACAGTGATTCACTTAACATCCACAGCAAAAAAAATGTTGTAAGATTGGGTGTGATCCCCTTAACAACTGCCTGGTTAAGCAACAGTTCCAGTCCCAATTGTGGTCATAAATTGAGGACTAACTGCATAGAAAACTATTTCACTGTTTCTTGGGGAAAATGAAAGTGTTTAGTTTCAGTATGTGGAGAGACACGGGAGCTGATGAAAGCCCCATGTGTTGAAACAGCCATTCGCAATCTGTGGAGTCTCTGGTGCTCTCTGGATTACAGAGCCTGCCATTCCCAGCCAGCATTTCAGAATGAACAGAATAATAAGAGTAACAGAGTTGGAAGGGGCCTTGGAGGTCTTCTAGTCCAACCCCTTGCACAAGCAGGAAACTCTATTAACAGGTTGTGATGGAGCAGCATGAGATTGCCTACTTTGGGTTAAATGTAAACTGCTCCCAATAGCAGATTGTCAAAAGATCCCAAACACTAGTTAGATGTCAGCAAGGAGGTTCCCAAAACTTTTTTGGCAACTGTAATAGGATTGTGTTGCATTGCTGACGATGTTCCAGAGTGTTTTGTTTTTTTTGTTTATTGGGGGAGAGAATAATAGTTAATAAAAACAATGGTTTGGGACTTTCAGAAAAAGCAAAAGTGTTTTATCTTCCTAATATCACCCTCCTAACGGATGCAGGTCTTCTCTGCACTGAAGAACTGCATGAACTGGACCTGTGCTGCAGGGTACCCAGTCATGCCAACTTTTCTAACATCCGCTAATTAGCCCTATGCCCCTAAACTGGCATCATTCTCTGAGCAGTCAACATTAACCCTGCAAATCGGAGCATCCTTGTATGGCAAGAAGGGCGCAGGTGCTTTCAACAGGGAAATGAGGGGGGGGGAGAGATGGGGGATTTTAAGACAAAGTCATCCATCATAAATCCTGTCCCTCTCCTTTTTGGTGTCTTAAGATAGATGCCGGTCCTCAGAATCTCACTGATCAAAGGTGAAAGGACTTTGGGGAACAAGATGTCTTGCTGAATGGATTAGACTGAAAATCTCTTTGATCTGGCATTAGAGGTGTGAAAATGGGCAAGCCCCCCCCCTCCCCCGAGTCCTCGGTTATGTGACTGATGCACACATAGAGTGGAGTGACATGGTTATTTCCCATTCCTCTCTCAGGATTGGAATCTGTTTGTTTATTTGATTCTATATCCTGTCTTTATTATTTTTATGAATAACTCAAGGCGATTAGCATAGCTAATATTCCTTCCTCCTCCAATTTTCCCCCACAACAAAAACAATTCTGCTTGAGGTGAGTTATTTATAAGCCTTGCAGGGTTGGGGAGATGTGTGAAAGGTGTAGTTGTGGTAGCAGCATGAAAGGGGAAACCAGCCAGGACAGGAGGATGCTCCGCTTCCCTCAAGGCGACGATCTTCCCTCTGCCTCGTTTCTTTTCATTTTTTCTCTAGTGGCCCACTTGCGCTCGGCCACTAGGTGGCTGCAGAGACACCCGGTCCATTCGGACTCCTTGCTGCCCTCTCCTGGTCAGAGGGAGCATTGCAGTTCATGTAGGTGAACCAAAGTACTAAAGCGCAGGGGAAGGGGAAAGGGCGGCAGGCGGATTTCTCTCGCCATCCCTGGCTTTACAGCCGTTGGGTGTTGCTCATTCCTGCTTTTCCAAGCCTTTGATCCCTTGAAGGGGTCAAGGGACAGGCACCGAAAGACCGGCGGAAGTAGGGAGGTGCTGGCGGGGCTCTAACTCGGCATGTGCTTCTTCGCTCGGGAACTGCTGTGCGCTCAGCTGCAAGCCTCGCGTGGGCTCGAGCCCGGAGAAATCCGGGAAAGACCCTTTGCAAGAGATGAAGGCGAACGGCCGCCCGGCAACGTTAAGTCAACGAAGCGCTCCGGATTAGGCTGATGGCATGATTCTTAATAAAATTGCTATTTGGGTGACCAGTTGGGTACTTTCTTTCTTGTCCTTCTGCAGCCCATCCCAGTCTTTGGATGTACATACACACGCATCCGAGCACTGATTCTCCGCTTCTTCTAAGTAGATCCTTCAGTTGCGCCCTGACCCGCAAAAATAGGTTAAGCGGTCCGGGTTTTTTGTGTTATTTGAAACTCTTCCCAAACGGCCCCCTCTGGGGTCAATCTACAGCACCAGATGGAAGCGGCGCAGCGCCCTCTGTTGTTTTCTCTGAATAACTACTCCACTTTAAAAAAAACCTCCGCTTGGTCTCCCATCCGTCCCCCTGACAACGAGCCTCTCGGCCTTTTGGCTACAGGGCGGAAATGACAAAGGCAAAAGAGAAAGAGCAAGCTGCTGTGTGCATTACCCTGACCTTTGGGACAGGGTATTTTATGCACTCTCACATCTTTTTTTTTAAGTCCTCTCCCGTGCCTTGCAATAAACACCCGAGGGATCTTCCTGGCGTAAGCGGCCAAGGAGAGCCGGCAGGAACCACCCCACCCCACCTTACCCCATCTTCTCTGCAACCCGGTTGCTGCTCTGCTTATTTCCCAGCCCTATTAAAGCACGGGACGGCTCCATCTACACAGACCTCCATCATTCCCGCATGCCACGGAAAGTGTTGGGGTGTGTTCCTACACTCCATTTTTTCCCCTCGTGGGTGAGTTTGGAAAGGGGCGGTGGACTTTGGAAGCCAACGGAACCGGGGAGGTTGGGGGTCGATTTTCACCTTTTCCTTCCTTCCCTCCCTCTACGGTGAATTTGCTTTTTGGTCCCCCCTCGTCTCTGATGCTGGAGAGACAGATCCTGCCTCCCCCGGGGGGGAGCGCAATCTCACCCTCCGAGCGAGAGCGGGTGGGCTGTCGCTTTGCCTTGAGCTCAGCGGCGGCCTCTCTGAGACCTGCCCAGAGACTCAGGGACGCCGGACCCAGCTTCTGCCGGTGCCAGGTGGCGTGTGCGCGCGTGCACGGTCGAGCTTCCCTCCTCTTGCTCCGGGAGCCGGTTCTCGGGGAAGGCAGGGATCGGGTCGGATCCCTGTTCCTCTCCCTCCCTCCCTCCTTCCCTTCCCCGCCTTCCAGCGCCCAGGACTGCGGCGCTGGGCTTCTTCGGCTGCGCCGGCTTCGCAACCTGCTTCTGCCGCGCTGGTGGTGAGGCTCAGGGATGGGTGTTGAATGCTAATGACCCTCCCTGGTGCTTGCGCGCGCGCGCGCCTGCCCGCCCGCCTGCCTGCTTTTGCCTTGCAAGATCGGGGGGGAAAGGACAGGCGACGTGGTCTGGTCTGCATTAAAGGAATAAAAATATACCAAGCTCCCCCCAGCACCTCAACGGGCCCGCCCCCCTCCTCTCCTCCACCTTTCTCCCCGTGCGCTTCTCTCCCTCCGTCTTCACGCGCACCCCTCTCTTATTTTTATTTTTTATTTTTGCACCGCCGCGTGTCTTTATAGAAAGGTGACCCGGGAAAGCGGGAGGGAGGGAGGAGGTGGAGGAGGAGAAGAAGAAGAATAAAAGGGAGGGGTGGTCTTAAGAGACAAATAAATAAATAAATAAATAAAGGAAAGAAGGAAACTCAAAGCTGTGAGCGATGCAGAGATTTCTACGCTGAAGGCCCCGAGAAAGGCAGCTTGGAAGCGGGGGTGGGGAGAAGAAGGCAGCGGGGCTTCCCCCCTTTATTTATTTATTTCAGCCCCTCCTCGCTGGGCTCGCTTCGGCGCCAGGTTCTGCTT
The DNA here is from genome assembly GCF_051295495.1 of Thamnophis sirtalis. Lineage (NCBI taxonomy): Eukaryota > Metazoa > Chordata > Lepidosauria > Squamata > Natricidae > Thamnophis > Thamnophis sirtalis. The sequence continues at coordinate 118,648,781 of NW_028261384.1, forward strand.
TAACTTTGGGATGCAACATGTGTAGCGCGGAAGCCTGCAACAACCTTGAACGGAGACAGATGGGGGGTGGGGGTGGGAGAGAAAAGCAAGCGGGGAGGGGGGGGCGCCTGAGCGGTGAATAAAGATCGGAAAGAAATTTTTGGAAGGGAAGGAGAGGGGAAGATGTTGCTGTTGGTTCCGCGGCTGGTTGGATTTAGCGCTTGTTTGATTTCCCGCAGGAGGAAAAGAAATGGGGGTGGGGGGGTGGGGGGGAGAGGCTAGGAAAAAATAATATTGCATATTTATTTATTTATTTATTTATTTATTTATTTTTAAAAAAAACCCAAAACCAAGAAAGAAAAAATACAGACTCATCTCTTTCTCTGTGTATCTCCAGAGGCGGAGAACATTTTGCTCCTCTCTTCAGTTTCCTGGTTTATCCTTTTCTCAGGAGTTGTCATGAAAAGGTAAGCCGGATTTAATTATTTAATTCATTGCTTTTTCTTCTTCTTCTTCTTCTTCTTCTTTTATGTATTGAATATGTACCTTCCCGCAGCAAATGTCCCGGTGCTGTGGAAGAGAGTCGCAGCACTGAGGTTTATTACTTGGCGGTTTGGGGGGTGGGGTGGGGGCTTCTACTCCATCACTGCCTCTTTGGGGGGGCATTTTTTTTCTTATCGTGGAGCCATGGAAAGTGGGGAACCCTTGATGGAAAATGAAGGAGACCCTCCCTCCCTTGGGGGGGGGGAAACCATTTCTCCTTCCACCCTGATGTCACAATTTTGTCCTCTTGTCTTTTCTGTGGGACGTGCCCCCCCACCCCAGCCTGAGGTTTCAGTTTAGACTTCTGAAAGCAGATTATTGCCTCTTCTTAGCTGCCCACCCCAGGGGCTTGGTTTGCAGGGGAGGGGGGGAGACTGGGTGACAGCCCCTCTCTTGGTCTCTCCCTCCCTTTCTGATATTCATATGGGTAAGGGAGCGTGTTTTGTTTGTGGCATTGATCATCCAGACTGCAAGAGTATGAAATGCCAAAAAAAGGTGGTTTTTTTTTTAACCTCATTACTGTATTCTGAATTAATCCAGACCGGTCTGGAACTGCAAAAGGATCAGAAACATCTACACTATAGAGACTTCACTGCAGCCTCTGCCTTTTCTTAGCAGAGAAGGGAATCTGTATTGGTTGAAAAGTGGGGGGGGGAAATGCAGCTTAACTGAAGGACATCTGCTCCCTTCTCCCCTCTAGGAGGGAGAAAGAGAGGTGGGGAGGGGCGGGGGGGGGAATGCCCCTTTGGTTTCACCCCCAAAGAGTTCCTTTTCTCATGTGGCTTGGAGTGGCCTCCAGGCAGGGAGGGCAGCGGGGTGGCCAGCAGGAAGTGGGCAGGGTTAAAATTGGGGATGATCCCCCCCCCCTGGGCCCTTTGGGAGTGGGAACCAGTGGGAGGATGACTTGAGTCCCAGAAAAGGAGAGCTGTGCCTAATGGTTACGGGCACTTGGACTGAGCTCCGCGGAAAAGAAAGGCTAGTGAGGAAGAGATGCCTAATGAAAGTAGCAGGGGATAGTGGTTAAAGTGGCATCCGATCCAGGCATCTTTAGCTCTGTGTGTGTGTGTGTATGGGGTGATTGTGATTAAAGTAACAGGGCATCCTCCCAGCTGCAAGATCCGTTCATAAAGGGGAGGGCAACTGGGGAGTGGGAGAGTTACAGCTCAAGGGGTGGGTATTGCTGGGTTTTGTCCAGCTTCCAAGACACGCACAGTCACAAACACGCATGCACACACACACACACACACACACCATGCATATAGCAGGGCCTTAAGAGAGCTGAGATTGCCATTTGATGCTGGGATTGGAGGTGCAAAAGAAGAAGATGGGCCCCTTTTAGGTCTGCTGGAGGAATTCAGGGGTCCCCCCCCCCAAACAAAAGGATGCCTGGATGAGAAGCTGGCTAAGGTGAGTTGATGGAGCTGGGCTGGGGCGACTCTTTCCATCCATCCCCAAAGGTGGAGGAACCACACCTCTCATCAACAGGAGGAATGGCAGCTCCGATGACAGGTCTTGGGGTCTGGAATGGAGAGAGAAGTCCTAAGCCTTTCCCAAGGGAAACCCAGGTGCCTTGAAGACGTGTGGAGGGGCTTAGGAGCTCTCCTTTTCCACCTCTTTAGGCAGCAGACTGGCTCCTAAAGACGCAACTCTTTCCCCACATGAACAGAGGTGGTGGAGGGGGGGGGGAAGAGGTGGAATGCATGATTGGGTTGATTGGAGGTTTGTCTAAATCGGCCTCTTAATAAGGGGGTTGACAAGTAGGATGGGAATTAAGGGAGGGGTTTTTCCGTGAACAGAATGGAAAGGCTCAGAGGCTGAGCTGCAGAGTGATTTATCTCCTGGTCATTAGGAAAAAAAAATCTTACTGCTGGCACTTCAAAGCAAAAGGGGGCTAAGGGATAGTGGAAATCCGCTGGGTTTCATTTCTCTCCCTCCCCCAGAAAGGTAAACATGTAGAAAGTTGAGGTAGGGTTGGGTTCAAGCTACCTGTTCCTCAAATAATTGCACTGGCTGGTCCCTCATTTCTCAGCTCATGCCCTACAGAAGTTTGGGCTTCCCCAACTTCTTTGTAGGAAATCCACAGTTGACCCTTCCCCACCAATCCAGCTCTGTTTACTGGAACCAGGACTTATTTGTCAAGAAAGGCAGACAGTGGCCAGCCTCTTAGCCAACTCTCTCCTTAGCCCGGGTGGCTAGCTTAAGCTCGCTGGTCTCCAGAGGACAGAAGGGTGATTGGAGATGGTAGCTTTGCTCTTTGGCCTGCCTGGATTTGTTTCTCTGGGTGGGGAGAGGGGCAGGGGAAGAGGCTCAGTCATTGTGAGTTGGTGCCAGGATGCAGTGGAATTCTTGCAGATGTTTCCAGGGCTTTCCCAGATTTGGGCTCAGGTTCCTTTTGTGATGCCCTCCTAGCTCTTGGCTTTAGAAGACACCTGGGAAAAGTGTGTGTGTGTGTGAAATTGAATTAAAAGTGAGACTGTGTGTTTTACAAAAGGCTCTCATAGCCATTCAAATATTAGGCCCCCTTTTCCATAAGTTGGGTGGCCTTCAATTCTTTTGGAACTCTTGACACTCAGCCAAGGACCGGGGTGGTGGGGGGAGATGGGGGGCTAAGCGTGGAGAATTAAAAGATGGAGGAAAGGAACAAAGATGGAGTTAGGCAGGAAACAGCGGAGATGGTGATGATGTTGGATATCACAGGTCAGGTGCCATTCTTTGAAGAACAATAAAGCAGCAGGGGGCTGAACCAATGGGGGGGAAGGTGACATTGCAAGGTGTTGCTGGTGTTTGACAAATGACAATAAACTGTTTATCTTGGCTGGCATGTTTACATTTGTCCTATGGAGGATGTTCTTTTATATATTCTGTTGCTACCAGACGGTTTTTCCTACACACAGCTGATGGGCAACCTGTGGAACCTGTTGTCACAGGATCCTGTCAGTGGGACGCTAAGCTGGTCTTTAAAAAATGAGAGAGAGACAGAGAGTGTGTGTTTGAGGGGATGATGAAGGGTGGGATCAGCCAAGAAGCTTAGGTAGCGGAGGCAAGCCATCTGTTAAATTGCGAGTGTGAGGGAGAAGATAAAATCATGCCATAATTACCACTGTGATTTCCTCTGGAAACTGTTTTCAGGATGTGTGTGTGGGAATCCCTAAGGAGATGCTGGCTTATTTTGAAGGATGTGTGAATTCTTTCTATTCTCACCACTCTTTCAGTCTCGTCCCTTTTGAGGGTGGGTATCTGGGTAAGGCCCGTTGGCATCACACCCATGTTGGGTGCATGGGCTGTCTTTTGTGCAACCTCACCAGCAGTTTGTGGCTGTGAGTCACCCATGTGTTTCTGCCCCCTTTTTTCCTAGGACTGGAAATGGAGCCCCTACCCCAGTGGCCTCCATTGCAATGGGGGCTGAAGCCATGTTTCTCTTGTTGAATTCTGGAGACTAGGCTCAGATGGATCGTTGGTCTGGGCCAGGCTAATGGTGACTATGACTATTGAGTAATTCCATGTCTGTGAACATTTGTATTTGGGACTCCACACTGCTAGATGTGAAGTCCCTGAGAACACATATTTGTGAGCTTTTATACATGGAGGCTGGCAATCCACCTGTGATGTTGCTCACGTCTTTGTGAAACAGGCGTGTTTTCCTTGAGGCAATTCCACGTGTGTCTCTTTTAATGTGTTGGTGATCTTCTTGGCTTGTACAACAGGGACACTGTTGACTATGTCTCCTTACCGTTGGCTGAACCAAAGTGTGTTTGTGGCGATGCGTTTAACGTGGGCCTGAATTACTCCTTGGGTATAGGCCTGTGTCTTGCACATGGTTTGTTCCCTTCCTCTGACTTTGTGTATCTGTGGGCTACTGGCTATTTTGCTCTCCGATTATCTGCTTCAGTGATTGAACCCTTTCTTCACTGTACGTGATTTTTCCACCATAAGTGTTCCCAGCATTAGGAGCTGTCTCAATTCAAGCTGGGTGTCTCGTTTATGTGCAGTTGTTTCTCCTACTACAATGTGTATCAAGGCAGGTAGGATCTTTCCTGATCCCCTGTATAATCATGCAAAGGTTGGCTGTAGATTCAGCTTAAGCCCTCTTCCCCCATATATTGTACCCCTCTTAGTCAAACTACGGGTCTCTGGATATCAGACTTCAAAATCTAGCTGACCAGCCCATCTGGAAGGGCTGAGGAACACTTATCAGTCTTCAGCAGTTTCCCTTGTATAACACAGTGTGAGTAATCTAGTCAGAGGGCACCTTCCTTGATGTAGTATCCACCTGAAATACTAAAGGATGGTTACGCTGTATATGAGTGACCAGAACTGCAACCGAACAGAACTGGAGAACTTCATGTGGAAGGACCTGAAGGAAGGAAGATGGCAGCTTCTGCTGGTGCTGCTGATTTTTACGCTGATTAAATTTCTTTCTCACCAGAGAAAGAGGCCACGGTGAGATTGTCCCATGCTCCCAATGTACAACTGCCAGCTCTTGTGGTGTTTTCCCCACTGATTGAGGAATGAAGAGAAGATGTTGACTAGGGTGGAAGGCTCCTCCTTTGGTGTAGTTAGTAAGGGATTCCAACATATCCAGCTTACTGGGTTACATTAATGCATTCAAGCTTTGATGTTCTTATAGCCATGCTAAAATAGTATGGGTTTCTATGTACCCAGCAAGTATGGAATAAAGAAACTAAACAGAAACAAATATAGTTACTGCCAACTCTGTGGTGATAACCCCAGAGTCTCCTACCATGGTTCTCCCAAATATACCCTCCAAGGGAATCCATTTGTATAGGTAATAGCTCTTTCCTTAAAGCCCCCCATTAACTATATTTACTAATGTTGAGTACTATATTTTTATGTTAGTTTTCATTAATTATATTTCTGAAGAACATAGTATTACCCTTTGGATTAGTAACATGTATATACTTATGATTCATGTGTGCTGAATGGAAAATGTGCATAAATACTGTTTGCCACTCTGCCCAGTCAATCGACATTGTGAAGAATATGCATAAATGAGCAGTCTGAACTAAAGGATTGTACGTTGTCTAGTCAATGTACAAAGTCTTCAGGTTGACTGGGGATTAGCAGGACTTTTCATTTATTGGCAGATAGGCATATTTGCCCCACTTAGAAAACAGACACTGCTATCGGTTAAGTGTGGCTAGTCCATATTTTCTAACCTCCCTTTATGTTCATTGACGGGCTGGTATACCCAGGTCTGTTTGTACAATTAAGTTGTTATTTACAGTGTTTGGGGAATGTGCACAGTGGCTAGAATTTATCACGTACATTTCCCCCTTTTTAACCACATATTTGGAAGATAGATGCTTTGTCAGTGGAGTTCTGATTTATATCTACATATTTTTCCCCCACGGTCACTAGAGAATTTCAGAAGCATGATTTCTGACTGTTCCTGCTCGGAAAAGCTGTACTTTCTTTAGCCTGACCTATACTGTATTCTTGTATCTGTCCTGCAGAACACATACGGAATTTATATTGGGACTTTGGGATGCTATGCGGGGCTCTCAAGTCTTCTGTGTGTAACCTTGTAAGAAGATGTGGTTATCCACGCTATGTGCACTGACATAACAATGCCTGTGTGTAGCCTTTCAGCCTATAGCTAGTCATATTTTGGTCTTTATAGAAGGATGCACACACCCGCACAGGCTCGTTTAAATATTTGTACTCTTCCCCTCGTTGTACGAACAGTCCATAAATGCCATCACAATGCCTTCTTTCTTGCTCACTGCACTTACACAAAAACCCAGCCGCATCTAAGTCCGACTCTTCCCCTGCATCTCCTGTACAAATGAACATTGCAAACTGCCGGCGGAGAGACTCGGGATGCAGGAATGAGAGCGAGACACACTGAAGCTCAGCACATCTGCAGGGCATGAGGCGGCCGAAGGCTGCTCAGCGAAAACCGTGTTGGCATGTGCATGTTACAATCGTTCTGAAACCCAGACTCTGCTATAAATCCTGGTTTATGAGACAGTGCCCTCTTTCTTTCTACCTGCTTAGCACGGTGATGCCGAGTCTTCCTTCAGCTGGAGCTTTAGACCTCTCGTGGCTCTCCTTCCATTGATTCTTCTCACCCTGAACCATTTTTCTGGTGTGCCCCCCCCTCCAATACCTTCTCTCATTTATCTCTCACTGCCATCAACCCCCCACCTGTTCCTCCAAGCAGAAACCTGGAATGATTGCTGGTCCACCCCTTTCCTTCAGATATTCCTGTTACCAAAACAAGCTACTAATGGACACTTATGGAAAGGTCTCTCCCCTCCCACATCACACAAGGGGAGAGCAGAGAAGGCAGCGGCAGGGGGACGCAGTCAAAATTACCAGCCACTGCTGTCTGAGTGAAAGTGGCCACCTGGGGTCTGGGTTCCAGGAAACGGCAGAGATCAAAACATCTGGAAAAGGGCCTTGCTGAGAGGAGAGAGGAAAGCAGCGTTTTGGGTGGGGTGGGGGTGTCTGGTTTTACCTCTACATGGAAGCCAAGTGGGAGAAGATTGGAGCAACCGAGAGCAGCAAAGTTGGCAGATGATTTGAGGTTGCTGCTAGTTTCAGCTTCATCTCTGAGTCTCACCCAGAATTCAGCTCCTGCACACTTCTCCAGAGCATGTGCACTGCTCCATCCACCCTCAATTCTGAGCAACTGCAGCATGCACCCCATCTAGAATTGGGGGACAAGGAATGGTGGGCTGGGAGAATCCCTTTCCCAAGCAAATTCAAGAAGGCTTTATTTTATTTTTGGTTTTAATGAGAGGGAGCTGGGCTGAAATCTCATTTTATTGCTATCGTTCCTGACCCTCCCCCCACCCCCAAACCTCTGGCAGCTTCATCTCACAGGTTAGTGAAGTCTACAGAAATGCACCTTGCGGATGCCAATCACTATCTCCATCTTCCAGAGCCAAGACTAAATAATGTGGCTAAAAGGTAGGAAAACAAGAGACTTCCATACTTGCGAACAAAAATTTTAAAAGCAGGGAGGCGGGGGAGATGGAAAAAGCGGGACCCAGAGATATGGATGTAGCAAACCAAAATAATGAGGCATCAGCAGAGATTCTGTGCTCAAAAGTCTGGAGAGTGTGAGCGTGTATATGCTTGTAAATTAATTACCAGCAGTGGAGAGTCTGGAAGTGTCACTTGATGGGATTAAGGGTTTGTGGAAGGTGTGAAATTGAGGCACAAAACTGTGGACCCCCTCATCGCTTCTCCGGCCTTGGGAACCAGACCATTGGTTCCCCTTTGGGTAGTATCCGTACCCCTTTTAATTCTTTCCCTTTGCAGGCTGTCTTGAGTCCTCCCCTCTCTCCCCCCCTTCGCTCCCCAAACCTGCAACGATCTGGGGGATTTTATTCCTTCAAGCTTTGGCAGGTGGAAATGAAACCTGCCGGCTTTGATTAAACCTCTCCGAAACCGGTGTGGCTCACCCAGGCAGTGTGGCTGAAAGAGAAGCCAGGTCTGATGATCCTGGGCTGACCTTCCGCCCCCAGCACCTTTAACCCTGAAATGGGGGCATCTCCCAACTATAAATGCAGATCCCCAGGACCGAGGCTGCCTGGGTGATAATTTAGGAAAACAAGGGATAAGTTGAGATGGCTAAATTGAAATATCTAAATTCAGAGAAAAAAGAATTATCCACACTTATTGCACTGGAAACCTTTTATAGACTTTCTGTGTGGAAAATGAATTTCTGATGCATGGTTTTGATGATCAGATAGAAGAGACTTTAGAAAGGAGAGAGTTATGTTGTAACCGTAGAATAAGAGGTAAATGTATAATTGTACTTATAAATTGCTGTAAAGAAGCTCGGAAGCTACTTCCTTGTAGCTGATTTCTTTTTTATTTTCCTTTTCCTTTTCTCCCCCCCCCCACACCTTTCCTTTCTTGCACTTTTAGTTTCTCTTTGACATCTGTCTTTTTCTTTTCCTTTTCTCACTTTATATTATTTTGTATCTTCGTTTTTTTTTTAAAAAATCGTTAATAAATTAATAAAAGTATATAATAAAAAGTGAATAAGAGCTAATATACAAATTATCAGTAATGATGAAGAAAGCAGGTAGAGTATTTGTCAAAACAGCTGGCCAGAGATGCAGAGAAGCAATTCAACATAGAATGAACAAGTGATGTTCTCTGCCCTCGTATATGTGAACAATACAGGAGGTTTAAAAAGAGACTTTTAAACCTTCCATAGAAGGAATGTCTGTCAGTAATTACAAAGCCAGGTGGGTGAAATGGAGATCCCATGTATCAGAAGTGGTGTATCTCTGAATATAATGTATTGTGCAGGACAAACAGAAGTTGATGGGAACACATCTGGTTCAATATCTTGGATCCTAAACTTGATGGACCTCTGATTTGAGCCAGTAAATGCTACAGTCCCTCTCTGGCTCAGACATTTACAGAGTTTTGGAGTGGGATCCAAAGAACTTCTAATCATCCCAATGGGTTTATAATCTAGTTACTGAGTTTACTCACATTCTGGGTTTATCAATACACTGGCTCATAATAACTAATCCAGAGATGCCTTTGAGCACGAGGTTCTCAGCTATCAGTAAATTGGATGCACGCAGACATGCGTCCGCCTAACTAAGGTTAAAATTAATTAGTTTGTTTGCTTGATTGATTATATGCCATCCAGCCGGTGTCGACTCCTAGCAATCACATAGATAGATTTTCTTCATGACAGTCAGTCCAGGCCTGGTTCTTCAGGTCTTCCAATGGTGCACCCATTGCTTTTCTAATGAGTTCATCTATCTTGCTGATGGTCATCCTCTTTTTCCTACCTTTCTCAGCAATAACTCCCTTCTCCAGAGAGTTACATAAGGTGTCCAAAATAGGATAACTTGAATTTGGTCATTTTTGCCTTGAGTGACAACTCTAGTTGGGTTTGTTCAATGATCCATTTCTTTTTTGTTTTTTGTTTTTGCATTCTCAGAAATCTTCCTCAATACCAACGTTCAAAAAATGTCAGTACTCTTTCCATCCTAACAGAGTTTAGCACACCGTATTTCAATTGATCTTGTGTAAACAGATCAACCTGGATTCCCACAACTTTAGCCCAAAAGAGAGTTTTGGAGTTCAGTGGGGCTATATCTTTGTCATCTAATACTCATAAGCGGATGAGTTCCAATGTCCTACATGAAATTGCTTCTCAATTTCATCTGGGTTTTTTGTCAACCCAACATAAGGAACCGGGTACAGGTAGTCCCCGAGTTACGACCACAACTGAAGCCAAAATTTATGTTGCTAAGTGAAACATTTGTTAAGTGAGTTTGTTCCATTTTACAACTTTTCTTATCCCGTTTGTTAAGTGAATCACCACACTTAGTGTTAACCTAGTAACACCGTTGTTAAGCGAATCTGGTTTCCCCATTGACTTTGCTGCTCAGAAGGTCTCAAAAGGTGATCACATGACCTCGGTACACTGCAACGGTCATAAATGTGAATCAGTTTCAAGCATCCGAATGTAAATCATGTGGCTAAGGGGATGCTGCAACGGTCATAAGTAGAAAAATAGTCATAAGTCACTTTTTTCACTGCTGCTGTAAGTTTGAACGATCACTAATTGAACTGTTGTAAGTTGAGGACTAGCTGTACTAAGAAAAGCATTTTGGACTCTCTGCTTTGATCACAAGGCCCATGGACTAAGTACTATTGCAGATGGAGACAGGTGCCTTCTGGTTTTCTTAACTTGTCTCTGGTAGCTTTTCTGATTCTGCCAGTGAAACATACAGACTGTCCTCCCAGTGTTTTTCAGTAGTATAATATAATCCTTGGCTTGGAAGGGGACATAAGACCATCTGGTGCTCACTCCAAGAATTCAGATTAATGCATCAAAAGCATCCAGACAGGTGGCTGTCTAGTCCGGTGTTTTTCTCAAACTTGGCAATTTTAAGATCCGTGGATTTCAACTCCTATACTGGCTGGGGCATTCTGTGAGTTGCAGTCCATCTGTCTTAAAGTTGCTAAGTTTGAAAAATGCTGGGATATCCTTATGGAAGATGTCAAATGTAAAAGAGTCCATCTTTCTCTTTGAGGTGTTGGGTCATGACCCAACTACAGGTAGTCCTCAACTTTATGACCACAGTTGAGCCCAGAATTTCTGTTGCAAGAGAGTTTTCCCCCATTTTATGACCCTTCTTGGCCACAGTTATTAAATGAATCACTGTCATTGTTAAATCAGTAACATGGTTGTTAAGTGAATCTAGCTTCCCGATGGACTTTGCTTGTCCGGAGATTGCAAAAATGATCACACGATCCTGGGACGCTGCAATCATCATAAATATGAGTCTGTTGTCAAGCATTTGAATTTTCATCCTGTCACCATGAGGTCATGGTGCAACTGTCATAAGTCACTTTTTTCAGTGCCGTTGTAACTGCGAACTGCCACTAAATGAACTGTTGTAAGTCTGAGGACTACCTGTACTCTTACTACAGGGAAGTTCTGTGTCTTCCCTCCCCCCACTTAACATCCATTTGGAATTGATCTTCCTGTGTCTTCAATCCTTTATTCTGTATTCATCATTGCAGAGCGAGGGAGAATTGAGATGGACGAGCTCTGAAAATGAAGTGGAATTTCTCTACTGTATATGTTGCAATTCAATTCCTGGTCTGAACCAGAAATCAGAAAGAGTCCGTAGTACTTTTTCAGGCTCACAAATTTTATTAAAAGGAATAAACTCAGTGGAGGCTCACAAAAGCTTATGCCCTTTAATAATATCCGTTAGCCTGAGTACATGCAGCAGACTCCTGATTTTTGACTATCACAAGCTCACACAACCATCCTTCTATACAGTCTGAACCAGGATTTCTTCTGTTTTTTTTAAAAAATGGCAATTTAGAATGCTCAGGCCAGATATTTTAGATCAGTGTTTCTCAACCTTGGCGACTTTAAGTCCTCAACTCCCAGAATTCCCCAGCCGGCTGGCTGGGGGATTCTGGGAGTTGAAGTCTACAGGACTTAAAGTCGCCAAGGTTGAGAAACACTGTTTTAGATGAATGATACTGACCTTTTGAATTCTACCCTCCTTTGCCTTCAAGTAATGAAGTGCCTTCTTTTATAACCCTTAGTATTTTGGCAGCGTTTATGCTTCTTGCTGCAGTGTTAACTAACAGCGTATTAATTTTGCCAAACATAACAGAGCCACAGTCGTATCCTTCACCCTAGCAAGAAGGATCTGCAGAAATCCACCTGAAGAATCCCTAGGTTTGCAGGCGCCTCCTTGGGCCCCGATGAGACACCCCTCCCAATAATCGCTCTTCTCTATAGGAGAAACAGTTGCAGGTGGGGTCAAGTCAAGTTGCCGCACCCCAAGTGACCCGCCTCTTTCAATCCCCGATGAACGCCATCGTCATGGCCTGGGTGCAAGGCAGAGAGACAGGCCCTGCGCCCAGACGGGTGGCATTCACCTAGCCATGTCTTACACCTTGAGACCATGTTCGTTTTTGCGTTCTTCCAGCTGAGACACACGCAGAAATACAAAGCAAGGAAAGGGACAAAAACACAGCACGACTCGGGGCCCGAGGGGAGGAAGAGAAAAGGCAGGGGAAAAAATCAATATCTCCAGTAGGAAGTAAAGAGAGAGAGAGGGGGGGAGAAGGAAAGAGAGAGAGAAAGCTCTTGAGAAATTGGGGGGGGGGGAGGCAGGAGTGAGGGAAGTGGGAAGCAGAGATTGAGAATAATGGAGCAAGAATCAGGAGGATCTTTTGAAGGATTGAGAAATCCATGCAAACATGTGATACTGACATTAGCCCCTTTTATTTTTTGCTGGAACTCCTCTAAGCAGATGGCAGGCTAAATCCAGATCGAAATTCTTTTTCAGAATTTTTACCTGACTCTTCCTCAGAGGTTGCCAGTTGAGGGCACATGTTTTTCCCCTTGATCTCACAGAGATTTGGAGGGGTAGGATTAATGGAGTTGGCAGACCAGCCAGTCCCCCCCACCCCAAGGAACCCTGGTCTCTTCTTCAGCCTCCTCCTCCCAGCTGTCTAACACTATCACCATCCTTCATCTTACACTTAAGAAGTTCAAGGAGACTTGGAATATTTTGTAGCATGATGAAGAATTGTCCCTTCCTGTTTGTCTGTATAATATCTCTCTCTCTCTCCCTATCTCTCTCTCTCCCCCTCTCTCTCCTCCCTCTCCCCCTTTCTCCCTCCCTCTCCTCATTTTTCCCTCTCCCTTCTGCCCTCTCCCTCCACTCTCCCCTCCCTCTCCCCCTCTCTCCCTCTCCTCATTTCTCTCTCCCTCTCTTTCCCCTCCCCCTTCCTCTCCTAATTTCTCCCCCTCCATATCTCCCCCCTCCCTCTCTCTCCCCATCTCCTCATTTCTCCCTCTCTCTTCCTCTCCCCTCCCTCTCTCAGATTATAATTCCCATTTTACAAAGAGGCCATGATGGAGTTGTGAAAAAGCAATTTCCTTGAGGCTCCAGACATCTATACCGGAGTTTTATTTTATTTCATTCTTCCGTTTTTCAAGGGCCATCCATCTATTCAAGGAGCTCCGGGAAGCGAACAAAATAAAAACCAGGGTTTCCATGCAACCTTGGCATCCTTGAGAGGGGCGGACCTCCCTGAATTCCCCAGCTAGCTCCCTGAATTCTGGGTGTTGGAAGTCCACCCCGCTCAAAGTTGATAAGGATGAGAAACACTGAATTAAACCAAGAGAAATCAAATAGCTGAGGCATAGTAAAACTACAAATCACATAAACCCATATCAGAGGCCCCACCTTGACTTCCGTCCCTGGCGAAGAGCTAGGTCTTCATGGCCTTGCAAAAGGCCAACAGTAAGAACTGTTTGCATTGTGAAGGGTGGGAAGATGTTCCATAGGGCAGATGCCATAATGGAGAATAATTTGACTCCCCAGCTATTGGGCACTGTACCCCTACTCCCTCCATTCCTTCTGGATGCAAGTTGCCCCCTTCTCCAACCTTGCTGCAAGAGACTCTTCTGACCAGATCTTGGTTACATGCCATTTGGGGGGGCGGGGGGGCAAGCAGCAAAACCAGTCTATCATTTGGCTTAACACATTAGAATGCACACAAAAGAACTCCCAGACCTCTCTGCCCATCTCTCCTTCCAGGATATCTGGACTTTCTATTATTATCCCTCTTTATTGTGGCTCTTGTCCCCTACACCACCACCACCACTGCTATTCAGGATGGCCTCTGGACACAAAAAAATGAGGATTTCCCCCTCCCCTCAAGTGATGGGGTGACAGAAGCAGGAAAGGGAGAGGCAGCATGGAGGCAGTTTGGGGATGTTGGTCTCCGCTCGCACATGGCCCTGATGAGCTGGGCAGAGTGCTGTTTTTTTGATTGCACTCCCAGGAATAGAAACACTTCTATGATTGCAGAAATTGCTTCCTCCTCAGCGAAGAGGCACAAGAGATAGATGCTTAACCACTTCTCCATTCGGGATTGCACTTCTAGGCCCATCTCTGCCGATAGCTCTCATTCCTTTGTATCCAAGGAATCTGAGATTGCTCTATGTTCCATCCGAGGTTGACAATTTAGGGGTCTGCTTAATTTATGCAATGCTGCTAAAACAGCAGGGACCATTCCCCCCCCCCCCAATACTGATGTTGTCCATGGTGCATTTTTACACTTTTAATTTGAAGGAAGAGCTCGGTCTACTTCTAAAAATCTAAGCACAACCAGTACATTTGAGGGGAGAGATGGCTCACCCTAGTACGCACACACTTCACCTGTGGTGAGAGGAGACAACCTTTCCTGAAGTCACTTGTAATGATGGGTTTGACAAAGACGTATAGAGTCTTGACACAATCGTCTGTGTATTTCCCAGCAGATTGCACTAACAAGGTGCTGTGGGTGTGGACATGGACATTGTCATGGATATATCATTGTTGTGTCTATATGTGGCATATATGTCTGTCTGTGGTGTGCCTTCACTGAATACTGTGTGATGTTGATAATAGAATTCTGAATTTCAGTCTTGGCACATGGAAATGTACAGAGGTTTAAGGTTTTAAGGTTTTATTTAATTTGTATGCCGCCCTATTCCCGAGAGACTCAGGGCGGCTAACAATCTGGAGGGGAGGGGGTACAAAATAATTCACCTGAGTGCACCTATAATGTTACCTATCCAAACGAGAGCTGGTAGGATGTTGAAATTTGTTTCCCAGAGCTATCAGTATTTTTCTCTTGAATTGTCATCTTCCATTTACATTACTTAGGAAGCATTAATATATTTATTTGTTTTCATGTTTCATTCCAGATTGTGATGTATTATCTTCCTATTTTTTTAAGAATTTGGTTTCTGGTGGTTTTGTCTGTGTGTATGTATGTGTGTTTGTGGGTATACTAATACATAATTAAAGCACTGCTCTAAATGACAGGCAAAACATGTCTGAGAAGAAGACCTCCTTCTTAAGAACTCCTTTAGCTTGAATTAAATGTTTCATGTCTGCAGAGTCATCTTATTTTACATCATTCTTGGTAGAACACAAGTGATGAATAGCGTCTTGATTGTTGTTAAAAGTCTATTTCAGGGGCCCCCAACCTCCGGTCTGCGGACTGGCACCAGGCCGGGGCATGTAAGAAACTGGGTCACACAAACAAGCGAAACACCATCCCTGGGATGCAGCACACAAAATCATGCCTCCTCTGGTCTACACAAAAACCTCCCTCTACAGAATTGGTCACTGGTGCCCAAAAGGTTGGGGACCATTGGTTGATTTGCACCATTGTCACTTCCCAATCCTGTAAAGAGAGAAATCATTAATTGGGGAATGTATAAACCTTCTTCAGAAGCTATAATCCTATAGTGAGGCAACCAAAAGGGGGAAGAGGGGAAAAAACCCCAAATTTAAATATAATGTAATTAAAAGAAAGACATTATTTTACCACTATATTTAATAATTTTATCTTATGTAGCACATTGATGGCATTTGGGGAGAGCGAGATTCAAGGATTTGAGATAAGTGCAGACCTAATTTTTGGATTCTCAGAGCTGGCAACCTTCCTTTAATGATCGTTGCTTTGAGTTTGATTTATGGAGGCAAATGTAACAACTATATGCAATTTCTTAAAGCAATAATTTGCATGCAGGAAGAGGTTGCTGGTTTAAAGAGCTGCAGAGAAATGCTAGGCAAACCCCACTCCTTATGAGCACTGATGATGATACTAGCCTGGGTAATGAAATATCTGCAAAAAAAACAACCAAGCTCAGAGAGCACCAGGAACCCCTCATTTCAACATTGAGTTCCACATATTCTCCTTTATTGAGACAAAAACTCTGTTTGCATTCCAAAACACTCCAAAGCATCTTTTTGGAACCAAATCCAAAACCCAGCATAGCCTTAGTAATTGCTGGATCACGTAGCATTGATCTTAAAGCTTTGGTTCCCCCTGGCTGTAGCAGGTGAATGGCAGGGATTTGGGGGTCAACTGCTACTCTAATTTGGGTTCTGGCTTCTCGGAATCATTTCCGTTTAAGTTGCTGCTGTAAGTACTAAGAACTATTTCTTGTTTTCTTCTTCCTCTTCCTCCCCTTTTAAAATTTCTGCCATTCATTTATAGGATTTCCTTACAGTAAGTTATCTGTAGCATTTAGGGATATGACTATTAAAACTAATAACATACACAGTGTTGCTTTTGATTTCAGTTCTGTTGATGAAGAAGCATTGCCTTGTCAGCCTTAACACGCTGTAGTTTGTACATGTAGCACACCTCAAAATGGCAACCATTTCTGAGTACCCATTTGCAATTGCAAATACAAATTAACCATAAAATTCCACTCCTCCTCCTCCTCCTCCTCATCATCATCATCTTAGCCCTTGTCTATACAGTGCAGGATGAAGGCCTCTTCTCATATTTCCAACCAATGTTGTCTTAAGCTTTTTTTTGTCAATTGGGCCGGCAATACTTGCTGATGTTGTCGCTCCATCTTGTTTTAGATCTCTTTCATGGATTCTTTTTATTTGTGGGGTTCCATTCTATGGCTGCCTTGGTCCACCTGCCATCAGTTATTCTTGCTATGTGGCCGGCCCATTTCCATTTCAATTCTTTTACTCTCTTGATTATATTATATACTTTTATACAAAAATGGCAGGTGGACCAAGGCAGCCATAAAAATTAAAATTAAATGTAAAATTACCATATTTTTCAGAGTATAAGACGTACCAGAGTATAAGACGCACCAAGTTTTTGAAGAGGCAAATAAAAAAAAAGTTTTCGAACTCTGCAGACCTCCCCAAAACAGCCTGTTTTTCACGAAAACGGGCCCGTGTTTTGTCAAAAAAAGGGCATGCATAGCCTTTAGGAGGCTTGTAGAGTGCTCCTGGGAGCTGAGGGGGGGGGGCAAAAATGAGAAAAAAGCAGTCCATTTTTTGCTCATTTCTGCCCTCACCAGCCCCCAGGAGCACTCTGGAAGCTCCTAAAGGCTATGCATAGCCATTTTTGCAAAGGGGGCAGGGTTTCAGGAGGCCATAAATGCTGTATTCAGTGTATAAGATGCACCCAGATTTTCATCCTCTTTTTTGAGGGAAAAAGGTGCATCTTATACTCTGAAAAATACGGTAAATATAAATTAAATATAAAATTCCACATATATTTTTAACAACAAAGCCCAAATTTCTTATTTAGGGTAGACCTCGTATGAGGCCTTTATCACACAAATTCTTTTTTAATTTATATTTTTATAGGCCCAGCATCATCTTCCTTCCTTCCTTCCTTCCTTCCTTCCTTCCTTCCTTCCTTCCTTCCTTCCTTCCTTCCATCCATCCATCCATCCATCCATCCATTTATTAATTGCATTCCTTGCCTTTCCACTTTGGCTCGTATTTAAACCATTAGCCAAACGCATCGATCCAAAAAAGTTAAACACATATTAATTTGTATGAAAATTAATACAATCACCGCGCAGAAGTCAGTTAAGAATTACAGGTCTGGCAGAAGAGATGCGTTCAGAGGCCAAAAGCAATTTCCAAGGTTGTTGATAGCAGGAGCGTCTTCAAAAAGAGCGTCTCCTGATTGCAACAGTGTAGATCATTAAGGGAAGAGACTTGTTTTGATATTCAGACTGTAAATGGTATAGGTCTTTAAAGGTTAGCACCAATGCCTCGGATTGTGGCTTGCTGGTGAGCAATGGGAAAAACCAGTGCCAGGCTTTTAGTACAGGTACCAAATCCTTCAGAATTTTGTAGCAGTCAGCAGCACTCATCAAATCCGCCCAGTTCCATTTCTCTTCCGTTCTTTTTCTAATTCATTTTTCTTTCTTCTCCTCCAAATCTTTTCTGGACAAAAGAGGTTCATGTTGTCTTGGTAATGCTATTTCTCTGGGAAAAAAAAAACCCTCTCTCAATTTAGCTACGGTTTAAACCACCACAATTGGGATTACACAAAAGGGCAGAATGAGATGAGGAAATAAACCTTAGTATAAGGAATCTCCTCTGCTCCCTTTGGCCAAGCTTTTATACTCATTCAGCTGTAGTTGATCTGTTGCATTCCGGTTTGTTTTAAAGCTCTCGTTTCTATTTTGGTTCGGAGGGTAAATATTTACTCTCGGGGAGAGTTTTATAACTTTGTAAAATGTTGTGGGGGTGGGGGGTGTGGGGGTGTGTGGCCTGGAGCTGTTATTTGGAGATGACAAGGTATAAATTTAATGGAGACAAGGTATAAATTTCCCAAGGAACAATATTAATACAGGAGTAGAAATGTCTGGTTAACTGTTACAGGGCTCGCTATCTTCTCTCCAAGAAAGGCAAGCTACCTTTTGCCCACGCATTTATAATGGCACCAGGCCATTGTGTATGTGTGGGCAAAGGATAGCTTTCATTTCTTGGAGAGGAAGCGTTTCCCTTTCTATAATACTCAGAATGGCTCAGTGGCATTGAAAAGGATCGCAGACATAAAACACAACAATAAGGAGCAAAAAAACAAGTAGGAAATTCCTGCTTAAGGATTAAAGTGACGGAGTGGCTGGAAGAGGCAAATCTGTACCCAGCTGCAGTACAGTTAGTCCTCGACTTACAACCATAATTGAGCCCCAAATTTCTATTACTAATTGAGATATTTGTTAATTGAGTTTTGTCTCATTTTACAACCTTGCTACAGTTGTTAATTGAATCACTGTGGTTGTTAAGTTAGTAACACAGTTGTTAAGTGAATCTGGCTTTACCTCAGCAAAAAGTGATCACATGACCCTGGGAATCAGTTGCCAAGCATCTGAATTTTGATCATGTGACCATGGGGATGTTGGAATGGTTGTAAGTGTGAAAATTTATCATAAGTCACTTTTTCCAGTGCCATTATAACTTCCAACGGTTGCTAAATGAACTGTTGTATGATTACCTCTATTTAGGAGGATGACAAGGAGTATGCAAGTTTGCAAATTTGCGTTTCTGGGTAGCAATGGGCATGATATGCTAGGCGTGTCTCCATATGCCTGATCTTTTCTGGCAAGGGAGGAAAGTTATAGACCAGGCATCTGTGGTTTGGACTTCTCTCTAACTACCATTTCCCTGTCCCTTTGTCCTGGCATGGGTTCCTCCTACCTGGATTCCCTCCATCACTGAGCAAGCTGTCCTGGTAGCAGTCCAGTCCCTAGCTGCTGGTATCACCATTTCCCAGGTACATCCGAACCTGAAGGAATGGAGAACGATGAATCCACTCTGTGCCAGGGAGGTGTGTAATACTTACTTGGCAGCAAACACCTGTTAGGAATTAGTTCAATGTTTCTGCTGGATTCAGCAGCAGCTAAAAACCCTTGTGAGGCGCTCTGCCTTGGGGAATGAATTGATCTGCGCCAGTGTTTTTTAACCTTGGCATCTTGAAGATGTGTGGGTTTCAACTCCTAGAACCAGGGGTGAAATTCAGCAGGTTCTGACAGGTTCTGAAGAAGGGGTAGCGGAAATTTTGAGTAGTTCAGAGAACTGGCAAATGCCACCTTTGGCTGGCCCCAAAGTGGGGTGGGAATGGAGATTTTGCAGTATCCTTCCCCTGACACCCCCACCAAGCCACGCCCACAGAACCGGTAGTAAAAAAAAATTGAATTCCCAGAACTCTGGGAATTGAAGTCCACACATGTTCAAGTTGCCAAGGTTGAGAAATACTGATGAAGTCTCATAATTGCACTGAAGGGGAAGGGATATTCCAGAACAGAGTTCTTCATTAGTAAGGAAGAAATCATACTCCATGCTGGTCTCAGTTCAAGTCTGCATTTCAGCAGTCTCCAACATTAAGTTGTTGCTACACCCTTCTTTAGGGCAAGTGCTATCTGAATTCTGAGAACGCAGTCTTTGGAACGAGAAGGTCCAGGTGAATTCACCACGGGCCAAGAAGCACTGCAACATTTGATGACAGAAAATGTTCCCTTGCAACAAGGAAGGAGGCTGAGAATTAAGATCCCAGACTGATGAAGATTGTACCTTCACCCAATTATATTTATCTTTCAACGCAGATGTCTTCTGATCCAAATCCTTGGAGCTGTCACTTCTTCATGCTGGAAAGGAGTTGCCATACCAAACACAATTTGTTATTGTCGTCATTACATTCCCACAAATGATCTGAGCTGTTCCCTTCACTGCCTGTCATTTAGCATGCGAGTTCAAACGTTCTCTTAAAAACAGATTAATGTGCGTTATGGTTACATCCCTAACGAAGGATCATCCAGTTCCACATGACTGGTGATCTGAGTATTGATTTGAGAAGAGGATTAACAGGTACAACCAGAAACCAATTAAGGAAGGCTTGACAGATTCAGACTGGAGCTGAAAAACCGTAAAGGTAGTCAAACGATAAAGAGAAAGCAGCCTAAGCAAGAACCAGCGCTGGAGTCACTTGCATAGAGCCAGGGTGATAAGAAATAAAAAGACCTTGTTATACATTGCTACGAAGCTGTGGGGGCTTAGGTGCCATGGCAGGGGTCTCGTGCCTATAACAATGTTTCTCAACCTTAGCAACTTGAAGATACGTGGAGTGCTGACTGGGGAATTCTGGGAGTTGAAGTCCACACATCTTCAAGTTGCTAAAGTTGAGAAACACTGGCCTCTAGCATTGCAGGAGAAAACTGACAGGTCAAGTGTGCGCTGGGCACCTCCGGATGTGAATTGAGATCTTCTGCTGTGGGTGTGATCTGCATGGTTAACCTTTTCCATCCGTTGCCAAATCAAGAGTTTTTGGCAATAGTCTGGTGCAATTTTGCCCATTTTACTGCAGGGAGATATCAGTTGGCATGGATGCCATCAGTGGGGCTTTATCTTCTTGGGGTTTTTTCTCCCTACCAATTGAATGTGCCAAGTGGCACCGGACCAGGAGCAAGAAACTGGCGCTCAACACTGCGGACTGCATCACAATAATACAGTGAGCCAGAGGGCCAGAGCTCATTTGCATATTACAGCAGCCCTGAATTAACATACTTGGCATAGGATTTTCTTGAATGTGGCAGGTGGTGGCCATATTATTATACATTATAATCCCCGTAGCACTTGGTATGTGTAAAGGATTTTTATAATATCTGTCAGTTCTTCAATTCTCATTGCAACTTTATGGGCAAGGGAGCCAAAATCACTTTTGCTCATGAGATGAGATACCTTCTTCTTCTATCAGATATTTCATGTGGAAATGATGGACAATCTTGATCATTCACCTCCTTTGGGAAAACAAAAAAAAAACAAAAAGAAAGAATAAAGCATCATATCAGTAAAGTGTGTGTGTGTGTGTGTGTGTGTGTGTGTGTGTGTGTGTGTAAAAGGCTCAGTGGCTAAGATGTCCCAGCTTGTTGATCAGAAAAGTCAGCAGTTCTGTGGTTCAAATCCCTAGCGCCGCATAACTGAGTGAGCTCCCATTAACTGTCCCAGCTTCTGCCAACCTAGCAGTTCAAAAGCATGTAAAAAATGCAAGTAGGAAAATAGGGACCATCTTTGGTAGGAAGGTAACAGCGTTCTATGTGCCTTTGGCGCTTAGTCACGCCAGCCACATGACTATGAAGATGATTTTGGACAGCGAATATGTGTGTGTGTGTGTGTGTGCATGTGTGTGCGCAAGCACACACATACATATACACATTTATATACATACATACACACACTTAATGTACATCTATACACACACACATAATATGTTGCTCCAATTATTATCAAAGTAGGGTTGAAATGTAAATTTTGTGAATGCAGATTCATCTATGTAGCAACAGATTTCTTTCCAAATCAGGATAAAAAAGATACTGTTATGCATTTTAGAATAGAATAAAATAGAATAGAATAGAATAGAATAACAGAGTTGGAAGGGACTTTGGAGGTCTTCTAATCCAACCCCCTGCTCAGGCAGGAAATCCTACACCACTTCAGACAAATGGTTATCTAATCTCTTCTTAAAAACTTCCAGGGTTGGAGCATTCACAATTTCTGGAGGCAAGCTGTTCCATTGATTAATTGTTCTCACTGTCAGGAAAATTTATTTGTGTTTATGATACAAAAAGCAAAAGTTCCATATTTTGAAAAGATCATTTGAAAAACTCTTTCTGTAACCTATTTTATATTAGTTGTGGTTAGAAGAATCCTGATATCTGAATAATTCACAAAAAGAGATAGTTCTTGACTTATAACCACAATTGAGCCCATAACTTGTGTTGCTGAATGAGACATTTCTTCCAACAATTGTTAAGTGAATCACTGCAGTTATTAAGTTAGTAACATAGTTGTTAAGTGAATCTGACTTTCCCATTGATTTTGCTTGTCAACATTGCAACAGTTATAAATATGAATCAATTGCCAAGCATCGGAATTTTGATCATATGAGCCATGGGGATACTGCAGCAGTCGTAAATGTGAAAACCTCTCATAATGGTCACTAAATGAACTGCCATAAGTCGAGGATAATTGTACATTAAATGAGTGGTTTCATCATTAAAGGAAAATAAAGCATTGCAAGAAAGAAATTATAGGTTCTAATAAACTCTTTAATCCACATGTAACAGGATACATGTTTTTCACAGTGCTGATTTTTTTTCCTTCATTTTTTTGGGAGGGGAGGGAGAAATAAACTGCCTTGTTTTATTTTGAGAGTTATTTTTGGAGGTTTTTGTATTCTTAGGAGCATCCTAAAAATACTTCATGTAATTTATGAAGCAGACTTGGAAGTTGCTTCTCCAAAGTCTATAAAGTGGTTGTGCTAATGATCAATTGGCTTTGGCAGATTGCTTTGAGGCAAATTAAAGATTCAGAGTAACTACAAGTTAAACCATTCTGTTAAAATTCTCTCCCTCTCCCCTCTGTCTCCCTCTCTCCCTCCCCCCCTCTCTCCTCTCCCTCTCTTCTCTTCCCCTCTCTCCCTCTCCTCTCTATCTCTCTCCTCTCTCAGCTCTCCCTCCTCTCTCCCTCTCTCTTTCCCTCTCTTTCTCTCCTCTCTCTCCTCTCCTCTCTTTCTCTCTTCCTCTCTCCTTCCCTCATCTTCCCCCTCTCTTTCCCTCTCTGTCTCTCCTCTCTATCTCTCTCACCTTTCCCTCTGTCCCTACTCTCCCCCTCTCTCTTTCCCTCTCTTTCTCTTCTCTCTCCTCTCTATCTCTCCTCTCAGCTCTACCTCCCTCCCTCCTCTCCCTTTCGCTTTCCATCTTTCTCTTCTCTCTCTCCCCTCTTTCTCTCTCCCCCTCCCTCTCTCCTCTCCCTCTCTTTCCCTCTCTCTATCTCTCCCTCCCTCTCTTTGCGCTCCCTCCCTCTTCTCCCTCTCTCTCTCTTTTCCTCTCTCTTCTCTCTCTCCCCTCTCTCTTCCTCTCTGCTCTCATTCCCTCTCTCTCCCCTTTCTGTCTCATGGAGAGAGAAAGAGAGGGAGAGAGAGAAAGAATTTTCAGTTCTTACAGATGCATGGTTTTTTTGGGGGGGGGTGCCTGTTGTTTATTGTTTGTTTATTGGATTTATATGCCGCCCTTCTCCCAAGGACTCAGAGCGGTGTACAACATTAAAAAAAAAACCATATTACAAAAGTTAAAAAAAAATTAGATAGTTGCCTGTGTGGTGTGTGTGTGTGTTTCCTGTGTACAATCTAATTCACTTTTGGTGAATGTGGGTGAAATGTCAGGAGGAAAGGAAATAAGCAACAGCTTAAGGTTACTGATATCTCAGAATGACTCTTTGTGGCGAGCTATGTGGTTGAATGGCCACATAGATAGTCTGTTTCAAGCTGAAAATGGTACTAAAAATTATTAAAGGCAACATAGGATTCTCTATAATATTTTACCTTCTGATAATAATTTCTCTTGCGAAGAAGAGGCTTTTGAGGTGCTCACAGAGATAGAGACAGGTGGTTAATTATAGCTTTAAAACTGCCCAGCCGCCAGTACTCTAACATACCAAGGGACTCTCCTGGCTGTGTAGCACCTAGATGGTAAGGACTGAGCATTTATAGGGTAGAACTGGGGGTCAAGGGTTTGTGTGTGCTTAACCTCTACCTCTAATTTGCAGAATTCTGGTGACCTTTTCCCCCCTTTAGCTGGGAGGAAAACAATCTCAGTTAGGCACTTGCAATTTGTAGGGTAAACTTGCAACAGAAAGGTAAATCCTCATTCCCATCTTAGGATATTAGGGAGTTTAAGCATTGGTAGGCACCTGTGTGTGTGTGTGTGTGTGTGTGTGTGTGTGTGTGTTTGTGTGTGTTTTACACGCAAACAGATACACACAGCAAAACCTTTCTGCCACATACAACCTTCCTGGCTCATTTCTCAGTAAATCAATAGCTCCCACTCAAGAATTTCGATGGTAAAGTATCATTAAAAAATACCACAATGATTAGAAGTGATTTCTGCATCGTTTATATATTAGAAAGAAACTTTGTGAATATCAGGATTATACGCTGCAAATTTTCCTGGATTGTGTTGCTAAATAAATGGGAACTTCATCTTTGAATGCTTCTTGTCTCATATATTAAAAAAATCTTTTCTCTTGAGGACAAAAATTAGAGTCCTTTCTCATTCCCCCCACCATATAACCACCTTGTGAAGTATGACAGGTTAAAACTGAGTGATCCAGCACATCAGCCAGATGAGATCCATGATCAAATTTGGCTGAGTGTTGAATAGGAATGGTGATAGGAGCACAAATGCATGTTTGAAATTCAGAGATATGGCTTTTGTTTGTGGTGTTTGGCCCTCTGATTCTGAAGTAGCATTTCATAATGTCTGAGCATCCATTTTTATGCAGTGAAAGAGATTAGATTATATACAGGTAGTCCTCGACTTACAACCATTTGTTTAGCGATTGTTCAAAGTTACAATGGGACTGACAAAAGAGAGCCTAGTGGTCTCACACTGTGATAGCCATCACAGCATCCCTATAGTCATGTAATCAAACTTTGGATGCTTGGCGACTGGCATATATTTACAATGGTTGCCGCAATCCATGTGATGCCATTTGAAACTTCCCAAGCAAAGACAACAGGGGAAGCCAGATTCAATTGGCAGCTACATGATTCACTTAATAACCATGGTAAAGAAAAGTCCATAAAATTGGGCGTGACTCACTTAACTTCCACCTTGCATAGCAATAGAAATTCTGGTCCCAATTATGGTGATAAGTCAAGGACTACCTGTACTTAACCAGAGTTAAGTGGCTATCAGTCCTATCTCATTTTAATCAACTCCATTGATCTACACTCAGTTCATGTTACGGTTAGCTTGATTTTCTTTAATTGGCCTTATCTTATCCACTGCTTAGTGCAGTGGTGGGTTTCAAAATTTTTTAGAACCTCTTCTGTAGGTGTGGCCTGCTTTTGTGGGAGTGGCTTGCCAACCATGTGACCGGGTGGGAGTGGCTTGGCAGCCATGTGACTGGGTGGGCATGGCCAACTTGTAAAATGTGGTGAAACTCACCTAACAACGCTCTTGCTTAGCAACCAACATGTTGGCTCAGGAACTCTGGCATTGAAGTGTGCAAGTCTTAAAGCTGTCAAGTTACAAGACCCTTGCAGCCCTAACCCTTTAGAAAAAAACCAGCCAGGTGTGTTCAAACTTGACAGCTTTAAGACTTGTGGACTTCAAGTCCCAGAATTCCTCCTCTCACTCTTCATCTTGATGATGTGCGGACAGGCGGGGGGAGGGAGCTGGAACTGGTTCTAAATGGAACTGTAGATTTGTGGAACCTCTTCTATAGAAGACTTTAGAACTGGCAGGAACCCATCCCTGGCTTAGTGGTACAAACGTAGCAAAGGATTGACAACTGACATTCAGACTCTGAATTAGGTTCAATAGATTTGGGTGAACTGTTCAGTTTTAGTTGGAAATGATGGGGTTTCAATCATATATAGGTAGTCCTCAACTTACAACTTTCATTTAGTGATTATTCAAAGTTGCAATGGCACTTACAACTATTTTACACATTACCCTTTTGTGACCTTTTGCCAAGCAAAATCAATGTGAAAGCCAGATTCACTTAACAACTGTGACAAGAAAGGTTGTAAAGTGGGGAAAATTCACATAACAACTGTTTTGTTTAGAAACAGAAATGTTGGGCTCAATTGTGGTCTTAAGTTGAGGACTATCTGTATATCTACAGGGTTGGGATTCAGAAGGACTGACCTTCAGGGAAGAGAAATTGGGAAATGTGAAGTTTGGGAGGAAGGATTACTTTATTTCATATGTTCAGTGGATTCTCTTTTCACCTTCCCAAGCCTGAGATGATCTGTTTAGCAAGGGATGAGAATGATATAAAACAGGGGTGGGGAACAATGCCCCTTTTATGACTTGTGGACTTCAACTCCCAGAATTCCTGGCCACTTTGGCTCAGGAATTCTGGGAGTTTAAGTCCACCAGTCATTGGTGGCCATGATTACCCACCTCTGATATAAAGAAACTGGACACCATCAAGGGATGCCTTGGGAGAAAAAGGCTAGAATATCTCAAACACCATTCTGGTTGCCAAGCCAAATTCTTCCCACTTGAGTTCTGAGCAGAGGTGGGTTCCTACCAGTTCGCACCTATTCGGTAGAACCGGTTCGTCAAATCTACTGAACCAGTTAGAAGAGGTTCCATCAGTGGACCCGGAAAGCAGGCCACAACTACAGAAGAGGTTCCAAACTTTTTTGAAACCCACCACTGGTCCGTGGATATGATTATTCTACACTATCATGCTCATATTTATAAAACTCAGTGCCTCTGTGAAAGGTAAGGATGACTACTGCATTTGTGGTGCAATCAGAACATTGCGTGTGTTGAAGTTGTTTTAACGCAAAGCAAAGATGCCTTTTAAAAAAGAAGTTTACATCCTATTCTTATGCATGCCAGTGCTGTGTGTGAGGTAATTTAAGGTGGTTCTGACAAGTGTCGTCGGCATCTTCATATCCGGTCACATGGGCGGCAAGCCACTCCCATCCGGTCACTTGGGTGGCAAGCCACTCCCACAAAGGAGGCCACACCTACAGAGTAGGTTCAAACAATTTTTGAAACCCACCACTGGTTCTGAGGTAACAGTTGGCCTTGTGTCCTCTTCGATCTTTTTCTTCTCATTCTCTAGTCTCTTTCTTCTTCCAACCTACTACAGGGGGAACATAGAGGTCCTGCGAGATGAGCCTGCCCCTGGGCACCCCCGCTGCTAGGATGCTCTTTGTTATGGCTCTGGCCTGCGCCAGCCCTTTTCTGGACTTACGGCGACGAACCATCAACATTCCCATTATTTTCAGTGGCTCAACCTACACACCAGAAAGTGCCCGGTTCTCACCTGAGGATTTTCGCAATTTCTCCATGGAGATCAACCCCATCCCTGTCGTTCTGAATGACACCAATCCTCGTAGCCTAATTGTACGGCTCTGTGATGTCCTCTCCTCCTTGCATATCCATGGAGTCGTTTTTGAGGATGATACGAGAACAGAGGATGTCGCCCAGATCCTGGACTTCATCTCAGCACAGACCTCAGTTCCAATCATTGGCATCAATGGAGGATCAGCCATTGTTCTTACTCCCAAGGTAACATAACTTCCTGGGCTTATTCTGCTACCTGAATATACACGGAAGCTCGGTCACTTAACAGAGATCTGCTTAATCAATATGCAAACAATTCGGAAAAAGGGCCCTTAAGAGATAATTTAACTGTTAGCTGTACAGAAATGTGTATACAAGGGAGAGGGGATATGAGATTAGAAATAATAGCAGAACTGAAAAAATCAATATTAACCAAGGTATAATAGAATTATACTACATATTCATTTTCAGTTACAGGTAGGACTTAGTAGATCTAACAGGATGGTCTAATTCTGTTCATAAAGACTTTGGGAATTATTTTTGTAAAAGACAAGTTGCTGGGGAGAGCTGGGTTGAAAGCAGAACTTAAAACTGAAACCTTTATCTCCTAAATCGAAAGCATTTGGAAAGTTGTATGCTTTATTTGAATCTGGGTGGAAAATGAGTGGAAAGCTCATTTTAAGATTTTAAGCTGCCCAGAGTTTCCCTGTGATAAGGTGGGCAGCCAATACAAATTTATAAATAAATAAATAAATATATAAAACCGTTCCTGCTTTTCAGCCTGATCACTTTTGTCCTTTCTAAAATCCAGGAGAAAGGCTCAACATTCCTGCAGCTTGGTTCCTCAACCAAACAACAGTTGCAAGTGATGTTTGAGGTCCTGGAACAATATGACTGGACAGCATTTGCCGTCATTACTACCCTGTTTCCTGGCTATGAAGATTTTGTAGATTACATTGAGGTCCTGACCGACAGCAGCTTCATTGGTTGGGAGCGCCGCAGCACTGTGACCCTTAACCTCACTGATGACCCAGATGGAGCCCGCCTGAAGCGCCAGCTCCGAGAAATAAATGCCCGTATTTGCCTTCTCTACTGTTCCCGTGAAGAAGCAGAAAGCATCTTTCGTGCCGCTCGTGAAGTCAAACTTACTGGCCCTGGGTATATTTGGTTCATGGCAGGCGCCAACTTTGGTAGAACTGCCTACCTGCCTGAGGAACTGCCCGAGGGTCTCTTCATGGTGCTTTCAGCAGGATGGAAAGATGACCTTTACCACAGAGTACAAAACGGTGTGGCCATCATTGCCAAAGGCGCCGAGGCCCTCTTCCAAGTCTATGGCTCAATTCCAAAATTCAACAGTGACTGCCGGGCACCCAATCTCACCCAATTCAACGAGAATCTACATCGGTTAGCAGGGAAAGAGGCTGGGAGGGGGGGTTCTTGGTGGGAGGGTGGTGCAACCAAGAGGAATCTACTGTTCCCTTCCATGAACAACTCTGACCTGTTCCCACCCTGTGCCTTTTTCTCCGCTTCCATTCTTTTCTTGATTTGCACCCCATTCCACCCATTTAATTCCACAATCTGATGCCTCCCAGATGTGTTGGATACAGTTTTCGCTTTCCCAGCTGGCATAAAATTGTGTTGTATCCAAGACAATTGGAAAAGGATCATCTCAAGCAATAAAAAGTCTTGCATCATGCATACATTTACATAGGGCATAAACTTAAATGGACCACAGTTGTATCTAATCACCTGGAGTCTTAACTCTGTTCCTCTGTTATGTCTTTGAGCATAATCATGCTTCACTTCCTCCTTGGCACTATAACCCTGCTTCCATTATGGTATTCAAAACTGTATTTTTACTTTCAGAACCAGCACTCTGGTATTCCTCCTTCTTGTAGTCCCCAGAATAAGGGATGTCAAAGTGGCTTTGGTTGCTTGATTACAAGCATTGCTTGATTACTGCCATTCTGATTTAAGCTAAGATACAGGATAAGGTCAGGACCACCTTCCTTCTTCTCTGGTCTGATTTGCTCCTCTGGACCCTTCTTTAATTCACATTATTTTTACTTTAAGATATTCAAATACAGAAGAAATGCACCACTGGAGAAAAGATAGGAAGAAGCTTGAACAGTACATGTTTTTCTCGTTGGCCAATAATAAGGGAATAGAAAGTGGAAAATAGATGCAAAACCTGGACAAGAAGATGATTTATGTGGTCTATAATGCGTGTCACATTTACAAATCAAGACAAAACCATTTGACCAATAGGTGGAACGGATGGAAGGAAGGTGTAAGAGGGATTAGCAATGGCACAGAAAGTTGGATGCTAATATTCTTTCATATTGTTTCTAAAGTGGGTAGAGAACATCCTACTTTATTAGTGGGAAAAGTTGCTAATATTTAGCTGAAGGGGGGCAAAAATTAGTTTTTCTGCGGAGGTCAGGGAATAGGTCTGTTTCTTTTCACTCTCTAATTTTACCTATTCCACTTCGTATTTGCAAACCGAATTCCTCCCACATGTCATCCATCTCTACCCAAAATTGGCTCCCCCCTCCTTCTTGGTTTCTTTTAAAAGCCTAGTCCACATCTTCCCAAATATTCTTTCTCAGACATTGGATAAAGGTTTTTGGGGTCAGGCCTGGGGACATGAGTGAAAGTGGGGATTAAAAACACAGATTGGGGTTGTCCGAAGAGCTTCTCTTCTGTCTTTTCATGCAGATATTTCATGAATGTCACATGGGGTGACAAGGACTTCTCCTTTAATGAGGACGGCTACCTGATCAATCCTTCTTTGGCTGTGATATCACTTAGCAAACATCGGACTTGGGAAGAGGTGAGTTTAAGGAGGGAGGGGGCAATGAGCTGTAGGTTGGCAAGAAAGATAGCTGGAGGAAGGTTTAGAAAAGAAGTAATATGGAGCGAAGGTGACTTTCTGGAAAACAGGATATATGTGAATTTGGAGTTGCAGCAGGTTTCTGGAAGCTTCTGATTAGAAGCAGAGAGAGAGAGCTTTCCGGTCTCCATTCTGTCTCTGTCACATCTGATAGATAAGAGACCAAATAACTTTTAATTACATAAACAAGCTAAATCAAACCAGATTTTATAACCACTATGTGGCTTCTGGCCAATAGAAAAATGTAGTGGGCTAATGTATACAATCCCGACTCCAGCTTTGGAAATTGCTGAGGCTGGACATTGAGCCAAGCTAAATCACTGAATGATGCCAGAAGAAGACATGTTTTTGTCTACCCAATATTTTTACTTCTGCCCTAGTCAGGTGTTCCCAAAGGACATTAGTTAAAGGATGAGTGTGATTTTTAAGGGAAAGGAGTTGATGGGAAAATTCAAAACTTAATATTAGAAGCTGAATTTGGGAGCTCTTTCGAAATAAATGCCTTTCTGTTTTGATGGATTGAAACAATTCTTGTATGTTGAATGAATTTGGCACCGCTTTAGGGGTTTGGCAGGAAGACTATGAAGATTGGGGATGTATCTAATCTCTTCTCTTCGCCTTGGGAGGCAGGTGGGAAGGTGGGAGCGACGAATCCTGAGTATGTCACGATATAGGAAGTTCCTGCAACCCGTGGATGACAACAAGCACTTGATGGTGGCAACTTTGGAGGAAAGGCCCTTCGTAATTGTGGATGATATTGATCCTGCCACCAAGACTTGTATCCGTGACTCGGTGCCCTGCCATCACCCTCTCAACCACACTGACAGGTATTTTCAATATGCTTGAGAAGGTTCTCACAGGCATGGCAAATTATTCTTAGACTTTAATCCTGTTCTTCCTTAAAAATATCAGAGCACCTCATGAGGCTTATGTACATAATTCCAGTTAGATTCCACTTTTTTCCTAAGAAACTGGAATAGTACATGTTATTTTCTTTTCTAGCTCCATATTTTTGTCAGTTTTATTTATATCCTACTTTATTATTTGTATAAATAATTCTAGGCAGTAAACATACTACTACTTCTCCTGTATTCCTCACAACAACAACCCTATCAGTGGTGGGATTCAAAAACTTTTATTACCGATTCTGTGGGAATGGCTTGGTGGGCATGGCAGGGGAAGGTTACTGCAAAATCCCCATTTCCTCCCAATCATCTGGGACTCGGGAGGCAGAGAATAGATGGGGGGAGGAGCAGTCGGAGGTGGTATTTTCGGGTTCTCCAAATTACTCAAAATTTCTGCTACCAGTTCTCCAGAACTGGTCAGAACCTGCTGAATACCACCTTTGAACCCTATGAGATAGATTGGACTGATAGAGAGTGACTGGCCCAAAGACGTCCACCAGCTTTCATGCTAAGGCGGGACTAGAACTCACAGTGTCCTGGTGATTGGTCTAAAGTTACTCAGGTGGCTTCCCCCAAGTCCCAGCCAATGAAATTTATGACTGGCTGAGGAATTGAGTTCCACACTAACCATAATGCCACACTGGTTCTTATTTACTTTCTGTGATGTTCCTAAATTACCTGCTGAGTTCCTTTTTCACTTTCCTTGCACTGCTCACAGCAATCAATTAAAGAAGAGATGTTGTAAGGGGTTTTGCATCGACATCTTGAAGCGTTTGGCGAAAACTCTGGGATTCACCTATGACCTCTACCTTGTCACCAATGGCAAACATGGGAAAAAAGTCAATGGCATGTGGAACGGCATGATTGGAGAGGTAATTGGAGAACTAGGGACTTTGATTTCCAAGCAAAATCTTAGAAATGCAGTTTATTCCTATTCCTGTTCTCAGCTCCTCCTGAACACTAGCCATTCTGTTCTTCTTGACTCTTAACTCCTTCTATATGGTAGCCCTCCACATCCATTTGTTTAGCATCCATTCAAACTTAAAATGGCACTGGAAAAGGTGAGTAATATTCCTATTTGGACTTACAACAATCACAGCATTCCTATGGTCACATGATTAAAATTGGGACGGTTGGCAACTGGCATGTTTACTGTGGCTGCAACATCCTGGGGTCGCGTGATCACCATTTGCGACCCCCTCAGCCAGCTTCCAACAAACAAACTCAGTGGTGGAAGCTGGATTTACTCCACAACCGCATAATTCACTTTAACAATTTCAGTGATTTGCTTTACAAGCATGGCAAAAAATATGGTAAAAGTGGGTGTGACTCATTTAACCGCCTTGCATTAGCAACAGAAATTCAGATCGTAATCGGGGCCATAAGTCAAGGACTATCAATAGAGCTCTCTGGATACTTCATGAAAGAAAGGGACTGCCTTAACAGTTCATTGACAGTGATTGCTCATCTAATCTTCAGCACAGCTTATGGGAAAGCTGCCCCTGCCCCTTAAAACTATATATTCCTGCTTCTTAACATATTATGCCATAGACAGCATTAATCTTTTCATCTGGCTCACAAATCTCTGGATGTTTATTTGTCTCCTGCCTCAGAAAAACAAACCCACTCTCTCATCCTGTCTGTTTCTCCATCAGGTGTTTTACAAGCGAGCTGACATGGCAATTGGATCCCTGACCATCAATGCAGAAAGAGCTGAAGTCATAGATTTCTCTGTGCCCTTCGTCGAGACAGGCATCAGTGTCATGGTGTCCCGCAGCAATGGAACTGTTTCACCTTCTGCCTTCCTAGGTGAATGCTCAGGACGAGGTTTGAGGAAAGGAAAAAGCATTGGGGGGGGGGAGTGATGGACAAAGAGATGGTAGGTCACTCTTACTCCGAAAGATTACATTAGAATTAGACGTAAGACCCTTAAACTCCTCCATAGTAACATTCACTGATTTCAGAAACAAGGACTTAAGTCAGTCTCAGGGAAAGCACCAAAAGGCAAGAAAAAGAACAGTGGATGGGAACTAATCAAGGAGAGAAGCCACCTGGAATTAACAGTGAGGACAACTGGAACAGCTTGCCTTCAGAAATTGGGGGTGCTTCATCACTGGAGGTTTTTAAGAAGAGACTGGACAGCCACCTATCACAAATGGTATAGTGTTTTCCTCTTGAGCAGGGGTTGGACTAGAAGACTCCAAGGTCCTTTTGCGCTCTATTCTGATTGTTTGATTCATTAATTGATTGATTGATTGATTAACAGAATAACAAAAGTTGGGACCTTGGAGGTCTTCTAGTCCAACTTCCTGATCAAACGGGAGACTCTATGCCGTTTCAGACAAATGGTCATTCAGTCTCTTCTTAAAAACGTTCAATGTTAGAGCATCCACAACTTCTGGAGACCTGTCGCTCCACCGATTAATTGTTCTAACTAATGAGCTTGTGTCTTGAATTTTTTGTTACCCTCTTTAATTTGGTATCAGTAATCTGACTAGGAGGCTGGAAAATGAAGAGGTGATGTGAGCATCTTAATTCATGAAGGAAAGAGTTTTTTAAAAAAAAATAATTTGGGCACCGACCCCGTTTCCCTTTTCCACAGAGCCTTACAGCCCTGCTGTTTGGGTGATGATGTTCGTCATGTGCCTGACGGTCGTTGCAGTGACTGTCTTCATCTTCGAATATTTCAGCCCAGTGGGCTACAACCGCAGCCTCAGCAACAGCAAACGTGAGTATACCACGGTTTCAGGGAGAGACTGTGAAAAGAGCCAAGGTGGCGCAGTGGTTAAATGCAGCACTGCAGGCTACTGCTAGATCAGCAGGTCAGCGGTTCAAATCTCACCGGCTCAGGGTTGACTCAGCCTTCCATCCTTCCGAGGTGGGTAAAATGAGGACCCAGATTGTTGGGGGCAATATGCTGACTCTCTGTAAACCGCTTAGAGAGGCCTGAAAGGCCTATGAAGCGGTATATAAGTCCACTGCTATTGCTATTGCTATTGCTAAAATGTGGGCTCTCCCTAGAAGTCAAACAGTGCATGTTATTGGTTTTTAAGCTTTCCCAGATCAGGTTAGTTTTTGAAAGTTTTTTCCTCCTCCCATTCCCCCCCCCCTCTGCTTTCTAGGCACTGGAGGCTCCAAGTTCACCATTGGAAAATCAATCTGGTTGCTTTGGGCATTGGTGTTTAATAATTCTGTGCCTGTGGAGAACCCCAGAGGCACTACCAGCAAGATCATGGTGCTGATCTGGGCATTCTTTGCCGTCATCTTCCTTGCCAGCTACACAGCCAACCTGGCTGCCTTTATGATCCAGGAGGAGTACGTTGACACGGTGTCTGGGCTGAGTGACCAGAAGGTGAGAAGAAAGGGATGGGGGATTGGGTTCGTGAAGAAAAATATCTGCTTGGCCTTCAATCTCCAGACATATTTATAAACACAGTTGCACTGATTCCATTTCACCTACCTCATTTCTTGGCTTTTCCCCTCTCCTTCATCCTTAAAACTATTTTGTTTTTGTTAAAATAAAACAAGATACCAGTAACGAAACCTGACCTTCTGTCAGGTTAAATGGACTGAAAATTCTGTCATTTTTAAAACTGAGGTGAAAATGAATATTCCAGTGATTGAAAACTCCTTGTCTAGTCCATTGCTCTGATATTTGAGTAACTTAAACATCAGGGGAAAGTATGCTACTGGTACAGTTTAAGATTAAGAGTAGGGTTGCATCTTTGTTTTTCTTCACTGTCCATTTCCATCTAACATTTCCCGAAGAAACCAAGATTTTTTTTTTTTACATAGTCTGCTTACATTGTCTTAGATGTGAGCTCTGTGAATTGTCTTGCAAAGCAGCTTGCCTTCCAAGATAACCTTCCTTTGATTGAGCCATTCAGACTTTGCAAGGTTTA
Organism: Thamnophis sirtalis; assembly: GCF_051295495.1. Lineage (NCBI taxonomy): Eukaryota > Metazoa > Chordata > Lepidosauria > Squamata > Natricidae > Thamnophis > Thamnophis sirtalis. The sequence continues at coordinate 118,683,692 of NW_028261384.1, forward strand.
TTTTAAATAGCGTTTAGAAGATGTACCTGGCTGTGATCAGGGCAGCTCGGAAAAGGGAAAACTTGCTCTGTATTCTAAAGAGTGGCTCAGGAAATGTCAGTCAAAGAGAAGATGGAGTTATCTTGAATAAGACAGGGAGGCAGGGACCTCTATAGATTTTTGTTTCCCATTGCAAAACGCCAGAAAGTTATGAAGTCCATGATTGTTGGAGAACTATTTGTAAAGACCTTGATGATATTGAATTTCAGGCCTCCTCTGTAGAAAGCAAATGTGTTCATCATATTATAGTTTGAACTACCCAGCATGTGCTGCCTTGAATTCAGTAATCTTTCCTTTGGAGAATCAGAAGAAGCCCTGACGTCATGGCTATCTGAAAAACAGAAGAACTCCAGTGCTACATCTGCCAAAAATCCAACATGGTTTTGCATTTTAAAAATATTATACCCTCCTGCCTGTCTCATGACAGCTCATCCTCAGCTGACAACCAGCTAAACAATGCAGTCATTTTATGGCATCTTGCTTAGCAATGGCAGTTTTAACACCTCCTGCTGTTGTTAAGCAAGTTCCATGCTATCATTAAGTGAGGAAGTCACATGGTCACTATTTGTGATCTCCTGCCAGCTTCCCCATTGACTTTGCTTGTAGGAAATTAACAAAGGAGTCTCAAGAGGCAACTAGGTGATCAATGTAGGGATGCTATAAGAGCTGAAACATCTAGGACCAATCATAAGTACCACTCATTCATTCGTTAGAATGGCCATTGAACAAGTGGTTGTTAAGTGCTTCTAATTTCAAACATAGAGATTATATTTTGCAGTGTGACAGACAGAGAGAGGTTACATGGATATAACAATAAAAATGTATTAAATTTGTATGCAGCTTGATTGGAATGACACTAATTGGCTCAAATAAACAAAGAAATTACTATAAAAAATTAAAAATGGCAAATCTGACACTCTGAATGGAAGGAAGCAAGGGGTCTCGCTTCCCATGTTTGTTTATTAAAGTGTAAATTACCTAAAACAGGTGTATTTCTCAACCTGATACCTTCAAATGCTTTAGACTTCAACTCCCATCCTTCCTTCCGGCATGGGAACTGAATGCCAGTACCTTTGGAGCATACCAAGTTATGGGAGATGGACAAGCTGTTGGACTCATTTGTCACATTTAGAAGCTCCACAGGGCCCTCCACCGGAAGCCTTGTTGGTACCCAGCATGTATTGGATGTATTTATAAACCGGGACGTGGCTGATTATTGCCTGGTAATTAGCCCCTGACGAACAACCACAGCTGTGGGAAGGAGGGGGCCACGCAAATCGGACCAGCTGTGGCATGGCAGCCCGGCTCCCATTGAATCCCTTTCGTTAAGAGCTAACAAGCTGGGGTGTAATTAATAGGCATAATTAATGTCCAACAAGAAACGCAATCTCAGATAAATATTAAACAGCTCCGTTTAACAAATTCACACTGGGTGGGGAGGGAGGGAAAGTTGGTAATTGGAAGCAGAGAAAGGAAAGTTTTGCAAAATGTGCTTGAAATGGGCATTGCTGGATAGATTTCATACTCTGAATTAAGCCACATGGAGCTGGTGGCTTTCTGCCTTGGCAGGCGTATCTGGGACTGCAGATTTAGTGGTGTAAAATTCCACAGCGGAGGCCTGTTAATGTCTTACAACACTACAGCGAGGAATCTTTCAGTAGCAGCGAGAAACAAACAGATAAAATTAGAGATGCTAGCTTTGAAGGGGCAGCATTGCTCTTCTGGAGCTTGCTGTGGTGAAAGACTTCGGATTTTGTTCTTTTCTGGCCATGGGCAACCTGAGGTCTCGATCCACTGGCCTCATTTCAAAGCCCCCAGCAAGCTTTCGGCTCAGCGTGTGATCAGGAGAAACATGCTCCTCTCCAGAAGTGAAAGGCAGAGGTGGCTGGGGCAATAAAACAAGGAAAAGCGGGAAATACTTGCTTTCCCCCTCCCTTTGGCTCCAGCCCCACTATTTGCTGGTCTGTGACCCTGCCACATGTGGCTCTTGCAGGATAAAACTTCTCCAGCATTACTGCCTGTTAAAACAGAAACCTTGCCTTTGTTTCTCTGGCAAAGCTGTGCAGTTCATAAAACCTAACAAGCCAGTTTATCTCCAAGGTATCACAAGCCTCTTCACTTTCTAAGTCACAAACATTTCTTCATCTCTTCATCCTGCCATCTTCTGCCACACATAGCCACCTCCATTGGTCCTTTCTCTATTCCTCCCCTCCCCCGTGTCCCTTGATTATATCCACAGCTCTGTATAAAACTCCAGATAATCTGCGCCTGTCTCCTATACTCCTTTCCAGCTTTCTCTGGAGACGTTTCTCCCTCTAATGCAAGGGGGAGGAACCAGGCCCTTTTATGACTTGTGGACTTTGACTCCCAGAATTCCTGAGCCAGCATGGCTGATTCAGGAATTCTGGGTGTTGAAGTCCATAAGGGCCATGGTTCCCCACCTGTGTTCTAATGGCTCCTCAGCCATTTGTCACCAAGTAGCCTTTTTCCACAGATCCTCATTTAGCGGAATCAATCCCTTCAGAATGTGGATGCTCTGACTTTCGTCCCTGAGTAGGGATGGGTTTTAAATGGCCGCTACTTATCTGTGCCATGCTGAAGAAGGGTCCGAGGGCCCCCCCAGAACAGCAGTCTGTTATAGGCAACAAATTTGATGAGGCTTGAAACGTGACAAGGATGTTTTTCTCTACGGCTTTCTGAAGTCCCCTCTTAGAAGAGAACAAACAGGCCGTCCCTGCCCTTGATCCTTCTAAATGTGTCCCGGTCTATTTCCGTATTGCTGATCTCTGTGCACCTTCTCTGTCAACAATCATTTTTTGACAACTGCTGAATCCTTTTGTATCCAGAATTATCTTTCCATGGCGCCCATCTATTTCTGAGGCCATTGGAGACCTCGCTTCCATAGACCCATCCCCTGCTTGCAGTTGGCTTTCTAAATTATTTGCTCTCCTTTTGCACAAAAGACAAAGTTAACTGTTCACCCCAGAGTTTAAATATAGATATATAAGTGTTTTGAGTTTAAATGCATGTATGTATGCATCTTGAGTTTTTATATATATATGCATGTATGTTGAGTTTAAATGTATGTATGTATAATATATAGAATGCATCTTGTTTAAATATATGTATGTTGAATTTAGATCTATACATGTATAGTATGTATGTTATCATTTAAATGTATGTATTATGTATGTATGTATGTATGCATGCATGCATGCATGCATGTACACTATGCAAATAGAACAATGTTAAAAAGTTACAATATTTATATAGTTACTTACCAAAACATCTAAATTATATTAAAGTAACCAAAATATCTTTACAATCCCCAAGGCATGTCACAACTTTTGAGTGCCTCTAATGTTTGGAAATTGAACGTTGAAAACTTTGGCACAGACTAGGCTATGCATGTATGCATGTATCTTGAGTTTAAATGCATGTATGTATCAAGTTTAAATCTATGCATGCATTGATGTTTAATTTAAATTTATGCATATATTGTGTGTGTATGTGTATATATATATATATATATATATATACTTAAAGTCACAACCCCTGGTATGCCCAAGTATTGCCCTGGTATTTATTTATCAGCACAAATAAAAAAACAAACAAACAAACAAACAAACAAACAAACATACATACATACATACATACATACATACATACATACATACATACATATATATATATATATATATATATGTATGTATCTTGAGTTTAAATGCATGTATGTATCAAGTTTAAATCTATGCATGCATTGATGTTCAGTTTAAACGTATGCATATATATATAGATATATCTATATATCTATATCTTGAGTTTAAATGCATATATCCAGGTATGTATGGAGATTAGAGAGAGAATCAGCCTCGAAAAGCTTTACATAATTTTTTTGCAGCCTCAGTCTACCTCCAGAATTCCGGATCTCTCTAGGCTTTTCCGAGATACCACTTTCATAAGTGTTCTTACCTTGTAAGCACCCAAATTTAAACATGGTAATTGATTACAACCTGTAGGGTTAATAACCAGTTGTGCTGCATGAAACTGACATGGAGAGCCATTATGAAATACAAGGTAGATTCAAAAAATAATATTTAGAGCAGTGAAATGCAATCAACAGTGTTTACCTTTCTTTCTTCCCAACTGTTACTATGTGACTTGCAGTTGTGCCTACAGTATACGGCTGTTTTTTTCTGCTAAGGGGATACAAAAGCTTATTTGGCCTCATGTTCTTGACTCTGAAAGCCTCTTTCCCAAAGCTGTTTTTAATTACAAAATGATATTGGAGCTCAGTTATACCTGCTTATATGTGACAAGTGAGGAGCCCCTGAGACTTATTCTCAGATATGCTTTCAAGAAATACTAACATCATTCACCTGGATTGCCAGAAAAATTAAAAGGAGAAATTCTATGACTATATCCTTGTCCTATATCCTATGTATATATATTATATATATTTAGGTATGTGTGTGTGTGTATACATATACATACACATATACATACATACATACATACATACATACACACACACACACACACACACACACACACACACACACACACACATCAGAGCTGGGTTGCTCTCAGTTCGGCCTGGATCGGGCGAACCGGTAGTAGCGGTGGCAGGAGGCTCCACCCACCCACCTGGATGCTTTTGCGCATGCGCAGAAGTGTCACACGCAAGCGCATGTTCATGCCTGAGCAAACCAATAGTAAACATATTGGAAACCCACCACTGATACACATATATAAATGTATGTAAATATGTATGTTGTGTGTGTGTGTACAGACACAGATATATATTACAATTAAGATTAATAAAACTTTAAAAAAATCAGTCCAGCAATGAGGTGTCCTCCTAACCATCCATCTGCTAGCCAGCCAGCTCTAGATTTACCTGACCCTTGATACAGCAGGAATCTCCTGATATCTAGAAATCCTAATGTTGGATATGATTTCTATTGCAACCAGGGCTAGCCAAACATCATGTATTTCACTCAGCCAAAACAGAAGCTTCCAATCCTCTCTGATAGGATTAGTCTCTTATTTCCTGAGTGTGTTTCCATTTCTAAGGATGAGCTGGCAATGCCTGTTTCATTTGTCTACTCTCCACAGTTTCAGAGACCCCAGCACCATTATCCTCCTTTGAGATTTGGCACAGTTCCTAATGGTAGCACCGAAAAAAATATTCGGAACAACTATGGAGAAATGCACGAATATATGGGGAAGTACAACCAGCGCAGTGTGGAAGATGCACTTCAAAATCTGCAGACAGGGTAAGTAAAGGGGGAATGGCAGGAAAGACCAGTATAACATTGGGAGAACAGAGTAGGGAAGGAAGACAAGATTGTTGTTGTCCCCCGCCCCCATGTCTTCATTTAGCCACCCCAATTTTAATACTGTCTCCTGTGATCTAGAGCAGTGTTTTTCAACCTTTTTTGTGCAAAGGCACACTTTTTTCATGAAAAAAATCACGAGGCACACCACCATTAGAAAATGTTAAAAAAATTTAACTCTGTGCCTATATTGACTATATATAAAGTAATTTTCCCACGGCACACCTTACACTATGTCACGGCACACTAGTGTGCCACGGCACAGTGGTTGAAAAACACTGATCTAGAGTAGATGGTCTTTGGTCACTCACATTCCAGCTGGTGTTGTCAGGTACAAAGAATCATATTGATCATGCCTATTCATAAGAATCTAGTCAACTAATATTCAGTACTAAATTGCCACCAGATAAGAGTTAATGGAATTCAAGAGGGGATGGATTTAGACTTTGTAAGAACTTAAGGACTCCAGGCTAATTGTTCACTTGACTCCTCCTCCAGAGTCTGCCTGTTCTTCTCCTACAGGTGTAACATCTGAAGATCTTACCAGCAAACACATTCCAGCAGGTTTTAGATGTTTCTCACATTCTCTCTACTAGCTGGCTGCATTTGGAGTGCAGTCCTCAAACCCTGAAAAAGGGGCCGTGTTTCCCCCCTGCCTATGCAACACACAGCTGCAAAAGGGATATTAATTGCTGTGGCGATTACAGTGTGACATTTGATTAAGCAAGTGTCATGGGTGGCTGTTGGATGTGGCTGGTGACATGACTGACTCTCACACCCATATTATTTTGTGACCTTGTAACACAAGTTTGTTAATTAGTTTTTATTAAATAAATCTTAGTCAAGTTAATAACGTGAGTTTTGGTCAATTAATCAGTGAGTCGGTTGAAAGACTCCTAAGAAAAAGGAGCTCTAAAGGTGTGTGTGTGTGTGTGTGTGTGTGTGTGTGTGTGTATACACACATACAAATGCACACACATACATATATACATAATTTTCAGAACATACACAATTGGGATAGAGAAAACAACTTCTTAGATGTGTTCCTCCCATGCAAGAGGACTGTCTCTTCAAGGATTTGTACTACTTAAAAACTAAAAATGTTAAAACCTGCTGGTTTATTTATTTATTAGATTTTTATCTTGGCTTTATTGCTTTATAAGTAACTCAGGGTGGTGAACATATAAAGTATCCCTTCCGCCTCCTATTTTCTCCACAACTGTGTGGCGAGTTGGGCTGAGACAGAGTGACTGCTTTAAAGGAACCTAGTTGGCTTTCATGCCTAAAGCGGGATTAGAATTTATAGTCTCCTGTTGATTGGCCTGAAATCACCCAGTCGACTTTCATGCCTAAAGTGGGACTAGAATTTATAATCTTCTAGTTTTTAGCCCTGTACCAGGAGTAGATTCCAGCAGTCACTATTGCCAGTTTGCTGGTGGATGCTTCATACACGCTTGATACCCGCTGCACGCACATGCGCACTGTAATAAAAATTGTTCTGCGCAAGCGCAGAAGCAAAAAACAAGATGGTGACACCTACAGCGCCACCGGGAGAACCAATTCGAGGGCATGGCAGGCCTGGGTCATTGGCGGTTCTAACAACCTAGGCCGTCAAACCACTACTGATTCAGCCAAACTGGTCCAAATCGGTAGGAACTCACCACTGCCCTGTACCTTCCATTTTTATCAATGGTAAATGGTTATTTGGGGACAATCAAAATATTCTGAATCCTTTCAGTTCAACCAGGTGTCTCCACAAATCTTCTCAATGCAGTACATAGGAGTAAGTCTGTATTTATGGTTAAAGAAATAAATAACTTTCTTGAGTCTTGCCATGAATACATGTTAGTCCAACAGTGTCTACTATTAAACAGGCTTCCTACTGTTTGTCACAACAGCACTTTCTGTGAATATCTATGAATTCTGGCTGATTTCTTTTGGAAAGAAACTCAATAAAATGAGCCCCACCCCATGTGGTACCCATTGTTAAAGGAATTGTGCAGCATTATGCTTTTAGTAAAACTGCTACGGGGGGCTTATATCTGAATTTTTCATGTGTGAACATTTTGCAACTTAAATATTATTTTCCACAATACAAGAGGGATTATAGCTCAGTCAGCCTCCTTTGAGCAGACATATGGGTAGGGTCTTCATTGCTATTGGAACAGCTGTCAAGCCTGCTATCAATTTAAAAAGCCAACTGGCTGGGTTATTATAAATATATGATTTACTATTTAATCCTATATACCAAGATCACATTCATATATGCTGCTAATTAAGATAGATTAACAGCTACGACATGATTCTGTAGAAAATTATGAAACTCACACACACACACACACATTAGCTTTGCTAGTTTAGTTAAATGTGAATCTTATCTTGAAGGAAATTTGTTATATTTTATTATTTGTATTGCTTTTTAAATTCCTGCAGACTTTTTTTTGATTCTGTATGCAGTCCAGTAGTATTTCTACCCTCCACTCCCAACTTTAAATCCAGAGCTGGTTCCAGGCATGGTGATGTTGCTGTGATGTGCAAAAATATTGTAGAACAGTGTTTCTAACCTTAGCAATTTTAAGATGTGTGGACTTTAGTTCCTAGAATAAATTACTCTTCTCATTTCTGGTTGAGGTATTCTGGGAGTTGAACACATCTTAAAATGGCTAAGATTGGTCTCTTTAGAAGGAAGCAGAACTGTAGGCATCTCTCCAGCCCGGCCCTCCAAAAAGTTAATTGTAATAAGAACATCAGGATATTATGCATATAAGGAATTAGAAGTGGCAATATTGTACAACTAAAATATTTAAGAGGAGATGAAAAGATAGAGGAGTATTTATATATATATACATCGGTGAATGAATCAAATTGGGGGAGTAATGAAGAACAAGGTGGAGGACAGGATTTATTCTAACAATAAATAACTTTTTTTTCGTATTGGCTTATGATTTGTATGCCTAGTGCTTTAAATCTCTGCCTGTGTTTTTTTTAGCTGTTTTACCGATATTAATCAGTCATAAAGAGCCAGTTTAGTGGTTAAGGCACCAGGCTAGAAAGTGGAAGGCCTGGACTTTTAGTTCCGCCTTAAACACGAAAGCCAGCTGGATAATTTTGGACCAGTCACTCACTCTCAGCTGAACCACCTCATATTGTTATTGTGAGAAAAATAGGAGGAGGAAAGTGTGTTGCAGACATTTCATTACCCAACTATGTAACATTATCAGTGCTACGTGCATCATGAGAGCTACCCTGTTTCCCCGAAAATAAGACCTCCCTTGATAATAAGCCCAATCTGGCTTTTGAGCTCATGAACTAAAACAAGCCCTCTCCCCAAAATAATCCCCCCTCAAAAATATTGCAACACAGCAGCAGTCATGAGGTGACCGCGCTCGCCGTCTCCTGTACCTCAAAAATAATAAGACTGCCCTGAAAATAAGGCCAAGTGCTTGGAAACACGGTAACAGTGATGATGTTACCTAGATGGGTAATGATACATCTGTAAGGAAATAAGCAAGCTCTGAGAGCATCAAGAGGAGCACAGTTCAACCCTGAGCCATAAATATTATCTTCTATTAAAAACAGGGGTCCGATTTATTTGGAACAAATACTTAGATTGGTTTCAAAAGAGAGAAACTGAATGTGCAGTTCTTTATAGCCCATCTTCCCTGAGGTGCACCTTCTCAGTGTTCTTCTCAACTCATCTCAGTCTGCCTTTCCCCCCCTGTCTGCAGGAAACTGGATGCTTTTATTTATGATGCAGCTGTCCTCAACTATATGGCCCGCAAGGAAGAAGGTTGTAAGCTTGTCACCATTGGAAGTGGGAAGGTCTTTGCCACGACAGGCTATGGCATTGCCCTGCAAAAGGGATCCAAATGGAAACGGCCCATTGACCTGGCCCTGCTTCAGTTTCTCAGCGATGGTAAGACTTCATGGATCAGGTCCAGGTTCTAATGGAGGACACTGGAATTGAAGTGGAAAGTCTGGGTTAGAAGCAAATGATGAATTGCGAGGCGGAAAGAAATGTTGTAATGGACTTTTTGAAATATATCAGTGCCTAAAAAGAAGTGTATTGTGCATTATTCTAGGTGCATACTCTCAAGTTAGTGTCACTGGGGAACTTTTTTTTAAATACAGCCCATTGGACTGTGAAGAGATCTAGAAAGAAAGAAAAAAACAAATTTGTTTCAGAGTACCTGTAAATTTGCATGTAGCATGCCAGGCGCTCCTTAAAGCAAGGTAGGCTTTTTCTTAAGATTGACAAATTCAGGAAGATGCACAACAACTTTATGGTGTTCCTGAGAAGTGCTATAAGTGGGCCCCTGCATGCTCTAAATCAGGGGTGTCAAACTCGATTTCATTGTGGGTTGACCTCAGAGGGCCATGGTGGGCATGGGCCTGGTGGGCATGGCCAGCTTGAGGTCACTCATGTCGGGGGACACCTGTGGTGGCCAAGTGCTAAAGGACTTCCCTGAGACCCTTCCTTATTCTTATTATAATCTTCCTTCCTTCCTTTTTTTTCTTTTTCCTTTCCTTTTCATTCTTCCTTCTTCTTCCTTCCCCTCTTTCCTTATTTTTTCTTCCTTGCTCTCTTCCCATCTTTCCTTCTTTTTCTTTGTCTTTCCCTTTCCCCTTTCCTGTCCCTTCTTGCATGCTCAAATGGAAAAGGGGAAACATTTCTCCTTTTGTTTTGTTTTTAGTTTGTTTTGCTAGCCCTCTGCCAGCGAAAATGGAGGCTGGGGTATGTGTGCACAGCAATAGCAATAGCAATTAGACTTATATACCGCTTCATAGGGCTTTCAGCCCTCTCTAAGCGGTTCACAGAGTCAGCATATCGCCCCAACAGTCTGGGTCCTCATTTCACCCACCTCAGAAGGATGGAAGGCTGAGTCAACCTTGAGCCGGTGAGATTTGAACCGCTGAACTGCAGATAACAGTCAGCTGAAGTGGCCTGCAGTACTGCACCCTAGCCACTGGGCCACCTCGGCTCTCCCCTTAGCTCTGTTTTGGCTGGCAGAGGCACTGCAGGTCAGCCCTTTGCTGTTTCCAGGCCTGCCTCACAGGCCGGATCCAGGCCATGGGCCTTGAGTTTGACACCCTTGCTCTAAATCATATGTTGCCCTTTGGAGCCAAATCTCCATGCAGCCATTTCTCAAACTGTATAGCCTAAATTGGTAATATCTTCTGCTGTGGAGTATCTGGTATCTATGTCTAAGACCTATATTTACAATAATTCCTAAAATTTTAAGTTCAAGGCTTATGCATGGGGCACGTTCTCTTCTCAGATTGACAGACAGCAATCTACATCATCTGTCTGCCATCAAATTGGATTAAGCAGCATTATTGTGATAAGAAAATATTTCTTGTCCTCAGCTAGAAATGGGGTGTAATGCTATTTCTCAGTGCACACATTCTTTTTTAAATACTTTTTTATTAATAGGTCTTATATATATAGTAAGAAGTATATTGAAAGAAAAAAGATATAGCAAATGTGAAAGAGGAAGAAAAGAAAAGAAGAAAAGAAGAGACAAAGAAAAAAGGAAATGGAAAATAAAACATGAAAAGAGATATTAAAAATGGCTTCCAATTTTCTTCTCAGAGTAATACATACAATTCTAATCAAATCTCTCTCTAAGATTTCATCATAATCATTATTCTTTTTAATCATCTAAACCATAATTCACAAAATCATTTTCTTTTTTACGCAAAAAAAAATCCATAATAGGTTTCCAGTGGTTGATGAATGTCAATAATGACCTTTCTGTAATCAAAGAAGCCAATTTAGTCATCTCAGCAAATTCTGTCAATTTCATCTGATGTTTCTCCATGATGGGTAATGCTGAAACTTTCCACTTTGTACATATGATAATTGCCATAGTAATCATATATTGAAATAATCTTCCATGGCTCTTTTTAAACCATTTATCCTTTATCAGTCTCATAAGGAAAGGTTCTGGTTTCAGTTGAATGTCTAAAATCCTCTGTACATACTGAAATCATTTTTTAGTTCTTTTACATATCTCTCAGGCATGATAAAATGTGCCTTCAAGTTGTTCACATTTCCATATATTTGAAATGCTTTTATACCTTCTAGATAATTTCTCTGGTGTCATGTACCCATAATACATCATTTTTATAAAAATTATCCTTAAGATCATAACAATGTAAATTTCAACCTTTTTGACCATATATTGATAGATGGATTCATCTGTATATTATTAGCCCACTTTAAGATGCCTTCTTTAACCTGCTTTTCTTCCATTTCAGATTTCAAGAAAATTGTACATGTTTTAGCAATTACATGTTCATCGTCGGTACACAATTGCACTTCAAATTCTGTCTTCCTTTTCTTTATACCATGTCTTTATATCTGTTTTAAATCTTTCTAATAACTGTAAAAAGGAAAACCACTGACAACTATATCCTACTTCATTAGTTGCTCACTTGATTTAATGTTAAATTCCCCTTGCTGACTCTCCCATAATTTCTAGTATGTTAACTATTTGTCTTTGTTTGTAAAGACAAGTAGATAAATTATTTTTTGTGCTGAGATCCATAGAGATCTTTTGGGGGGCACAGTCTTGGTTTATATCTATTCCATATTCTCAGTATGACTTTTCAAATGAAATGATTTTTAAAATCCACATTAACTTTATTGTAGCATAAATATACATGCCATCCATACCTTACGTCATGTGTTTCTAACTCTAAAAATCTTTTCTTTCTCAGCAGCACCCATTCTCTCATATAAACAAACAAACAAACAAACAAAAGCTTCAAAATACAATTTCAAAACTGGGAAACCAAATCCTCTTCTTTCCTTTGTGTCATGTTAGCACTTTGTATTTAAATTGTGTTTTTCCCCCTTGCATACAAATTTAGATATATATTTTTGTCATTGCCTGAATAGCATATCAGTTATCAAAACAGGTGTAGTCTGAAGCAAAAACATTCTAGGCAAAACATTGATTTTGCTTATAAAATTCCCATCAACAATGACAATTTAATTTTAACCATCTTAAGATGTTCTTCTTAATTTCATTCCATGCGTGAACACTATTTATTTTGAAATAATATACAGTCCCAGTAATACTCCAAGTATTTTACTTTTTCTCAATATTAAACTTTATCAGTTCTACTTGATCTTTTGTTTTTATATTTTTGTTAACATCTTCTGTTTTCCATGCATTGATTCTAAACTTTAGTTAGCACTATTAGTTTCATTTAACACACAGTAATTATTCATTTACATTTGCAACCAAGATTGCCAAATATAAGACTGTATTTTTCTTCTGCACTGAGAAGTCCATGTTTAGTTTCTTTCAGATGAAATACAACTGGTAATATCAATTTGATTTACAAGTAGAGTGTAATAGAAGCAAATGGATATTCCTGCAGGAAGCTGCAAATGCAACGATCTTGTACTGAAGAGGGAAACAAGGCACTGGCTGCTTCACCTTCAGCTAGCAAAATTCAGCTTTATTCCAGTTTAAAAATGAAAACTAGGTTTTTATCTTCACTTCTCAAACATTCATGATACTTGCATTTTTTTTAGTGCTGCAGGCTCAAAATCATTATAGCCGATGAAAATCTATTTTTGAAGATCCTAAATAATTGTTTATGGAAAGGGGCCCCTTAGTGGCCCCCTTTCTCCTTTTATTCTCAGCATTTGTCTCATTTCCACATATTCAATCCAATTAGTCCTCAAGTTATAACGGCATTGAAAAAAGTGACTTATGACCATTTTTCACACCATTGCAGCAGGATCAAAATTTAGATGCTTGGCAACTGGCATGTATTAACAACAGTTGCAGCATCCCAGGGTCATGTGATCACCTTTTGTGATCTTCTGACAAACAAAATCAATAAACCAGATTCACTTAACCAGGCTACTAACTTACCAATTGTACAGGTTCGTTTAACAACTGTGGCTAGAAAAGTCATAAAAAGAGCAAAATTCACTTAACAACTGTTTTGCTTAGCAACGGAAATTTTGGGCTCAGTTTTGGTTGTATGTCGATGACTACCTGTAACTTTTGTGGTCATACACCAATTACTTTGTTAACCAGCAGAGATAAACAACTTCTGGCTCTGCCACCTCAATTTTGCACCGTGTCTAAGCTTCAAGTTTTCCATGGGTGGGAATTATCATTTCATTCCAACTCCCTAACACCCCTGGCAAGCTTCCAGTGCCGAAGCACCATGGAAGTCCTTTGCTTGTCTTTGCCATGGTTACGCTGGCTATTTAGACATCATTAAATAAATAGGCAGAACTTTAAAGTTTGATGGGAAGCCTGACACTGATTGGATGCCAGTTTCTCTGTTCAAACATTGGGGTTCCCTCATATGATGCTATTTGCTACTGAGGTTGAGAGCAGAGAGAAGAATTACTGGGCAGTGTTAAGAGTGAGTGAAAGTTTGAGGAATGAAAATGTGATCCTGTGGAAGGGCCTTCCAATATTACTGTGGTCCCAAGTCAGCTTTCCCAGTTGTGTTTGTGAATACCCCTGGCAGATTTCTCTAGCCATCCTATATAGTTCTCAATTTACAACAGTTCATTCAGACTGTTCAAAGTTACAACGGCACTGAAAAAAATGACTTATGACTTATTTTTCCCAGCTACAACCTTTGCAGCATCCCCATGATCATGTAATCAAAATTCAAAGGCTTGTCAGCCAGTTCATACTTATGACCATTGCTGTGTCCTAAAGTCGTGTGATCCCCTTTTGCGAACTTCTCACAAGCAAGTTCATATTTGGGGAAGCCATATTCACTTGACAACCGGGTTACTAACTTATCAACTGCAATTATTCCCTTGATAAGATGTTTTTATATTTTTGTAAGCTGCCATGAGTTGCCATGTGCGAATAGGCAGCAATATACATCTCATAAACAAACAAACAATTTAGGAGCCGAGGTGGCACAGTGGTTAAATGCAGCACTGCAGGCTACTTCAGCTGACTGCAGTTCTGCAGTTCGGCTGTTCAAATCTCACCGGCTCAGGGTTGACTCAGCCTTCCATCCTTCCGAGGTGGGTAAAATGAGGACCCGGATTGTTGTTGGGGGCAATATGCTGACTCTGTAAACCTCTTAGAGAGGGCTGAAAGCCCTATGAAGTGGTATATAAGTCTAACTGCTATTGCTATTGCTAAACAAACAAACTGTGGCAAGAAAAGTCATAAAATGGGGCAAAACACTTAACAAATGTCTCACTTAACAACACAAATTTTGGGCTCAGTTGTGGTCATAAGTCAAGGGCTACCTATACTGCTATAATGCAATTAAAGGGCACGTGCTTAAGGAAGGCTTATGTGAGACAGTCACTGCTACTTGGTCATTTCAGGCCTTGGCAATCAATTTCTGTCCAGAACAAGAGGATTTGCATTTTATGGAAGGAAAGGACAGGGGAGAAGGTCATCTACGTAAGTCTATTATAATGGTATGTGACAGTGACTTTGGGAGACAAGAGGAAGAGCCGCAGACTAGACAACAGCCAGCCTGATAAACAAAAGTCTGAATCTGAAAGAGGAGAGTGGAGAAAAGTATCTCAGAAGGGACCGTCCCTAGTTTTCAGTAGAATAAATGTATAGGATTGGAGAGATACTTTCAGGCTTGAGTCTTTTGCTCTTAACTTTACAATAAAGGAAGAAGTAGTATTCAAAACAGCTGGTGCTTCTGTGCCACCTCAAAGGGATGACACCCAAATGTTTTCTACCACTGCCCTTCTTTGTTTCAGATGAGATTGAGCTCCTGGAGCGCCTGTGGCTGTCAGGGATTTGCCACAATGACAAAATAGAGGTGATGAGCAGTAAACTGGATATAGACAACATGGCAGGGGTCTTCTACATGCTTTTGGTAGCCATGGGGCTGAGCCTGCTGGTCTTTGCCTGGGAACATCTCATCTACTGGAAACTGCGCCATTGCATGAGACACACGGGCCGGCTGGACTTTCTACTCGCCTTCAGCAGGGTGAGTTTTTAAAAGAGTATGCGATTCCCATATATACCCCAAAGCTGTTCGCTTCCTTCTGCAGACTTCTTCCTAGCTTCTCTTACTCCTCTCCCTTTATCTAGAGTTGCAGGAATTCTGTGATTGCATTGCTCAAATATTCCAAGGAGAAATGGATACAGAAATCAGCAGTTTCAGAATTTTAAGGGTTAAAAAACCCATAGGTTTCTGGAGGCTTGGGAGGATGTGTATGTATATAGACAGTGGGATAAGAAATCTCATAAACAAGGGCAAGGAGCTCACCAAGATTGAAAGCGCAAGTGTTGGGTCTGACATTACCTAAAACCAAATTATGCAAAGGAAATCAACTTACTCAGGTTTGCTTGTTGTATATCATTTGTACAGAACATGGAAGCTAGCTACTTGAGATGAGAATCAGCTATTTTTAGGTCATGCATTCCTTCTTCTATCTTTCTTGATCCCATCTTTACCTAGGCATGTCTACAGATGTGCATAAATTGAGTAATAGTCACTTTTGAAGCCTACACAACATGTTTTGGTGACAAAAGGACATCTCTTTTCTAAGGAAAACTGGCTGTAGTCATCTGTGTTTGCAAGCTAAAAAATTAACTTGCAAACCTAACTCAGTTGTTAGCACCTTTAACGTAAGAAAAAACAACCCCACTTCTCGGCATTTTAAAAAATTTGCACTTCTTTTTAAATTAAGGGGATGATTAGCATGCTGTCGAATAAATCTGTTTTCAATCAGCTTGAGGGGGGGGGGAAATTGGCTGGCTTGCCTAAAGAACTGGAGGTGGCGACGTGCTGATTTGTACGTCTATCAAATGTAGTAACACACTGGGAGAAGGCAGATTTGCTCCCAGAAATGGGGAGCAGAGGAAGAAATGCATCAATCAAATGTTAATGTGATGTTAGCCTGCATCCTACAACTCCATGGCTATATTTTTATTTTTTTTAAAAAGGGAAATCTAGATTACTGGTGATTAATTTCTAAAAAGTTGGGGACAAGGAGAAAAGTATAGTATAGCCTTTATTGTTATTGTACATCATGTATACGGTGAAATTGGTTTTAGCCTCACTGGTGAAATCCATGACAACAAATACAAACAACATAAATGGTATAAAGAATAATCCCTATGCAAGTCATTAGAAAAAGAAAAAGAAAGAAAATAAAAACTGGTCATACGTTTCCACATGTGCATGGAGTGATTGTGCTTGTGTTTAAGAGTCTGGCAGCCCATGGAATAGAAGCTATCGATTTGATTTTGAAACCTAGTTTTGAGCTTTTATAAAGACCACTAAAGGAAGCCTAGGCGGCCTCAAGCTTTGATGTGGTTGTGGAGGAGCAACAGGTAGTCCTTGACTTACAACCATTCATTTAGTGGCTGTTCGAAGTTACAGTGGTATTGAAAAAAGTGACTCTTGACTGTTTTTCACACTTATGACCATTGCAGGGTGCTTGGCAACTGGCATGAATTTATGACAGTTGCAGAGTCCTGGGGTCATGTGATCACTATTTGTAATCTTCCCAGGGGCTTCCAAAAAGCAGACAATGGGGGAAGCTGGAGTCGTATAACGACCCATAGTCCAAAAAGTTGTAAAATCAGGCATGACTTACGTCCACTTCCAGCTGTAGTTGTAAATCGAGGGCCGTCTGTAGGTTTTTTTTTTTTTTTGCATATGTCAATCGCTTTATAAAACCAATTAAAGTTACTGTTGTCTAGTACTGAAATTAAGTTTAAAAATGGTGGGAAAGAGCCCATTTATCCACGTGGCAGAAATCCGATCTCCCATTTGATTTCTCTGCTTGCTGTCCTTATCTCTTGTAATCTTAACTGTCTAATTGGATTTCTTCCTTACCTTACCCTCCTTTCTGCTATTCTTCCTCTCTGCTTCTCTCCGTTCATTAGCCTGGTGATCTTTCTCTGCAATCATTTGTCTATACTAAAGGGCAACTTCAACAACATGAGGAAATGGTCTCTATCAGTAGCAGAAGGCTGTTTGTACGGGAAAATGGTCTTTCTTAGCTTCAGGGTGGAAGGGTTTTACATTGGTGTTCCTATAACTGAGTTAAGAGAGAAGATGGGAACTTGTAGAGATTTCTAGCAGATCTGGCTTGGGAATTCTGGGAGTTAAAATGCACCCGTCTTAAACTTGCCAAGGTTAAGAAAACTGACATACAGACAGAGGGAAGACCCAATTTGACAATCAAATTGGTTGGAGCCCATATGGGCAGTCCTTCACTTATGACTGTAACAGAACTTTCCCATTACAGTTGTAAGTCATGACAATGGTAAAGCATGACCACCTGATTTAATGACCTTGCTTTACATTGGTCATTAAGCAATACCATGTTGTTAAGTGAACCACATTTTCGCTCTGGGCTGGTTTTGGCAAAAACTTGTATTTCCTTCCAGTTTTCAGCAAGAACATTGTAAAACACTTTCATATCACTGGCAAATGGCCAAAACATGCAGTCCAGTTGCCAAGCATCCCAAATGTGGTCATGTGGGGGCCACAGGTCATCGTAGCTCTGGAACTGAGCTGGGGAGATTTGTTGGTACTTTGCTAAGTGATTGTTTGTAAGTCAAGGACTAATCTATACAAAATAAGATAACAGGTAGTCCTGGACCTATGACCACAATTGAGCCCAAAATTTCTGTTGCTGAGTGAGACATTTGTTAAATGAATTTTGCCCCATTTTATGATCTTTTTTGCTACGGTTGTTAAGTGAATCACTGCCGTTGTTAAGTAAGTAACAAGGTTCTTCAATGAATCTGGTTTCCCATTGACTCTGCTTATCAGAAGATCACAAAAGGGGATCATGTGAACCCAGGATCACGTGGCCAAATTTTGATCACATGACCATGGGGATGAAGCAACAATCATAACTAAAAAACTGTCACATTTTTCAGTGCCATTGTAACTTTAAACAGCCACTAAATGAACTATCGTTAAGTTGAGGACTACCGGTACTTAAAAAATGCCTTGGAATCCCTCTCTCCAAATTCATATGAAGATAAAAGGGAAGTACAAGAACTATAGCTATTCTAATAAAAGTAGATCTAGGCCTACAGAAGCCTGCAGCTTCTTAGTCTGGTCTACTTTATAGGGCTGACCAGATAAAGAATTCCAATTCTTTTAGAATTCATAGTGCTGGCTTGATACATCTTGACTAGGTATGTTATGCAAGGGTTCATTAGGATGACACTTGTCAAACTGGGGATTTGATATAAAGACTCAAAAAAGATAAATTGGCTGAGGAATTTGATATTGGATTACTGTGCTCAGAGTAAAGCTGTTGGTTGACGGAGATGACATAGGAAATGGACAGATGGGGAAGAAGTGATATGGTCAGTGAGAAGAGTCACTTGTATCTCACTGAAATTCTTAAATTGCATTTAGAAGAAGATAATTGTGTAAAAGTGGGAAGCAGTGATTTATATTGTCATTATTATTGTTATATGTCAAGAATTATTGCAGATAAATAAAAAAGTGTCTTAACTTGAGTTAGATCCTCGGCTCAGCTAGCTTGGATATCGGCAATCACTGTGAAGGCAGATGTTTTTCCAACCTATTCAAAGATTATGCTGAGAACTCAACTTCGAACTTTCTTGGTAATATAGATAGTTTTAAAGAAGAGATTGGAAAACTATTTGTCTGAAATGGTATAGGCTTTCCTGCTTAAGCAGAAGGTTGGACTAGAAGATCTCCAAGGTCCCTTCCAACTTTGTTATTCTGTTACTTATGATTGTTTATTTAATGACTGTTCAAAGTTAAGACAGACATCCACCCCCATGACCATGTGATTACATTAACAACTGGTCAATATTTAAGACTGTTTGTAACATCTCATAGTCACCTGACTGCAATTTACAATGTTTTTTTTGCTGGAAACTGATGTTTATTTCCAATTTTCTGAAAAAATGCCAATTGGGTACAATGGGTTTGCTTAAAGACTGCTGCAAAAAATGGTTATAAAATCAGGAACTGTCAGGTTGTGATCTGCTTTAACAACCACTATGACTTATGAATGTAATTCTGATCTTAATTGTAGTCATAAATTGAGGACACCTGAATTTAATTGTCCTACCTGCCCAGGTGCCATTTTAGCGACCACTATCTTGTTCAATTTTTCCAGTGCATTTTCTACACTATAGAAAGTGTATGCTTGCTACAGGTAAAAAACAGCTATAGTTGAAGAACTTATTATATATATATATATATTTATATATATTTCTCCCATTTCTTCCAGGGCATGTATAGTTGTTGTAGCAGTGAAGACCCCAAAATACCAGACCAGCAGCAATTGCCCATCCTAAATCACACCTACGGACCATCACGAGGTGTACCCCCAGCTCTGCCCAGTCCACCTGGGCCTCCACTCCCTTGTTCCAGCTTCCTGCCTCGTGAACGGCGCATCGTGGAACGGTGGCGTCATGCCCGTAGCCCCAACTGCTACAAGGATTTGTACCCCCCTACACCTGCAGAACTCCCTACCACTAAACCGCCACGCCACGCCCTCAAGAGTCCTTTCTCGGATGGCTTCCACCGGTTCTATGGCCCCATTGAACCCGAAGGGCTTTCAGATCATGTCAGTAGCAAAAAAATGGCACCCTGTCAGCTCTCCCCCCCACAGCCTTCCCGCGGGCTGGAAAACCCTCCGTCCTACTTTGCTATAGTGAGAGAAAAAGATTCTCCAAATATGCCACCAGTGGCATCCGGTTGGCAACGCAAATCTCTCCGGGGTTTGTATGAAAGTTTCCAAGCAGGAAAGGCAGCTGGCCGAACTTCTGAGGTGAAAAAATATGATGGTCCTTCAAGCAGTTATCCCACCAAAAGCCCCTGTGAGTTGGAAAGGAGCACTTCCCGGTCTTTCGGGAAAGAGCGAAATCGCTACGGCTACACCCGGCTGTCCTACGAGGATGAACGTTCCCCACCGGTCCCCCATTACCGACATGCTGAGGAGGCATCTCTGCCAAGAGCTGAGCCAGAAGCGAAATGCCCAACCACATCAAGCCGCGAGAGGAGCTCCCGGGCTCACATCTGCCGCAGCCATTCCCACCCACTTGCCGTCGGTGCCAGTTTGCGCAGCCAAAGTCATTATGTGGACTTTTCAGACTCTGATTCTGACATCTGTGAGAGGGATAGTGATGGCCACAGCTGCTGGTACCAGTCGCCAGATTATTTCTGCACCTACCCCTCCCGAGAGAGGCAGCTGTTCGCCACGCACAAGCCTCTGCACTACTGGTCGGCCGACAAGTTGGCCAAATGCCACGGGTGTCACGGTCCTTGCCAGCACTGCCTGAGCCTAGAAATGCTCCCGCCACCCACTCCGCCGTGCCGCAAGGAAGCCTTGCATTATTTGAGCTGTTCGGAAGAGCATTTGGAACGCCGGCTGGACTGGGAGCATCGACACTGTAGCCACTACAGCTGCCTGGTTCCTCGGCATCGCCATGGCTTCCACCGACGCTGTCACCATCATTCTTGTGAGATGGGGCCAGGTGGTGGAGTCCTCCACCCGACCTCCCGTAGTCTGGAGGACCTCAGTTCCTGCCACATGATGCGCTGTGGGGCTTCTCATCGACACCAGGGTGGCTTCTCTCCGGAGTGGCTGCCACGCCGGGTGAGTCGAAGCGGGGAGCTTTTTGCCAGGCGTGGTTCGGCCCATTTCTCCAGTCTGGAGTCCGAGGTATGACCAGCGCCAGGTGGGGCGGGCGTGGGGGAGGGGTAGAGAAAGACATTTAAGATGAAATAAGAGGAAAAAAGACTGAATTGTGATTGAGACTCAGAAGGTGGAGATGGCACCGTGGCCCAACTCAAAGAACAAAGGCAATACCACGAAGATGGCCACGGAGCAGGGGATGCAGATCAGGGCCACCAAGGAACCCACCAAGGGCATGCTGCCAGGATGCCAAACAAGAAGAGATGACATAGTGTCATATCTCCCTGCCACAGAGGGGGGGAATTGTTCAACCAAAAGAGTATCACAGATAAAACCACAGTGGGGACTGGAACCACTAATATTCTCATTAAAAGAAAAAAGAAAGAAAAACCTAGAAGGGAGAACAGAGATAACATCTCAGAGAGAGGGGCAACACTCTGCTACTGCTACCCCAAGTGCCACCAGAATAGCCCCCCCTGACAAAACACCCAATCCCTTGCACCAGCCAATTTGCAGCGGGGGGGGGGTGGGGGTACAGGGGAGCTGTTCCCACCTGCGTTTCCATAACAGACCTTTTATATCCAGAAAAAGGGCTTTCCTGCCACTCTGTGGCACATCAGTGGGGTGGGGTCCTCTGGTCGGTGGCAGTGGGCTACTGCAACAGCAGGGCTGCTCCTCTTTGAACAAGCACCGAGAAAGGGTCCCAGCAGGTGGGGTCGACTCCCTGTCCTCCCACAGATTGGCAGCTGGAGCAGCCAGTGCCATCAGGCTCCAGGGCAGGGGGTGGGTGGTGGAGGGCCCCCTCCACGCTACTGTTTGGACCTTGCGGTGGGAAAGGATGTTAGGAGACAAAACTGTGACTTTGTTCAAACAGAAAACTGTGATATTTTTTCCTGCACATTTTCCTCTTCTCCCGTCTCACTTTCTTTGCTCTTCTTGTGCTTACCCTTTATTTCTTCCCTTCCTCCATCGCATATATAAAAATCACAGCCATCGGCCCCCATCGTTAGGGAGATAGCAACCCACGGCAAACAAACACCACCTCATAGGCAGAGACATGCAGACTCATCCGTTTGTGTGCTGCGATGGACGTAAATAAGTAAATGAAACAATCGCGGCCCCGCACTTCAGTGCATCCCAACTGACTCATATCCGAAAGGGTCTCTTTTCACAAACCTGAACCACGTATCCACCAGTGCACTGATGCTCCCTCCCAGCTAAGAGAGCGATTATAGGAAATGGTAGAAAACAGGATGAGGATGCTCTTCAATTGACTGAGAGGGCACAGCGCTTCAAAGCCAAACAAAGCCAATACAAGAAAGATCTGATGCAATAGATAAAATGCTGGATACAGTCATTTCCATCTACTCTCTTAAGCTAATTACGCAGGGTTTCTCTGAGAACACCGGGGGAGCCCAGAAACGGAAGATGTGCACGGAATTGTATGACTTACCCCCACCGTCCCTTGCTTGCCAAGGCATGGTTCTGCACCTTTGTGCGGGAAACTGAGCGGGCTGCTGCTCCTGCAGACGTTTCTTGTGCTGCTTCCCCTACGAAAGGGGCACAAAATCACCGTGCAGGTAGTCCTCGATTAAGGACCACAATTGGGACACTAGAATTTCTGTGGCTAAGCAAGGCAGTTGTTAAGGAAGCTGCATCCAGTTTTATGATCTTTTTGCTAAGCGAATCACAGCAGTTGTTAAGTGAATCATACAGTCATTAAGTGAAACCAGCTTCCCCTCCCCCCATTGACTTCGTTCATCAGAAGCCGTCGCAAATGGCGATTATATGACTCCAGCATGCTGCAACGGTCAAAAATACACGGAGGCAAGTTTTAATCAAATGGCTATGGAGAGGCTGCAACAGTCATAAGTGAGAGGACCGGTCATAAGTCACTTTTTTTCAGTGCTGTTGTAACTTTGAACAGTCAGTAAGTCAAGGACTATCTATATTTAAGAGTGCTCAGAGGAATGGAAATGTGTCTTCAAATCCCAAGATCTTGATAGAACTCCTGGAAATAAACAGGCATGAAATCTGACTTCGGGTGCCAAATGTAACAGACACAACTAAGAAAGCTCCGGGATTTTAGAGAAATGTGTGCCGTCGTTGATTGGCGGAACCTACTACAACAGATGCGATTAGCTGCCATTGTTGCATTTTCTCAAGGAGTGAGAATTTAAATTAAATGTCTGGAAAACTGCAGTGTGAATGATAAGTAGGTATGATAGGAGGAAGTGTGGAATGACAATAATCCAGGAATCAGCGAGGATTGAAAGTGCTACAAAAAGCAATGTTATTCTTTGCTTCCAGTGTTATTTAGAACTTTTCTCTAGCATGTAGCATGAATCCTAATCAAGTTCAGGGAGAAATGAGATTGGATGGTGTCATCAGGTCACTGCCAGATTTCTGTAAAATAAATCAAGGATCCTCAACTTTTCTGGCCATTTTGGGCTGTCATAAGGACAAAGGACTAGTCATTCAGAAGTGTCTGCCAAGGTGGTATGAACCATATCTCCCCCTCCACCAAGTCCTCAAATGGAACAGGCCAGACAAGGACATCAAGCAGGGACTATAAAGAATGGCAGAGGAGAACTTTTGAGTGGGGAGAGCTCCTTTCTAGCCCAAGCATCGTTGTCACCAAAGTAATTTATTAGCGGTCCATTTTTTCCTGATAACCTGATAAAAATCTGTTAGGAGGAAAGGTTTTTGCTTTTGGAGATCGTTCGGGCAGGAAATTCACAGACATAAGCAGAAGAAATATTCAACATCTTCTTTCTTTGCATTCATTTTGTGCTAATATTACCTTCCTTATCAGCCCTATTTTTGGTCATTTGGTATGGCCCTTCTTTTAACACCTCGCTCATGAAATGAGCACATCCATTTTTGAGGTTTATTCCAAGCTCTCGGTTTCCATTTCCATAAATAGGGCAATCAGAGATTCTGCCAAGGAAAAACTTGTGTGGAGGTGGGGGAGGGGGAGTCAGTTTTATCTTTATTTCAGAAGTTGTCATCCCCTGTCCCTGCCCCCTCTCCCCCAGCCACAGGCATTGGATCTGCCCAACTCCTCTTTCACTATGTTTGAGCATATCTGTACGCAATTCTAGGCAGGCTCAGTATTGTATTCGGTGTCAGGCCCAGATTTAGTTATCCTGAACTTTCTTAATATTTCTGGCCCATGTAATTGGAAGAAGGCAGTTCAAAAGAGTAAGCTATGTCTGAAGATAGGGGTTTCTCCAGATTTGGAGGTGGGAATTCACTAAATGGATCCTCCTTAAGTTGGTGGACTTCAGATTCTGGGCCTTGATGAGGAGCAGCTCCAATTAATCTACTGTTTTATATTTTCTAAATTGCTCTTAATGGAGCATTGCAGGGAGGGAGGTGGATTTAAAATTCTCATTTCCCAGAGTAATGCTTTGATTGCAAATGTAGCCATTCGGAGTAGGGGGCAGGCCTCATTTGATGCTTAATGCTGGTTTGAGGTCTGCTTGCCAAAGTCGGCCAAGCTTAGTAGGATTCTGAAGGAGAAGAAGGACGAGACTTGCCTGAGTTCCTGCTCTTTCTGGTTAGAAGACTAGAAACAACAAGACCGCCAAGCGAATACTGGATTCTTCCATCTGTGAACCTTCAACAGATTGCCAATTTAAACTTGCCTCAGTGCAGAAGGGGAACCAAATTTCCACACAGTTTCTGCCTCTCAGACAGGACTCCCTGGGCTAGATAGGCCATCAGTCAGACTTAGTAATCAGATTCTCTCCTTGTGCCGTTCTGGAGCCAAGCGATGCCTGTTCGCAGGGCCTTGTTTGAAGCGTTGCACTTCATTTGAGCCTCTTAGTAGGAACAGGAGCTTGACAAATTGAGAAAGATGCAGAAGGCAGCAGCAAGGATGATCAAAGGTCTGGAAGAGGCAATTTATACATCGAGATGCTGAAGGAACTGAGGCTGCTTAGCCCCAAGAAAAATAAAAGGTAGTTGTTGGACAAAGAGAGACCTGGTGGCAGTTCTCACACCTGTTTTAAAGTGTTGGAAAAGAAGAACCCACGAAGGAGACACCAAAGAAGATGATTTTAATGAACTGGAAGGTGAAAGGAGGCCCAAGACATGAGATCTGGATGTGTTCCTCTCATGAACATCACTGAGATTCATAGGAAGCATTGATCTCATGACATTTTGTCACCAATAATGAAAAACACAGTGGTGTCAGTTGTTCCCTGGGCTCCCACCATTTTTCCTTGAGGTGCTTGTGTTCTTGAAAATTAATAGAGTCCTAAGGGGAACGTAAGGGGAGTAAGACTGTTTCTGGGAAAACCAGCTGGTCCTGGCACACCCCAAACTACTCAGCCATAGAACATGCTAAGCTGGTGGGGCGCTGGCTTTAGGAACAGGACATCCTGTCTCAGGGCTGGGGTTGGGTCTGTGGGTCTGCAGAGTCCCACCCAACCCTCCAAGTTCTCCAATACAGTAGCAGCGAGAGTGGCCCAGTGCCAGGTGCCACAATAATACACTGTCACTCCCAAACTGGTGCACATACTGCCAAACAGTGAATTGCAAGAATATATATAAATATATATATATATATTACACACACACACACACACCCTCCCCAGTTACACAGCCACAGTCAAGCACAAAGGCATACAAGCACACGCCGATCATGCCAGCAGACAGAGTAGTCCACCTCTGCAACTGAAACCCACGTTGCACCAAACGGACTTAGCGTGCGGTTGAAAGGAGCCTGCACAGCAAAAAAAAAAAAAAAAGAGGAACTGCAGTCAATGTCACAAGCACAGCGCCTCCATCCTCAGCGCAGGAAGGCAGGGTCACTGTCAACCACCCATGCATACTCTCTACGCTGACAGTGCATTCTCAGAGAGCGATTGTAGTAGGACTGTGGCTCTCTCGATGTTTTCCCTCTCATGAGGTAAGTGTGTCCCCGCTGTCACTTGTGAAATGTAGCAAAAGATTTCCTTCCCGTTGTGCGTCCCTGGGTCTGGACTCCGTGTCTTGTGTGAAGTAGCCCCATAGTCTATAGCAGCCAAGGATGGATGGTCATAGCACCCCAGAGAGGACCAGCTCGGATGCCAGCAATTCGTTTTGTGTCCCATGAACTCACTGCAGTAGGAACTGAGAAACCGTAGCCTATTTGAAAACGCGGCAGAAAATGCACTTCCATGATGTACATCTCAATCCTTAATTAAGACAGAGATACAACCATACGTGGAAATCCAGAGCCACACACACACACACACACACACACAGACACACAGTGCCCCTTACATATAGACACCCATCCAGAAGTCCATAATTTCTGCCTCACTCTCCCAATTGTGCTTTTATTCTCTTTTCTCTCTCCTCCTCCTCCTCTTTCTCTCTTTCCTCGTGTCTCTCGGTCCCTTTTCCTAGGGGGGGGGGCAATTTAGTAATAACTTTAGAAATGCTGTTTTAGGGAGCGGGTTAAGGGGATGTGGGTGGTATTTCTTTGAGCGGGAGGGGTTTCGCTGGGGAGGGATCATGGGGCAGTGCCCCACACTAGAAGGGGCAGGGCTTGGGTGGGGCAGGGACCCAAGAATCCAGATTGGGGGTGGGCCCGGGGTTTTCGATACTATTTTAGGGTGTTCATAAGAAATAAAGGCTTTTTTAATCCCGCTCAGATGTTGACTTGTGTGGTGTTTTTGGAGTGTGCGTATCAAATAATCATTTCTTTATTTGACAAATAGTTCAATTTTTCTTTTTCCCCTGCAGTCTTTGTTCCCTTTTCCCATTTCCCCCTCCCGCTTAGTCCTTTCCAGTGTCAACAATAAGCAAAACAAAAGAGCAAGCAGAAAAACTGTGTAAGCTTTGTTAAATCCTGTAAAATAAGCAACATGCGACTTCAGTACATGTTTTAATTATGTAGCATCTAGCTTTTCTCAGTAGTGAGTTTAAACTATGCTGATCTTGATTTTTATGAAATTGGCACAGCATATTTATGGTTAAACATGCCTCATTCATCTCTGAAAAACACAGTGTAGCGTACTAAGACTTGGCTTCCCTTAGAAGCGAGAACTCATAATTACAGTACATTAAATTTGTAGTCCTCAATTTACGGCCATAATTGAGTCCAGAATTATGGTCATAAGTCATGCCAGTTGTTAAGTGAGTTATAATGTGACCATGCCAGATATATGACCTTTTTTGCAGTGTTTGTTAAGCAAACCATCATAAAGTGAACATCATGGTTGTTAAGTGAATGCCACAGTTGTAAAGAAAACAAACCTATTGTCTGCAAAAGGTGGTTTTTTTGCCAGAAACTGAACGTAAACACCAGTTTTCAGCAAAAACAGTTGCAAATCATAATCATGTGAGCACAGGATGCTGCAAATAGCCATAAATGTGGACCAATTGCCAAGCAGTCAAAATGTGGTCATGTGACTAGGGAGGCAGCCATCAGAATTTCAACTCCAGGTCATAAGTACCTTTTGGGGAGGTCCGTAATAACTTTGAACAGTCGCTAAGCAACCGATCATAAGTTAAGGATTATCTATGTCCATTTTTTAATATACAGGGTGTATCAAAAGTCAGACCCCATAGACAATTTATTTTATAAATTATATTGCATGTTCGAATTGGTTCCCACTTTCCTCTAACAATTTTTCTTGTTTGACGCATTATCCTTGAGCATTCTTAAGAACAGTAACCTTTTTTTCTGATGCTTGCAAATTTTGATGTGATGTTCTCCTTCAGATCCTCTGTTGCAATGTTTTTCAGCCTCAGCAAGTTTAAGATGTGCCGCTGGGGAATTCTGGGAGTTGAAGTCCACACATCTGAAAGTTGCTGAGGTTGAGAAACACTGGTCTGTTGGCCTGTGGGGCTTGGCTTTTGGTGCACCCTGAATACAATAAACAAATCATCCTGGAAGTAAGAAGATTATAAAGTTAGCATGACATCGGTCAGTTCTATATAAAATTCTGCACAAAAACCTCTCTAGCTATAGCCATTCTTCATTACAATAGAAAAGCCTCTTGAAGTCCGTTCTGATTATCTGCATCTCTGTCCAATTCAATTATGTCACAATTTCCTTTGCCATTTAATTTCCTGCAGAGTACTGAGAGCCAATCTGGTCTAGTGATGAAGATGCTGGCCTAGAAACCAGGAGACAGTGAGTTCTAGTGCTGCCTTAGGCATAAAAGCCAGGTGGGTGACTTTGAGTCAGTCACTCTCTCAGCCCAATCTGCGTCACTGGAGTTGCGGGGAAAATAGGAAGAGGAAAGAGTATTCGGTATGTTCAGTACCTTCTGTTCTATATGAAACAAAAGAGAATTTTTTTAAAGAAATTGGTTACTAAAAGCATGGTAAATTATTTCATCTTTAAAAGAACATTATTGTTCACTGCCATTAACACATAATTAAGATGGCTCAATCAATAACTGTGGTCTTGTCTATTCAGGCTCTAGGGCATATCCCACAGTGTATGTTATTTAACCCATAACTACAAACCATCTTGGCAATTAAACCATCTCTTCTCTTGGAAGACCAGAGTTAAAGCTCAATGGGTTTAATCCATTGAGCATTTTAATTCCCTGGCTACAGACTAGAGCAGAATGCTAAATATTATTATCTCCTGGTTCCAAATAAAGGGAAAAATGTTTTTTTTTTTTTAATGACTGAAACTTTGCTTACATGATGTGTATGGGGAAACTTCCCCTGGATTTTTGCTGGTTCTAAATATGTCATTCATAAATTATTTTACAGGTAATCTTTATGATTGGTCACTTAACAACCATTTGAAATTATGACAAGCCTCCCTGGAGTTACTTTACAACCTGTATTAGAAATTCCGATGGCTGGGTTTCCCTACACACACACACACACACAGTCACATGACCAGACTTTGGGCACTTGGCAACTAGTCTGCATTTATGGCTATTTGCAGTGTCCTGCATTACAGTTTTGCTGAAAACTGGCATTTACTTCCAGATTTTGGCAAAACACAGTATTTACTTAATAACCACTTGGAAAAAGATTGTTGGTGAGTTGATTTATGACCATTGCGATTTCATGACCTGATGAGTAGGCTCCATTACGGTCATAATTCAAGGACTACCTGTAGGTTCTTCCTCCTCCAAGAAAGATACATAGAGTACAGCAGCTTTCCCCATCTCCCCAGTGTCTTCTCAACCGTCCTGTGAAATAAACTAAGCTAGTAGCTGGTCAAAGGTTGCCCATTCACAGTTGAACAGGGATTAATATTACAGTCTCCCTGGACCTGGTTTAACCACTGTGTCCTAGGAAAAAAAATTAACTACTAACAATTGAGAATAACACAGTAGGGGGTCAAGATACAGTTAAATGCCTTTTGTAAAAAAATAATACTTAAACAGTATCTGATCTAGTCCTCATCTTACAACCATAATTTAACTCAAAATTTCTGATGCTAACTGAGATATTGTTAAGAGAATTTTGCCCAATTTTGCAACCTTGCCACAGTTGTTAAATGAATCATTGTAGTTGTTATGTTAGTAACATGGTTATTAAGTAAATCTGGCTTCCCCATTGACTTTGCTTGTCAGAAAGTGGCAAAAGGGGATCACAGGACCCCCCAAGACACAGCAACAGTTATAAATATAAGCCAGTTGCCAAACCTCCAAATTTAGATCACGTGACTGTGAAGATGTTGCAATGGTCATAAGTGTGAAAAATGGTCATGTCACTTTTTTCGGCGCCATTGTAACTGCACTAAACAAACTGTTGTAAGTCGAGGAGTACCCGTACAGAGATCACAAAGGGAAACCAAAGATAGAGAAAGTCTTCAGAGTGTGAAACACTGAATACTTTCTGAGGTTAATGATTTCTGTATTTTCTGTGTAACAAAATAACTGTGTTTATGCGTGTCAGAATGTTCATGAACTGGTAGAGACATGGTAACAAGGTCAGCCAATGAATAGGGCTTAGTAACAAGGTCAACCAATGGGACCTGAAACAGCTTGGAGCTTGGGTGTGGTTTAGCCCTGCAGCTCTGAGTGCTGTGCTAAGAATTGAAACTGAAATTTGTCTGTCTGCAACACTGAACTCTGAATTGAAAAATGAAACTGTTCTCTGCTGTTGGTATTGTATATATATATTCATATATAAAGAAGTTTCTTATTTAAATGAATCCTGCTGAATCAGTCATCTGTGTGTGCTTTCTGGATTTGATTTTGTAGCAAACTCTGTCAGGTTATGGGCCTAGAGCACACAGAAAGACTGAATTGTAATTTAAGCTGAGGGACTGCCCATGTTAAAAGGACCAGGCAGATAAAGCTTACAGGATGGCTGCTGTTGAATTTGAGGAGAACTGCCTTATTTGGGATAGAAGAACTATATTGTTTGGGTTGTAAAGATGGAATGTTTCCTGAAGGCTAAGGAGCTCTGGGATATTGTTGTTAATCCACTACAGGGACTGTTAGCAGCTGCAGATCAGAGGCAGCATGATAAAGCAATAGCTTTAGAAGATGAACAATTTCTCAATGTGGCTGATTTAAAGACTGCAAAGGAAGTCTGGCTGAAGTTGAGAAGTGTGCATGTGAGTGTGTCAGCATGCAATATTGTACAATTATCAAAAAAAATATTCAGAGCTCGTTTGCAACCAGGAGAATTTGTGGAACAGCATTTTGTACAAATGCAAACTTTATTTGTGGAGTTAGAATATGTGGGGTGCAGATTCCCAAGATTCAGTGCTGTTGGTGTTAAACAGTCTGGATGAAATGTTGGACATTATTTCTACGGTATTTGAGTGCAAACCAGAGCGGGAATTGCATTTGGAAGCCCTGAAAACTTGTTTGATTTCTGAGGAGAACAAGCACCATTTTAGAAGAAGCCACAAGGAGAAATTCCTGAAATGGGGGCCCAAACAGCAGAGAAAGAAGAGCAACAGAAAGTTCCAAAGACTGGCTATTTGCAGAGACCAGAGCAGCAGACAAGATGTTTGCAAAGAGAAATGTAGCAGTTGAAGAGACCAGATTACAGCCCACCAACAGAGGCGGTGCTTCATGTGTGGTGAAAAAACACATTTAAAGAAGGACTATTTGCAAAGAAAAAACTATTTGCAAGGAAGAAATTATTTGCAAGAAAGACAATCCACTGATGGACAAATTGCTTGGCAAAAGTTAGCTATTGCAATACCAGAGACAAATGGTTAATGGCACAAGTCAAACAATTGTTAATAATTCTAAATTGTTTTACAGGATGGATCCAGCTGCTGGAGATGCAGTAGCCTTGGCAAATGGCCAGAAGGCTAAAGTCATTGGAAGAGGCAGTGTGCAAATTCCATATCTGGAAAAGAGGTTTAATGATATATTATGTATACCTGAAATGGAGCATAATTTACTAAGTGCCTCTAGTTTAGACAAGCAAGGATTTGTAAAATGGAAGGTGTTTCATAAAGAGAAATGGGAATGTATGTGCACAGGGCATAAAAGAGGATAATCTTTATATGTTGCAGGGACAAAAGGTTCAATGTGCACAAACATTTGGGAATGCGCCATAGCATGATTCACATGTTCATCTCTTGAACAGAAAGTTTGGTCATGCAACCTTCAGAATTCTGGAAAAGATGCAACAGAAGGTTTAAACTTAAAGGGGTGTAAAGCATTCTTGGACTGTGCAGTATGCAAATCATCAAAGTCCAAAGCATTCCCAGTGAGCAAGAGTAGCACAAGGCAAATATCAAGAGCTGTAGAGCTGGTACATGCAGATTTGGTTGGCCCAACACAAGGCAGTTTGGAAGGAGCTAAGTATGCGCTGGTCATTGTAGATTGTAGCAGGTTTGGGTTCTCCTATTTACTAGAGTAAAGTAGAGGTGCTACAGAAATTTAAGAATGGGTAAGCTTCGTGGAAAGAATATATAAACAACAGCTATGCCAGATACAAACTGACAGAGGTTCAGAATTCATGTCAGCAAGTTTTCAACAGTGGTTGGGACAGTTAATTATAAAACACAGATGCACAAATCAGAAACCACAACAGTTGAGAATGGTGTAGCTGAGAGACAGAATGGAGTCTTACAAACCATGAAGGACTCACTATTGGAGGATTCTGAGAAGGTCATATTGGGGTGAAGCCATATTGACTGCTAATTATTTAATTAACAGGCTGTGGAGTTCATCAATTAATGATACTCCATAAGCAGTGCTATATGGGAGAAAGCCATCTCTGGCACACGTAAGGGTTTTTGGAAGCAATGCATGGGTGCATATTCCAAAACCAAGTAAAAGAAAGGGGCAACCAAAGGCTAGAAAGCTCAGGTTTATGGGTTGTGAGCCAGACTCAAAGCGATTTTAGCGATGGGAGCAAAGAATAGTGATTTCCAGGTCTGCTAGTTTTGCAGAACAGAATTGATACAAATTTTTGAAGTGACTGACTTTGTGACTGTGATCCACTTAGTGATGGTGTCAGCATTCAGGGAGGAGAAGCTGAACAAGATATGAAGCAAGAGGGAGTTGAAACACAGGAGCAGTCAATGCCACACAAGTTAGAGTGATGGAACAATACCTGACAGGTATTCTTCTAGGAAAGTAAAGATGTGTAATATATGGTATGAGCTAAGGAACTATAAGGAAGTATTGGCATTACCAAAAAATGGATAAGTAAAGTGGAAAGAAGCCATGGACAAGGAAATGAAATTCATGGATGAACATAACGTGTTCTCATCTATGACTTTGCCACAGGGTAGAAAGCCGTAGAATGTAAAATAGTATAGTAAAAGATAGTACTACCCAATAATGAGGTACAATATAGAGCAAAGTTAGTGGTTTTTCATTGTGCATTCTTGATGAAGTATTCACATCAACAGTAAAGAGTGAAAGCATAAGGCTAGCACTAGTGTTGGCAGTGGTGCATGGCCATAAAATTAGGCATTTTGACAAAACCACTGCATTCCTCAATGCAGAATTAGAGGAAGAAATTTACATGGTTCAAGCACCAGGGTATGAAAGTAAAAAGCCTAACATGGTGTATAAATTGAACAAGGCCATTTATGAGCTGAAATAGTCAGCTAGGAATTAGAATATCTGCCTAGATAAGACATTGAAGGGTCTTGGGTTCAAGAGTTACAAAGCTGATGGTTGCATTTATACTGGAAAGTTACAAGGTATCAACTATTAGCATTTGTGGATGATCTTTGTTTCATCGCAAAGGATGTAACACAGGTAAAAGAATTTGCGAATAAGTTAGATAAGAAATTTGAATTAAAGGATTTGGGAGAAATACAAAATTATCTTGGTGTAGAGATACAAAAGTTATGTTCTCAGTCAAAGAAGAAAAATAGAATTGTTGTTGGAGAGATATAATATGAAAGATTGTAATAATGCTCCAACACCTATGAGTACAGATTTTCAGAACAATTTGAGTGAAGACGAAAGTGAAGCCTGTGCTCAAGAGATATATCAGTCAGCAATAGGGAGCCTGTTATATCTGTCATGGTGGTCAAGACCAGATATAGCTTGTGCAGTAAGCGTTTTGAGTCTCTTTACTGCTGCACCAACCCAATTGCATTGGATGGGTGTAAAAAGTATTTGAAGGGAACTGTGAATTTGGGTTTTCAAATACAGGTCTTTGAAGAATTAAAATTGAAATGCTATGTTGATAGTGATTATGCAAATGATGTAAAAACCAGAAAGTCCACTTCTAGGATTGTGGTATTGTTTGGAGGGGCTTTAATTCGTTGGAAGTCCAGGAAGCAAACAACTGTCCACCATGGAGGCAGAATTTATCTCTTTGTCTCTTTGTCTGAACCTGGTATGTACAGCTGTTACAGGATTTAAATGTAAAGATAAATGAAGCTGTAATGGTGTAGGAGGATAATGCTGACTGCATTAAAATGGCAACAGGTGACAGAGTAAAGAATAGAAGCAAGCATGTGGACATTAAATATTGTAATGTCAGGGAAGCCATAAAATGTAAATTAATTAGCTTGCTTCACTGTGCATCAGAATACAATCTGGCCGACATAATGACCAAGCCATTGGATGGAGTGTACCATGGGAAAAATATTAAGTTAATTTGATTTATGTCTCTTCCAGTCATGAAGGGAGGCATGTCAGAATATTCATGAACCGGCAGAGACATGGTAACAAGGTCAGCCAATCAATAGAGCTTAGTAACAAGGTCAGCCAATGGGAGCTGAAACAGCTTGGAGCCTGGGCGTGGTTTAGCCCTGCAGCTCTGAGTGCTGTGCTGGGTATTGAAACTGAACCTTTGTCTGTCTGCAATGTTGAACTTTGAATTGAAAAATGAAACTGTTCTCTGCTGTTGCCATTGTATATATATTCTTATATATAAAGAAGTTTCTTATTTAAATGAATCCTGCTGAATCAGTTATCTGTGTGTGCTTTCTGGATTTGATTTTGTAACAAACTCTGTCAGTGTGTGAGTGTATACACATACTCTTGCATTGCATCTGTGTAGGTGAGCATGGGCTAGCTGTGTCTGCCCTCTCAGGAGTCATGTGTCCAGGTGGGAGGAGGGAGGGCCTAGAAAGGAATGATCAGCAACATGACCTGGGACCAGAATATTTAAAGGACTGTAATTACCCAGTTACATCTACCTGTCCTGAGCAGGAAGGCAGGGTATGCTACGGGTCCCATCTTGCAAAGAGGCCCATCTAATGGTACCAAGAAAAATGGTCTTCTCCATAGTGGCTTCCTCTCTGTGGAACATAATCCCTATGGAGATAAGATTGATACTCTTTTGAAAAGTCCTAAAGGTCTGGTTTGGCCGATGGTCCCCAGGGTGATAGGGAAGCCATTAAGTGGTTTCATTATTATTGTCAAGAGAGTGGGGGTTTATTGGGCTTTATATTTGGGGTTTTATTTCTGTAAGCTGCCCAGAGGCAGTGAATAAGTTGGGCAGCAATGTAAATTTCATTAATCTCCCATGATCCAAAGGGATTTCTAAATACA
This sequence comes from Thamnophis sirtalis, assembly GCF_051295495.1. Lineage (NCBI taxonomy): Eukaryota > Metazoa > Chordata > Lepidosauria > Squamata > Natricidae > Thamnophis > Thamnophis sirtalis. The sequence goes on from NW_028261384.1 coordinate 118,718,611, forward strand.
AAATATATGTATAGCATGGTTAGTGCAAGCCAGGTGAACATGCTGCATGGAACCAAGTTGAAGACTTCTTAGGCTACGCAGAACATAAAGAAAGGCCTTTATCCCCACAAATATTCTTTTTCCAGTTACATGGGAGATAAGAGTGAAGTTTTTCTCATTAGGACTTTGATCATCCCAAAGATCTAGGATTAGGTGGCAGGGACTGAACTCACTCAGAAAACAAAATCAACATTTTATTTTAGAATCACCCAGATCCAACACATTTTAGCTCAATCTTTCTTCTGCTGGCTTCTCTTATCATACCAAACTTGGTCCCATTTTGTTCCATTTGGAAGCAATACCCTACACTGGACTCAAGTCTCAAGTCCCTTTAATTTCTTCCCAACCTTCTGGTACATTGCAAAAAAAAAAAAAACCCACCACATTTAGCAATGCATTTAATGGTTTTGTAAACATATGTATATATCTATATGGTGAAATTATTCTAGACTGGGGGTTCCTTGAAGCTACCCGAGAGCTTGTTTTCTTGAAGGCATTTCATTACCCAACTAGGTAACATCTTCAGTGCTACAAATGGGAACTGTCCCACCAACCTTGACAGGACAAGCTACTGTGTTTCTCCGAAAGTAGGACAGGATCTTATTTTCTTTTGACCCTCGAAATAAGCACTTGGCTTTATTTTCAGGGAGGTCTTACTATTTTTGAGGTGCAGGAGGCAGCGAGCGTGGTCACCTCATGGCTGCTACTGTGTTGCAATATTTTTGGGGAGGGCTTATTTTTGGGGGAGGGCTTATTTCAGTGCATGCGCTCAAAAGCCCGATAGGGATTATTATTCAGGGAGGTTTTATTTTCAGGGAAATAGGGTACTAGTATATAAAAATAGAATTTAGTTCGGTAATGAAACATCTGCAAGAAAACAACCAAGTTCAAAGAGCACCAAGGAGCCTACAATTCAATTCTGGGCTACAGATCTCTTCAAATTATTCTGGGATTTGCCCGCTAGGGTTATGTGACGGAGAAGGGTTACCTTCTGTTCCTACTGCTCCAGTACTGTTTTTATCGCATTCACTGATTTCCTTGCTTCCTCCTGGATTCACACTAAGTCTTGCTTGCTGTCTTGCCTGAACTAGGCAAAATAACCTGCAGCACGAATTGTAACTTACAAACCTGCAAAGCAGAACTCCACACTATGGACAAGAGAAAGTCACAGCTTTCTCAAAAATCCAGAATGTATCTCTTGACTTCTCCCTTTGTTACAGGCAGATAAAAACTCTGGGATACTCTGAATCCCACACTTTTGTTTGCTTTTCTTAACAAGTAGGAAAAGGCTCAAGGATAAGATGAGTGAATGAAGAAAGCATAAATCAAGAAGATGAATGTATCAAGGGACCTGGGGAAGGCTGGGGGTCAAGACAGAAGCCACTGAATCTTTTCTCTAAATGGCAACAGAGGAGACCGTAGGATAGATGGATTAAATTCAATTTGTTATCCATCTTCATCCAGGTGCCTTACAGCACAAAGCAGCAAAGTTGTGACTTTCTTTGAGTGAAATGAAAAATGTGTTTGCTTGAAGTTTGCACCACCTGCCATTGTCAAGTAAGTTTTTTTCCTTTTCCTTTTTCTCTACACCCAAAGTTTGGACGTTCATATTGGGTATTTGCTTCAATTTTTGGCAGTGGCGGATTAAGACTCACTGGTGCCCTAAACACTGACAAATCTTGGTGCCACCCCTCCTGCACAAATCTTCATTGGGTTTTACTTCATTTCTCAACTTTGTGGTGCCCCCTTGGGCCTGGTGCCCTAAACTCGTGCTTAGTATAGTTAATGGTTAATACACCACTGGTTTTTGGAGACCCAAAGCAGGCTATAGGCAAAAAGAAACTGCCCAAAATGACAGAGAAGTTAAAATACAGAACTCAAAATGGACAGGTGTACAAGGATATGAACATCTGTCAAATACTGTTAAGTTAAACTAAGACTTTCCCATCTGGTACAGGTAATCATCAACTTATGACCACAATCGAGTCCAACATTTCTGTTGCTAAGCAAGACAAACTTTTTTGCCATAGCTATTAAGAGAATCACTGTGATTGTTAAGTGAATCATGGGGTCATTAACTGAATCTCAGTGGTTTCTTCCATTGAGTTTGCTTGTCAGAAACCAACTGGGAAAATCACAAATGGTGATACATGATTCCAGGAAGGTGCAATTGTCATCAATACACACAAGTTGCCTAATGCCTGAATATTAATCATGCAACTGTGGGAATGGTGCAAGAGTTGTTCAGTGTGAAAAAATGATCATACATCACTTTTTTCAGTCTCATTATAACTTTGAATGGTCACTAAACAAACTGTTGTAATTTGAGGACTACCTGTACTAAGGAACAAAGACTCACCAGTTTTAAAAGAGCCATGTTAGGGATATGCCTGTTAGAGATCAAAGTAGGGCCTACAAAGGAGGATTTTATTCTTTATTGTCCTCGATAAAATGAAAAAAATTATATATAGCAATTCCGTTTATATGACTTCATCTTAGGCAATCCACGCTGGGCCGCACACAGAGATAAAAGCATCAGTGCAATCATAAATAACAATGCACAGCAAAAACAAAAACAAATAAAAATAAACAGGTTTGTATATTAGAAGTGAGGAAGGCAATAAAGAATTTATGATCGTTAGGTTTTCTAGTATAACAAGGTTCTGAGCTTGTGGCTAAATCACGAGAGGATAGTTTGGAACCCAAATTTCCAAGTGGCATTTCAGAAAGAGTAGCAATTGAAAATACAAATACTTGGGCCTGATTTTGTGCTTTTAATTTCCAATTGTTTAAATTAGTAATAACCCAATCACCACTAATGATTCAAGGCATAGCAGCCAGGATTACTTACAAGCTGGCTATCTTAATTGGAAGGGGATCCAATAAACAAAGAAAGTAAATAGATATAGTCCTTGACTTACAACCACAATTAAGCCCAAACTTTTGTTTGGTTAAGTGAGCTTTGCCTCATTTTACAACCTTTCTTACCACCGTTGTTAAGTGACTCACTACAGTTGTTAAATGAGTTACATGTTTAGTAAGTGAATCTGGCTTCTCCATTGATTTTGCTTATCAGAAGGTTGCAAAAGGTGATCACATGACCACGGGATACTGCAGTTGTCATAAATATAAGTCAGTTGCCAAGCATCTGAATTTTGATCACATGAATTTTGATCACATGACCATGAGGATGCTGTTCATACAGTGAAAACGGTCATAGATCACTTTTTCCAGTGCTATTGTAACTTTGAATGGCCACTAAGTGAACTCTTGTAACTCAAGAGTAACCCTCTTATAACCCTGTAATAAGCCTCCTCTTCTCAATACTTAAAAAAGAGAACAGTGAAGGCTGCTGTGTCACTACTGCAGCAATCTGGAACTTTGAAGAAAGTTCATTTACATAGAAATGAAAAATTAAATTAATGTAAATGTGCAATTCAACCAGAAAATGTGATTAATCAGATTCTGAGACCGGAGGAAGAAGAGGGGCATAAGGGTTGAGATGAAGAAATGGTTTATATATATGCAGCCAGGCATGGTAAAATGCTATAGAGTACTCTTCAACCAGGGGTGGGTTTTGACAGTGACTACTGCCAGCTTGCTCATGGGCATGCAATAAAAATTGTTCTGCGCATGTGCAGAAATAAAAACAAGATGGCGGCACCTAAAGCATCACCCGGAGAACCAGTTCAGGGACATGGCAGGCCTGGGTCGCTGCTGGTTCCAGGCTGCCAAACCACTACCGGTTCATCCAAATTGGGCCAAACTGGTAGGAACCAACCTCTGCCTTCAACCATGCTGGATTTTTTCCAGATGTGCTGGACTGCAACTTCCAAAATTCCTAGCTGCTGAGGCCATGCTGCCATGGCTAGGAGTTGTAAACACACATTTATGGAGAATACATGTAATCCTCAACTTATAATAATACATTCTGTGACAGTTGAAAGTTACAATGGCACTAAAAAAGGTGACTTATGACTGTTTTCCACCCTTACAACTATTGCAGCATCCCCATGGTCAAATAATCAAAATTCAGATGCCTGGCAACTGACATATTTATGACGGTGGCAGTGTCCTTTTGTGACCTTCTGACAAGCGAAGTCTATATGGAAGCCAGATTCATTTAACTAACTTAACAACCTCAGTGATTGACAGTTTAATAATTGTGGCAAGAAAGTTTGTAAAGTGGTGCAAAACTCACTTAACTGTCTCACTTAGCAACAGAAATGTTGGGCTCAATTATGGTCATAAGTCGAGAACTATCTGTAATGAAGCCTCAGCCACACCCATGTGTATGACCTCAGAGGACAGGTCTTGGAAAGCTCAGCCCTCTTTAAATCCTTCAAAAAAATTTTTTTTCTGTAAGTGCCATTATTATTCTTATTTATTTTAACAATTTGCTTTCTGCCTTCTCAAATATGTTGGCTTTAGGCACTTTATAAATGATGGTGTGCAATAAAAAGCAATAAAACCTGGCTACAAGATTCTAAACGTTAATTTTTCAAAACCTAAACAAATTATTTCTTAAATGGGTGATATAAATGTTGTAATCCCCTTCGTATAAAAGTAGTCCTCAACTTACCACCACAACTGGCCAGAATTTTCATTGTTAAGCAAGATGGGTTTTAAGTGAATTGTGTCCAATTTTATGACTTTTATACTGCAGTTGTTAAGTCAATCATATGGTCATTAAGTGAATCTCGCTTCTCCCATTGACTTTGCTTATCAGGAGCAGGTTGGGAAAGTTAGAAATGGTGACCACATGACCCCAGGACACTGCAACTGTTATTAAAGCATGCCAGAAGCCAAGTGCCCAAATTTTGATCATGTGGTTGCTGTGTAAATGTGAAAACCAATTGTTAAGTCACCTTTTTCAGTGTTCACTTCAAATAGTTGTACGTTGAGGACTAACTGTACAGTAATAACAAGGAGGATATTTTCAATAGCAAAAAATTCCATGACCTGGCACAAAAAAAGACATTAGGTGTTGGTTTTACATTGCATCTGTAAGTCAGTAAAAAGTTTGCAATTGTGGTGAATATCTGATGCTCGGGTATAGGTTGAGGTTCATTTTCTGAGCTTGTGGGTTGGTTTCCAAACATTTCATTACCAGGCTAGGTAACATCTTCAGTGGAGTTTAGGGAATGTCAGTGTCGGTGTTCTTTTGTTGATAAGGGCTTTGTGTGGTCAGTAGGTCTAGTGATGGTGAGCCCACATCAGGTGAGGGTCCCATCAGGTCAGGATCTTGTGGTGGGTCTTGGGATTGCTGTCTTTAGGACTAGCAATAGCCCACAAACCCACAGCCATAGTCCAACAGGAATTATCCAGAACCAAAGACAAGATACAGAAGGATGAAAGAAACAATCTAATGTACAAAATCAACTGTAACAATTGCAACCAATTCTATGTGGGACAAACATTATGATTAATTAAAAATCAGGATCCATGAACACTGGCTGGCAGGCAAATGCCTCGATCGCAAATTCTTAATCTCTACCCACACTGACACCAAACAGCACCAGTTCAATTGGAGCAACACAAAAATAATCACCCACGCTATCACTTGCCACGCTCGTGAGTTCATCGAAGCCTGTCACTCCACAAGAAGTTCCATCACCAGAGACATGGACCTACAATCAGCCTATGAACCCCTCAGAATCCAAATCAAATGCCCAGCCACCCAAAGACAGCACTGGCCCTCAACCAACCCATGCAAGCACCCCCCCCCAAACCAGCACTTCACCTCCCAATGATCCTCACCTGCCATAACCTCCCCATCACAAGACTCTCACTGGTGACTCACACCTGAACCATCACAAGACCCACCACAAGACCGTCACTTGAGACACCCATACCTCACCCATCACAAAACCCATCACAGGTCCCTGACCTGATGGGACTCTCACCTGACCTGACATCATCATAAAGCATGCTGACCACTGGAAACATTATAAACAGAAGGCAGCCCCCTAAACTCCACTGAAGATATTACCTAGCCTGGTAATGAAACGTTCAGAAATCAACCCACAAGACTGGAAAACGAACCTTCACCCACGCTAAAATCTCTCTCCTAAAGATCTGGATTTCACTTTGCAGATGGAAGAATAGGGCAAAGGCAATGAGAGATTCATTTTTAAGTCCTCCTGCCCCAACACTCAAGTCCTTTCAGAACCTTTTGCTGGATGGAAGGCCTGCAAATGATCCCTTGTGGCTCTTTTTCTAGATGAGGTCTTTGTTAGAAAGTCAATGTTCTTGGTACTTTCTGAGCTTAGTTGTTTTCTAGCAGACGTTTCATTACCCACTTATGATGTTGCCTACTTTGGGTAATGAAATGTCTTCAAGAAAACAACCAAGCTCAGGGAGCACCAAGGAACCCTCATGTCAACTCTGAGTTGTAAATATTCTCCTTTATTGGTCAATGTTCTCCTTTGACCTTGAAAGGCAGTTGCCTTCAAAGACCCATGAACAGATAGAAATTGAGCAGGAAGCGCTCCTCATTAACATATTAAGCCATCGCTTAGAAGCCGCGCTGTTAGTTAGAGTTCTCACACACACACACAATCCCGCAGACCCTGTGACCTACCTTGGATGCGGGAGAGAAAGATGCCCAATGGGCAGTGATCAACCTTCTTCCCATGCAAATAAGTGCATCTCCATCTTTTCCAAGCAGGAGTGTCTCAACCCCATCAGTCTTTGGCTTCCTCTGCTCCCTGCTCTGCACGGATAGGCCCTCAACAAGTCTCATCAGAGCAGAGGAGCAACTTGTTGTGTTTAAAGATTCATGTTGGGCCTTCTGAAATATTCAGCAAGTGTCAACTTTGACAGCAGGTTCCATGTGAAAGGAGAGAACGGATTAGACAGCCTGAGAGATCCTTCCTTTGAGGAGACAAAGGCAAAGTGAGGAGGATCAGTTGTGGGGAGGAGGAAGAGGGATGTTAGATCAGGAGAGTTCAGGGTGGGAAGAAGGGAAAGAGCAGCAGGGAGAAAGATCTGGAAATGCCTGTCAGCTGCTGGGTCAGGACAGCTCATACTTCTGCTTTGAGGCCATGTTCATAGAGAATAATTGCTAGTTCTCTGCCACAGAGCTTTCCATCCCTCCATCTTATTATTTCCTAAGTGCCTCACCTGCCTCTGAAACTAAACCTGGTCCCGCGTGAGCAAATGGGGATTTTGCTCCTGCATGGCACATGGGGTAGCAAGAGGCTGAGCTCTCTCAACAGTTTCTCCAATCCAACAAACTGCCCTCTGGAGAAAGCTTAGCTAGTGGCCACTTCTTCCCATGCATGCCTTCCTCCTCAAACCACAAGGCTATTCACACCCAAGAACCGTGTGTCAGAAGAACAGAGTAATTTTAAGTAGTCCTCGATTTACGACCACAATTGAGCCCAAAATTTCAGTTGCTAAGCAAGACAGTTGTTGACTGAGTTTTGCCCTGTTTTATGACCTTCCCTGCCGCAGGGAAGTGAATTTGTTGTTAGGTGAATCACAGCAGTGGTTAAGTTAGTAACATGGCTGTTAAGCGAATCTGGCTTCCCCATTGGCTTTGCTTTGCCACATGATCACTGGGACCATCGTAAATACGAACCAGTTGCCAAGCATCCAAATTTTGATCAGGTGACCATGGGGATGCTGCAATGGTCGTAAGTGTGAAAAACGGTCATATGTTACTTTTTTTCCAGCGCCATTGTAACTTGGAGTGGTCACTAAATGAATGGTTAAAGTCAAGGACTACCTGTAGAGCCTTCTTCCATAGGTTCATCATCTGGATCGTACCCAAGGGACAGCTCCCCAGGCTGCTCCAAAGAGAAGGAAATGTTGAAACCTGAGGTCCATATATTTAGAATGAGATCAGGCTAGAGAGTTTCAGGTAATCCTGGATTTACGACTATTGCTTAGTGACCATTCAAAGTTACAACAAACCTCCCCAAAACATACTTATGATCTGGATTTGAAATTACCACAATGACTCCTCCCCATGGTTCATTATAAGTTCATTTTGGGTTCTTAGCAACTGGTCTGCATTTATGACTGCTTGCAACATCCCATGGGCACATGGCTGCAACTTACAACTTATTTAACCGGAAACCGGTTTCTATTTCTGGAACCTGGCAAAAATCACCCATTGGCTGGAATGGATTCTTGCCCAATATAGCAGTTGACGGTGCTTGATCCAACACACCAGGAGGGCAGTGGATGGGAGAAAAGTCTTATACATCACTCTTTTTCCATTCTCTTTGAGAATCCTAATGCCCACAGGCTGGTTTTCTCCTTTCCTAAAGCACGGCATCGTGGCTTCTATGCCAGGAGGATGAGAATGTAATGGATGTAACAGATGTAACTAGAGATAGCAGAAGAGAAAATGCCAATAGCTGCTTCCTAGACAGCCATTCAGTCTCCGGGAAGAAAAAAAAAGGGATCTATCCCTCTTATTTCTGTGGCAGCAAAAATGGAGAGATCCTGATTCCAACCACACATTAGAATATGAAGCAATTCACTCGAATTCTCTCCCTCACTCTCTCCCTCCCTCCCTCTCTTTCTGTTTCTCTCCCTCTCTCTCCCTCTCTCTATTTCTCTCTCTCTATTTCTGTGTGTGTGTGTGTGTGTGTGTTTCTGTCTGTCTCTCTCCCTCTCTCCCTCCCTCTCCCCCCCTCTCTTTCTGTTTTTCTCTGTCTCTCCCTCCCTCCCTCTCTCTCTTTCTGTTTCTCTCCCTCTCTCTATTTCTCTCTTTCTCTTTCTCTTTCTGTCTGTCTCTGTCTCTGTCTCTGTCTCTCTGTCTCTCTCTCTGTCTCTCTCTCTCTGTGTCTCTGTCTCTGTCTCTGTCTCTGTCTCTCTCTCTCTCTCTCTCTCTCTCTCTCTCTCTCTCTCACACACACACACACACACACACATCACAATACAAATAGCCAGAACAGCAAAAGCACCGCAGATGGATGAATCCAAACACAATCTGTCATCAGCCGCCTGGAACATATGGAGTGAAAGCACCTCACTTATCCGGCTCCTTTCCTTGCTCCAAGCACTGTTGACTTCACACTTCCAGTGTGTGTAAACACTGGAGGGATCTTGGTAGTATAAACCAGGCCCATTGAGAGAATGGGGGAGTTTTCCCAGTCCCTAACCAAGCCTCCCACTTCACCAGCCTCTCTCTGATGGTGTGTTCCCCAGCCCGCCCCACATATCTTTAAGGGGATGAGGAGGACATCCCAGCAGCCTTGCACTGCTGCCATGGGAAGGACACAAAACAATCCAAATTACCTCTTCATTGTTTGCAGTCACCAAAGGATTTGTTCCTTTTCCAATTCTGTCTGACCTATGACAGTCCCCCTCCCTCCTCCCCCTAGGGCTCAGTGTCGAGTTCTTATTTCTCCTCTATTGCTGTTATTTATGACTGAACAAGCCTAGCCTGATGCTTTGGCTTATACAGCAGAAATGCGGAAAGGGTCTCAAAACAGACTGCCAAGCAAAGAAAAATCAGGGTCTGCTCAAACCAGTAGCTCCCTTTTCCTGTCTAGTAAAATGCGAATGTTCTACTTCTCTACATGGCCAAATACAGGTAGTCAACCAGGGGGTGGCATTCACTTACTTTCCCTACCGGTTCGCAAATGTGAGTGTGTTCACTACGCTTACCCATGTGTGCACTCAGCCTTCCGCGCATGTGCTTTGATCGCACGTGCGGGTTGCACGCATGCGTGTGGTTTGAAAACGTGCCTAAATAGGATAGCATAGAGCCGATTTCCACTACCGATTCGGGCACACCAATCCGAACCGTCTGAATACCCCCTCTGTAGTCAACTCAACTTACGACCCCAATTGAGCCCCAAATTTCTGTTGCTAAGCGAGACATTTGTTAAGTGAATTTTGCCTCATTTTATGACCTTTCTTGCCACAGTTCTTCAGTGAATCACTGCTGTAATTGAGCTAGTGACACGGCGAATCTGTCTTCCCCGTTTTGACTTTGCTTGTCATAAGGTCAAAAAAAGGGGGATTACATGAACCCAGGATGCTGCAACCGTCATAAATGTGAGTCAGTTGTCAAGCATCTGAATTTTGGTCACGTGACTGTGGAGATGCTACAATGGTTGTAATTGTGAAATATGGACGTAAGACACCTTTTTCAGTGCCGTTGTAACTTCAAACTGTCACTAAACTGTTGTAACTCGAGGACTACCCCTAATATAAGCCTGATATGCATTTTTCCATTTTATTTATGTATGTAAACACAGGCACACACCCTGAAGACCATAGTGCGCTGGTCTGACAGCCAGATTCTGACACCCGCCTCTCCTGCCCTAATGCCGTTTCCACCCATGCCCTTGTCTCCAACCTTCTGGCCTTTGCACAACACCCAGACATAAACATCCTGGCAATGGGATTTGCATAATACACAAATCAGTGCCCTAATTATGCAAGTGGGGTATGCTAAGTGTATTTTCATTTGCATTCAGCCTTCCTTCCTCTAGGAAGGGGAGACAAAAAGCCTCGATGCAAGAGAAGAATAGCAGCAGCAATAGCAATAGCACTAAGACTTATATACCGCTTCACAGTGCTTTACAGCCCTCTCTAGGCAGCTTACAGAGTCAGCCTATTGTCCCCAACAATCTGGGTCCTCATTTTACCATAAAACCGCGGTAGACTAAAGCGCGCTCGACGAAAGTGCGTACGTGACGTCATCACAGCGCGACGAAAACAGCACGCTGTGAGCGGTAAACTTAAAATTAACGCGTAAATCTAAACCTAACCCCCCCAAACCTAACCCTAAACCTAACCCTAAGCCTAACCCTTAACCTAACCCTAAACCTAACCCTAAACCTAACCCTTAACCTAACGCTAAACCTAACGCTAACCTTTAACCTAACCCTAAACCTAACCCTAACGCTTAACGTAACCCTAAACCTAACCCTAACCCTTAACCTAACCCTAAACCTAAACCTAAACCTAACCCTTACCTTTATGTGAATCGGCTTGCGTTAATTTTATTTTAATTTTAATTTAATTTATTTTTAATTTTATTTGTCGCGCTGCTGATGACGTCAGGTACGCGCTGTAATCGGGCGCGCTTTAGTGGACCGCGGTTTTGACGGGTCACGTGTCAAACTGCTAGCAGTCAGAGATCAACAGAAATAACCTGCAGTACTGCACTGCGCCACCGCAGCACTTTTTATGCCATTCTTGGTCTAACTCTGGTTACACATTCTGGGCAGGATGGGTGCAGCAGCAGAAGCTCTGGCACTCTGAAATCCATTCTCCACAACCTCCTCCAAGCTGCAGGAATAGATTGAGGTGCAAAGCAGTCTGGAAGTCTGTAGATATTCTCAGTCATCCACGTCACGGTTGTCCCAAAGGTGCTTTTTCAGGAGGCAAATGGACTTTCTTGTTGTTTTTTTCTTTTGAAGATGTTTAATTCTCCTGAAAAAGTCCCTTTGGAAAAAGCAGGCTGGAGAGGTCCAACATGGCCATTCATTTATTTAATGGCAACAGCTGCTCCCGGCTCTGGCTGCCATTTTTTTCTCAGCAGCACGATCTGGATCAATTCCCTAAAAAACTTTTCAGCCTCAGTAGGAAGCTGTGTCATTTCTTAGGCTCCATAGGAGATCCTGTCCATTTTTTGAAGACCAGGAATGTTGGATTGTTTTGAAATCTTGTGCAAGCTAAAAGAGTATCATAGATCATGCGATCCACAATTTTGTTTGTTTATCTTGCATTTATTACTCAAGGTGATGAACATGCATAATACTACTTCCTCCTCCTATTTTTCCCACAACAATCCTGTGAGGTGTGTGAGAGAGTGACTGGCCCAAGATCACCCAGTTGGCTTTCATGCCTAAAATGGGACTGGAATTCACCATCTCCTGGGGATTGGCCCAAAATCTCCCAGGCCCAAAGACGCCCACTTGCATACCTAAATGGGACTGGAATTCAAAGTCTCCTGGTGATTGGCCAAAAGTCACCTTAAGCACCATACCAAACTGGCTAGTTATTTGATTTTGGCTTGATGTGACACAAGAACAGCTTTTGCAACTTGCAAAGCCATGGTTTATAGTTTAGAAAGCCATTGTGATTTGCCTAACAAATAATAATTAAAACCTTGGCTTAGTTTTCTTTGATCTTAATAAATGGGTTGGATTGAGATTTTGCAATAACAAGGCTATGTTATACAACATGCCAGACTAAATTAAAATGGTTCCAAGTGTTCTTGAAACCCAGCCACTTCCCTTGATGTGCAAAACAGGCCATCTTATTAAGCCAGTTTATTGGTTTGGCCACAACATTTACAACTTTGTAAATGGAGAAGTTTTAATAACCAGGTTTATCATATTGTGTGAACACAGCCAAATGTTTTTTTTAATTCCACTGACTAAAAAAATAGCTCATATTAAAACATTTTACATATAAAATAAGAGATATATTCAAAGAAAGATATAGTATAACAAATGTGAAACAGAAGAAAAGAGAAAAAAACTAGAACAGAAAACATGAATATACCATTAGTCCTCGATTGAGTCCCAAATTTCTGTTGTTAAGCAGGACAGTTAAGTTAGTTTTGCTCCATTTTAAAACTTTTCTTGCCACAGTTGTTAAGTGAATCACTACAGTTATTAAGGTAGTAATAGAGTTGTTAAGCAGTGATGGGTTGCTCCCGATTCGGTCTGCGCAGAAGCGTTGCACGCACACAGGAGCACGCGTGGGAGCACACCCAAACCGGTAGTAAAAATATTTGCAACCCAACACTGTTGTTAAGTGAATCTGGCTTCCCCATTGACTTTGCTTGTCAGCAGGTTGCAAATGGTGATCATATGATCTTGGGACACTGCAGCCGTCATAAATATGAATCAGTTCGTTTGTCCAAATTTTGATCATGTGACCTTGGGGATGCAAATGTGAAAAATGGTCATAAGTCAAATGTGAAAAATGGTCATGTTAAATGTCTATGGAGATTCTTGATCATCCAAGTCATGGTTGTTCCAAAAGTACTTTTTCGATGGGCAACTGGACTTTCTGGGTTGTTTTTGTTTGAAGATGTTTCACTTCATTTCTGATCTTTCCACTCAGCAGTTATATGCACAATTCTAATCAAACCACTCTCTCCAAGATTTCATCAGAATTCCCTTATTTCTTTCACCTGTTCTGGTTTCTGGCTTCACTTGAAGCCAGGTGGCGCAGTGGTTAGGCTGCAGTACTGCAGGCCACTTCAGCTGACTGTTATCTGCAGTTCAGCGGTTCTAATCTCACCGGCTCAAGGTTGACTCAGCCTTCCATCCTTCCGAGGTGGGTGAAATGAGGACCTAGACTGTGGGGGTGATATGCTGACTCTGTAAACCGCTTAGAGAGGGCTGAAAGCCCTATGAAGCGGTATATAAGTCTAACTGCTATTGCTATTGCTATTATAGTTTAAAATCCTCTGTATCCATACAGATAGACTCTGGCTTACAACAGTTCATTTAGTGATCATTCAAAGTTACAACAGCACTGAAAAAAACTGACTTATGACCATTTTTCACACTTATTGTCAGGGACTATTATGTTAGGGACTATTGCGACATCTCCAGAGTCACATGATCAAAATTCAGATGCTTGGCAACTGGTTCATATTTATGACCATTGCAGTGTCTTGGGGTCATATGATGACCTTTTCCAACCTTCTGACCAGAATAATCAATGGGGAAGCCAGAGTAGTTTAACAACTGTGTTACTAACTTAACAACTGCAGCAATTCACTTAACAACCGTGGCAAGAAAATTTGTAAAAAGAGACGAAACTCACTTAACAAATGTCTCACGTGCCAACAAAAATTTGGGGCTCAATTATGGTAATAAATCGAGGACTATCTATGTGTATATCTGAAACAATTTTTAAGCTTTTTTACATTTCCACCAAGCATAATAAAATGTCCCTTCATGTTATTCACATTTCCAACATTCATTTGAAATGCCTTTGTATCTTCTCTAGAGATTTTCCCTGGTGTCATGGTATTAACAATATTTCATTTTATTAAAAAAATATTTTTAAAATGATAATATCAAGTAAGTTTCAACATTTTTAACCACATATTTTCCCATTGATCCATTCTATATTCTAATCAAAAAGCCAACTTTATTATATAGTTTTTAGCTTGTTCTTCCTCCATTTCAAATTTTAACAAAACTTTATACATTTTAACAATTACGTCTTCACCATCAGTATACAATTTTACTTCAAAGACTGTTTTATTTTGCTCCAACCATAAGTCTTTTTATCCATTTACATTTTTGTGATAACTGTAAATGGGAAGAGTATTGATAATTATATCCTGCCATTAGATTCTGTCTTGATTTAAGTTTACATTCTCTTTGATGATTTTCCATTAATTCTTAGTGCATTAACCATTTGATTTTGCCTATTATTTCTCATCTGTAAAATGCTTCTTGTGCTGTGACCTATGGAAGTATTTCAGGCACAGCCTTGGTTTATATCCGTTCTTCATTCTCAATATGGCACAAATAAAATCTTCTTTAAAGTTTACATTAACTAACTTTATTATACATAAATATCCATGCCATCCAAACTTTAGATCCTGCTCTTCTAACTCTAAAAGTCTCTTGTTTCTCAGCAACACCCATTCTATCATCCAAACCAAACAAATACTGAATTACATTGTTTTCAACCGAATTTGCTCAGACCAAGACTTAACATGGATCATAGGTGCTCAGAACATGTATGTATGTCCTCATACCTAATCTGAATAGTCTCAACACAAACTTCTACATCACTGTGACTGTGCAAATGATTTTCATACATCTTGTCCTTGTCAATAGAGCAGAAGCAGTATTCACCACCCTTCATCCTATCACAATAAATTTAGTTTGCTCTCAGTTTGCTTCTTTGTTATACAATTTCAACTTAATTTAGCATTGAAGATCATTTTTCTCCATTGCTCTGTAAAAATGGGAGTTTATTCTAGCTTCAAGCGAAGAGTTGCAGGTACCATAGTAATTTATTTTCTAAAGTGTTAAGGATGTAACTGTTATAAGGCAAATCCAGCAAAATTAGACTGAAAAATAGAGCATAAAAAGCATTCTTGACAGTGTGAGAGGCTTAAGGCGGACAAAGTATAAGCCCATTAAAAGTACCATCAAAATAACAATGAAAATATACCTTGGAATATAGGCCATTTTTAGATTTCCAAGCAAGAAAGTCTTGCTTTTAGCCTCCACACCTGGGACAGAATTAATCCTCTCCCATCAGAAGGACAGTGTTGACCAGGGAGAGTATGAGTTGAAGTCCAACATATTTAGAGAAAGCAAAGTTAGAAAAGCTGCTGTAATTCTTTTCCTCATTATCACGGCACCAGCTCTCTGTAAATCTGCTGTAAGTCACACAAATTGTGGTTCTCATATATTTCCCTCTCTAATTCATTTTCTTTATTTCTTTCTGGGTCGCGGGGAGATCCTCAGCCTTTGATCATCTAATTATGTCCAAAATTGTAACTTCCCACTCCTGCCAAATGTTTGTGCTGCTAATCCTCACTTCCCTTCAAGAGTATCTCCAAGTCCAGGACTCCTGGCTGCCCTTGGTTCTAACATCATATCTTGTTCTCACCCTGTCGGTAAGTTTTCGTTCCTTCTCTTGGATTTAATGAACACCTCTAAGCTGTACGACAGGTAATTTCATTTTGTCCTCGTCAATGTCAGCACTGAGGCTGAGATCCAAGCCTTTGAGTTGCCTCTCTGGCAATGAGGAGTTCCTTTTATTACTTGAGCAACTTAATCGTGCCAGACGTAAGAATCTTTATGTACAGGTAATCCTCCACTTATGACCATAAGGGAGACAGAATTTATGTTGCCAAGCAAGATGGTGGTTGTGAGTTACACCTGATTTTATGATCTTCCTTGCCATGGTTGTTAAACAAATAACTGCAGTTGTTAAGTGTATCATTATACGAATCCAGCTTTCCCCATTGGCTTTGCTTCTTGGAAGCTGGCTGGCAAGGTCACGAAAGATGAGCATATAACCCCAGGATGCTGCCACTATTGTAAATACATGCCAGTTGCCCAGCAACCAAATTTTGATCATGTGACCATGGGGATGATGGAATGATGTAAGTGTGAGGACCGGTTGTAAGTCACTTTTTCAGTGTCGTTGTTACTTTGAACAGTTGCTAAATGAATAGTTGGCAGTCAAGGACTATCTACAGGCAGTCTTGATTTACAACAGTTCATTTCCTGACCATACAAAGTTATATCACCAATGAAAAAGTGACTTATGACTGTTTTTCACACTTATGACCATTGCAGCATTCCCATGGCCGTGTGATCAAAATTCAGATGATTGGATTTTGAATGAGTCAGCTTGGCATCTGACTCATATTTATGATGGTTGCAGTGTCCTGGGGTCATGTGACCACCTTTTGCAACCTTCTGATAAGGAAAGTCAGATTCACTTAACAACCATGTTATGAACTTAACAACTGCAGTGATTCACTTAACAACTGTGGCAAGAAACGTTGTAAAATTAGCCAAACTCACTTAACAAATTTTTAACTTAGCAACATAAATTTTGGGCTCAGTTGTGGTTTTAAGTCAAGGACTACCTGTATATATAACAGTCACTTCTATGCACTTGTATCTCAATCCAACCCCAGTAGTAACTCCTGACCAAAGATCTCATTGTGTTAGAACAGGGACGGTTTCCGAATTCTTGGCTTCAGTTGTGACAGAACCTCATTGCTTACCCAAAAGGAAAAATACCCAATTCTTATCATCTGAGGTGAGTCGGACTTGGTGCCACCAAATGCAGAAGGGGATGCAAGATTATTGGTCTTCCGAGACATGGCAGTCCAAAATGATTGTCACGCAACATAGAAGAACCTGGGACATAAGCAAATTTTTGCTGTGCCTATTGTATCCATCTGGAAGATGGACTGGAGAAGTCCAAAATGTGAATGCTCATTTGTCTATACAGATAGTCCTCGACTTACAACCATTTGTTGAGTGATCATTCCAAGTTACAGCACTGAAAAAAGTGACTTACCGTATGACCATTTTGCACATTCATGAAAGTTGAGACACACCCGTGATCAAAATTAGGGCACATGGCAACTGGCATGTAATTATGTCAGTTGCATTTTCCAGGATCATGTGATCAACTTTTGCGATCTTTTGACAAGCAACGTCAATAGGGAAGCCAGATTGATTTAACAACCATATAATTAATTTAACAGTTATGGCAAGAAAGTTTGTAAAATGGGGCAATAACTCACTTAACAGCTGTCTTGCTTATCAGCACAAATTTTAGGCTCATTTGTGATCTTAAGTTGAGGACTACTATAATTATTGGCTTTATTTCCCTACTTCCCTTGGGGAAGTCTGAACAAAGTTTTGTATCTTTGGTCCATTCATAAGAATTTCATTTTAATTAAAATAAGACTTGGGGCATTTCTAAATGGATTGTTTTTCCTTCTTGCAACTGTTCTGATTTAACATTAAAACATAACAGAGATTGATGAAGGCTATTTTGTCTGGGAACGTGGAGGTGCTACAAGCATGGACATTTTTACAAGCTTGTGGGGGAGTGTGTGTATTGCAGAGAATGGATATGCTATCATTACTCACCCTTTCAGGGCAAACACCCAGCACAGAGAACTCTCAGCAAAACAAATCAGGGTTTGTTTATTTATCAACCAACCAAGAATAATTTCTATGGACTCTTCAGTTTGGGGCCAAAACATGAATCATTTGTCCTGCTGGAACACAATGAAAAATAATATTGTTTCCAATTATCTGCTGGCATGAAGGAATTAGGATCCTTAATTAGGGATTAGAATCCCTTCATGAATTTATGCCTTATTGTGTTTCTGAACCTTGGCAACTTTAAGATGCGTGGACTTCAATTCCCAGAATTCCCCAGCCAGCTTTGCTTTTAAGATTTGGCCTGGCTGGGGAATTCTGGGAATTGAAGTCCACGCATCTTAAAGTTGCCAAGGCTGAGAAACACTGCACTACCATGATATAGTGGCAGCTGTGTTGTGGGACGAATTGAAGTGGACACAGGCCAAATCTTAAAAGGCAAGAGTAGAGATTCACTCTTGTCTCTGAAGGATTGGTTTCAATATGTCTTTATTCAGGATCAGGCAACACTCTTGCAGGGAGAATTGGAGAACTACGGCATTAAAAAACAGACTGTTGCACTGACATACGAGTAGATGGGAGGGGGATCTTGTCCCATTACAAAGACTGCACCCTCTCTGGAAAACTCCTTGTTTTGGTTCTGTTCTCACACCACAACACCTTCTAAGGATCATCTAGGAGTGTCCACAGACTGTGGCCAAAAGGTTCAATTTCTTTGCCACAAGCAGCTCCATTTTTTTTTAACATGCAGAATTTTGATTGCATCTCTGTAGCCACCATCTTGCCTTTTTGGCCTATGCTCTGCAGATCCCATTGCATCCCTCTGTGCTGCAGATTACACATTGCCTATCTTTGCATCAAGAAATACAGACTCATGATCATGTGAAGTATTAGTATTACCGGTAGTACTGTTTTATAAAGCCTTAGAAAAACCACACTTAGTATACTACATCCAATTTTGGTCACCACATTATAAAAAAGATGTAGAGACTCTGGAAAGAATGAAGAAAAGAGCAACAAAGACGATTAAGGAGTTGAAGGCCAAAGCCTACGAAGAACAGTTGCAAGAATTGGGTTTGTCTAGTCTAGGGAAAAGAGGGACTAGGGCTGACATGATAGCAGTGAGCCGAGGTGGCGCAATGGTTAGAGTGCAGTACTGCAGGCCACTTTAGCTGACTGTGATCTGCAGTTCAGCGGTTCAAATCTCACCGGCTCAAGGTCGACTCAGCCTTCCATCCTTCCGAGGTGGGTGAAATGAGGACCCGGACTGTGCGGGGAAGTTGCTGACTCAATTTGCTAAAAAAATTTGTAAACCGCTTAGAGAGGGCTGACAGCCCTATGAAGCGGTATATAAGTCAAATAAATAAATAAGTAAGTAAGTAAGTAAGTAAGTAAGTAAGTAAGTAAGTAAGTAAGTAAGTAAGTAAGTAAGTAAATAAGCAGTGTTCCAATATCTCAAGAAGAGCGAGTCAACCTATCCTTCAAAACAACTGAAGGAAGGACAAGAAACAATGAATGGAAACTAGTCAAGGAGAGAAACAACCTAGAAATTTCCTGACAGGTAGAACAACTAATAAGCGGAAAGGCTTGCCAGAAGTAGTAGGCTCCAACACTGGATGCTTTTAAGAACAGACTAAACAGCTACTTGTCTGGAATGGTATAGGGTCTCCTGCTTGAGCTGTGGGTTGGACTAGAAGATCTCCAAGGTCCCTTCCAACTCTGTTATTCTATAATAATGACCCCCGATGACCCATTTGGTTTTCAGAAAGCGTAGTCAAAATGAGGAAGGGACAGAATTGGAGTCCTGAAGCTGAGAGAATGTGTCTATTTTTAACAGCAAGTACCACTTTCACGCTGAATCCCAGAGGGTAATTGATACAGGAGACTTTCTTTAAGACCTTTGTAAAAGTAATGATTTCTGGACATAAGAGTGTAGGGTGAATGCAGTTTTTAAAAAGACAAGGAATAACTAGGCTTGAAGGACCGGTTACTGGGGCTGGCTTGGAGAGAAATTCACATTGTGATTCCAATGTGTTAAATTACAGGCTTTAGGTAAATCACACACCTAGAATAATAATCTAATACATAAATACATATTTAAGTACTGTATGCCAAACCACTTTGGAAAGCTAAAATATGTAAGCTATTTCTTTTGGCAATTGTATAAACTCTTGAATTTGTTTTAAAATTCAAGAGAATTTAACAAATAAATACAAGCTCTATGGATACCAGCTTCATGGCTGAAAGAGTCCAGCCTTGTGCTTTGTGTGACATTTGACCATATATATTTTGGGAATCTGACAAATAGCATGAAGACAATATTGCCGCCCACCTTCATCCCCTATTTAAGCATTGAGAGTCCTAGACACAGTTTCAACCACAAATCTCTCTAATCTCTTTTCAAAATTGCCTAAGCCAACAATTATCACTGCATCTTGCGGCAGAAAATCCCGCAAATTAATGTTAAGGTCCAAAGGCAGCAGGGGACAGGATACCATGTCATCACGCTAATGGCAGGGCTGTTCTCCCATTATAATTTTTATTGGTGGGGAAGATTCCGGTTTTCTGCAGGTAGGATGTCGCTAAACCTATTCAAAGATTTAATATGTCCTTTTTCCTCTTCCTTCTCTGTTCTCTCCCCCTCTTTTTTCTTCCTCTTTTTTCCTCCTTCTCCATCTCGTTTTTATTGAAACTGTGAAAAACAGCATCACTAATATTTGCAGATTTATCAATTTCAGAAGGGCAATTTTGGGAGCCATAAGAAAGTAAGTCATTACAGCCTGATGCAATGCTGGGCTTGTCAGCTGTAAAGCTGACAGCCCGAGTTTGAGACCTGAATGCTGCACACTGGGGTGAGCTCTCATTATTCACCCCAGTTTCTGTCAACCTAGCATTTTGAGAGCATGCAAATCTGAGTAGGTAAATAGGTACTGCTTTGGTGGGAAGGTTACTGCATTCCATACTTTCATGCTTGCCAGATGATGATGGAAGCTTCACAGACAATGGAGGGTCCCTCAGCTGAGAATTGGAGATGAGCATCCCTCACCTTAAGTCAGTCATGACTGGACAGGGGAAACCTTTAAACCTTTTAAGAAAGTAAGTCAGGGCTGTATGGAGCCTACAAGTTGATAGGTCACTTACAATTTCTAGTTGTTAGTTATCATATTTAAACTTTTCATGGCACAGGACAGGTTATTAGCAGGACTGCCTCTCCCTGAGAATATCTGCCTGCTAATTAGGTCAGATAGAATGGGTAGGCTCCTAAATCCCTTCCCTAATATATTACCGTTATTATCTAGTGGGACTTAGAAAGTGTGCCTTTTCTGTGGTGGCCCCCTACTCAGTCAAATGCTGCCTTCTAATGATCTGGAAGACCCCCTACCCTTTTAGTCTTCTTCAAGAGCATAAAGATCTGGCTCTTCCCCCAGATAGAAAAGCACATCTTTATGTCACAAACTAAACTACCTGGCAATAGCAATAGCAGTTAGACTTACATACCGCTTCATAGGGCTTTCAGCCCTCTCTAAGCAGTTTACAGAGTCAGCATATCGCCCCCACAGTCTGGGTCCTCATTTCACCCACCTCGGAAGGATGGAAGGCTGAGTCAACCTTGAGCCGGTGAGATTAGAACCACTGAACTGCTGAACTGCAGATAACAGTCAGCTGAAGTGGCCTGCAGTGCTGCACCCCTAACCACTGCGCCACCTCGGTTCTATGTGTAGTGGGACACTAGTCAATAGCAATAGCATAGCAAACATCAATCTAAAGTACGCTTTGGTTCTAAAACAGCATTATTGCACAAAAAACCTAGATTGTTATGCTTTGTTAGCTAAAAATCAACAACAGGAAAGGCAAGTACATTTTTCTTTGGAAAACAATTCCATTAGCAGCACACCTATGCATCACAAAGGAGGGTTCCCCAGCTGCTCTCAACACCCAGATCAGCTGGTCTTGGGAAGACATTCCTAAGTTCTGTGTTCAAAGGCCTCATCTATCTTGGCATGCTTAAGGGTTTTTGAGAGTTGGCTGCTATGCTAGAAGTCATTTGAATGCTGAAACTTTGGTGGCTTAATATGTGACATAATTTATTAATTCTTTGACATAAAATGAATGAAGGATCATTTCCCCCAGTAACTCTGTTCTGGCTCAGAATGTTAAAAGGGATTCTGTCATGCATCAAATAGCTGCCCAACAATGGCCAAGCTAATTGAGCAAAATGGGAGTTGGAATCTAACTGGGGCTAGATTAAGGCCAACAAACGCTCTAAGCATAGCCCAACAATGGTGCCTTCCATTGTTTAACTGACAAGATATTAAGACTCAGTAAGTGCTGAAAACTAAAGTTGAGGGTGGCAGTGGAAAAAAAACTAAGGGCAAGATAGCTAGAGGGGGAAAAATCTGTGGTGTCCTCTTTCTCTTGATGCCCGGACTACATGCTTCTTTTGATAAATTGTCAATCCAGGGCTGTGTCCAAGATGTCTAGAGGACACATGATGGAAAAAAAGATTAGCTAATTGCCTTTAATGTCCAAAGAAGATATAGGTAGTTCTCGGTTTACAACCATTCATTTAGTGAGCATTCAAAGTTGCATTAAAAAAAATAGCAATAGCATTTATATTCCACTCCAGAGAGCTATACAACAGTGTCTGGGTAATTTACAACACCAACATATTGACCTCAACAATCTGGGTCTTCATTTTACTGACCACGAAAGGATGGAGGGCGAGTCAACCTTGGACCCTGTCAGGATTGAACTCCTGATCGTGGGCAGAATTAGCTTGCAATAATGCATTCTAACCACTGTGCTATCACAGTAAATGACTTACCACTAGCACTTACTACCATTGTTCATGTGATCAGAATTTGAGCCCTTAGCAATGGGTGTGTATTGTGATATGTTGCAGTGTCCTGGGGGCATGTGATCACCATTTGTGACCATCCCATCTGGCTGGTGACAAGCAAAGTTAATGGGGGAAGCTGAATTGACTCAATGAATTCATCTGTGTGGTTCACAACCACCATGACACAAAAGATTGAAAACTCAAACACAACTCATTTAACAACCAGTGGAAATGCTGGTCCCAATTCTGGTTGTAATTTGAGGACTATTTGTACTCTGTTCCTGTTTTTTTTTGAAGGCCAGAGACCATCTCCCTGATCCTTGGAATCAAGAAGGCCTAGGGAGGAAAACCTGGTTTGAAACCAATCCATAACAGTTCAGTTTCCTTTAGTCAAACTTCTTCCCTCTCCCTTCCTATGGATGACTTTGCTGCTGAATAATTTACACAGATACTTAGCATGACAGAAGCTTGCTGGCCTGAAAGTTTATCGGAATGAATAATGACTTTCATTGTGTTGAGGTGGAGTGCAAGGGGAACGTGGCCCTGCGAGATACGTGCCCTTTCACAGAGGACGCCACTGGCGCTGGAGTCATTTCCCTTCCCACGGAGTTTCTGAGGTGCCTTCCCTGCCCTGCTGGGAGCAGCTTTGCCGATAGAGCCCCTCCTGGCAGGCGATGTGACAAGTGCTGCTCTCCACTTGCTAGAAAATTTCTAATTAATTAGGTTTATTTATAACAAGAAACAAACAAACAACGTCCAGAGAAGAACAGGGCAAGGCGCACGCAAGATTTGACAAACTGTACTAAGCAGCAGATGGCGTGAAGGCTGCCTGGTTTCTCTTGGGAAGGCAGCGAAGGCGAGGAGGAGGAGGAGAGAGAGAAGGAAGAGGGCTACTCGAGGGTTGTTGAGGGGAAGTGCACTTATAGGTTTAGATAGGCAAGCCAAAATTAGGTCAAATTAAGACTTCCCTAGACACAAGGTGAAGCAGAACAGGAGCAAATGAGGCCTACTGGATGAATATGGAAGAATTATGTAAGGGGAGGGAGGTGCTTTGACTACTCTCCCGAATGTAGGAGCACAAGGCCATGAGAATACAAAAACTAGCAGCAATGGAGTCCCACTGCAATTTTGTTGCTTAATAGCCTTTCTCAACCTGATCCTCTCCAGATCCATCTCAGTTCCCAGAATTCAAAGGGGGTTGAAAGCTGTGGGGTTTCTGTATTTATTTTATATTATTATTTTATTTGATGTAGCTGCTTATCTTACATTCATGATTCTGGGCATCTTACAATTACAACCTAAACAGCACTCCCAAAACCCAAATAAATAAGTAAAGGGACAATACAAATGGTGGTGAGGAAGGGTGTTTATAGGGCAGGTCCAGCAGCAGAAAAGACCCTCCTACTGGGTCCCATCAGATGACACACTCTAGTTGTGGAATCCACAACAAGCTGCTTCTGCTGGATCTGCTGGGTTAAATAAATGCCACTGGGGAGAGATGGTCCCTCAAATAATTTGTCTGGGCAAGTCTGCTCTAGATTATTTAAATCAATGTGGATATCCGAAAGTGATATACAAGCAGATACGAAATGAAACCATTATATAGCAGTAAACAACAAAACATATTTTTTACAAAAAGAGATCCAGAGTAGGCTGCTCAAGATTTGTGAAGGAGAAGTTCACTTATAGGTATAGGTAGGGAAAACCAAAATTACGTCAAATTAAGACATAATTTTGCTGTTTTTTTCAGCTGAGAGATCTGTCATACATGATTGCTGCCATGCTACATTATGGGACAGGAAGCAGAGCTGTGCTACTTTTTATTTTCGTTCTTCTCTCAACTAAAGAGAGAAGTATCTCTTGACTCTAGTAGATGCCAGACTGGCAGGCTGCAATTTCATTACTAAAGTTGACGCCGTGACTGAACCTTTACCACTTTCCTTCTGCAGTTTTTGGACAAATAGGGCATTCTGTTTTCAAGCAGTCATTGAAGGCACCAGTGATGCTACTTAGCCTGGTAATAAAACATTTGCAAGAAGAAAAGTAAGCTTGGAAAATCCAAGGAGTCAGATGTCATGCTGGATTCTGTTGATGGAAGATTGTAGTAGTGCCTGATGTGATCTCTCAGTATGTTTGGATGGAAAGTGATTAAGTAACATATATATATAGCAGCTTAATCATTTTAGTGGCTTGTTTATATCAGGAGAATCCCAAAACCCAGGTTTTTCCTTGTTTAGAGAGAGAAAAGAGAAACTCCTTATTGGTCAGATTGAAAGTACTAATGGGAAGAAACATTTCTGAGCTCATTTAATGGCCAGAGCAAGCATTGATGACCTCTCAGTTCTCAATATGTCTCTTCCTGTTCTGTTTTGCTAAGTTAAATAGGGAGAAGGCCTGCTTCATTTGATGGCTACAAAAATTGGGCAAAGCAAGCTTTATTGCCTGGAGCTACCCTGGCTAACTTCTAAGAGTTGGTTCTAGAGTTCTTCTCCTTCCTTTTTTTCTTGTGAATGATAGCTTGAGGGCAGGGATGTCTTTTATTACCAATCTATAAATTGTTATAAGAACATCTTCGGATGAGAAACAAGTTAAAAATGTTTTTATGAAGTGGTTCTCAACCTTTTCTATGGTGCCAACCACTATATTGTCATCAAAATCTTTTCAGGGCCATCCTATAAGCCAAAGGTTTGTGAGGCTATGATGTCTGCAGTTACCACAGGATAACAGGATAATATTTGCAGGAACCAAAAATAATTAAATAGTTTAAAAATCAAAGAGGACCTGCATCCCGTGAAATTGTCAAATCCCAGAAAATTTTGGCCTACATTTGATGCCTTCTAACATTGAGGCAGAATACCAAAATCTTGTCAGATCTGATCATCTCCCAAGAGTATGACAATTAAAAAAATGGAACCCAAACCAAGAACCATTGGAGATAATGGACCAGAGGTTGTGAATTATTGCTTTAAACTATGCATTTCTTGCTCACTTCCTCCATTCACCATTGTGAGATTCCATCATCTCATTCTACTTCATGCGTAGATAAAGCTTTTGTTGGAGAACAAGGAACCAGTTTCCTTGGGTTTCAGGCTGCAGCAATAACCCAGTTTACTTTTATATTAGTTTAATGAGAAAGAGAAACAGGACCTTGGATGATCTGAGTTGCAAGTGATAGCCAATGGCTCCTGCCTCCTCCTTGCAGCAATATTTCTCAACCTTGGCAGCTTTAAGATGCGTGGATTTCAACTCCCAGAATTCCAGTCTAGTCCATACACCTTAAAGCTGCCAAGGTTGAGATATTCTGCCCTACAAAAATGAGCTCCTACATTTGTTCCCTTTCACTATGCAAATGTCATTTGTTTAAGTCAATTTGCTACAAAAGCATTCAGGATGGAATTTCTCTTATGCCTTTTTTCTGTTAAGGAGACCAAGGATAGAAAAAACTGTACCTATCTAATTCTGGCCTCACACAATAATTATAGACATTAAAAAAAAACCATTTAAAAAGTGAAGAAAGACATTCTTCCTGAAAGTTTTCTTTTCCAAAATGGAATGTGTTTGAAACTGCTGGAAAGTTTGAAATGCATTGTCCATTGTGAAATTGCTTTTATCT
Source organism: Thamnophis sirtalis (assembly GCF_051295495.1). NCBI lineage: Eukaryota > Metazoa > Chordata > Lepidosauria > Squamata > Natricidae > Thamnophis > Thamnophis sirtalis. Next base: position 118,744,706 of record NW_028261384.1, read on the forward strand.
TTTTTGTAGCATTGGTGGTGTTGGAATAGACTTAGTTATTTTGTTGTGGGACACTGGCTAAGGAAACAGGAATTATGCCACTTAGCAAGATAAAACTGATGGCATTAGTAGGGATGGCCCAATCAACCTCTTTAATTAAAGAAAAGAATATGTCCAATTTTGTTTCTATTGGGAAACCACGTCTAGGCTTTGTGCTCAAGACAGAAAAAAATGAAATTCTGACTCTTAGATTTACTAATTAGATAGTAAATTTATGCAAATGGATAATATATACTAAATATGTAAAAGTAAAAAGTTGTAGTTATATTGTATTATTCTTATTCTGCTGTGCTGAAAAAAGTTGACAGTTCATTTTTTCCCTCCCTTAGCCCACACTTCTTGTTCTCACTCTTTTCCCTTCCCCATTTCCCCATTATCTTTGTTTTCATTTGTATTTTATATTATAATTTCAATAAAAAATTTATTAAAGGAATCTTGAAACTAGAATGGCAGTAATAATTAGACAGGAAGGGCATTAAGGCTTGTGAGTTGCCACAGGGGACTCTATAGAACCTGCTACCTCCCCTCCACCCCTTCTTCAAAACATCACTAATGTCTTTTCAAATGGTCCAAACATCATAACCCCATAAAGAGTGCTGAAAAATAAAGAGAATATTGGAAGCCCAGAATGCTAATATGAGGGTGGAAGACGGTTTTAGGACCCACTAAGGAAGGAAGGGAGCCCATCCTGTAGCTGCAGGATTTGTGTTTCACTGCTTTGCCTTCTGTGAGAAAAAGGTAGCACTACAGGAGAAGGCGTGGCTGATCAATCTGCCTGAACATGTACAGTTTCCAGCATGCTCTAATCAGATCAGTTGGAAACATGAAAGTAGAGGGATGGCTAAAGGAGTAGGCCTCGACTTTTGCCTATGGGTGATAGGACTCATGAAGAGCCAATAGAAATGGATTCTTGGCTTGCAGTTCTCTTCCTGCCTCTCTGACCGAGAGTCTTTACTGATACAAGAGAATATTAGGAGCTCAGGGTTGATGTTTACCAAACCAGGTAACATCATCAGTTTACCAAACCAGGTAACATCATCAGCCTAAACAACAGCCTAACGAAGGAATTACCAAGAACTCCCCACCACCAAAACTGACAGGGCAAACCTCTGGTGTATAAACAGGGAGCAAACCCCACTCCCTTCTGGCATTGATGATGTTACCTAGAGGGGTAATGAAATCTCTGCAAGAAAACAACTAAGCTCAGAGAGCACCAAGGACCTCAAAGTCTTGTCTTTGTTCTACACAAAGCTGAAGGTTGTTTTGGCTTCCGCCAAGCAGTTAATATGAAACTGTTTTTAACCTTTTTATTTAATAGGAGATTAGTACAAGGATTTTTTTAAAAAAAAACACTTCATATTAATTTCTGTATTTCCTTCACTGGTTAAAGTGCCCCAAATTACTTCTCCAGACCCACTGCTGTGAGCCACTCCAGAGCAGTGCCTCCAACTACATGCACAATACAGATAATCCTCAATTTATAACCATAATGAGCCCTAGAATTTCCGTTGTAAATAATGATGATCCTAAATTAAGGCACCCACATAACCAGATCCAATTTTAGGACTATTTTGCAGGGGTCGTTAAATGATGTCATGGTTATTATGCAAATCTAAGTATTCCTAATGGCATTTTTGTTGGAAATTGGCTGAAAAGTCTGGAAACCAGCAAAAAAACACAACATTGTACATTGCTGTCACATGACCATGGAACACTGTAACAAGTAATAAAATTGAAGTGGTTGCCAAGCACCCAAATGAACCACGTGTGTGCAGCTGTTGGAACTCTGGAACTTTTAGGTGTCTGTTGTAACTTCAAAGAGTCACTATTGCCATTTTTCACCCAGGATCCACCAAGGAACATAGTCTTGGCTTTCCTTCTCTCATCCCCAAACATCCAAGTCTCCCTGATGGTGTTACCTAGTTGAGTAATGAAACATCTGCAAGGAAACAACCAAACCCAGAGAGCAGTAAGGACTCCATAGTTCAACCCTGAGCTACTGATATTCTCTTCTATTGGATCCAAGTCTTCCTTTCGAATTCTGCGTTTCTCACATGCAAGTCCAGCACTCTTTCCCTCCTTACGTCCCCATCCGAGGGACAGCAAGTCTTGTTTACTCTTCTAGCAAGAGAACATCTGGAGCAATTCCGTACTTAATTACCACACTTGTCAACGACATCACCACGGAGACAGGAGAGAGAGAAATCCCGCTGAGAGATAAACAGATTAGTGGGAGATGGAGAGCAGAAAAATAATGGGGAAAAGGATGGATGGCAGCACCCGCTATCAAAAGTCATTTTATCCAGATGTTATTCCCTTCCTGCATTGGGTGAAAAATTCCAGTGCCTCTCTCTGAACTAGAAACATCTTGAAAGAAAGATTTAGGCCTCAATGCATGAACCTTTCAGGAGCTGGGAGCAGAATTCTTGTGTTCTAAGGAAATTATAGGAATCACAGAAAGTCCTTGATTTACAATTTACAATGGTTTAATTACCATTCAAAGTTACAGTGGCCTAAAAACGGTGACATGACTGTGTAGCATTCCTGTGGTCATGTGATCAAAATTCAGGTGCTTAGCAACTGCCATGAATTTATGACAGTTGCCATGTCCCGAGGTCATGTGACCCCCTTTTGCAACCTTCTGACAAGCAAAATCAATGGGGGAAGCCAGAATCTTTTAACAACTGGGTTATTAACTTAGTAACGTCGGCAACTCACTTCGCAAATGTGGCAAGAAAAGTTGTAAAATGAGACAAAACTCACTTAACAATTGCATTGTTTCGCAACGGAAATTTGGGGCTGAATTGTAGTTGTAAAAAAAAAAAAGAACTACCTTTAGAAAGCTATGGGAAGAATGGCTTTGAAACAATGAGAACTGTAGCAAGAAAGGAAGACGACTAGATAATAGAATAACAGAGTTGGAAGGGATCTTGGAGGTTTTCTAGTCCAACCCCCTGCTCAGGCAGGAAACCCTGCACCATTTCAGATAAATGATTGTCCAATCTCTTCTTAAAAACTCCCTGTGTCAGAGCATCCACAACTTCTGGAGGCATGTTGTTTCACTGATTGATTGCTCTAACTGCCAGGAAATTTCTCCTTAGTTCTAGATTGCTTCTCTCCTTTATTAGTTTCTATCCGTTGCTTCTCCTGCCTTTAGGTGTTTTGGAGAATAGGTTGAGCCTCTCTTCTTTGTGGCAACTATCCTTTCACTCCACTGTTATGCTGTTGTGCTGTTATGCCACCCCCAGTCTTTCTTTTCATTAAACTAGGCATACCCAATACCAGCAACCACTCGTTATATGTTTTATTTATATGTTCTTTATATATTTAAAGTCCTAGACTTTATGCCACTGAGTGTTGGGTTGTCTTTTCTGCAGTGAAGAAATCATATTCAATCAGACATTGAGATAACTGGCATGTAAATATAAAAATAAAATAAATAAAATCACATTTTAAAAATAGATTTCTTCATTTAGGAAGCCACGTTTCTTCAGGCCATCATTCCTACATCTTAGAAGTGGTTTCTTTTCCACTGTTGCTGTCTATTTCTGCCTTTGTTTTTAGTCTCACACTTGTCTTTATTTTAGTCTTTTATTTTAGTCTCACACTTGTCATGCCTCCGGCATATAGTTTGTGTATTTTGATTGCTGCTGTTGTTCTTTAACGCATATTGAGCTCCATCTGATAGCCCAACACAAATCTTTCATTGTTTGGAAATCCCTCAGATCTTCAAATGTAAGTTAGCCTTGAGGTTTTTTCCCCTCCCTCTAGTGGAGATCCTATGAATTTAATTGTATGTATAATGCCTAAGTGCAATAGGTTCAAGTAATTCTCGACTTACGACCACAACTCAGCCCAAATTTTTTGTTGCTGAGTGAGACATTCGTTAAGTGAATTTTGCTCTATTTTACAACCTTTCTTGCCACAGTTGTTAAGTGAGTCACTGCAGTTAAGTTAGTAACACTGTTGTTAAGTGAATCTGGTTTTCCCAGTGACTTTGCTTGTCAGAAGGTTGAAAAGGTAGTCACATGACCCCAGGATACTACTGCAGTCAGTTCCCAAGAGTCTGAATTTTGATCATGTGACCATGGGGACGCTGCAATGGTCATATGTGTGAAAAACATATGGCCTCATAAAAGTCACAAACATCTGCCAAAAATGGGTGGCTACATGAATTCCTGAAACAAGAATGCAATCCTGGCAGATGGAACGAGAAGAAAAACTGCATGCAAGTGGAGTGCAATAGGAGAAAGTTTCTTACAATCAATCAAAGCAATATATCAACAGCAAAACGGCTCAAATTATAGTTAATGGAAGTTTAACAGACTCTTTTCAAATTGGAAAAGATACAAGACAGGGTTGTCCCTTGTCTCCATTACTGTTTATTATAACTTTGGAAATACTGCTGATCAAAATACGGGGCTTGGAGGGTCTAAAGGGAATTCAGATTAAGCAGCAAGAATATAGAGTGCGTGCTTTTGCGGATGACTTGGTTATAATATTAGACCAACCGCAGGAATCTAGTATGATCTTAATGAATGATTAACCAATACGGTCAAGTGTCAGGCTTTAAAATAAATCTAGGGAAAACAAAAATACTAGCTATAAATATGAATACTAAACAAAAGGAAGAACTAGGAGGAATGATAGGATGTGAAATAGTTAAGAAGGTCAAATACTTAGGAGTTAATATTTCAACCTCAAATGGGAAATTATATAAGTATAATTATGAACCACTTTGGCATAGTATACAGACAGAGATGAAAAAATGGGACAAGTTACAGTTATCTTTGCTGGGAAGAATAGCAGCAGTGAAAATGAATATTTTACCTAAATTTTTATTTCTTTTCCAAATGCTACCTATACTTAAAAAAGATGTGAACCTGCTAGAATGGCAGAAGGGTATTAATAAATTTGTACGGGCAGGAAAGAAGCCGAGAGTAAAGCTAAAAATAATGCAAGATGTGCGTGAGAGAGGAGGTTTGAAATTACCCAACTTAAAATTATATTATGATGCAGTAGCATTATCTGTAATTAGTGATTGGATTGTTTTAACTAATGATAGGATACTTAATATCGAGGGGTATGATCTGGTATATGGCTGGCATGCTTACCTGTTATACAACAAAAAAGTGGACAAAAATTTTAAAAGTCATATTTTAAGGAATGCTTTATTGCGGGTTTGGAAAAAATATCAATATAAATTAAATGATAAGATACCCATGTGGGCAATTCCTAGACATACAATAGAAAATATGAACATAGCACAAAAACAGGAAATAATTACTTACAGACAGCTTCTTACCCTGGAAAGGGGTGTATTACAACTAAAATCCTTAGATGTATTAAAAGAGGAAAACGCAATTCAAACATGGTTCCAGTATGGACAGCTACAGGCCAGGTGGAAAACAGACTAAAAAATTGGTTTCATGCAAGTCGAGGATAATTTATTTAAACAAATAAGAGATCAAAGTTTAATGCATATAAAGAGGATATACAATGTATTAGTACAGATGGATTCTGAAACAGAACAAGTTAAAGACTGTATGATAAAGTGGGCTCAAAATATTGAACAACCAATAATGTTGGATACATGGGAAAGAATTTGGGTAAGAAATGTAAAATTTAAGCAAGCCCAAAACCTGAGAGAAAAATTTTATAAGATGTTTTATAGATGGCATTTGGATCCTAAAAAGTTGGCTTCTATGTATCCGAATTTACAACCCAAATGCTGGAGATGTGATTCTCTCGATGCTACATATTTTCATATATGGTGGACTTGCCAAAAGGTTAAGGCATTTTGGATAAAAATATGGTGGATTATGCAAAATGTTCTTTAAAAAAGGATAAAGTTTACTCCTCAGTTATTTTTGTTAGGTATAATTGCTGACTGTACAGCTGTAGAGATTAAATTGATTTTGCACTTAATAACTGCAGCAAGATTGCTGGTGGCGCAACACTGGAAGAAGGAAGACTTGCCTACAATTCAAGAATGGACATTGAAAGTCACAAATTTAGCCAAGATGGCTAAAATATCTGCATATCTTAAGGACCACTCAAACGAGAGATATAAACAAGACTGGAAAAAATGGATTGATTATATACAAAATAAATATGGGACCAAGAAATTCCAGATAGCTTATGCTTAAGATCAGGAATGATTTAAATTGTTTAAAGTTAGTTTAGCAAGGAGGAGCTAAGTTCAATGTAAAGATGTTATCAATTTTTTATTCTTTTTTGCAATATATTTTAGACTGTTTTTGTTAAAAATCTATACCGTGTACGGGTTCTGGGAAGTTGGAGGGGGGAAGGCTGTGGGGGGTTGGGGGGGAGAGTGGGTGGGAGGGATATATATCAGGTTTGACGAGACGTGTTAGATTTTAATGTAATTTGACTCCACATGTATACTGTTTTCTCCTATATTTTCATTACTATTATTATTATTATTTCTTCTTTAAAACTAGGATATGTTAAGCATATTGACATGAAGCGGAAATACACCAATGAGAGGAGGAGTGGGAAAGAGAAGGGAGAAGAAAGATGGGAAGAGAGGGATAGGAGAGAGGGTAAGGGGGAAAGATGAGGAGGATAAGGAGGAGTGGAATGTAGAGAGAGGGGCAGTAGAAAGGAAGGGGAAGTAGAGGAGGAAAGGATGATGGAGGGAAGTTAGAAAGTTGGAGAGAGGTAGAAGAAAGAGGTGTATGGAGAACAGAAGAGCTATAATGGGTTTTTATTTTTCTGGGCATTGTTGACAAGAGGAACTGATGTAATTATTATTTAATACTATATGATACGGGCTATGTATAGTATACATATCAGTATATGTTATGAAAATGGAAATAAAAAATATTTTTTTAAAAAACTGCATGCAAGTGGTCTTTCCCTCCCCCCCCCCTCAAGTGTGTCTGAAAAAGAAAGAGACATGGCAGAAAGTTTAATGAAAGTTTTGCCTGGAAAATCAAGGGTCCTGCTACTACAAAATGGGAGATGACACCATAGCAACTGCGGCCATTTGCCCTATAAGCAACTGACACTAAAGAATGTGATGCAGGCATCAGAACTGTGAATATTCATCTAGGGATTTTCAGATTGGAGTATTTCTATATTTATGCTAAGTTCATGTACAAAAGATTCGGTTTGCTAGCTTTTAGAAGCCAAGAGTACTAGACCCACATTAAGAATAAAAGCCAACTGGGTGACTGTGGGCTAATCACCAGTGATAGTGAGTTTTAGTCTTACTTTAGGCATGAAAGCCAGCTGGATGACTTTCATGCTAAACCCATCTCACTAGGTAGTTGCTGTGAGGAAAATAGGAGGTGAAATAGTATTAAGAATGTTTGCCACCTGAAGTTTCTGTATTTATAAAATAATAAAGGCATGATAAGGTGTATTTTAAACAGCGTGGATGCATCCATAGTAAGGAAGAGGAAAAAAGAGAAGGCAAAGACTAGATTCAATGTGTAAGTACCACGTGCCCTCGCGAGTGAAGACATTGAATTAAAAGTGTGTCTTTATTCGTGAATGTCATAATGAATGACTGCGGGGATGGTGTGTGTGTGTGTGTGAGAGAGAGAGAGAGAGAGAGAGAAGCAGAATGATAGATGGGCTTGCTCTGGTGTATCTATATGACAGAATTATCTTCTTCAGTGTTTTAGGATTTGTGAGATGTCTGTGTGGGTGTATATCCGTGTGACAGAAAAAGAGAAGGAAGTCTGAGCAATTTTGTATTGCTTGACTATGGAGCATTTAACATGCTTCTCTAAGTATTACATAGTTCTGTGGCATATATTATGCTTGCATCACTATTCATAAGAGATATATTTTCACACAATTATTAGTATTGTTCTTCTCCTTGTCCAGAATAATAGTTATGTTAATCCATTTCGGACCTTAACAATTAACAAATATATCATTGCCTACAGTAATCCAGTCTTCTTAATCCACGACAGGTGTGCAATTCGCAGCAAGCTTTGGGAAAATATGTGCATATTTTCCTTAATCAGAAGCATGTATACGCACATTACACTGCCTGTTTATAGCACAAATATACATATTTAGCCTAACTGGAAACCTTGTCTTGAGCATAAAGTTTTGTTTATCCATTTGTATTGCTATTCCAGACTCGCTACGGCAGAATTGAATGGTCTTGTTTTTTGTTTACAGTATTTCTTTATCACCCATCTCAAAACAGTTCACAAATATTTATTTGGCAGATAAAGCAAAATAAAAGCAGAAATATGGGTGTGAAATTTTAAACAGAGATCCCAAAGTATCAGAGTAAAACCAGAAAAATGTACCATAACTACCATATTCCATATAATCAGTGTTTCTCAGTCTTAGCAACTTGAAGATATCTGGACTGCAGCTCCCAGAAATCCCCAGCCAGCATGCCAGCTGTGGAATTCTGAGAATTGAACTCTAGACAACTTCAAGTCACCAGAGTTGAAAAACAATGCATATAACATAAGAATTACTATGGGTAAAAAGATTTTCATCTGGTACTCAGAAGACCATAAAGTAAATGTCAGGTGGTGGCCCTAGCGGTGTGAAATACAATCTTATCATTTATACCCAACATTAACTGTTATGACTGGGATTAATGAAGTTGAAGTCCAATCTAGAAGACAATGAAATGAAGAAAACTGGTATTTTCATAGAAAAATTATCTTGTTCAGTTTATAGAACATCTTACCCATTTCTTTTGTCTAGCATCTCCCCCGTCTCATAGCCTTAGAATCAACACAATCAGCCTGGAATGTGATCAACATGAGCGGGAGGGAACACAACTATTAGATGGTCAGAACATGACCTTTAATTAAGTATTCTCAAAGGCTAATCAAAACGTGATCTTCTAGGGAGGGAATATGGGGTGTTTTCAGTAAGGGTGGAGATAGCATCCATGCATGGGTTGACATTGTGCATGCTCTGATTGGACTGAGTCTGATTACTAATTAATTAATGAGCTTTATAACCTGCTCTTGTGAGTGGTTCCACCAAGTTTTCGACTCAGTCCATTCTGGGACGGTCGTGTTATCCAACCTTTCTCCTGTGATTGAGCATTGTTATTTCCACTTGTGGAGAATAAACATATTGTCAGGTGCTGCACCTGGAGAACAGGGTCGTGAGTATAAATTGGACTGACCTTGCAGAGACCATCCTATCATCGACCACAGGGCTTCGGCCCACAGGCCCGCATGCTCCCTCTATTTCCTCCTTCCTTCGGGATTGATAAACACTCCTGTTTAAGCCCTGTACTGCACCACGGGGAGAGACAAGAATTTGAGGGCTTGATTGATAGTCGAGATTGCAGCCTGGCTGCAAGGCTTTCTGGCTTGAGCTGTGGCACACTGAGAGGACAGTCCCCTTGCAATTGAAGCCTCGTTAGTGGTGATGAACAGGTGTGTGCAACGAGAATGCCGCACACCAGCGACGAACAGTTCTGTGAATCAGCCTCTCCACGCAAAGTGAACGAGGACCCTCATGAGAGGGTACGGAGCTGCGCGATTGGCTGGGTGGAGCCGCTGGCTGTGAACAAGGGCCGTAAGGTACCCACAGTGCTCTTACCTGCCCAGGAAGGCCCGGGCCACCTAAAAAAGGCACAAATGCCATTTTGCAGGGGGAGGAGCATAGGAAGATCGCGGCCGCCATTTTGTCTCCCCGATCTTGATAGCAGCATGGTGGATATCATGTGCTGGAGCTTAATGTGGGTTCCGCCAGAAGCACTTCGGAGGCCGAGCAGGGCCTGTTCGTGCTGGGGCAAGCAGCACCTTCTCCCCCAGGTGGTCATCACCTCAAAGCTGGTCAGGGGGGAAGGCCCCCAGTAAGAGCTCTTCATCCTCGTCCTGAAGAGCTCCAAGGCCAAAAAGTCTCCAAATCAGCCACCAAGGCCACCCAATAGGAGGAACCAGGGCCGTCGCAGCAGCACCCTGACAAGGCCCCAGTCCCGGCCATCCGCCCTAGCCCATTGCTGCAGCTGGAACTGAGTCAAGGCCCATTCAGCCCTATGCTGCCCATAGATACACCTGGGCTTTGGGGCAGCACCGCTTCACGGCCACAGGGCAGACCAGCGGAGGCCACCTTCACTCTGACTGCAGCTGGACTTCAGCCAGAGGGGCAATGGTCCACCATGCCAGACATGGGCCCAGAATCAGGCATACCCTCAGTGGCATCTGGCCTCTAATATTTTATTGCCGAAGCCATCAAACAAGGCATTGTGGCTGGCCTCCAGGAAAAGTCCCAGGGGGCACAGTCGGGGCCCCCTGGTCTACCCTGCAGTCAGGGGTGCCTCCAGAGATGGTCGGCCACTTGTCTCCAGCTGAGCCCATCCACAGCCGCTCCCCTACATCGGAAAAGGGGGAGATCAGAGATGCTGAACTTTCTGGGAAGGAGGATCCCACCCCGGACAAGCCCACTTTTGCGGGCCTTTCCCTCGCCTTATTCAAGCCATTGCTGACCAAGGCTAAGACCGCCCCCAAGTTCGGGAACCCGGTAGAGGTTACCTCTGCCCCGGTGCAGGTCCCATCAGTCAATGCCCTGTTCACGGAGCACAAAATGGAGGCTGATACCATCCCAGTGCCTCAACTATTAATCGACACGGTGCAAAGGCAATGGTCAGCACCAACATCTGGCCCGGCGCCTTCGGCCAATGACAGACATTTCTACAATGTCGCTGATCAACTTGACAAGACACTCCTATGGCCTACTGTTGATCCCCCCCATTGCCACACTGCATTCAAATACCATGCTGCCTGGAGCGCAGGAGGACATCCTCAAGCCAGAGGATAGGCAAGCCAACCAAGTTCTTCAGTGGGGACACCAGGGGTTGGCCTGGCCATCTTGGGCCTCAACGGCCACTTCCTTCATTTAATGCTCAAGCCTTTTTTGGCTTCAACAGCTGCAAGAACACATTCCCACAAGTGACTCGAGGGCCCATCAGGACCTGAATTAAATTATAGCTGCAGTGCAATTCACTGCGGATGCTATGCTGAGTACCACCCAATTTGTACCCAGAGCCATGGCCTCATCTGTGGCCTCACGGAGGCTTCTGTGGCTGCGCCAATGGCAATCCAATGTCAGATACAAGTGGTGCCTTGTGTCAGAACATTACAAGGGGGGAGGCTCTCTTTGGAGACTCACTGACTCCATTGTTAATCGAGGGCAAGGATAAGCATAAGGTCCTGCCCTCTAACCCAAAGAAGAGGTTTGCCCAAGCTGCCCCCTACCCAAAACTCCCCATCTGAGTTTTGCCAACAGGAAGGTTTTGGCCAATGTCCAAGGCAGCAGCAGTATAGGCAGCAGCAAGAGGGCCAGTCCAAGCATCCCTTTTGCAGGGCGGTAACCGATACTACGGCAAACCCTAACCCGGATTAGGATTGGTTCTCCATTGTGGGGTGGCTTGCCAACCAGTGGGAAGCCACAACATTTGACACATGGGTTAGAGCCACGGTCAGGTTCAGTCTGACCTTGAAATTCATCTTCCACCCCCCTAGCTCCTTCTTTCAGTGCCCTGTTTCCAATAATCCCCAGAGACAGTTGTTAATGCGTTCAGCCATTCAGCACCTCCTGGACATTGAAGCCATACAGGAGGTGCCTGCGAACCAAATCCGTCAGGGATTCTATTCCTTGTTGTTTGTCATTCCCAAGGCCTCGGGGTGGTGGGTGGGGGTGGAGAGCCATCCTTGATTTAAAAAGGTTAACAGGTTTATTAGATATATACGTTTCAAAATGCATTCGTTACATTCTATTTTGGAGGGGTGCACAAGGGTGACTTTCTTACTTCGGTTGACCTTACGGAGGCATACTTGCCCGTACCCATCCTACAGGAACACCATCAGTTTCTACGTTTTTGTTATAATTCTTGCATTACCAATACATGGCATTGCCATTTGGCCTTTCTTCCATGCCCAGAGTATTTACTAAGGTTTTTGGCTGCCTTGGCAGCCCATTTATGCACTGTGCCCATCAGGGTGCAACTCTATCTTGATGACATCTTGGTTCAGTCGGTCTTGGAGGGCAGGGCCAGGGAGGATCTCTGCACCACAATACATATATTACGTCTCATGGGTTCTCCCATCAACGAGGCTAAAAGCCATTTTACCCCTACCACCAGGATCCTTCACCTAGGGGCCTGGATCAACTTGGTGGCAGGGCAGGTCTTCCTATCCGTAGAATGTATTAGTAGCCTGAGACAGCTGGATGACAGACCATAGACCAACACTGGCCACTCTCTCCAGACTTCTGGGGAAGATGGTGTCCACCATAGTTCCCTGAGCTAAACTACACACTAGGGACCTCCAGTGGTTTCTACTCCCCTTCCAGAAAAAGAGGGAAAGCCATTATCCTGTGGGGGTGACTTTGTCCAGGGAGATCCGTTGGTCACTTCGTTGGTGGAGGTCTCTGGCCATAGAGAAGGAGTGGCTGACAGGGTCACCATTACCACTGACACCAGCCTGTATGGCTGGGGGCCCCACATGGGGTCACGTATGGCACAGGAGCAGTAGTCCCAGGAGACTGTGAGGAGCATCAACTTGTTAGAGCTCAAGGCAATAAGGTTGGCGCTACTGAGTTTCCAGTGCTGCATCGCTGGACAGAATTGTGCTAATTCTAACGGATAACATAACGACCAAGGCCCATGTAATTAGGCAGGGGGTACCAGATCTAGAGACCTCATGCTGGAAGCCAGTACACTGAGATCCTGGGCAGAGAGCAACCTTCTTTCCATCACAGCGGAACATATCTCAGGGGTGACTAATGTTAGGGCCGACTGCTCAGTAGATCCAGAGTAGACCAGGCCGAATGGCAACTGCACCCTTCTCTTTTTCAGGAGATCATGAGGGAGGGAGGGAGGGAGGGAGGGAGGGAGGAAGGAAGGAAGGAAGGAAGGAAGGAAGGAAGGAAGGAAGGAAGGAAGGAAGGAGGAAGGAGGAAGGAGGAAGGAAGGTCCATGGATCCAACTTTCCTGAATGTGGAAAACTGATTTATTTCCAAACTATTGTTCCTCTTAGCACAATATTGGCAGTAGTTTCCCCAAATCTTGGCAGGGTGTTAACCAATTCTGTCTGACATGGGGGTTAAGAGGGTGGGTTTAAACCTTGGAAAATTTTATACAAGCCACTGGAGCGATCACTTTTATTTTGGAGAAGCAAAAAATGCTTCCATTATGCTATCCCTTTGCTTCCACTAACATGGTGAAAAATCTAAGCAAATATTAAAAGCGAGAGGGCCAGAATCAAGTGAGAAATGGTAATACCTGTTGTGTGTTATTTATTGGCCTATCTATAATCGACTTACTTCAGATGAGAATAATTTAAAGGAGGGCCCCTGTTGTTCTTATTGCTAAATAATTAGAAGTAGTATACTGTGCTGTGAATCAGTCAGCAATCTCAACAAACACAGAGAACAAATGGGAGTTTGTCAAAGGAATTAATCAGGGGAATTACAATTTTTCATTATAAGTGAAAAGCTCATAGTTGGCTAACGTGAGTGCTTGTGAAATAAAATGAAAGAAAGACCTTCTACTGGTGAAATCTTAAGAAGCTTTAAGAAACAAGAGTGAAGATGAACAGCCAGGAGTCTGATGTATTGTCTATATATATGAACAGGCCATGAAACTAGAATTGATAGTTTATTATGCTCAGATTCAATTTTAACCTGCAATGAAAAGGAATTTAACATACGACAAGGAACATAACATTATTCTTCATAACATATGGAACTTCATTTTTTCTTAAATAGAGTCCACCTTTAGCGACCACAGTAGAGGACCAGCAACTTGGTCATTAAGTGAAACCATGACTGTGCTTATGATCTTACTTTCCTTTGCTTTGCAGACTTAGGAAGATTACAAATGGGAGAATTGGTTTTAAAGTTACTTTTCATCACAATTATAACAGTGAATGGCTGCTAAACAAGGCAGTTGCTAAATGAGGACTCCTTGAACCAACTTCTTCACACATCCCTGATGTGTGGTGCTGAGCAAGGGGGACTTAAAAGGTGTCCTTGAGCTTATGGCTTTTGCAGTGTCCCACAATCACATAATTGCAATTCAAGTGCTTGGCATTTGTCTTATAATGACTGCAACATCCCACAATCATATGATTGGTATTTGCAATCTTCCCTGCCAGCTTCCCACAATTAAAGATACAGTTTTGATGTATTTAATAGTTATTTGTCCAAATAAGCCCTCTAATTCAGCTACTCCTAGATCTTCTAAAGAGTAACCCACTGTCGGAATATAATCTTTTTCATGTTGCATGAACATTTAAATATAAGATGAGATGATGGCTGACAAATTTTATCCTGAGCAATCCATGCTTCTTAGTAAGCCAATTAAGAAGTGGAAAAACTTCCTTTATTTTTTAGATAGGTGACATGATTAGAAGTTAGGTAGGATAGGAAGAAAATGACTTTTAATAAAAGGGTGACATGATTAAAAGTTAGGATAAGAGATTGAAATAAGGGTAGGGGGGAATATTGGTGTATACACTTTTACATAATAAAAGCAATAACAAGAGAAAGCATGGAATAATTAAATAATGACAGACTATAACAATAAAAATGTGTAGTATTATTAGAAATATATAAGTTTGTTGAACGTAATAACTATGATTAATTCTATTACTTTTATTTGTATTAGAATGTATGACACCCAGGTGCCAAACTGTTCATGCATTGATATATATTTTGAAAATAAACAAAATAAACAAACTTTTTTATTTTGTTATATATATATATATGTGTGTGTGTGTGTGTGTGTGTATATATATATATATATATATATATATATATATATATATATATATATATATATATATATATATATATATATATATATATATATATATATATATATATATAGTGTGTGTGTGTGTGTGTGTGTGTGTGTATGTTTCATAGATTTTCATGGGTACAGGTATGCAGGTCTTGGCGTATTCAGGTCTTTTCCCATGTAAGATTGAGAGTATATTGGCAACGTTTCGATGAGGTCCCACTCGCCATCTTCAGGCTGGTGTCTTCAACTTCATGCTTGTGCAAGCAAAGCATGATCGGAGCTGCCGTCTTTCTATACATATTGGTGAGAGGTGGGGGATGCTGGCTTTGTTTCTGTAGGCGGATTGATTGGTTGAATCAATTGGTTGTGTTGTAACATCTTGATTAGTTGATGGAATTGATGTTTGCAGATTAGTCGGCTGTTTCATAACATCCTGTGTGGCTGAGGTACTGGCTGTGTGCCTATTGTTCTTTATATAATATAATATATATAACTTTATACAAAAAAAAAGAAATGGCAAACCTACCACTTCTTAGGAAATCTGAATTTCCTTAAACCTGAGTGATATTCATGCAGACAGGTTAAACTTGTGCACTCTAATAAACAAGGTATGAAGATGCAATGATCCCCCTCCCCCCGCAAAACCCTGTCTTTACGGGTTGTCCTCGACTTACAACCACAATTGCAACCAGAATTTCCATTGCTAAGCAAGGTGGTTGTTACGTGAATTGAACCCAATTTTATGACATTTTTTGCCACGGTTGTTAAATGAATCACTGCACTTGTTAAATGAATCACACAATCATTAAGCAAATTGAGCTTTCTCCATTGACTGTGGCTGTTGGAACCCAGCTGGGAAGTGCAAATGATAACCATGTGACTCCAGGACACTGCAACCCTCAAAAATACATGCTGGTTGCTAAGCACCCAAATTTTGGTCACATGATCATAGCAATAGCAATAGCAGTTAGCCTTATATACCGCTTCAGCCCTCTCTAAGCGGTTTACAGAGTCAGCATATTGCCCCCAACAACAATCCGGGTCCTCATTTTACCCACCTCGGAAGGATGGAAGGCTGAGTCAACCCTGAGCCGGTGAGATTTGAACAGCCGAACTGCAGAACTGCAGTCAGCTGAAGTAGCCTGCAGTGCTGCATTTAACCACTGCGCCACCTCAGCTCTTTAATAATGGCAGATGCTCATGGGGATGTGCTAATCATCATAAACGCTAGGATCAGTCGTAAGTCACTTTTTTCAGTGTCATTGTAACTTCAAATGGTCACTAAATGAATGGTTGTAAGTTGAGGCCTGCTTGTATAGTCCAAAATATGTAAAATATTGGACTGGATGACCTTGTATTATTTTGCAAAAATGTCTCTGAGAACTTCATCATTTTTAGAGGCCTCTGGGACATATGTCAGCTCACTAGCTGGCTCTGATCTATGATATCCACATGAATTTCAGAGTCGCGGTCCCGATTGATATTCATTATTTGATCTGTGAGATATAATCAAGATTTGAGCATCTGCCATTATTAAAACTTTGTCTGGTTTAAAATACAGGTCGAAGTCCTATTGTTCAAGTGCCTTCAAGACTTGCTGTAACCTCAGTGGTGGGTTCTCTTCAGTAAAGTGATCATGCGGTTGTGGGATCAATTTCCGCTCTAAACTTGCTTTCATATAGAGTGAGATGAAATTATGTGCAAACAAAGAGCAATACAGGTGTCTCTTTTTCTACCTGAACTTAGATATCTTCGGTGAGGGTCAATGTGCATGATAACAACCAACAATGATGTGATATAAAATAACACCTGTTCCATTCTTGGAAGTATATGTGGATATTTTGCTTCTTTTAGTGGGTTTCATAAAATTGCAAAATAAGGACTGTACAGCGGTCCCCAACCTTTCGGGTGTGGTAGCCTGGCAGGGGTGGGGAGAAAGGGAATGGTCCTGTGTGAGTGGCAAATGTGTGTGTGCACTTGCACTTGTGTAGCTCATTTATTCAAGTGATGGACATGTGAATATGCTGCTTGCAGAAATGGAGCCTCGCACGTAGGTGCCTTCTGCTCATGCAACCACCCACCACTCTTGCAAGTGGAGCTACACACACACATACACACAGACACAGACACACAGTTACCTGCACTTGTACATCCCAGTTCTGAAGGGGCCACAGCCCGGATGTTGGAGAGCCTGACTTAGAGTATTCTTTAAGTAATTTAGGTGCTTCTCGTGTGCTCAAGTCTAATGTCCAGCAGGGACCTTATAAAGCCGTGATGGCGAACCTATGGCACGTAGAGTCATCTCTCCAAGGCATGCCAGCTGTCCTCTGTTGGACTTCCGGGTTTCAGCATGTGCATGCATGCCGGCCAGCTGGTCTTCATGCTCACATGTGCACCAGAAATCAGAAGACCAGGTAACCAGCATGCATGAGCACATCGGAAACCATAAGCTCAGCTTCCCAGTGTGTGCATGCGCACCGGGAAGCTGCTCTTCCGGTTTGGTGCTCCTGCGCGTGTATGCCAAGAAGCTGCTCTTCCGGTTTCTGGCACTCCCCCTCGCTCATGTGTGTGCCCCTGTTTCAGCGCTCAGTGATGGCCTCCCATTTATGTTGTGTTAAGCCAGCTGAGAATGAATGTTGAGAAATAATTTGTCATCCCCAGAACCTTCTCCTGCGTGCAGGCATAAGACTTGTGAAGTAACCTAGACAAGAAACACACCCTGAAATACTAGTTCTAATTTTACTATAAGGTTACATTAATAGAATATTGCAAGACTGAAAATACATCTCCCCCCCTCCCTTGTCTTTACAGTTAAAGAAACTAGGGAAGTTCTGAGGTGAATGCCATCCCCCAATTCCTTCTGCGGATTCAGCTGCTGCTTGTCTGACCATTGTCTCTAGTCTATCACTCATCCTCTTGTCTCCCAAGGTCAATCTCACATACCATTACATTGCAAATGACCTTGGGAGACAGGAGGAAAAGCTGCAGTCTGGAAAACCATCATGTAAAAGCCTCAGAAGGAAAGGAGGAGGGGTGAGAAACATTTCAGAAGGAATCCTCCCTAGTTTTTTGGGGAGTAAAAGGAGGAGGGGGGAAGAAATACTTTCCGTCTAGCAAGATTCTGTTAATGTATAATAAAGATAGAGGTAGTATTCATACTTATTCTTCTTGTCAGGGCTATCTTGAAGGACTAACAGTGAAGTACGAATGTAAAAAATTGCCTTTACTTTAGGGTGGCCTGGTTTAATGCCATCCCTTTTTAGTATTTTCCCCAGATATTCATACTTCAATTTGAAAACCACATTTGCTTTTGTACAATTTAATATTTTGAACCTTTTAGTTTACTTAGATTTAAATTGTTAACTACAATCCTCTATGATTTCCCATCGATACCTGTACAAAGGTAGTCCTCAACATATGACCACAATTGTGTCCAAAATGTCTGTTCCTAGGCAAGACATTTGTTAAGTGAGTTTTGTCCCATTTTATTACCTTTCTTGCCACAGTTATTAAGTGAATCGATGCAGGTGTTAAGTTAGTAACACAGTTGTTAAGTGAATCTGGCTTCCCCATTGACTTCCCCATTGACTTCCCCATTGACTTCCCCATTGACTGGTTTGTCTGAAGATCACCCTAAGGTGATCACGTGATTCTGGGAGTCTGCAACCATCATAAATATGAACCAGCTGCCAATCATCTGAATTTTGATCACATGAACATGGGGACGAGGCATTGGTCCAAAGTGTGGCAATGGTCTTGGGTCACTTTTTTCAGGGCCACTGTAATTTCAAATGGTCACTAAACAAATGGTTGTTAATCAAGGATGACTCATATACCTGCATGAAGCTGTAACAGCATGGGAGGATAGCTTTGGAAATGAGATGACAATAAAATAAAATTAGCTCATCTTGTTGTGTTTCCTGTCTGGTCTACTTAGGGAGCTGACAATACTCTTGGTTCCTAAACTGTGTGCTGCAGTGCCCCAGGGCACTACAGGGATTCACAGGGGAGCAACAGGATAATACAGACATATTCAACATCTGTCAGACACTGTGTGAACTATGAGCCTTAGGGAAGAACTATGGGAAGAATTACTGAGACATTAAGGGTTCTATAAACTGAGGAAGTCTGGGAACGTCTCATTTATGCCATAGTTCTTGAGTTGCTTTCCATCATGAGAGCTTCAGAAGCAGAATACAATCCAAAAGGCACACATTAAAAATTGCATAGTCACAGAATCATTGGGCTGGAAGGGACTTTGGAGGTCTTCTAGTTCAACCCCTATCCAAGGTAGGAGTTTCTATC
Source organism: Thamnophis sirtalis (assembly GCF_051295495.1). Taxonomy (NCBI): domain Eukaryota; kingdom Metazoa; phylum Chordata; class Lepidosauria; order Squamata; family Natricidae; genus Thamnophis; species Thamnophis sirtalis. Next base: position 118,763,820 of record NW_028261384.1, read on the forward strand.
CCTTCCAGGATTGGACATGCATAGGTTTATGCTCTGTTCATCCAGTGGCATATAGCAATATCTTTGTGCTTGCTAAATGCTCCATTCATACCAGGATGTGATAATTCTCTTTGATTATCCTTCTTTAATTTGGGGAGCGGGGATTGTCCAGCCAAATTCTCAGATTTCTATCTTTCTTAGGAACTGCGTCCATGAAATGGCCCAATTGGCCCTTGAATACAGCCAATAATTCGTCTTGCTTTCAATCTGTCCAGTTCTGCTTTCAACTTTGTTTTCAATACTACTGGTACATTTTTCATTTCATGTGCTACTAGCTGTGCATCTTTCCAAAGAGTAATGTGATGAGTTATTGGAAGACACTCAATACCCTGACAAATATCTTCATATCTGCTTAGCCATGGAGGCATTTTGTTTGTGTGCAATAGGTTTATATTGATTGAGTCAGTACAATTGGCTATTTATACTTTTTTTTAGATGTTTCAAAGCTCAGCATGGTTCTTTGGGGATATGGTTCTGCTAATGCTCTTATGTGATACACTGTGAACCATGGACTTTGAAGATCTAGGAAGGAAGCTCATGACCCCGAGGGCTCAAATGTGTTCTCATCCAAACTTCAATTAACAGAAAAGGATCAAAAAGGGAAAGAAAGATGCAGTAAATGAATTATTGGCTACACAAACGGATATCAATAGGAGACATTCGGTTGCTGGGATCATGGTCTGAATTATTTAGGTGATGGACTGCTGACATGTAATGAATTGCAAGAGATTGCAATGATTTGCAGTAATGAATTACAAAAACTAATAATACGTGATTGGCTGAAAAACAGTGAGTTTCATTAAGAAACCTGGGGGAGGGGCTGGGAGAGATTGCTAAGGGACAATACAGGCAGATTCTCTAGAACTGTATAAAAACTAAAGCTTACATTGAAGTGTGTTGCGTAAGGTTATTAAGAATCATGAAAAAAAAAATTATGCATTTTGAGATCGTGTTAGTAGAGAGTATACAGGTGGGATGCAAACTATAGTATGTTAGCTTGCAAAATAGTCTCTACATTAGACATCATAGCTAGTATCAATGTTAGCATGCTGGGAATGAAACTGTGTTAGTTGTGTTTCTGGAAAAATGTGTGCCAAGACTTAAAAAAACAAACATTAGTAGTGAAGTATAAGGTAAAGGTAAAGGTTCCCCTCAAACATATGTGCTAGTCATTCACGATTCTAAGGGGCAATGCTCATCTCCGTTTCAAAGCTGAAGAACCAGCACTGTCCGAAGAGGTCTCTGTGGTCATGTGGCCGGCATGACTAAACACCGAAGGCGTATGGAACATTGTTACCTTCCCACCAAAGGTGGTTCCTATTTTTCTACTTGTATTTTTACATGCTTTCAAACTGCTAGGTTGGCAGAAGCTGGGACAAGTAACGGGAGCTCACTCCAAAACGCGCCATTAGGGATCCGAACCACTGAACTGCCAGCCTTTCTGATCGACAAGTTCAGTGTCATAGTCACTAAGCCACCACATCCCTTTTAGTGAAGTATAGCAACTTCAACTTAAATCAATAAAATGAATACAACATCAGCGATAATAAATAAGAAATTACTTAACATAGAGCAACTCAAAAACAGTGCAAATTCAGAAGAGGAGGAGAGACCTGGTCTATAGAATTGCCAAGACCTGGAGAGAACTGAATGGACCACACCACAATCACTGTTCATCATGCATAAGATAGCAATACAAAATTAATGCAATTCTTAAATTTGTTATGACATCTTTACCATGTAGACACATACTGCTCTCGTCTTTTCATTTCTTTTTTTGAAAAGTTTTTTTATTTTAATTGAACAAAAACACAAAAAAGAATCATCCTTCATTACATCTTGTAGAAAGCGTGTCGATTGGTTACAGATAACTTTCGTGCATTTCTTCCACAGTCATTACTTAAAGTTCATATTAGATTATACACTTTAAATCAAAAATCTTTGTATATCTTACTATCAATGTACCACAATTCTCATTTGACTACAGTTATTTGAATGTGCTTTTACCTCAAACCATTCATACTTAAAGACACAACCACATAATGGCATTCATTAGCTATTTCAAAAATTCCTCTAATAACATTACACCTTCATGACATCTTCTAGGTAAAAGTCAATTAATAAAGTTTCTAAACCTTTTTTCCCTCCCCCCCTCAACTCGCTGTTTAGGATTTGTATCCAAGTTATTTTTGCCAATACCAGAGCATGTATATATTATTAAACAATATCCATTGACATTTCCTTGTTGTTATTATAATTGGCTAAAAATCATTTACTATTTATATCCCATCTCCTCTCATCAGATTAAAAAAAAATCCTTATGCCTTTATGATAAGATCTAAATAAAAACTTGTTAATAAAATTTATAGGTCTTTTTCCCAGATCGCATTTGTAATTTACATCCAAATTTCTTTTATAGTTAGCCAGTACATGTATATATCATTAAACTGTATCCATTATCATTTCATTATTGTTATTATAATTAATTATTTGTTAATGAATAAACATTTAATACAATCTAAAACAATCTAAGAATTATTAAATTCCTACTTATTGATCACCAAAATCAACTATTTTTATTATTATCAACTTTCATTTTCAACCTGTATCTTTCCAGTAACAAAGCAATCTTATCTCTCTTGCCAATTGTGGTGTCAGTCTTTTTAATCTCCTTTATAAGATTTTTATAAACTTCTCTCCGCACTTTGTTGCTTGAAGGATCTCTCAGGTAATTTCATTGTCCTCCAGGTGTTACTAAAATTAACTTGTCTTTGGTTGTCAATCGCGCTTCTGAAAGAATTTCTCCTCTTAAATCCATCATCATTATCATTTCTTTTTCTTCTGTATCTTGGAATCTGGGGTAGGGCTCCAGTTCATCAAATTCCTTTTTCCATATTCCCTTCTTTCCACTTTCACCCACATTTGCTTCATTAATAAATTCATCTGTTGTCTTGTCTTTATCTTCTATGTCTTCATTCTCCCCTTTAATTTTTGGGGCTCCAACCCCTTCATCTTTTGCTGTGAGGAAGACTAGTATTTCCAACTTCTTCTCAATTCTCCCCTATCCTTCCAATAGATTTTGAATTCCAGCCAAGATATTTTGGAATTTTAAGGTTTGAAATTCATTTGAATATTGATCCATGTTTCCAAAAAAGAAGGAAAGCAAAAAAAAAAAAAAAAAACCTAATAGCCACTGCCACTCTAGCCTTCCAGCCCCCCTCTTTTTTTAGGTTGACTTGAACACAAGTTCTTTTATGCTCTTCAAAGGAGAAGGTTTTTTTCCTCTTTCTCTCCCCTGCCAAAATAGTTCTTAAAGGCACCTGTGAAAACAATTCATGCCCTTGGCTCTTTATCAGTTTCTGTAAACAAGTTGCAAACCCTTCAGCTACGAAGTCAGTGAGATCAAAGTAGGAAAGAAATGAGATACATTGTTTCAAAAACTCCAGCCTCTGACCTCCGAGTGGCAGTGTTGCTACTTTTCACTTTCTAATATTTACCTCTGGCTTATAGGAAACAAAGTTCTTTAAATTTCTTTTATGGAATTTAATAACAAGTAATAGGAAGAATTGTTAAAATAAAAAGGAAGGTTTTAATCCAGAAGTCCAAAAATAAAGCAGCAAAAAGCAGAAGAAGAAAAATCAATCCTTTCACTTTAAGAGGAGAAACGAGATATGTTGCAAGCACTTGAATCCACAAAGTATAGTTACAAAGGGAAAAAAAGCTTTCCAAAGCAATCTAATATAAGTTAATTTCACCGCTTAATTCTTTTGCTTAAGGATCTAATTTAGCTTTTAAAAAAGTTTCTTTGGGTAGTCTTTCCCAAAATAGAAAAAAATGCCTCACCAGATGGACTCACTTTCTCTTTTCACTTCCTTCCTTCCGGAGCTGTCCCGACTTCATCAGCCCGGGGCTGCCTGTTTACCGCCGGCTTGAAACACTTCCTTTGGATCTATCAGGGACTTTGCGATGTCCCTAAGGCCAGCAAGGCTTCGTCTTCCTGATCAAACTAATACACATGTATACATTGTTATCAGTATTAATTATTTATCTAACTTTATCCATTGTCACTACATTTTTAACATAATGCTCTAATTTTAACTAAATTTAACTAGTGTTTTATTATTAATTGTCATATCTCAACCTGTGTCTTTTCATATTCATATTTCTTTTGCCATTTGTGGAATTAGTTTTCTGGTTATTTCCTTAATCAAATTTGTTTGGACTTCTCTTCGCAACTCGTTGCTCGTTACATATCTTGTAAAATCTCAAAACCCTCCATCAGCTTCTTTAATCAGCTTATCTTTGGTTATCAGTAGTGTTTTTGTCAAAGTTTCTCTCATTGTCCATCAATTCTTCTCTTTCTTCTTCTTCTAAACCTTGAAATCTGGAGTAAAACACCTTTCCATCTATCTTCCCTTTCCTTGTTCCACTCTTTCCATCTTCAACCACACTCAGTTCACTGTCAATATCCACAGTTATCTTGCCTCTCTGTTCATTTTTCCCTTGGGGTTTTAGAACTCTAGCCTCCACTTTTTCCATTTGCTGGATATCTTCCATTTTTCCATCAGGTTTTACCACATTACAATTTATATTTTCAATATTTTCCCATCTCTTCTCAATTCTCACTGTTGTTTCTAATAATTTTTGAATTCCAAACATAATCTGTTGTAATGTTATGGTTTCTTTTTGATGTCGTGTCATCCTTCCATTTAGTAAACACTGCCACTCTGGTTTAAAAACAAATTTTTGTTTTCACTTCTTTCCAGCTACCAACAAGCATCCAAAGAGCACCTGTACAAACAACCCATGCTCTTCTCCTTATTTCTTCTATAAAAAAGCTGAAGCCTTTGAAGTGCAAGGTCAAAATGATCAAAGGAAAAAAAGAAAAGGCAATGTTTCCAGGTCTCAATCTCCAACCTCCAAGGGGCAGTGTAACTTCTTTTCCCTCTAAGATTACTACCCTTTTTATATCTTCTTTATGTTTCAGGCTTAGAAGAAACAAAATTCTTAAATGAAAGAAAATAAAAAGAAAAAATCCATTCCAAACAGTATTGTAGAAATAAAGGAAAAGATTTAATCCATAGGTAAAACAAGAAATAGAAGAAGAAAATCCAATACTTTCACTTTAAAAAGTAAAAAATGTTTACAAAACTTCCATCCATAGAAAAAAATAAAATAGAAAAAGATAACACACTGTACAATAATGCTTAATTTCACTGCTTATTGCCTTTTCTTTACCAGTTTAATTTAACTTCAATCTTTTTTGGGCAGTTTTTTATAAAAATAAGATTTCCTCACCAGATGGACACACTTTCTCTTTCCGCTTTCCCTCCACTGTCCCGACTTCAGCAGCTTGAGGATGTGCTTATTGTCGCCGGCAAGAAGAGATTCTCTTGGATCAATCAGGAACTTTGTGGTATCCCTGAGATCAGCAAGATGTACTCTTCCTTGTCACTTCAGGACGATTTAGGTCCAAATGGACTGTCCAGCAGCAAAAGAATCGACTGCGATCTTGGAGCTCCGAGATCGCACGTCCTACCATCGCGACATCAGCTCCTTTTTCCATACTACTGTTAAGTACCCTAGTCTATATTGTCTATATTTTATTTTAAATCTTATATGAAAACCTCAAATGACCAAAGCCATGTTGGGAATAATAGTCAATATCTTTGGAGCTCATCTGATGGTTCCCAATGCATATGGAGGATTGCAACTTAGAATGTAAGTGGTAGAAACAATGAATTAACTACTGAAATAAAATATATATTGTTTCTCTGTAGTTCTAAGAGAAAGAGGAAGAATGTAATGTATCTGAATGAAGATGGTAGGTTTTGTGGAATATGTGCAGGAGTGAAAGAGTAGATTCCATTATGAAGATAAGGATTAAACTGTACATCAGAATATATGAATTGATATCATATACCAGTAGTGTCTGAATCTGATATCAACAATTAAGACTAGAAACAACACTTAAAAAACAAAATTAAGTACAAGGATTCAGACAAGTATCCTTTTGTTTCCAAATAAACCATTCATATTGCTGGCTTCTTATTTTCTCAGAATAGCATAGTTGGAAGGGACCTTGGAAGTCTTCTAGTCCAACCCACTGCTCAAGCAGGAAACCCTATACCATTTCAGAGAAATGGTTATCCAATCTATTCTTTAAAAATTCCAGTGATAGAGCACCTACAACTTCTGAAACAAGGCATTCCACTGGTTTATTGTTCTCACTGTCAGGAAATTTATCCTTAGTTCTAGGTTGGTTCTCTCTTTTATTAGTTTCCATCCATTCTATCCTTTCCTTTCACCATTTCAGTGATGTGGGAGAAATTTTATCTGTTCTCTGAAGCCAGGCTAATGTGCACATGAATACAACTTAAAGAAAGGTCAATATATTCACACACATGAATAGAGGAGACGATTGGTTGGGGATACAGGTAATTCTTGCTTAGCAACCACAAATGGGACCAGTCACTAAATGGTGTGATAGTTAAGCAAAACATCAGATATTCAGGATGGACTTACAATGTCATGTCCCATTCAGTTATTAAATGAATCACTACAGCTTAGTTCAGCAAATTTATTCAGCCATTCACAGGCCAAGGTATGAATGAGAAAGGTGAGTATTAGTGCAGAAAAAGAGATCTTGGTTTCAAATAATTGCTTTAAGCAAAAAATCTGCTTATATGAACATGTGACAAAGGAATACATCTAAAAGCATGACTGATTTGATTGTTTATGATGAAAGACAGAGAACTAGTGAAGAATACAAATTGATAAGAGGCTCTAAGGGTGAGACCAATCATTTTTTGCTGGCGTGAAAAATGGATCTTGGAAAAAATAGACATGAAAGTAAAAGAAGAGAGAAAAGGTAAGAATGAAATTATAATAAATGTAGGAAAACAAAGTCACACACACAACAGTGTTATAGATTAATATACAATCAGAATGAATGAGGAGCGGATGAGGGGAAAGAGAATGTGGGTGGGAGTAAAAAGAAATAGGTTTCAAAGTGGCATTAAACCAAGGGTGGGGAACTATGGCCCTTTTATGGCTTGCGAACTTCAACTCCCAGAATTCCTGAGCCAGCCATGTTGAAGTCTACAAGACATAAAGGGGGCATAGTTCCCCACCTCTTGTGTTCAAACTAATGGGATATGAAACAGGATGCTTGGTGGTATGGCGACATGAAGAAGTGAATGTGGAAAAATGCATATAGCAATGTTTCTCAATCTTGGCAATTTGAAGATTATGGACTTCTATTCCCAGAATTCCCCCCACTCCCCGGCTGGGTGGGACTAAGGAATCCTAGGAGTTGAATTCCACACATCTCCAAGCCGCCTAGGTTAAGAAACTCTGGCATATAGGAAAAAAATAGCTGCAAACAATCCTTTGTGGATAAGAAAAAGATTTTGCATAAGAGAAAGATTTTGCATAAAAAGAAAAAGATTGTTCCAAAGAATATAATCAAGATACGAACAATGCTGCCAAAAAGCTGCATGGACTTGCCCACGTAATTGTCAGGAGTCAATACTGACTTGAAGGCACGCGCACACAAACACTCAAGAATATACTCAAGGAAAGTAATAAATGGGTGAAATTAAAAGAGGCAGGGGAAAAGCAGAGCAATTTTGATGAAAATAATCATTTCAGAGGTAGACGAAGAAGCCTAAATAAGGAGCCGCCAGCAGAGTGAAATTAAAAATAAAAGTAATGGAATGATTGGGAATAAAATTGAAGTGAGGAAATGCTGAAAGGAATCTAAATGTGAATGAAAATGATATGATGAGGAGCAGAATTGAAATTAATGCTATACGTCTTTGTGTCCGAGAAGAAGGAAAAAAAGGGATGAAAAGGAAGCCTTAGATGCTGTAAGAATGCTGAAAAACGATAAGGCTGCAAGTGTGGGTGGTGTTAATTGGAGAAACGGTAAACTATGAATGTGGTCTGCTTATGCTGCGGCTGTAGGACATGTTTAATGTATGTGTGAAAATTACATTGGGTACCTAATGATTGGAAGAAAGCCATTATTATTCCCTTACGTAAAGAGAAAACTAACCAGTGTGAATACAGAAACTATAGAGGGACTCAGTGTGCCTAGGAAGGTTAATTCTCTCTCTGACAGAATTCTGATTGAAATGGTGCCAGGGGTGTCTGTGAACAAGCTTCGCAAAGTGCAGTGGGGCTTGCAAACCAGATTTTTGCTCTTCAGCAAGTCGTTGAGAAATGCAAGGCTGTGGGAAAGGAAGTTTATCGAATGCTTGTTAATTTAGAGAGAGAGAGAGAGAGCATATGATATAGAGAATGAACTGCGGAATGATTTATGTGAATATGATGAAGGCTAATTTCTGAATGCAGTTATGGGGTCTATACCAAAGAAGTAATGGATGTATGAGGACAACTGGAATGTGTAGCAAATGGATCACTGCACTGGACAGGGAGTAAGGCAAAACTGACTGATATTCCCTTGATTGCTTAATGTATTCATGAACAAAAAGTGTAAGGAAAGGTTATGATATCAAAATAATGAATGTTAGACTGTAGGATGCCACAAAGAGTTTGGAAATGATAATTTAACATATCAGACCAAGATTGTTGCTTCTGATTGGGAAACTCGAGCAAATAATCACAAATTACACAAAAATAGTGAAAAATTCAAGCATGTAGAAGGCTAAGTGTACCGGTTCCACCACAAAACCGCGGACACCAAAATCGCGGTCGACGTTTTTATTTCAATTTTTTTATCTTTTTCGTCGCGTTGTGATGACGTCACATACGCGATTTCGTCGACCGCGCTTTTGTGGAACGCGGTTTTGACGGGTCACGAAGTGTACCGTGTAAAAAGTGTACTAAAGATAGGGAAATGGAGAAAGAAATTTTAAGCTATGCAAATGCTAAAAGAAAGGGGATAGAACTATGATATCTGCTCTAGGGAATTAGTGTTTGTGGAAAATAGGGGAAACATTTCTCTATAGAAAGATGTCTCTGCCCATTTTGTTATGTGGAAGGAATGCAGGTCTTTTAAGAGCAGCAGAAAGCGAAGGTACTTAATGACATACTTTTGGTAAACCCAAGAAGAGATAAGATCCAGAGTAAATGGCTGTTGAATGAGTGTGGATGGAATATAAAAGTGAGTAACTAGTGAAAGAAGTACCTTACAGTGGCTTGTTCATGCAGAAAGAATGAATGAGGATTGAATTGTAAAACAAGTATATGAAAGGAAAATGAATAGGCTGAGTGGAGGCAGGAGAGGAGGTCATGACTGAGAGGAGTAAATAAGATCCTGGAAAAAAAATGGGGAGACGTTTAAATAACAAAAGGCAATTTATAAAGCACTGCATGGACATGGCTGGAGGAAAGATGTTTTGTAAAAATAGAAAAGTATAATTAATTAATTGTGTTGGCATAAACTAGGTGTATCTTCCTTATGCCATGTTGCTAATTTCTTTGGGCTTATTATTATTTTTATTTGTTTTCTATCTTCTTTACTTCCTCTTTTCCTGCTTCAGGTCGAAGGAAAAAGTTCTGGTTCTTGCTGTTCTGGCAGTAGCAACCATTGTCAATTGATGTTGTTGTAGTGTGCCTTTGGTGTTGTCTCTCCATCTCCTTCTGCTTTGTTTGACCTTCTCCTTTTTTTATATATGCTTTGTACAGTATGGAATCTCAAAATATCCTGTTCAGGTGACCAAAACTCTTTATTTGCTGTTTTTGTATGTAGTTTAAGATTGGTTCTATGCCAATTCTTATGATCTCATTTCTGATTTTATCCCTTTGGGTCACTCCAACAGCTTTCCACAAACAACTCATTTTTGTGGTGATTAACTTTCATTTATGTTTTATTGTAAATGTCCCTGTTTGGCACTGGTAACATAAGATGGGGATTGAAATATTTTATCCCCTACAATCTGCATATTTTTATTTCTTTCATAGGTAAATGTTATGGTGATCCATATGTAGGTTATAGGTATGTTCAAAGTGAAAAGAAGGGAAAATAATCGGCATGTAAAGAAATGATGAAATGCTGCGAGGTAAGAAAAATAGAGCTATTCTACTTCTGTGTTCGTACATTCTTCTCCAACAGAAGGGTACATGCTCCCATAGAAAATAATGATGATGAAAGAACAGGATTGAAGCTTAAAATGAAACAGGACCAGAGATTACATAGTTACCTTGAATGAACTGAAATCTCCAGAGTGTTTAGGTAATATCTCTGATAAATCATTGAAAATTGGTGAATTGTCAGATAATGGGAGAAAAGCAAATAGGTTCAAAAAAGGAAGATCTGCAAAATTAAATACCCATCGACCACGATCAGTATCTGAGAAGATTATATATCAGATCATAATGGGATTGATTTGTAAGCACTTTAAAAGAAATATGGCTATTGCAAGAAGTCAGCATGGATTTATCAACATTTCTTACTAGACTAACTAACTAACATTAACCCAGAAGCAGGCAGAAAGAATATGGATGCCTTTGAATGTCGGTGTTAAAGAAGACTCCTGAGAATACCAGCAACAGCTAAGAAAACAAACAAATGAATCAATTCTCTGAAGATGAAAATAACCGCACTCATATTATTATATTTTGGTCGCCATATGTAAAAACCCAGCTCCCTTGTGACGTCCCTAATGTTGGGGGAGCTGGAAGGAAAATGAAGAAGAGGACAACAGCAGGAAGGTGGGATGGACTTGATTACAGCTGGGTTGGGAACAAAATTAAAAGGCTTGAATGGCCAGTGTGGGGGTCAAATGATCCTAAAGAAGACGATCTCTGCCGGCGAAAACGGACTCCCAAACTCTGTTATCAGCTGCAATGGCCTCCTGCAACCCTCTGCCAGCAAAAATGGAGCTCAGGAGGACCTCACACAGCCCTCCCGAGCTCTGTTTTTGCTGGCCTGAAGCACTGCATGCCAGTCCTTCACTGTTTCCAGGGTGGCCCCGTGGGCTAGATCTAAGCATCACGCAGGACAGATCTGGCACCCCGAGCCTTGAGCTTGACACCTCTGGTATAGACGTATTGAATGGAATGTCACTAGGCTTAGCCCTGTACCCTGAACTTTCAACAATTTTATTAACTGTTTGGATAAAGAAATTGAGAAAATTAACATGCATAGAAAATTGAGCTAATTCACTGCAAACAAATAAAATTCAGATCTAGTTTGATAGGTTAGAGAAAGGTGACCATAACAAAGTGAAGTTGAATTTATACAAATGCAAACTGTTCATTTAGGAAACAAAATAAAATGAACAGATATTAATGGGGGGGGATACCTGGTTTAGTAATACTGTACAACTTGTGAGGGGAAAACTGGGGGGGGGGATGAAACTGAACCTGAGTCAGCAGTTATCACACAGCTGCAGAAAAAGGCATGTGCAATTTTTAGTGTTCATCAACAAAAGTCTAGTTTCTAAATAAAGGACAGTAATAGTTCCACTTTATCTGGATGCCATCCAAATAAGACACAATCTTATTTGGGCAGAAGCAATCTCAGCTCACTTTTGAACATGACACTTTAAGAAGGATGGAGACAAACTGAAACAAGTTAGAGAAGGACAACAAGGAGGATTACGTTGATTAGAAACTCCTTTTGAGAGAGACTGAAGAAAATGGGTACAGTAGGTTTAGCTTTAGATGAAGAAGACGAAGTGGGATATGATAGCACTTTTCAACAATCTGAAAGAATGTCATACAGAAGTTCAAGACTGCTCTCTATTGTTTCAAAGTAAAATGTGGAATAATGAGTTAAGATTGCAGGTAGATAGATTCCAATTGAAGGTCAGAAAAAATCTTCCTAATAATAAAATCAGGTAGACAGTTCAGCCAGTTAAGTGGTGGTTTGTCTATCTCTCCACCCCATAGTTTTACTGTATGAGCAGATGCTATACAGGTAGTTCTCGACTTACCACAGTTTGTTTAGTGGCCATTTAAAGTTAAAATGGCATTGAAAAATGTGACTGATGACCATTTTTCACAGTTACAACATTGATCATGAACCTAACTCCCCATGATCATGAGATAAAAATTCATATTCTTGGCAATTGGTTCACCTTTATGACCGTTGCTGTGTCCCAAGATCATGTGATTCACCCCTTGAGACATTCTCACCAGCAAAGTCAATGGGGAAGCCAGATTTATTTAACAACCAGATTATTAACTTAACAACTGCAGTGATTTACTTAACAACTGTGGCATGAACAGTCGTAAAATGGGGCAAAACTCACTTAACAGATGTCTTACTTAACAACAGAAATTCTGGGCTCACTTGTGGCTGTAAAATCAAGGACTACCTGTACAGCCATCTGCCAGAGATGTTTTGATGTGAATTCCTGTTGGACTCTAGGACTTAAGTGCCGCTTTCCAACTCTATGGTTCTATTTCCTACCTGCCCAAACCCTAGCAAAGATTTCTATTAGTTTTAATCCACTTTCCATTAAACAGAAATGTATACGAGTATTCCTTGACATTGAGCCCAGAATTACAGTGGTAACATGTGCTGGTTATTATATACAGACCTGATTTTATTATTCTTTTTGTGGCAGCCGTTGAGTGAATGCGGTGGTCATTCATTAAGTGAAGGCCACGACTGCCAAGCATTGTCTGCAATGGGTGTTTTTTTTTGCAGGAAAGGAATGAGTCTCCAGCAAAAAATGTTGTAAATTGCAGTCATCTGATCACTGCAAACAACCGTAAATGCAGACTCATTGCTGAGTGCTCAAAATACAATCACATGGTCATGGGGACGAGCTGCCGTCGTAACTTTGAAACTTCAAAAAGGATCATCAGTACTTTTGGGGGCAGGGGTGGGCTTCAAAAATTTCAGCAACGGGTTCTGTGCCCGGTTGCTGGGTGGGCATGGCCTTAGTCGGCCTCCTGCACCATAGCAGGGGGACTGCTTTCACTTTCCCCAGACTTTCCCTGAGGCTCTGGGAGGGTGAAAACTGCCTCCCCTAGGCTTCAGAGGCCCGTTTTTCCTCTGCCCCAGCCTCTGTATGGGCCCTGCACTTACTTCGCATCTAAAACGGACCACTGGAAGAGGCGGAATAGGAGGGGCCAGCCAGGTTTGGGATTTGGAGGTTCTCCAAACCAGCCATAATATTAGCTATGGGTTCTTTTGAACCCAGGCGAACCTGTATCAGCCCACCCCTGTTTTGGGGGTGTCTGTTATAACTTTGAATAGTTGCTAAGTCCAGAACAGACCATGATTTTCTTCTAACAAGGGAATTACATGTTCTGTTTTGCCTCTGATCCGTTCTATATTTCCTTTACAATTCTGATATCTCGGTTCCCGTAAATTATTCTATTTTTTGCTCATTAGTTTTCTGTTCTGCCTCCCACCTTAGTTTAGATCCTATTAGCTCTGCTAAGCATTTGCTCTTGTACAGTGGGATTAAGAAAGAATGCTATGTAATGTGTTCCTTCTTCCAGAAAACTCTTTCTCAACTCAGGAATTTTTATGTACAGTAGTGCTTAATCACAGTGTGACTAATCACACCCTGACTACAGGGTGTGGTTAAAAGTGCCAAGGTGTTGCCAAACCTGGGGAGGAAAAAAAACAGATGGAACTTCAGTTGTATCACTGCAGCAGTGGTGGTATTCAGCTGGTTCTTTCCAGTTTGGGTGAACCGGTAGCAGTGGCTGTGGAAGGCTCCGCCCACCTGCCCCAACATAATGTGTGAGCACTGCGCATGCGCAGAAGATGATCCACATGTGTAGATGCTGTGCGTGCAAGCAATGCGTGCATACGGTCTCACATTTGCAAGCCGGTAGGGAAGGTAAGTGAATCCCACCGCTGCACTGCAGCAATAATTTTGACTTTTATGACCATACCTTGCAACCTTATTAAATCCCAATAGGTAAAATGATAATAAATTATTCAGAAACATTAATTAAAAGTTTCCTACCTGTGGATAATGCAGCCTGGGAGATTAGAAATGGATTTTCCTTTAATTTTGCTCTCCGAACAGGATATTAAATGTTGTGCATTTCTTATTATTAATATTAACAATTATTATTATTGACTTTGAATGTCAGATGATTTCCCCCAAATGAAAGGATAGACAGAAAAAAATTTATAAGCACAGATAAATATTCTATGTTTCATTACATTGTCCATTTACAGGTTGCCAACTCCAGCCGAAGCCAGTCTGAGAGATACCTCCCTTCTCATAAATGTGAGCGTGTGACACATTTATATGTCTGTCCAAAACATATATGTACATGTAATCATCAACTTACAACAGTTTATTTAGTGACCGTTCGAAGTTTCAACAGCACTGAAAAAAGTGACATATGGCTGTTCTTCATACTTAAGACTGCTGCGGCATCTCTATGATCTCATGATCAAAATTCAGGCATTTGGCGACTGATTCATATTTATGACCGTTGCAATGTCCTGGGAAAACATGATCCCTTTTTGTGACCTTATGACAAGCAAAATCAATGGGGGAGCCAGATTCACTTAACAATTGTGTTATCAACTTAACAACTGCAGTGATTCACTTAGCAAGTGTGGCAAGAAAAGTTGTAAAATGGGGCAAGACTCACATAAAAAATATCTCACTTAGGAACAGAAATTTTGGGTTCAAAACTCTACTGTCAAGAGGGGAGGGGGTTCCTACTGACATTGGTACCAGTTCACTTCGCGCATGCCAGTCATTCGTTGCTCGCGCATGCACAGTTCACTATAAATTGTTCTGTGCATTCGCAAAGACTATGAAAAGCTAATAAAAAACATGCTGGGAACAGCAGTAGAGACCAAGGAATCGGTTCGGGGGGGTGGGTGGCCAGCTTGGGTTGCTGCTGGTTCTGCGATCCAGGCCAAATTACCACTACCAGTTCACCTGAACCAGTGCGAACTGGTATAAACCCACCTCTGTCTACTGCAATCAGTAGCCAGATTCCAAAAAAGGAAGAAAAAACAACAATTGAATTATTTCTGTTTGAAATAAGTCACCTGTAAATGGTTCAATTTACAAAAGGCATATACAGATACATCTCCTGCATAAACCAAGCATTTTCCCTCTTCCACATTCACAAAAAAAAACCCACCCAAAACCCTTACATGCCTAGAATGAGAAAGAGAGAGAAATTCCTTATACTTTCTTTCTAGCAGAGGAAAAAAAATAAAAAAAATAGTTTAAAAGAAAGGGGCATTTATGCTGGACAGGGAGGAAAGAGAAGGAGAAAACTGGATGGAATGTGTGTGGGGGGGGGGAAGAGGCAAAGAGAATAAGCTACTGAACAGAGAAGGGGAAAAAAGATGAGAAAAAAATCCTCTTTTGAAACAGCATTACAAATGTGATGGTTTCAGCAGGCATTGCAGGCGCTCTCTGTGATGGCCGATCTTCAAAGCAACTCAAGCTATACAACAGGTATGCAGCCATTTGCCCCTCCTACTACCCATTCCACCACCACCCTTAACATTTTCTAGTCTTCTCAAATATAAGAACACTCCCTCCCTTCAAAGGAAATTATAGGGTGGGGGAAAAGAACCTTCTTCCTTTCAGCTAAATATGGTATAACGTACTATATAGCAAGAGGGGAAAAAATAATGGAAGAAACCGAGTAATTTATGCATCAGGCATACAAGGAGCTGCAGCTTTCTTAGAGGGCTATTCATCTCAGTCCCTATACTAAATAGGATAAAGTAAGCCGAACAGGGCAGTCCCAAATCAAACATGAAATTTTACAAGAGGTCTATAGATGCCATCATGTGTCATTTGTAACCACCCTGTGTTTCCACATCATTTATTTTATCTCGCCCCCCCCCCTTTACAATAAAAAATCCATTAAGGAGAGAAAGATGGAGCAGCTGCCCAATTCCTTTTGATTAGAAATGCTTAAGTGTCATCTGTCTGGAAGCAGCCCTGATCATCCTCACTCTGATTTCATCCTAAGACGTTACAAGAAGCCGCCTTACCTTCTCTGGTTCCATTCAGAACATCCTGAGGTCTTCTTGACCTCCAGACAGGCCGATCTTTTTCCTAAAGGCGGAAAATGATCAGAAAGATTGGTGTAATGATCATTTCCATCCCAGCTTATAAAAGACCAGATCCACCATTTGGTTTTATTGCGTTACAGGTAGGTAGGTTCCCCTCGCACATACCGTATTTTTCAAACTATAAGACATACCAGAGTATAAGATGCACTATGATTTTGAAGAGGTAAATTTAAAAAAAAGTTTTTACACTCTGCAGGCCTCCCAGACCCTCTGCACGCCTCTTTTTTTTTTTAAAGGGGGGCATGCAGAGCTTTGGGAGGCTTGTGGAGTGCTCCTAGAGGCTGGAGGAGCAAAAATGGCGCATTTTTGGCTCATTTTTGCCCTCCCCAGTCCTCAGAAGCACTTTGCAAGCCTCCCAAACCCTCTGCACGTCCATTTTTGCAAAGGGGATGGGGTTTTAGTAGGTCAAAAATGCTGTATTCAGTGTATAAGACACACCAAGATTTTCACACTCTTTTTTGAGGGAAAAGGGTGTGTCTTATACTCCGAAAAATATGGTATGTCCTAGTCTTTCCCAATTCTAGGGGGCGGTGCTCATCTCCATTTCAAAGCTGAAGAGCCAGCAATGTCCGAAGACATCTCTGTGGTTATGTGGCTGGCATGACTTTCCAACAAAGGTGGTTCCTATTTTTCTACTTGCATTTTTTACGTGCTTTCAAACTGCTAGATTGGCAGAAGCTGGGACAAGTAATGGGAGCTCACTCCATTATACAGTGCTAGGAATTCAAACCGCCGAGCTGCTGAATTTTCTGATTGACAGCTCAGCATCTTAGCCAATGAGCCACCACAGGTAGTCCTCTACAATTCAGCCCAAAATTTTTGTTGCTAAGCAAGCTAATTGTTAAGTGAGTTTTGTCCCATTTGTGACATTTTTGCCCTACAGATGATTCTTGACTTACAACCATAATTGAGTCCAAAATTTCTGTTGCTAAGTTAACTAAGTTTTGCCCCCAATTTACAGTCTTTCTTGCTATGGTTGTTAAATGAATTATTACTACTATTACTGTTAGGTTAATGGTTGCTAAGTGAATCTGGCTTCCCCATTGACTTTGCTTGTCAGAAGATCGCAAAAGGTGGTCACATGACCCCCAGGACAGTGCAACTGTCATAAATATGAGTCAGTTGCCAAGTGTCTGAATGTTGATCATGTGACCATGGGGATGCTGCAGTGGTCGTGAAAAACGGTCATAAATCACTTGTTTCGGTGCCTTTGTAACTTCAAACGACCACTAAATGAAGTGATGTAAGTCAACTACCTGTACTTGTTAAGTGAACTATTGTAACCATTAAGTGAATTGTGTGGTTATTAAGTAAATCTGGCTTCCCTCATTGATTTTGCTTGTCAGAAGATCGCAAAAGGTGGTCACATGACCCCCCAGGACAGTGCAACTGTCATAAATATATGACAGTTGCGAAGTGCCCAAATTCTGATCAGCTGACCAAGGAGATGTTGCAATGGTCATGTGGATATTGGCCATCAATTTTCCAGTGCTGTCATAACACAACTCCTACTCCTCTTGGAGCAGGAACTGCAAGTCCAGGAACACCTTTACTTTTCTCCAAAATTGGGAGGTCCAAGCTCACCTAGGAGTAAACATGAAAAAATCCCTGGTCCAAATAATCAGCCACACAGCCTTGCTAGAGCTAAGTCTGAATTAGAGACAACTTTGACAAAAATCACTTGAGCAGTCCAGGACTGAGATATATCATTGGCATATCAGACCCCAAATTGACAAAAGACCCCATCTTTCTGCAGATGTTAAAAGGAAAGGAAGAGACCATCCCACAAGAAAGGGATGTGGGGCCTTATCCATACAAGATGGATTGAAACCTCCCACACATAAAAAAAGGAAGAGGATCCTAAAATCCCTCTGTGAGTTGCAGAAGGCCAGTATGATCAATGGCACTGAAAGATCCTGAGAGGTCAACAGGAACCCGGATGGTACTCCAATCCCATCCCAGCTCTTTCAGAAGTCATTAGGAAGCACGATCAATACTTTTTCATCACTAGATCCTGATGTAAAACCTACTTGAAGGGGCGCCAGACCAGACCATTTTTTCGACTACTAACCTAACAAAGAAAACTGGAGAATAGATAAAAGTTGTCTAGGACTGTTGGATTATACTTTTATCTTTCTGTCTTCAAAGGCCTCCTACATACCATTCATGCAGGAGACCTCTCTCCTCCTTTGCCACCATCATTAGCTCTCCCCACTCCAGATGCCTTTCCCTACTGGCTTCCCCCATTGATCAGACAGGCCTGGGGTTTATACCTGTTGACAGATACCAAGCCTAGCCCTCTTCGTAAACTTTACAAATCTTTGGGATTAGCAGCCTGGTTAAAAATGAATTTGTAGCCCAAACTCACTCAGAGCAACTTCTCAGAGTTGATGAAAAAGCTAATCAGAGACCAGAGAAGAGAGAAACAAGACTCAAGAAAAGACAGTTTTGCAGAAGGGGGCGGGGGAATCTATTCTCGCATGGGGAGAGCATGGGTCCTAATCTGAGATTCACTGGCTTTGTCTCCCAGCCTCATCATCGGTCACCTGGGTCAGGTCAGAGCAAGATAAATTGGTAGCTGCTTTGACGTGACACCCAAGTCCTTGAATTCTGGCAATTTATTATTCATTAAAAGCTGTGTGAGGCAATCACCTTGGATAGAGACATCTGTCTGCATTTATGAGACAGCCCCAAAGTGGAACGCATCCAAAGTGGGTGGAAGGCAAGTGTATAGAGAAGGACGGGCCTGGTCATATTCCTGATCATAATACAATGTGATAAGAGCACATTTCAAATGTCCAAAGTGCTTTGCATGCATTAACATAAGCCTCCGCTCCATCTTATTTTTTTTAATAAAGATAGGTCAA
Organism: Thamnophis sirtalis; assembly: GCF_051295495.1. Classification (NCBI taxonomy): domain Eukaryota; kingdom Metazoa; phylum Chordata; class Lepidosauria; order Squamata; family Natricidae; genus Thamnophis; species Thamnophis sirtalis. The sequence goes on from NW_028261384.1 coordinate 118,782,729, forward strand.
TGTTAGGCTACCCAAATTTGAGGTGTGGAGTTGGGAGGAAGGATGAGCCTCGGAAGGCCACCCTAGACGGTTCATGATTAAGAGTAGCATTTTACTCAGGGAAACACTCATTTCTATCCAGTTTCATATAAATGGCTCACCACATTTCTTCCATTGTTACACGATGAGACAGAAAACAGCCATTGTGGGATTGTTTCCCAGAGTTTAATCTAGAAATCTGCTTTTGGTGCTCTATCCTAGAAGCGAAGCTGTCAGGAAAATAAGAGGGCATGCAGTCACATACCAAATGTGTTTTCTTCAGAGTGCTAACTACCAACCAGTCCACTCTGCATCAGGGATTAGGTCTCCTAGGACAGAGGGAGGGCCTCAGATTCTGGCTCCGGCCCCAGAATCTTTCATTGTACAAATTAAACCATGAGATGAATAGCTTGGAAGGATGAGTGGTAAAAGATACAAAAGGTAGCCTGTTCCAAAAAGAATGTGGAGATAAATAGGAGACTGGGATGAAGATACTTCTGTCACATCACACAAAGGGTGTGGTGTTGTTTCCCCACACTTAGTAGATGTAGTCCTCAGTGTATATAACCACAACTGAGACCAGAATTTTGGTTGCTAAGCAAGGCAAGGGTTAAGTGAGTCGTGAACAGTGGTGAGTTTCTGCCAGTTCGCACCGGATCGGGAGAACTGGATGGTGAAATTTACCGATCCGGTGAAAGGAGGGTTCGACCAGTGGACCTGGAAGTAACTTCCGGAACGCCTGCCCCAGACCTGTCGCTCCTCACTCACCCCCGCCCGTCCGGAAGCCACTCCAACGCTCGCTCACCCCCACCCGTCCACACTATCCTAGCCCAATTCGGTGTCAAGTCCCATATCTGGGAGGTGGTGAAGGGAGAAAAATGGAGAGGTCCAGCGGCACAACCCACCAGACAGCAGCGGTAAGCTCAGGAGTTTTCTCCTGGATTCCTCTCTGTCATGCCTCCTCCGATCTCCCAAAATTCTTTCTCCAGAATGTGATAGCTTTCTACTGGATTTCCCTCTGTCTTGCCTTCTCTGTTCTCCCAAAGTTCTTTCCCCAGAGTGTGGTAGCTTTGTCCTGGATTCCCCTCTGTTCTTTCCCCAGAGTGTGGTAGCTTTCTACTGGATTACCCTCTGTCTTGCCTCTTCCAATCTCCCAAAGTTCTTTCCCCAGCATGTGATAGCTTTCTACTGGATTCCCTTCTGTCTTGCCTCCTCCGATCTCCCAAAGTTCTTTCACCAGCATGTGATAGCTTTCTACTGGATTCCTCTCTGTCTTGCCTTCTCTGATCTCCCTAATTTCAGCCCTTAATCCTCCAGTTGTCTATTTTTGGGTGGGTTTCCCCTGTCTTCCTCCCCCCTTCATAGGAGTCCCAAAAAAGTTTGCCACATGGCTTGGGGGTGGTGGTCATGTGACTGAGTGTGCATGAGTGATGTCAAGTTGGCCATACCTGCCCAGTCACATGACTGCCAAGCCATGCCCACAAAATAGGCCACACCCACAGAATAGGTTCTAAAAAAATTTGAAACCCACCACTGGTCATGAATGAATACATGTCCCAGGGTAATGTTGCAAGATCCAATCTGGGTCGGTCACTGGAACCAGAGATTTAATCTTCCAAGCTTTCAGACTCATGCGGGGGCCCATCCTCAGGGAACTCTCTAGCCAGAGAGAAGTTCACTGAGGATAGTAGACTTTTTTGTTTTTCTTTGAAGATGTTTCCCTTCTCATCCAAACTTCTTCAGCTCTCACTGGAAAGTGGCAAATGGATGGATTTATACTCCTTGCAGACAGCTGGTCATTTGCATTCTTTTAGAATGGAGGTTTATATGTGTCCTCAGGGTCACCTGAATGAGGAAAATGGATGTGGAATCTTCTTGGGATTGCTGAAAGGACCGTGTTGTAGACTGGAGATAGATGTTGTCATATTCCTCCCCCTCTGTTGAGAGAAGGCCATTCAATTTTGACATAGATAGCCTATTTCATCCCGCTTTCAAACCAGTGGTCCTCTCTGTCCAAAATGGGGACTTTGCTGCCTTCAAAAGAGGGGCCTTTGTCTTTTAAATGCAGATAGACTGCTCAATCTAGTCCTGATGGGTTTGTTCTTCTATGTTGTGCCATGCATTTGTGAAGTGGTTGCTTTGTTTCCCCAATGTACAGATTTGCATATGGTTCACTGCATTGTACTGCATATACCACTATCTGGGTGTTTTATCCTAAGAGTGGACAAACGTCTGCCTTAGTGTATTCTTGGGTTTGAAGTGTGCACATATGTTGTGTTGGTTGAAGATCCTCCCAAGCTTTTCTGATATTCCTGAAATATATGGAATAACAACATTGCCTCATTTAGTGTTCTCTTATTGGTCTGTTATGGAGGAGCTTCTTTTTTGAGATTTGATGGCTCACTTGGGATAGCCACATGTTCTGAGGGCTTCCTTGATGTGTTTTAGTTCTTTGCTTACTTTGCTTATCAGAAACTGACTGGAAAGGTTGCAAATGATGATCACGTGACCCCAGGGATGCTGCAACTATTGTAAATATATGCCAGTTGACAAGTGCCTAAATTTTGATCACATTATCAGGGGGTTGCTGTGATGGTCATAAGTGCAAGAAATGGTTGTAGGCCATATTTTTTTCATCACTATTGTAACTTGTAACAGTCATTAAATGAATGGTGCAAAGTCAATGAAATGGAGACTGACAGACTCTCCAAGTTATATCTACTAGAGCAAATAAAATTACAATCACGTCTCTTGGATCACCAAATTAACAAATTTTGTTAAGAAGCTGTGGCCTTCCAGTCTCTTGCGTAACAGGAAAACAACTCAAAAAAAGAGCTGCTCAAAGAATTAAGGGTCTAGAAGCACAAAATGATATAGCTATCCTTAGTAAGGTAGGTAACTTGAAATGGCTGAGCAAATACAAATGTACTTGTCAAATAGACAGCCTTTTAAAGTTACAAACTGCCTAAACATCTTAGGGAAATATTTACACAAGCGAGATTCAACCAGCTTGACACAATGGTCAGATATGGGAGATTCCATTCTATACCCTACAATGAGTGTCTCTGCATTTGCGGAGCAGCAGCGGTAGAAGACCTGGCTGACATCCTATTTGATTGTTGCTTGTATAAGGGGGTGAGAGACAGGTACCTTGGTCTATATACCAAACGAATGAGCCATTGGGACCCCCGTATCAAAACAACTTACCTTATGTGTGGCCAGAACCTGAAAATAACATTTAACACAGAACAGTACTTAAGCAAAATTGTTCAGTTGAGATCTGCATACATGGGACCGATTGGGATAGATTATAAGGGTGACACCGAAATATAATTTTATGTCACTTTATTCTATTTTACATATTTATGTATTAAATTATATTGTACCTTATCCTATAACTATTGTATTTACCCTACTCTTATTATAGGATTTTATTGGTAATATGAGTTGGAACCTTGTGCTTTGATATGGCCTATAGGCTAATCAATAAAGCTATAATCTAGAATCTAGAATGGTTGCAAGCTGAGGAGTGACTATATGCTATAACTAAAGAAGGCTTCTCCTGAAAATCCTACCGTGGCTGTGTTCATATGCAGTGCAATCACTTATTAAATAAAGCCTAACAAGGTAGATAGATCGTTTGAGAAGATCTGTCACAGTCTCTTTCTACAGAACATCACCATAGGACTTGGATTTATGGAACAATAGAAAGCAGAACTATCTGTTCTTAACATGGTCCAGCACATCATTAGCAGGAATGTGAAAGACAGTTACAGGACATTCACAAACATTGATTATCACCATCATACTGGCCATTGTCTGTCCACTGGAGGATGAAGGCCTCTTCCGCGTGTTTCCAACCAATGACAGAGTATATTTGAGAACTCTCTGTGCTGGAACATGTCGCAGAATAATGACACTATTATTTATTTCAATCAATTCCAATAATATTTTCATTATTTCAATTTAATAATATGGTCTCCCATCCTAAGTGATTCTATGTGGCTAACGTAGGTTTAAAACTTATTAAGACAATAACATCAACACAATAACCATTCATCCATGAACCTCCCAATCTTCATGCTTGGAAAAATGTCCATGTTTTAAAGGTTTTATGAAACGCTATCCGGGTCAGAACCAACCAAATCTCAGGGGTAGGGGGTGGGAAAGGTATATTTTTCCAGAAAGCAGACACAATAGGAAAGAACCACTTCCTAAGTCCCATCAGTTGACATCCCCCAATAGACAGGATTTGGAGCATCCCATTCTGTTGGACCCAGTAAGACAAGAATAAACAGTTAGAGAGGGGTACTCCCACAAATAGTCCAGATGCATTAAAGATCATAGAGAAAAGTGGGGGAAAGACAGGAAGGAGAGGAGAAAGGAGAGGAATAGGAGAAAGGGAAAGACAGATGAAGAATGGGAGGGAATGTAAGAGTAGGAAAGAGGGGAGGAATCGGAAGAAGGGGGGAAGGTTAAAGGGGAGGAAGAGTAAGGAGAGAAGGGAAAGGAGAGGTGGAAAGAAGGAAGGAGAGAAGAAAGAGAAGAAAGCGGGGTAGGAAGGAGGGAGGGAGGCAGGGAGGGAAGGAAGGAGGGAAGGAAGGAGAGAAGGAGAGAAGAAAGGAAGGAAGGAAGGAGGGAAGAAAGGAGGGAATCTAAGAGAAAAGAAAGAAAGGAAGGAGGGAAGGAAGGAGGGAATGTATGAGAGAAAGAAGGGGGAAGGAGAGAGGAAAGGGAGGGGGAAGGGAAGGAGAAAAGGAGAAAAGAAAGGAGGGAAGGAAGGAGGGAAGGAGAGAAGGAGGGAGGGAAGGAAGGGGAGTGGCAGAGAAGAAACGAGGGAAGGAAAGAGGGAGGGAGGGAAGAAGATTCCTAACCTTTGATGTCTATAATGATTTTGTTATTATGGAAATGTCTCGAAAAGTAGTCAATTGTAAAGCAAAACAGTGGCGGATGTTGTATTGTCTTTTGCAATCTATTGGCTGTTGTATTTTTCTTTTACTAATAAAAAATTTATTTAAAAAAAATAATAAAAAAAAGAAAAGGGGGGGGGGAACCCACCCTATCATGACATGGCATGACAGTCTGCCTTTTGTTATTGACTCCCAAAAAGAAAACACTTGAGATCTAACATCTAACAAATTCAAAATCTTTTCTCGGTATGTGGGAACTCAACCGCTGGTATTCACCTAAACACATTAGTTTCTCCAGCAAGATGTGCTATTTGCAAAATAGTCTTTTGGGAACTGTAGTGCTACAGTCCATTTCCCCACCCCAATCTAAATAAATAAGCTAAGCAGACAAGTCTACTTCCTGGCAGGACACAATGGTAGACAGCCACAATATGAGTAACAAGAGACCTGCTTTACCAGGAAAATGGACTGGCATTTCATTTGTTATTGGAAAGGTGATGATGTTGTTTGTCTACTGTGTTCAAAGAGGACCTTGACATCTAACAGGTGGTGGGCTGTCCCCAATGTGTCTGCAGGTGGCTGGTAAGGCCTATACGGGCATCAAATGTTCTGTCACATGTCAGGCAGACATGTGTGGGCCCCATTGTTGCAGCAATTGCAGCTCTGCTTTGCGGAGTGCTTGCCTCTCTTGTGCTATGGCTGTTCTTCTGTCCTCAGATGTCTGGCAGCCTTGGTGGATCAGCATGTGCCATGTCGATCAGTCTTGTGCCAGGGTTTCCCAGGAGGTGATGTCAATATCCACTTGAAGGAGGCTTTCAACGTGTCTTTGTATCACTTCCTTTGTCCCCCCCATGTGATCGCTTTCTTTGAGACAGCTCACCATAGAGGAGCTGTTTGGGGATGCGATGATCTGGCATCCTTGCAACATGACCTGCCCAGCAGGTCTGGAAAGGTAACATAACAGAAAAGGTGAAAATATCTAACAGTGTCCTGTTCCTCATTCTGAAGTTCTTCAGCTACTTTTGCCCTCTCTGGCACCCATAATTATGTCTTTCCACCAGTTACTGTGGCATGGAAAAACCTATCAGGCTGCTTGAGGGATGGAAAACAACACGGGACAGCAGCCAACCTAATTTCCTAGGAGGACGAGGCTTGCTGAGTCATAATGCAAAGTCCACTACACCTCATCAACAAAATGTGGAGAACATGGACCTTTAGCGATGGCTTCTTCTGTTTTGCACAGATGGCCATCCAAGGCAGGAAGTGTTTCACAAAAATGCTCTGGTAGACACCAGTGCTCTTAAAAACATCCTCTTACGCAACCTTAGAGACTGAGAGACTACAGAGCACCTTGAAGGACAGTTAGTCATTGGCTTACAACCACAATTGGGCCCAAAATGTATGTTGCTAAGTGAGTCATTTGTTAAGGGAGTTTTGTCCCATTTTTCTTCCCACAGGTGTTAAGGGAATCACTGCAGTTGTTAATAACCCGGTTGTTAAGTGAATCTGGCTTCCCCATTGACTTTGCTTGTCAGAAGGTCACCAAAGGTGATCATGTCATCCTGGGATGCTGCAACTGTCATAAATATGAACCAGTTGCTAAGCATTCGAATTTTGATCATATGATCATGGAAATGCTGCAATAGTTGTAATTGTGAAAAACAGTCATGTCACTTTTTCAGCACTGTTTGAACAGTCACTGTTCAATAAACTGTTGTAAGTCAAGGACTACACAGGGAGAGGACAACAAACATCATAGTGCAAATAAGGCATCATCATTTACTGGCCAGGCTGTAGTTAATCTTCATCTCTGTTTCATTTCAAAATTGGTGATTTCCAGAAATAAGCAAAGCAATATCTTGGAAACACTCTGAGAAAGCTAATGGCCTAAGATAAGGGCAACATGAATGGCTGTAAAGCTGATCCCTTTTTTTGACACCCCCCCAAAAATAACGAAATCCAGATTCTCATTCCTGAAGAATACAAATTTCCATCAAGACTGTTCTATATAGAACCCAGAAATCCCGCTTTCTATTCTGAATCACTTGTCTGACTTCTTTTTCAGAAAACCATCGTATTAAGCCAGCAGCCATAGATGGTTAAATATTAGGACTCCTATTGGGAGGGGCCATTGCCTTCTTTTACTGCCCCTGCTGGGCTCAGTCAGACATTTTTCAACCTGTCAGGAACTTTGTTTTTAAACCTAGGTTGATGTCTTCCTCCCTAAGGACAGTGATAGGCTGAACTATAGGTCTCCCAGGTGGGTAGGGGAAACAAGGGTTTGAAGAGAAGTCACATAGAGCTGGAAAAGATGGCATTAAGAAAGATATTTCTTTCATTATAATGGTTGCATTGGGCCTGGTGAATTGAGAAAAAAGCTCATTATAAAGAAATACAAAGCATATTTCCCATTCTTACGAACCACCATTGTTCCACCTTGTGATCCAGTTTTAAAAACGAGGGACTGAGCTTGAAAAATGGGGAAGACACCTAGATGGCCCACATTGGCTGTAATCTGTGACCCAGTTACCTTGTTTCTCCTCCAATACTTCCTTCTTCTTTGTTCGGCTGCTTCCACGCATCTCTCCACGGTTCCAGTTTTGCCCCACAGATATTCAGCCTCCCAGATACAGTAAGGTCTTTTTTTTTTTTTTACTAAAGTGACAGTCTGTGCATATTCCTGGAGCCATTCTTCTAAATCCTGGAAACTTCCTTCAGAATGACATAGAAATTGAGCTGCTTTCATTTTATTTGGGAGAAGAACAGAAAAGGAGAGGCTGGCAGACCAGCTCCAGGTTTGCTGCTACAGGTTTGCTCGGGTTCGGGAGAATCTGTAGCTAATGTTATGGCCAGTTCAGAAAACCTCCAAATCCTACCGCTGGCTGGCCCCGCCCCGCCCCACCCCTCCTCTCCCAGGAATCTCCACCTGGCCCATTTTGGATGTGAGGTAAATGCATGGCCTGCATGGAGGCTCGAGTGGGAGGAATGGGCCTCCCAGAAGGCCTCCGGAGCCTGAGGGAGCCAGTTTTCATCCTTCCAGAGGCTCAAGGAAAGCCTCTGGAATCTGGGGAAAGCAAAAACGCCTCCCACCCACCCCCGCCATGGTACAGGAGACCAACTAGCAACCACACCCACCCAGCAACCGAGCTGAGTACCCGTTGCTGAAATTTTTGAAGCCCACCCCTGACCAGCTCATCTCCCCAAACTGTTTCTAACCGATTATAATAGACAGCTACCTTTTCCTTTTCAGTTTCATTTTTAAATTGTAGGCTAATCAGCTGGCACAACCTTGTATTTAGTTACCTTAAGCCACCCTGAGAACCTTTATTACTAAAAAGGAGGATAACAAGGTAGGAATCAAACATCTCTCTGTCCTCCGTGTCTACCAGGTGAGTGGTTCACAGCAGTTATTTAAGAGTTTTGTCTTACCTGGTCAACTCTTATTTTCATGCACTATCTATCACTGAAATGTAGGCAGCAGCAACCAAATTATTTAAAAGCTGAAGCCAATTCCCAGGAGGGTTAGCTGAAGCATTAGGTGAGTTCAGTTTAGAAAAAAATACAGTAGTGAGATAAGAAGGCCAACGATACTGAAGTTTATCAAATTAAATATGAAAAGTGAAAAATGTAGATTAAAAAAAAATTATTTCCTCCGTCTCTTATCATGAGAGCAGTTGAAGCCATCAATGAAATTGATGGGTCGTGGATTCAGGAAAGACAGCAGAAAGTACATTTTTTTTGTACAGTGCATAATTAATTCATGGAATTTGCTACTGGAGGACAGGATGAGGACAGAGTGATAGCCATGAGCAAGAATACTCTCAAAGATAGCAAAGCTTTGGCTTCTGCTTAGGAGAAGCATTATGGAACCGAAGGTGGGTGGGAACAGCAGAAGTTGTCCTCTAGCAGTGGCTGTAACACACTGCTGAACATTAATTACTACAGGCCAACAGCAGCTGCTGCCTATTACCTTCTGGGGGGGGGGTTCTGGAAACATCTGGTTGGCCACTGTAGGAAGTGAAATGTTGAACAAGATATATCTTTTCTTCTGGCCCAAAACGGCTTTGCAGATTGCAAGTTCAGATATACCTCAACAATTATCCTCTGTTTTCCCAAAAGTTATCTGAATTCCAGACATCTAATACAGCCAAAATAACTGCACCCAGCTTCCCATCGTTGTACAGGTAATCCTTCACTTGCAACAATTGGCTTAGGGACTATTTGAAGTTACAACGCCACGGGAAAAAGTGACTTACGGCCATTTTTCACACTTATGACTGCTGCAACATCCCTACAGACAAATAATCAACATTTGGGTGCTTGTCAGTTGACTCATATTTATGACGGTTTCAGCATCTTGGGGTCTTTTGAATCCCTTTTGCGACCTTCTGACAAGCAAAGTCAGTGTGGAAGCCAGATTCACTTAACAACTGAGTTACTAACTCAACAATTGCACTTAACAAATGTGTTAAGAAAAATCATAAAATGTTGCAGAATTCACTAAACAAATGTCTCACTTAGCAACATACATTTTGGGCTCAGTTGTGGTCGTGAGTCAAAGACTGCCTGTATTAATGTTTGCCAAGGAACAAATATTCTAAGACATGCCTTTATCCTTATCCTGGCCATTAGTACCTATCTCCATCCTTATTTTGGCTCTCCTGCAACAATATTGTATTATTTTTGTACTGCTGGAATTCAATATAAATGTGGTATAATGAGCAGGAGGACATGCAAAGGCCAAGAGTTGTGTAATGTTGTTGCTTGGAAGTGATGCCGAAAGGTGATTAAAGCCAAATCTCACAGGTTGGTCCAGAGCCAGATTCTGAACAACTGGATTATTCAGTTGGCATAATTAGCATGCATAAATTATCAACAGGTAGGGATTTTTCCCTTGGAGGCATTGCCAAGATCTTCCTTGTATCTCACCTTTATTTTTTTGTATTGCAGCAAAGAATCACTGAATTTTGACTTTTGTTCTGAATCTATTGTAAACATCCTCCTAGGCTCTCAGGAAACTACTGATCCAATCTCTCCCTTAATAGAGTTTTTTTTTCCTCAGGCAAACTGACAGCCAGGCCAGGTCTCATCCTAGATCCAATTCAAGAAGAAATGAAGGTGATGCTGAAATGAGATGACAGACTATGTCTGGCTTACTTGCTAAAGGTGAACGCAGCACAAGTGCACTGGCTTTCTAGAATTAAAGACGGAGTAGGCAGAGGAAGAGGGAAAAAGCAATGGTACCCATTTTCTTGTCTTCTGCAGGATGGCAGGGTTTGGGGTTTTTACATTATTTATTTATTATTAATGCCCATGCCTGCCCATCATAAATTCACGATTCTGGGAAGATTACAGTTCAGCTGGGCAGCCTGCATGTCAGCTTATGTCCATTCCACAACTGTGGTCAGTAGCTGACTTTTTCTTCTGTTGAAAAGGATCGCATGGCAAAGCCTACAAATCAACTCTCTCTTTGGCTTGGACTGTGGAACAATAGTTCAATGACAACATTACCAAAAAGGAGGAGCTAGCGTTGCAACAACACGACATGCGATCTTGGAGCTTCAGGATCGCAGTTGATACTTTTGTCTCAGGATGGTCCTTTTGGACCTAAACCGTCCTGCAGAGATGGTGACAGGGAAGAGTACGTCCTGCTGATCTCAGGGACATTGTAAAGTCCCTGATTGATCCAGGAGAATCTCCTTTTGCCGGCGATAGAAGTGTAGCCACTGAAGCTGCTGAAGTTGGGACAGCTCCAGAACAGGAGGAAAGTGGAATGAGAAAGTGTGCCATTTGGTGAGGAAATTTTATTATTAGACAAAAGATTACCCCAAAAAATCAAAGTTAAATTAAATTTGAAAACAGAAGAAAGTAAGGAGCAAAATTAAGCTAGATTAAACAGTGTGTCATCCTTGGTTTTTTTTTTAAAAAATTCATGGATGGAACTTTTGCAAAAATTTCCTATTTTTTAAACTGAATGGATTAGTTTTTCTTCTACTACTTTTTATTTCTTTTTCTATATCAATGGATTAAGATTTTTTTCCCTTTATTTTTACAATGCTGGACTGAATGGTTTTTTCCTCCATTTAAGAAGTTTTTTCTTTTCTCTGTAAGTTTGGATTATAAAGAAGATATTAAAAGGAATACAAAGAGGTCTGTAACAATAGAAGGAAAGGAAGTAACACTGCCACTTGGAGACTGAAGGGTGGAAATATTGTTTGTTTTTCTTCCCTTTGATCATTTGTTTTACACTTCAAGGTCTCTCAGCTTGTTTACTGTGAGTGATAGTGGGAAGAGCACGGGTTGTTTATACAGGTGCTCTTTGGGAGCTCTTTCAATAGCTGGAGTGGAGAGAGGAGAGACCTTGAAAGATTATAAATGAACTCGCTTCAAATCTAACAAAAAGCTTTGAATGTTATAGTGGCAGTGTTTACAAATTGGAAAATGGCGCAACAAGAAAAAGAAATCTTAACATTGCAAATGATTATGCTTGGAATTCAAAAGATTTTAGCAGTAACAGAAAAAAATGAGAAAAGATTGGAGAATATAGAATGCAGCACAGTAAAATTTGATGGAAAAATTGAGGATGTTTATTAAATGGAAAAAGTGGAGGACAGAGTTCTAAAAATTGAAGGGAAAAATAATTAAAGAAACAAGAAAAGAAATATATATATATATATATATATATATATATATATATATATATATATATATATATATATATATATATATATATATATATATATATATATATATATATATATATATATATGGTTTTTTTACAACCCCCGGTATGCCCAAATATGGGAGGAAGATCACTACTTCCATTCTCTGTCCTTCGGCTCGTCACAAGAGACCATCCAGGCAGAAACCCAATATTTTTGGGTTTTTTACTGTTTTTTTACTGTTGCCTTTTTGTTACATTTTGTTGTATTTGTGCTGATAAATAAATAAAGGGAGACTAGTATAGATCTATTTCAAGCTATTTAGCTCTCATCAGCTAGCCATATCCTTACTGGGATTTGAACCTGGGCTATATTACATACTAGGCAGACTTCTTAGCCATTAGGCCACAGGCTCTTATCCGTTATCAGCGAAGCCAGGGTGAAAGGTATCTATTAGATTTTTTTTATAACCCCCGGTATGCCCAAATATGGGAGGAAGATCACGACTTCCATTCTCTGTCCTTCGGCTCGTCACAAGAGACCATCCAGGCAGAAACCCAATATTTTTGGGTTTTTTACTGTTTTTTTACTGTTGCCTTTTTGTTACATTTTGTTTATTTGTGCTGATAAATAAATAAAGGGAGACTAGTATAGATCTATTTCAAGCTATTTTTAAAAAATCTAATGCTTTTTAGGAGCCTGGAGAGGGTGAAAACAGCCTCCCCCACCCCCAGAGGCCCTCCAGAGGCTTCAGGAGCTTCCCTGAAGCCTCAGGAAGGTGAAAAGCGGTCCTATGGGCAACCCAGAAGTTTGGGAATGGTGACTTCCGGTTTGTCCGTAGGGCCATTTTTCACCCTCCTGAGCCTTCAGGAGGCTTCCCTGAAGGCGCTGGAGGGCAAAAAACGTCCTTATGGCCAAACCAGAAGTCTGTTCCTGAACTTCTAGTTTACCCGGAGGGCGGGTTTTTCACTGAGGGTGAAAAAAGGCCTTAAAAGAAGGCCAAAGTCAGCTAGCCAGTGTGCACATGCACGCTGGAGCTGACAGAGCAATGCCTCGCGTGCCCTAACAAATGACTCCACGTGCCACTTGTGTCACGCATGATATAGGTTCGCCATCACGGCCCTATGCCATTCTGGATGAATGGATGTTCAGTCTGTTCTTGAAAACCTCCAGTGATGGAGTAGCCACAACTTCTGGAGGTAAGCCATTCCATTGATTAATGGTTCTCACTGCCAGGAAAGTTCTCCTTAGTTCTAGGTTAGGTTGCTTCTCTCCTTGATTAGCTTCCATTCTTTGCTTCTTGTCCTGCCTTATGGTGCTTTGGAGAATAGGTTGACACCCCTCCCCCCACACACACACCTTCTCTGTGATAGCCTTGAGTCCTGGATGGCTACTGTTATAGTTCTAGTCCTTCTCTTCATTAAACTAGACAAACCTAGTTCCCTCAATCTTCCATCATATGGCTTAGCCTCCAGAATCCTTGTCATCTTTGTTGTTCTTCTCTGTACTCTTTCTAGGGTCTGAACATCTTTTTTTTTTTTTTGGAAAGAAAACTAGTTCAAAAAGAAACAAAGCACACATTATTTAATGAATCAATTGCATTTGCACAGCCATCCGTCTCACATAGTGACGCAAGCAGCATAGTAATAATCAAGGATATATATTAAAAACCCATTAAAATAACCCATTGAAATTAAAATAAAAACAAAAATAAAATAAAGCTAAAAAGAAACCCACAAAATGACAAAGCACCGCGATGGCTATGGGTAGAAACCAAGACAGGTTCGTTGGTGACTAATAATTTTTAAATTAACATATACAAATTAATGACTTTAAAGTTTGACAAGCTTAGTAATAGAAATATGGTGGGAGCACTGCATGTCATTTTTGAATTATTATATGACAAAACGGAGCCCACAAGTACTGACGAAATGCATGCGTATCTTCTAAAGTGTATTTAGTAGAGAATACCTTGGTTCTTGGAGAAAGCAATTTATTTTACGGAGAAAAAATGCTTACTTTAGTCTGAAAATATGACGGAAGTGCAAAGTGGAAGAGAAGAGGTGTGCTGCTGTGCAACAAATGAATTAGAAGGGCAAATTTACTATGCAATAAAAAAATCACTGCATAGAAAACCTTTTACCAGCCTCCAGCTGGTAAATCTTGAGCTCTAGTTAAAAATAAATAGATACCATAGGCCTGACGTCTGCCTGCCTCAGCTTCAAATAGTACAGAAGGACCATTATTCAGACCAAGAAATATCCCATTCATAACCCGATACTAAACCTATAGCAGCCTTTTGGAATAGCAAATTTTCGATGGTAAAACTCTTGGGATACAAATTAGCATTTGCAAATTTTGCAAAACTTACTGAGGTTACCTGCCAGTCAGATATTGTACAGGGTCAGAGGTGGTATTCAGCAGGTTCTGACAAGTTCTGGAGAATCTGTAGCGGAAATTTTTAGTAGTTTGGAGAACCGGTAAATACCACCATTGACTGCCCCCCTCCCTCCATCTATTCTCTGCCTCTTGAGTCCCAGCTGATCAGGAGGAAATGGGGAATTTGCAATATCCTTCTCCTGGAGTGGGGAGGGAATGGAGAATGCCCACCAAGCCACACCCACCAAGCCACACCCAAAGAACAAGTAGTAAAAAAAAATTGAATCCCATCCCACTTGCTTGTTTGTTTATAACAAATTTAGAAACCACTGCCCCCCTCCTTCCCAGAGGAACACTTGGTAGTGCACACATAAAATGTTACAAACATAAAAACCAAACATAACATTTTAGAATAAAGGCAAGGATAATTCAAATTCAAGTTCATTAAAAGGCAGCGGGAAGGCCTTCAGAGTGCTAACCAACTCCATGGCTGCCTGTTCTTCCTCCTTTTTCTTTCTGACTTCCTGCCAGTGAAAACAATTAGCTACTGGAACAACTTGCCTCTCTGAGTTGTAGGTGCACCATCTCCAGAGGTTTTTCAAGAAAAGATTGGACACCTGTTTGTCCAGAATGATATATGGTCTTATGCCATGGGCAGGGGGTTGGACTAGAAGACCCCCAAAATCCCTTCCAGCCCTAAGATTCTATGGTTCTATGAGGTAGTACTGATGATGGTACCTAGATTGGTAATGAAATGTCTGCTAAAATCCTTCAAGCTCAGAAAGTATCAAGGACGCCGTGATTCTGTGACTTCTCTGTGAGTTCCAAAGGAAGAGAGAATAACAGAATAACAGAGTTGGAGAGGACCTTAGAGCTCTTCTAGTCCAATCCCCGACTCAGGTCTTCTAGTCCCGCCTCCTATAGATAGGAGACATTCAGGGGTGGGTTCCTGCCAGTTCTAACCTCTTCTATAGAAAAGGTTACACAAATCTACCGTGCCATTTAGAACCGGTTCCAGCTCCCTCCCACCACCCGTCCGGGCCACGCTTGCCCTGCCCACCACTCACTGATTGGCTGGCTCACCAATCACCCCGCCCACCTATAAGAGTCCTATCTAAACCTTAAAGTCTTAAAGTTGTCAAGTTTGAACACCTCTGGGTTGTTGTTTTTTTTCTAAAGGGCTAGGGGTGCAAGGGTCTTGTAACTTGACAGCTTTAAGACTTGCATGCTTCAAATGCCAGAGTTTCTGAGTCAACATTTTGGTTGCTATTGTTAAGTCAGTTTCACCACATTTTACAAGTTGGCCACGCCCACCCAGTCACATAACTGGCAAGCCACTCCCACTTGGTCACATGGCTGGCAAGCCACTCCCACAAAGCAGGCCACACCTATAGAAGAGGTTCTAAAAAAATTTGAAACTCACCACTCGAGACATTATACTATTTCCAGACAAGTAGTTGTGCAGTCCCTTCTTAAAAGCCTCCAGTGATGAGCATCCACAACTTCTGAAAACAAGCTGTTCTGAAGACAGAGCCGGATCTTTAGATATTTCCAAAATGTCAGGGGAATGGAGGTCCACTTCACCTCCAAGGGGAGAAGTTCCCAAGGGTGGAGGCAATGGCAGGGAAGGCTCTCTTCTTGGACCCCACCAGCCTGAATCCAAATTTTCTGCTCTCTTTTCTTTTTACTTTTGTTCTAGCCCCACCTCTCTTTTTCCATAAATCTCTTTTTCTTCCGTGGGCTTAGTCCCGGGGATGGTGAACCTATGGCACGAGTGCCACAGGTGGCAGGCAGAGCCATATCTGCTGTCACATGAGCCATCAGTTCTAGTGCGCATGCGCATGTGGCCAGCTGATTTTCGGCCTTCCAGAGGGCTGGAGGAGGCCAATGGAACTTCCTGTTTTTTGCCCTCCCCAGGCTCTGGAGGCTTTCCTGGAGCCTGGGGAGGGTCAAAACGGCCTCCCCTGGAGGAAATACCAAGCTCATCTTGGAGGCGAGTAGTGCGGCGTGCGTGTGGCGGGGGAGCGGTTTGCATTATGGGTGTGCATGCCCTCACATTTTTGGCACCCAACAACAAAAAGATTAGCTATCATTGGCTTAGTCTAAAAAATGCTCATAGCACATCAGGAATCCCTCATATTAAAAAGTTTGCAACTTGTCTACAACATATTCATTCCTCTTCTCTCGATTCTCCTTTCTTATTCATTCTCTCTCTTGTCCCCCTCCCTTGCAACTTTTCTGGTTTAATCTTCAACATCTCCACACGTCTTGGCTCGAAGGCGCCAAGTTATTAACAGCTCAGAGATAGAAAATGATTCCCTCAGTCAGTCCTTCCCCGCTGATGCAGCTGAACGTTGCCGCTATTTTGTAGAGGATTCCCATGCTACGCTCCCCAGGTCAGCTACATCTTGACTCCTTGGAAACCTCAAGGTGCAAATGAGATGTTGAGAGAGAGACACACACACAAAACTCCAGCACCACCAACATCACACAACATTGTGGACAGTGGCACGTTAGTCCTCTAAGAAATCCTTCTTACAACAGACACACAGACAAAAAAACCACACACCTTTGGGAAGTCTCCCTCAAGATCTGGCTCCAGCTACATCAATGTAAGTGTTGCAATACGTAAAGATATATATCACCATCACGGAGAAGTAGTCCATTCGATCTATTCTCCACTGGATGTTTGCAAAAGAATACACATTTGCGAAAAGAGATATATCCATGCTTATTTTCACAGGGAATGCACAAATACAATGTTGAAGTGAAGGAATCAGATTAAACCCTCTCCCTCCATTAAAACTGGTGTTAGAATGACACCAAAGGCTGTTGAGCTGGAGCATATCCGTCAAGCCCACTGCAACTTTTTAAAAACAATGGAAACTAACCCTAATATGGACTCAAGCACAATAGTGTGGATTTAAACACAACAATGACTCCTAGAGAACAAGCCTATCATCCAATCAAGCTGCTAGTACTCTGCAAAGAAATACAAAATGTGCTTGCCCGCACATGTGCACAGATTCCGAGTATTGTACATTCTTCACAAGGGGCAAAAGTAGTCTAGGAAGCCCCTTAATAAATACTGGCTGTTGTCAGGAAATGTTACTTCAAAGCCACACAAGTACTGGCACCTTTCCATTCAGGATTTTTAAAAAAGCAGATTGCAACCTAAAATCATTTTAAGCCAGACACAAATGCATTCACTAACATACCTAGCTTTGCAAATTTCTATAACCTTTTGGATCTGTTGTAGGGATGCCATACTGTACACACATATGTGTATTTTATAGAACCTTTGTTAGGCAGCAACATAAGCAGAAATGTCACCCAACAACCTAATTGTGTTGGTTAGGTGTTATGATTTTTCCTTAATGCAGGAAATTGTCCACAGGAACCTATGAGCTTATGTACCCTTTCAGTAGCTTATTCAGCCAATCCACAAACTCCCCCCTCCTTTTCTTTTTGGTCTTCCACATCTTTTAAAACATCTGAATGCCCTCAAGTTCGCAGTCTTCACACTCTCCCTTCTTTTTTCCTTTCTCCATCTGCCTGGATCCAGGATGGAGTCCTTTCCTCCCCCCTCCTTCTTCTTTTTAGCGACTGGTGTTAATTTTCATGCTGGCTGCAGCCCTAACAGGTGGCAGGTCCCAGGGGAAGCTTGCTGCAAACCCGTGAGGTGCCAACGCTTCCCTGGTATGCAGTGGGCGAGACCTGCAACCCTGCCACTGCTTAATTTAGCTTTCATATCAAATTGGGAAATCAGCAGAAAAGCTACATCATAAATAGTCCTGCAGTCCCAAGAGGAATCCATTATATTAACCCAGTATGCTACAGCTCTACATCTGTAAAGGCACCCTGGGCTGAGATAAGGGGAAGGGAGGCTTGTGAGAGTTGAGAGCTGTGGTGGTGGGAGACTTGAGATTATTATGCTCCGTGTATGGGAAAGGGAGTAGCTATAGACACAGCCGATCCAGATTGGAGACTGATGGGACTTTTTGTCCCAAACATACAGGCTCTGCAGAGATTCCAACTAGCCAGATGCTCTGATGCAGCAGGCAACAAGGCTGCCGGAGGTTCAGATATTCTTGCTCGTCTTGTGGTTGTGAACTAAGATTGCCACCTAGTGGGCCTCGGGCTACCTTAAATTTTCCATTCTCCTCCTGGACTGATATTTTCAGAAAGAATTCTCACCTCTCAGATGAGGGAAATGCAGTAGAACTCAGACTTTCTCACTGGCGCAGAGTCAATTTGTTAAGTGTATATGCATATTACAAACCATAATTAATTGTACACTGAGCTTGTTCGGTATAACACCCATCCAGTCCTCTGAACATGTCCCTGTCACCTCAGTTAATTGGCCACGGTAGCTGAACTAATCCAGCCTTTCTCCTTAATTCATTAGCTTCCCTGCCAATCCAGGTGGGCAAGCAGCCTGCATTTGAACAGCAGGGGTGAAGTCACTGTCTGGCCTGCACCCCGGGAATGGATTTGCCGGCTGCCAAAGGAAGGGGTGCTGGGTTGAACAAAAGACCGTTCCAAGCAAAGGACAAAGACAGACCTCATGTCAAACAGCAAAAGAAACAGAACTTCTGGGAAGTCTCATGATTAGAGTTCTTGCTCTTAAAGAACCTCATCTGATAGGCAACTGATGTATTTCGGAATTAGCAATGATCTACCCTTCCAGATAAGGTATAAGACCAATGTTGTGGCTTGGTACAAGATAGGGCTATGAAATCTGGGCTGCAAAAACTAACGGAGGCAAACAGGGTGTAGAAAGTGAAAAAATATCTAATCTTTCTGCTGCCGTGTAATGATCTTCATGATTTTTGCTACTCAGATGTGGAAGCTCTAGTACTCAGTACTTCCCAATTCTCCTAACTGCCACTGATTTGTTTAGGCAGCAGCAGAATCTGTATATGAAGTCATTGTTTTGTACTCTCTAGTGCCTACTCTGAGTACCAGCAGCACTTTAATATCCCCAAAGAGCGGGTTTTTCTCAGCACAGCTACTTGCGATAACTAGGATTAAGACTGGGATCTTCTAAGTAGGCTCTCCAACTAAGATATCCTCCAATGGATAGGTTTCCATATTAACCCAAGCCAATATCTAGTCTGGCTGTTTCTCAGTGTGTTGTATGAACCCAGCTATTTTTATTTTTAAACCAAAATAATAAGGTCTTAAGAATTGTTTGCACTCAACTGTGGTTTATTTGTCAAGCTATGATTAAACAAACGAGGGCTTAGTACTACTTACCAACCCAGTCAGTAATCCTAACTGTCAATCCCTATTTTCTGCTAAATTGTTATTCCCATCATCCCTATGTGAATATACATCTAATAACAAGAACCAAGATTAGGAACCATTGCTAGATAGAAAAACTACCATAGACTAGTTGTAGAATATATCCTAGACCGTGCAAATTAAGGAAGATCGTAAGACTCAAATCATGGCTTAACTGTTGTAGTTGTTTTAAAATGTGAATTCCTAGAGCAGTGAGATGGGCTAAAAACTAAAATCACTTTTTTCCTCCATTTGTGGGTCTTTGCTGTTTCATTTGTATTCCTTTCCTAGTGTCCAATGGCCTGTTTGCTGTTAACCTAAAGAAACTTCTTCTTGGTTTACTCTAATTGGACACAAGGTGTTGTGAGCTCAAGAGAATAAGCTGTTAGCTTTAGGCGACCAACTCTTTGGAAGCCCTGTTTTTTCCTTAAATAAGGAATTTATTTAAGTTTAAATAAGGAATTTATTCTCATGCTTCAAAGGGTTTTGCATTTAAGGCAGGTATTGCTGCTGTTTGTTTCCAACAGAGGAACAAATCTTTGGAGGAGACAGCAAACAGCCTAGAATCCCTTGGAATCTCTGATCCAGTGCCCAAGCAAGATTCAGCCTGCACTGTTTTGGCAATGCAAAGTGCCCAGTCAAGGGTGGCCTGGTCTATGCATCACTGGATGGGCATCAGGGTAGTGCCAGAGTCACTGTCACAGGGAATCTACCTTTCCTATCCATGTGCAGAGCTTCTCAGAAATCAGAGTCAGTGCACACAACCCCAGAATATGATCTGCTCTTCAGCTTCCCGCTCAGCCATGTTGCACACAGGATGACCTTGGGGAAACACACTGCTTCTCTCAGCTTAACCACTTGGCTTCAGAGGGTGGTTATAACAGAATGATTGCAAATGCCATCCTATGCTGAACATCTCTGTGGATCAGAGAGCAAAGGGAGAGCTCACCAGTGGAGGAAGAATGTGAGGTGAAATTCAACAAAGCCATAGACAGAGAAGTAGAGAGGTAGAAAAGTAGAGAGATGATAGATAGTGATAGATAGATAGATAGATAGATAGATAGATAGATAGATAGATAGGTAGGTAGGTAGGTAGGTAGGTAGGTAGGTAGGTAGGTAGGTAGGTAGGTAGGTAGGTGTATGTGTGTGTGTGTGTCAGAGAGAGAGGATATACATAGACAGACAGACAGACAGACAAATATAGACTGATACAGACAGAAGTGTGTGTGTGACAGAGAGCGGGGTTGAGAGAGAGAGAGAGAGAGAGATGTGAGAGATGTGAGAGATGATAGACAGACAGATAGACAGACAAACACATAAAGCTAGAGAAATAGATGAAATGATAGATGATGGATGGATGGATGGATGGATGGATGGATGGATGGATGGATGGATGGATGGATAGACAGATAGATAGATAGATAGATAGATAGATAGATAGATAGATAGATAGATAGATAGATAGATAGATAGATAGATAGATGATAGATGTGTGAGATGATAGACAGACAGACAAACAGACAGAGATAAAGCTAGAGAAATAGATGAGAGAAAGAGAGATGATGGATGGATGGATGGATGGAGAGAGAGAGGTGTGTGTGAGAGAGATTATAGATGGATAGATGGCTGGAAAGAGAGAGAAAGTGATGTACGAGATGATAGATAGATGTGTGAGATGATAGACAGACAGACACATATAAAGCTAGAGAAATAGATGAGAGAGAGAGATGATGGATGGAGAGAGATGATGGATTGGAGAGAGAGAGATATGAGATGATAGACAGACAAACAGAGATAAAGCTAGAGAAATAGATGAGAGAGAGATGATGGATGGATGGATGGAGAGAGAGAGGTGTGTGAGAGAGAGATGATAGTTGGATAGATGGCTGGAAAGAGAGAGAAAGTGATGTACGAGATGATAGATAGATGTGTGAGATGATAGACAGACAGATACATATAAAGCTAGAGAAATAGATGAGAGAGAGAGATGATGGATGGAGAGAGATGATGGATTGGAGAGAGAGAGATGTGAGATGATAGACAGACAAACAGACAGAGATAAAGCTAGAGAAATAGATGAGAGAGAGATGATGGATGGATGGATGGAGAGAGAGAGGTGTGTGTGAGAGAGATGATAGTTGGATAGATGGATGGAAAGAGAGAGAAAGTGATGTACGAGATGATAGATAGATGTGTGAGATGATAGACAGACAGATACATATAAAGCTAAAGAAATAGATGAGAGAGAGAGAGATGATGGATGGAGAGAGATGATGGATTGGAGAGAGAGAGAGAGAGAGAGAGAGAGATGTGAGATGATAGACAGACAGACAGACAAAGCTAGAGAAATAGATGAGAAAGAAATGATAGATGATGAATGGATGGATGGCGAGATGGATGGAGACAAAGAGATGTGTGTGTGTGAGAGAGATGATAGATGGATGGATGGATGAATAGATAAATAGAGATAGATAGATAGATAGATAGATAGATAGATAGATAGATAGATAGATAGATAGATAGATAGATAGATAGATAGATAGATAGATTTGTGTGTGTCTTTAATCAGCCAGGTGTTTTGTTTTTTACTAAGGAACAGCAGGCGCACCAACTTCTCAGGGCAAACAGTTTCAAAACCTGGTTTAGTTCACCAATATGAAAAGAGCAAAGATTATTTGACATTTGTTCTACCAGTGCCTCATCTGATGCCTTCTAGATCTTTTGGACTTTTAAAATTCCTATCCCTCAACAAGATGCATGGGCAGCAACTGTGGATGATGGAGGCTGTGACCCAACATATTTGGAGAGCATGAGAATTGTTCTTGGTATTATAGGGGCTGTTATGATTTTCACAGCTGCATCATAGGCAGAAATTCAAATATTCCCCCTTTGTTATTTATGGCATTTGAGCCTTGCTGAAAGAAATAACAGCATCCAAACGGCTGAAACCCTTCCAAGATATATTTTTTTTGGTACTACTGTAATGTCCAGCACCCGGTGACACTTCACCCTACTAAAAAGGCTCCTTTTCCTTTGCTCTCTAAGAGAGATCAAAATAAAACCACCGAAAGGTGTCAACCTGGGAGATAAAACATATAAAATGACAGAGTTAAATTACCTTTGAGTGGGACTTACAATCTGCCACCACCTTACCCTCTTTGAATTTTAGTGCCAGGGATCTGAGGCTGAGCTCCGACAAATCACAACCTCACCTTGAAGGCAAGGCTGTTTTCTGCTACCCGTGTGTAAAGTAGCATTACCTCTGTGATACTCTCCCTGCAGCAGCCTGCAGCAAAGCCCACCAACCTCCTTCATCTCTGGCTCTTGCTCTTCCTCCCTCTTTCCAAATCCGCTCCCACCCTCCACTGCCGGCTGGCTCTGGCACCATCCAATCATTGCAGCCAACAGCAGCCAGCTTCAGCTGCCTGCCATCCGAGTCTGCCTGCATGCTGTCTGCTTTTTCACATGATGGGATGCGACCCTCCCGCTCGGTTGCACACGGCATGTCTCTGGCTGAGCTGCGGCAGCCGGCAGGCTTCGGGACATGCTTGTTAGCAATTTATGATCCTGCTGAGGATAGATGGCAGCCTGCGGGGCTAGGCTTCACGAGGAACAGGCAGGGCTGTGATCTCCAGAACAAAAGCAGGAGGGAACGAATTGTCTTCGGGAAGCATGGGGAGCAGATGGTTCTGTGGTGGAAATATTTAGTCAAGATGGAAATTGGGTTCAAAACAAGGAGCCAATGGGACTGGGAATTCATCCAGCTGGGTGTGTGATGTACACGTACTTTTACTTGGTGGAAGGATGTTCTGCCAAATAGGAATTCTTGTTAGCACACCTGTATGCCATTATTCTCTAAGCTCCCTGTTTTTTTATATTATTATTATTATTGTTATTATACAATTGTATCACAGCGGCCAGTTGTTTCGCCGGATTTGGCATTGGTTACTAGTCGGGCCCCACCCAGGGGCCTAGGACGTCATAACGTATTTTCGTAATATGTGTGCAGATCCAAGCAGTGCGGCTTTTTGCATTTGACTGATGGTGATTTTGTCCATTTTTAACTGTTTTAAATGTAATTCCAGTGCTTTTGGAATAGCACCCAGTGTGCCAATTACCACTGGAATTACCCCTGCTGGTTTGCGCCATAGTAGTTGAATTTCGATTTTTAAGTCCTAGTATTTTGCGATTTTTTCATGTTCCTTCTCGGTGACCCTGCTATCACCTGGTATTGCGATGTCTATGATTGTGACCTTATTTTTCTCAACCAGTGTGATGTCTGGTGTATTATGCGCCAGTATTTTGTCTGTTTGTATACGGAAATCACACAAGATCTTGACCATCTGATTTTCGGTGACTTTTTCAGGCTGATGTTCCCACCAGTTTGTTGCTTTTTTAATATTATAATTTTTGCACAAATTCCAATGGATCATTTGTGCTACTGAATTGTGCCGCAATTTATAATCAGTCTGCGCAATTTTTTTACAGCAGCTAAGTATGTGATCAACAGTTTCATCAGCTTCTTTGCAAAGTCTGCATTTGGCATCATCAGAGGATTTTTCGATTTTGGCCTTAATGGTATTTGTGCGGATAGCTTGTTTTTGCGCAGCCAGGATTAGTGACTCTGTTTTTTTCTTTAATGTACCTGTTGTTAACCATAACCAAGTTTGTTCACTGTCCACTTTATCTCCCCCCCCCCCCAGAAATTGGCCATGCAATGCTTTGTTCTGCCAACTCTCCATTCTTGATTTTATCACATCTTTTCTGTATTCTTGTTTTGTCTGTTGGGCCTTCAGTAGATTTTTGTTCTTCACTTCGATTAATAGATGTTCTTGACTTTCTTTTAAATAATCAGCCAGTGCATGTTTTTCTACTTCAACTGTTTGCTTCACTTGTAATAATCCTATATTATTTCTTCATTCTCAAGTTCTATTCCATCATCTTCTATGACCTTGCCTGCTTTGGTTCCCATTGTTCCCCATTTGTCAATTCCAAACTGCATACCAATGTCTTGGCTAAATTCTTTTGTGCTTTCAATTAATAAATTCAGTTCAGCTTTTGTTTTACCAAACAGCTACAAATCATCCATGTACACCAAGTACGAAATTTTCAGTCCTTTCTCTGCAAGTTCGTATTCATAGTTCACCTTCTTCAAAATGATTGTCAGTGGTAGCATTGAGAGTATAAATAGTGGAGGTGAAAGGGAATCACCCTAGAAAATACCTCGTTTAATTTCAACTTCACCCAGTACTTCTTCATTAGCTATAAGCTTCGTTTTCCAGAGGTTCATTGAAATTTCCATTAATTTTTATATGTTGCTGCTGATGCCAAAGATTTTCAGGCATTTCTTGATCCAGCTACGGGGAAGTGAATCAAACGCTGTCTTATAATCTATCCAAGCCATGAACAGTTTGGTTCGTCTTTTCTTTGAATTCTTTAGGATTAGTTTGTCAATCAGCAGTTGGTCCTTTGTTCCCCTTGAATTTTTGCAGCATCCTTTCTGTTCTACAGGAAGCAAGTTATTTCTTTCCAAGTATCCATAAATTTGGTTTGCAATGATACCAGTAAGGAGCTTGTATGTTGTTGGCAAACAGTTGATTGGCCTATAGTTTCCAGGATCCTTTCCTTTTTCTTTAGCTTTTTGGATCAAAAATATCCTTCCAGTTGTCATCCATTCATCATTTTCAGGTGTTTTAAAGATCTGGTTCATTTGGGCTGCCAATCTTTTGTGCACACTTGTAAGTGCCTTTAACCAGAAGCCATGTAACTCATCTGGTCCAGTTGCACTCCAGTTCTTCACTTTTTTTGACTGTCTTTGCACCATTTCTTTTGTTATTTTCACATCTTCCATTTTATGCATTATCATCATCATCATCATCATGGAAACTAAGTGGAGAGACTTGGCTCTAAGACAGATCTAGGAACAGTGGGATAAAAATTTCAGGAAAAGTCAGTTCTTTAAATACAGTTTGATAAGCTACACAACTAAGGGCCCCAGTGGATCCAATAGTAGTTATGTTTAGAGTAGATTTATTAAAGGAAAGAGCGTTAATGGGTTGACTCAAAATATAATTAAACCTGGAATAATTTCTGACCTCTATGGTCTGTATATTCTTAAGGAAGTATTGATGGTGAGATAGGATCACCTTTAGAACAGCAAAAAACCCAAAATTTTTGCAAGCTAGTAGACAAAAGTTAATTTGAATTTTCCTCCTAACCCTGAATGGGTACACTACATCTGGACTACAAAAATCAGGATAATCATTAACAGAGATAGAGAAAAGCTGTTTTGCTATATAATGGATGTTCTGATCTTTGCAACCCAGATATAATAAGCCTATTCTAACCGTTTGAGGAAAGGCATAATATATTAGTAGGTTATGAATTCTTGTGCACTTATTGGCAAAGGTATTTTATTATTTATGGATAGGATGGTATACAATTTTCTTATGAATTATTTCAGTTATGATTGGAATATGCGGATTCTGGGATTTGATGATTAGATTTGTTATGATTATAGAAAGATCCTGCATTGTTGGAGTTTAATAGATATATATTTTATGTATTGGTTCAAATTTAAAATAGACATTACAGATATTTGAATGTGTGTGTGTTTTAGTGGAAGGGTTATTGTGATGTATTTATGGCTTATATGCTTTATTTAGAATAAAATACTATGGCATTATATAATAATATTATTATTTTATTAATAGATATATATATAGCTTTTATATTTTAGTTTTGTATCCTTTTTTGTTCAACTAAAACAAGAGATTATTTAATCTATAATTGTATCCTTATTGAAGAGGGAGAAGTAACTTTTTTATGTTGCCCCCCTCTCTCCCTCCCTCCCTCCCTTTCTCTCTCTCTCTAACTTTCCCCATTGTTCTCACTCCCTTTTTTGTTGTAATTTTGCATTTTAATTTTTTATCTTTAAAAAACAATTCTTAAAATTCTAAAAATGATACAAATAAAACAAAGATTGGAATACACTTAGATTTAGTATTGTTGACAAGTAATGTGTTAACAGCAGGGGAAATTAACAGGTTTAGAGACAAGTAGAACTACAAGTAAGTGTTTTGACTGCGGCTTCCCGAGAGCATGAAGCCAACTCCTTGTCCCGACAAAAACCCCTTTTATTATGAAAATCTTTCAAGAGAGGATTTACAGTCACAGACCTTATCCGGCTTGGAGAGCTGACAGACCAATATCTGTAAAACATGACAAGGAGTCTCTGAGAGTCACGAACCGAGTATTCTAATTGTCTCCTGCAAACTCCACTCCCCCTTCGCTCCTCTTTTATTTTCTTTGGGAGGGGCCATTCATCATCCACCTGTGGCCTTACTCCAAAGTCGACCCCTGTTCTTTAGCTGTTCCCTTCGTCTGGCAACTCTGTGCATGCGCACACTGGAAACAGGCTCCAGCTGTTCATCTGCCTCACTGATGTCTGACTCTGAAAGCAGCTGATAACTGGCATACGGCTCTGGCCTCCTCTCTGCCTCTGACGCAGAGCCCTCATAAGAGCCTTTCCCAGACTCCAGGACTGGTCCATGTCCCTCCCCAACCTCCTCACTATCCGAATCTGCTGCCAGCTCTGCTGGCCACTGGCGGGCTACAACAGTAAGTCCCTATTTTCATATGTGGACTACTGTAGGTAGGTAGGCAGTTTGCCATCTACATGCAACATGCAACAGATAGGAACTGAAGGAAAAGGTTTGGCTCTCTTCTGCAACTATCAGCTCTTCTTAGATGGCTTTGGAAAAATTAGATAAAAATTTGGGAAGTTACAATCCAAAGTGTTTGAAGATGTGATACTGAGGGTAGCTGACTATATTCCTGGTCATTTCCCCTCCTATTGGCAAATACAGGTAGTCCTTTACTTACAACTAACCATTACAATTACAGCAAGTAGGGAAGGAAGGAGGGAAGGAAGGAGAAAAGGAGAGAAGAAAGGAGGGAAGGAAGGGGGGAATGTAGGAGAGAAGGAAGGGGGAAGGAAGGAGGAAAGGAAGGGGGAAAGGAAGGAGAGAAGGAGAGAAGAAAGGAGGGAAGGAAGGAGGGAAGGAGAGAAGAAAGGAGGGAGGGAAGGGGGAAGGAGGGAGGGAAGGAAGGAGGGAAGGAAGGAGAGTAGGAGAGAAGAAACGAGGGAAGGAAAGAGGGATGGAGGGAAGAAGAAGTAGGACCGTTGTAAGATAAGATGGATCTATGGGATGGTAAGAAAGCAATTTTCAAGTATATTGTCAACTGTAGGAAAAAAATTGTTATAAATACATATTTTTAGTAACAGTTATGAGATCATATAATTGTGAATGTATATATAAAATTGATAAAATAATTTTTTTTTAAAAAACCAATTACAATTAATTCCAAAATTTCCATCCCTAGGCAACGCAGTTGTTAAGTGAGTCATTCCACATTATATGTCCTTTGCTAAGCAAATCACTATAGTTAAGTGAACCATGCAGTTGTTAAGTGAATCTGGCTTCCTCCAGTGACTTTTCTTATCAGAAGCTCCTTAGGAAGGTTGGAAAAGACAATCCAGGATCCCGGGACACTGCAACCATCATAACCATATGCCAGTTGCCAAGCATTTGAAGTTTGATCACATGTATTGTGGGTATGCTACAGCAGTATAAGAACTAGTATGAGTCACTTTTTCAGAGCTTTTGCAACTCTGAATGATCATTAAATGAATGGTTAACTCTAGTGTTCGTTGTGACTTTTAAGAATTACATGACAGGAAGATATTCAACAACAGGGCCAGCTTTCCCCACCACTGAATTGTAATGAAAATTTGTCTCCATTTAATGTCTTTCTATCATGCAACCATTAAAGACATACATATTAGGATTTGGTCTGTATGATCCGCTAACACTGGGGATGGAACAGTTCAGCAGACTCATTGAGAAGGCTTGAATAGATGACATAAACCTCTGATCACATCTACCTTGAGATAGAGATAGTCTTCCTGCTCTGCTTCAAAAGCTCCATGTGCCAGTAGGTGCTGAACTATGCAACGTCTCTCCTTTTTCTTTAATTTGATTTATGGAAATCTGCCCTCCTATTAGTCACTATGTAGAGCTGTTCCTCTTCCCTCTAGTTATATTTGGAGGTTTGTGTCCATGAGAAGTGCATGAAGACCTGGCTCTGCTAGATGGTTTGGGGCCCAATGGGGGAACTTCATATTGGAGATGGTTAATTAATTAAATTGAACCCCATGTGTCCAGCGCCACTCTTTGCCATCTTGTGCCCAGGATTTTATTTGTTCGTGTTTTTTACCAGCTGTGGTTTTTTTATGATGTATGATTTTAATGTTTTTCAGTCTTTCTCTGTTGTAAGCCTCTCAGCATAATTGGATACGAGATGGCCAGCAAATAAATTTTATAAACAAACAAACAAACCAATAAAGCCTTGCTGTGGTCAGGGAGACTAGTGAACAATGGGTCTTTCCCCCTCCAATGGTGGACCAGTCAAACCAATCTTTCTTTTTCTCCTCCCCCCTTCCCCTGGTCCTCCGTCACAAATTATGTTAGTTTCCCCTTCTAGGCAAGTGCCAGGGAAAAAATGGTCTGTGTATATATATTTTCCCATTTAATTTGCTGGATGGAAGAACATCCAGGATGAAGGGAATCAACAGAAAATGGCTCCAACAATTGAATCCATCGGTTCACAAAGGCAGTTCCATGAAAATAACTGATGCTCACTTTCCAAGCACAGGTAATGGTTAACATTGTTGCCAGAAGAGAATAGAAACAGATTGGGAAGTGACCGTGGAGGTCCTAATCCAATCTCCTGTTCAAACAGGACATCTATACCAGTGTTGGTGAACCTTTTTGGCACCGAGTGCTGAAATGGGAGCACGCGCATGCACTGGAAACTGGAAGAGCAGCTCCCCTGAGTGCATATGCACACCAGGAAGCTGAGCTTCCAGTTTCCAGTGCATGCGCATGTGTGCTAGTCACCTGGTCTTCCAGTTTCTGGTGTGCACGTACATGCAAAGACCAACTGGCTGGCGCACATGTGAGCGCTGTAAACCAGAAGCTCAGCTCTGGCCTTCCGATTTCTGGCGCTCCCGCACGTGTGAAGAACAGCTGGGGAGTTCCATGTGTGTGCCAGAAACCGGAAGCTCCATTGCCCACTGCTCTTCCGGTTTCTGGCACTCCCACACATGCAAACACCAGCATACAGGAACCTGGAAGAGCAATGGCCGACAGCTGGCATGCCTGGAGAGATAGCTCTGTGTGCCACTTCCGACATGAATGCAATAGGTTCGCCATCACGGATTCGTGATTTGTCCACATTCTGGACAAATAGCTGTGTCCAATCTCTTCCTAAAAACCTCCAGTGATGGAAGGTTGAAGGAAGAAGAAAAGATTATCTTGACTACCTTTCTTAAGGTATCTTCTTTTTCAACTGATGTGAACAGCAGAGACAGTTCCTTAAGGCTGCCATACAGAAGTATCCTTGATGTCCATATAAGGAGAGAGAAAATCTTTGTTCCAATTTTTCCTGCTACTTGGTCATTCCAACTTGCCATGTCACTCTTTTTTGCCAAGTCTCCTTCCCTTTTTTAAAAGCTATAAATCTGAAGGTTGTTTCAATCCCCCAAAGTGTCTCCAAACCACAAGAGATTGTTCATAACGGTTGATGGTACTTCACAGGCTTCAGGTTCAGCACCAAGAGTGTTTAATTTCAAGAGACAGAAGCTCTAATCCAATGTTTTTCAACCTTGGCAACTTTAAGGTGGGTGTATTTCCACTCCCAGAATTTTCCAGCCAGCATGACAAATACTGCTCTAATTCATTCTACATTTATAATTCAACCAGGGTTAGGTGATCACCCAGAAATATGATTAAGACAACATTGTATGAATAACCTCTAACCCCTATTATTTATACACAATTCTAATCACTGGCAACTTCCTAGTTTCCTGTTATACATAATTCAACAGGAAACAAAACACATCAATTTATATGTCATGCTTGAATTCAGAAGATGGATTTTTACGCAAGAAAGGGGGAAACACTTGTGAGAGGCTAAAAAAGCATTTACATCTATAAGAACTAAATCCTATGAATCAGGAAAGCTCACTCCTGGATAAATTGCAAAGACTGGAGCCTAAGATAGGCTTTATGGTGAAAGAGGATAGCTATTCTTTAGATAATGTTTTTCAGCTGGAACAAGAAAAAGTGGACTTCAACTCCCAGAGTCTCCATCCAACATACTGGAGTTTAAGTCCCCACATATTAAAATTGATAAGGTTGAGAAACATTGCTTGCTGGAAGTAACTAACTGTACATTCTTGCAATAGCAGCTTCGTTTCTCAGAAAGTAATGGAGTGGGTTCAAACTTACACAGAAAGCACAATCTTCAATGAGGAAATAGTTTTTTTCTCTCCAAAATATCTGAAAATTGGGGTTGCATAAGGGCACTCAAGTGCTGTACATATTCAGAGACACCTATTCCTCTGTCGTGTGCCTTATGAGCTTTGAAGCTTTTTGTCACATGCATTGATGTAGTTTGTTAATTTTGTATTTCTGTCCAAATGGTTTGTACACATATTAAGAAATCTTGGCAATCCCTGATCTTTTGATCTGGGCTTTGCTGTTGTCCACCAAACAATGACCAACCAACACCCCCCCCCCCAAAATCATTTTATATAATTCACTACATTGGCTCAGAATTGCATTTTGCTTTACATATTGTATTTTATGTATTGTATTGAATTATATATATATTACATATATACATATGTACATATACATATATATATACGTACATACACACATAGATACATACATATATATATAATTTTCTGTTCAAACCCAGAAATACGACGAAGCCACTAGAAGATGATGCTAAAGCAAATATAATTACTGCTATTATTAATGCAAAATGTTTAGCTGGAAAACATTAACAGCTGAGCCTGAGAAGAAACGTCTCAAGTGGGAGATATTGCAAGCCATTCAGCAGCCCTTTTAAACCTAATTGATATGGCTGAGCTGAACTCTCCGTTACCATGGAGATTAAACCAACTGGACTTCTGGGGGGTATCTAAGTTGCGGTGGAATCATCTACCCTTTCCCAAAATGTCGTTTCTTGTCTCTGCCCACATTGAAAATGTCCTCTGTGAATCATCTGTATCTGTAAAAATATTACAGAACTCTTTATTCAAAGATGGCTGCCCACTGCCCTTTTCTAAGATGGTGGCCTTCCAAAACAAGGCAGGCACCACCTACCCACAGTCAAAAGGGTGGTAGAGCTTTAAGGTTTTTGAAAATGAATGGGAAGTGTTCATTCCTGGATGAGACAATGAGTTTTTGATGATCATCCTGTGCTTCCCTTGAGCAACTATATCTACTATGCAAAGAGTTTGCCCTAACAAGTAGGATGCTATATCTTTTCCTTTAAGCAACATGAATGTACTTCTTTCAAAGTCTTAATTGGAGTGTCAAGAGGGAGAGAGACAAAACAATGCTTACACACTATGATAGATGATAGGTAGGTAGATAGGTAGGTAGATATAGAGATAGAGCTTGAGAGATACATGAGAGATGAGAGAGAGATAGTGATGGATAAATGGAGATGGGTGGATGGATAGATAGCTAGATTAGATAGACAGACAGTGTGAGAGATTATAGATGACAGTCAGTTTCAACATATATGTGTTGCAATTCAAAGTCCAGCCCGTCTCAATTTCTGATGGCCATATGAGGGCACAACTAGGGACAGAACGGGGCTCTGAGCCTTGCTCCTAAGAGGAGAGGGGCTGGAGGCGAGACTACCAGGGACTTGTGCCCTGGATCTCCGGAGAGACACCTCCCTGGTGTCGGATTGCAAACAATGCCCGGCTTTCCTGTTCGGACTTTGACCTAAGAACAGTGTCAGTGTCTTCAAAGGATGCAAGCCATGGAATGAGAGCTACAGCCACACTCGGACTTATCAATCAATCAGAACAGAGCTGGAAGGGACCTTTGAGGTCTTCTAGTCCAATCCTCTGCTCAAGCAGGGGCCCCTATACCATTTCAGACAAGTGACTGTCTAGACTAGACTCTTCTTTAAAAACATGCAGTGATGAAGCACCTACAACTTCTGAAGGCAAGCTGTTCCACTGATTGTTCTCACTGTTAGGGAGTTTCTCCTTAATTCCAGATTACTTCTCTCCTTGCTTAGTTTCCATCGTTTCTTGTCCTGCCCTCTAGTGCTTTGGAAAATAAGTTAACTCCCTCTTCTTTGTGGCAGCCCCTTAGATACTGGTATACTGCTACCATGTTCCCCCTAAAACTCCTCCTTTTCTCTACACTAGCCAAACCCCAAATCCTGCAAAAGTTTTTCATATGTTTTTGTCTCCAGGCCTTTAATCATCCTAGTTGCCCTTCTTTGCAAATCAAATTATTGGGTGTTTTTAAATAAAATAAAAAATCCGACTAAGATGCATGTCTGCATATAAATATATGTATGTATACTGTATACAGTTTTATGCATTTATTGAATTTCCACAGGTACGCCGCCCATCTCTGAACAGCGACTCTGAACGGCTTGCAATTAAAAGTCCAGGCACATAGGTACACACCGGCGTTCTCCCTACATTGGCCACAAACTCCTCTCTGCAAAGGACTTTTCAGAACTCGGGGAGTTAAAAATAACAGATGCACCTCAACTTTCTTTCTTCACACTCCCTGCGTCACTCCTCTTTTTCGTGAGTTAAAGAGTTCATCAAACCTCTGCATCTCTATATTTGGAATATGCTGTTTCGGAAGCAAGTCATTTCTTTACAGCACTGCACTCTGTAAATCTTTGCCTCTCCACGGCCCATATTCCATCTCTAGATTTGCTAAACGTTTTAAGGGCGTCGTATCTCTACGATGCTGAAGTCAAAGCGCGACGAGAGGGGCGGAGCTTGTGCCCTTTTTCAAGATGGAGGAGTCCTGCACGTGGGAAGAGGAGAACCCTGCTTCTAGCAGCGACGGCGGCAGCGGCAGCAGCGATGAAGTGGAGGAGATGGAGATGGAGGAAAAAGAGGAGAAGAAACAAGGGAAGTCTCAAGCAGGAGTTTATGTGCCGGGGAAAGGTCCCCCACCAGCCCCTGGAGAAGAGCTGGTGATGGACGAAGGCGCATATCGACTCTACCATCGGGCAGGCACGGGTAGGAAGAATCAGGCAATTCTCACGTTAGGTTGGAGAAAGGCGTGATCACGGGCAAAGGGAGGGGGGAGAAACGGAGTGTGAATCGCTAATAATGCAAACTGAAAATTAGGGTTAGGCATTTGCTAGCAATCTAAATGGAGGAATTTAGATAAATTTAATATAAAAATAAATATAAATAACTAATATACAATATAATATAAATAAACAAATAATTAAAGAAATATACATAAAGATTAAAAAATTAGGGGCGTGCATAAACGTACCAGCGTCCCTGTCCTACTGTCCCCATTTATTTGAACCCATTTCATGTGTTCTTATTAATGTTTATTCCTATTCCTGTTATCTTGTACATGAGTGACAAACTAAGTAAACAAATTTAGGAATTCAGCTTTCCATCTTCCCGAGGTCGGTAAAATGCGGACCTAGATTGTTGGGGCAATATGCTGACTCTGTAAACTGCTTACAGAGGACTATAAAGCACTGTAAAGCTGTGTATTAAGTCTAAGTGCTATTGCTATTGTTAACTGAGTAAAGTGAGGTATAAGTGCTATTGCTAATTGAGTTTAGAATTTGTGTTCCTGCTACCAAAGTGTTGGTGATAAATATGTCTACGATCCTACTGAGAAAACGATGGCTTTTACAATCACACTTAACTGTGGGAGTCCAAAACTGATGATAGTTTCCCCCTTGCTGTGGCTTGAAGTTTGTTGCACTTCAGTTCCCATAATTCCAGGGATCAGTTTTGGCTGGCTGGTAATTGCATGAATTGAACTGCAGAGGGTCAAGAAAGGATCAGATAGCAAAATAAAAGTAATAGAAGTTCCATTTAATCCTGAGGTATCAGGCAGAAGACAGGGTAAAGTGCCTTCCAAATACTTGGGAATGTGTAGAATCTGTATTGCAAATAGAACCTGAGAGCTATTTTGTAAGACTATATACTCGTATGTCTGATAAAATGCAACACAATGTTTGCATATTAAGAAAGAAGATGAGGCTAAATTGTGAATAGGATAGCAAAAATTAGAAGTAAACATTTAGATAAATGGCCCAGATAAATGAAGTCCTTCTGTTGCTATGAATTCAGGGGCTCCTTGCCTGAGCTTCGACATCTTGCATGATGCCCTTGGAGACAACCGAACTAGCTACCCACTGAGCCTTTTCCTCTGTGCGGGAACACAGGCCGAAACTGCCCAGGCGAACAGGTGAGTGCTTGGGATGGATCAAAGCATTCGTTTAGCAACTGTTCAAAGTGACAGTCGAACTGAAAAAAGTGATCTTCTACCAATTCTCACAGTTATGACTGTCACAACTTCTCCGCGGCTACATGATCAAAATTTGGGCATTTGACAACTGGCATGTATTTATGACATTTGCAGAGGCCTGTGGTCATGTGATCACTATCTCAACTGACTTAAGACAAGAAAGTCAATGGGGAAGTTGAATTCACTTAACAACTGTGATTCACTTAACAACTGCAGGAATTCGCTTAACAATTGTGGCAAAAAATTGTAAAATTGGGCATGGCTCATTTAACAACCGCCTTGCTTGGCCTCAGATATTCAGGAGCCAGTAATGGTCCTAAATTGAGGACTACCTTATTGTTAGCTAAACTAACAATCAGCTGAATGAGCAGAAAATAGAGTCTTCCATAGTCTTAATACCTACTAAAAGTATTTGATTTCAACTCCCATCCTTCCCAAACCACAAGCCCCACCGTATGATGGGGCTTGAAATCCAGTACAACTGGATTTAGGTTGGGGAAAGGTAACAATCTTTTCAATCAATTTAATCACGTTTTTCCTCCCTCCCACCCTAATGAACACACAGGTTGCTAGTGATGAAAATGCACAATCTCCATGGGACCAAGTCAGCTGGCAAAAGTTCTTCTGATTCAGAGAGTAGCAACGAGAGTGAAGATGAAGATGATGAAGACAAGAAACCCCAGCTAGAACTGGCCATGGTTCCCCACTATGGAGGGATTAACAGAGTGCGGGTATGGAATGTTTCCCATTTTTGCTTCCTTTGATAAAACTATTTTCCCCTTAAGGCTACCCTGCTATTTCCCCCCTTTTTAGGTGACAGAGCTGGGAGAGACTCAGGTAGTTGCCGCTTGGTCTGAGAAAGGGCAGGTGGATATATATGATCTTCAGCGCCTCTTAGTGGCTGTTTCTGACCCCCAAGCGATGACAACCTTCTTGCGAGACGAGCAGGCCAAGATCAAGCCCATCTTTTCATTTACTGGACATATGTCCGAGGGCTTTGCCATGGACTGGTCCCCTAAGAAACCAGGTAATGGGAGAATGGGAAGGGAAAGATAGATGTAGGAGATGAGAATGTATGAAGTCTGGATCATGATATTTTGGATATTGTTTGATTAGGCACCCTTTTGACTGGAGACTGCAATAAAAATATCCATCTATGGACACCCAAGGAGGACGGGTCGTGGTTTGTAGATCAGCGTCCTTTCACAGCCCACACAGCATCAGTGGAAGACATACAGTGGTCCCCAAATGAAGCTACAGTAAGTTATCGCTAATTCGGTGTGTGCAATTTTGCAAATAATCTTGCCTATAAGGAAGAGGATGTTTCAATAAACTTCATTTATTTTAAGAGACACCATAATAATAATAACAACAACCACCACTGGGATCATCAGGTTCAGAAGGTTTTAGAGAATGAGAAAGTCAAAATCTTGTGGGATTTCAGAATTCAGACTGACAGGCACTTGGCCTACAACACACCTGACATAATAATAGTTTGGTATGATTCATTGACATTGCAATACCTGGTGATGCGCGAAGTGAAGATAAACAGCAAGAAAAAAAGCACAAAGTACCAGGACTTGCAAATTGAAATTGAGTGACTGTGGAAAAAGAAATCATGTGTTGTCCCAATTGTAATTGGAGCCCTTGGAGCAATACCCAAAGGGATACCTCACTATTTGGAAATTTTAAATTTATCAGACCTGAACATTCTGATTCTACAAAAAAAACACCCTACTTGGAACAGCTTATATCCTCCGACGTTACCTTAACAGTTCCTAGGTCCTTGGTTAGGACTTGAGCTGTTGAGCTACCAACCAGCCCCAAAGGCTGTGAGTCTCACCAAAGATTAACCACATTAATAAAATAATATTATAATAATAATAAAATTAATAGTAATAGTAATAGTAATCAATGCCAAGTCCGGCAAAACAACTGGCCGCTGTGATACAATTCTGTTGTTGCGAATAATAATAAATAATGCCATTGTTTCTCCATCTTGGAAATTTTTAAGATTTCTGCACCTCAGGTTCCAAAATTTCCTAGCCAGCATTGTGTAAACTTTGGGACCTATTGATTTTTATTTGGGAATAAATATAACTGAACACATTAGGACACATTTCCAAGTAAGAATGCCTAACTGTGCTGCATTTTGTTGCATTTTTATTTCTTTCTTTTTCTTTCTGAATGAGCTTCATGGGATACACCAAGGCACAGTGGCTGAGCTTGTCGATCAGAAAGGTTGGCAGTTCGATGTTTCGAATCCCTAGTGCCGTGTAACAGAGTGAGCTCTCATCACTTGTCCCAGCTTCTGCCAACCTAGCAGTTCGAAAGTGTGTATACAACTTGCAAGTAGAAAAATAAGGGCCACTTTTTGTGGGAAGGTAACAGCATTCCGTGCGCCTTCGGTGTTTAGTCATGCCAGCCACATGACCAGAGATGTCTTCGGACAATGCTGGCTCTTTGGCTTTGAACGGAGAGGAGCACTTCCCCTTAGAGTCAGGAACGACTAGTACATATGAGCAAAGGAAACCTTTACACACCAAGAAGGTGTAGATAGATGAAAAATCTATTATTATTTGTATAAAACAACCCTTTGGAATTGTGGAAATTCCAGGGAACTTTGATTCAGAGGTCTGTTCATTTATTAAAGACATTCACATGCAAAAGTAAATTAGATCTCTTCTTCCTTGAGGAATATGCAGCAGAGAGAAACCGCAGCCTATTGCAGACGTAAGAGAGCTTAGATCGCCTTGTTGAGAAGGAAATGTTTTTTTGTATCCCTGGGTTAGGTTTTTGCTTCATGTTCATCTGATGCTTCCATCCGCATCTGGGACACACGGGCTGCACCAGGAAAAGCCTGCATGCTGACCACCAGCAAAGCACACGATGCAGACGTCAATGTGATTAGTTGGAACCGAAATGAGCCCTTCATTGTCAGTGGCGGTGATGACGGGATCCTAAGGATTTGGGATCTGAGACAGTTCCAGGTGAGCCAATCCTGCTGCCAGGTGAAGTATGGAATAATCACAACTTATGATGCCTGAGGCATCTGGTTGGTTTGGACCTAACAACTACTATAGAAGTGATGCGACCTTGGTGACTTTAAGATGTGTGGACTTCAACTCCCAGGATTCTCCGGCCAGCATTGCTGGAATTCTGGGAGCTTAAGTCCTTGAAGCCACCAAGGTTGAGAAACAGCCATGGGGCATAAATTGAATATTGCACATTCATTTTGTGATTGCAACATCCTTTACATTCCCTCTCCCTCTAAAATCTGACTTCTACTGAATTTGGAGGCTTAAGACTTGCAGATGCCACTGTATCTTTTTTGTGCCTTAAAACTCCCAAAGTGAGCTTTATCCCACTCACCTGGAAGTATGGCTCTCAACATGCCCCTTAAAAGCTGATGTGGCCCTCAAGCCAATAGAAGGCACATTCCCTCTCTCTCTCTCTGCTCTCCGCCCATCCATCTTTTGTTATCATAGTGGTACATTCTTGTTTTTTCGTTGTTTATTTTATTCTATTATTTTACCTGATTTGTTTACATTCTTTTAATTTTTTTCTTTTTTATTGTTGCAAGATCCTAGAGCAGTGTTGGCTAACCTTTTAGGCAGAGTGCTGAAATGGGAGCACACGGACGTGCACACAAGGGAGTGCCGGAAACCGAAAGAAGAGTTTCCCAGCACACACATGCGCAGTAGAGAGCTGCTCTTCCGGTTTCCCGTGTTACAACATGCATGAAGGCCAGATGGCCGGTGCAGACGTGTGCACCAGAACCCGGAAAAGCAATGGGCAACAGCTGGCATGCCTGGAGAGATAGATCTGCATGCCATAGGTTTGCCATCATGGTCCTAGAGTAGCTCCATGATGAGATAGGTGGCAATTAAATTTAATAAATTATAACTTTTGCTTTCTGTGTTGTGTGATCTATGAGTAACTGGGTTAATTAATGAACTATTTCCCTGAACATGGGCACCCTCTGCCCCCATTCTTCCTTATTATCTTGGCTTATAATAATGGTCACTTTCCTCCCACAGAAAGGTTCAGCGGTTGCCACCTTCAAACAACACACTGCGCCCATCACATCAGTGGAATGGCACCCCACCGATAGCGGTGTCTTTGCTGCCTCTGGGGCTGATGACCAAGTGACTCAGTGGGACTTAGCTGTGGAACGTGACGAAGGAGGAGAGGTTGAGGACCCAGGCTTGGCTACCATCCCACCCCAGCTGCTCTTCGTTCACCAAGGAGAGAATGATATCAAGGAGCTGCACTGGCACCCACAATGCCCTGGCACCCTCATCACCACCGCCCTGTCTGGGTTTAACATCTTTCGAACCATCAGCGTCTGAGGAAGGCTTTCAAAATGGCCACCACCCTCTAAATTCAGGTGGCATTTGCAGAGGTGGTCAAAGGAGCCAAGATGGTGCCCACCTTTTTACATGCATGAAGAAGCTTATCATTCTGCTATAAAAAAGAAAAAAATTCAAAACAGGCTTTATGTCTATAGAACTGCCCTAGGGAATATGTCAGCTTCTATATATCTATTATATCCCATAATGTACACTGGGAACGGAAACTATTTTGAAATAGATGCAAAAAATATGTTTAAATTATTTTGGAAATAAAATTCTGTGATTAAGCACTTTGAATTTTGAGAAAGATCTGGGTTGGGTGCATTAAAGCCTCCATGCTTTGTTAGATGTTCAGAAAGGCTAAGAAGGCTGTACACTGGCGGAATTCAGGCGGTTCGGACTGGTTTGGGTGAACCAGTTGTTCAGATTTTGCACAGTTCGTAGAACTGGTAAAATCAACCACAGGCTAGTCCTGCCGAATATATTACCTTCCCTTTGCCAGGTGGTCCAAACCGTCCAGCTAACCTCTGTCTCTCGCCTGCTCTGCTTACCAAAGGTAAGCATGCTGCCCACTCACCGCCTACCTTGGTGCCCAGGGACATGCAATGCCCGGCCTTGCCCCAGAGCTGCTGCCTGCTCGCCCCCCACCTCAGCTTAGTTGGGAAATGGGCCATTCCCTGATCCTGTCGTGACCCACAGCCCCCCCCCCCCCCTGGCCTCAAACTACGCTCCCCCCCAGGGCCGAAGCAATTTATTTGGCCTGTGACCTGCTGCGCTAAGCTGAAGGGCTGCTGGCGGGGCAGCATGGGCACAGGAGGAACAAAGCGGTTCGGGAATGGGCTGGATGGTTCTTAACTGTAAGAAAGCCCCACCCAGAAAGCGCTGCAGCGGAGATCTTGCAGCTGCTTCTTCCCTTGCCAAGCCTCAGTGGCTCATGGAGATTCTCCATGTTCTCTCCAGGTTGGCAGCTTCTTCTCTTGCTGGGAGAGAGAACGTCACTTGTGCAATTCAGCAGCTGTGAGCCTACACTTTCCTCTAAATCCCATCCGGAAAGCACTGTGGCACAGAGAACCAGCATTCAACATGGCTCCTGCTTCTCTGTCTGCTTGCTTTCCGGAGGGGGAAAGCAGTGGCTCACAGCTGCTAAATTGCACAAGAGACGCTCTCTCTCCCAGCAAGAGAAGCAGTGGAGAGAAGCAGCTGCTGCCCCGGAGAGCAGAGATGGAGTGGAGCAGGCCCCAAAAGGCTGTTAGGTCGATCCTCGCCGATGCACACCCACATTTTCAGCGAACCGGTTGTTAAATGGGTTGAATTGCACTACTGGTTGTACACAGAAGACCTAGAGTGAAAGGAAATATGTCTCCAGAAAAGAGAAACAGGCTTCCTGCTGAAATAGCTTTATTTTGTACAGTTAGTCCTTGACTTACAACATTTGGGATGAGAATTTTGGTTCCACCACAAAACCGCGCTCGACTAAACCGCGCTCGACTAAACCACGTAGCTGAAGTCATCAACAGGGCGACAACAGCGCAGAGACAGAAGCACGCTGTAAATGCTAAACCTAAAATTAACGCCCCCCTAAACCTAAACCTAACCCCCCCTAAACCTAAACCTAAACCTAACCCTTAACCTAACCCTAATCCTAACCCTTAACCTAACCCTAAATCTAACCCTAACCCTTAACCTAACCCTAAACCTAACCCTTACCTTAAGTTGAATCGGCTTGCTTTCAAAGCGCTATTTAAAGCGCCCTTCTTTCTCAGCGCTGGCTGTTGTCGCCCTGTTGATGACATCAGCAACGCGGTTTAATCAGGCGCGGCTTAGTCGAGCGCGGTTTTGACGGGTCACGGAGAATTTTAATTTCTAGAGCTATTGTTAAGTGAGTGATGCCTGAATTTAACCTTTTCCCGCTCCACAGTCGAGTCAATTACTGCAGTCACTAAGGGATTCCAGCTTCCTCCATTGACTTTGTCATAAAACAGCTGGGAAGGTCACAACACTGCAACTGTTGTAAATAGATGTCAGTTGCCAAGCACCCAAATTTTGATCACGTGACCATGGAGCTGCTGCGATTGTTTGTAAGTGCGAGGATTGGTTGTAAGTCACTTTTTTCAGTGCCAGTGTAACTTCAGTCGCTAAATGAATGGTTTTAAGTCGAAGACTACTTGCATAGAGCAACGTTTCTCAACCTGGACAACTTTAAGATGTGTAGACTTCAGCTCCCAGCATTCCCATTCGAGAAACATTGGTATATACAGAGTAAACGCTGGCTTTTGTGTTGTTTTCCCATTCTGCATTTAGTCATTAGATTCCAGCTTGTACTACTTGCACCACAATATCTTCTTTCTTTAAAATGCAAAGATACACCTGAAAAAAGACCAAATGTCTTTTACGTTGCTGCAGCAATTCTATCTAACCCAGGGATCCCCAATCCTCGGTCCATGGATCTGCCCAGAGATTGAAGATGAAATTGAGGCCACTCCCCTCTACATGGCTCCAGTCTCCTAGGTAACCCTGTGGGAGGAATAGATGGGATATTCTCAGACCCCACTTGCCTTGAGGCTGAGGTTAAATTGAGGCCACTCCCCTCTGCCTCACTTCCTGGCTCCCAGTTTAATCTCAGTCTTTCGGCCTAATAGGAGACTTATTTCTTGGCTTCTGATTTTCTTAAAATTGGTGTGAGAATTTTCCATCCTTACCTTCCCCACCTCCTCCCTTGTCTTCCGTGTGCTTGTGAATAGCTGGGCTTTGCAGGGGCACTTTAAGGCTCCAAGACCGCTGATGGTTGTTGGGGCGCCTCTGAAGCCAGGCGCCAGGAGATCTGAAGAGGCGCTGCATCCCCAGTCCATTGGGGGTCGCTGGAGCTCTGCCGGGCCTCTGGGGGCACTGGTGAGGCAGAACTAAAGGAATCGGGTCGTATGGTTGGTGGCCGCCATCTTGACCCTGTGCCGGCTTCCGGGAAGATGGACATGGCTGGGGCAGCCATTGGAGCTCCATAGGCAGCCATGTGCAGAGGAACTCACTCCGTCAATCAGGGAATTGCCTCCAGCTGCTTTCCCTGCATTCAGACTTCAAGCTGCGGATCGGCGGCACAATCGAGCCACGGATTGGCAGTACCATCGAGGCTACATGCACAGAGGCACGGGGCTCATCAAGATCGCTAGCAGCCTAAATTTAATTGTGAGGAGCGGAGGAGACCGTGGAGAGCCTTGTGAGATGGTCAGTGGAGCTGTGAGTACCTGCAGCACTGGGGAAGCCTGCTTAATGGCGGACACCACGAGACGACCAGGGACGGGACCACCAGATTCCCCTGTGGATCCTGAGCCTGACGAGGGGACCTCCAGGGGCCCCTCTACGACCAGAGAGAAGGCCTC
Source organism: Thamnophis sirtalis (assembly GCF_051295495.1). Lineage (NCBI taxonomy): Eukaryota > Metazoa > Chordata > Lepidosauria > Squamata > Natricidae > Thamnophis > Thamnophis sirtalis. The sequence continues at coordinate 118,825,123 of NW_028261384.1, forward strand.
GGGCAAGAGGCCCACCTCCAAGTCTGCCACAGCAGGGAGTTCTTACAAGGGGGATGAGGTTTTTCCACCAGGGCTTCCTCAAGAATAACCATTAGCCCTTCCCCCTCCAGGTTCTGTTCGCCCCTTAGGCTCATGTCTGTTACTGAATCACCCCCTAGATCTCGGAGATCTTCAAGAGGGTGTTTCTATGTCCCCCCCTATCATCCGTGAACACCCTGGGGCCCAGAGAGGGGATCCTTTTGGCAGACAGACTGTTGGGATGAGCAGACCTAGGCTTGCTCCTCAAGCTGCTGAGGCTGAGACGGTTTTGGGGCCTCCCACTCTTTCCCCAGCCTTTCCTGAGCTTACCAGAGAGGTTTCAGCAGATTATTGCCCAGGCAATTCTCCTGCGCGCTGCTTAGGGAATCCAAGCATGGGTTAACTTTGTCCATTAGCCTAGAGTTATGTAATTGTTGACCACGCCTCGTCTGACTGGATGGTCCAGTTTTTTAACTCAGTCCAGCCTAAAGAGACGTAAAACAATTTGCTCTAGGACTAATAGGCAAATTTCCTCATTCTTCTGGATTCCTCATGGGAATTTTTTGACTGCTTGGAGAAGAAATCAAGCGCGGATCCGTGCCTGGCTGGATTTATGGACAACAGTTCGCTGTCAGCCTGAAAGCCATTCGGCACATCTAGAAGGATTGCTGATCGTATTTAACTACCTGCGGGTCATGGTTGAGAGTAGGTTTGCCACTCTCCGTGCGCTGGTTAATGCGGCTGGGAGTTGGTTCGCCACTCCTGCACCAGTTGGGCTGGCCGTGACCCGCTAGAGCTAGCGCGGTATGTCTCACAGCCCGTTCGACACCTGGCCACTGCCTTGCCACGATTGCTGTCTGAGTTGGCACTGCGATGTTTGCATTGCCAGAAGACTCAGGCGGAACGGCGGCCATTAGAGCCACTGGTTTGAATTTTGCGCCAATTATATGGTGGTCGCCATTTTGAAGAAGTTGGGTGCGCGCCAAGCAGTGGCCAGAAGGGGCATGTCTGGCATTTCACACCTAAATTGCGGTGTTACGCCAACGGCTCCCCTCTCTCTTTCTCTCGCTCTTTGCTTGAGGAGGTCAGTGCGCCGCTGCTCCTCTCGGCATACATAGTAGCTCTTTCAGTGAACGGAATCAGCTTTCGCTATTGGAGCTGCGCAAGTGTTTTGCATTAAATTGTGAGATTGAGCCTTTCAACTCTTCCTGTGCTAATTATGGCCGATCAGTCCATCTCCGGAGGCACTGCTGGGTCTATTAATGTTTCCCCGCTCAATTCCAATGATGCGGAAGCCAGCGCCAGGCCAGGATGGGCCACCACCAATGCCTCTAGCCAGAAGCCTCGCGCCTCGTCTGCGGCGCCGATAGGGCTGCTAAATGTAAAGATAAGTCTAGACCTCTGTGGCCACAAGCAGGTCACCTCCCATGCTAGTTCCCCAGGGGCCTTCTCCCGTTTCTTCCTTGCAGTTGACCGGGACCCACAGTTGGTCCCCTGATCTCCCTTTACCCCAGGGAATAACATCTGAGGAGGGGGAATTGGGGACCCAATCCCCCCCTGGCCTTTCAGAAATCAGCCCAGCCTTGGCCCAGATGCTCCCACGTGTGAGGCCCACAGCTACTTTTACATCCACAGCTGCAGGCCTCAGAGCTGAGGAAGGCCATGAGCTCCATCAAATAATTTCAGCTGCCATCTCACAGGGGGTGGATGCAGAATTGCATCGCAGGGCCCAATTATCCAGACCGGCAATCCCGCCTAGGAACCTGTCCACCCTTCAGGTGGACCCCCCATCACCTCTGCCCTCAACGAGGATTCGGTGTTAGGCAAGGAGGGAGAAGTGATGGACATAGAATTTTTGGATGAGGGCCTAGCACAGAACCAACCTACCTCTTCCGGTTTGTTATGCCCAGCGTTAAGTCCCACTTGTACAAGGCAAAGGCCACTACCAACATGAGGCGGCGCCACCACTCAGGCTAGTACGGCAGTAAGGTTTGACTCTATGGGATGTCTGTTTGCAGAGCAGGTATAGTAACAAGATGTCATCCCTTTTCCGAAATTGTTCCTTGATGTTGTCCAAAAACAATGGATGCAACCAACTGCTGTTCCCCCACCTAGTAATGGGGACAGAAAACTCTATACTTCCATGCCAGAGCTGGATGGCATCCTTCAGTTCCCTACGGTAGATCCACCAGTAGCGGCTTTGGCTTCCCCAACCTTCTGTTTGAAATTTCGGAGGGCCTTAAAGTGGAGGACCATAGGCTGAATTGGTCATCTGCAAGACGTTCCAGGCTGCTGCTTGGGCCTTGTGGGCGGTCACGGTGGCCTCCTTCTTTAACAGGACCTCGTTGGTCTGGCTTAGACAGCTACAGAGCAGGCTTGCCCCTGATGATATGCGCCTTCACCAGGATGTCAACAAACTAGTGGCGGTGCTGGAATTTTCTTCTGATGCTTCCCTCAACGCAGCCAAGTTTGCGTCCCAAGCAGTAGTATCTAATGTGGGTCCCACCGCCTGCTATGGCTTCGCCATTGACAAGCAGACTTTCATTCCAAATGACGCCTAGCATCTACCCCCTTCAAGGGTGGGCCACTATTTGGTGCTGCGCTTGACCCTATCTTAATTGAGACAAGGGACAAGTGCAAAGTGCTTCCGTCCACCAACAGACGCACTGACAGAAGGCAGCAGCCTTACAATAGGCAGCAGTCCTTTTGTGCTGGGGACTCTGGGTACAATGCCATTCCTTACATTCCCCAGTATAACAGACCATATACGCAGCCACAGGATCAGAACCTGGACTGTTCCAGTGCCAGGGATAGGGGCTGCCAGCAGACCCAGAATCAACCCCAGGGCCGGCGGCCATTTCATGGCGCCAACATCCAGCCCTTTCGTAGATACCGGTAACTCACACGAGATGGGGCCTATTGGTGGGCGCTTAACAGCCTTCACTCACCAATGGGCAGAGACCTCCTCAGACCCCTGGGCCCTCCAAACCGTGAGGCTGGGCCTCACTCTAGAATTCCTCTCCATTCCTCCGATGCGTTTCATCAGGTGCCCAGTACCCAGGTGTCAGGTAAAGAGGTGTCTGATGGACACCAAAATCCAACATCTATCTATCAACGCCATAGGAGAGCTACCGAAAGGGCAGGAGGGGCTAGGGTTCTAACCTATTCCTAGTCCTCAAGAACTTGGGAGGATGACGAGCCATCCTAGACTTGAAAAGGCTCAATCTCTACCTAAAATACCAAAGATTCAAGATGCAATCACTCAAGAGCATCTTAGCGTCTATACGCCAGGGCGACCTGCTGACCTCTGTCGACATCAAAGAGGCGTACCTCCACGTGCCAATTCATCTGGCACACCGAAGGTTCCTGCGGTTCCACTTTGCGGGACGTCACCTTCAATATCAGGCTCTGCCCTTCGGCCTCTCATCAGCCCCACGGACCTTCACAAAGCTGCTGGCGGTCATAGCCGCTTCTCTTCGCTCAATAACGATAAGAGTCAATTGCTACCTGGACGACATATGTAATGTAATGTCACAAAGATCCTTACCGCTGGGTAACGTGCGACTCTTTCCCAGCTGCTCGGGAAAATGATATCATGTATAGACATTGTTCCCTGGGCACGGTTCCATGCTCGACTGCTCCAATAGTTTTTGCTCCCCTTCCAGAGGGCTCATACCAGTCATTCACAGATCAGGGTCCAGTTACCACCCAAGCCGTTACGGTCTCTCCGGTGGTGGACATCCTCCAAGCTACTCAGGGGATGCCTCTTCAAGGAGCCAGACCACATCGTGGTAACGGATGTGAATCTTTTCGGGTGGGGAGCCCATACCCTGGACAAAGCCGCGTAAGGTCGCTGGACAGACCAGGAATTAAAGAATATCATCAACTGGCTAGAGCTGCGAGCCATCCGCCTAGCCCTACATGAATTCCGGAACTTGGTAACGAACAACATGTACTAGTTCTCACTGACAACGTGGCCTCCAAGGCCCATGTCAACCGCCAGGGAGGCACCCACTCCAAGTCCCTGATGATGGAAGTGGAGAGACTCCACCACTGGGCAGAGAGCAGATTGCTATCAATCTGAGCAGAGCACATTTCGGGCATAACCAACACGCAAGCGGATTGGCTGAGCAGAGCTACCGTAGACCAGGCAGAGTGGCGTGTCCACCCCACTTTTTTCCAGGAACACTCTCACAGGTTCGGCCAACCCGATGTAGACCTCTTTATGCAGCCTCACAACTCCCAGCTGCCATGGTTTTACACCAGATATTGGACATCGGGGGCCCTTGGCTGGAGGGGGCTTCCTTTACGCCTTCCCACCTCTACCGATCATCCTGCTTGTCATTCAGAAAATCCTAGCAGAGCAAGCGGAGGTCCTCCTGATCGTGCCGATGAGGTCATGTCACCCTTGGTACGCCGACCTTGTTCATTTGTCTCACATCCTTGGAGAATCCCAGACAATCGGATCAACCTCTCCCATGGGGCTCTCATTCACCCGAACCCTCAACTGCTGCAGTTAGCTGTGTGGCATGTGAGTGGGCTATCTTGACTCAACAACATTTTTCAGATAAGGTCATCAACATGATTCAGGCGGCACAACGCCCGTCTACGACTCACATTTATGAGGCCACCTAGCAGACCTTCTGCAGGTGGTGCCGGACAGCCAGGGCTGACCCAATCAGGGCGTCCGTACCACAGGTATTGGAGTTTCTGCAGATGGGCTTAGGCAAAGGCCTGACACCCAGTACGCTTCGCCAAGTCACCGCCTTATCAACAGTGATTGGCAGTAGCCAGGGCCGTTCCCTGACAGTACCCAAGGGTCTGCTCATTCCTGAAGGGCGCAACAAACCTCAGGGCTCCGGCTGTGCATCGCTACCCTACCTGGGACTTATCCCTGATCCTCAAAGCCCTCACAACTGCACCATTCGAGCCCATTCGCACTATCAATCTCAGGTTGCAGACCCTCAAAACTGTCTTCTTGGTGGCCATTACATTGGCCAGGAGAGTGTCGGAGTTGGCAGCACTGTCAGTTCGCGCAGATCTCTGTATTTTTCACCCTAACAGAGTCGTCCTGTGGTTGGACCTGTTGTATAGGCCAGCAACAGCCTGTGCTGCGCCATGATTGGCTGAGACGCAGCACAGGCTGTGATTGGTTGGTGAATTTGACAGTTAATGACAGTTGCTGTCGGGAGAGTATAAATACCATGACCGTTTGCAAGGGAATCGAATCGCTGTCATCTTGTACTTAATAAAGATCTTGCTCTCTGTTCCATGGCTCCTGCGTCTTCCCTCACAATACACAAAACTGGCGACGAGGACTAGGGAACTGGCTCTGAGAACAACCTGTAACCGAAAACAAGCAACGTTTTAAAAGACGTTTTGACCCAGTTCAACGCGCCTCATCATCTCCTCAGCTGCATCCAGAATCGCCTCAGACAATCCTGATGGCCGGCATGCCAGCTTTTGCTCCTTTTGAAGTCGGAGGAGAGTCTTGGGAAGCCTTCTTAGAAAGGTTCGAGTGTTTTTTAATCGCGAATAATAGACAAGGCTACTCGCAAGCAAGAAAGTGCGGGTTTTTCCTAACCGCATGTGGCCCTGAAATGTTTGCCACTGCCAGGTCATTTGCTGCCCCAAGTGCCGTTTACGATCTATCCTGGCAAGAATTAACGGACGATTCACTGATTTCATTAAAAAGGCCGCCTAAGTATCTGAATGCCCACTCCTTGTTCCACACAACCGAACGATGTTGGAACTGTAGATGTAGTTGAGGATTTCCGCGAAAACCTCCCCGGATGAAATTCAGCTCAACGATTTATTCCATCCACCTATACTCAAACTGGCCACTCCGCCTTTATTATAAAGCCGCTCGTTCCGCTTCCCGAAGAGCAGCCCGAGACGCCTGCCTGCCTGCGAAGCCCTGCCTGCCTCCCAATGAGCAGCCCGGGAGCCCAGGAAGGACAAAGCCGTTGCCACTCAGAAGCCTGCGCTTGCTCCGAAACTGCGTTTCCACAAGCCACAATCCACTCACAAACCGCCTCTACACCACCACAAGCCACAAACCGCCTCTCCGTCCTAAGCCACTCGCTTGCCGCCGCTTGCCTCACCATCTACACTGCTGCCGCTGGCCCCGCTGTCCTCTTCCGCTAGCCTCTTTCGCATGCAAAGACGAGCCCATAGAATCTCGATTGCAAGTCCTGGGCCGAGTTACGGGCCGCATGGATTTATTTTTGGGTTTCCCCCCACAAATAGACTCACCAGCACAGCAACAACGACGAGGCCTGGAAGCATGCGCAGAACGCATGCGCAGAACTGGGGGGGGGAAGGAGAGTGTTGTATATGCAAATGGAGTGTTGAATATGCAAATGGAGTGTTGAATATGCAAATAACTGGGGGGAAGGAGTGTTGTATAGGCCAGCAGCAGCCTGTGCTGCGCCATGATTGGCTGAGACGCAGCACAGGCTGTGATTGGTTGGTGAATTTGACAGTTAATGACAGTTGCTGTCGGGAGAGTATAAATACCATGACCGTTTGCAAGGGAATCGAATCGCTGTCATCTTGTACTTAATAAAGATCTTGCTCTCTGTTCCATGGCTCCTGCGTCTTCCCTCACAATACACAAAAGGACCCAGCTTTCCTTCCGAAAATTAACACTTGGCTCCACAGGGATCTTCCTGGAGCTGAGCTGCTCAGACTGGCGGCGCCACAAAAACGTGTGAAGCAGAGGCTTGTAAAGGGCGCTGCTGAGCCACGTCTGCGGCCTGGTCGACTTAGGTGCCCATTGAGGATATTTGTAGGGCGGCCACCTGGGCTTCGCCCTCTCCTTTCATCAGGTACTACCAGCTGGACGCTTACACTTCGGCTGAGGCCTCTTTCGGTAGTATGGTACTACAGGGAGTGCAGGACACTTGAGGGGCACAGGCCCATTGATTCCTTCCCATGGACACTAGCTTTGGTATGTCCCATCAGTGACTCCTCCCACAGGTTACTTCGGAGAATGTCAGAACTACATTTCTCAAAGTCCTGTGGGATGAGTCGCTTCCCACCCTAATTAGAGCACCTTGCTAGTGTATAGGGTCCTGAGCCAGGTTTTAATGGTTGTTGGGTCAGTTGGGATTCTGGGGTTGGGGTGTTGTCTTTCCTTTACTCTTCCTTCCCACGTTCTTCCTTGCAGCACTGACCTTCGATTAAACTGGAGCTATTCAGAGGAAGTAGAGGGGAGTGGCCTCAACTTTAACCTGTCTGTGGGCAGATTGGACGTGAGAATAACCTATCAGTGACTCATCCCACATGAGAAACGCAGTTCCGGTAAGACCAACTGACTTTCTATGGACAGCAGACATGTTCAACCTGAGACATTTCTGATACTATTAACTGAGAACCACCACTACCTGATAGGAACTACTTGGAGTTTACTTCAACTTTTTTTAGAACATTATATTCTAAAGCACCGTGCATCCACATAACATATTAAGATGGCCAAGAATACCTTTATTTTAAAATATAATTTTTATTAAACATTATTACCTTTAAAAAACAGAAAGAAAAATACAACAACATAAGAAAGACAAATCATACATAACAATATAAAGTAAATATACAGCCTTTTGTATCGGCATTCATTAGTTATACATTTCTTTTTTTTTAAGCGTAAAACATACAGATACAAATACCGTTTTAAACATACAACATAACCCAGGGAACATCTTGGCTAACCTCGTTGGGGGGAAGTGCCACCTATAAACCATCTTGTATATGTTTTCTTTGAATGCTGTAGATGTTGTAAGTTTAATGGTCTTACTCCATAGATCCCACCATTTGCCCATTTCAATTTCATAGCCAAGGTTTCTCTCCCATGCTATTAGAAGGCTTTTGTCCATCTCTTCATTAGCATCTTGGCAGGTCAAAAATTGGTAAATCTTCGATAACATTTTCTTGTCTCCACCAAACAGGATCTTATCTAGCCCCTGAGGGTTTGGGTAGATCCCAAAACGTGCCTTATCACTTTTAAACCTGTTTCTAACCTGTAAATATTCCCACCATTCCAAATTCCTGCCCTGTTGCTCTAATTCCATCTTTGTTTTCATGTTGCCATCTTCTGTCATGATGTCTTTATATGTTACATTTCTTGTTCAATTAAATACACTCAGATGCGTTAAGGCCTCTAATGGTGCCAACCAGCACGGAATACCTTTATAGCTGCTATGCATAAATGTAATGATTATGGTCTTTAAGTTAGGACCACTTATTCAGTGACCAAAGTTACAACGGTACCTAACAAGGGATACCTACAACTGGCCCTCCCACGGTGAGGCTGTTGCAGTGTCTGTGGTCATGTGATCAAGATTAGACACTTGGTAACCACCTTTCAACTATGATCGCTGCAGCATCCTACAGTCAATCAGAATTTTCAACTTTCCCTGCCAGTTTCCCAAAAGCAAAGCCAATATGGAAACTGGCAGGTGGTTGCAGGTCACTCCCACAGCTGTTTCGCCTGCCCATGCTTCATAGCGCCTGCCCACAGTACCCATCCATGCTTTGTAGTGCCCATATGCCCACCAAAGCCCTGCTGACATGGAACTGTTTGCTTCTTCCCACGTAGCAATCAGATGGGTCTTCACTTAATCTGCTTGATGTTGAGGTCATGATGACACTAGAGACTGGTAAATTACTGTTGCAATTATATGAGACCACACTTTCAACAGCATCACTTAGCAACCAAAATTCCAATCCCCAATTGCCATAATTCAGACTAATGTCAACATAACAAACTTCCTCAACCCAGATGTATTGAGACTATAACTCCAAGCATCCCCAGTACTTTTACGCATGGTATCTGAGAATTCTGGGAACTCTGGAACAGAACTCCCCAATCTTTCCGGCTATGCAGAACATCAAGGGGGGGGGGGGGCGGGAGGAGAGGGGATGGATCCACAACAGCAGCTGGCAAGTGCGCATCCATTTGTATCAGTGGTAGGCATTTGCGCCTGCAAATGGAGCATGCACATACCTGCTCACCTAACTGGGCCTGTGTGTGCACATCACTTCCATGGTCTGGTTCTGAAAATCTCACAACCCAGTAGTGAGCCTTGGCCCGGGGGTGTGTGTGTGGATTTGGGGACCCCTGCTCTGGAAGACAAAGAAGAGGCGACAGTCCAAGCATACTGAATTTTTGTTTTACCAACACAAATAGTTTGTTGTGAAAGCGACTGCCTGTGAAAGTTCCTGCATTGGGGCTGAAAGGCGAAAACGGAAGCAGTATGCTCCGTCCCATAGTTGGGTAGGTCAGGCTGTCCTGACAAAAAACAGTCCAAGCACACCCTAACAATTCCAGACCTCACCACTGTTGAGAATGGCAATCCTAGGATCCAAGCCTTTTCTCCCTGTTCTCACTGCATCCCACTCCATTGTAGGGATGTATATGCTACAGTCCCTTCTTGTTCCACTGAACAGAGCAGGACGGTCTTCTTGACGTTGGTGCCAAGGCGTCCAGCACTGATGATGTCATAGAGAGAGATGGGGGTATCTTTGGAAAAACAGAGCGCGATGTAATGGGCATGGAACCTCATGGGATCGCCTATGAAGAGGAGAGGGAAGAGTTAGCAAAGTGGCACGGCTGGTCTCAGCATGGCGTCAACATCTGCTCATTAGGTAGTACGAAAGAAAACCTGTTTTATGTACTTCTCATCAATAGAAAAATTAAAAATTGTTCTTAATAGCCATTTGCCCTGCCAGAAAATTGCTGGAACAGTTTATTGAGGACTTCTTTATAGTCTGCATGCGCAAACTCATTCTTAAAAAACTTTGGGATAGGTGCAGTTAAATAGGCAACAAATAATATCCAGAGATAGTTAAATTAATGAAAAAAGAGGCAGATTATTCCTTAACACATGAGCTTTGGGGAATCACCTATTATAAATGCCTTTATTTGACAATCTTGTCTGCTAGATTATAAAGTCTCATATATCTGGAGAATACCAAATTCAGGAAGATGGATTGCAGCAGTTTTGAGGGAGGCTATTTCACTCCATGTTTGTGAAGTCCCCATTTCCACTCCAATATCCTTTTTACTTTTCCTGCCTGTACAACTCACATATAGTATGACAGTAACATTGTAATAAGCTATCATGTGGTTGTCTTAGCTTGTTAGAATAGAATAACGAAGTTGGAAGGGACCTTGCAAGTCTTGTAGTCCAACCCCCCGCCTAGACAGGAAACCTTATACCATTTCAGACAAATGGTTATCCAACATCTTCTTAAAAACTTCCAGTGTTGGGACATTCACAACTTCTGGAGGCAAATCATTCCACTGATTAATTATTCTAATGGTCAGGAAATTTCTCCTCAGTTCTAAGTTGCTTCTCTCCTTGATTAGTTTCCACCCATTGCTTCTTATTCAGGTGCTTTGGAGAATAGTTTGACTCCCTCTTCTTTGTGGCAACCCACTTGGAACAGTGCTATCATGTCTCCCCTAGTTCTTATTTTCATTAAACTAGACATACCCAGTTCCTGCAACCGTTCCTCATATGTTTAGTCTCCAGTCCCCTAGTCATCTTTGTTGCTCTTCTCTGCACTCTAGAAAGTCTCAAAATCTTTTTTACACTGCAGCAACCAAAACTGGATGCAGTATTCCAAGTATGGCCTTACTAAAGCATTATAAAGTGGTATCAACACTTCATGTGATCTTGATTCTATCCCTCTGTTTATGCAGCCTAGAACTGTGTTGGCTTTTTTGGTAGCTGCTGCACACTGCTGGCTCATATTTAAGTGATTGTCCACTAGGACTCCAAGATCCCTCTCACAGTTACTACTGTTGAGCAAGGTACCACCTATACTGTACCTGTGCATTTTGTTTTTCTTGCCTAAATGTAGAACCTTACTTTTTTCCACCATTGAATTTTATTTTGTTAGATAGTGCCCAATGTTCAAGTTTGTCAAGATCTTTCTGTAGATTAAGCCTATCTTAAGCCTGTTCTGGTTTATAATCCCTATGTGCTACAATCATTGATTTATAGCATAAAATATGGGGTAAGCCTAGGGTAGCGTGGCTTCAAACTTAGGCCACAGACAACAATGAAGGGACACGTTTAGCTATATTTGCTTTCACTTCCTCACAGATATAAAGTTTAAGTCATCATTCTTCACTTGAAGAGGCTCCCTCAGCAGACTCAATACAGGTAGTCCTCAACTTACAACCACAATTGAGCCCAAAATGTATGTTGCTAATTGAGACATTTATTAAGCGAATCTTGCCCCATTTTATGACTTTTCTCACCACATTTGTTAAGTGAATCACTGCATTTGTTAAATTAGTAATACAGTTAAGTGAATCTGGCTTCCCCATTGACTTTGGTCAGAAGGTTGCAGAAGGTGATCACATGACCCCAAGACACTGCAACCGTCATAAATGTGAGTCAGTCTTCGAGCATCCGAATGTAAATCACATCACCACAGGGATGCTGCAATGATCGTAAGTGTGAAAAACAGTCATAAGTCACTTTTTTCAGTGCCGTTGTAACTTCGGTCACTAAGCGAACTGTTGTAAACCAAGGACCACCTGTACTGTTCCCACACACAAACATTCTTGTAAAATCTCTGAGAAATCTGCCTTCACCTGGATAAACGAGGAAGTCACCTCCAAATTTGCTCCCAGTTGTGACATAATAACCTCGTTCCCAAAGGTCCCGGAAAATGAGGTAGCGCATTTCATGAAGCTCTTGTCCAGCATAAGGCCAGAGCTGGGAGGCCACATGCCAGTCTACTGTTTCTTCTTGAGTTATCTGACTCCGTGCAGTGGGGAGTTGGATCACCATTGATTCTCGGGGAAATACAAAACAGGAACCAGACTCTGCAGGCTCTGCAAGGAGATCTAGGAAGGGAAGAAGAGGTGATCTAATTTTTCTTTTGAATGTCTTCAGTAAACAAATAGATTCCTGCCCAGATACAATAGGCTAAAAAAACCAACCCCCATCTCTCCTCAGGATACTGCTGCTGAACCAAAGTCCCTCAAATTTCTACAATTACATTTTTCTCTGTACGCAGGTAGTCCTCAACATACAACCAATAGGTTAGCAACCATTCAAAGCTCTGACAAGACCTACCTGGGGAGATATTTACAACCTGGATTCAAAGTTCCAATGGATGCCTGTCACATGGCCCCATTTTGAATGCTCAGCAACAGCGTCTCAAGATCATGTGACTCCATTTTATGACAGTTTTGCCAAGAAGTGACGTTTACTTCCAGTTTTCAGCCAAACTGTGTCCACAGCAAGTCATTGCTAAATGATCCTGGTGTTTGTTTAATGATCACAGCTGCTTGCTTAATGACCACCACAAAAAAAAATCACATTACAACTGTGATGGGCAGTCTCTGTTATGGTTGTAACTAGTGGATTACCTACATCAGGAATGTCAAACTCGATTTCGTTGAGGGCCGCATCAGGATTGTGTTTGACTTCAGGAGGCCGGGGTGGGTGGAGTGGCCAGCTCGACATTGCTCGTGTCGGGGGTTCCTGGGGTGGCCCGAGTACTCCGCCAGAGAAAACGGAGCAGCCCTCCCGAGCTCCACTTTCACTGGCAGAGACACCATGGCCTAGTCTTTCGCTGTTCCAGGGCGGCCCCACAGGCAAGATCTAAGCACCTCATGGGCAGGATCCAGCCTGTGGGCCTTGGGTGACACCCCTGATCTACGTAGTGTAGGTTTTTTCAATCAAATATTGAAAAATAATAATTCGTTACTTTTGCCATGAATTAAATTCCACTTTGTATGCCCTGCTGTCTGTCACTGTAAATTCAAGGCTAGCAATGGTGACATCAAATAGGAGAAAGCATGGACAGAACTGCAGAGCAGGAGGTTCTATGGTATTATTAGTAGTAAATATCAACAGCTAAATTTAATGTTGGATCTACTGCTGCGATGGGTTAAAAAAATGCTCCTGGGTGTGAATATTATAGCTCATAGTGCTACCGTGTTTCCCCCAAAATAAGATCCAGTGTTATATTTTTGGGGGCTCCAAAATAAGCACTAGCGCTTATTTTCAGGGAAACACGGTTTCAGGGTGATCAATCCAGCTGGGCACCCAACCCCCTGCCACATGCACGAGAGACAGCAAACATGCAGGGACTGACGGACCAGCTGCAGCCTGCTGGCCCCTTAGCACACTCTGGGACTGCACAGCCCACACAGCACAGGTGAGTTGATTCTCTGTCCAAGCAGCAGAGGCAGAAGCACAGGGGAGGCAGGCGAACACGCAGGAACATGGGAAAGCTGAGAGACGCCTCCATCTGCTGGTTGAACTGGGAACTCCCTGTGCTGCATGGGCTATGACTACTGCCAAACACCGACATACCACATGCACTTGCCACCTCCTTCTGGCCACACCTCACCATCTGCTGGCCATACCCACCACCTTCATTAGGGCTTATTTTTGGGGTAGGTGCATGCTTAAAAAATCAGGCCTTTTTTGGGGGGGAGCACAGTAAGAGCTGTCAACCTCAGGAAGGTAGTTTGGGGACAGAAACATGTAGACACTTCAAACAGAATCCTTGGGATACCATAGTCTGCAGGATCCAATACTGGACTACTGCAATGTGCTCTACATGGGGCAGCCCTTGAAGAGCATTCGGAGACTTCAGCTTGTCCAGAATGCAGCCGCGCGACCGATTGTGGGTGCACCTCGGTACACCCACGTTACACCTATCCTCCGCGAGCTGCACTGGCTGCCTATTGGTCTTTGGATACGCTTCAAGGTGCTAGTCGTCACTTATAAAGCCCTTCATGGTATTGGACCTGGGTATTTGAGAGACCGCCTGCTGCCAATTACCTCCAATAGACCGATTAGATCCCACAGATTAGGCCTCCTCCAAATTCCATCCACTGGCCAATGCTGACTGGCGACCACCCGGAGGAGGGCCTTCTCTGTGGCTGCTCCGGCCCTCTGAAACGAGCTCCCCGTGGAGATTCGGACCCTCACCACCCTCCAGGCTTTCCGCAAAGCCCTTAAAACCTGGCTGTTCCGACAGGCCTGGGGCTGATGAGTTCCTGTCCCCGCTCGAATGGTGTGTCTGTTGAGTTGTTTTTAAAATTGTGGTATTGTTTGTCTATGTCTCCCCCCCCCCATTTGTATCCCCTATCCCCCCCACCAGACTTGGGTTGTGAGCTGCCCTGAGTCCCTTCTGGGGACTTATAGAAATATAATAATAATATTCTATAATATTACAGAAATATAATAAATTCAATTCAATTCAATTCAGTATAGTTTGGTCACCTTCTCTTTAGCAGGGTATGCTAGAGGATAGACACTCTGCTAGAGAGATTTCCCTGAGGATGGGCTCCACCACGAGTCCAAAAGCTTGAAGACGAAACCTCTGATCCCGGTGACCGACCCAGATTGGATCCTGCAACATTATCCTGGGACATGTATATTCCCTTTCATTTGTGACATCCTACTCTGCTTAAGCACTTCCTTCGTTTAACAATGAAAAAATGACTCAGGATTGGTCCAACCTGTCCAATGGTTTCAGGGTTTCTAAACTCCAAATGAAAAATAATAATAACCAAATGTACACACTGTCTCACCTCCTCCTCCTCCTCCTTTCCGTTGCCGTTTCTTTGCTCGGCCCTGGCTTATATGGTCTGCAAGAGACTCCATCATGGTTTTCTTCTGTTCTGCAGAGAGCCTCAGCTGCTCCTGGTAGTTCTCCTCTAGCTCTTTCTCGTAGGCATTCACTTTCTCTGAGAATAAGGCGTCCTGAGACACAAAGCAGCAAGCTCAATATACATAAGCAATCTTCCAGTCAGGTTGGCCATTCTGGTTAGGAATACTGGAAGGGGACATGATTACCATATTTTTTGGAGTATAAGAAGCACCTTTTCCCCCCTAAAAGAGCATGGAAATGTTGGTGCGTCTTATACACCAAATACAGCCATTTTGGGCCAATGGAAGCCCTGCCCCCGCATCACATTTTTGTGAAAAATGGGTGAAAAACAAGCCATTTTCCACCAAAACACAGGTTTTTTTTTACCTTCCCCCTTCTCCTAGAAGCACTCTGCCGACTTCAGCCGGGGTGGGGGGAGGGAAAAATGCCCCCGTTTTGGTGAAAAACATGGGCATTTTTGCCTTACCCCAACCCTGTTGAAGCCTGCAGAGTGCTCCTGGGGGGCAGGGAAGACAAAAACTTTTTCTTATTTACCTCGTTGAAATCATGGTGCATCTTATACACTGGTGCATCTTATAGTCTGAAAAATATGGTAGATCTAAAGTTGCACAGTAGTTAGTGCAGTACTGTAGCCTACTTCAGCTGACTGCTAGCAGCAGTTCAAATCTCACCGACTCAAGATTGACTCAGCCTTCCATCCTTCCGAGGTGGGTAAAATAGGACCCAGATTGTTGGAGGCAATAGGCTGACTCTGCAAACCGCTTAGAGAGGGCTGTAAAGCACTGTAAAGCGTATATAAGTCTATTGCTATTGCTATTGATAAACATCATTCCTTTCTCTGAGCTCCAGAATAATCCAAGTTAGAGGTCTAACTTGCAACTCTTATATGCAGCAAAATGAGGTACCTCTTTATACCGTGACCCGTCAAAAGCGCGTTCCACAAAAGCACAGTCGACGAAATCGCGTATGTGACGTCATCACAACGCAACGAAAAAGATCGAAAAATTGAAATAAAAATTAAATTACAGCAAGCCGATTCACATAAAGGTAAGGGTTAGGTTAAGGTTAGGGTTAGAGCATTAGCGTTACGTTTAGCATTAGGTTAAGGGTTAGCGTTAGGTTTTTCGTTACGTTAAGGGTTAGGTTTAGGGTTAGGTTAAGGATTAGGTTTAGGGTTAGGGTTAGGTTTAGGTTTGGGGGGGTTAGGGGAAGGTTTTAGCTTTATTTTTACATTTTTCGATCTTTTTCGTCGCGCTGTGATGACGTCACATACGCGCTTTCGTCGACCGCGATTTTGTCCTCCGCGGTTTTGTGGTAGAACCCTTTATACACCTTCTGCATCATACATAGAAACATCCATTGCCAACTGAAAAGTAACATAAAAGCAAAAGGATCTACTGAAATTGCTTTGGAATTTTTACTACCTTCTTTTTTTCCACAAAATTTTGGATAGCTCCCATTGGCAGCTAGAAATTATACACATCCTTTGGTCTTTAACTCTGCTGCACAAATAGGAAGAAATATAGTTTCTTAGGAAGAGAAACTATAAAACATAAACTGATGTCAACTTCTTGGCTATTCCAATTGTGATGTCTGAGCTTATATTACTTTACTGCACAGCTGGGGAGGAAGGGGAAGAAAAAGGATAAATGGGTGTTGAAAAAAAACCCAATACTACATCATAAATTCGTTGCTGGAAGAAATTACAAGTAATCTTTGATTTACAACATTTCTTTAGTGAGAGTTTGAAGTTACAACAGCACTGAAAAAAGTGACTTATAACTAGTTCTCAGACTTGTGACTGTCAAGAGAGTCCCAAGGTCATGTGGTTAAAATTTGAGCGCTTGCCAATTGGCATGTATTAATGACAGTTGTGGCATCCTGGGGTGTGTGATCACCATTTCTGACCTTCTTTTAACAAGCAAAAGTCAAAGGGAAATGCCAAACTTACTGATTGACTGTATGATTCACTTAATAACTGCAGTGATTCATTTAACAACTATGGCAAAAAAAAATCATAAAACAACTCACTTACAACCACCTTGCTTAG
The DNA here is from genome assembly GCF_051295495.1 of Thamnophis sirtalis. Taxonomy (NCBI): domain Eukaryota; kingdom Metazoa; phylum Chordata; class Lepidosauria; order Squamata; family Natricidae; genus Thamnophis; species Thamnophis sirtalis. The sequence goes on from NW_028261384.1 coordinate 118,841,846, forward strand.
CAATGGCCTAAATTGGTGTTGTAAGTCAAAGCCCACTTGCAGAGGAATGTCTCAAAACATTGTAGACCAAGGGTGTCAATGTTCTGGCTGAGGCTTCCCAAGAGCATGAAGCAAACTTCTGGCCCCGACAAAAAACCCTTTTATTAATTGGCTGTGAATTCTGCTCATTTACACCCAGCAAAGTCTTTCAAGGAAGGATTTACAGTCACAGACCTTATCTGGCTTGGAGAGATGCCAAGCCGATCTCTGCAAAACTTGGCAAGGAGTCTCGGAGAGTCATGAAGCAATTAAGCAAACTAATTGTCTCCTGCAAACTCCACTCCCCTTTCCCTCCTCTTTTATTTCCTCTGGGAGGGGCGATTCATCGTCCACCTGTGGCCTTACTCCCAAGTCGAGCCCTGTTCTTTAGCTGTTCTCTTCGTCTGGCAACTCTGCACATGCACACACTGGGAATAGGCTCTAGCTGTTCGTCTGCCTCACTGATGTCTGACTCTGAAGGCAGCTGATAACTGGCATATGGCCCTGGCCTCCTCTCTGCCTCCGACACAGAGCCCTCATCAGAGCTTTCCCCAGACTCCAGGACCAATGTTCCCTCTAATTTTTTTTCAGTGTGAGCAGAAAAGTATAGTGTTTGAGCGGCATATTTTCACGCCTGAGCACCTGAATTTTTTTTCACAGATGTCACCTAAGACAACAACAAAATCAGTGTTATTTGAAACTCAGTTATGTTTATTCAAGGTACCCGCTTAATTAAAAGTGTTATATAATATCAGTATCACTTAACAACGGTCCTGCTTAGCAACCAAAATGTTGGCTCAGGAACTCTGGCATTGAAGCACGCAAGTCTTAAAGCTGTCAAGTTACAAGACCCTTGCACCCCTAACCCTTTAGGAAAAAAAAACCCAGGGGTCTTCAAACCTGACAGCTTTAAGCCTTGCTGACTTCAACTCCCAGAATTCCTCCTCCAGTCATGTTGGCTCAGGAACTCTGGCATTGAAGCACACAAGTCTTAAAGCTGTCAAGTTACAAGACCTTTGCACCCCTAACCCCTTAGGGAAAAAAAACCCAGGGGTCTTCAAACCTGACAGCTTTAAGCCTTGTGGACTTCAACTCCCAGAATTTCTCCTCCAGTCATGTTGCAGCAACGTCATCTGCGTGGATCTGCTCCATCTTCGGTTTTTTTCACAGGAGGCAGGGCTGCTGCTGAAGATGCCAACGAGTCCCCACCACCACTAGAATATGCATTTGTTTAGCATGACATAGAATAGTCTTTCAACCAGAAGTATGGAATAAAAGAGAGACTGATAAATATTAAAAAAAATAAAACCAAAAAGCAGCTATTTATTTGAGTTCTAGATAAACATTTAGTTCAGATTTAATAGTGTTTCAGAGATGTGGCTGTCAGCTATTTGTGTATTTATGTTATTATTATGGAAGGTTAGATGAGATTTCACCAACATTATTCACCCCCTGATTAATGCATTCATTCTAATAATCGAGTCTGACTCTGAATTACAAATCTATGTCTGAAGAATCTGGGTTAAATTTTGGATTGGAAATTTGGGGAACATGAAAGTTTATGCATAATTTTTGTAATTTTTTCATTGGGTCTTAATAATGATTTTATTCATTTGGGATTTGGGGGCCTTTTTTCATAGGCTTAACACAGCTCTAATTTTGTCATTAGGAGCAATGTAACATTGGCCATTAATGTATTGTATACAGGTTGCCTTAGAAGGTAATACCTTTTGTATAGTTGGAACTTAAGATAGGCAGACTTCATACAGATAAACAATTGAGAAATATTGTTCTTTTTAAAAAGCAGTGTTAATTGCTGCACCTTTCTCATATTAAGTATATTAGCTCAAGTTCATGTTAGGAAAAACTTTCAGTCTTAAAGGTTTGGTGAGGAGAAATCCAAAAATTCTTTTAAAGAATTTAAATTAAATTTGAGGCTGCCTCTGCTTTCGCTCTCCCTCCCTCAGTTGTGCAGCAGCGGCAGCTCTCAGCCTACGGCGGCAGCGTCACACAGGGTGTGGAAGGAGGAGGAGGAAACCAAACAGAGGCTTTTACCGGGTCTGCGCCCCACAGCCAGGACCGTCCTTGCACCTCAAGCCGCGTTTCTTCCTGCAAAGCCCTTCGGGCAACCCGAGAGTTCCGCTTGACGCCAGAAGGGCTTTGCAGGAAGAAACGCGGCTTGAGGCGCAAGGACGGTCCTGGCTGTGGGGCGCAGACCCGGTAAAAGCCTCTCTTTGGTTCCCTCCTCCTCCCCCTCCTTCCACAGCCTGTGTGACACTGCCGCCGTAGGCTGAGAGCTGCCGCTGAAACAAGTTTGGGGAGGTCCTTTGCGGGCGGCCAGTTCTAGCCACCTGCAAAGGACTTCCCCACGTTTGCTTTGAAAGAAATCTCTGCGCGGCAGTTAGAAACTGCTGCGCGGGAGTTTCTTGCCATGTGCACGGCCGCGCAGCCGCACACCTTAGAGGGAACAGTGTCCAGGACTGGCCCATGTTCCTCCCCAACCTCCTCACTGCGTGCGGCTCTTCCAAGCTCCATTTTTGCTGGCAGAAGGTTGCAGGAGGCCACTGCAGCCTAAAACATCTTGGAGCCCGTTTTTCCTGGCAGAGCGCTTAAGTCACCACAGGCACCCCTGACGTGAGTGAGGTCAGCTGACTATGCCCCCCCCCCCGCATACGTCCTCCCCATGAGGTCAAACCCAGCCCTGATGCAGCCCTCAATGAAGTTGAGTTTGATACCCCTGTTGTAGACTATTGATCTCTGCCCTTTGCAGAGTTTGGGAACAAGTTAGTTTATCCTTCACTTTTAAATCAAAAATTAAAGACTGCTTAAATCATTACCTGGTTCTTCCCATGGCCAAGGGACTGAGATGTTGGGCTCCTAACCAGGATTGCCAAACCCTTGTCCAATAACAGCTGAGCCTCTTCAGGGAGCAATTCCAAGGGTAGCCCAAGCCTCACGTTCTGCCGTGGCTTCCGAGGCAATGCGCCCACCAGCACGCCGACAATGCAATGTTCCTCTCGGATCCGCCGCACATCTGCGTAGTTCCACACAAATGCCTTTCCTTCCAAGAGGTGGATTCGGATCATGCCTGAGCCTGCAACATCAGAAGAGGACCGAAGTAAAAAGCTATTCAGGTATGGAAGGTGGAAGGTTCAGCAATTCATGGGGATTTCCCAGTAAGCTTTACAACCAGATGATGATTTTTTTAAACACAGATAAGAACTTTATTATAGCTTTAGACACCCTGTCTCCCTCCAAAAATCTAACCCACAAAAAATGCATGAGATTGAGATAAAAATACCTTCCCAGTTCCTGTAAGAGAACATTGGAGCCTCCCGTCCCAGCTCCAACCCTAAACTCAGCTATTTTATGGATGACTACATGTCCTTTATTATACAGGTAACCCTTGACTTACAATCACACCTGAGCCCAAAATTTCTGTTGCTAAGACAATAGCTAAATCAATTTTGTATTATTTTACAACCTACGCAGTTAAGTGAATAACTTCAGTTGCTAAATTAGTAACATGGTTGCTAAGTGAATCTCACTTCCCCATTGACTTTGCTTGTCAGAAGATCACAAAAGACGATCATATGATCCCCCCAGGGCATTGTAACTGTCATAACTGAATTTTGATCATGTGACCATGGGAATGCTGCAATGGTTGTAAGTGTGAAAAACAATCCTGTCACTTTTTTCAGTGCCGCTGTAACTTAGAATAGTTACTAAACAAATAATTGTTAAGTTGAAGTCCTTTATTTTCGACCTTTCACTTTTACTATACAACTGGTACTACTTCATACACACTCTTACAGCAGCAATCCTGTTTGATACTTGCTTCTAGTAATTTTACAGCTTCTTATGCTTTATTTGTATCCCACTTTTATTTATTTGTTAAAATGAACATACCCAATACTCCTTCCTCCTCCTGTTTCCCCCCACAACAACCCTGTGAGGTGGGTTCAGCTGAGAGAGAGTGATTGGCCCAAAGTCACCCAGCTGACTTTCGTGCCTAAGGCAGAACTAGAACTCTCGGTTTCTAACTGGATGCCTTAACCTCTAAACCAAGTTCGCTCCCAGTTCAAATGTTTTTATTACTAAACATACATTTTGTAAAGTTTTCTTGTTGGTTTTGCTCCTGAATTTTCCTTTGAAAAGCAAAGTTATAAACGAAGCCCCCCGCCCTCTTTATGCACCTCTTTCAGTTTTGCCCCTTTTTCTTTCCCCAAGAAAAAGACGCTCACCGTCGCTAGGCTCTCCTCTCCCTTCCCTTTATTGCGCTGGCGGCAGAGCAAGCTTCCCGCGTCCGTGCAGGCCGCGCAACCTGGCCCTCTCCGACCCCCAACCCGCACCACGCGGAGCTAAAGAAATCCTCCAATCACCTTTTTGAAAGCCAACGGCCGAGGGGATGGAAAGACGCTTCCCCGAACCAATAACGCAATGCAAGCAAAGGCCTCAGGCTGGTTTCTAGAGGTAAAGTAGGGAGCGGACCAAAAAGGGAACTGAGCGGGGGGAAGGGTGAGAAAGAGAGAAGAAGAGGGAAAAAAACACAGACACGCTCGCTTCCAGACACGCTCGCTGCAGAGACAAGCGAGAGAGAAGCGGCGCTCGCCGATCCTTTTGCAAAGCAAAGGAAGCAATTGCGAGAGAGACAGGAAGCCAGGAGGCGAGCGGGAGATCCCCAATCAAGGCGTGTTGATCCCAGCCGGGGAGGCGGGTCTCGCTCTGCCCTTCCTCGCCTTGCATGTCGCAAGAAACAGAGAGATCTCCTCCTGATCTCGTCTGCCTGCCCTGCAAAGTGATCCCACTCCACCTTCCCCTTCGGGGCAGCTTGCCCGTGGCAGAGGGGGCTCCCTTGCAAAGGGTGAGTGCGCGCGCGTGGCACGGGGAGATTAAAAGCAAGGGGGAAATCGGGGGTGGAGTGGAAAACAACCCGGATTAACGCTTGGTACGGGGGCCCTAACTTCTAGGCGAGGGTTGCAACCCCGAATTAATTTAAGCCGGCTTCTTCCAACTTCCCAGCATCCTCCAGGTGAGGTGGATTACAATGCCCTTCGTCTCCAGTCAACGTTGTAATCCAGGGCAACAGGATAGAGGCGGGAAGCCAATCAAGAAGTGCTTTCCTTGAACGTGTAGCTAAGACAACTGTTGAAGAGCCAATCATTTTTATAGACAGCTGCATTAAGCGTTTTTATGTAACCCGGGATATAAATTTGGCTTCTTAAGGCACGATAGGACCAAACTAGGTTAGCTAAATCTCGATTTTAGAAACCAGGAGATTTTGATTTCTAGTCCCACTTTAGGCACGAAAGCATTTTGTGGTGACTTCGGGCCAGTCATTCTCTCTCAGCCCAGCCCACTTCACAGGGTTGTTGTGGGGAAAATAGGAGGTAGAAACATTATTGGGCATGTTTATCTCCTTGGGGGTATTTATAAAAATAATGAAGGTGGAATATAAATAAATAGGACCGCTTAACAGATGAGTAACATCTTTGCCATGCTATCAAAGATTTTGTTTCAGAAATTATTTTCTAAGATTTTACTCCAATGTTACTGAATTGTTTTATTTTGGAAGAAATGTATTCTACATCTCCTCAGAGACGGTAAATCTGAGACCCAGAGCACCTTCTGAGTGGAATGGAAGCAACAAGGAAGAATTTGACAGGCCTTAAATTATACTGTATTTATTTTTTACTGCATTGTCCTTTGACATAGAAACTATACCTCTATTTCTTTTGGAAATTTATGTGGTTGCACAAAATTTCCCTGAAGTGTTTTGCTTGTCCTATTATTTAAAAACTCTTCTACCATTCCTCCAAATTCTGTGAATATTTAACCTGAAGAGGAAATTCTCGTTTTGTTTTCAATCCCCTTTGGGCAACACAAACTCAGTATTTCCCTTTAACCTCTTGGTCCATAACTTGCATTTTTGAATCATAACAAAATATCTGTCTATATACCGTTTATTCTGTTTGCCTGTACAGTGCTTTCCCCCTTCTAGTTGCTGGATTTTTCAAATGTAAATTTTGTTTTACATTAGTGAGTTCTTCAGAGCCAGCTGGAGAAAGGGGTGTGTATAAAATTTGTTTGAGTGACTCACAAGAGGATGTTAGATTCTCTGGACTTTCCTTCATCCAAATTGTTATCTAGTTGGAGAAGGGTAGAAATGAAGGGAAATTAACTTGGTTTCTCTGGACTTCTGATCTGCCCACGTTAGGTACATTTAGTGACAATCTTGCATTTAAAGTAAGTCGAGTCTAACCTGTGGGGAGAGAAGCAAAAATTTGGGAAGACAGATGTTCGCAAGAAACAGCTGGGAGAAAGCAGGCTGGACATAGAGGTGAAGTGGCTTGTGCAAGAGGTTGTAATCACGATAACAGGAAAGAGCTTTTTGTAATCATAGAGTAAGAGATTATTTTGTAATCGTACTTTCATTTGCTGCGAAGGTAATCAAAAGTTTTCTTTTTTCTTTTATTCTTTCTTTTTTTCATATTTGCTTTTTTTTCTTCCTTTCTTTGCCACTTTTACTCATTATTAATGTTTTGGTTTTTATGTTCTTTGTAAAACTTTTCATAAAATATATTGAACCGCACCCATCACCCCCCCCAAAGGGTGTGATCACTTTCCATTACTGAGAAAGGAAGGTTTTTGTACACAAGTTCAGAATGCAGTTATGCAGGAAATTCATATTTTTAAGGATTGCAAAAAAGGGGGAAAATGTTGCTCATTCTTGTATATTCTCTTGAATTCTTCCTAACTTTTAGCATTCAGTATCCGCTGCTGCTGCTGCTACATCTGTGGTTTACAGTGTGATCTTAAATTACTTGTGATGTACAGTATTCCTTTTTTTAGCTGCTCTCTTCTTTTCCACTTTTATGCAGTTTATTCCTGAAACATGTTTCATCAGTCCTGAAAAGTAAGATGTCTTAGACAGATATAAATGTTTCTTCTTAACACACTTAAATTGTCTTTTGCTTTTTAATACGACAAGATCAGTCTTTGGCAAAGTGTGCTTCAAGCTAATTAAAAAAGCACATATGTCCCTTGCTAGCGTGCCTTTTTCCCTTTCCTTATTATTACACAATTTATTACCCTGCTGATTCATTGCTGAAAACCATCCCAAGTGATTTCCAAGCAGACAGAAGTATGTAAGAGGAGATGTTGTACTTTTGCAAGCTTGGAGATGAAGTGATAAAAAGAAGCATTGCCAGATTTCATTGCTGATCTGAGCCATCAGAGATTGGGGGAGTGTGGGGGGTGTTGAGAGAACCAATCAGCACTTGGAGTCTTGATTGATCTGTCTTAATCTTTCTCAGTTGGGACTGCAATATTTGCTGTTGATTTTCCTTCTCAAGATTGATAGTCTTGCCTCTCTCACAAAGCAAGATGGCAGCAACTGGTTTACTTTGGTTGATTCCAAAAAGATGATGAATCCTGATTAACATTTAGATAGCCTGAGAGCTGTAAGCTACAGTGAGAAGTGGAGGATTGCCTCAGAAGAGGCCTCAGTTTAAATGAAGTTTTAGAAATCTTGCCTACCATACTTAGTTGGCCTTTATCACTACATAGGTAAATAATCACCATATCTCGCAGTGCAAATTAAATTAACAATACATTTTTATTTTTTACTTTGTAATGTTTCCTCACAAGGGCCATCTCTGCTTATTTTGGATCAACAGAGTGTTGACCAACTTGGTTGTGACAGGAATTCATCAACCAGTTTGTTGCCCAAGCCTGATGTTGTGGACTGAGAGAAAGATGACTGGCCAAAAGTTACCCAACTGGCCTTTTTTGGCTAAGGCAGATCTAGAACTCACAGTCCCCCTGGTATTTAGCCTGGTGCTTTAATCACTAGACCAAACTGGTTCTCCAAATTAACCACACATTTTACTGAAAATACTTGTTTTGGGCCAGTAATGGTTTTTAAATCTGTTATTAATCTCTTATATCAAAATAATAATCCTTTTTCCCTGTCATCAAGTTCTCAACCTCAGGTGGTCTGATCTACCTTCTTTACTTTTCTGTATCATGTGTAATTTATATGCAATCCAAAACCAGTAGACTACTTCCTATTTCCTTCTTCATCTCTTCTTTCTCAAAAATAAAGTGCAGGTGTCACTACCCTGTGCTCCGGATTTCCAATACTTCTCACTTTGATCCATGCAGATTGACCTAACTCTGTAATTTCTTGCCAGCTACAATGTCACCTGATGAGATTGTCTACTTGGCGGTCCTTCTCACCTCTATACCTGTTGGTTTCCTCTTCAAACAAGTTGGTAAGTGTGAAACCTGGAGAAAGAAATGCTGCTAGGCACCTCATAAGAAACTGTCCCGGGGTTCAGGTCAAAAGGCTTTGCCGTTAACTCCTTGAAGGGCTTCCTGGTTTGAACAAGTGAGTTGTGAGAAACACATCTCCAAAGGAACTCTGAGAAGATGGGATATGAGATGGAGTCAATCCTTTTAAATGGAAATGGTGAGAAATAATAATACATGGCTCTGCATATTACATATTGACTTATGATCGATGGCTTAGCAACCATTCCAAGATATGATCGGGTTCCAAAATTCTGACAGCCACAGAGTTCCCTCCCCTGGTCAAAGGAGTCTTTGTTGGTCACTCAGTAGCTGACTCACATTTAAAGCCTTTTGCCACATTCCATGGCCACATGATACTGCAGTTATAAATTGTTATAAATTTTGCTGAAAACTGAAATTTCCAGAGATTTTGGCAAAAATGATCCACAGCAAACAATGGATTTGTTTTACAGCCATTGCATTCACTTAACAAATGCTGGGGAAACAGATTGTAAAATCAGGTCAGTCACATTGGTGACCTGCTTTGCAACCATCATGACTTATGACCATTATGGGCAGATTCCATTATGGTCATTCGTTGAGGATTACCTATAGATACATTCCTGGCTATTTGCCATGATCCAAGAAGTCTCTTGGATGAGAAGTGAAATATTTTTAAAGGAAAACCTAAGGAAGTCCAATCATCTTTTGGAAAAATCACAACCATGAGTTGGGTGATTGAGAATCTCCATAGACAATTTTCTAAGTTTTATTTGATGTAGATTCTTAAAAACTGGAGCTGGGTAGGTTGTATATCCAGGCAAGCAAATAAAGTATGCCTCAAACTGTGCATCTTTAAACAATGGAAAAATGTGTTCCTCTCTCTCTTTTTTTTTAATAGGTCCAAAGACCAAAAAATACGGAGCAGCTGTTGTAGGAATTATACTTATTCTGGTGACTTGCCACATTCACATCCTTCATTCCCTTATCACCATACTGGGGACATGGCTTATTATCAATATCTCACCAAGGTAAAGTGACCTGAGAACTATTGAGGCTGTAAGATAGACTGGCAGATATAAAGGCATGCTCTAAAAAGCAAAGGTGGGATTATACATTTTCCAATTTTCCTAAAATCTAACTTGTTCCTTCTCCTCTCCTCCCCTTTCCCCTCCCTCCCTCCCTCCCCCCTCCCTTTCCCTCTCCCCTCCCCTCTCAAGATTTTGAAAAAAGCCCCTTAGTTCCTTAGATGATGATAAAGATCTAATGGTCATTTCAGCAAACTGGTTGAATAAGAAAGGGAAAAGAATGCAACTTCGCTGCCCTGCCATTATCTTAAAAGCAATTGATGTCTCTGTAGAGTGTTCACACAGTGGCTTCCTGATTTGTGTACATTGATTGCGCCAACGTGACCAGATGTGCTGGTGTCCTCAGGTCTTGTAGTGCTCTCCATAGTGTCTCATCACAATCAACACAATCAAAGGGTTCGTTGTAGTCAGTGAAGCCCTTGATATTTTGATATTCACGAGATTTTTCCATGTGTAGATTTGCAAAATGGCCCCTTCGAAAGCCGTCTTGCACATCTGGTAACTCCAATCTGATGGTTGGTGCTGTATATTGTTGTATAATTTTAAGCAGAATCTTGCTGATGTGAGGGATGAGGGATGAGTGCAATTGTTTGATAATTGGAGCAATCTTTAGAATTGTCCTTTTTTGGCAGTGGAATGACTACTTTTTCCAATCCTGTGGACACATGTTGGTTTCCCAAATTTTCTGGCACTGGTCTCTAATGTCGATGGGTGGTGCAGCCCTCAATAATTCTGTAGGAATAGTGTCAACACCTGGAGTCTTATTGTTTGGCAGCTGGTTCATTGCCCACATGATTTCTTCCTCAAGACTGTCCGGTTCTATTTCTACTCCTCTTTCCTCATCCTTCTGAAACTGGGCCCCTTTGCTACCTGCTTACAGCTATTCTGTATATTCTCACCATCTGTCCTTGATGCCTTTTTGGTCAGATAGTTCTTTCTCTTACTTGTTTTAATGATGCCTTTACAAGCAATAAATGGTGCTTGGATCTTTTTAACTTGCATAAATGCAGCTCCTTAGATTTTGACTAATTCATACATTCTGCTAACCAATGATTTGCTCAGTTGTGGTAGGTTATAATTTTTTGGTTTACATAAAACCGTAGGCCATGATCTCTATTTTTGCAGACCTATGCTAAATCAAAACCAAAACCAAACAAAGCACACCTTTAATGCTTAAACTCAATCTTAATGTTAGGATTTCTGGTTTCTAAAGGCTATCTATACCCTTAAGTGTGCAGGATCTAGTATTCAGTCCCTGGTGGTGTTCAAATAAACTTGGCTGAAACAGATTAAGTAGTTTCCACTCGCCACATGATCTCAGCAGGTTGGCTGGGAAATTCTGAGAGTTGCACAGTCCATACATCTTAAAAGTTGCCAAGGCTGAGAAACAATGAGTTAGAAGAGTGGTAAGTGTTTGTGGGTCAGTCATGCAAGGATACCCATGTGTGCTTTTGAAACTGATGTAGAAAAGGGATTAATAATTACAACCTCTCTTCTTTTTCTTTTTCTTTTTTTCTCTCTCTCTCTCTTTTTTAAACAGGGCTTGTCATCACCTGACGCTGGGATGGACATTTTCCTACTTACTTTTTTTCCGCACAGTTACTTACTTCAACTATCCAGAGCCAACACCATTCACCAATGCTGTGCAACTTTTGCTCACTCTTAAGGTATCAGGTTATTTTTGGGATATTGAGAAGGAAGGGTGTTTAGCTTGAAGAGGAAGTAAGGTTCTTCTTTCTGTTTTTTTTGTCTCCCAGCTGCTGAGCGTAGCCAATGAGGTACAAGAACTCATTCAGGCGAAGAAACAGGAAATGACAACCTTCACCAAATCTCCAATGATTGGTGCAGTTCTCCAAAAACCGGGGTTGGTGGAGATACTGTGCTACAGTTACTGCTATGTGGGGCTTATGACAGGTAAAATGAACTGCCTAATAGAAAATGAAATAGGTCTACAGGTATAAACACACCTGTGAGGCATTTTCCCTTTGACAGCCTTATGAGCAGTGGGTTTATGGGCATTTTAAAATGTTGGCATCTTCTCACCACATGTATAAATACCAAGAAGAAGGAAATTATTGGGCTGAAGAGCTACTCTTTATTGTTACAATTTCTTTTTAAAGGAAAAGATAGTTAAGAGATCAGAGCAAGTTGAAAATTATAAAGCCCGTTCAAGTTTTGCCTTCTCATCTACTTCTCACATCAGCCACCTATTGCTCTTGGTATTGTGCCTGGTCATTGGGTGGAAGTGTGGCCTCTCGTAATTTTTGCAGAAGTGTGGTTTCTGCAAGAAACTACCTTGCTGATCAGACAAAAATAGCTATTTCTTCCCTCTAGCCTACACACTTCACTTTTATAGCTTCTCCTTTTTTGTTTTGTGAGAATTTCATGAGAAATGGCCATATACTGATGCTTCAAACATGAAGGCAGGAAATTACACCAGAAATAAGATACCAGGCATTATGGTTTCTTTGCCAGAATCTGCAGGAAATCATAAAATTGTACAACTAGCAAATCCTGCGTGCTTCCAAATCACACACAACCTTAACCTCTCAAGTCTATCCAAAACAAGCCCTCAAAACATATTGCATACTGTCTCTCACAACTCTCCACTAAATTGCACCAAAGACAAATTCCTTGCGTGTCCAATCACACTTGGCCAATAAAGAATTCTGTTCTATTCTATTCGATCTGCAACTGTTCATTTAGCAATGAAAATTATAAAGGCACTGAAAAAAGTTATGACTGGTCTTTGCACTTACGACCGTGGCAATGTTCCCATGGTCCCTTGATCAAAATTCAGGTGCTTAGCAAAGGGCATGTATGCACAGTAAGCACCCTGGGGTCATGTCATTCCTGTTTTAGACCTTCTCATTGGCTCATTGATTCCACAAGCAAAGTCAATGGGGGAAGTTAGAGTTACTTAATGACCTGGTGTTTCACTTAATACGTTCAGTGATTCGCAGCAAAACATGGACATGAAATTGGACATGACTCACTGCCTTGCTTAGCAATGGAAATCCTGGTCCCATCATAAGTGGAGGACAACCTGTACTGGCTTTGGAATAAGGAAAATAATGTGAACACAACTAGAGGAAACCAGGTTATGGAAACAGTGTCTTATGCAGTGGTGGGATCCTGCCAGTTTAACAACCAGTTTGGTGATCGCTGTGGCACTTGCACAGTTTAAATAAATCTTCACTTCCGCGTTAATTCGGGGGAGTAACACCGCTGAGGTGTGGCAATCTGCTCTGCTGTGCAGATCAGCTGAGAAGATAAAAGTAGGAAAAGAGAGCGTGTGGGTGAGCCCATCTGATCATCGGAGTGAACCGGTTCACTCTCAGCTGATCGTTGGAGCTACCAGTTCACCCGAACTGGCCTCAACCCATAGAATCGCACCCCTGGCTTAAGTAATTCAACTGTATGTGTGACACTCTCACTTGTTTTATTTTTCTTCAGGCATACTTCTCCCTCTGCTTGTTGATCTTAAAATTTCATTGTTTCCTGTTTTCGTATCCAGGCCCATTTTATCGCTACCGTACGTATCATGACTGGTTGAGCCAGATTGATCCCTCTGTTATTCCTAGTTGGCGGCCGATGCTTTCCAGATCCAGAATGATCCCCATCTTTGGGATATTTTTCCTGGTTGTCTCCCACTTCTTCCCCCTTGATTACGTCCGAAGCGATGCCTTCTACGAGAGAGAACTCCCTTTCCGCCTCTTCTACATGATGCCCATTTTCTTTGTCTTCCGTATGCGTTTCTATGTTGCCTGGCTTTGCGCCGAGTGCGCCTGCATTGCTGCTGCTTTTGGTGCCTATCCAGTCACTGCCAAATCTCGGTCAGGTGGAGGACCTACAGTGGAATATGACCCTTTAAGTCGGTAAGTCAGAAACCTCTTCTTGGCTCTGCCGTCTCTGAAATACGTTTTCCACGCAGCATTAATAACAGTGAATTGTTACCACAGGCTTCCTAAAGAAGAAGTGCTTTCCTTGGGCTACCTCTCACCATAAAAACCACCACCATTAGCAATAACACTTAGACTTATATACCACTTCACAGTGCTTTACAGCCCTCTCTAACCGGTTTACAGAGCCAGCCTATTGCCCCCAACAATCTGGGGTCTCATTTTACCCGCCTTGGAAGGGATGGAAGGCTGAGTCATCCTTGAGCCTGGTGAGATTCGATCTGCCAAACTGCTGGCAGCAGAAGTAGCCTGCAGTACTGCACTCTAACCACTGCGCCACCGCAGTGCGTTAGATATAGTAGAGCTAAAACATTCCACCTTTTGCACCAATCTTTGTAGAGGCTTTATGTTGGCCTTTTCTTTATTTTTCATTGAAATGTACAAATTGGGCCTTTGAGTTCTACAGATCAATTTGGGAGTCATGAGAAGCTCCTTCAAATAAGTGCTAATTCAAGCATGGAAATGAGATTTCCAGATTCTCTCAGGATGCTGATCCCTTTCTGGTTCATATGATTGTTACAACCCAGTTCTAATTCTTGGATGAAACTTAGCTGACGTCCCTGTAATACAGAGTTGGTTTAGTTCCAGGCCCTTAGCTTGTCTGGTAGTACTGCTTGCTCCAAAACTAAGGTACAGCCACTATGTGAACCAGTGGTGGAATTCATTTTTTTTTTTACTACCGGTTCTGTGGGCGTGGCGTGGCTTGGTGGGCGTGGCAGCGAAAGATACTGTAAAATCCTCATTCCCTCCCGATCAGCTGGGACTCGGGAGGCAGAGAATAGATAGCGGTGGGGCCAGTCAGAGATGATATTTACCGGTTCTCTAAACTACTTAAAATTTCCACTACCGGTTCTCTAGACTTGGTCAGACCTGCTGAATACTACCTCTGATCTGAACTCCTTGAGAGAGAGAGAAATGAAATGAAATAGCATTGGTTGTTTCCATGTGAGTTTTGCTAAAAACTGCTTATAGAAGCTACATCCAATGTTGCGCAGGACTAGCATCAATTGCTTTAGGTTACTAAATTTACTTTTGGACCATACAAAAAGTAAAAAACTAAATCCTGCTGCCAAATATGTACATGTAGTCCTTGACATACAACAGTTTGTTTAGTGACCATTCAAAGTTAAAACAGCACTGAAAAAAGTGACTTGTGGTCATTTTTCACAGTTACAACCTTTGTTGTCAGATGTTTGACAACTGATTCATACTTACGATCATTTCTCTGCCTTAAGGTCATGTGATCACCTTTTGAATAAAAGCAAAGTCAATGGGGAAGCCAGATTCACTTAACAACCACGTTACTAACTTATCAACTGCAGTGATTCACAACAACTGTGGCAAGCAAGGTAAGAGCTGAGGTGGCACAGTGGTTAAATGCAGCACTGCAGGCTACTTCAGCTGAAAGCAGTTCTGCAGTTCGGCAAATCTCACCGGCTCAAGGTTGACTCAGCCTTCCATCCTTCCGAGGTGGATAAAATGAGGACCCGGATTGTTGTGGGCAATATTCTGACTCTGTAAACCACTTAGAGAGGGCTGAAAGCCCTATGGAGCGGTATATAAGTCTAACTGCTATTGCTATTGCTATACTAAAATGGAGCAAAACTCACTTAACAAATGTTTCCCCTACAAGAGAAATTTTGGGCTCAATTATAAGTCAAGGATTACCTGTATAGACTTCATTTAATTTTGTTGTTTACTTCTTAATTTTTAAGAAGTAAACAACAACTTATTTTTTAAAGAAGTCTGAAGATCACAAACAAAATATTCATTAGTAATACAGAGTATAACATAATTTAGCAAAGTTGATCTTTTCATGATGCTGCAGATAATCCTTGACTTATGACCAATCATTAAACAACAATTTGATGTTTTGGAAGTCTGTAAAACACTCCTGTCTATTGTAAAATGTTGCATAGCACCATCTCACCTAATCCCCCCCACAGTCATATTACCACATTTCAGGCACATGGCAACTTGTTTGCACTTACAAATGCCCCATGAAAAAATGAAGACTCCTGCCTTGGGCAGAGAGTTGGGCTAGAAGACCTTCAAGGTCCCTAAAAGCTCTGTCATTCTAAATAGCTGAGTATAAACTTACAGGTTTTTGTTTTGTGTGTGTCTATACCATTTTGCATTCCAAACCACAAGGTGCTCAAAACAGATGGTATGTTGTCCCATTATTCAACACAGTAGGAGGAGAGCTACATTAGTCTATGATAGTCCTGATCAGAATTAATTTGTTTGAAAAGACATTGCCAGATTCCTTCTGTTAACAAACTAATTGACATTTTTAAGGTCAGTCCCATACAGAAAACATTTTTAGAACAGTTCTGGACATTAAAAATGCATGAAGGAATTGATTTTTCTCTCTTCTCTTGCAAGCAGATCAGCTGACGGGGAAGCATCCAGTGTTGCCTATGATTATGAGACAATCAAAAACATTGATCCACATGGAACAGATTTTTGTGTCAAAGTAAAGGATGGCATGCGCTATTGGAACATGACTGTCCAGTGGTGGTTGGCACAATACATCTACAAAAGTGCACCTTTCCACTCCTATGTCATGAGGTGCGGCAAGCGACATCAGGTTCAAATAAAGTGTCATTCGGGGCAAGAAATAGTCTTTGAGGATGAAATGATGGGCTGATTAACTAGGAGGCATGAAGTCAGTTGGGTATGAGTGTAGGTTGTAGAAATGATGTTGTGGGACAAGGATTTTGGGACAGGAACTGCTTGTTTTGAAGGCTCGGGGTGAACACTAGGCAGATTTGGGATGAGATGAAGTAGTGACCTGCCATCAAAGAAACGTAAATCAGAAAATCTAAGTGATTTATGAAAAACTACACTTTTAGGTAAACCCTACAGAATTATGCATGCAATGGGTATGTCTAATCTAATGAAAATCAGGACTAGGGTAGACATGATACCAGTGTTCCAATATCTCGGGTTGCCACAAAGAAGAGGGAGTCAACCAGGGGTGGGTTTCAACCGGTTCGCACCGGTCCCTGCGATCCGGTTGGTCGCCGAACCCGGAAGTAAGTAACTTCCGGGAACGGCAAAGCCCCCCCCCCCCCCCCGCGCCCGCGCGCACCCGCACACCCACGCCCGCTCCTTACCCGGTTTTTACGAATTCTGCGCTTCCATGCATGCGCAGAACGCATACAGTGCCTGCGCGATCCTCCAGGAGCAGCTGGAGCATCGCACAGACACTAGTACACATGCGCGCACCGCATTCGTGCGCGAGGACGCCGCATGCGTGCGCGAGGACACCGCCGGCCTCGTTCCAACCGAACCGGTTGGAACGGGGTGAGAAACACACCCCTGGAGTCAACTATTCTCCAAAGCACCTGAGGGTAGGACAAGAAGCAATGGGTGGAAACTAATCAAGAAGAGAAGCAACTTAGTATTGAGGAGAAATTTCCTGACAGTTAGAACAATTAATCAGTGGAATGATTTGCCTCCAGAAGTTGTGAATGCCCCAACCCTGGAAGTTTTTAAGATGTTGGATAACCATTTGTCTGAAGTGGTATAGGGTTTCCTGCCTAAGCAGGAGGTTGAAGACCTCCAAGGTCCCTTCCAACTCTTATACTAGTCTAGTCTAGTCTAGTCTAGTCTAAATGCTATTGCTGTATTTACAATACAATAGCAGAGTTGTAAGGGACCTTGGAGGTTTTCTAGTCCAACCCCCTGCCTAGGCAGGAAACCCTATACCGTTCCAGACTAATGGCTATCCAACATCTTCTTAAAGACTTCCAGGGTTGGGGCATTCACAACTTCTGGAGGCAATTTCTGTTCCACTGATTAATTGTTCTAACTGTCAGGAAATTTCTCCTCAGTTTTAAGTTGCTTCTCTCCTTAATTAGTTTCCACCCATTGCTTCTTGTTCTACTCTCAGGTGCTTTGGAAAATAGTTTGACTCCCTCTTCTTTGTGGCAATCCCTGAGATATTGGAACACTGTTATCATGTCTCCCCTAGTCCTTCTTTCTATTAAACTAGACATACCCAGTTCCTGCAACCATTCTTCATATGTTTTAGTCTCCTGTCCCCTAATCATCTTCGTTGCTCTTCTCTGGATTCTTTCTAGAGTCTCCACATCTTTTCTACATTGTGGTGCCCAAAACTGAATGCAGTATTCCAAGTGTGGCCTTACCAAGGCATTATAAAGTGGTATTAACACTTCACGTGATCTTGATTCTATCCCACTATTTATGCAGCCTAGAACTATGTTGGCTTTTTTAGCAGCTGCTGCACACTGCTGGCTCATATTTAAATGGTTGTCCACTAGGACTCCAAGATCCCTTTCACAGTTCACTACTGTTGAGCAAGGTACCACCTATACTGTACCTGTGCATTTCGTTTTTCTTGCCTAAATGTAGAATCTTACTCTTTTCACCATTGAATTTCATTTTATTAGATAGTGCCCAATGTTCAAGTTTGTCAAGATCCTTCTGTATCTTTAGCCTATCTTCTGGAGTGTTGGCTGTTCCTGCCAGCTTGGTGTCATCTGCAAATTTGATGAGTTGCCCATTTATTCCCTCATCAAAATCATTGATGAAGATGTTGAAGAGTACTGGGCCTAAAACAGAGCCTTGGGGTACTCCACTGCATACTTCCCTCTATGAAGATGCAGTTCCATTGAGGACTGCACGTTGAGTGCGGTTGGTCAGGCACTTACAAATACTATACTATACTATAGACTGATTGAGTCATCCAGGTGAGATGGGTAGTATAGACAATTAATAATTTTTTTAAAAAGTTGCATAATCTTCGTGTACTGTAGAGCAGTGCTCCCCAACCTTTGCAGCTTGACCCAGTGGAGGGGCGGGAAGAGGACAACTGAGTCGCACGAGTGGTAGGCCAGCATGCACGCACAGCTCGATTTGCTCAAGTGGTGGACCAGCACACACATGCATGTATGCTCAGCTTAATTTGCACAAGTTGAGCTGCACATGCACAGCAACCCACCAGATGTGCAGCCCAGTTGCAACTAGGCCACAGCCTGGTAGTGGGCTGCAGTATAGGGGACCTCTACTCTAGAGATGCTAGGTTTCAGCTCCCATTGTTCTCAAGCCAGCATAGTTTGACTGGGATCTTGAAGTCCAACACTTCTGTAGGTTGTGAGCAAAATTTAACAAGAGTCGTGAGTTGGGAATGATGGGGGGGGGGGTATGAGGAATTTGGGGATAGGTAGGTGCTTGGATTGCTTTGAGGGGATGAATTTGAACTGATCAGACTTTTCTTTTTAGGAGTGCCTGGACAATGCTTATCTCGGCCTACTGGCATGGGATCCACCCTGGGTACTACATCAGCTTCCTTACCATCCCGCTCTGCCTAGCAGCTGAGGGGGCCATGGAGAGTGGATTCTTGAAGCACCTCTCCCCGTCTGGGCGTCTTTGGGGTGACTGGATACAGTGGTTCCTGAAGATGAGGGCCTATGACTACATGTGCATGGGTTTTGTGTTGCTTACCTTTGAGGATACCATTCGCTATTGGAGCTCGATCTATTACTGTATCCATGTGGCAGCTGTGTTTTTCTTCCTGCTGGGAACGCTGTTGGGGACCCAGAGGAAACGGGGGCCCCCAAAAGATAAACAGGGTGCTCCAGAGAATCCCAAGCAACAGGAATGAGAGGGCAAAGTAATGTTGCTGTATACCCACAGCAAGGAATTCTACCATAGACACCGGAGGCTAAGGGAACAAATAAGACTAGTAAGTCTAGTTTTGATATATGTCATGACTGTAGGTGGGGATTGAAGGAAGTAATCTGAGATGTAACTTGGAAAATCCTACTTTTGGTCTGGTTTGTGACAAGGCGATTTAGAAATCCTAAAAATATTGCCACCTAGGCTATTCTATTCAACACCAGGGGATTCTGAGAAAAGGAAACTTCTCCAGATGTTAACTTCTAACCCAATGTTTCCCAGTCTCAGCAATTTTAAGATCTATGGACTTCAACTCACATGGGGAATTCTGGGAGTTGAAGTCCATCCATCTTAAAGTGGTTGAAGCTGTTCTGACCCTCCCTTTTGTTAGGTTTCTTTCTACCTTTCACTCTACTTCCATAAAGTTTAGAAATCTTCTGACTCCTCTATAATCTTGCTTTTCTTTTCATTTATTTTTAAGTCCAAACCTCAGCCGTTTTATAGGATAGAATAGGGTAACGGAATTATAACCCCAACAGGTTATGGAACTTCAACTCCCGAGAACTCCAGCCAAGTTTAACAATATTATAGGCAATGGAATATATACTATAACTGCATAGCATTGAGAGGATCGCACATTCTCTCTCCTTTAACCAGTAGGATTTTTAGTTCTGTGTTACACATTCTGTAACTAGCTGATCCCTGATTTTCACTGTCATTTTTATTTTCTTTAAATGTCATAGTAGCCTTGAAAATATCTGCATATCTAGTGGGATTTTTTGAAAGGGTGAATTTGGGACTTTGTCCTTTGGGTAGATAAGATATAAGGCTGTCATTTGAGCTGCAAAAATCAGGATGTTCACTAGAAGACAACTTCCATCCAATGATCATCCAGATTTTGGCAACTCAGATTTGGTAATTATACAGAAATGCTAAGATTTAACAACAACAACAACAAAAAGCTCCATCCAAATGTTTTTGATCACCTGTACAGAGAGATGTGCAAAAATGTGTTAGATCTCACAAAATCTTGAATCAGTGACCCTGTTGTTAAAAGAGGTGAGATTCTGGAATGTAAGAAGATTTTTACAGGGCTGGAACCTGTTACACAAAAGTGATAGAAACACGAAGATTAGTTTGCTAATATACAGGTACAGGTGGGGCTGGTGAACTAGTAAAGAAATCAGATGTTGCACACAAGGACTGCCGTATTTAAGTATGTTACTTTTAAATATAAGGAACAAATGCATGTTTGGGGGTTTGTTTGTTTTTAGCCACAATATTTGGGGCTGAAAAAAAATTAAACTTTTTAGGGCATAGAGGGCTGTGTCTTATGGAACCTAAAATGTGTACACTGAGTATAAAAAGGTGGGTTTTAGTTTGCAAAAGGTAAACAAATATATTAACTACCAGAAAAATGATTGCTCAGGTAATACGTTTATGTCTTAAGGAAAACTATACATGAACCTGCTTGTGTTTGCGTTATTTTTGGTCCAAACTAGTATTTTATTGGAAAATACTTGGAAAATAAAAAAAAAAAATTTTTTTTAAAGAAACACACAAAAACATTAGTCTTTTGCACAGTTGTATCTTGCTGGTCCTAAACAAAGTAGCAGAAAATATACATTGAATTTGAGAAGAGTAGTCTCCTGTCCTTTACTACATGGAGCTGGATTTCAAGTGTCCTCTTCTTCCCAAAGAGCTAACCAAGATTGTGAAACAATCTTAAAACTTTTATACCATTTCTAGTTTCTTTCAACTATCACACTGGCTCAGTCATTAAATCGAACCTATACCATTTATAAATTGCGATTTTTGCCTTGCTCAAACCAAATCCACCCCACTCGGATCTTGTGTCGTCCTCAGCTCAGCCTTCTTTTTCCTGAAAGCCATTAGAACTACTCCTTCATTAAGCTGAATTCACCTCAAGTTCTCCATCTTGCTGGTTATAGAGCAGTGATGGCTAGCCTTTTTGTCATTGCATGCCAATAGCGTATGTGTGTGTGTCCACACCCTTAATACAATGTGCACATGACACATACCCCGCATGCCCCATCCCCCCTGTGCATGCACACGTGCCCCCCTGCGAATGTGCACATGACCCCCTGTGACCGTCCCACAGGCATGAGTGGCAGAGACCCGAAAATCAGCTGGCCAGTGGGAGGCCATGCACACATGCATGGTGGAGCTCAGCTCGGGCAACAACTTGCGTGCCCACAGAGGGTTCCGCATGCCACCTCTGGCACATGCCCCATAGGTTCGCCATCATGGTTATAGGGTGATCTCATCAGTGTCAGACCTGGAAGCCATCTTTTACTTTTGGATTTCAGGCCTGCCACACTTTCTACTGTGGGAAAAAAGGATGGGGGATTATACAGAGTATGGGTGATGTGTAGCTATAACAACATTCTTTCTTAGAAAATCAAGGTCGCTTTGTCCCTGCACCTGGACGCATGTGGATGGGAGGAGTCTTTCTTCGTGGCAATGGAGGATTGGACCATGTGACAGACTAGTGGGTGTTGGGGGCAGGGTCTTGAATTTTCAACTGGATGGGAAAATCTGGAAGCTTTCAGATGTGGGTTTTCCCAGATGTGCCAATATGACATCTCTAATAAAATGGTACTTTGAGGAACCTAAAGCCTCTGAGTTTTCTTTTGTTGGGGGTGTTACTTAGAACCCTAACATTCAGGATATTTTGAAGGACATTTAATGCTTTTCTTATCAGCCTGTTCTTTCCCAATGCCATCTCCAGAGGAAGGAGAGTAGATAAGTCCATACCTTAGCCTCTCTACAGGTTGGGTGGCTCTATTCTGGAAGTGGGTGCCATTTCAGAGTGGCCAAAATTCATAGCAGCCACTCCCAAATTGGCACCAACTTTAGGGATGGAATCCCCACTGCGTAGGAAGGCTGCGCAGTGCAGTGGATATTCCAGAAGATCTATAGTAAAAGGTATGTAACTGATAGGGCGGAGGATGTGAGACCCATTGGGATGGAAGCAGGTCCAAGGCATTTGAGAGATCCCAAGGGGCAGGAAGTGGGGCAAGGGGTACCTTGGGATGGGAGAGAATTTGGGAGGTCTGGGCAGCCAAGTGTGAGTTGTGGATGTACCACAGTCTGGGCCTGGGCCTGTGGTAGGGATTTTAGGGATGGGATTCCTTAAGTGATGTAATCACATGGATGCCTTGTTTAATGGCTGTCGCAATTTGTGACCATAATGGGCAGGCTCCATTGTATTTGTAAGTTGAGGACTACTTGTAACGAGAAGGCTCCATTACAGTTGTAAGTCAAGGACTACTTGGAAATGTAGAAACGGGTAACAATTTAGATCAGTTATTCTTAACCGGTGGTCCATGGATCCCTGAGTGGCCATGATCTTACAGAAGATCCACAAAGGCTTGAAAACAATGCTATGATTTAAATCTTGAGTTAGGTTTTGATGATCTGTTGTCATAGCATGACCATTAAAGATATTTAAAGGATCTTAAATAATACCTTAAATGAAGGTTACACCACTCCAAGATTATCTAATGTCATGCACACATTGGGGCAGGATATCAAAGCTGGACTGCGGTTCAAAGTTGCTGCTTCCTTCTTCAGCTCTTGCTACCCTCCCCATCTATATTTGTGAAATGAGGCCAAGCCAGAGTTTTCTACTCTGCACTGGATAATACTAACTCTGATGATAACTCTTCATGACTGCCAACAACCACGACACCAAGAGAACCTGCACAGGCATTTGTATTGCCACATGTTGCCTGAAAGAATGTGGAGGAGACAAAGATTTGTGTTGCTTGGAGCAGAAATGCAGGCTGATCCCACCCAACCAGGATCTATCTAGGTAACACCCATCCTATTGTCAAAAGAATTAATCTCCACCTATTGAGCTGCAAAAAGTGACCAGAATTTCAACCCCTCAAACACTTACTCTGCATTCCCTGTAAGATAAAATGTAAAAATATCACACAGCTCTGACAAGATGTATTTATCACATTTATGCAGCAAGAAATGTACAAGCATGTCCATCTGATGATTTGTTGGTGGCATCTTAAGGACTGGTGGTACCATGAAGTAGACACTGAAGTCCTAATTGATGGCAGCCTCTGGGATATTTCTCAGTAGGAGAAGAAACCTGTTTGTGCTATCCAATTTGCTTTTCACCTTGTATGCAATTATTGCTATCCATTAGGTGTACCAGTGGGCACCTCCATACAGTGCAGTGTTTCTAGAAGGTTCAATTGGTGGTTGTTTTAATTCAGGGAATTGGGAACGGGAACATTTTGCCCATCCGCAGACCAGGGGTGGGTTTCTCGCCCCGTTCCAACCGGTTCGGTTGGAACGGGCCGGCGGCGTCCTCGTGCACGCATGCGTACTAGCGTCTGCGTGACGCTCCAGCTGCTCCTGGATGATCGCGCAGGCGCTGTATGCGTCCTGCGCATGCGTGGAAGCGCAGAACTCGTCAAAACCGGGTAAGGACCACGGGCAGGCGCGCCCTTCGCCATTCCCGGAAGTTACTTACTTCCGGGTTCGGCGACCAACCGGTTTGCAGGGACCGCCGCGAACCGGTTGAAACCCACCCCTGCCGCAGACTATAAAAAGCTTGGGTGCTTTGCGCCTTTGAGAAAGAGCATTCTGATTATGACAAGTCCTAAACTCCTTAGTAAAACTGCATCAAAGTTGTGGGTGCTTCATCATTGTAGGTTTTTAAGAAAGACTCGACAGTCACTTGTCTGAAATGACATAGGATCTCCTGCTGGAACAGGGGGCTAGACTAGAAGACCTCCAAGGTCCTTTATTTTGATTGATTGACTGATTCTGTCAAAAGTTACTATATATAGAAGTTAGTTGGTCAGGGCTGTGAAAATACAGGATACCTCTATATTGGCAGCTCCAAATGCTACGTAAGCATTGTTCTTCTGTTGAAAGTTAAATATAGCAACCAATTTATTTACGTTTTGGCAAAGGGAGAGGCCATCCATCTCTGTTTACCGGCTGCACATTCTAACAGCAGGAAGTCCTTGTTTATCGACTGTTCACAGTTACATCAGTGAAGGCAAAGTAACTTTGTGACTGTAAAAATCTTTAAAGGTTTTCAGATTTTAAGCATAGTAGTGGATTCATTTAGTGACCACTTCGCTTAATAATTGTTTCCAGTCTTAAAAGTGATGAATAAATAAGACTACCTTTACATGACAAGCATTATTATTTAACCATAGTGGGTAGGGGCCTGAACAATTCACCCCAGGGATTTTAATCTGAATCCACTACATGGACATACTGCTTCAACATGAATGTGTATTTGCACAATGGCTTAAATAGTTTACAAAAAATATTTTAAAATGTTGAATAATAAATCAGCAAATCTGAAGAAGGGAGAGCATTAAAATTGTGCTTACAAGAAAGTCAACATGATGAAAGTCATACACAACATGATGTTTTTGTTTTTAATCAGTATGTATAGGACAGTGGTGGGTTCTGGATCCCGTTCCAACCGGTACAGTTGGAATTGGCACGGCGGCGTCCACATTGACCTGTGCAGTGCGCAGATGCGTCTCCACGAGCCTCTGCAACGCTCCAGCTGCTCAGCGGAGTAGAGTGCAGGCACATGCACGTGCACAGAAGCCTTAAAAGACAGTTAAGGAGCTCGGGCGGGTGGGTGGGCCCTCCGGAGCACTGTACCAGAACAGTATCCGGTGCTCCAGGCAGGTTCCGGATGCCCGTACCGGGATGTACCGCCTGCAACCCACCACTGGTACAGGAACATTTTATCTGGAATACTGCATATGTGTTTCAATGTCAGTATGTCTCCAAGGTTATTTTTTCTTCAAAAGGCAATTGGACTATTTTCTCCGTCAGGAGGAGGAAAAAAATGTTTCACTTCTCATCCAAGAAGCTTCATTGGTTCTGATGACTGTGTGGGGTTGAAGGATAGGAACTGACAATTGAGACTGGATAGTGAGGGGATGGAAGGATAGATTCTGACAGGAAGGTGGGAAGGGGTTGGAAGGATTGCATTTCTTTGCAGTCATCGGGTCATTAACACTCTCTCTGAAAGCTGTGGAAGCTACTTGGGGGTTTACCTGTGCCCTCAGGGTCACCTTAATCAGGGTGCAATTGGTTGTGGAATCTTCCTGGAACTGGCATTGTAGACTAGAGATAGGTAGTGTCTTATTTCTCCCCTTCTGTAAGGGAGGGGTCTTCAGTTCTAACACAGATGGATTATTTTACTCCTCTTTCAAAGCAATGGTCCTCTCTATCTAAAATATGGAACTTTCTAACATAGATGGAAAGTTAACATTTTTAAAAAGTTTTTTTTTATTTTTAAACAAACAAAGACAAACAGTACATATAACATAAAACCCTCATCAATTACATATAGCATGTCGTTAGGTTACAAGCATTTGTGCATCACCACTTTCAATTGTGTATAAGCTCACTGATTATAATCAATTATCCATCAAGCATACATGGATACATTAACATTGTACATCATATTGTTCAGTTATAATTGATATTCTTTTGTTTTAAGCAAATAGTCTATAAACTAGATTCACATATATACCAATATTCCATTGCATCCTTATTTGTCTATTTAATAATAATATATCTTTATAGAATCACCTATCTCATATTATTTTTGCAATATGAAAGAATTCTCCAATGTTTTATATTTATGCATCACTACTTTCAATGATATATAGAACCACAAATTATCCATCAAGTATACATAGGTACATTGTTATCATTATACATCATATGTTCAACTATAATTGTTATTCCTTCATTTTAAACAAAATGTTCTAGATATTCAATTCATGTATATGGCAATATTCCATTACATCATTGTTAGTATATTTAATAATATATCTTTATAGTATCACCTATCTTATTCTATTATTCTTACAATATGTAAAATTTCTCTAACATTTTTTTATTTCCATGTTTTTTTATCTAGCCATTGATAAAACAAATCACATACCTTATACAATTGTACATCTTCTTGTTCTCTAATTTCAAATGTCAATTTACTCATTTCAGCACATTCCATTATTTTTTGAATAACTTCCTCCTGCATTGGTATTTTCTCATTTTTCCAATTTTTTGCAAATACAATTCTAGCTGCTGTTAAAACATTTGCAACCAAATATTTCAAATCCTTGTTGCGTTTCTGGTATAATTCCCAATAAAAAAAATCTTTGGTTTAAGATCTATGTGTTTTTGTATCATTTTCTCCAACCATATGTGGATTTTAGTCCAGTATCTTTTAGCTTCTGTGCAAGTCCACCACATATGATAATATGAGCCCGGTATCTGATGATATTTCCAACACTTTTCCGATTTGTTCTTGAACATTCTTGCTATTCTTGTTGGGGGTAGATGCCACCTGTAAAATATCTTATACAAATTTTCCTTATATGCTGTTGACATTCTCATTTTATAATTTTGAGACCACAATTTCTGCCATTTCTCTAATTCAGTCCCATGGCCAAAATTCTCCCCCACCCCCCCAAGCTATCATGGTTTCTTTGATTTGGTCTTCCTTTAACTTAACCTCTAGTAAATGTCCATATAATTTTTTAATTACTTTTTCATCAGTACCTATCAAAATATTATCTAATTCAGTCATTTTATCATAGAAACCTTCCATTTTATGGTCTTTATCATATCTAGATTGTATTTGTGCATATGAAAACCAATTCCTTCCTATTCCTTCCTGTTTCAACTCTTGCATAGATTTGAGTTTACCCTCTGCATTCAATATTTCACCATATCTAACTGTTTGTTCCTTTTTATATATTATTGGATATGAAAAAGCTTCAATAGTTGATAGCCAGACTGGAATTTTTAGGTAGTATTGCCTTTTGATCTTCTCCCAATTTAGTAACAAAGCCTCTCTTATATAGTATCTTCTAAAATAAGTGTACTGCATCTAGCAGTTAAATATATCCTCAAATATTTAACCTTATTTGTAATTTGAATCTCCAAAGTTTCTGCCAATTCTTCCTTTTGTCTCGATGATATATTCTTTGTCAGAATCTTCGTTTTATCTTTATTTATTTTCAAGCCTGCTCCTTTTCCATATTCCTCTATTTTTTCTATCAATTTGGATGCAGTTTCTAATGGATCCTCAAGGATAAAAACCAGATCATCTGCAAATTCTTGTAATTTATATTCTTCTTTTTAAATTTTCATTCCTTTTATTTCTTTCTCTTCTCTAATCTTTCTATTTAAAACTTCTAATGTTACCACAAAAAGTAAAGGTGATAGTGGGCAGCCTTGTCTCGTTTCTCTCCTTATTTCGATCGAATCTGTCAATTCTCCATTTATCATTATCTTTGCTGTTTGTTTGTGGTATATGGTTTGTATGGCTCCCCCAAAGAAACAGACAGTACAGGCATCCGATTTTGCCTGGTACTGTATCAAATCAATAATTACTTTTGTTGTCAGTTCTCCATTTATCATTATCTTTGCTGTTTGTTTGTGGTATATGGTTTGTATGGCTCCCCCAAAGAAACAGACAGTACAGGCATCCGATTTTGCCTGGTACTGTATCAAATCAATAATTACTTCTTATTTATAGGATTATCTGGTTTATGCACCAAATTACTACATTTCCCAAAATCCTATTGGCGGCGTTTAAAAAAAAGCGCTGATACGGTGGCCTTCGACGGACAGCTTCGAACGCGCTGTCTCGCTTTGTCTGGCTTGACGTGAGAACTAACTGGTGCAGAAGAGCGGTAACTCCGAAATAATTACTAAAAATGCATTAATATTACAGCCGCAGCCTCCCAAGATGAGGGATATAATTTGTGCCCTTAAGGATTTTTTTTTAAAGAGAGACATTCAGTGGCCTTTCTGAGTACACAGTCTCTGTTTATCCATCTGTATGCATGCCTACACGTGTCTCTAAGATTGCAAAAGATAAAATCTAGCCCGTTCCCATTCTTTGCTTTTCCGGACTGAGTTCACGACCAGAATCGAAGAATTAGATGACACGCCCTGTGGTTGCAGTCCCTCCTTTCTCTCCTCCCCTGTGCTAAATAAAAGTCTCCTGGTGGGTAAAGTCGGGCAGGAGGTGGCTGTGTTTCACGCTCGCGATCCGACCAACCACCCATATAATCCATTACTACAAAGATGGGCAATGCGTGGTCAAACGTGTGGCGCCATTTGACAGAAGGTGAGCAAGATGTGGGTGTTAAAACCGAGTGGCTGGCCTTATTTGCTGATTTTTTTGGGGGGGTGACCCTGATTGCTACTCATTCCAACTGATTGCTATAAACTAAAGGAAAATGTTACACAATTGTAGCAGCAGTAACATTAAGCTGGGGTCCCACACAATGGGGCAAGAAGGAGAAGCAACAATTTAAGTAATTTGGATTGTGAGTGTTGAGTCTAGTGCTATTTTAGGCTGGATACAGAATCTTACAAAGTAGAGCTTAGAGCTTCCCAACCTCTTTATTACTGAGTTTATAAATGTAGAAACTTTTGGAATATAGTATGTTGAATTACTACTTCTTGAGCTTTTTGCCACTTGAATTTAGTTTCCCCTATTTGTGACAAACTTCCAATGCACTTTCCTTCTGTCTTTTGGTTGTTTATGTCTAACATTCCTTCTGTTACCTTCTCTATCTCTCCCAAGAAGACTAATAATGCATAGAAAGCTAACAAGATAACAAATGTTTAAGAGCTAGGATAAATAAAATAAAAAGATCTAGGGAGTAGACACCAAATAATTTTCCCTCCACCCCCTACTACCTTTAACTGGGCTGTGCATGGGGGTGAGGGGGCTGAGGCTGAAAGGGAGTGTTGGGTGAAGGAAGATGTTTGCTGCCAAAGTTTGCTTGAAAATTATTTATGCAACTCATTGAAAAAACAAATAGATTAATTGCACTTTACGTTTGGTTTTCATCATCTCCATAGCATAACATTAGTTACTATCATTTTCATTTTTTATTTGTACTTACATTCTTATTTGTCCCATGGCCGTTGATGAAAATATCAGTTTCACTTTTGCTTGCTTTGTTTCACTCCCCCCCTTTCTATTTTGCTATTTATTTGAAGCCTACGGGGCTCTGGCAAATCTCCAGAACTGGCTTCAGCAGAAGTTGGCAATCCTAGTGGTTTAATAAAGTATGAAAGGTGGGCATTGAAAGGAGCTGACTTGTCGATGACTTGGTATGGCTTCTGATACTATATACATATAGTCCTAGATTTACAATCACAATTGAGCCCAAAATTTATGTTGTTAAGTGAGACATTGAGAAAGTGAGTTTCACCCCATTTTACCTTTCTTGCCACCATTAATTGAATCACTGCAATTGTTAAATTAGTAACATGGTTGTTAAGTGAATCTGGCTTCTCCATTGACTGCTCATCAGACGTTTGCAAAAAAGTTGATCACCTTTGGGACACGGCAACCATCATAAATATGAACCAGCCAAGCATCTGAATTTTGATCACGTGATCATGGGGATGCTGCAATGGTCATCAGTGTGACAAAATGGTCATAAGTCATTTTTTTCAATGCTGTTGTAATTTTGAATGGTCATTAAATGAACTGTTGTAAGTTGAGGACAACCTGTATTGCTTAGTTTTATTCATGGGAGGGGAGGTTGGTAATGCAAATTCACTTTTTACAGATAGTCCTCAAGTTGTAACCATTTGTTCAAGATTACAATAGCACTGGGGGGGAAATGACTTGCCTTGTTCTTACAGGAGCATTCCCACAATCATGTGATCAAAATTCTAGAGCTTGGCAATTGGCATGTATTTTTGATGGGTGCAACATTCCAGGATTATGTGATTGCCATCTGTGATCTTCCCAGCTAGCTTCCAACAAACCAAGTCTATGGGGGGAGCCAGATTCATTTAATGACTGCATGACTGATTTACTTAAGCATCATTGTGATTCACTTAACAACCATGGCATAAAATTGAATATGAACTGCAAAATGTCTATATATGGGCTCATGGTTTTCTTGAAACCATGGGCTGAGGTGGCGCAGTGGTTAAATGCAGCACTGCAGGCTACTTCAGCTGACTGCAGTTCTGCAGTTCGGCTGTTCAAATCTCACCAGCTCAGGGTTGACTCAGCCTTCCATCCTTCCGAGGTGGGTAAAATGAGGACCCGGATTGTTGTTGGGGGCAATATGCTGACTCTGTAAACTGCTTAGAGAGGGCTGAAAGCCCTATGAAGCGGTATATAAGTCTAAGTGCTATTGCTGAAATTTGATGCTTGGTTAAAGGGGGTTTATGTGCTGATTAGGGGCTTCATGTTTTTTAGTACTGCTTACAGAGATTAGAAAGTGAAAGTGACTCTGCAAGAACATTTGGAAATAAAAATAGCCATGGTGAAGCAAACAGTTAAAAGCATTTAGATGCCAGGTGTTTTTTGAAACCTCCAGGAAGAAAGTAGGGTGTATGTGAAGTATCTTCTGTTCAATCTGGGTTACTTTGAGATGAATTCCTTTGGTCAGATCATTCTGTACAGGTAGTCCTCGATTTACAACAGTTCATTTACAATGGCACTAAACAAAAGTGACTTATGATCATTTCCCACACTTACAACCATTTCAGCATCTCCATGGTCATGGGATCAAAATTCAGACTCTTGGCAACTGACTCATATCCATGACAGTTGCAGTGTCCTGTGTTCATATAATCCCCTTTCGCAACCGTCTGACGGGCAAAATCAATGGGAAAGCCAAATTCACTTAACAGCTGCTACTACTAATTTAACAACTGTAGTGATTCACTTAACAATTGTGGCAAGAAAAGTTATAAAATGGAGCAAAACTCATTTGAGAACTGTCTCACTTAGCAACATACATTTTGGACTCAGTTGTGGTTGTATGTAATTCTCCAGCTGTTCATGAAAAAAAATCACCTGGGATAGCTTGAATATAGCTTGAAAGTTGCTGAGGTTGAAAAACACTGGATTAATAAATAAATCAGTAATTACAGGGAGTCCGTGGCTTATGATCCGTTGCTTATCAACCATTCAAAGTTACCATGGACACACACACTCCCTCAAAAAAAAACAAGGTTCCCTTCTTATGATCCAGTTCAGAAGTTCAAATGGCCAGGATGTCTCCCTCAGTCACATGACAACATTTTGACAATCAGCCCACAATGGCAGCCATTTGCAGCATTCCGCAGTCATTTCCCAAAAGAAAAATGGTTGACCCTTCCTGACAATGCTACCCGCCTCTTCAGAATGCTCCATATGATTCCAGCTGCAAAATGCAGTGAGGCCGTGAGATAAAAGATTTGTTCACAGACAAACCTGGAGTTTAGCCAGGGTGGGACAACATATTTCCAAAAGCTGCAGGAGGAGGCCTCAATCTTATCTGCTCCCTTGAAATCTGTTTAACTTGTAAGCCTGGTAACCTTCACAAACTGCATTTGGCAGTTAGCTTTGAATTAGCTGTATTCTTTTCCTTTTTAGTTGTCCGCCTCTCTTCCCGACCTTCACTCCTCATAACATTTCTAAAATAATAATTCTGGGAATTAAAGTCCACTTATCTTAAAGTTGTCAAGGTTGGAAAACCCTGCTCTACAATGTTCTCTCTAATAGGAGTATGTCTAGTTTAATGAAAAGAAGCAGAAGACATGATAGCAGTGTTCCAATGAAGAGGGAGTGAAGCTATTCTCCAAAGGACCTGAGAGTAGGACAAGAAGACATGGATGGAAACTAATCAAGAAGAGAAGCAACTTAGAATTGAGGAGAAATTTCCTGACAGTTAGAACAATTAATCAGTGGAATGATTTGCCTCCAGAAGTTGTAAATTCTCCAACACTGGAACTTTTAAAGAAGATATTGGACAACCATTTGTCTGAAATGGTTGAGGGTTTCCTATCTGAGTCCAGAGTTGGACTAGAACAATGATGGTTAACTTTTTGTCCTTGTGGGCCAAAAGTGCATACCCATAATGCAATGCTCGTGCGACACTCCCCCCCCCCACGCGTGCGCTCCCTACCCACCTATGCATGTGCGCCGACCCAAAATCCTGTGATCCATTTTGGGCCTAGCAGGCCTCCCTGCAGCCTCCTGGGATCAAAAACAGGCCACAGAAGGGTGCACCACATTCCCCCGTGTCCCCCCATGCATGCAAGCAAGACCCCCATGTATGCGCATGCATTTCCCACACGTGTGGCAGAGATCCAAATATCAGCTGGCCAGTGGGGGCCCCGCATGCATGTGCGGTGGCACTGAGCTGGGGCGGCTGCTAATGTGCCCGCAGAGGGCTCCGCGTGCAACCTGTGGCGTGCATGTCATAGGTTCACCATCACGGGACTAAAAGATCCCCAAGGTCCCTTCCAACTGTGCTTTTCTGTTCTCCAACTCAAAGTTTAAAGATTAGGAAGTTGAAGATCATCTCAGAAGTAGATGAAGGCATCTCCTTTCTTAGAATTGTCAAGAAAAACATGGATGGAAGCGTGTAGCCACCTGGAGCCAAATTTAGAGTGATGGAGACTTCACTAGTCTTCCTCAACTAGTTAACTCACTTTAAAAAATATCAAAATCTGTAGCTCATAATTACATCTTGTGGTCGCAAATTAACTACACACTGTTTCAAGGTTTTTTTGGGGGGGGGCAGCATGGCTGTTTGATTCCATTGTGCATAATTGCATAAAAATAATAGCCCCTTATCCTTGCCATCAAGATACAAATAATTGGATGCAAGACCTCCCTCATCTCCTTGCTTTCCACATCGGTATCATGTCTGTGGTCCAGAACTGCTGGATTACTTCCAGAGATGGTATTCAGCAGGTTCTGACCAGTTCTGGTGAACCGGTAGTGGAAATTTTGAGTAGTTCAGAGAACCGGTAAATACCACCTCTGACTGGCCCCGCACCCATCTATTCTTTGCCTCCTGATTCCCAGCTGATCAGGAGGAAATGGTGATTTTGCAGAAACCTTCCCCTGGAGTGGGGAGGGAATGGAGATTTTACAGTATCCTTCCCCTGCCACACCCACCAAGCCATGCCATGCCCACCACCAAGCCACGCCCACAGAACTAGTAGTAAAAAAATTTGAATCCCACCACTGATCACTTCGTATTTTCCACTTCACCAAAATCATCTTTAAGGCTGATGCTATGGCTTATGGTGACCTGTCTATGGTAGCACTCTCACAATTTTTTTGCTGTAACTAGCTTCATTCTGAATCTTTTGGCAGATACAATTTCATCTGTCGGGGTTGTTTACACAGCATTCCTGTTTGCCCCAATTCCCATTGGCTTCTTCTTCAAGAAAAGGGGTAAGTGCTAAGACTACTATGGTCTTCATTGGAAACTCTCCTGGGTTTTGGGCAAAAAGGACTTGCCACTAGCTTGATGATTTTCAAGGGCTGATTGGAGAGAGCCTGAAAGAGGAGTTCTCCCGAGACACAGAAGCTTAAAAGATGGGGATTTGAGATGCATCTGGTTTTGGGATGAAAAAAGAAGAATTCCAGATAAAGACTGAAGTAAGTCAGAGAAATAAGAAGAATTCCAGATAAAGACTAGACTGTGGCCAGATTCATTCATATTCAGCAAATACTTGTTTTAACCACGGCTTTCTAATTAAACCACAGTGGGGATGTTCACACATTATGCAAAGCTTTCTTATGTCAAAGTTTTTGAGTAAGTTACCTAAAGCTAAATCATAAAGCGTGATTCACAGGCTATAATGTCTGCATTTCATATCATTCTAGACAGAATCATTATCATTTGATATAACATGCAAGACCACCCTATTGGCCTTAATCTTGAACTTAGTGGTAGATAGTCAGAATTTGGTGATATATTTTTCCATCCCAGATAATCGGATTGTTTTAAAAGGAGATGCTGAAGAATGAGGATAGCCACAATCTCTCTCTATGAATTCTGCAGTCTCTAATTTTTAAAGATTATGGCTTTAATTTGGTTACTGTGGTGTCCTTGGTGCTCTTTGAGCTTGGTGGCTTTCTTGCAGACATTTCATTGCAGTGCTGATGGTGTTACCTATTTTGGTAATGAAACGTGTGCAAGAAAACTACATGTCTCAGAAAGATTGTTGGTTTCTACAGTTCAACCCTGAGCTACAAATCTTTTCTTCTATCAGTACTTAGCTAGTGATTTAACACATTTCCCCTGAAAATGAATTATTGAACCATAAAGTAATCAAACTATCTGAGTTTCCCAACAAGCTAAACCACTCAGATAAAAGTTGTTAAAATAAACTTGTTGCACAAATCTGGCTGTTAACAAGTTTTAAATTTCCACACCCACAGTCTTAAATTCTCAGACTGGTGTCCAGATATTTGCTGATGGACGTTTCTTTTCCTTTCTTTTTCTGTAGGATTGACATTCAAGAAATATGGAGCAGCTGCGGTGGGCCTTGGGCTTACAATGGCTGCTTGTGGCATCCACACCATTCATTCTTTTGTCACCATTATGGGGACATGGATTATCATCAAAATCTCACCAAAGTAAATGGATCAAAAAATCCCATCTGATTAGGCAAAATGTTGCAGGGAGCCGTATGCTTTTGGTGTTTGTGTCTGAAAGTCTAAGAGGTTTTGAAGGTTTTTGGAAGTCTGAAGACAAGAGTAGTGTGCAGGGCAGCTATAGGAAAATGAACTGAATCTCCAAAGCAAAATGAGATTTGACTTCCCAGTGCTCCTGGTTCTAAACCCTAAATTAAATTAGTAGAGGGCCTGAGAAACATATAGGCAGGGATTATAGAGAAGGAAACATTAGCTCTTTAGGTCTGGTGAGTTCTTTAGGTATGGGCCTATGTTGCAGGATGTTGATGTAATGGGATGTGTGGATGACCTTGGGAGATGAAGAGGAGAAATGGTGCCTAGGAAACGATCAAAGAAGAGAGGCAGGAACCCTCAGTGGCTTAGTGGTCGGGGGGAGGGGGGAAAAAAGCTTAGGAAGCTCTAATCTTTTTTTTAATATGATTTTTAAATGGTTTTTTCTTTAACATATATGAGTGCTTAGTGAACATTACATTGTCTGGGTCAATTTACTTTATACAGAATACTAATCACAATAACACTGTTTAGGTATACATGATAATAATACTTCAACTTCTAAGATTTACATATACATTGTAGTTATAATATATTATATTTTGTAGCAGTATACTACAAAAGTAATGTTTTCCCAATTTCTACTTTCTACCTCTTTTTTTTAACTCCTAATACCATGATGGCGGACCTATGACCCACGTGCCCAAAGTGGCACACAGAGCCATGTCGCCTAGCATGTGTGGCGTTGCCTGTTCCTCTTCCGGGTTTATGGCATGCACCTGACGATCAGCTGGCCTTCATGCAGGCGGCAGTGCTGGAAATTGGAAGAGCTGGTCTTCCGTTTTCTGGTGTCAGTTTGCGTGCCGGCTAGCTGATTGTCATGTGCACATGCACACCAGAAACCAGAAGACTAGCTGAAACCGTAAGTTCATTTCCCGGTGCACACATGTTCCCTGGGCAGCTCCTCTGCCAGGTTGCGTTCCCAACGAGCGAGCACGCGCACTCCCTAATCGTCATCACTGCCCTAATACAACAATTCCCATATTAAGAAATATTATGTATCTAGCCATCATCTCTTACCCTTTACTATTTAAATATACATAGTAGAAATCTTTCAATTTCTAACATTTACATATACCCGGGATGGTGAACCGATGGTGCATGCGCGCACTGGCCAGCTGAGTTCAGTCTTTTTAAAAGCCATTTTTCATCCTCCCCAGACTCCAGAGGCTTTATAGGAGCCTGGGGAGGGTGAAAAGAGCCCCCCCCCGAGGCCCTCCGGAGGCTTTGGAGTGCAAAAACCTGGCCCTATGGGCACACCGGAAGTTCAGGAACGGACTTCCAGTTTGCTCATAGGGTCCTTTTTAGTCCTCTGGAGGCTTCCTGAAGATCCCTGAAACCTCCGGTGGGCTTAAACCGACCCTATGAGCAAACCGGAAGTCACTTCCGGTTTGCTTGTAGGTTCCTTTTATGCCCTCCAGAGGCTTCAGAGACACTTCCTGAAGGTCCCTGAAGCCTCCGGAGATCCTCTGGGGGAAAGAGGGGGGCTCTTTACGCCCTCCCCAGGCTCCTATAAAGCCTCTGGAGCCTGGAGAGGGTGAAAAAACATGCAAAAAAATGTGCACATGCGCACTGTGGGTTTGCACATTGCATTATGTGTGCGGCACGCTTGCGCATGACCCCCCTGTGCTCCCACCACTTATGGCATGTGAGCCAAAAAAGGTTCGCCATTGCTGACATATTCATAGTAATTATAATAACTTATGTGACAGTATGCCTAACATTTTCCTAATTTCTAACTTTATTTTCTAATCGTAAAACAAATCCCATATTAAGAACTATTTTGTATCTATCCATCATCTCTTTCCCTTTTTAGTATTTTAAGTTCTACTGGTTTTTTTTATCAATCTCCCATGCTCTTCCCACCAAATTTCCCCATGTCTCTCTAATTCACAGAATCAAGTTTTCCGTTTCAAGGGCAATTACTCTTGTTAATAATCCACACTACTTTGAAAAATTTCAAAAGGCTCACCAGTTATTCCAAGCCGCAAAAAAACAAGTAGATAGAAAAGGAAAAAACAAAAAATGACCTTCCAGATATTGTTTGCCTTTCACTTTGTTTTTCTTTTTATCAATCTTGACTTTCCTTTTTTTTTTTTTAATCAACTCTGACTTTTTTTCCCTCAAGGTCCTTTCCAACCATATATTAATATAACATTTTCTCTGTTCAGTAGATGACATTCCAACTCTAAGTTTCAATACTAAAATGAGGCAAAAGCTCTAACAGCTGGTTCAAAGTTCAATAAAAAAGAAAAAAAACATTTTCTTTATATAGTTTCCAGCAGTCAAACAATATTTTCAACAAATTAAAATCACTTTTCACAGTACCACAAATTCCAGTTAAGTCTTTTTATATTTTAAAACTTCATATTCTTTCATTAAAATTTCATTTCTCTTTTGGGTCTATACTTTTATTTCCATGTGTTAATTCATTGCTTAATGTGCTTTGGAGTCTTTCAAAAATTATTTTATTTAGGGTGGATCTCTAATAAAGAAGTTGAAAATCATCTCACCCAGTTCCAATCTTCTGTTGACCCACCACTCCAGCTCATTTCTTCTTCGGCTGCCCCAGCTTTGTTCTGGCCATAATGGCAATCTCTTTTGCCCGTCAATTGGGAGGGCGCCTCAGAACAAATAGGAGAGCCACTGCTCTTCCGCAATCAACAAGGAATCCCTTCTTTCTTCATCATTCCTTCAGGGTGACTTTGGCCCCTAAGGGTCTCCTACTGGAGAAGAATTGGCTGGGATCCACGGAACCCCGTTGTCTCCAACTGTCTCGCCACAACGCCAAACCAGAAATCTTCAGGAAGCACTCATCTTAATGGACCAAGCGGTTAGAAGTGGTGATGTTACACTTTCACACTTGCAAGATACTCTTAATGTAGCCTTGCAATAAAGTAGAATTAATATCTAGTTGTGTTTCCTGTCTGATTTATCTAGAAGGGCTGACATGATGAATTTGTGATGATGCAATAGGCACAATGATTAAAGGATCTTGGCTGGAAGAGAGGGGCAAAATCAGGCTCAGTGTCCTATGGTCAGTAACAAGCTTAGCGTCTAATTAAACACCTTGCTCACATCTATAAAACTATAAGGCAACATTAAGTAGCGGAGGAGAGGGAATTGTTGGGTATTCCTAAAGTTGTGTTTGTATGGCGCACATGCTCACATTTGTGAACCGGTTGGGAAGGTAAGTGAATCCACTGCTGAACAGAGGCATATATATGCTTGAAATTATAATGTGGATGATTTCTTAACCATTACATGCTCTCTTTTCTAAAATAGGTATTCCACCTCTCTGACATTAGGATGGACGTTTTCGTACCTGCTCTTTTTCCACAAATTTACCTCCTTCAAGTTTCCCCAGCTAACACATTTGACCAAATCTGTGCAACTTTTGCTCACCCTCAAGGTAGCTGGTACTAAACTGTGGTTGGTTGTGGGTAGGGAGAGTTCTTGGATTAAGAGGAAGTAAGCCCTTCCCCTGATGTTTTAATTGATGTCTCCAGATGGTGAGCATAGCCAATGAGGTGCAAGAATTCATTCAGGTGAAGGAACAGGAAGTGACATCAGATGTCAAATCTCTGGCAATTGGCGTAATTTCTGAAATACCTGGACTGCCAGAGATACTGTGCTACAGTTACTGCTATGTGGGACTTATGACAGGTAAGTGAACTACCTAATAGAAAGTGAACTATGTCTACAGTTACAAATTCCTATGATGCATTTTGCTTTTGACAGCCTTTTGAGTGGTGGGTTTATGAACATT
Source organism: Thamnophis sirtalis (assembly GCF_051295495.1). Classification (NCBI taxonomy): domain Eukaryota; kingdom Metazoa; phylum Chordata; class Lepidosauria; order Squamata; family Natricidae; genus Thamnophis; species Thamnophis sirtalis. The sequence continues at coordinate 118,880,183 of NW_028261384.1, forward strand.
TTAAAATGTTGGTACTTTTTCACTACATATATACCGTATAAGCATCAATATATGAAGGGCTATCAAAAAGAACAATTATTCAGTAGAACAACTTGCCTTCAGACGTTATAGATGCGCCATCCCTAGAGGTTGTTAGGAAGAGATTGGACAGGCATTTGTCCAGAATGGTCTAGTCCCATGATGGCTAGCCTATGGCACGCATGCCACAGGTGGCATGCAAAACACTTTCTGCAGGCATGCAAACCATCGCCCATCTCAGCTTTACAGTGCATGCGCACATGCCTCCCGCCAGCCAGCTGATTTTCAGGTCACTGTCACGCATGCACAGGGGACATGTGCAACATGCATGCCCAGGGTGCGGGGTGTGTGTGCGCACATGGGCGCGGGAGAGTACTGGGGGGCAGCCCCCCACGGTCCATTTTTCCTCCCAGGAGGCTGCATGGAGGTCTACAAAGCCCAAAATGGGGTATGGGGGATCATGCGCACATGTGCGGAGGGGCAGAGGAGCACAGGGGGTCACATGCCCAGGAGGCAGGGGACACGGGGGGGGCGCACACATATTGCATTATGGGTATGGGTGCGTGGGCGGGCCCGCGGTCTCTCGTGCGCTTTCGGCATGCAACAACAAAAAGTTTAGCCATCTCTAGTCTAGGCCTAAGGTCTTCTGCTTGAGCAGGAGGTTGGATTAGGCCACCAAGGTCCCTTCCAACTCTATTATTACATTGTTCTGTTATCAATAAGAGAAGATCCTGGGCTGAAGAGTTATTCTTTGTAGCAAGACTTCTCTTTAAAGGAAAAGGTAACAATCAGAGCAAATTAAAAAGAATAATGCTCACTCCAGTTTGCCCTCTTGTCTGCTTTTTATGTCAGCTGTCTGTTGATTTTGGTGTTGTGCCTGTGTAAGCGTGGGCTCTATTACAGGTCCTTCTCAACTTATGACCATAATTTAAACCATTATGATCATCGGGATCATACGTTGAGGCATAACAAGATCCAAAGTTTTGACATTTTTTGGAGCAGTTGTTAGGTGGATGCCACACCATTAAGCAATGGCTGCCTTTACACAAATCCAGTTGCAAGATTCACTTGGCAACTAGCTTGCCTTTTCAGCTGGATGTTGCAAACTGCAGAAAAGGTCAGTTAGTTGCCAAGTGCCCAATTAGAATCATGTAGCTGAATGTTCGTATGTGATCATTATAACTTCGAAAATGGGTTGTAAATAGCTTTGAAAAGTCAGTTGTAACTTCAAATGGTAGTTAAAGGACCGTAAATCAAGAAGGTAGTTGGACATTACCTTGCTTATCACAGAAAAAAAAGAGACTATGCTTTCTACTAGTCCAGCACCCCTCAACCTTTTGGGCAGCAGGGACCAGTTGCGTGGAGAAAGGTTTTTTCGCAGACCAGATGGGGCGTGGTTTCATATGCTCCCTACATAACGGGGATGGGGCTTCAAATTTTGAGCGACCCGGTTTCTGGCATGTCATGGTCTGGCGCCTGTCCATGGACCGGGGGGGTTGGAGACCTCTTTATTAATCTGTAAATCTTTTTGTTAATTTTACACCTTTGTAGCTTTTTTTTTTTTTTTTTGCTTTGTGAAAATTGCATAGAAAAAAGTTAGGATAGCAGAGATTATGTTTCTGTTGCCAAATCCTTCGGAAAAACAGTTGTGCAATTAGAAATGCCTGACATTCTTCCCCAATCATAAACAACCTTAACAGAGTCTTTCCAAAATAAAATATGTTGGATGCTGGATTTCCCTTAATGCCCACCAAGATACTGGCTCTGCATTAAGGTAATTGATGTTGTGGGAAAAGCTACAACTAGCTGAACAATAAATCAACATTTACAGCTTGAAAATTAATGAGTAGTTATGATCTGCCTCTCATCTCCTTCAGCCTTGCCCCACAGAGGCGTCTTCTCTCCTATCCTTCTTCTCTCCCTCAGACTGGCCCCATTGATGAGTCACATGCTGGCCACACTCAAGTAGCAGTTGGAATCGAGTTGTTTTCAGGTTGGGAGGGGGAGTAGAGCATCTAACTCTTTAGCATCAGAATGTGTTAATAATAATAATAATAATATAAGAAATACTAATGATCTGGTGGTCATTTCGAAAAATCCTTTCTTAGCAAGCACCTAGAAGCCAAGAGGAACAGAAGCCACATTTCAAGTTTGTAGGCTTTACAGTTCTGGAGATTTTGTGATGTCACGTGAGTGGCACTTCGCTTTTATATATATGGATTATTAAAATGTGCATTTTGTTTTACACTGGGGTGGACAATTATGGCAACTTGATGACCTGTGAACTTCGTCTCCCAGAATTCCTGAGCTGGCAAATCATTAGTTATTTATTGCCCCTTTCTTAGACAGATATCTCTCATTGGTCTTGTTTTCTTTCCTTGCTTTCTCTTCTGTGTTCTTAAAACCCAGGCTTATTTTATCGCTATCGTACATATCATGACTGGTTGAATCAGCCCAACCCTTCTGAAATTCCTACATGGAAGCCACTGCTTTACAGATTGATGATGATGCCTGTCTTTGCAACTACATTTTTGGCTGTCTCCTACATCTGGCCCCCTGAATATGTGGAAAATGCTGCCTTCTACGAAAAAGGGATCTGTTTCCGTCTTTTCTACATGATGCCAGTTTCCTTTGTGTTCCGCCTGCGTAACTACGTAACCTGGTATGGTGCAGAGAGTGCCTGCATCACTGCTGGCCTTGGAGCATATCCAACTTGTGCCAATTCACAATCAGGCAGAGGACCGACTGTGGAATACGAATCTCTAATCCAGTGAGTTTAGAACACCTTCTCTTCCTTGTCTAAAAAAAAAATTCCTTTTCTGCTACAGGTAGTCCTCACCTTGCAAACCATTCATTTATTGACTCTTCGAAGTTATTACAGCCCTGGGAAAAAGTGACTCATGACCATTTTTCACACTTATGACCATTGTACCACAACCAAGGTCATGTGATCAAAATTTGGGCACTTAGCAACTGGCGCATGTTTGTGACCATTGCCCTATCCTGGAGTCACGTGTCATTTTGCAATCTTCCCAGCCAGCTTTCCAACAAGCAAAATTAATGGGAGAAGCTAGATTCACTTAATGACCACATGTAATAACTGCAGTGATTTGCTTAGCAATTGTGGCAAATATGGTGGTAAAATGGGTTGAAATTCACTTAACAACTGGCTTGTTTGGTAATGGGAGGTTTTGGGTTCAGTTGTGGTCGTACGTCAAGGACTAACCATGTAGATACTCCTTGACACTTACAACCATTTGTTAGTGACTATTTAAAGTTACAATACCACTGAAAAAGATGACTTATAACTGGTCCTTGCACTTAGGATCATTACAGCATCCCCACAGTCACATGATCAAAATTTGGGTGCTTGACAATCAGCTGATGATTGCAGTGTTTCAGGATCATGTGATCACCATTTGCAACTTCTCAGGGAGCTTCTCACAAGCAAAGTCAAGGGGAAAGTTGATTCATTAACAACGGTGTGATTCGCTTAACAGTTGCAGTGATTCGGTTAACAACTGTGGCAAAAAAAGGTTGCGAAATCGGATGGGATTCATTTAAACACCTGCCTTGCTTAGCAACAGAAATTCAGCCAATCATGGTTGCAGGTGGAGGACTGTGCGAATAGACTAGACTAAAGTTACATTCTGACAGTTGTGGCACAAAAGAATGAGCATTATTTTGCTCTCTGCCATCTGCTGATTTCTGTTCTGCCTGATACTAAAACCAGTGAATGGTGGGGCCCTAATGTATTTTCCTTAACTAGTCCTGGTGGATTTTGTGCAGGCAGGAAAAACATCCACCCGTCACTCTTCTTAATTTGGGCTGACTTTTGACAGGTGGTTACATCCAGGGGTTTTGTCACTGGTCAGAATGTGTTGAAAGAAGACAGAAAATACCACATGAATATGGGGATCAGATAAATGCAGCCTGAGCTCTTGGATGAGGGATTTTATGACGAAGTCATGAGGGCATGTCATTATGCCTTAGATGCCCAAAACATTGTCACGGAGCTTTGGGGGGGGGGGAAATGTGTGAATGAACCCTAAATTTAGAAAACATTATTTATATTCGTGGTTAAGGCACCAGGGTACAAGCCAGGAGACTGCGAGTCTCACCTTAGGCATGAAATCTGGCTGGGGGTCTTTGGGCCAGTTACTAGGAGATGGTAAGTTCTACTGCCATTTAGGCATGGACACCAACTGGGGGGACTGGGGGCCAGTCCCTCTCTCAGCCCAATTCACCTCGCAGCATTGTTATGTGGTGAAAATAGGAGGGAAGGAGGAATATTAGATATGTTTGCCACTTGAGTAATTTATAAAAAAATAACAAAGGCAGGATATTAAATGAACAAATTCCCATTTTATGAAAATGTTGATCCCTTCTTGGTTCAGAGGACTATAAGCCTGTAGGTATTTTATATAGAGGTCTGCACCCTTTTCCCCAACCAGAAGGTGAGCTATTTAAATCAAATGACTATTTTTTTAAATGTATGTACTAACTCAGATTGTCTTTCTGGTCAGTCCTGCGTAGAAAGCATGCTGCCAGTCAGTTTCAGAGTGAAAAACCTACATAAAGGATTTTCTTTCTCTTTTTTTAACAAGCAGATTAGCTGATGGGGAAGCATCCAGTGTTGCCTATGATTATCGGACAATCCAAAACATTGATCCATATGGTACAGAATTTTGTACCAAGGTGAAGGACGGCATTCTCTGTTGGAACATGACTGTCCAATGGTGGTTACACCAATACACCTACAAAAATGTGGCTTTTCTCCCCCGTCTCTTAAGGTGAGTCATGTGAAATTGGATTAAAATAAAAGAATACTTAGGGCAAACGAGAGCTGGAAGTGAGGTGTGATATAAAGTGGGTTGCTGTGGAACTGTTTTATGGAGAAGATGGAAAAGATAATTCTGGACTAGTATTTCTCAGATTTGACACCTTTAACATGTGTGGACTTCAACTTCCAGAATTCCCCATCCAGCAAAGCAGGCTGGGGAATTGCAGGAGTTGAAGTCCATATAGCTTAAAAGTTGTCAAGTTTGAGAAACAATGTTCTAGACCAAGTATAGTCAACCGTTTTATACCTACCGCCCACTTTTGTATCTCTGTTAGTAGTAAAATTTTCTAACCGCCCACCGGTTCCACAGTAATGGTGATTTATAAAGTAGGGAAGTAACTTTACTTTATAAAATTTATAAAGCAGGGTTACAGCAAACCCTTACCGCCCACCATGAAAGCTGGAACGCCCACTAGTGGGCGGTAGGGACCAGGTTGACTACCACTGTTCTAGACAGTGATTGGTTGTTTTGAAGTCAAGCAAAGAAGGCTCTTCAATGATGCAGATCTGAAGGGGGAAAAGGATGCAGGATTGTGGGACTAATTGGATCTGATATGAATGTGCAAATGAGAATTGTGGGAAGCAGCAATAAAAAATGTAGCACAAAAAGATGAGGAATGGTTTCAGCTGTGAAACCAATTATGAATTAAGGGGATGAAAAATGAGGTAGTTGACAAATATTATAAAGTAGAGGGCACTGGTTAATATGGACTATGCATAGAGAAAGTGGGTAATTAGATAAATTTTGGAAGGGACATAAGCAGCAACTCGTAAGTGAAAAAAGGGTAAATCAGAAAACCAAATTGAGCCGAAGAGAACTCAGAGTGCTTTGGGCTTGAATGAAAGTTGCATAAATAATCATTTCCCAACCTTGTATCTTCTTCTTAGGTGTTATGCATGAAAGACCAGAGCTACTGTTAAGTTTCAGTTACGCTGATTTATTGTTTATGCCTATGCCCAGCAAGCTGATCAACTAACAAATAGCACTATTTTGATGCTAGATAAGGGTTAACGGAATTCAAGCTGAGTTCGATTTAGTCCATCTGTGGGAATGTAGAGACTCTAGTCTAATTTCTCTTTTGACATCTCCCACAGGCTCTGCCATTCCTTCTCCTATACTAATTTTCAATTTCCATATCTTTAAAGTCAACCTGAAGAGATTTGGAGTGTTAACTGGAGGCTTCTAGGTGATGAAGTCCAACAGATTTGTAGACGGAGTTAGATTTAACAACAGCCATGACAGTGTTAGAAATGATCATGGGGCATGGGAAAGATTCTGGGATAAATTGATGCTTGAATTGGCATGAGAAAAAGATTGTAGACTGACGATACCTTTTTCTTCTTAGGTATTCTTGGACTATGGGCATCTCGGCCTACTGGCATGGATTCCGCCCTGGCTATCACCTCAGTTTCCATACCATCCCATTATGCCTACTAGCTGAGAAGGCCATGGAGGATGGGTTATTGAGGCATCTCTCCCACTCTGGCCGTTCCTGTGCTGACTGGGCACACTGGTTCCTGAAGATGAGGGCTTATGACTATGTGTGCGTGGGTTTCCTCTTGCGTAGCTTTGAGGGTACTAATCGCTATTGGAAATCAGTGTATTATTGTGTTCATGTGGGGGCTTTCAGTTTCCTTGTAGCTGGGAAAGCAATGGGAGCCCTCTCCAAAGGCAAATTTGACAAGAAGCGTGAATGAAAAGGCAGTATTCTTTTGTCTTAAATAATCAGTGGGAAAATCTAATCTATTAGCAATAACTAAGAGAAGGTATTGTGTATAGCAGTGTTTCTCAACCTTGGCAACTTGAAGACGTCTGGACTTCAACTCCCAGAATTCCCCAGCCAGCGAATGCTGGCTGGGGAATTCTGGGAGTTGAAGTCCAGACGTCTTCAAGTTGCCAAGGTTGAGAAACACTGGTGTATAGGTTCAAAATGGCCTCAATATTTACATATTCAGATTGTGCCTTAAAGCATTTCAGCTTAAGCTCGTGGTGCCTTTAATAATGGAAGGTCAAAAATAAATAATGGGTCAAATTAGAAAATACAGTATTAAGATGCAGATAGTCCTCAACTTACAGCCATTCATTTAATGACCATTTGAAATTATGTTAGCACTGAAAAAAAGTGATTTTCAGCCTGTTCTTGCACTTATTGGGGGTTCCCTCGGTCGCATGATCAAATTTGGGGGGGAAACGGGATTCTTTTAATGACTGCATGCATGATTCACTTCACAACCATGGCAAAAATGGTCATAAAATCAGGCACAACTCACTTAATGACCATCTCACTTAGCAAATGAAATTCCCGCCTTATTTCTAGCAATAGCACTTAAGACTTATATACCGCTTCACAGCCCTCTCTGAGTCAGCACATTGCGCCCAACAATCTGGCTCTTCATTTTACCCACCTCAGAAGGATGGAAGGCTGAGTCAACTTTGTAATTGTAAGTCAAGGGCTGCCTATAGAGGTAAACCTTTATTTAAAACAGTGTTTTTCAGCAAATATTGGTCCCAACTGGTCACAGATTTACTATATAGTAAATCTGTGAATTTAATACATGTAAATTTAATACATGAAAATTATAAATGGCTCTTTGAAGGCCAGATATTCTCCTAGGTTCATTGCACAATTTGGGGGTCCTAGTAAGACTTTTGATTCCTTGTTGAAGAACATGGGGTGGGTGTTTCTAGAAGGGTCCTTCATCTTGTGCACCAATTGAAGTTGTTTCCGAGTTGTGGGGTTTGGGATGCTGCTCATCATTACTAATGCCTCAGATTCTTGTTTGGATTGTTGCAAATACATGGAACTGACCCTGAAGGTTACCCAGAAGCTAAAGCCTTTCCAGAATTTAGTAGTATGAGTAAAGTATGTGTACATCCAAATAGGCCCATGCCATCCATGACTGCATAAGTCACATTTGTTACACATGGCTTCTGGGTACAATGCAAGACGCCAGATATTTGTGGGATCTGTCTGCCGTCTTCTCTGCCATCCTAAAGATCCAGCAAGACTGGCACGCTCTGGGCCCCATAAATGTCATTTTTTGGAACCTATGAGGTAGGTGCTTTTTCTGCCAGTGTTTGCTCTATGAAATACCTCCCCAAGATCTTATTCTTCCTCCAAGCAGTGGAATGGAATGGTACCTGAACTTTTTATAATTACAGTCATCTTTTCAAAGCTTTAACAGCTGTCCAAAGTTGCTTGGCAAATAGGTAGCCATATAAATGAGTGAGTGTATAGAATATCCAGTATACAGGTAGTCCTCAACTTACCCCCATTCATTTAATGACCATTTTAAATTACATCAGTGAGTAAGTGAATGAAAGGGCATCTGATATACAAATTCTGCTTCATTTTCGTTGCGGTGATAACAATGGCAAAATCCAGTTATTTTTTCTATTTATATTACACCCCTAGATAGTGGCTCTGTTTAAGTTCCTTGGGAGGGGGGTGGGGGGTGAGCTATAGATTCATCTGCAGGCCACCATGAGGAATATTCTGTGGCAGATAAAATTGATTGGATTTGCTCAGAATTGGTTTCTGATTGGGCAATTCCATCAGCTGTTTATTAGTTCCATGTGTGCCCCCCCCCCCCCCACGGGAAGTGACCCTTAATTGAGTCCATGCAGTAAAATGTCTCTTCTTGAGTGAGAGGAATGGTTCCACTTGCCTTGAATGTTCTGGTGGTACAACCTACCTCAGGAAGCCATTATTAGATCCAATAGTTCCGGGCAATTTTAATCTAATCTCCAATATTTTTTATGTTTTTGTTTTTATTGCTGTTGATTTTACACTGTTACAGCGCGAACTTATAAAGTTTATATTAAGAACTGCATTAAACTGGTTATAATGGATGTGGGAGGTTTCCATGAAAAATGAGGGATTTTTTAATTCACTTTAAATGGACAATTTATACGATTTGAATTTATGCATAAAACTTATTGGTACAGAAGAATATTCTCCAAGGCAAGAAAATTATACACCTTTATTGCAATCATTCATTGGAGGGATATTTTAGATGTTTAAATTAAATGTTTTAAAAAAGCAATATCTCAAGATGAATGGAATTGTATATGGGAAAAGCCATTCCTTCTCTTTTATAGCTTTTGAGAAAAAAAAATCCTTGAAATGTTTCTTGATTGTTACTGCCATCTCACTGTTACAATTTCACACATATTTAAAACAAGTGCACAGAGCTGTTAATTTGGGGATATAAGTTTTCTAGAGAATGCATTAATTACTAATAAAAATATAGAAAACATATGAGACTTTTGTCATTATTTTCTGGTAAGAATACAAATATGTAGAAAACCACATGTATTTTATTAATAGCAATTGGATTTGTAATAAAATATCCTGGTGCGTTTAGCAGGAGTACTTAAGGAAAAATGGTATGATAACGTAAATTATGATCTTTTTGTCACAACAAAAATTACCATATATATTGAAAGCAATGGAAGAAAATTTTTGGAAGACTTTTTTTGTATGGTATGATTTTATAAAATATTTTAATGATTAAAATGATAATAAACCACCTACTTGTATGCCCTATTATGAGAAACAGTAGAAGAAAATAATGTTTATATATGTTCTTGTTTTGTGTGATATTGATTCATACTTGATCAATGATGAAATCAATGTTCAAAATCTGTTAGGGTCTCAAAAGCTCCTAAATTATTTTTGGTCAAAGAGCATTCTGGGAAGCAATGGAAACTGCTACAGCAAAATAGGTATATACCACAAAAATACTTGCTTACTAACAAGGTGGTAAGATAGAAGTACTACATATTTACATATATTCAGATTTATAAAATAAATACACATACATACATTGGTTGGAAATTGACAAAGGTAAATTTTAGTTTGCAAACCAAAAAAAAAATATTCAGGTAATGTCCTTAATTATAGATTTATATAGTTACCAATCTCACCCTTCTCACTCTTGGAGGCTACAAAAAAAAACATTAAAAAACATTATAAAATTGGCAATATAAAGTAGCCAAGATCACTAAAAGATTATCTTTCAATTAAACCCCATACATGTGGGGTTCTATTAACAACCTGGCCTGAAGGGACAGCTTGTCTACAACTTTTGTTGAAGAGAGTTATTGTTGATGTTCTTTTTAAATAACATTTATTTGTTGAAAATTTTAGCAAATATACTGTAGTAAAAACCAATACAAACTAAACTAGAAGGAAAAGGAAAAGAAAAATTCAGAAGATGCAGGGAAAATAAAAGAAAGAAAAGAGAAAGACAGCTCACATAGTCCTCAACTTATGACCATAACTGAATGCAGAATTATAATTGTAAATCAGTGTTCATTAAGCAGGCAACCGCATTGAGAAGATTAGTGTCTTGTTCCTCATTACCTGAATTTCAGGTGACTTTATTTCGAAGAGCTAACCATCATCTGTAAAGTAAAACAATCTTACATCTATAAACCAATCCTAATTTCCTTCAGCTATCTCACTTCCCAGCTTCATTCAGTAAATCAATATCAATATTCTTTGCAGTCTTGGTCTTGCTCAGGCCAAATCCACCTTGTTCAGATCTTTCATCCTAACAGTAATAGAAGTTTTCTAGTCTCACACCCTGATCAAATAGGAGACTTTATGAAATGCTGGACAAATGGTTTTCCTCCACAACTTCTGGAAGAAAGGTGTTACCCTGATAAATTCTTCACACTAACAGGAAATTTCTCCTAGATTGGATCTCTCTTTAAAACATTTTCAACCATTATTTCTTGTCCTGCCCTCTGGGGCTTTGGAGAATAAGTCAATCCACTCTTCTCCATGGCAGCCCCAGAAATATTGGAAGACTAATCTTAAATCACCTCTAGTTCAGGGGCGGCTTGCTGCTGGAGTGGCTGCTGGTTCGCTTCGCACACAGCAGGTGCATGTATGCAGTTGCCTGTAAATTGTTCTGTGCATGCGCAGAACATGAAAAAATGACTAAAAAACAAGGTGGCAACGGCATGAGTGACCAGGAAACTGGTTCGGGGGCATGGCCAGCCTGCCATCCCTACCGGTTTGATGACCCAGTCCCAATTTCCACTACCACTTTGCTCAGACCAGTGTGAACCCGTATCAACCCACCTCTGCCCTAGTCCTTCTTTTCATTAGATTAGATATACCTAATTCCTGCAACTGTTCATTGTATGTTTTAACGTCCAGTTCCTTAATCACTTTTGTTGCTCTTTTCGGTACTCATTCTAGAGTATCAACATATTTTTCATATCATGGTGACCAAAACTGGATGCAGTATTCCAAGTGTGGTCTTACCAAGGCTTTATAAAATGGAAGTAACATGTCACATGATCTTGATTCTATCCCTCTGTTGATGTAGCCTAAGACTTCATTAGCTTTTTTGTGTGTGCTCAGGTCAACCTTCTCCTGGAAGCTGGCAGGACCCACTTGTTTACGAAGCTGAATTTATCTGATTCTCCATCTGGCTGGTCATAGGGTGAGTGTGACCCCCCTCTCCATCAGGATACATGTTATATTTTGAAGAATGCTTTTGTTATCAAAGCCCCACAACCCAACAAGGCTTCAATTTGGCCTCAAGAATGTGAGTGGCACAGAAAACAGAAAGTTCATCTATTCATAAGGGGGAATGGCTAGATTGATACTGTATACCATGTATAATAATTGGATTTCCAAAACGCTCTACTTCAAATGCTTGTTCATACTTTCATTCCTGAATATGCTGTGCTTTTTCAAAATAAGTGCATTAAAGTGAAAGCTTTATACCTATGCATGTTTGCAGTATTCTAAGATATTGGTTGCCTGGTTACAATGTTGGGGCATATTACCTGGAAGAATCATTAATCCATGCCCAGTTTTGTATTCTACTTCCTTGTTCCTTGTTCAGTCTAATCAGAACAAGAATTTCACTGAATGATATGGCTGAATAATTTGCAAGCATGGAAGACGATTTCAGGGAAAGCAGTTTAAGGAGCCAAGAAGAGGAAACAGGTACTTTGGCTACATACTTTTGCTGTTTTGATCTTGGAATGGCTGATAATCAAAAATCTCCAGCATTTTCTTTTTATTTAGTAAAATTCCTCCACCTACCACACTGCCTTCTCTGATCTTGAATTATTGCAGTCTGCAGACTGAATACTAAGACTCAATTGTTCTCTGGTTTTGATTATAAGTGAGGAGTTCTGCTGTAAATATTGTTTTGGAGCAACTTTTTATTAATTATACTTGGGAAAGTTTGACCTATTGGATGTCTGAACCCTCTTAATCTGGATATTTTCTAGAATCTATAGCACACCCAAGCACATTATAATAACAGAAGTGCTAATTTCTATAACTCCACACTTAACTTGCAATAAAAGGGAGCAAATATAGGATGGTAAAGCACCAAGGCAAAAGTCAAGACACAAAATCTTTCAATCATTTTTTGATGGGTTGGTATTTTATTTTGGGGTTTTTTTGCACTCTATTTTAGGTGTACATTACAGGTTTATTTCTTTTTTTGTTATTAAGAAATGGAATGAAACAATGCTGCCTACTTCTGGCACTTGCTGTACAGTATTATAATTTGATGCCACGGTTAGAAGAGGTTCTGGAAATTACAGAAAAAATATTCTGCATTATTCAATAATATTGAATTAGGCTAATATTGAATTAAGTTGCCAGTTCTGCTTAGAGGAATCAAAATGGCAGGAAGAAACAAAAAGAAGAATAGCACTTAGAGAAACAAAAATGGGGTGGAGTTACAATCTTTTCCAGTAGATTCAATGTGGCACCTAGAGAAAGAAGAATAAGATATATCTGTGAAATATTTATTTTCTTTCAAATAAGATGGATTACTTCCCTCTATTCAATGTAGCTTCCTTTGAGATGAATTGCTGTGGTTGGGTCATTTTGTGAACAGTGACTGTATAATTATGACGAAGGTTTTAACAAGCTTTAGGCCCTTTCTGATCTGCTTAGATTGATCTCCCAAGTGAAATGCATTTTAAAATGAAAATTAAGTACTTCTCTGTTGCGTGTGTTTGCCTAACATTTCGGATCAACGAATGTGTTTGGAACTAACAGAGAATTTTGTGGGTGTTCTTACAAATAAAACAACCCCAATCTTCAAAACACAGGGTAGGGATATTATGTATGCGCAAGACAGAAATCAGTCACCTACAACTACAGGAAGTCCTTGACTTACAACAGCTTGTTTAGTGACGGTTTGAAGTTACAATGTTGCAGAAAATTAAGGGACTCAGACTTCGGAACCAAAAGAAGTAGTCTTTATTTGCGCAAAGGTTCAGAGCAAGATAGCCAAAGCAGACATCTAAACATCTGAACAAAGACTTATAGATAAGTCAGTTCTTGTGTATGTTTTTCAAAAGCAGTAAAACACGGAAATTAGCTTTGGTTGGTTACATGAGTCATAGCCCCCCTTTTACTATTCTAAATATCTTGCCCTCCTTTCGTAGATTGAGGTCACAGCCAGGTGACTTGCAAAGAAGCATCTAAATTACAGGCAGTATGTTTGTGGTTAGCTGTATGCTTAACTCATATGTGTGAACTTTAGATGAACTTCAGATAGGTGTCTTAAAAGTCTTAAAAGTTATTCCTTCTTTCTGTCTTGCCACATTTCATGTCTTGTCTCGTTTTATGTCCAGTTTCATTTAATGTCCAGCTTCAACAACATTACTGAAAAAAGTGACTTATGACCATTGCAGCATCCCCCTGGTCACATGATTTACATTCAGATGCTTTACAAGGGACTCACATTTATAACAGTAGCAGAGGTGGGTTCCTATTGGTTCCGACAGGTTCGGCCGAATAGGTAGTAACTCAGCCTGCCATGTCCCCGAACCAGTTCTATCGGGGCCACCATCTTGTTTTTGTTTTTGTTTTTACTACTGCACATCACGCTACTTGTGTATTAAGCACGTGCGCACGCAAAGCGCGTCCCTGAGCGAACTGGCAGTAGCATAAGCCGGAATCCACCCCTGAACGGTAGCCGTATCCTGGAGACATGTGATCCTTCTGTCAAACAAAATCAATGAGGAAATCAGATTCACTTAACAATTGTGTTACTAATTTAGCATCTTAACAAATGTAGCAAAAAAAAAATTGTAAAATGGGGCAAATACTCACTTAACAAATTTCACACTTAGCAACACAAATTTTGGGCTCAGTTATGATGGTAAGCTGAGCACTACCTGTAGTTTGCTTTTTAAGAACGGACCTCAAGAGTGTTTTTGTAAATAAAAATAGGGAATGGCAATTTGTTTTCATCTAGGCCACCTTTCTACTCTAATTTTTTTGAAAGTGAAATAACCTTTTACAAATACTAATTTATTATAATAATAAATTATAATATTAATAATTCATAGCCACCATGTTGCCTCCTATTATAATTGTATATATTTATATAAAAATGCACCAGTCTAACTAACCCAGTGTTTTTCAACCACTGTGCCGCGGCACACTAGTGTGCCGTGACATACTGTAAGGTGTGCCGTGGGAAAAACACCCGCTATATAGTCAATATAGGCACAGAGTTAATTTTTTTTAACATTTTCTAATGGTGGTGTGCCTCGTGATTTTTTTCATGAAAAAAGTGTGCCTTTGCACAAAAAAGGTTGAAAAACGCTGAACTAACCAACAGTTTCAGAGCCCTTGAACCTCTGAATATGTGACAATCAGCATTCTGCTATGTTTCAATTTGCTCTATGTTGAATCAATCCAGGAATTTAAGAGATCAGATTGTTTTATACATTTTGGAGGCTGACAGGAAATTTATCACAGTCTCAAGATTTCCTCCATGATAGGATAGCTGCAAACAAATCACTCAACAAATGTAACTAAATAAGACTTTATAGAACTTGCAGTAGACTTTCACAGAGAAAAATGCCAAAGGGCAGATATCAGTAGGCAATATAACCATATTTTCCTAATATAAAGTTCTGTGTATACGGCCACGCAAAATGGTGGATCTACTGTACTTCATGGCCTTCTTCATAGTTCTTTATTCACCTGGATAGGAAAATATCCTCAAAGTCCTGAATTCCTATTATCTAGATTATGATGAAGACAAGTGTCCTTGATATTGGATTCAAGATTCGTTGAATGAGCGGGCTTCTTTGTTATGGCAGCATTAAAGTTATAGGTCAGTTAGTTACCTGAAATTGATGATATACCAACAGGTTTTCTCAACCTTATCAACTATAAGATGGGTGGACTGCAACTCCCAGAATTCCCCAATCAGCATAGCATAGCTGGCTGGGGAATTTTGGGAGTTGTAATCCACACATCTTAATATTGCCAAGGTTGAGAAACACTGCATACAACAATTGAAAAGGGCTTCACTTAGCATGGAGAATGCCCTCTATTAACCATAAAGATAAATGTTGGTTCTGCTTGTTTTGTAAACGTCTGTAGCTGCATGCTTAATTAACCTAAATTTGAACGAATAGTTGTATATATTCAGCTCTTTGAATGCATATGGACTGCTCAGGATGACTTGCTCTGGATTGATGTCTGTTGGCAGAATTTGATGGGGGCCAGCAGGTCTCCCCATCACTCCTTCTCCAGCTACCAAGCAATCAAACGCTACGTTTCCGTGGTAAAAAAGCAGAAGCTTGGGAAGAGGCTTGGAAGGGGGCATTGGAGCCCACAGAGGACCCCCATGAAGTATTGCTGGAAGAAGGGGAAGACAGCCGGCTTCTGAAGGAGCTACCTCTCTGCCTGGAGGAGAAACGCAAGCTCAGGTATCGAAGCTCTTGATTCTTGCTGAGAGACTCTTGAGGAGAAGAACATTGAAAAGTATGTAATTAAAATGACATTCCCAGCTCTGTGTCCTCAGAGAACACGGTGAATGCTAATTATGGGAATTGCGACTGAAGGCCACCCTCTCAAGAGAAACATCTTAATCGGGTTCCATCTTCTCTGGAGACTCTTATGGAACAGAACAAAGATAGCTGGGAATCCAGAACATTTGGGAAGAGATCGAGTGTAGTCCTAGTGAGTTGTGATGTGGGAAGGCACATATGTTTCTAAGTAAAACACAGCCTATTGAATAATATCTTGATCGAAGCGATTAGGAGCCCTACTTTCAGAGGTGGTATTCAGCAGGTTCTGATCAGTTCGGGAGAACCGGTAGTGGACATTTTCAGTAGTTCAGAGAACCGATAAATACCACCTCTGACTGGCCCTTCCCCCATCTATTCTCTGCCTCCCGAGTCCCAGCTGATTGGGAGGAAATGGGGATTTTGCAGTATCCTTCTCCTAGAGTGGGGAGGGACTTGAGATTTTGCAGTATCCTTTCCCTGCCTGCCACGTCCACCAAGCCACACCCACCAAACTACACCACACCCACCAAGCCACGCCCACAGAACTAGTAGTAAAAAAATTAGAATCCCACCACTGCCTACTTTGAATATTTCTCTTAAGCGTGGATTAGATTTTTCCATTTTGATGAAACATTTTATAAAACCTGAGGGATTGGACATAATGGGCAGAGGGGGGGAAAGGAAAGTATTGCTACACACTTCAATTCATGTATTTAATTGCAGTTATGTTTGTTTCTCATTTAACCACACTTTGCTTTAAGAATGCTGCAGAAACAGGCAGTCAAGCAGCTCAGCGGTTGGCAACTTTGGCGCATAGAGAAGTTGAAAACGCTGCGCCATCTTCAGAGTCAGGCAAGCACAGCCATCTCATCAGCTAGGTTGTGGCGAGGCACTCTGCACCACATCGAAGGTACAGGCAAGGCCCTTAAGGACTATTTTGGAGAGAACAATAGCTTAGGAGTTTGAGCTTGCCTTGTAACTATTTGTGTTCTGTCTCCAAAGGCCATTTTGGAACAGGGATCCAATCTTTTTTCAACTTCCTGCGTTTCTTGGTCCTGATGAATTTTGTGGCTTCCTTGCTGGTGGTAGGATTTGTGATTGCTCCAAATGCTGCCTTTGAAGCTCTACAACTCAACTGGACAAGTCAAGCGAATAGTAGTTTGGGTGAGTGAATGACCCATGACGTGTGTTCCAGACTTATGTGTCCTGAGCAATCAATATAACATGTATTTGATTTACTCCTATGTGCCAATGTAATCAAGAATGGCCTTGGATGGTCCACCCTGAAAAAAATACAATATCAAACATGCCCCACACTAGGCCCGTTGCTTGTCAACATTTTTAAAAAATGACATAGTCAAAGGGTAGAAATGATGTTCAGCACAAAGCTGAGGCAGGACTGGTTCTCCTAGGAAATGCACTCAAGGTTCAAAAGAATCTTGAAAGTCTTGAACATCAAGCCTTTTCTAACAAAACTCAGTTTGATGGCAAGAATTATAGGTCCTGCATTTAGGTGGGAAAAATAAGATGTACGGACCGGATGTCCTAGACCACAGGATAAGTTGTATGGACCGGATGTCCTAGACCACAGTTTAACATGAGCCAGCAGCTGCCAAAAATTATGCGATGTGATAGTTTCACTTTCAGTCAGCATTCCAAATGTGGTACAGAATTGAATGGTTGAATCACTTCCTGTGATCTCAAAAATTATGCCTTTGTTGATGCAGCTCACAGTGCTTAAAAAGCACAGAAAAGTAACAAAAATAGTGAGGGTCTTAGAGATTGTATTCTCAGACGACCTTCTAAAATAATTGAGTAAAACTGGTCTAAAGAAAGACATGTAAAATCTTCCCGTGGCATGACAAAACCGCGCTCGACTAAAGCGCGCCCGATTAAACCGCGTCGCTGACGTCATCAACAGGGCGACAACACAACAGCGAGCGTGGAGAAAGAAGGGTGCTTTAAATAGCGCTTTGAAAGCAAGCCGATTCAAGTTAAGGTAAGGGTTAGGTTTAGGGTTAGGTTTAGGGTTAGGTTTAGGGTTAGGTTAGGGTTAGGTTTAGGGTTAGGGTTAGGTTTAGGGTTAGGGTTAGGTTTAGGGTTAGGTTAAGGGTTAGGATTAGGTTTAGGGTTAGGTTAAGGGTTAGGTTTAGGGTTAGGTTTAGGGTTAGGTTTAGGATTAGTATTAGGATTAGGGGGGTTAGGTTTAGGTTTAGGGGTTAATTTTAGGTTTAGCGTTTACAGCGTGCTTCTGTCTCCGCGCTGTTGTCGCCCTGCGGTTTCATCGAGCGCGCTTTAGTCGAACGTGGTTTTGTGGTGGAACCAAATCTTCCATTACTTGAAGTGCTGTCATAGGGAAGAAGGTATTACATATGCTATGTAATACCTGGAGCTAGTACAAGAACTAATGGGTGGAAGCTTTACAGAGAGTAACTCAAACTTGAAATATGGCGGAATTGCCTAACCGTGACAGTTATTAAGCAGTATAACAGCCTACTTCTTGGAGTTCATCATTAGAAGTTTTCAAACAAAGATTAAACACCCCATTTGCCTGGGATGATCTGAGGATTCTTTCTTTGGGTTGGATCAGAAGACATTCAAGGTATTTTTTCAATCCTATGGTTCTATTATGCCTTGAGATAGAGGCAGAAATTCAACAGGTATAGCAGACCACTTTGCCTTTAAAAATGCCAGCCACAGTTGCTGGCAAAATGTCAGAAATATGTTGTTAAGATCAAGGTCACTAAACTCTGAAGCCCAACGCTGTTCAATAAAGGATAATCAGTATATAAGGCATAGCTTTAATTCCACTGTATTTCAAGGAGGGAGAATCCGACTGAATTTCTGCTTGCCATTTGGACTCTTGTCAATAAAATATGTTTGTGATGCTGGCAGAGAAGACCTGTAGAGCAGATATACAGGGTGCTCTTGTATAAGTAATAAGAAATGAAGATTTACCTCATTTGGAAGTAAATAAACTCAATGTTGAGGAGCAGCACACAAATGTTTAAAACATCCATCCTTCAATCAATGAGTCAATAAAAGCATTAGTTACTACCTTTTGAAGCAAATTGGATAATTACCCCCTGCTTTTCAAAGAGCCGGGATGGGGTTGTAAGATGATTTGAAATAGGAAATGAAGTGCACTGCCATCTAAAGGAGTAATTACCATAAAACCATTAAGGTCAAAGACTAAATTACCTAAATGACATGACTAAAAGGCTTGTTAGAAGAATAGGCTGCAAATGTACTGTGAAGAGAATGTACACAAGTGATTTGGAAAAAACTATTTCAGCAACCAAGATCATGCATTTCCCACTTAAAAGTAGCAAGGTAGATCCATTTTTTTCCGGGAATGGTGCTAAGACTATCTGGTATTTTGTCCATATTTTATCTATTTTTTTCTGAGAAAGAGTATGACCCATTCTTACAAAAACCAGAAGCCTGCATGCAGCCCTTGAGCCCCATCCATGTTGGAAAGCTAATTCTTGCTCCCTAATTCCTTCCAGTGAATGCACTATGTCAAAAATACAATCCCATCCCTCAAGGCTTGGTCAGCTACTTTTCCTATATTCTGGATCTTCTGTCAGGCCAGGTAAGAAATTATTCCACCAAGGATGTATTTCCAATACCTTGGGAAGTAGCTACACTGACCATCATGTATGATGCAGAGGTGGTATTCAGCCGGTTCTGACCAGTTCTGGAGAACTGATAGCAGAAATTTTGAGTAGTTCGGAGAACCAGTAAATACCACCTCTGACTGACCCCACCCCATCTATTCTCTGCCTCCCGAGTCCCAATTGATTGGGAGGAAATTGGGATTTTGCAGTATCCTTCCCCTGGAGTGGGCAGGAAATGAGGATTTTGCAGTAACCTTCCCCTGGAGTGGGCAGGGAATGGGGATTTTGCAGTAACCTTCCCCTGGAGTGGGCAGGGAATGGGGATTTTGCAGCAACCTTCCCGTGGAGTGGGCAGGAATGGGGATTTTGCAGTATCCTTCCCCTGGAGTGGGCAGGGAATGGGGATTTTGCAGTAACCTTCCCCTGGAGTGGGCAGGAATGAGAATTTTGCAGTAACCTTCCCCTGGAGTGGGCAGGGAATGGGGATTTTACAGTATCCTTTCCCTGCAGTGGGCAGGGAATGGGGATTTTGCAGTATCCTTCCCCTGGAGGTGGCAGGGAATGGGGATTTTGCAGTATCCTTTCCCTGGAGTGGGCAGGAATGAGAATTTTGCAGCAACCTTCCCCTGGAGTGGGCAGGGAATGGGGATTTTGCAGTATCCTTCCCCTGGAGTGGGCAGGGAATGGGGATTTTGCAGTATCCTTCCCCTGGAGGTGGCAGGGAATGGGGATTTTGCAGTATCCTTTCCCTGGAGTGGGCAGGAATGAGAATTTTGCAGCAACCTTCCCCTGGAGTGAGCAGGAAAGGGGACTTTGCAGTATCCTTCCCCTGGAGTGGGCAGGAATGGGGATTTTGCAGTATCCTTCCCCTGGAGTGGGCAGGAATGGGGATTTTGCAGTAACCTATCCCTGTCGTGTCCACCAAACATGCCCATCAAGCCACACGCACAGAACTGGTAGTAAAACAATTTGAATCCCACCACTGCTGTGATTTGATTGTTTATTTCTCTCCAGGGATTCATAGAACAATCTTACCTGTTCTACGGCTATTATCCAAATATGGCTGTCAGCTTTGTCAACTTTGCCTATGACATTCCTCTCGCTTATCTCCTCACAACACTATTCTACTTGCTGTTCTGCCTGGCCTGGATTGTTCGCAGGTGAGCACCACTGTGGCCTCTATAATGCAGAATCAGAACTCAAGTCCCCAAGTGAGCAATCAAGGCTCAGTACAGATAGTCTTTGGCTTTTGACCACAACTGAGCCCAAAATTTTTGTTCTTAAGTGAGATGTTTGTTAAGTGGGTTTTGTCTCATTTTATGACCTTTCTTGCTCTTGTTGTTAAGTGAATCACCACAGTTAGTAACCTGGTTGTTAAGTGAGTCTGGCTTTCCCATTGAGATTGCTTGTGAGCAGTTTGCAAAAGGTGATTGCATGACCTTGGGACATAACAACGGTCGTAAATATGAACCAATTTTCAAGCATCTGAATTTTGATCCCATGATCCTGGGGATGCTGCAAAGGTCGCAACTGTGAAAAATGGCCATAAGTCACATTCTTCAGTGCCACTGTAACTTTGAATGGTCATTAAATGAATTATTGTAAGTCAAGGACTACCTGAACAGTGTTAATTAAACAATGTGTATTGGAGGGATTCCCTCACAAGAATGAGAGCCAGGTTAGTCTACTGATTAAGGCTCCATGTTAGAAAGTGGGAAACCATGAGTTCAAGTCCCATCTCAGCTATAAATGTCAGCTGGATGACTTGTGTCAGTCACTCTCTCTCAGCCCAACGCACCTCACAGGGTTGTTGTTGTGGGGAAAATAGGAAGAGGAAGGTGTGTTGGGTATGTTTGCCACCTTGAATTACTGTATTTTTCGGAGTATAAGACACACCTTATTCCCCTAAAAAGGAGGGTGGAAATCTGAGTGTGTCTTGACCTACTGTAAACCCCGTCCACTTTGCAAAAATGGACGTGCAGAGGGTTTGGGAGGCCTGCAAAGTGCTCCCGGGGTCTGGGGAGGGCAAAAACAAGTGAAAAACAGGCCATTTTTTGCTCGTCCCCCCCCCCCAGCCCCTAGGAGCACTCTACAAGCCTCCCAAAGCCTATGCATGCCCTGTTTTTTGCAAAAAACAAGGTGTGCAGAGGGTTTGGGCCTGCAGAGTGCAAAAACCTTTTTTTAAAATTTACCTCTTCAAAATCTTGGTGAGTCTTATACTCTAGTGCATCTTATAAACCAAAAAATACGGTATTTGTATAAATAATAAAGGCAGGAGAAAATAAATGAAAAAATATTGACAAACAAAGGGATACACTCATATTTATACATCTCAGAAAGGTGTGAGAGACTAACAAATAAGCAACAGATGATGTAAGCTTACATACCTATAGCTAAGGGATCTCAAGTTACTACAGGTAGTCCTCAACTTATGACCATAATTGAGCCCAAAATGTTTGCTACTAAGCAAGACAATTATTAAGTGTGTTTTGCCCCATTTTACAACCTTTCTTGCCACAGTTGCTCGTTGAATCACTGCACTTAATTTAGCAACATGGTTGTTAAGAGAATCTGCCTTTGACTTTGCTTGTCAGAAATTAGCAAAAAGGGGATCACATGACCTCGGGACATTGCAAGTCATAAATATGAACTAGTTGCCAAGCATCCAAATTTTGATCTCGTGACCATGGGGATGCTGCGATGGTTGTGTGAAAAATGGTCATGTCACTTTTTTCAATGCCAAACTGAATGTTCAAACTGAACAAGTGGTTGTAAGTCAAGTACTACCTGTATAGTTAATGGACCTCAGGTCACTTCAGAGGTGAAATTCAACAGGTTCTGTGACAGGTTCTGGAGAACTGCTCGCGGAAATTTTGAGTAGTTCGGAGAACCCGCAAATGCTACCTCTGGCTGGCTCCAGAGTGGGGTGGGAATGGAGATTTTGCTGTATCCTTCCCCTCCCACGCCCACAAAGCCACGCCCACAGAACTGGTAGTAAAAAAAAATTTGTATTTCACCACTAGGTAACTTTCTTTTTTTTGTTTTCCCTCAGACGCCAAAGGCAAGAATAAAATAATAAAATGGAGCAAAGATCTTCTCTAAACCAAGAGGAGGCAGGCAGCTTTGGGTTTTGTCAGATATCAGAAAAGAAAAAAAATCTCCCATTTGTAGATTGAGATATGGAACAAACCTAATCTATGAGAATTATTCTAGTATGATCAACAGGCTACAGCCTTATATCTATCTCTATATTGCTTATGCCTCTTTATGTCAACTTGATTTAGTGGATTCAATTCATCTGAGAATTGTTTTCCCTGCCCACAATTAGCAGCCTTCCTGATGGATCCACCTCTCAGGAAATTCCTGTTTAAATATTTCTTGTCTTCCATCTGTCTTCAGGTCAGTCCTTTGCCTCAAACAAAGCCTGGTTAGCGAAGACACATCCCTTGCGTCCTACAGCAACAAAGTCTTTGCTGGCTGGGATTTCAGCCTGATGCAAGATAACATGGTCCAGTTAAAGCATAAAAGCATCCGCTACGAGTTACGGGTAAGGACAGATGCTAAAACCGGATAGCCGATGGCAGCCCTTTTAATGTGTCATGCTCCAGAAGGGTTGGGCTGACCATTTCCTCACAGGAAGGAAGAAAAATGAGTGCTACCATTCATCCTGAACTAATGTGGCTTCCAGTAGAACATTCCACACACCCCCCCCCCTTAGACCCAAATTCTAGTGGGAATTATTTTTCCAAACATTTATTCATAGCCTAAGAAGGGCTGTCATTTCAACCTCTGCAACGCAATGTTCTTTCACTTTTTTTTCTGTTGCTATAAGGAAAAAAAGATAATTAGATTACAGGTAGTCCTCAACTTACAATCATTTGTTTAGTGATCTTCAAAGTTATAATGGCACTTTAAAAAGTGACTTATGACTGCTTTTCACACTTACGATTATCACAGCATCCCCATGCGCTCCCAGAATCCCCATGGTCACATGATCAAAATTTGGAGGGCTGCAACTGGAATGCATTTATGATGATTGCAGTATTCTGGGTCATGTGATCACCATTTGTAACCTTCCCAACTGGCTTCTGACAAGCAAAGTCAATGGAGGAAGCCAGATTCACTTAACAACTGCATGACTCACCTAACAACTGCAGTGATTCACTTAACAACTGTGGTATAAAATGTTGTAAAATGGGGCACAACTCACTTAACAACTGTCTTGCTTAACAACAGATACGTTGGGCTCAATTGTGGCCTTAAGTAAAGGACTATCAGTAACCCAAATTTCTCTCATAAACACCTAAGGCTCTAAGAAACTGCAGAAGTGAGAAATTCAAAGGCCGTACCTTTATCCCCAGTTCTACAACTGGATGTGGAGAAAACAAACTTTTAGATTATTTTCAACAATTAATGCAACTGTTTGTCCCCCCCCCCCAAAAAAAATAGATGTAACCTTACAATTTACATGATATATAGAATCTTTTTCTTTTGTTATTGTTCAAGGGTAATAGATTTCTGATTTGTCAAGGAAGTGTAAAGGGATAAGCTAGAGCATTGCTAACTGAATTTTAATTTATCACATGGTTGCTATGCTACTATAGGATAATACAATTAAGACACTATTAAAAAAATATATAATCCTAGTTTTTAGGTTGTTGGGAAAACTACAATTGACTGTATTCCCACATGGCTTTAAAAAGAACCGTTGCCAAAGTCACAAAACAGCATATGCTCATACAAATGGCACTGTGCAATGTGCAAATATAATCCCTCAATGAGGATTTGGGTGAAGCTAATTTTGTGGAATCCTTGGAGTTTGGTTGTTTGCTTGCAGACTTTTCATTACCCAACTAGGTAACATCATCAGCACTAGTGAGTGTAGGGTTTGCTCCTTTTTTATATACAATAGCATGCCCTGCCAGTTTTGCAGAGGGTGTTGTTTTCTCCTTGGTAGTTTCTTGAGAGGGTATTGTTTTGTGCTTGATTGTTGTCTGGTGTCAATCTTTGCTTATCTGGGTTTAGGCTGCTGGATGTGTTTTGCATGTGTTTAATCTTTCAAGATTATCTTTTAAAGCTGCTTTGATTGTTCTGAGCTGCTTCAGATGCTTCTCTTCTCTTCCTCCCCCCTTCCAGATGGACCTGGAAGAAGCCAGTTTCCGCCAGCACCAGGCAGAGTTGACCACATCAGAGCGAGTTGGCCTTTATCTCCTGAGAAGTCTGATCAATATCTTGGTTTTAGCGCTTTTGGGAGCCTCCTTTTACTGTATCTTTCTGGCTGTGAGCTATTCCCAGGAGATGTTGGGAAAAGTAAGTATGTGGGCCCTCAGCTACCCCTCAAGAGGTTGTGCTTCCCCCAATACTTAAGGCCTCACCCCTTTGTGACCAGTCCCCCATATTGTGGTGGAGGTATTTAGGTTATCACAAAAGCAGTTCTGGCCAGGTTTGGCAGCAATTGTGGTGCTGAAACTCCAAGCAGAGGCCATATGGACCAAGGACGTGACTTTGCCAGTTGCATGGAAGTTCTGTCAAGCAGGGCCTTACAAGTTAAAGTAAAGGGCCATAGTGTGTCATGTGGTTAGAACACTGGACTGATGATCTGCATGCCTGTATTTGAGACCTGAGTGCTGCTGTGTGATGGTGTGAGCACCCGTCATTTGCTCCAGCTCCTGCCAATCTAGCAGTTGAAATTGTGCAAACACAAGCAGATAAATAGGTACCACTTTGGTGGGCTCATTCATGGGAGCATGAAAGGAAACCTCCAACTGAGCATCCTCCAGGCAACAGCGATGTCACTGGCTGATCGTTTCACCCCAGAAGTGCTTTGAACATAACAACAACTTAAAGTTGAGCCTGTAGAGATTGTCCTTGACTTACAACCACATTGTAACAACCAGAATTTCCATTGCTAAGCAAGGTGGTTGTTAAGTGAGTTATGCCCATTTTGAAACCTTTTTTTTGCCATTGAATTACTGCAGCTGTTAAGTGAATCATGGGGTCATTAAGCAAATTTGGCTTCCCTCATAAACATTGCTTATTGGAAGCCTGCTGGGAAGGTCGCAAATGACGATTGCGTGACTCCCAGATGCAGCAATCATTAATACATGTCAGTTGCCAAATGCCTAAATTTTGATCATGTGACTATGGGGGATGCTATAGTGGTTTAAGTGCAAGGGCCGGTCATAAGTTACTTTTTTCAATGCTGTTATAATTTCAAATGGTCCCTAAACAGATGGTTGTAAGTCAAGGACTACCTGTAAGAAGACAATATCTCGTAGGACTTATTTGCAAAGAAAGGTCCTGTTCAATCGCATTATTTCTTTCCATAACATTCATGCCCAAATAAATTCCTCTATCTTTTGATACAGGCGGACTCTCCTGAAAACAGTCTCTTCTTTCTGGATCTGCTGGTGGCTTATCTCCCTTCCGCTGTAATCACGGCTGCCAATCTCCTTGTTCCGATGATCTTTGAGTTCCTTGTGCCTCTTGAAAAATACCCGCTCAGCTTTAAAATCAAAATCACACTTCTGAGGTACAAAAAAAAACAACAAAAAACATCTGGGTATGTTTGCAATAGAGCAGGGGTCTCCATACGTGGTAGCTTTAAGACTTGTGGACTTCAAATCACAGAATTGGAAGTCCACAGGTCTTAAAGTTCCCAAGTTTGGGGATCCCTGCTATGGAGGGTGGGGAATAAGACTCTGGTGCTTTCTTTTCATTTTCAACGGGCCCACTGTCCACTGCCCAGAGAAAGAAAAGCTATTGATGCTTGCTTTCATAGCAAAGATGGGAAGGATAAAGAAATAGGGAATCCCAGTAATCAGGGGCCAAAAGGAAAAAAGTGCTGAAATCTGGAAGTTGTTGGACACCTAACCTCACTTCTTTAGCTCGAGGTGAAGGACTAATAGTTTTCTAGGTGCTAATGAACACAAATCTAAGCATCCTTCACCAGTACAGTTGTTGAGTCAAGGATCTCTGGTGATTAAGCAATATTTTGAGGTGCGCTTGTTATAAATAGACCAGACTAGATTAAGTATATGGTAGTCCTTTGGCTTTAGAGAAGACAACACTGCTGTGTAATTCTTTTATGGTCACTGAAGTTGGTCTGGAATCCCTGTCCAGAAGCCTGGAATCGAACACTTTGGGGCACCGGAAGTCCATTGTTGTTGTAACTGTGATTGTTATACTTTTATTTTCTATTTATTTATTATTTACAGACTAGCTGATAACCCGGCATTGCCCGGGTATTTATTTATAGAAGGGAAATGTTTGGACCAAATGTAATTTCTAATGTTGGATTTTTCCCCTTACCAGAAGGAGCCCCCTTGTGTAGTACTGTGAAGCCATTACCATGGCAACTCCATTACGCTGTACAGTAGAAGCCACTTTATGACAGTACAGTAGAATCCATTTTAAGGCACAACAGGCTGTATCTTAACAGAACACACACTCGAGGAGTGTTAGGGATGTCTTACCCCTACAGTATTTTTCATCTGTGTATCAAGTTTGGTTGAAATTGCTCAAGGCGTTCCAGAGTTATGGTGGAACATACACACGCACAGCCATTTTTACATATATAGATAGTGTTATGCTAAGTAAACAGTTGGTTTTTAGAGTAATGTGATCTACTTTGCATCTTTTTTGTTTTGGAGGACCCTGAACTTTAGGAGTTAGAGAGCATATCTAATCAATATTTTCGACTTTGAACATTGTGAAGAGTCTGAGAACTGAATCAAGGGATGTGATGTGTTTTGTTGACATCTTCCTTTGGTTGTTCTAATTTGTACCTTTTGATGCAGGTTGAGGTGCAAATATTAAACCACGTCTATTTCCATATCTTTCTCCAACAGCATATCCTTTGTGAATATCTACAGATCCAACTGCTCTTAAGAGACCAAGAG
This sequence comes from Thamnophis sirtalis, assembly GCF_051295495.1. Lineage (NCBI taxonomy): Eukaryota > Metazoa > Chordata > Lepidosauria > Squamata > Natricidae > Thamnophis > Thamnophis sirtalis. Next base: position 118,907,372 of record NW_028261384.1, read on the forward strand.
CTGCTCACATGATTTCCCCCACCTTCTATCTTGGTTATTAGGCAACCTGACATGTCCATCTCTTTTGGCAGGAATGTCGTCTTGCGTTTTGCTAGCCTAATTGTGGTTCTCGTTACACTCTGGGGACAGATCACCTGTAATGGGGACATGCAGAACTCCGACTGCCGCAATTGTGGTTATAATAATAAACTTCACCCGGTAAGGGAAATAGTGGTTTTATGTGGGAGGTAAAAATTTCTTGAATTCCCAGTCAAAACAAGTTATGCTACTATGTAATATTTTCCTCAAAAGATTTTGTGTGGGGGAAAAAAGATTGGAATGATTATCTATGTGGAGGGATCACAAAAAGTAGAATAGTGTCATTCTAGAGTCCTATTTCCTAAAATTCGGAAAATGAAACACAGCAGTTGCATTCTTGAAGCCAGATCTAGACATATTTGTAATACATCTATTGTAATTAAGTTAAATTACATGTTTAAACATATTTAGGTATGACTAATTTGAGCCTCATTGATTTCAGTGGCTCATGGACTTCAACAAGGTTACTTTACATACCACAAAGTCCAGGCCAAACAAATCTAATCTTATCCTTAACTCTAATTCTAAACCTGTCCCATAAATTAATCCTAATCCTAACCCTAACCCCAAAACGAATAAACCAGATGTAACTAAGATTTGTTCATTCTCCTAACAAGAACTAAATTTAAATTTGAGATTAATTCCTGGGTTATTTGAAAGAGTTATAGCTCTCTAGAATACAGGCAAATGAGAAATGCCAATTTTTTATGAGCAAAAAACCTTATCTTATGAAAAAAAACCTTATCTCTCTCTTCAGTGCTGGGAGACCTCAGTGGGGCAGGAAATGTACAAACTGATGATCTTTGACTTGGTGATCATGCTACTTGTGATATTGTTGGTGGAGTTTCCCAGAAAGTAAGCCTTTTAAGTTTTGTCATGTCTATTGGTGGTGGAGAGGGGATGATTACAGGTAATCCTCAACATGCAACTGGTCATTTAGCAGTTGTTTGAAGTTATCGAAGACCTCTGGAGGGCTATTTATGACCTGATTCTGAAATCCCAACAACTGGAAACCCTGCCATGCAGTCACATGACTACATTTTGGATGCTCGGCAACCAGCCTGCATTTAAGGCTGTTTGCAGTGTCCCATCCCCCGTGACTACGTTTTATGAACTCTCTTGCCAAATATCTACATTTGCTTTCGGTTTTCAACAAAACCGCCCCATAACTGCAAGCTTCGCTTAATATCGCAACAGAAAAGGCAATAAAATTGTGTTAATCATAAGTGACTGCTTTGCAACCTTCATGGCTTGTGACTGTAATAGGCAGATTCCATTACGGTCAAAATTAAGAGAATCGCCTATAGTTTGGTTACTTTCCTTAGTCCAAAAGTGGGAACCTGCAAACAGCCGCAAATGCCACTATGTCGCTGAGCGCCTAACATGGGGTCATGTGACTGATGGATGGGAAGTGACCATCGGAACTGAGTCATAACTCCCTTGTTCCAGGTAGTTGTAAGTTGAAGACTACCTGTATAAAGGAATAAGTGAATGGCTGTAACAACATGTGTCTAAGTTGGGACTTCACATAAAAAACCCAAAATTTCCCTTTCTTTCCTTTTCTAGGCTGCTGGTGACTTACTGGCCATCCTGCCTCTTGCTCAAATGGTTGGGAGAACAGGAGTTCGGGGTTCCTGACAACATTTTGAACCTGGTATATGGGCAGACCTTGTGCTGGACTGGAGCCCTTTTTTGTCCTCTTCTGCCAGTGCTCAACACCATCAAATATATTGTTATCTTCTACATGAAAAAGGTGATTCAACAACAGCTCCGAAGCGTAATTGCAAGGTGGAGCAGAGAAGGGGCAATGGAAATCCGGGTGCTGGTTGATTACTGTGAGAAAATCCAGAATAGTGGCTTTCAACTTATTTACTGTCTTCAAGGAAACCTTTGTAGGTGGACAGGGATCTGGGCAGGGATGGGCTACGGGGATTTTGCAGGGGTTCGGGAGAACCTCTAGTTAAGATTCTGTGCAGTTTGGAGAACCCCCCCAAATCCCACTCCTGGCTGGCCCTGCCCACCCCGCCCCTCTCAGGAGTCCCCAGGTGGCCCGTTTTGGATGCAGGTGAGTGCAGGGTGTGTGCGGAGGTTCGGAGAGGGCAAAAAACAGGCCTCCTGGAAGTTTGGGAAATGGGCCTATTTCCAGCCTCCAGAGCCTGGGGAGGCTGTTTTCGCTCTCCCGGAGGCTCGAAGAAAGCCTACGGAGCCTGGGAGGGCAAAAACGCCCCCTCCCAAGCATGATGCAGGAGGCTGACTAGGCCGTGCCCACCATGCCACACCCACCCAGCAAACGGGCAGAGAACCCCTTGCTAAAAAATTTGAAGCCCATCCCTGGATCTGGGGCAAGTGTTGATGGGATTGCTGGATTGAAATTTGAAAAATATTATAGTGGGCTGTGAGAATAACTTTGAGGACTAGGAGGAGGAGGAGCCATAGCCAAGATTATAGTCAGATAAGTGATATCTGAGTCTGTGTCAGAAGGATAAGGGCAGGGAGAGGAGAGCCACATTCAGACATGCAAGATTCTGTTACAGTAACCTTATAATAAAAGTAGAATTAGCATTCATAATCTTGGTGTCCTTGCCTGGTCGACTATGAAGGGCTGGTGTCAATTTAGTAAGTCTGAATGTACCTCTCCTCTCCCTGGCTTCATCCTATGCCTCCATCCTCAATTCTGGGTTTTGAGGTCTACCCATCTTCAAGCTGACATGGCTGAGAAACACTGGCATAGACCAATGCCCAGAAATAGCCAAAAATAACAGAATACCAAGGTGCAGCACCTTTACTCCAATGATCTATCTCATGGGCGCTTTGGAAAAAACAACTTAAAAGGAAAACAAGAAGAACAACAATTAAAAAAAAACTTTGAAAGAATGACATTGCAATTTTGCAAGAATTGAAATTATTTAATTGTACACTCTTTTGAGCATACCTTTCTAAAAAATATAAAAATGTAATTTTGATCTGGTCTCAATATTACTGAAGTAGTGAATAAAAAGACAGCAGTTGCTTCTAAGAAATTGAGAACATTTTAAAAAATGGACACGGTCCAAGCATCTACAGCAACTTTAAAATGTATGGACTTAAGCTCCCAGAATTCCCCAGCCTTGGAAGGTGAAGTCCACACATTGTAAAGTTGCCAAATTCGAGAAACACTGTTCTATAGCTTTGATTGATTTCCCCCCCCTCCATTCTTCTAGCTCACCCTTTATGCCAACTGCCGTCCAGCCGAACGCACGTTTCGTGCTTCAAGCTCCAACGCTTTTTTCCTTTTAATTCTGCTCCTGGGACTCACGATATCCTGTGTTCCAGCCCTATATAGCATCTTCGTGTAAGTATTCGAGTGCCCTACAACCTTAACGGGGAGCTAACTCCATTAAACATTTTTTGTTGATTTTTTACTTTGGCATCTTATGGCAGCTGTATGTTCCACAGTTCCCAACATTCCCACCATCTGTAAAAGTAGAATATTAAAAGTGTTGCTAAGCCAATGTTGCTTAACTATAGTTTACACAATAAACCCAATTTGGCTACCTGTAGGCAAAGAGTAAGCAAGCTATGGTTTAAACACTGATGGCCAACGAGCTGTAGTGCGCAGTATGGTAGGCTAATTCTACCGACTGGCAGCAGTTCAATTCTCACTGGCTCTCAGTTGATTCAGACTTTCCTCTTTCCGAGGTCAGGAAAATGGGAACCCAGATTGTTATGGGCAATATGCTGATTCTGTAAACTGCTTAGAGAGGGCTGTAAAGCACTGTGGAGTGGTATATACATTCTAAGTGCTATTGCTATTGCTTTTGATTAAAAAGCAAGCAACTATGTTATGTTTTGATGAGTGAGCAAGAGGATCACATTTAAGTAAATAAAATGTGTTTTTAATTCCCTTCCCTGCTAGCTACCATCTCACTCCCAATTTTTCTCCACAGTCTGCCTCCTTCAAAAGCATGTGGGCCGTTCCGTGATCAATCCACCATGTGGAATGTGGTCACCCAGGCTGTGTCAGAGTTACCTGCTGGTGCCCAAGACTTCTTGAGATTTGTGGGCTCAGTTGCCTTTTCTGCGCCCTTGTTTCTGCTTCTGAGGTGAGGAATTGCATTTTCTAAAGAGATCTGGTGAATGGGGCACAGGAAGAAAAGGAATCGCACATCCTAAGGATTGAAGCATCTGGTGTAATATTATAATTATTTTTCCCTCTCTCTGTCTCTTTCATTTCTTCAAGTGTCTTCATGTTCTACCTCAAGGCCCTGGCCAACTCATACAGTTCCAGGATCAAAAGTCTCAAAGGACAGCTCCGTCTGGTGAGTAGTCAATTAAAAGCAATCCAAAAAATGGGTATGAAGTGGTGAAAAATTGACTCCAGGACTGGATACCTCAGGATGGGCAATGGGCATGCAGAAAAGATTGGGAGAGGGCAATGATATATTAATTACGGTTCTGCAGATGCAAGTTAATTCTTTTCTATTATTATAATAATTATTGGAAAGAACTTTAAAGATTATCCAGCAGAAATTTGTGTTTAAAGCTTCTAAGATTAGTACTCATTAGCCACAGCTTAAAAACTTCTAATATTAACTCTGTGCAGGAGAAGATAGTGCAGGTTTAGTTTCTATTTTGTGAGATTGTAGAAGTCAATCAAAGGAAACAATATTAGCTAGCTAGGGAAATTTACTTATCTTTTTAAAGCCATGCTTCCAGAATCAAACTCATGTGAAGTATTAGTACTGCTTTATAAAGCCTTAGTAAGGCCACATTTATTGCATCCAGTTTCGGTCACATAGAAAAAAGGTGTTGAGACTTTGGAAAAAGTGGAGAGAAGAGCAACTAAGATTATTAAAGGCCCAGAGACTAAAGCATGAATAATGGTTGCAGGATTTGGATTTGGCTAGTCTAGAGAAAAGGGTGACATGATAGTATTCCAGTATTTGAAGGGCTGTGGAAAAGAAGAGGGGGTCAACTTATTTTCCAAAGCATCAGAGGACAGGACAAAAAAAAATGGATGTGAACTAATCAAGGAGAGAAACAACCTAGAACTAAGAAGAAATTTCCTAACATTGAGAACAATCAACCCGTGGAACAGCATGCCTTCCGAAATTGTGGGTGCTTCATCTCTGGAGGTTTTTAAGAAGAGACTGGACAGTCATTTGTTTGAAATGGTATGGGGTCTCCTGCTTGAACAGGAGGCTGGAAGACCTCCAAGGTGGCTTCCAACTCTCTTCTATTCAAAGCTTCCTGTACTTTTAAAAGATTTTTTTTTTAAAACGAAATGGTGGGATGGAGGAAAGAATGCTAAATTCATACATGATTCTGCACTGGGATTTCTAAAACTGTTTGCTGAATTAGTTAAAATGATCTGGTTTGTGCAGCATACTAATCTACAAAGCTTTGAATTATTCTGTTTTCTGGTTTTTTTTTTGTTTTTTTTTGCTTTTAAGTCAGTACTGACTCTTGGATAGGTCCCTGCAGTTTTCTTGGCAAGATCTCAGAAGTGGTTTACCATTGTTTCCTTCCTAGGATTGAGAGAGAATGACTGGGTCAAGGTCACCCAGCTGACTTTGTGGCTAAAGTTGGGACTAGAACTCACAGTCTTTAGTTTCTGGTAGTCTTAACAGTTTCCAGCCTAATGCTTTATCCAAGACACGGCTTCATAAGGAGTTGAGCAGCTCATAGCAGGAAGCTGGTAGAGCAGTAACAAGCCCAAATGCTCATCTTCAGCCTTAGCCAACCTTGTCCCTCTCCCCAAGGGCTGTGCCTGATGTCCAACTCAAATCCATGAGGGAGTCTCAGAAAGGGGAAGCTCCCCCCCAAAAAACCTCATGCTCATCCAGATCATTGTGCTTAAGTCTGACAGCTCAGCTGCCTCATCCACTATCAAATTGCGAGAGAGACTTAATGGCTTTCAATGTTCTCTTTTTCTCAGGAGGGCCAGGATAAGTTCTTCCTTGTGAAACAGATTTCAGAATTGAGCCAATGAAAGAAAAGAAAAATCTACACAACAATATATATTTTTTCACCTTTTTCAGCAATACTTCCAAGATATCACCACGTGCTAAATGCGCAGAGCATATAAGTTTAATAAATAAATAAATTTTATGTCATAGTTTTCAAACTGCACTGCAGCAATGTACTATGATGGCTTCCAAGTTCCTCTTGTTCAGTTATCATTTTTAATAAAACAGAAGGGAAATTGTTGTCCAGTTATCATTTTTAATGAAACAGAAGGGAAAATGATTAAATAAGAAGAAATTATATTATATATACGTTTAGCTTTAATGAACTAGCAGCTGGTTGACTTTGTCTCGACTCACAAGCGAGGTTGGGCCAAATCAGCTGAATAATTAGAAAGGAGACCACAGGGGCAGGCATTCTCAAACTTTGGAATACTGGAACCCTTAAAATGATCTTTTGAGTAACTCAAGTAGAATTAACGATTTCAACAGGAATTAGGCTGAGCAAAAAAACTGTCACTGATTGAAAGATGCCATATGCAGTATTCTCACACATAATCCGATTTATGGATAAACCGTCCCTCAAATTTCTAAACAAATACTATGAAAAGTGCGCCACCTGTAGATAAGCTAATCCTTAGAATTTTTGTTTGTTTTAATGTTCACAATTACCTAATTTATTCATCAATGGGCTTATTATACTTGAGTCTTTTAAAAATGTATTACCATATAAATTGAAATTTGGTGGTAAACAACTGAGTATTGAATAAATTATTATTTAAATTTTTGCCAATCTGTAAAATTGGAAAGCTCCTGCTAAGTGCAGACATAAATTGTGATTGCATACATGGTTATGAAAAAAGAATCCAACAAATTTATAGTCAGATATCTACATTGAGGTTTTCCGGTTTAACCGTTCACTATTTGGCTTTGGACAGGTGATACTTTTAACTTTAGTATTCCCCAACAATAATGAATGGACAATTATAGACTTGTTTGCAATACCATATAGATGAAAGATTACCACTAGACTAAATCAAGCGAGAATTAATCTAATGCAGGTAGTACTCAATGACTACAACCAGGGCCAGAATTTCTGTTGTGAAGCAAGGCAGTTGTTAAGTGAATCACACTCAATTTTATGACCTTTTTGCCATAGTAATTAAGCAAATAACTTGCAGTTGTTAAAATTATATGGTTGCTAGGCAACCCTACTCACTTTGCTTGCTGGAAGCTAGCTGGGAAGGTTGCAAATGGTGATCACATGACCTTGGGATGCTGCAGTTGTCATAGATACATCTGAATTGCAAACTGCACTAATTTTGATCGTGTGACCGTGGGAATGCTGTGATGATTGTAAGAGGAGTACTGGTTGTACATTATTTTTTTCCAGTGTTGTTGTAACTTCGAATGGTCACTAAATGAATGGTTGTAAATCGAGCATCATCTGTAAGGAGTCAGTGTTGATTAGATGTAGAGGGAAGAATGCTTGGCTAAATAAGCCATAAGCCAAATAAGTCTGAATTAGCTGCATTTCTTTCTTATGCTTAAACATAAACTTTAAATATTTAAAGTTGACCCAAGTACTATAGTATATAATTTAAATAATATTTCAGTGTAAACTTTTAAAGTCATGTTATTATATAGCATGAGGCTGATTGGATGAAATAAACAAATATTAAATAAATAAATATTTCTACTACAGTATTGCAAAACACTATACATCCAGCAATAGATTTCAAGCTTCAGAATTCCCTTTTGATATAGTAGCCATAAATCCCTAAATTTTGAGCTACAAAATTGCAGACGACTATTAGGCAGCAGCAAACAGATACAGAAAGCCAAATCTTTGCTCAATCTTGCAGCTGTCAGGATTTACTTTGTGTATAACAGCGATCAACACAACCTTCTGCTTGTTAACACTGGAAAAATGGTAAAAACAGAACATAAAACCTATAAATTCAACAGAACGATACCCTTGATGATACAGGTCCATCATTCTCCATATGGTCTCTGGAAGAGGTGTTTTCCTCAATTTCTGGGATTCTCAAGAGGGATGCTATTGTATAAAATAAGGGGTAGAACATAAAAGTAAAATTTATAAGCTCCCAAAGGGGGACCACTAACAATTTCTTGCTCAGAAGCATGCACTAGATGGGTCAATTCTACTAGGAGAAAGCGGTAGTGAAACTCTAAACTGCCTCTGGAAATGTATTGGTGGCCAATTCAGGACCTGGGGCACAGATGTTCTATGGTTTATGAGTTTTTGAAATATTTTTTTTTATTCCACCTTTATTTCTTTGTAAGTAACTCAAGGCAGTAAACATACCTAATCCCCTTTCCTGTTCCTATTTTCCACACAACAACCCTCTCAGGTCAGTTGGGCTGACAGAGTGACTGGCTCAAGGAAACCTAGATGGTTTTTCATGACCAGAACTAGAACTTACCGTCTCCTGGTTTCTAGGTGAGTGCCTTAAGCACTACACTAAAATGGCTTTTGCCATTAAGGCAATGTTTCCCAACCATAGTAATTTTAAGATATGTGGATTCCAACTCGCAGATTCAATTCTGGGAATGGAAGGCCATTCATCTTAAAATGCCTAGGGTGTTCTGGGAGCTGAAGTTCAAAAATGGCTAAGGTTGGGAAACACTGCATTTAAAAGGACTGCTGCATGCTGGGTGATTTTCTAAGGCAGTCCATACAGAGTGCATTGCAGAGGTCTAGAGGTCTTCAAACTTGGCAACGTTAAGACTTGATAGCTATATTAGCTGGAGAATTCTGGGAGTTGAAGTCCACAAGTCTTAACGCTGCCAAGCTTGGGGACCCCTGCGTAGTCTAACTGTGCAATGGGAAGCATTCCTGATGTCAAGTCTTCCCCTTCCACGCAGGGCTGCAATCAGGGGTGAAATCCAACAGGTTCTAACATGTTCTGGAAATTTTGAGCAGTTCAGAGAACCGGCAAATGGGGTGGGAATAGAGATTTTGCAGTATCCTTCCCCTGCCATGCCAACCAAGCGACGCCCACATAACTGGTAGTAAAAAAAAATGAATTTCATTACGGACTGCAAGTGACATTAATCTAGCATGTAGGGAGAAATGCTAAAGTGTGTTTTAAAAAGCAAGTGCCAGTCTTGGTGTCACAACCACAGGAGAGATTTTTCAGCATTCAACAAACATCATTCCATAGTCGAAGTGCAGTCTCCCCAAACCAATGATTTTCTAAACCTGGCCACTTTAACATGTGTGGATTTTAACTCCCAGAATTCTCCAACCAGCATGTCGCCAAGTTTGAAAAGCACTAGTCCAAACCAATCAAATATCAGGTAGGAATAAAGGCGAGCCAATGAGAATTTCGGATGAACCAAGCCCCCGAGCGCTTCCGTAGTGAAACTACCCTCGCAATCAGGCACAAATTATTGCACGGAAGCATAGAGGAAAGGGGCGGGGCTCGACGGTGACGTCTGTGGAGATTTTAGCACTATCATAAACAGCCGGAATGAATATTCTTCCCAAGAAGTCGTGGCACGTCGGCAACAAAGATAATGCGGCTCGCGTACGAGGGGGCGAAGCGGAGGCTGAAGTTCAACGGCAAAAGAGAGAGGCCCGAATTCTGAAAGCTGAAAAGGAGTTTGACGTCATCAAGGGGCATGCGCAAATGCAATTACTGCTCGGCTTGGTCGAGCAATAATTCTACTGCACGTGCGGCTACTGTCCATGTGTTTTTTGTTTGTTATAGCGAGTTTGGGGTTAGGGTAATACTTTACTACGTACGTCTAATCAAATCCATAAAAGTTAAGTGCTTCCAAACGGACAATCTCAACTCCCTAGTGTGGAAGTGAGGTAAACATTATTTCCAGGGACCTAACTCCTATTTGGCCACTGTTCAGAAAGAGTTGCAGTGCTAAAGGTTTATACGGAATCTGAACATTGTATCTGGATTCTATGAATTCTGCGTACGGAATAATCCTGCATTCATCTTCCTGCATGGGTTAATAAAGAAACAAAGTCTGAATTTTATCCAGACTTAGAAAAAAAAAATGAACAAGATGGCAGTTTGGTTTTGACCGTTCTATTATTGTCAAAATCAAACTGCCTGCCACCTCGTTCAATATTCTGTATTCTGTAATAACAGAAGCACCATCAGTTTCTTTTAAAATGAAAGATTTTAAACTGAGGAACTAAATTCTTTGCCAAAACGGATTCTACTTAATCTGGGATTTTATTGAAATCAGGATTTCTCCATGTGGGTAAAGGGCCAATATTATCATGCTTTAATCCCATCACTCTGGAGCTGAAGGGAAAACTCTTTATCATGTAAAATGGACTAGCTCAGGCTTTAATGGCTCATTTACAAAGGGGGATGGGCAGGAAACTGCAGGCAGCTATTCTGGCTTTTAAAACATGTTTCTTCCTTTTCACATCCATAGAAATATTCTGCCTTTTCAATATTTCCTAGGATATTTCATTTTTCTGGGAGAGGGCTGGGTGATAACTTCCTACACTAGGATATTTCATTTTTCCAGGAGAGAGATGAGTTTTAACTTCCTACACTAGGTTTTAATTGGCAGCTAATTTTGAATGTGAAACAGCATTCAGTATCTGGGATTCATCTGTACATCTGGCCTGAATGGGTGAAATTTGAGAAAAGATTGATTTAAGAATAGCTGTTCTGAAAGATTTTTAACTGAGGAACTAAATTCTTTGCCAACATGGATTCTACTTAACCTGGGATTTGATTGAAATCAGGACTTCTTCTGCTGTTATTAAATCAATGGAAGAAAGAAGAAAAGTGACAAGGTGTCATAGAACATTTTTTTAAAATTGTAAATGTTGGAAGATCCCATTGCTGTTTCCTTTAATCTGAACCTTAAGTGAATATGGAGGGACCAAATAAATGAGATGCAAAGCTCTTCATGATGCCTTTTTCAACTGCCTTTTTCTTTTTTTCCAAGTGCCCTTTTCTGGACTTCTGCCACATTTGTATCCTAACATTCTTTTAATATTAATTATTTCCTTTTCCTTTTCTGACAGTCTTGTATGTATATCCTGAATTGAATAATTTATCCTTACTATGAGAGTCTATCCCAGAATTCTCCAGTAAGCATATGAAAAGTCCAAACCAATCAAGTAGCAGGAACAAAGGCGAGCCAATGAGAATTGAGTCTATCCCAGAATTCTCCAGTAAGTCCAAGCCAATCAAGTAGCAGGAACAAAGGCGAGCCAATGAGAATTCCGGATGAACCAAGCCCCCATGCGATTGCGAAGTGAAACTAATCGCAAATTATTGCACGGTGGCATAGAGGGAAGAGGCGCGGTGGGGCTCGGCGGTGACGACTGTGGGGATTCTAGCACTATCATAAGCAGCCGGCATGAATATTCTTCCCAAGAAATCGTGGCACGTCCGCAACAAAGACAATGTGGCTCGCGTACGACGGGACGAAGCGGAGGCTGAAGTTCAGCGGCAAAAGAGAGAGGCCCGAGTCCTTTTAGCTGAACAAGAAGTAAGTAGTCGTCAGGGGCCACGCGGAAAGGTTTGGAATTCTTGCGTAACCTCTATTCCAAGTGGTCGCAATAGTTTTAAATGGAACATTCTACTGCGCATGCGGGGTACTGTTCATCTGTTTTGTTTTTGTTTTCCTCTGAAGGAAAGGTGTCAACATTTATTTCTTTTTATAGCGAGTTTGGGGTTATGGTAATACTCTACTACATGCATCTAATCACATCCATAAAAGTTAAGTGCTTCCAAACGGACAATCTCAACTTCCTAGTGTGGAAGTGAGGTAAACATTTCCAGGGTCGTAACTCCTATTTGGCCAGTGTTGCAGTGCTAAAGGTTTATACGGAATCTGAACATTGTATCTGGATTCTATGAATAATCCTGCATTCATTTTCCTGCATGGGTTAGTAAAGAAACGAAGTCTGAATTTTATCCAGACTTGGAAAAAAAATGAACAAGATGGCAGTTTGGTTTTGACAACAAGGGCATTCCATTGTTGTCAAAATCAAACTGCCTGCGACCTTGTTCAATTTTTTGTATTCTGTAACAACAGAAGCACCATCATTTTTTAAAAAAAAATGAAAGATTTTAAACTGAGGAACTAAATTCTTTGCCAAAATGGATTCTACTTAATCTAGGATTTGATTGAAATCAAGATCTCTTCTGCTCTTATTAAATCAGTGGAAAAAAGAAGAAAAGTGACAAGGTGTCATAAGAACATTTTTTTTATTGTAAATGTTGGAAGGTCCCATTGCTGTTTCTTTTAATCTGAAGTTTACTGTTAATATGGAGGGAACAAACAAATGAGATGCAAAACTCTGCATGATATATTAAAGTGCCTTTTTCTGGACTTCTCCCATGCATATATCCTAACAAAATTAATACTTTTCTTTTCCTTTTCTGACACAATCTTGTATATCCTGAATTGAATAATTTATCCTCACTATGATAGGCAGTCAATTATCTTGTAGGAAATTAAATAGAGCAATGTGAGAGATTAAAAAGTTGGAAAGGTGATTGTTGATGCATAGAGAATGATACGAGATATATGGGAAATGTTCAAAATCAAGGATCTGCCATTATTTGTGTTCTATTTTTTTCCAGAATTTTTTTTATTTTTTATTCTCTTACATACCATTTTAAGTATACCTTCACATAATTGTTGTTCTTCTTTACATTTATCATTCTTATACATTTATTATTTCATGTAATAGGTTATAATATACAGTTTGGGTTCTTTGTTTACCATCCCTTCCTCCTGTTGTAATACCACCTTATTTCCCCTTTCTTTTCTCCCTCCCTTCTCTACTTCCTTCCTTCCTCCTCTCCTTCCTCCTCTCCTTCCCCTTTCTTCTTCCCTTCCCTTTCTCCTACTCCTACTCTTCCTCTTCCCCTTCTTGCCCTCTCTCCTTCTCTTCCTCTCCCTTCCATTTACCTCTTTCTTCTCCCCCCCTCCTTTCATTCTCTCCTCCTCTCTCCCTTTCTTTTCTATTATTGTAGGTGTCTCTTTTAGGTCTCAGTTTATATTTCCTTGGGATGGTATTTCCGCAAACCCAAATATAATTTAATATCATTTCTTACTCCCTTACCTTCACTAATCTATCCTAACTATATTCCTCCCCCCTTTGTGTTTCGCTCTTGGATATATACTTATATATTTAATATTTTCTTTTCTGTTTTCCCCTTCTCCCCCCCCTTTTCATTTAACAGTGCATCATCTGGATTCTATATCTTCTCCCTACTTTATTTTCTAGTTTCCTTTCTCTAGCCAATCATAAAATCTTCCCCATGTCTTGAAGTACTCCAATTCCTCTTTATCCTTTATTTTCATTGTCAACCTATTCATCTCTGCACAATCTAATATCTTCTTTATTATCCCTTCATCTGTTGGTAGCTTATTTAGTTTCCAATTTTAGGCAAATACGATTCTTGCTGCTGTAGCTACACGTATAATCAAATAAGTATTCTCTTTCTTGAATTTCTCTGGGATAATACCTAGTAAAAATATCTCTGGTCTAAATTCTATTTCTTGTTGTAACATTTTCTTTAACCATACTCTTACCTTAGTCCAATATTTCCTTGCTTCTGCACATGTCCACCACATATGATAATAGGAACCTATTGCTTATTGACACTTCCAACATTTCGCTGATTTGTCTTTAAACATCTTAGCTAATTTTCCCGGTGACATGTGCCATGTATAAAACATTTTGTATAAGTTTTCTTTGTAAGCTATTGACATGGTTAATTTATAGTTCCTTTCCCATAGTTGTTGCCACTTTTCGAACTCAATCGTATGACCAAAATTCCTTGCCCAAGTTACCATTGTATCTTTAACCACTTCTTCTTCTAACCTAGTTCTTAGTAGGTAGCTGTATGGTTTCTTGATTATTTTTTCTTCCGTTTCCGTAAGTATCTTATCCAACTCCGAATTCCTAAGTTAAAACCCTATTCTCTTTTATATTTTTCATATCTTGATTGTATTTGCAATTGTGAAAACCATCCTATATCAATCACTTGTTTTTCTAATTCTTGTTTTTGTTTTAGTTCCCCTCTTTCTGTTAAGATATCTTTGTATCTAATGATATTTTTCATACTACTAATATTTGGATGTGACTTTCATTGTTGAAAACCACATTGGTATTTCTAAATAGTGTTTCCCTTTCACCCTTTCTCATATTGTTAACAATCTATCCCTTACATAATGTCTTTGAAAATAGCCATGTGCCTTACTTTTACCATACCACAAAAAAGCATGCCAACCTAGTTGCAAATCATGACCTTCCAATGTCAATAATCTTGTATTACTCAGTAGGATCCATTCTTTCATCCAAGCTAATCTCGCTGCTTGATAATATAATTCCCAGTTTGATCATCCAAATCCACCTTGAACTCTTTCATCTTGCAACATTTTTATATTAATTCTTGCTTCCCCCTCCAGCCATATATATTTCCCCACTATTTTATTCATACTTTCAAAATATTTTTTCTCTAATTTTATGGTATTGTTTGTATAGCAGTATATTCATCTTTACTACTGCTATTCTTCCCATCAATGATAATTGTAGGTTTTTTCATCTTTTCAGATCTATTTCTATTTGTTTTCTCACCTTATAATAGTTATCCTCCTTTAGGGTTACACACCTTGAAGTCAATTGAATACCCAAATATTTCACTTTTTTCACCACCTATCTGTCCAGTTTCCCCATCAACTCTCTTTTCTGTTTTTCGGTCATATTTTTCACCATAATTTTTGTTTTATCTTTATTAATCTTCAAGCCCGTTACTTCTCCATATTCTTCTACTATTTCAATTAGTTTTGGCCCTGTTTCTATTGGATCTTTCATAATAAACACCAAATCATCTGCGAGTGCTTGTAATTTATATTCTTCTTCCTTGTATTGTATTTCATTTTGATCATATTTATGAATCCCTCACCAAATCACATAATTTGAAATTGCATTATCATAAATTGCCAGTTCACATTATCAAAGGCCTTTTGTGCGTCCAGAGATAACAATGCCATTATATGTGCTCTTGATTGTATTACTGTACTCCTATCATCTGAGGAGATCTGGTATAGTCTAATTTAAAGGTTAGCTGATTTATTCATATTCTATTTAAACAGAATAATTAAATGTAGACTCTGGCTCGAATGTGTTAGATTTATTTTTATTATCACCTTACTTGCTCTTGATTTGAAACACACAGAGGCTTTCACACTATTTAGGAGGTTGTCTTGGGACAAATTGACCTAAGTATAAGCCTTGGATAAATATCTGCCTTTGATTATAGGCCCGAACCGAATTCTTACGGAAGAAAGCACGTCTGTCAGAAGGTGATAAGAGTGGCTCAGAACTTGTTTCTTTGGATTCAGAAAAGTCCTCAGGACATCTTAACCTCTTTCAGGGGTCGCAAGAGAGTGGCAACAAAGAATATGAAGAGGAGAAGAAGCAGGAAAAGGTAATTGTGGAAAAGTAGGAGTGCAGTTTGCCAAAAATCTGTTTACCTAGTTTACCTAAGTGGGCACTGAAAGCCTTGGGATAGGCAGGCTCCTGTTGATGAGTTCTAAGAACGAAGTATGAAACTGCCTTGAGGAGCACTGAAACGTCTCAAACGAACAAAAATATTAGTCCTGTTGATATTATTCAACTTTCACACAACTTCAGCTAACTTTTGTATCCTAAATAATCATGTTCTTATACTTTAAACCACAGTAGCATAATGTCTAGTGGTTACTGTTAATTAAAACCTGTCAGGAAAAGGGTGATTATTAAGTGATATTCTGAATTGGATCTCAGGGTGTTCCACAGTAAGCAGTTTGCTTTACAGAAGGAAAATAGGGAAATACTCCTTTGATTAGAATTATATACCTGGGGCACTAGAATATGTGTGTGGGAGGTGGATGGATGGATGGATAGCATGAGTAATGTCCTTAATTTTTTATCCTTTACAGGAACGAAAAGAAAAAGCTCTAGGAATCCTGACTTATTTGGGCCAAAGTGCAGCAGAGGCTCAAACATCCCTTCCATGGTACCAGGAGCTGCCAGATCGTAGCAAAATCAATGCCAAAGATGAGAAACTTAAGGGAAGGCTGGACCCCCTGGCTGAGATGGGGAAACATTTATACAAGAAAAAGTGCTCTAATAAAAAGGAAGAAAAGAAAGAAAAAGGAAAACCAAAGCACAGCGAAAGCAAAGGAAACCTAGCACTTAGGTAGGTATCCCTTTTGTTATGCACTCAAGAAAATTGTCAATATCGAGCAGCAAATGGCTGTTCGGTGAGGCAGTTTCTGTTTTTGGAAGGGATATCACCCTGCAAAGCAGAATGTAGGTTGGTGGGTCTACTGGTATTTAAGGATTAGATCTGATTTTGTTCATGGCTGCCAGGTTACCTTTGTGAGGCCGGTGTTTTATTGGGATGCAAACTGGGTTGCATCTTTTGCTTGCCTGGAATAAAGCCAGCTTATATGTAGCTATTATAGGATCACAGGGTATATGCTGAAGGTACACAACAGTGTCAGCCATATTGGAGTTAATCTGATTAAAAGAATAGCCTTTCTAATTCTGCAGAACCTCATATTCTATGCACGACAATATTATCTGCTAGTTTTAACCAGGCCCCAGGGAATATAAAACCAGATCTGTACTACTGGTAGTGCTCGACTTATGTCCACAATGGAGCCCAAAATTTCCATTGCTAAGCAAGACAGTTGTTAAGTGAGTTGTACTGCATTTTATCACCTTTTGGCCACAGTTGCTAAGTGAATCACTGCAGTTTTTAAGTGAATCTGGCTTCCTCCATTGACTTTGTTTGTCAGAAGCCAGCTGGAAAGGTTACAAATTGTGATGGCGTAGCTTTGGGACAGTGCAACTATCACAAATTCATGCCCCTTGTCAAGCGCCCAAATTTTGAACAAGTGACCATTGGAGATGCTGCAACAGTATAAGTGCTGCAACGGTGGTAATACCATCATGTCACTTTTTTCATTGGCACTATAACGTCAAATGGTCACTCGATGAATAGTTGTATGTCGAGGACTAATGCTTATATACCATAGTGCAGTGATGGCTAACCTTTTTTACCTAGAGTACCAAAAGCACACATGTGCCCACACCCATAATGTAATGCACCTCCCATGCACCCCACCCCCCCTGCACATCTGGGTGTGACATTCCTGCGCTCCCCTCAACCCATGTGCATGCCCCCCCACACTTGCCTTGCAGATATGCACGCAACACCCCCCCTCCCTTTGGCCTCCCATCCCAAAACAGCGCTGGTGGGAGGGAAAGCCTCCCATCCCAAAACAGCGATGGGGAGAGGAAAAAAGCCTCCTGTCCCAAAACATCACTGAGGGGGGGGAAAGCCTCCCTTCTCAAAACAGCACTGAGAGGGGAAATCCTCCCTTTTCAAAACAGCACTGAGAGGGAAAATCCTCCCTTTGCAAAATAATGCTGGTGATGATGGGGCACAGACTACAGAAAGTGGGGAGAAAGGTATGCACATGTGTCTCCCGCCTGCAGGGTAAACCCAAAAATCAGCTAGCCAGCAGGAGGCATACGTGCTGGGCAATGGCTTGCGTGCCCACAGAGAGGGCTCTGTGCCACCTGTGGCACACATCCATAGGTTCGCTATCACGGCCATAGTGCTTTACAGCATCTCTGAGCAGTTTACAAATATTAACATATTGGCCTCAACAGTCTGGATCTTCATTTTACTGACCTTGGAAGAATGAAAGGCTGAGTAAAACTTGAGCGCTGCCAGGATCGAACTCTGGCTGTGGGCAGAATTACCCTGCAATACTGTGTTCTAAACATTGCACCACCATAGCTCCTACAACCTGTAATTCCTTCCCTAAAATTCAGTGCATACTTGGAGATCCCAAAATCCCTGATTATTGAGGAGATAGAATTTAGACAAACCATATCTCTGCCTCCCCTTGTGGATTGTTGAACTTTCCTGGGTCCCATCTCTCTTCCTTTTGCTTTCCCTTTTCCTTTCTAGGTGCCCATCTTCTTCCCCATCATGCTCTGTGGAGCAGCTCCGCCAGGAAAGGTTGCAGAGGGAAGAGGCAGAACGAGCTCGAACCAAATCTCTTCTTGCCCAGAGATCTGGAATGGGTCCACGCCGGGAGGAAGAAGAGGAAATGGATGAAAGGAAACGGGGCTACAACTCACAGTTCAACCCCCAGCTGGCAAGACAGAGAGCAGTGAAAGACAGTCGAATTGAGTGGGTGTAAAGCAGGAAATTTGGTTAGTCAAACCAAGTTCTTCAGCTGAAAATGTTGAGTGCAAAATGCTTCATAGAATTTCTGGCCGCAGAATTTCTGATTGTACAGCTGTAGAATTTAATTTGATTTTGCACTTAATAACTGCAGCTAGATTGTTGGTGGCGCAATACTGGAAGAAGGAAGATTTGCCCACAATTCAAGAATGGACATTGAAAATCACAAATTTAGCCGAGATGGCTAAAATATCTGCATTTTCTTTTTAAAAATATATTTTAGACTGTTTTTGTTAAAGATTTATACCGTGTATGGGTTCTGGGAAGTCGGGGGAGGGAAGGCTGGGTGGGGGGAGGGAGGGATGTATATTAGGCTTGACGAGGGATGTTAGATTTTAAAGTAATACGATTGCACATGTATACTGTCTTTTCTTATTTTTTCTTTAAAACTAAGATATGTTAAGTATATTGATATGGAAGTATAAATACCATCAACAGAGAATGCAGTTTGCTCGGAAGTTGAAATACACCAAGTGAATGAGAGGAAGAGTGGGAAACAGAGGAGAAGAAAGATAGGAAGAGAGGGATAGGAGAGAGGGTAAGGGGGGGAAGATGAGGAGGATAAGGAGGAGTGGAATGAAGAGAGAGGAGGAGAAAGGAAGGGGAAGTAGAGTAGAAAAGGATGATGGAGGGAAGAAAGGAGGTAGGAGAGAGGTAGAAGAAAGAGGTGCATGGAGAGCAGAAGAGCTAATAATAGGTTTTTATCTTTCTGGGTATTGATGGCAAGAGGAACTGATGTAATTACTATTTAATACAATAGGATATTGGCTATGTAATAGTATACATGTGATTATATGTTATGAAAATGGGAAATAAATTTTTTTAAAAAAAAATATTTCTGGTCGCAAGAAATTCTATGAAGAAATTCTATTCTGAATTGATGTAAACATATAGTAATACAATACGATGTGGGACATGTATAGTAGTATACATGTGGTTATGTTATGAAAATGAAAAAAATAAAAAAACTTTATATGTAAAAGATTTCTGGCCATAAACTGCAGAATCAGGCCAAAGTGACTTGTCATGTGATTTCTAGGACGACTTTTGCTCAATTATCATTCACTAGAACACAATATTGAACAGGAAAATCAGCCAAGCAATTAATGAATCTGTTTTTGCTATTTGCTCTGAACTGCCAGAACCCACCCCCACAAAGCTGGATTAAAAAAGGATAAAATTTCCTGATCCAATAACTTGCTTTATTCTTTATAGCCTTCCTGAAAATATTTTAGGGGGCACCATGTCAATGATTCAGAATTTAATTGTAAATGTAGCAGCAGCAAACCCATCTCAGGCAGTATGGAGAACTGAGACAGTGCCAGGTACATTTGTCTCAAAATAATAGTTTATTGCCCTAAGAGATGGACCAAGGTACTAGTCAAAAAGCAGTAAACCTGGGATATACTGAGAAGACTTCTTCAAGAATGAATGGTGGAAGATCCTGGAGGTGGTGAGAGATCGTTCTTTTTTTTTTTTAATGTGGTCATTGCCAAAACTAGCATTGCCAGTTGTCCTGCCCTTGTAATTCAGTGCTCATTTTGTATGTGACCTGCCATTAGAAAAATGAGGATGAGAAAGATGTTGGCCCACTGTGAAGATTTATCCTTGTAATAAGAGCATTCAGAGGCAGTAAGTTGTAAGGTTATGTTGTAAGATGTGAAAGACTGGAGCACTTAACGGTAATGTAAGCTAAGTGATGTAGGAAAGATTATGATGTGCTAATTAGCCAAATTATGCAAAAACAGGACTATTGTCCATAACTTGAACCTGCAAAAGCACAAGAGATTGGTTTGTTATTCTAGACTTAAAGCTTAACACGCTATCTATGTATTATAAACAAGTGATGATTGTTTGTGACCATATTACTGAATGAGATTGATTTGTTACTCTAGACCAGTGTTTCTCAACCTCAGCCCCTTTAAGACATGTGGACTTCAACTCCCAGAATTTCCCAGCCAGCTTGCTAGAGAACTCTGGGAGTTGGAAGTCCACATGTCTTAAAGGCGCGGAGGCTGAAAAACTCTGCTCTGGACTTAAACATGCTATGTATTGTAAACAATGATGGTTTGTGACCATATTACTGTAGAATTCTCTTAAGATTGGTTGGGAAATAAGCAGCCACAATTTGCTTCAAATGTTGCTGAGTATCTGGCTGCTTATTCATTATCCAAATAAACATTTCCCTTTTTAGTATATTCCATATTAGCACAACATATTAGTATATATGTTGTCCTGGTCAGCCATAAACTATATTATTTTGGAATATTACAAATTCTCACAAAACTAGCAAATGGACTTGCTCAAAGCAGGCCGAGGATATTTACTTCTAGTCACTTATAAAAATGATCTCGCTCCAGGCTTCTAAGTAGGGTTTATAGAGAAAGGTGACCTTATTGCCACCACATGAATACCTCACTGAAAAAAGTTAACTTATGACCACTTTTCCACTTATGACTATTGCAGCATCCCAATGGTCATGTGATCAAAATTCAAACATTTGGCAACTGATTCATATTTATGATGGTTGCAGTGCCCCAGGGTCACGTGATCATCTTTTGACAAGCAAAGTCAATGGGGGAGCCACTTAATAGTTACTAACTGAACAACTGCATCAATTCACTTAACAGTGGCCAGAAAAGGGCGTAAAGTCGGGCAAATTTCACCTAACATCTGTCTCGGTTAGCAACAGAAATTTTAGGCTCGATTGTGGTTGTTAGTCAAGAATTATCTGCATACTCCAGGGAACCTTGGAACAGGGCTTGAATATATTGTGCGCCATTCTGACTCGCAGCTCATATGCCAAAAGATTGCGGAGTCCTTTCTCCCACCTTCAAGGTTTGATGGTTTTGCCCCCCTCCCGCTGTACAACAGAAGAAGAACACTCATATAAAACTATTTATTCATAAATATTTTCCAAAATGAAAATAGGCTTACGAAAAAATATCTTAACAGCGGCGTGGGCAGGATGCTCCAGTTCAGGGGGCTGGTTGAGAAGAGAGATCAGTCCCCCCTCCCCCCCTCCCAAGTTTCCCCAAATGTCTCCCTTTCCAATTAGGAATAAATTGCAAGTCATATTGAGGAGAGTGGGGGTGTCTTCCTGTGAGAGGAGCAGCAGATAAGATACAAGCTCTTAAATTTACGGTGGCAATATTTTGGAAGGCTGGAAACGAAAAGCAGTGTTTGGAACCAGGGGTGGGGGGGGAGAAGGGAAGAAGGTAGAATCTCTAAAGTCATCATTCCAGTCCGCAAAGGGACTCTTCCAAATGAGGATTAAGGGCATGACGACAGTAAATGGCCTTTAAGGGGTTTTCCTTAAAACTTGCAAAAAAAGCAAGTCAAAAATTATGGCCAAAAACAGGTGCCAATCCAACAGACTTTCCGTGGTCACCAGGAGCCTTGGTAACTTGAGGTTTCATGCTTCCAAATTTGCAAATCCTATTATCATTTTTTGCCAATTTGCCATTTCCAGCAGTGGCGAGTAGATGAAGGGGTCAGAGAACGGTCACCACAAAGCTTCATGGGACCTGATATTGTAAAAAAAATCATACTTGGGCATCTAGCCAAAACGGGGGGACGGGACAGGGTGGAGTTTGCACCCAAAAAAAAAAAAAAGTTACAGGGCTGAAATGCTCTTATTTAGAACACACACACAAAAATGGAGAACGGGGGAAGCCACTCTTTTGGTGGGATTCTCAAATTCTTTTTTTTCCTTTTAATCTCCATTATGGCACCCAAATCTGGTGCGTAGGAAGGGTGTTCCCCCCCCTCCCACTTCTGACCTCTTCACGGGCAGAAGAGAGCAAAGAAAAAAGGCAGAGGAGAAACCTGCCGCTGCCGCTGCCCCTCCTCCTCCGTCCTGCGGTCATTTTTAAAACTTGCATGCATTTTTTTTAAACATGCGGCTTGCCCCCTCCCACCCCGGTTGTTATTTGGGGAGGAAGATGAAGAGAGGTGAGGGGTAGGTGGATCTTCCTTTGCCGCTGCCCCCAGCACACCACCACAGCTGTCTCTGGAAGGAAAACTTGGCACCCCCTGCTGGCCCCAGGGCATCACTGCAGGTCCCGGTCTTCCAGGTAGCGGTATTCAAAGGTGAAACCTTCCTTTTTGCGCTGGCCCCATTTCTCGTAGTCAAAGTAGATGTAAGTGCCCTGAGCAGAAACAGGAAACATAACACAATTCGTGACCTCTTGCCTCACTGAACACATTTAAAAAGTAATCTAAAGGAATCCTGGACTGTTGCTAAATGATACCTGCCCCCCCCCCCCCCCCCGCATGAAAGCAGAAGTCCTGTGGCTTTCAGTGGGCCTGGTTCCTTGTCATGCAAGAGCCTCAGAGAATGTTACTTGAAGTTTGCAACTTTGGCAATTTAGGAGGAAGCAGTAAGAAGTGATGGCCTATTCTTGCTGTGTCAATACTAAGGAAGAATGGAGAATTATTGTTTGAACCTCTATTTCAGATTTTAATCTGAACCCTTGCATCCTGGACATAAATTGTTTCAACTCCTACCTCAAAACAATGCAATAGAGCATTCATTGCACACCATGACAACTAGACACAAAACAGTTTTTCCCCGAACGCCATTACTCTGCTAAACAAATCATTCCCTCAACACTGTCAAACTATTCATTAAGTCTGTATTACTATTAATCTCCTCATTGTTCCTATCACCTATCTCCTCCCACTTATGACTGCATGACTATAACTTTGTTGCTTGTGTCCTTATGATTTCCTAGTATGATTTGATTGCTTATTTGTACCCTATGACTATCAAGTGTTGTACCTTGATTCTTATGATTTTTGAAAAATGTATCTTGTCTCTTTATGTACACTGAAAGCATATGCACCAAATTAAATTCCTTGTGTGTCCAATCACGCTTGGCCAGTAAAGAATTCTATTCAATTCAATTCAATTCTTATTCTATTCTAAAAAAAGAGGGCCCCTTATGACCTGTATGATAGCTAAACCCTGCATTGCTGCAATGAATACAAGGTCGTGGCTGATGCTAATCTGAATACAGTTGGGTTTCTTTTCTTTTTAACTATTTTTACAGATAGTCTTTGACTTACAACTGGTTGCTCAGTGGCTATTCAAATTTACCACGGATGTCCCCAGGCCTACAACCCAGATTCAAAGTTCTGATGCCTTCCCTCCACCAAATTGCCTTTTGAGCATTCAGCAACCTCCCGTATTTATGGCTGCTTGATATAGCAAAAAACACCCATTGTGCACAATGGATTCATCTAATGACTGCAGTGTTTGCTTAACGACCACTAAAAAAAAAGTGTAGAGTCAGGAATAGTCACAGGGTGACCTGCTTAATGACTGGCATGATTTACAACTGTAATTCTGGGTTCAAGTCAACACTACCTGCATATATAATTTCCTCTCACAAAACGCCATGTTGCGAGAAGTGTTCTGCTCAAAATGGACACATACATGCATAGTTGAGCTCTTCCTACGAGGAATGGATCCTTAGTCCTTGCTAATAGAGGTAAAATTGCATCGACGGGCCCATCTTCCGTTACCTTCACCCTCACCTGCTCAAACTCATCAGTGATGGTCTTAGGTTCTTCGTGCCGCTGAAACCACATCATGTACTTCGTATGGAAGCGCCACGATTGCTTCTTCAGTGCCTTTGCTGCCAGGTATTGTGCCTTCGTACCCTGTGAAGCGAGAGAGGAAAAACAGATCAGAGCTCTGGGGTTTGCAGGTTGAGGGGAGAGATGCCGATCATCCCACGTGCCAGGTAGTCCTTAGGCATGATCCAGCGAGGAGAGGCAGCACGATTCCTCTCCGACTACCAAAGGGGATGGAGGGAGGGACTGTCTGTTACCTCCAGGTAGTAGAAGATGAAGAAAAGGGTCTCTGTGGAGAGGCGCTGGTAGAATTCCACCGTGTCGGAGTGTGGAGGAGGCATCTGGTGGTGGTATGGAGGAGTTGGACAGGGATTCCGTGGCAGGTATTGCCTGTGGGATGGGGACGGGAAGGGAGAACAAGAGCAGAAAAGACAGAAATAAGATGACGAGAAAATGAGGGAATTCACAAGATTTCTGTGTGTTCTTCCCTTCATAAAGATACAGACTCCTACCATATTTTTCGGAGTATAAGACATACCAGAGTATAAGATGCACTAAGATTTTGAAGAGGCAAATAAAAAAAAAAAGGTTTTGCACATGCAAACCTCCCCAAAACGGCCCGTTTTTCACAAAAAAAGGCCTGTTTTTTTTAATTTAAAAAAGGCATGCATAGCTTTTAGGAGGCTTATAGAGTGCTCCTGGGGACTGGGGGAAAAACGAGCAAAAAGCTGCCTGTTTTTTTCTCATTTTAGCCCTCCCCAGCCCCCAGGAACACTCTGGAAACCGCCTAAAAGCTATGCACGGTCATTTTGTTGAAGGGGGCGGGGTTTTGGGAGGCCAAAAATGCTGTATTCAGTGTATAAGACGCACCCAGCTTTTCACCCTCTTTTTTGAGGGAAAAAGATGTGTCTTATACTCCAAGAAATATGGTAAGTGTGAGGAATAACAATCCTTCCTCAACTGATGGCTACCTGAAGGCTGGATCCTGAGGTGGTCAGGCTCCATTCCCATTCCCTCCTTCAGGCCATTCAATGGCCCGAATTCTCATCCACAACATCCCAAAGAGGCATTTAAAAGAGGCAACTGGGCTTTCTGGTTTTTCTTTGAAGACGTTTTGCTTCTCATCCAAGAAGCTGCTTCAGTTCTTGAGAAGCGAAACATCTTCAAAGAAGAACCAGAAAGCCCAGTTGCCTCTTTTAAATGCCCCTTTGGGACAACTGTGACTTGGATGACTGGGAATCTCCCCAGATATTAGGAGCGAATCTTCCCAAACAGGCCAGCCCACATGGGTTTTAGGAAGTGACCCAAGGAAGAAAGAGGAACACTTTGTGTTCATGATGAGAATTGTGGCAAGTTGAAGGAGTTTCAAACTGGGTCATGACACTTAAGTGAGGGGGTGGGGACACAACATACATTTTTGTGGGACTGGAACAAACAAAGCCAAGGTTGCTGCCATAATTTGCTCCTTTTGGTGCCCTGACAAGCATTTGTCAAGCAGAGCAGAAGTGTGGTCAGACAGAATCTAGCTACAGTCAATCTGTTTATTTACCTCAACGTCCAACCGACAGCACACTTTTCCTTCATGAATGAAGGCGAATATACGTGTCCCAGGATAATGTTGCAGGATCCGAACTGAGTTGGTCACTGGGACTAGGGCTTTAGTCTTCCAAGCTTTTGGACTCATGCTGGAGCTTGTCCTTAGGAACTTCTCTGTGTGCTTTGGGCTGTTCTGTGTATTGGTGCCTGTTGTGTGTAGCTTTTTAAATGTAGATTCAGGGTGTTGGAAGGCTAGCTATTATTGGCTGTTGTTTCCTTGTGCTGCCAAGTCCCTGTCTCCTAAGTACTTGGTAAGTTGGGGATAAATCAGCACTCCTGTTGATTGACAACGTGCCTGTTTCCCAGGCTTCAATCACCTCCCTGGCTGTTTCTGTGCCTGCTTTTCCAACAATTAGTAGCTGCAAAATTGAATGTATGACCTTGTCTATTCATCTGACTGCTCACTTGAGTCCTTGCAATCCAGCAGTTAGTGGATCCCGTGCAGGGGTCCATTAACTATTGTAGGACAAATGAGGAGGAAGCTGCCCAATAGATTCCAAGGGATTTACCCCCAGGTTATCAGGTATTTAGGAAGCGGGGGAGGGGCGGGAGGGGAACAGACTTTGCAGCACAAGGAACCAACAGCCAACAGCAGCCAATGATAGCCAGCCATCAAGACCCCAATCTACATCTGAAAAGCTACACACAATAGGCACTAAAGTGCACAGAGAGGTTCTCTGAAGATGGGCTCCAGCACGAGTCCAAAAGCTTGGAAGACAAAATCTCTGGTCCCGTTGACTGACCCAGGTTGGATCCTGCAACATTTTTCCTTGCCTCTAATGTGTTATTTGCAAACTCTCTCTCCGCCAACCCCAGGGAAAAGGCTAGAAAGCAGCTTCTGCAGCTACATTCATAGGCTTCTAATGGCAGCCAGGATACAACAGGTCTTACTCTACGCCTGGTTTGCCTACCCGATGTGCTCATCAGCATCTCCTGACTGCATGAATGCGCATGGCAACTGGATCAGTATCAGAAGCAGGCAGGGATGGTGAGAGGGTCACAGATAGTAACCGACTCAAGGACTGAATGCTTGACCAAGGTCGTAATTGAAAGCCCAACCCTGGTGGCTCACACGCCCACGCGCAGGAGCTCTGTAATGGTGGGCTTTCCTTCCCATTTGCTTGTCCAGGCAGTGTAAGAACAAGTCCTGACAAGGCTCCAATTCTGGATTCACAAGCCTCTTGGCTCACACACCTAAAGCTGAATTGCTGCCAAGAATTAGCTCTTGTGCTGCCCAGACAAGCCATTAGCAAAATCAGGATATATATTTTTTAACAGTCTCTTAGGAATATAATTCTAACGGTTGGGTTGGCAATATATAAATCACATAACAATGCTATACCTGTTTCTTTAAATCATACTATAAAATGTGATTGGTTGCTGTTTTCCTCAATCGGTCATAAGAGGGAGCCAGAACGACTGTTAGCTCTCTGTTTGTTAGATGCTGGGCTGTTCTGATCTGAGTGTTTTGGAAGCTGGCTGCTAGAAAGTGCCGTGAGCTATTGTAAGTTTTGCAACTGCTAGCAAACTTTTTTTGAGTACTGAACTGATTATATGATACTGGACTACGTTATTTGGATTATCCCTTAACTGAAAGACATTGATGACTGACTGTCTTATCCGTGTATGACTTGGACAGTTTGATGGACTGTGATACCTCTATTTCCACGAAAGTAAAAGCCTATTTAAACTGCACTGTCTCTGTATGCTGGTTTGTGTGTTCTCCAACACTATTCTCACAACGCTTCTCTGGCTGGGGAATTCTGGGAGTTGAAGTCCATAAGCCTTAAAGTTTCCAAGTTTGGACACCCCTGCTATAAAGCATAAATTCAAAAAGCAGGGAACAAAAAGCAAGAGCAATTTTCTCAAGCAAGAGCGAATATTGCCAGGAATTATGCAAAATTAGCAAGCTCATATTTCTGGTTAAAAAGGTAGCTTGAAACAAAAGAAGAATAGAATTCAGGCAATCCTCCATTTACAACAGTTTGCTTAATGATAATTCGAAGTTACAATGGCACTGGAAGAAAGAGACATTATCATTTTTCACACTTATGACCCTTGCAGCATCTCCATGTTCACGTGATTTACATTTGGACGCTTGACAACTGCCTCACATTTATGATGGCCAAAGGGTCTAGAATATAAAATGAGAGCAAACCCTTCTAGCACTGATAGTGTTATCTAATTTGGTAATGTCTGCAAAAAAACAACCAACCAAGCACCAGGGACCTCCCAGTTCTACCCCAAGATACAAATATTCTCTTCTATCGATATTACTCTTGATGTGATCACCCCCCAATGTATTTGAAGACTTCCTTTTGTCCAGCAAAACAGCCATTTTTCAAAGAAAGGCTCTGACAGCCATTTTCCAAGGTTTCTCTTGGGGTTGGTGGTTCTGCACGCAAGTCAATAGCCTTTAACATACTTATTACATTTGATAAGGGACATTTAGCTCTATAGGCAGTCCTTGACTTACAACCCATTTGTTTAATGGCAGTTCGAAGTTACAACACTGGAAAAGGGATTGTCACCAGTTCTTGCCATCCCCCAAGGTCATGTGATCAAAACTTGGGCACTTGGCAACCTGCATGTGTTTACAACAGCTGCAGTGTCCTGAGATCACATGATCGGCATTTGCGACCCTTCTAACCGTCTCCAACAAGTGAAATCAATGGGGAAAGCCAGATTTGCTTAATGACCACGTTTCACTTAAGAACTGCAGCATTTTGTTTAACAACCATGGCGAAAAAGGCCACAGAATCAAGTGTGCAACTCACTTAAGAACTGCCTTACTTAATAACAGAAATTCTGATCCTGGTTGTGGTTGTAAGTCAAAGATGACCTGTATGCTCAGGAACCATTAAGAGGAGATGCTGGACTAATTTGAAAACTACATCAACAATATAAATTTCGGAGAACTCCAAAGTCCAGCCTTGCAGCCTTCCCCCATTTCTCAGAGGAGATGGTCTATTGTTACTCCAGGTTCCACCACAAAATCGCGTTCGACTAAACCGCGCTCGGCGAAACCGCGTAACTGACGTCATCAACAGGGCGACAACAGCACAGAGACAGAAGCACGCTGTAAACGCTAAACCTAAAATTAACCCCTAAACCTAACCCCCCTAAACCTAACCCCCCTAAACCTAACCCTTAACCTAACCCTAAACCTAATCCTAACCCTTAACCTAACCCTAACCCTTAACCTAACCCTAAACCTAACCCTAACCCTAACCCTAACCCTTAACCTAACCCTAAACCTAACCCTTACCTTAAGTTGAATCGGCTTGCTTTCAAAGCGCTATTTAAAGCGCCCTTCTTTCTCCGCGCTCGCTGTTGTCGCCCTGTTGATGACGTCAGCGCCGCGGTTTAATCGGGTGCGGCTTAGTCGAGCACGGTTTTGTCGTGCCACGGTTAGTCCAATGCCCTCATGACCCCGGCTTTTTCCCATGGTTCCCCCTTACCGGATTCTTTCCGAGTCAGAAGGGTGAGGCATGTGGTGCCAGGCAGCCTCTTCCATGGCCTGTTGGTAGAGCTGCTCCTTAATGAGAGGCACGGGCCCCAGAGGGCACACCCCAAGGGAAAGCGGGATGTTCACCTCCGATAGCTGGATGGGGGGCTGGTTGGAGGTTGGCTGAGATGTTGTGCTAGTAATTAAGATGTCAGCTGGAGCAAACAAAGAAGGAAGAAACACTCAGAAATTGTACACTTAAGGTTGTAGTTATTTTGATAATTCCTACTCCTCTCCAAACCCTAATTTTTTCTTTTTCAAACCTGGCAATCTGAAGATTGATGGACTTCAAACTCCAGAATTCTGGCTGGCTGGGAAATTCCAGGAGTTGAAGTCCACATATTTTAAAGTTGCCAAATTTGAAAAATGCTGTCTCGATCCAACTAGAAAGATTTGCCTGGAAAAAATAACAAGAGCAAAAATAAGTGAAAATATAAACCAGGCTTCAGTGTGTATTCTATTCTTGATGTTTAACCTGGGAATAATTTTAGAAAATTGTAAGCCAATCCTTTTGGAGCACACCAAGTTAGAGAAGGCTGATGGGAGGGAATATTTCCCCCCGCTTTTTTTTGAAGACCTCCATTTTTCCCTTCCAGATCCCTTTCTCTTTAATTTCCCTGATCCATGCTTTTGCTGAGATTCTTTATTTTGCTGTGCACAAAAAAAATCAAGTATTCTCTTTGTTTCTTACAATTCAATGGATAAAAAACAAAACAAAACAGCAGTCGGCAAGTCACGGGCTAACTCCTGGCCTGAAGAGATCTATTTTGATGGATATCCTGTTTTCCTTCCAAAGCAGGCGGCTATTGATTTCAGAATTGCCAATATATTGGATGGCCAAAGCAAGAAGAAACATTTGGGATTTCAGGAACAGGGAAGATTAGAAGAATTTGGGTCTGATGCTTTATTAGGGCAAGTGTGTGTGTGTGGGGGGGGCATGTAGCAGTAGCACTTAGACATATATACCGCTTCACAGAGCTTTTACAGCCCTCTCTAAACGGTTTAGAGAGTCAGCATATTGCCCCCAACATTCTGGGTCCTCATTTTAACACACCTCGGAAGGATGGAAGGCGGAGTCAACCTTGAGCCAATGAGAATCTAACTGCCGAACTGCAGCCACTCTAACCACTGCACCACCTTGGCTCTTATGCGTGGGAGTTACATTTTGGTGGCCAGGGCTATATTTAACTTTGCTAGGAATAGAAGGATCCAATTGCAACGAAGGGGACCAGGTTATCTGAGGAACCGTCTCAGCCTAATAGGATTGGCTGCCCCACTCATTTTGGCAGAAGGGACATGCTGTGAACTTCAATCAAGGAGTTTTGGCTACAAGGTCTAGGAGAAGGGCTTTATCTCTTTGTTCTATGGAGGTACCCACCCTTCTGCCTTCCAGAAGACCATTAAAACATTGTTCTTCTAGTTAACTTGGGGTCTTGATGGGGGTGCTCTATGCTTGAGAGGACTGGTGGAGTAATTGGGAAGATGCCATCAATGTGCCACTTTTGCTTTTGGTTTTCTAGTTTTGTACCCAATTCTTATTAATTTTAATATTTTAAATCCATCCATCCAATGGGGCTTTATCCTACATGTAGGCAGGACTGGGGTTTTTCAGTGTGTGTGTAAATTGGCAATTTTCAGCTGCATTTAAGAACAAAGATTCTTGACGGTACACAAAAACAAAATCGAATTAAAAGATGGAGGATCACCATCGAGCCAGGAATAACATTAAAGGAGGATATGCCTGAAGGATCCACCTCCCCTATAGTACTTAAGAGGACCCTGAATAGGTTTGTGAGTTGGAGTGCCTAAGTGTGAAAGCAGTATGCTCAAGTGGGAAGCTCTTGGCAGATAACAAATACGCTGTGTGAATATGGAGAGACGCAGAGCCCGCCCCATCTGCTGGTATGTCAACATGTACTGATAATGACTTATATTTGGCCAAAGACAAAATCAAGAAGGTGACTTCATTCTAGCAGTTTAAAAGTTTGATCTAGACATGGAAGACGCATTTAGGATTTAAATTACAGTTTTAGGTACTTTCTGCTTCAAAATACTGGTAAATGAAGTTACTGGATTTCAGCAGTAGGAGAGCTCTCTCTCTCTCATACGAGAGGGAGGGGAGAGAGGGAGAGGGAGAGCCAGACAGAGACATAGATTTGCACAATTTCCACCCATCATAGCTCTCCAGACACACAGGCTTTTGATGCAGAATCTAGCTTTTGACACCCAGATCCTGAACTTCAGAGGTTTTGCACTGGTTTGGCCTTGTTTCTGACCCATAGCTTAAGGGAGGAGATGCCCCCTTTCTCACTACTTACCCCTATCAGCCAGGTGAAGAGATGGCACAGGGTCTTCTATGCTAGAGCTGATTGCTGCCCTCTCAGCCATGGATTTCAACGAACTTAGAGGTTCAGGTGCCTACAGGGCAAAAGAGACATCCAAAGGAAAGGAGGTAAGAAAGAACAGAGGTGCAGATATGTGTTTAAAAACTCTGCTAAAAACAAAATGAATAAACAAACTTTGTGAGGGAGTTCAAGCTAATCATGTTTTCTCTGATTAGCAAACCTTACAGAGCTGCTGAAAGGCTAACATGGAACAAACCCAGCTCCATGTATCAGCTCCAGTAGTTCTGTTCTAAAACAGTTAAAGCCATGCTGAATTCATATCAAAGACCTGTGCTGTGTCCACAAGAGCAAATCAAGAATTTTCTTAGAAATTCTCAAGTGGACAATTAGAATGAAAACATCCCCAGTAATTAATCCCCCCAAAAATATTCTGCCCCTGGTTTTGAAGGAAATGTATTTTGTGCCATGGCCAGCAGCCATTCACACATTCATCTTTTTTCATCTAGCTTCTTTTAAAGCTACATTTTGTGACACTCAATTCCACCATGCACTGACTTAAAAAAAATATATCCTGTTTCACTCAACTTCACCAGAAAGACATAGACTTTAATATTATGGGAAATGGATAAAAATATTTTCCCTCATGTCTTGTGGAATTTTATACATCCCTATTGTGTCTCCCTTACTTCTCTTTTGCCTCTCTATAGTTTAAAACAACTTATTACATTTCTCCTTGGAAAACTGCTCCAATCCTTCTATTATTTTGGTCATTTACCTTTTCTAGGATTGTGGTATCAATTTCAGCCTATTATGCTAAAAAATTGTATTTCAAATCCAATCACACCCGTCAAGAGGCAACTGGACTTTCTTGTTTTTCTTTGAAGGAGTTTTGTTCTTCAGCTCTGACTGGATGGTGGGGAATGGAAAGATTTATATACCTTGCAAACAGCTGGTCGTTTGTATTCTTCTGGTGAATCATTAAAGCCACCTGGAGGTTTATCTGTGTCATCAAAGTAACCTGAGTGGGTGCAAATAGGTGTGGAGCCTTCTGGGAATTGTTGAAAAGACTGTGTTGTAGACCGGAGATAGATGATCTTGTATCCCTTCCCCTTTGTTGAGAGGGCTCTTCATCTATCTATTTCTGGTCTACAACGCAGTTCGACAGAAGGCTCCACACCCATTTGCACCACTCAGGTGATCCTGAGAACACTGATAAACCTCCAAGTGGCCTCAATGACTCTCTAAAAGAATGCAAATGACCAGATGTCTGCAAGAAGTATAAATCCTTCAATTCCCCACCATCCCGTCAGAACTGAAGAAGCTTCTTGGATGAGAAGTGAAAATGTCTTCAAAGAAAAACCAGAAAGACCAGTTGCGTCTTGAAAAAGCACCTTTGGGATAACCATGACCTGGATGAGTGAGATTCTCTCCATAGACAATCATACCACAGATTTATTAAAGGGAATTAAGAAATTGGTAGCTTAACATCTAATTTTATTTCTATTCTATTTCTATAGATGCCTGACAAGAAATCTGGCTTTTTCACAATTTCACTCACAGCAAAAAAAAAAAAAAAAAAAAAAATCCTCATAGAATTGACAGTTTTATCTAGCTGTGTATCGCAAACTCAACCTGTTTCCTAGCCAACCATCACCAGCTCATTTCCTGCCAACACGTACATGATTTAAAGTTTTAAATTCCTTTAATTTTGTCAATGTCTCTGTCCTGAAGCTTTCTTTGGAAAGCTTGTGGTGTGCCAGTTTTATTTCAGACATCTAAACGACTGAACACTTTTTTTTTTCATCCTTTTTCATCCATCTTGGCTCACAAGTTGGAAAACTCTGGTTCTAGCACAGGTCTTGGGGTGTCCCAGATTAAAATTTTCAGGTTCTGAATATTCTCCCAGCCATCTTCCCCGAAAGTCACTGCAATGCTTTGAAACCGTCTGTTGGGTGAAAAGTATGGCAGAAGAGAACCCGAGGGCTTCTAACCTTGATCTCAGGCGTGGAGCTGAACTGGGGTGGCCCGTTGAGCAACGTCTGGGCAGATTTGCTGTCGGAGAAGCTGGGTGTGGGTGAGGCAGGTGGGTTGGCAGTCAGAGGCACCAGGAGGCTGGATCCAGTGCTATTGCTGACACTTGATGGCTGAGGAGCTGCACTGGGCTCTTTCCTACCAGAAGGAAGCAAGACAAAGGAAAAGGAGAAAAGGAGTCAGAAGAGGCCTTAAAGATTTTAAGGAAATAACTTCAGCTGCAGATCAGAGGTGGTCCTCGCCTTATGATTACAACTGGGGATGGAATATTCTTTACTAAGCAAGATGCCCATTAAAGGTAAAGGTTCTCCTCACTCATGTGCTAGTTGTTCCTGACTCTAGGGGGCAGTGCTCATCTCTGTTTCAAAGCCGAAGAGCCAGCGCTGTCCGAAGATGTCTCCGTGGTCATGTGGCCGGCATGACTAAATGCCAAAGGTGCACGGAATGCTGTTACCTTCCCACCAAAGTTGGTCTCTATTTTTTCTACTTGTATTTTTACGTGCCTTCAAATTGCTAGATTGGCAGAAGCTGGGACAAGTAACGGGAGCTCACTCCATTACATGGTGCTAGGGATTCGAACTGCCAACCTTTCTGATCAACAAGCTGAGCGTATTAGTCACTGAACCACTACATCCCAAGACAGCTATTAAGCATGCCCAATTTTGCAACTCTTTTTTTTTTTTTTGCCACGTTTGTTAAAAGTGATTCAGGAAGCCATTAAGTGACTCTGGCTTCCCCCTTCGACTTTGCTTGTTGGAAGTCGGCTGGGAAGGTCGCAAATAGCAATCACACAACCCCAGGATGCGGCAGCTCTTGCAAATACGTGCCTGTTGCCAAGCACCAGAATTTTGATCTCGTGGCTGGGAGGGGGGGGGGGCGCTGCAATGGTTTGAGGACTGATTGTAAATCTTTTTTTCAGTGCTCTTGTAACTTTGGATGGTTGCTAAGCAAACGGTCATAAGTCAAGGACTTCCTATACCTCACTAGCACGGAACCGGACTGAATAATCATCATTAAGCCAAATCACTCTCTTCTTAAAAAGCAAACTATCACTTCTTTTCCCCAAGTTATTCATGTTGCAGGCTGTATGCATATTCCAACATCACACGAAGGTGGAAATCTTGTATTTCTAAGGAATAATTGGCATGTTGGCTTAATGTTTGTAACAACCCAGCAGAAACTGACTGAGGCTATTATTCAGTCAGTCTGCTATAGATTTTCTGCAGTTATGCTAACACGGAGCGATTCCCAAACTGTACGATGACATTGTTAAAAAACAAACTGCTTTTGAAAACCTGTCTAGAATAGGAATGTCTGGGAGTGGGAGGGTGTGGGAGCCTACAGATACAGGTAGTGATAACAGTTTGTTCAGTAACGCTTCAAAGTTATGTCAGCGCTGAAAAAAGTGACATGATTATTTTTCATGCTCATGACCATTGCAGCATCCCCATGGTCACAAGATTTACCTTCAAATGCTTGACAACCGGTTCATATTTAATTATAGTTGCAGTGTCCCGGTGTGTGTGTGTGTGTGTGTGTGTGTGTGTGTGTGTGTGTGTGTGTGTGTGAGATGTGATGTGATCACGTTTTACATCCTCCTGACAGGCAAAGTCAATGGGGAAGCCAGATTCATTTAACAACCAAGTTACTAATTTGACAACTGCAGGGATTCACTTAACATGTGACAAGAAAAGTTGTAAAGTGGGGCAAAACTCACTTAACAAATTCCTCACCCAGCCCACAGAAATTTTGAGCCCCATTGTGGTCGTTACGTCGAGGGCTACTTGTAATGTTTTCAAAGGGGAAAGAAGAAAGTAGCAAGATATTTAAAACTATTTCTCAGTTCCTGAAAGTTAACATGAATGAATTTTATCTTTTGAATTGTTTAGATCCTGAACTGCTTAGAACTTTAAACACATTGAAACTGAACCTGTACCTGGAAAAACATGCGATGGTGCTGGCGAGACTGCAGTTACTGGGGTCCAGCTGCCAGGCTTATAGAGAAAAAAGTTATACTGAGAGGAAGGGAGGGAAGAGGAGCAAAGAGAAGAAAATACTCACGTGGAAGCACTGGGTGGGTTGTGTGACGTTGTCTGGTTAGGCAATGACTGGTTGCCGCTGCTTAGTGTAGAATCCGAGCTGCTGTCAGCTACCACGGAGCTGTAACCTGGCAGGAGACAGAAAGGCTAAAGGTCTCTCTAGCAAAGAGCTCTGGATCTCTCAATTCCTGGCTTATCCCATGCCAGATTTTTCCACAACTGGCTGCCCTCTGGATGAGCTGCACTTCAACTGGCTGTCATGCCTGACAGGATTTACAGGAACTGAATCCCACACACCTGGATGATAGCTAGACTGCAGGAGATTGTCCTCTATTGGTAAAACAACAGTCTACATCAGGGGTATCAAACTCGATTTCATTGAGGGCCACATCAGAGTTGCATTCGACTTTGGGGTGGGGGTAGGGGTGGCCAGCTCGACGTCACTCATGTCAGGAGTGCCTGTGGTGGCCTGAGCACTCTGCCAATGAAAACGGGCTCCCGAGCTCCATTTTTGGCTGGGACAGCCCCTTGCAGCCCCCTGCCAGTGAAAATGGAGCTCCAGAGGGCTGCATGTGGCTCTCCCAAGCCATGTTTTCGCTGGCGGAGACCCCGTGGGCTAGTCCTTCGCTGTTTCCAGGGCAGCCCTGTGGGCCAGATCTAAGCATCCCACCGGTTGGATCCATCTCCCGGGCCTTGAGTTTGACACCCCTGGTCTACATACAGGTAGTCCTCAGCTTTAGGACTGGCCGCTTAATAACCATTTAAAATTACAACAGACCTCCCCAGAGCAACTCTGTTGTCAGAGTTACAATGACTATATTTCCGCCTGTGGTCACGTGATGGCATTTTGGGGGGTTGGCAGCCAGGTCATCTTTACATGAAACCCAATTTACATTTTTTGCTGGTTTCCAGCGTTTATTTCCATTTTTCAGTAAAAAAAACACCCATTGGGGAAAATTGATTAGTTTAATGACGGTGGTCTTCACTTAGTGACTGCAGTTGTTCATTTGGATGCCTCATGTGGATGTCTCGCCTTAAGACTGCAATGACCCACAACTGTTAATTCTGGGCTCAATTACAGTTGTAATTTGAGGACCACATATACTGAGCTCACCGTGGAAGTAACAGCAAAGATATACAGGTAGTCCTCGACTTACAGGAGTTCATTTAGTGACCATCCAGAGTGACAAGGACAGTGAACAGTGAGTTATGACCGTTCTTCACGCTTACGACGGTTGCAGCATTCTCATGGTCACACAATCAAAATTCAGATTCTTGGCCACCGACTCATACTTATGACACTTGCAATGTCCCGGGGGTCATGTGATCCCCCTTTTGAGACCAGCAAAGCCAACGGGGAGGCCAGATTCACTTAACAACCGTGTTACTAACTTAACCACTGCAATGATTCACTTAACAACTGTGGCAAGAAAAGTTGTAAAATGGGGCAAAACCCGCTTAACAAACGTCTCACCTTGCAACATAAAATTTTGGGCTCCATTGCGGTCATAACTCAAGGACTGCCTGTATAAGCAAAAGCTCATCCATGTGTCCCAAACAACGGGGAGAAGCTTCTTTTAAAGGTCGTGTTCTGCAGCATGACTGCAGGCTCTACACCCCAGGAAGCATGGAAAACCCGAAAGAGGAGCCACCCCTGATACCCCCTGGGGCCCATCTGCAGCAAACTCACTGGTTGCACCGTTCTGCTTGCTGGCGTTCTGCTGGGTGCTGGGAGGCCGGGGCTGGGAGGCGTTGGTGCTGGGAGGTGGGGGCGCCACAGCCTGCGCGTAAGGGGTTGGGGTAGTCGATGCATGCCCTGCCGGAGGGTTAGCTTTGCTGCTTGCATTCCCGCTGCCAGCAACGGCCCCATTGCTGTTGGAGCCAGGCCCGTTGCCCAGGGAGGACGATGTGCTGGAGCTGCCGCCCATCGGGTAGCTGGGAGGGATGGTGGGAGGAGGCTGGTGGTGGTTGTTGTGGAGGCCTTTTGAACCGTTCTTTGCTGGGGACTAAGGCAGAACAGAGAATGGAAGGTTTGTTTTCATTTGTCCACCCCAAGAATCCCCACTTTCTCTGATCCAACGGGGGAGACTCCAGGCCATTCATATCTCAAAACCAAATACACAATGGAAGAGATTAAAAACAAATCAATTACAGGTAGTCCTCATTTACCGACTGCTTATTCGACAACCGTTCAGCGATACAGAGGTAATGAACAAGTAGGTTTATGACTAATCCTAGAACCTGTGGCTGTCGCAGTATCCCATGGTCATTTAAGAAAATGACAGAGTTGAAGGGGACCCTGGAGGTCTTCTAGTCCAACCCCCTGCTCAAGCAGGTGAGCCTATACCAGGGATAATCTATAAGCACGGTCGACTTAGGTATTCCCAATTTTTTGACATTTTATTTTCTATCTTTACATTTTTTAAAATGTTTTTATTCTAATAAATATTAGTAAAATATTAAAAAAGAAAATAGATGTAATGTATTATAATTGTTTTTTGTATTTTTTTTTGGGGGGGGTGCTTGGCCACCAACATGCATTTACAAGTCGCAGTGTCCCAAGATCAGGATTACAATTTTCACAGTGGGCTTCTGACAAGCAAAGCCAATGGGGAATACGGCAGGAAGTTGCAAGTCACAGTTACACATCACGCCTAACGACTGTGGGGATTCACGTAACAACCACAGTCAGAACTGCCGTCATAGCTTGGGTGGACTTATGTGATGTGTCACTTTATGACCACAATGCTTATGACGCAGTTGCCAGTCTCAACTGTGGCTGGTGAGGAGTACCAGAAAATAACAAATAAAATTACAAAAAATATTCCCCCCCCCTATCACAAAGACAAAACCATAGGGATTTTCAAATTCTGACTCCCTTATCCTTCCTCATAAATAGCCAAATGAAGCATTTCAGTCGTACCCAAGTACAGAGCTACCTGTCTTTGAAATTCATACATGGAATTGTTCGGGTGAAATGCATTCCCACATTAATGTCGCCTTGCTCGTAGAAGCAGGTGCAAGAAAGCCCAAGAGAGAAACGGTGCCTCAACAGGCAGTATTTCTACATGCAAAGAGATCTGAAGTGGATGGATTTCTCAGAGCAATTTCTCTGGGGTAATTCAGGAAATGGCTCACGACACCAAAACTAGATTGTACTGTATCAGGAACAACGAAGCTCCGTTAGTTCTAACTAACTAGTCCCAACACTTCTTCCTCCCCAAAAGAGTCCGCAGGCCCTTCCCCCTAACCAAAACTTGGCTGTGTTTCAGCCTCTCCCACCATCTTCATTACGAGATGAAGAACCCCAGGCTTCAAACTCACTTGGCTGACTTCACTGTCTGTTGACCGTCCTCGTTTCTTATCATCTTCAGAGTTCTCCTAAAAAGGGAAAAGAAAGGTTAAGTACCGCAGCACAAAGCAGCATCTAACCAACTCTCTTAAGATGAGAAGCCAGTTCAGCCCTGCTTCATATTCGGAGGGGAGACTGTCTGGGCCTTTGAGGAGACCGAGGAGACTAGTTAAGCGACAAGCATCCCCCAGAAGGCAGCAATGGCAAAGCACATCTTGCCGTGTGAAGTGAGTGGATGAAGCCAGCGGGCCCCGAGTGCAACTCAAAGGCATCTAATTGAGCATCGTCACAGGAAAGTGTGTCTTCCTGTGGGGTAAACATGGAAGCTGACCTAAGGAAGCCCTCATCAGAGTTCATGCATGAATGCTTCGTTCCCACAAACCCATGGATGTTCCCTCAGCATCTTCACCCAGGACCCTCCTTACCGTTGTGCAGTTTGCAGGGCTGGGTGGGATTGGGGAGCTGGAGGTGGTCGAGGTGGGTGTGCTGCTGGACTGGTTGAACATCTCATCTTCCATGTGGCTATGGCTGGGTGGGGAAGTGGCTACCAGTGCCTGTGCTGGAAGGCCAAGAGCAAGAGGAGATGAAGGGAGACGCTTATGCAGTCAGGCAGAAACATTATGGCCAGTTAAGGCAACCACAGAAAACTTACCTCAGTATATTTGAATTCTAGATCAGGGATGTACCTGGACCGGCCCTGGGGTCTGGCATGCCAGAAACCGGGCCAGGCAAACAAGCAAAGCCCTCTCTGTGGGATGCTGGCAGCATGAAATCATGCCTCCCCCACCCCCACCCCCGGTCTGTGGAAAAACCTCTCTCCACGAAACCCTCCCTGGTGCCCAAAAGATTGGGGACCACTGTTCTAGATGTTTAAAGTGCAATAACCACGGTAGATTTTGTAAAATATAACAATCTTTTTGCACCTTGCAGGCTAACCAATGTCTTATGCAAAGCTTTCATGGATCACACTTACTCTTACACAGGTAGTCCTCAATTTACAACCATTCGTTTAGTGACCATTTAAAGCTACAAAGGCATCAAGTGACTTATGACCGTTTTTCACACTTACGACGACCGTTGCAGCATACCCCGTGGT
The DNA here is from genome assembly GCF_051295495.1 of Thamnophis sirtalis. Classification (NCBI taxonomy): domain Eukaryota; kingdom Metazoa; phylum Chordata; class Lepidosauria; order Squamata; family Natricidae; genus Thamnophis; species Thamnophis sirtalis. Next base: position 118,947,223 of record NW_028261384.1, read on the forward strand.
CCCATGATCAAAATTCAGATGCTTGAAAACTGGTTCATATTTATGACGGTTGCAGTGTCCAGGGGTCATGCGATCACCTTTTGTGACCTTCTGATAAGCAAAGTTAATAGGGAAACCAGATTCACCGAACAGCCCTGTTATTAACCTAACAACTGCAGTGATTCACTTAACAACTGTGGCAAGAAAGGTCATAAAATGGGGCAAAACTCACTTAACAACTCTCTGAGCCAGAGAAATTTTGGGCTTAATTGTGGTCGTAAGTTGAGGACTACCTGTACATAAAAATAATAGCAATAGCAATAGCAGTAGACTTATATACCGCTTCATAGGGCTTTCAGCCCTCTCTAAGCGGTTTACAGAGAGTCAGCATATTGCCCCCAACAATCTGGGTCCTCATTTTACCCACCTCGGAAGGATGGAAGGCTGAGTCAACCCTGAGCCGGTGAGATTTGAACCGCTGAACTGCTGATCTAGCAGTAGCCTGCAGTGCTGCATTTAACCACTGCGCCACCTCGGCTCTTCAGGAGCTCTCTAAGGAGAGCTCATAGCAAAAAACTATTTTTTGTTTAAAGAAAACCCCATAATTATTTCTTGGAGGAAAAACAAATTAATTCTGAGAAATAAGTAAAAATTACAGCTATGCCTTGTTTTGCAACTACCTTAGTTGGCGACTATTTGCAAGTACAACGGTAATAAACAGTATTAAAAATACATTTTCCCAGCGTGTGTGCCTGACAACGGAAGTCATCAATGTAAAACTGATTTAAGAGTTGGTCAGTTTCAGGTTCTAATCAGCTAATTAAGGTCACAGAACTGAGCCTAGTTAACTTGCAGTTAGCATGTTTTAGGAAATACTGGGTTGGGGACAAAGGCAGTTCAGCAAGAAATCACTTGCTTAAGCAATCTCTCCATTCTGTGAAAAGGCGAAAAAAGCGGGGGAAATGGTTGGACACAGGACACTGTACATCTCCCTCCCTTCCTCTCTCTCCCTCTCTCTCTGTATTCACAGTGTCTATTTTGCTTAACAACTGTTGAAATGGAATGCACTTGTTAAATGAGATTGTATAATCATGGCTGCAGTTCAAGAAGCAAAAGAGAATCTGCGGGGAAAGAGAAAAATATAAGGGGTTTTGAAGGTCCTGAGTTTTATGGGGAGGGAAACTATGGTGATTTTATTGCAACCACTTCAACTGTCATCTCCCCCATGACTGTCCGCCCGGAAGGCAACACTTACGAATGTCTTCTAAGTCGAGGTCATCGTAGAGAAACTCATTCTCCTCAAAATCGGGGTCCTGCGAAGAATCTACGTAATACTCCACGTCATCCTTGATTTTGCGGATAGAGTCCACGTTGATGGAGTCGTTGTCCAGCATGCGCAGGATTGTCTCCAGCATCCGGATGTGGTACCGATGCTTCTCAATGTGCCGCTTTAGGCCCTCGATCCGGTCTTGCTTCTGTTTCTCGTGGGAAGGACAGGTTGGATCACACGCTTAGCCAGTGTTTCTCGACCTTGGCAACTTTTAAAATGCAGGCTGGGAATTCTGGGAGTTGAAGTCCACACCTCTTTAAAAGTTGCCATGGTTGAGAAGAAGCGCTGGGCTGAGCGATAAGGGGGGGCTTGTTGAGTTCTGACTTAGTGAATTCCTAGTCTTTGGGTTGGGATGTGGACATGCACATTTTATAATGCACCATTTCCTGACCTCGAAATGTGTTGGTGTCGCAAAACTCCTGGAAGGGGGAATCCTGTCTCTCCAATCTTCGGAGAGCACAATGCTAAAAAAGGCTCTAAAAATGTTATTGACTGCTCAGGCTTATTGGGGAAAAAAAAGAAAAGACAGGTAATACATGCCTCTGAAATAACTTCCAATTTTGGATATGCTATGTTCTGAAATGCTAAGTCCAACTCAGACATGAAACTTAGGCTATCCACTTGCAATGCAAATTGACTGCCAATTCACCCCTTCGGTTCACCCATCTCTGATATTGGAATGATTCCAAGGAGACCCAGTTTCTAATCCACCCTCAGTCATGGAAGCTCCTTGGAATACCCTGGGCCATTTACTCTGCCTCTCTTCAGCCCAGCTCAACTCACAGGGCTGGGGTGGGTGGGGGGGATAAGAGGTACCCAGTACACTGTCTTGAGCTCCTGAATGAAAAGAAAGGTCGGATCTAATCAATAAAGGATTTCACAAACTCTCAAAATGCCTGGATTTTCCACTCATTAATCCCCAATGCACTGTAGGCACAAGCATCTAAAAGAGCCATTTCATCAACTCACATCCTTGTCTCCTTTCTTCTTGCGCGTCTGGACCGAGAGTGACTCCACTTCGCTCTCAAACTGATCCACCTGCATGTTCAAGGTGTCTATTGTATTCTGGGAGGGAGGGAGGGAGGAGAGAGGAAGCAGACAAAGAGATCATTATCCAGATTACAGATTAACAAGAATTGGGAGGTCATTTAGTCCACCCCCACCCCGCCCAAGCAGGAAACCCTACACCATTCCTGACAAGGTTACTTAGCTATGCAGGAAAAAGGAACAAACTAGACTTGTTAATGAAGCAGATCACTGCCGACCACCTAATGGGTAAAAAATAATAATTAATCTACAGGGATTTTCAACTGGAAAGCCCCAGAAATTCTGGGAGATATGTGAAAAATTGAGAGCATATGGGGTAACGAGCGAAAAGTGGCCTCAAAAGAAGGCCGAAGTCAGCTGGCCAGTTGACAAGGCAATGCCTCACGTGCTCTGACAAATGGCTCTGTGTGCCACCTGTAGCACGTGTGCATAGGTTCGCCATCACGGCTATAGTTTACTGAAGCCTCCGCACCCTTTGCTGCAAAGAGGTAAATTGCTGGGAGGCAGAGGCCAAAGGGTTGGGGACGGTGGGTGGGTGGGGCTACATTCAGTGTATAAGACGCAACCAAATTTTCACCCTCTTTTGGGGGGGGGGGAGAAGGTGCATCTTATACTCTGAAAAATATGGCAACTCCCAGCCTATGGTCTATTTTCTAAAATATGTTTTATCAGTTATCAGTTGCTGGGTAGCATAGAGCAGACATTTGTACAATAGAAGTGTTTCTGGTGGCTGTCTTTAAAAAGACCATCTGATTTATTTTAAGAATGACATTTCCTGGGCCACAGTCCATAGATCTGATGAAATGATATCTTGAATGGCAGAGGCTGTTTCCTAATGAGGCTTCTGCAGGGCACTGGGCTGCTCTGAATGCCAGCAACAGACTTCTTATTTTCTGGGCTATTGTTTTCTACCATTTCTGGTTATATGTACGTACATGAACAGTATATATGTGGAGGGGAGGGAATGTTTTCTGTGTTTTCTTCATTTAATTTGCTCCTGATCTCAGTGTTTCCCTTTCTCCTTTAAATATACAATGAGGAAAGCACAGATGGTAACAATTAGGTATTACTAAAAGCAACCAGCTTCCCTCCCAGTTGTTTGTGATGGTATTCTTAACAAGCTATGTGCATTAATTAGCTTGGCAATGCCAGGATCTAAGAGTCATAAAGAACTATTTCGCCAATAGATCTTGCAGCTCTCCCTAACTAGTTTCTTTCCATTATCTATACCCAGAAGGGTCCAATATTAACGCTAACTGGAGATGCTACTATTGTCATTATCAGTCCTTGCTGCATAGTCATTCCTTCTGACTCTACTTTTATTTATTCTGCTCCATTAAGTTCGGAAAACCATTTAGGGTCATGACTGAGTTGTGCGATATGTAAATAAATGAGTAATTGTGCACATATGTGCACAAAAACTGTACACAAATGCTACTTGGGCTTGTTTTTCTTGCATTTGAGGAAGGATTTCCATAAGTTTGTGTTTAACTGGCGCTATCATTTGTCTGGAGCACACTAAAACGCCCAAAACAAAGATAAATCCTGTAAGGCGCCACTTTCACAGCCAAATATTTCAATTTCCCCCAATTTCTAAGCTTGAACAGAAACCAGCCCTCATAAATTGCTTCTTTGCTGTTAGAAAATCAGGCCAAGTTGCAATTCAAATCAAATAATAATTGAAGCAATGTCTTTTTTTGTCTTTAAAAAAAAAAAAAAATAAGTGAGCCCCACGTGGATAAACTGTTGCAGAAGCTGGTGGGAGTTAGCAGAGATGGCCAAACTGACCTCCTTGATTAAAGACAAAAATACAACTACTTTTCTTTCTGCTTGAAAACTGCTTCTGAACTTTGTGCTCCAGTGGGGAAAAATATATGAAACATTGACTTTGGATTTTACTGATTAGATATCTACTGATTAGACTTTTTTTGTTGTAGAAATGGCTAGTTTACACTACTATCTAAAAGTAAAGAAATTGAGGTTTGATGCTGTTAATTTATTATTTTACAGTATTGAAGTTAGAAGTCAACACCATTTTTTCCCCTTTTCCCCACACTTTTCCCTCGCCTATCTTTCCCACTATTTTCTTTTTGTATTTCTGTATTTTATAGTATTAATACGTACATAAATAAAATTTTGGTTAAAATAAAAATCAGTGGGCCAAGAGATGGGAGACACAAAACTTGTTAACAAACCGCCATTTTCCAACAGCATGGCCCCCCAAATCTATTCCCCAAACTACACTGGTTACTGACAACTCCTGTGAATTGACTTGGAGAAACTCCCTCTGGGCTCCCTCCAAGGTCCTTCCCAGCCCTATGATTCTATGGCCAGCTTCAACCTCTATTCTGCATTCAATGAGTTCAAAGATATGGCTGCATTCTTCTAATTGTGCAACTGTCTATGTAGCCAAGGGTCATCACCACCAGAACTTCTCCCTTATTCAGGCAAGAGAATTTCTTTTCAGGTTGTCATGAGACTTTTTGGTATTGAGCAACCAAAATATCCACAAGCGTCTCCTTCTTGGAAGACAAAAATTCTGGCTTCGATTTTAACCTTAGAGGAGGGGATAAGGGAAAGGGCTCTTTTAGACTGGCTGGGGGATTCTGGGAGTTGAATTCCACAAGCCTTAAAGTTCCCAAGTTTGGAGACCCCTGCCTTTGGGCCATCAACCACTGCAAATTGTAGAGTTTCGAGATGCTCTTCACCCTATCTAGTAACTTCTGATAAGTCACATAAGTAATTTCTAAGATGGACCCCTTTACATTTTCAGTCTAAGGTTGGACAAAATGAGTTCTGCTCCCCGCTTTCTCCAGAAGCTGCTTTGCCATCCAATCCAGCCAACATTTCCTAGTTCTCACCGTCAGCCACTGCCCAACTTCCTCTTTCTCCTTCTGGGCTGGGTCCACTTTCTGGGCCAGGCCCAGCCCCTCTTTGGAGTAGGCTTTTGTCTTGGTCTCACGTTCCACTACCTTGAACCGCTCCATTTGCTGGAAAGAGAGATTACAAAGTCTCCGTGAGTTAACGCAAAGCAGGAAACAGTTCCCAGGGGGGGGGGCCTCAGAATCCAGCCCCTAGCAGGCATTTTCCAGCATTCGATCATTTGAAATGCACGTCTACACTGCAATAAAATAAAAAATGTGCTCTGATGAACATAACTTCAACCACCATTTTCTATCTGAAAAGAGGGTGGGAAAACCCCAAAACGCTTATGGTCAAATCATAGGGCTCCTCCATATGTAATATCTCCACCACTCTCGAATTTTCAGAATTTGGGTGAACATATGCAATGCCACTGTTTGTATTTGGCAGCAGAACAAATTAATTTATATTGGACTCCTTGGTGCTCATTGAACTTGGTTTGTTTGCCTGCAGACATTTCATTGCCCAACTAGGTAACATCAACATTATCTACATAATTTGGGTACTGAAACATTTGTAAACAAGCAATCAACCAAGCTCAGAGAGCACCAAGGACCCCACAGTTCAACCCTGACCGACAGATATTTTCTTCTATTGCAACTAACTTCTGGCTCTGTTTCAGGATAAGCAAAGTCACCACAAAGACAGAATGAATGAATCTGCAGAATGAATTCTTGAGTCTGAGGTGGTGGTTGCATCTCATTGCATCTCCCATAAATTCTACATCCTCGGGAAAATTTAAGCCACCAAGATGACTATTAAGCTATCCTTTCATTTTCTCTTTTACAACTGAACAGCTTCTCCCCTCATGGTGACCAGTCTGGTTGCTTGAAAATCACTGAACAGGTGGGAAGAAATGTTGGGTTGTGGGGAGGGACACAGGATTAATTGGATGCGGATTTCTGCAGTCTCCCATCAGTTGGAGAAATTCCTAACCAGTTTAGGAGAAGCAGAAGCAGCAATTAGAAAGATTACAGAGCAGATTAAAAGAAGAGGGAGATCTCAGACCATTTAAAATGGCTTTTATCTGCATCTTAATTTGATCTATTTGATTACCCCTTGTAGGTTAAGTTTCAAAACCAACCTTAACCTGATATTGCTTGGAAGTGATGAAAGTTGGCTCCAAAAAACCCAGAAGGGAATCCTGCTGAGGAATCTTGTCCAGAGATAAATTCTACTGCCTATCCTTGAATTCAGAATAGGGACTCACTCTATTTCTTCCTATACAGAAATCCTGGCTCCTGAACTGTTGTGGTAACTTCCTTAGCAAAATTCATAAGCTTGTTTTGTCTACAATGTTGAGTTATTCAAATAAGCAGGCCAGCCCAAACTAGTGAATCTCATTAACATGGTGCTACTACTATAGTGGGACTGATTTTTTTCCTAGCTGAAAGTATCAAAAGAATGGTTTTGCCACGCCCATCTAGCTGCTACTCAAGGTCATGCCCTCTAATTGGGCAAAAACGATGCATCATATGGCAACAATTAAGTACCTCAAATGGGCTAATTTATAGAATGTATCCAAAATCTGGGGCCCAGGACCTTGACATTTGGGAAACTGTAGCTGCTTCAGTGCTATTGGCTGCTGCTGCACTCAAATGATCTATATTTTTTTATATTTCATGACAGTTTCCCAACCAGTCTTGCAATCCCTTGCTCTTTCTCCCACCCGGGAGCAGTAGGAAAGGGAGAGAAAAAAGGAAGATTTCTGATGCTCCCCACCAAATTCCCACAAAGAAATTCAACGAGAAAATCAGCAGGAAGTCAGAGGTCACTCCTGCTCTTATAGTTTTTTTTTTTCTTGCTCGTTATCTTTCTGCTTCTCCATTTAGGAAAGGAAATATATCTAAAATGGTTCCCCAACAGGAACGCGGGTTGTCAATTCAAATGCTTTTTAAAATCAGTATTTTAATATTTAATTGCTTCTACATAATACTGACACTGATGGCTATATATACATAAGTGAGGCACAAAAAGACATTTTCAGTCACAAAGTTAGTAACAAGTAGATATTGTCCACAAATACCCAAAGCAGTGTCACATGGACCCATGCAGAGATGGGCTGCTCCTGGTTCGGCCCGGATTGGGCAAACCGATAGTAGCGTCGGCGGGATGCTCTGCCCACCCACTTCTGCACATGCGCAGAAGCATTGCACGGGTAGGAGCATGCCCAAACCAGTAGTAAAAAAATTGGCAACCCACCACTGGAGCCATATAACATAGAGAAGAACAATCCCGAATCATGAACGATGCAGCAAATAGAATAGCACTTAGACTTATATACCGCTTCATAGTACTTTCCAGCCTTCTCTAAGCAGTTTACAGAGTCAGCATATTGCCCCCCAACAATCTGGGGCAACATTTTATCGACCTGGAAGGATGGAAGGCTGAATCAACCTTCCGCTGGTGAGATTCAAACTGCCAAACTTCTGGCAGCTGGCAGTCAACAGAAGTAGCCTGCAGTACTGCACTCTAACCACTGCACCACCGTGGCTCTTAAAAATGCATATTTGTCCCCACAAACAGATACTGATGAGCACCATCACTCCTTTTTAATTACAATGCTTAGATTTGACACTAGAAAAATACAACAGGGAGGTTTGTAAGAACCCCAGGAAAAAAAAGAAAATGTATAAAATGTCTACTGATTCAGGTTGCCTAGGAAATACAAGATACAGCTTGATCCTTGCAAAGTCTCTTATTTCGAAGTCTCCACTCTCAAAGTTTAGAAAACCTTCCACAAGCACTACCAATTAAACCCTTAAACTAAGAAGGTCTTACCGTCTATCCCATGTTGTCACTCTAAGGAAGGTTGTGTGGAAAAAGGTCCTGGGCTCCCCACAGAACCCCTTTTCTATCACTTACTCCGCTTAAGTAATAAGTGAGATGGCCAGATGGCTCACCTTTATGAGGTCACACTGCTAGCAGCCAATGGCAACACTGTTAAAGAGGAGCTAAGCATAAAAATATCAAGAAGACTTAAATGCAAAAGCTGGCAAGAATTAAACCTATGACTGGACAAAATTAAACCTGGTTCATTTAGTTCTCCAAAACCACAGAGTTTCCTTGAAAAACATCCATTTCACCTGAATTTTTGCTCAGCACTGACACATAATAGCTAGTAGATTCTTTTCTCTCAGTTTGAATTTTTACCGTCTCAATGAGTTTCCGGTTGTCTATTAGCTGCCTTTTGTCTTTAATCTCATTGGATGCAACCCATGTCTTGATCTGGTCCCTCAATCTCTGCAGAAAGAGAAAAGTAGTTCCATGATCAAATTCTGTTCCCTTTATCACTAGATCTTTCCAGCAGAGACTAATCCTAGAGTAACACCCATAACAGTGAAACTTTTTAGAATAGTCTTTACCAACTTAGTGCCTTCTAGACATATCAAATTCAAATTCCATAATCCACAGCCAGTCAATGATCATGGTGGTTAGTAATTATACAAAATTCAACCCTTCTGTGTGTCTTCAGGTTAGGGAAAGCCTGTGAGTACAGAAATGATCAAACATAAAGGATGAGTATGGACTCATTTCTGTACCCCTCTGCTATACAGGTACAGACAGTCCTCGACTTACAATTGACCCCACAATTTTATGTTGCTAAGCGAGATACTTGTTCATTGAATTTTGCCCCATTCTACAACCTTTCTTGCCACAGTTTTTAAGTGAATCATTACAGTTGTCAAGTTACTAGCTTGAAGTGAACCTGGCTTCCCCACTGACTTTGCTTGCCAGAAGGTTGCAAAAGGTGATCACATGACATCAGGACAGTGCAAACGTCGTAAAGATGAGTCAGTTGCCAAGCGTCTGAATTTTGATCATGTCACCATAGGGATGCTGCAACAGCCACAAATCTCTTTTTTCAGTGCTGTTGTAACTTAGAACAGTCACTAAATGAATTGTGATAAGTCGAGGACTACTTGTGGTTAACCTATGACCACAACTGGGAGAGAAATTTTAACTAACAACTAAACGAGGCAGTTAAATGAGTCATACTCAATTTTGCAATCTTTTGTGCATGGTTAAGCAAATCACTGCAAGTGAATCACATGGTTGTTAAGTGAATCCAGCTCCCCCCCCATTGATTTGGTCTATTGGAAGTTGACTGGGAGGAGTGCAAATAGCAATCATGTGACCCTGGACACTGCAACCGTCATAAATACATGTTGGCTGCCAAGAGTCCAAATTTTCATGATCATGTGAATGCTGCAACAAGGACCCGTTCTAAACCACCTTTTTCAGTGCTGTTGTAACTTCAAATAGTCAGTAAATGAATGGTTGTAAGTCAAGGACTACCTGTAACTATCGGATTTCACTTTCGTCTGTTACAAGTCAAGCCATCAGCAACTCAACATAGCTTGCTAGAACAGTGATGGTTAACCTTTTCGGCACTGAGTGCCAAAACTGGAGCACTTGTGCTTGCAAGTGCATGATTGTGCCGGAACCCAGAAGAGAGCAGCTGGTTGGTGTGTGTGCGTGCGACAGCCAGCTCCTCTCTTCTGGGTTCTGGCACATCAGCTGGTCTCGAAGACCAGCTGGCCGGCACACATGCACACACCAGAACCCAGAAGAGAGCAACTTGCCAATGCGCATGCATGCTGGACTATCTGGTGCACATGCGTGCGACAGAATCCAGAATGTCAGCTGGCAACGGTGCATGTGCCCCCCCGAGAGGGCTCTATGTGCCATCTTTGGCACGCGTGCCATAGGTTTGCCATCACAGATCTAGGCCTATAGATTACCGGGCTAAGCCCGAGGGAGGGGTCAAGCATGTCATCGGTCATGAATCCCTTCCTGTCCACAAACGATCTATGTCCAGCCCACCTTGAATTCCTATGACTCTTATCTACTGTAGTTCAGATTCTTGCAGACATCACTTAAGCTTGCAATAAATATTTATACCCATTTGAACTGCCTGGATTCCCTGATTTCCTTGGAGCTTCACAAGACCCTTTGATACACAGAGGAATTCTGGTTCAGTCTCCGGCAGAGGAATGCAAACACTGCATTGCAACTTCATAAACTGCTCATCCCCTCTTCTTATCCAACAAAAGCCTTTTGGGGACGACATTTCCCATCTGCCTTTCCCTGGATTTAAGTCTATTCCCCATAACTAATCTCCTGAGATTGGGTTGTCAAAGAATACTGAAGCTTGGCTCATTCTTACCTGGAGCTTCTTAATCTCCTTTTTCAGATCGGCTTCATATTTCTCCTTCTGATTGGCATTCGCTGCATTATGGAGCTGTAGCAGAGAGGGGAGGGGGGGGGGAAATCCCAAGATGTGATGAAGGCTGGAGTTGACAGTGTCATGGAAGAAGTGGAGGGCAAAATCAAACTGGATAAAGGAGGAAAAGCGGGAGCCAAATGGAAACCTCCTCTCCTCTCCCTGATCCTCTGTCCCCCAAAATAAAATTAGGATGAGGAACTACGTGGGGTGATAATAAGGAGATTGGACAGAACCCAGGCAGAGAGACAACAGCAGCCCTCACCTTCTGCCAGATATCTTCAAACTGCTCCACACCTTCCGATACCTTTTTGAGACACCGATCGATCTCACCTGCAAGAAGGGGATGGGGTTTGTCCCAAAACATAAATTAGTTGAAAGCAATCACAGGAACTAAAAGATTCATACCTTCCCTGAAGCCTAAAAGGGGAAGAGAAAGACAATCGGAATTTGGAAACGCTGCCTGTTTCTCCTTCTTCCCAAATTCGAACACCTTTGCCCCCATTTTAGTGATTTCCTACACCAACAGAAAACCTAACTCTTTTCGTACTTCCCTAATCGCATCCCATACTCGTTTGGAAAATATAGCATCCTGTGCCAGGCATTCAAAGAAAGAATCCTGTTTGCCTTTTGCTAAATTTATGCCCGTCTCTTTCTTCTGCGCCAGTCTAAGTGAACAGGCCCTCTGCTCTTCTGCTACACAACCAGGCTCCTAGCCCAGCCACGGAGCTTACCTTGTAGCTTCCTCTTATCTGCCATGTTTCCTTCACTATAGGGGGGCTCTCTTCATACTTTATAGAGCGTTGACACTTTTAAGGAGAACAAGCAGAAAAAAAATTACAAAAAATAAGGCAAAGAAAAACCAGGTGTCCTAAGGCTATTTTCCTTCTACATTCCCCCATACCCCAAAATCTACTCTGAAACAGCAGCATAAAGTAGAAAATCAGGGATGAGGTATAGTCTTCAATTTTCAACAGTTCATTCAGTAACCGTTCAAAGTTATAATGGTACTGAAAATAGTGACTTGTGATTGTTTTTCACACGACCGTTGCAGCACCTCCATGGTCATGTGATCAAAATTCAAATGCTTGGCAACTGACTCCTATTTGTGATGCTTGAAGTGTGTCCTGGGGTCATGTGATCAAACTTTTGTGAACGTCTGACAAGCAAAGTCAATGGGGAAGCCACATTCACTTATTATCCATCTTACTAACTTAACTGCAATGGTTCGTTTAACAACTGTGGCAAGTAATGTCGTAGAATGTGGCAAAACTCACTTAACATGAGTCTCACTTAGCAACAAAAATTGGGGCTCACTTGTGGTTGTAAGTCAAGGATTACCTGTACTTTTCCTTTCCATGTCCGGAAAATCTTTTCTCCATGGGGTTTTGCCAATTAAAGATATAGAACTTCCCTCCCCGCCCCCAAATAAAATCCATAACATCTACCTGAATAATAGAAAGGTTTGCAAAGAAAAGGTGTGGGTGTGTGTGTGTGTGTGTGAGAGAGAGAGAGGGAGGGAGGGAGGGAGGGAGGGAGAGAGAGAGAAATATCAGGAAGAGCTTGGTAGCAAGTTTTCAGAATGAATGTTATTAAAAAGCCTGAACTAGGGCTCACAAAAGCTTATGCCTTTGAATGAAATGTGCCAGTCAAAAAAGAAGCTACCAGACTCCTCCTGAAATTGTAGGCTCTCCTCCTCCAATGTCTGCAAAGAAAAGAAGAAGAGAGGGTAGGAAAAACAGAGAGGGTTGTTTTTTCCCCCCAGAGGTGCTGAAAGCATTTTTCTCTCCTTCAGAGATAAGAGCCTGAACGGGAAAGGCCGAAGAAGGGCATATCTAGGTAGGAGAGATTTGGAGAGGATTTAAACAACATTGCAATTTTCAACTGCTCACTTTTGTCAAACCATGTTTGTTCAACTATGGCAACTTTTAAAGACCCGTGGACTTCAATTCCCAGAATTCTCCATGCTGGCTGGGGAATTGAAGTCCAGTAGTCATAAAGTTACCAGAATTGGACATCCATGTTTTAAAACAACGCATTGGTTTTTTTTCTCAACATCGCCTATCCTGAGGTTTTGGAATGTGAGGCAATGCTTTTCAGAAGTACAAACACAAGGAAGAAAAAGAGCCGCCCCATCCCCCGTTTCAGTCCTAGTGGCCAATTTTGAGCCCTTAAAATGAGACTGTCCCTTTCCTTTCTTGTGTCTCTTTAAGCCATCGGATCCAAACAGGCCCCGAGTGGAAAAGAGGCTCTGCCATTGGCCTCCCTAACATCCCCCAGGCTGCATTCCTCAATAAATCTCACTTGGGCTTTAGAAATGGCCCCGCAAAAGGCCAAATGGAGAACAGGTAGTCCTCCACTTACGGCCACAAATGAGCCCAGAATGTATGTTGTTAAGTAAGACATTTGTTAAGTGAGTTTTGCCCCATTTTACAACTTTTCTTGCCACATCTGTTAAATGAATCCCTTCAGTCATTAAACTAGTAATTGATGGTTAGGTGAATCTGACTTCCCCATTGACTTTGCTTGTCAGAAGGTCTCACAAGATGACACCGGGGCCCTGCAGCCGTCATAAATATGAACCAGTCGTCAAGCATTCGAATGTAAACCACGTGACCCTGGGGAGGCTGCAACAGTCAAAAGCATGGTCATAAGTCACTTTTTCCAGTGCCGCTGTAACTTTGAACAGTCACTAAATGGACTGTTGTAAGTTGAGGTCTACCTGTAGTTGCTTGCACCTCTCAAATGTCTCGTTTCCTCAATTGGAAAACCAAACCAAACTAAGGATGAAAATGAAAGGAATCTCAACCGAAAGCCATACCTTGAGTACATATACAAAACTGGAACAGGAAGGACATCTTAAGCATCAACAAGCCACTGTTATTTCTAGTCTAAGCTATTCAGCAGAGCAGCTTTAGCTGGGAGGCCCTGGGGCCTTCTGAAGAAAGCAGATCAATCTTACACTTACCTAGAGGCCCCTGGGCACTTGCTGTTGACCTACTCTCCAGCCGGTTCCTTTCCTATAAAGGTAAGAAAATATATGGCTAGTAGGAGGAACCATGCTCACCTTCCTCCATGCTAGGAAGCTTGAGAGAAAATCTATACAGATCCCTATGGCTTAATCAACATGCTGTGTTAACGGGCTGCTATATGGTTCAACACTTTTTGCAAACTCAGCCAATTGGGGGAGAGGTTTGCAGTATGTATTTCTGAGACATGTTTATCCATAGTTAACTGAACCACGGTTCATGGACTTAACCCATTTTTTCCTAGGATTACCTAGCAGACTTGACTCTGAATTAACCATGTTTTGTGTTCTGCACAAATCTAGCTGTTATACAATTGAGTAAGAGAACTGAGCGCAACAAAAACGGTAGTTTGTTTTTCTCCTCCTCCCCCCCACAAAATAACATCTAGGTCACCATCCCTCACATCTGCAGTATTTTTCTTTCTCCCTGCAGGCTTTCAGTGCTTTTAAAAGCCACTGGCCATGCCAAAGTAAGCAGGTTAAGCTTTGCATGCTAGGCAGAGAATCAAGCTGGCAAGCCTTCCGGTCACTAGCATGAGCAGCTGCTTGCTTTCTTGACAGTGATAAGAGAAAAGCCTCCAGGTGATCACAAAGGGGCATCTCTCTCTTCCTTGACTGAAAATGTGCTAAGAAAAACCATGAGCTGCCTGTGGGAGAAAGACTGGTAAATATTAGGGATTAACTCCCATGGCTGAACAAATTTTGTGCCCCACTCCTCAAAATATCACGGAGCTGATGTTTTCCTTCTCTTTTTAGAAAACCCCGAAGTCTAGTTCTCAGAATTTTGCTCTAAAGCCAATTGCATAAATAAAATAGCATCTTGAAGTGATAAACTGGACAAGTTTATACTTGGAGAAATATCATATTAGGTGGACCCCCTTACTGTTTTTTTTAAGTCCCTAAACTTAAAAGATGGTATATAAAAAGATTAACCTTATGTGCTCTTTGCTTTGCTAGTTTTCAAATCTGGTAGATTTAGGCACATACAGAAGATACTATTATCAGCCAATCCTATCATTCTGTTCTAGATTAAATCTGGACTGCTGAACTCCATTTCTTTCCCCAAATTCTCTACCTGGCCTGGCATAAATTTCCTGAAATTGTTCTTTCAAGCACCTTCCCTTTCTGCTAATATCCAAATTCCATCCCAAACTTATCAAGGGAACTGCGAGTCCAAAACGGCTCTCCCATCTCTGTCCCCATCCTATGCAGGTAATCCTTCCTTCATGAACATGAATTTGTACACAACGTGCTAGACCAAAATATAATTGGATCTAAACAGCTTAGTATGTGGTGAGAACCGAGACTATTGTGGTTTATTCCACAAATTATGGCTAAACAGTGGTTTAATGCCCAAACTTAAAGAGAAGTACAAAGCCTTGAGTAATCAAGGGAAGTTCTGGCTAAGCCATGATTACTAATCAGCCAAACCTTAGTTTTAGCAATACAATGATCGATAAGTAAACCACAGTGACTGGCCTCATACATTTTAAGCCAAATTAGCTGGCCATATTTTAGACCAGGGACCACAACCTCTGATAATCAAAGACCTAGATGCATTTTGTCTTCACTCATATCTACTCAGAAGCAAATTACAGAGTTAAGAAAAAGAATGGATAATAAAGCAAGCACAAGATACATTCACACATTATACATAAAGGCTTGCTTAACCCTGGTTTACTAAATAAGTTACAATTATGCACACTTAGCAAACTGAGGATGTAAACTTTCCAGAAATGTTGAAAAAATAAAACTTGTAGAAAACAATTCAGAAAGCTTTTCCATTTTTGGGAGGTGAGCAGAAAGAAATTTAAAATATGAAATACTTATGTTTAGCATTCTTTGTAAGTATAGATAAATGGATGCTACTGCCAATGTTTACCCCATTCCCAAGGTTTTGAGGACTAGTGAAGGACAGGCCACAATCCAGCAATCTCTACATCAATAAGAGGAAGGAAGCCTATTATCAAAGATAGGCTGAGCCCTTCCTTCTGCTGTAAAAATAAATGTCAATGCCTCTTACATTTGTATTTCAGAGTTACACTCTAGTATACTATATATGATAATGTAATTAATCTTACATAAAAGTCTTACTATATAGTTTTCATAAATCATTTGGAGGTAACGATTAGGAAACAACACGGGAGCATTTCTTTTAAAAATAATCAAGCTATATTTCATAATCCATTAAGAAAGAAAACAAAAATATAAAGGAAAACAGAAGGAAAGCTTCCCCCCTCCATTTTTTTAAAATCCCACACCTTACACATGACTGCATCTAATACATTAAATCAGGAATGGGTAACCTTGAGATCCCAAGACTTTCACAGCCCCCCACAACCCTTCTTAGTAGCCCCATTAGTCACCTCTGACTGCAGTTACCAGAAATACACATCACAGTTCTCTCCCATTCCGAGGTGTTAAGTAAATAATACACACAACAGACTAAATAGGTATAGCACAATCCCGATTCCAGCTACTGTGCTTCTCACCTAACCCATTATAGCGCCAGCCACAAAAAGACTGCCCACCTCCCACCCCACCCCTGCTCTAAAAGTATAAGACTGTTTTACAAACCACATTTCCTGGTTCACCCAACAGACTAAATCAACAAAAAACAAAACCTGGTTTTAGTTTGGTGTGTTCTGGGAGCCCGGCAAGAGAGCTGCCACTTCCAAGTAGCTAAATTTCCACCTAATGGGAGGGGGAAACCGTATTTATACCTCTAAAATCAGTCTTTGCAAAATAAGAACCTCCCAGCTACGGTTTCAACCAGACTGGGCACTTTTGCTTGCTCTGCAAACCCCTCTTCTTCCTCTCTGCTGAGAGGCAGCATGAAAGTCCTGCTAATTACAGGAAGCCTGGGTGGAGAGTAGACCATGAAATCTGCCATTGGAGGAACAGAGCTACGCTTTCATTCCCTCCCCCTCCCCTTTATCTCCCCAATAGTTGTTCCAGACCATTAAGAGCAGCTTCATTTGCTGTCATTTACCAAGTGTTGATCTCTCTTTTCTCCCAGCTTTACCTGCCAATTTTTGCACGTTACTGCTGTTGAAAAGGTTCACTAGGAAGTCAGGTCAATTCCTTTGAGTTAGTTTGCAAATTCAGGTTAACATCATCACAGCCATCTTAAGACTTCAGCTCCCAAGATTCATCATCAGCCGGTATGGGCTGTAGCAGAAAATCCTGAGAGCTTTCCCACACTTTGAAAAGGCTGAGCAAGAAAGCTGATCTATATTTTTTTTAAAAAAACCTGGCTGAAAGGAGGATTTTGTTCAGAAAACGGAGTGATTTGTCCATCAACAGGCAATTTGGTTAGTGTGGTGTTTGTCCTTCTGGCTGAGGAACTACGGGAGTTGAAGGCCACACATCTTAAAATTGCCAAGGATGAAAAACACTGTGTAAGCACATAGTAGATACTATGAAAGTGTATGCCAACACATCTGGAGGACACTGGACTGGAAAATGATACTCTGTGGGATAAGCCCTAGGAACCTTAGGAATGGGGGATTTTGCTACAGATTCCCACTTTGCTTATCAAAACGCTTACTTACATCTTTATTTTAAATTACTTACATCTACTCTATTAAACAATTTAGTGGTTTCCTAATATTCTAAATTTTAATGGGAAGCTTACTTAGTGAAACAGTACATGGCCAAACCATTCTATATTTATAAAAGCTTATAGATTCATCACCGACAGTCAAGTATGAAGCATCTGGCAGATGAGAATAAACATAAAAATGCAGGGCCGTCTGAGACCATGTATTTGTGATTACCGTAATATCATACTCCATTATCAGATCATTTTGCAGAAAAAGCCCTTCCTGGTTTTCCTCAACCAAAGCAACAGAAAGGAAAAGTGCTTTAACATGGTTTGGCTGTGCTCACATAATATGCTAACCCGTGGCTAACTGTACTATTGTTTATTGAAATGCCCAAATTCACTTTTGCTAATCTAAAATATAATCAATTCATTTATAGATCAGTGTGTTGTGTAAATAACACTATTTATTCAATTAAACATGGTTATGTGAAAATCCAGAGACACAAATTTACCATCCACATTTTAGCCAGCTGTATGAGGTAAACCTAGCTTTCGTTCAGAAACTAGGTAACTATAAAGCTTTCTTGATCTACAATAAATTATATAGAGGACACTACTCCAACTGTCTCAAATAACTTCCTGCCTATCCTGTTTTAGGAGCTCTCTCAAGTTTTACTTAAGCTTAACAGTGATGTACAAAGCAATTTTCTGTTTTTAGGAAGCTTTTTTTCGCCTCACTTCTTTAAAAGAAGAATTCCTGATTGGTTTCTGAAGAAAAAAAACAATAACAGAACACTTCCCAGTATACAAAGGTTCATTTAAAGGGTGAATTGTTATTTACTGTGCAGGCACAAATGACTTGGTTTGAGTCAAAGTGGACTAATTTTAAAACAAGACAAATAATGATTTAATTTGCCCAGTATCAAGGCTAATTTAAACTTTATTTCCCACTGTTTTAAGGCCTAATCCTAAGTACTTCTCTGAATTCAGAGGAACAAACAAAAAGACTTGAGCTGTTCTTTAATGTGCACATTAAGTAGTTGCTAGAGCTACTAAAACGCATCTACCCATCAATACCCAGAGACACACAAAGGAGCATAAATCCACACTTCCTGCTTGTATAGGCCTTAGGCCTCTTTTGCAGATGGATTTTTGTTACTTCAGTGAAAGCTGATGTCTGTTTGTCAGGCACCAACATACCTGCTTGAAAATATAACCACAAAGAAGAAAATGCTATTAATTACTGGGCTGGTTTGTGTTACTCGAAGGAAAGTATGCATTAACTGGCTAATAAGCCAACAATGCAACTATATTTATTCAGAAGTAATCTACCATTAACAAGCGATGATTTGCATAATATTCAGTTAAGTGCACGATCTATTATGCAGATGTGTATATCCAATCTCTACGTTTTGCTCTAGTTCCTTCTTTTATGCAGAAAACAGGCTTCTTAACTGAAGCCATTAATATAAAATTACATTTAATTTTTTTAATCAATTATCCACCATCTGGTTAACTCGGATAGATTTTCCTATATTATTTTCAAGATAAGGAAAAAAAAATAGATGGTGATTACCCACAGTCTTGAAGATGGCGCTTTATGTGAAATACAAAAAACAAAAACAACAACCCATATTGATGGGGCTGATTATAATTGCAGAAGAAAACCAACCGAGGACAATTTAGCCACCATATTTATAATATCTGACCATTGATTAAAGAGAGATAAACAGGAATATCCCCCATTTTCTAAAGTCTCAGTGACTTAGAAAAAGGAGAGGAAACGTAAATCCTGTACAAGTTTCCCCAAAGCCAGTGGGAGCGAAAATGAAGCGTACGTTGGATTAAAATAATATCAGACCAGGAAAGAACAACCTGGTAAACTCTAAAATATTTGGAATCCAGCTCCTACTTGTTTCAGCCAACTGGACTGTGGGAATTGTAGTCTAAAGCAGTGTTTCTCAACCTTGGCAACTTGAAGATGTCCGGACTTCAACTCCCAGAATTCCCCAGCCAGCGAATGCTGGCTGGGGGATTCTGGGAGTTGAAGTCCGGACATCTTCAAGTTGCCAAGGTTGAGAAACACTGGTCTAAAGCATCTAAAGAGCAGCAGGTCTTCCATTCCTGCCATGAGACAATATTATAAGAATGAAGCTGCTGTTGAATTTAATTCCTGTAAGATCTAGCTTGCTGCCTGGAGATGATGGAAACACACATCTGAAAGGCAACAGGCTGGAAAATGCTGCAGTAATACCAATACATAGCAAAATAAACTGCAGAAATGAGTGTTCACAGATGTACCTGATAAGCCTACTTCCGTAGGTTGCTTTGTCTTTTTTTTTAACCCATCTGTTATATACCATTGCTAAAATATATGGCAACAGAATCTGAAAGTTTACTAGTCTGTTACATGTAGAAACACTTTCTTTTCTCTATCCTGCCACCACTCAGATTTCCCTGCTGAGCAATAGTGTGTTTACAGCACAATTTCTCAACCTTGGTAGCTTTAAGATACGCCGATTTCAACTTCAAGGATCCCCCGGGGCAGCATGGATAGCTGGGGCATTCTGTGAGTGGAAGACCACCCATCTTAAAATTGCCAAGATTGAGAAAACATGGGCGTACAGTATAGCATTTAAAGAGTCTTGTTCTGTCTATTCTAACTGTCCCAAAAAGTGACCCAATACGACAGTTAAGTCTAAATGGAACTTGAAGTAAAATTTTCATGTTCCTCATTCATCCAATATAAAATGAGACATTTTTTTTTTTTTACAAATTTTGTCATCTCTGCACTGACCCACAAGGGCCTACAAAATCCATTTCAGCTTCATTTTCATTTTGGTAGAGTTAACAGAATAACAGAGTTGGAAGGGACCTTGGAGGTCTTCTAGTCCAACCCCCTGCTCAAGCAGAACACCCTGTATCATTTCAGACAAATGACTGTCCAGTCTCTTTTTGAAAACATCCAGTGTTGGAGCACCCACAACTTCCGAAGGCAGCTCATTCCACTGATTAATTGTTCTCACTGTCAGGAAATTTCTCCCTGGTTCTAGGTAGCTTCTCTCCTTGATTAGTTTCCATCCATTGTTTCTTGTCCTGCCTTCAGATGTTTTGGAGAACAGGTTGATCTCCTTTTTTTTCTGTGGCGGTCCCTTAGATATTGGAACACTGCTATCATGTCACCCCAACTAGACATACCTAATTCCTGCAACCGTTCCTATGTTTTAGCCTCCAGGCCCCTAATCATCTTTGCAATTATGCAGTTCTTCATATTCTCCTTTACGCACACACTCTAAGCAACCAATATAAAATATGGATATTAGTGGGAACTTGCTGCAGCACATACCATGAATACAACTGTTGCAATGATAAATAACCCTGAACCACTAAGACTGAAATGCCATTTGTAGAGAACAGGCTGTTGTGAAGGGGTAATAAGAAAGAATTCCTTAACCAGAACCTAATAACATTCTTCCATATTTTCCATATATATATATGGCAGCCTTCATAGTATACCATTCTGTACTTTGCTGGCATACCACCTCTCAGAAGTCAGATCTTTTCTTGATGCAAATAGCCTTGCTTCTCTCAGTGCTAACACTGCACCAGCTGAGGGACTGAGCTGCAGATTAAAAATCTAACTATGAATCTCCTCTGTTATGAACTCACCATAGGTGGCCTAATAGAAAATGCTTTCTCTCCAATGATCCTCTAAGATGTGGGGATGAAGATATAAAAGGAAAAAAAGGTGAAATTGACATGACTGCTCCCTTTTGAACAGAGAGCACAGTAGGAAACAGAAGCACACAAAGGTTGAACAAATATCTCCAACAGGACTGAAGGCAGCTTATAAAAATAAGGAGAAGCTTCTGCCAATGTCTAGTTGTTTTACCACTGATTTTCAAAGAGCCAAAGGAGCTGCAACTGAATGGGAATTCGTAGGGCTGGGAAGGATCTTGGAGGTCTTCTAGTCCAATCCCTTGCTCAAGGCAGGAGATATTATACTATCCTGGCCAAATAGCCGTCTAGACCATTTTTGAAAATCTCCAGTAAAAGGTCACTCACAATTATGGGAGGCAAGCTATTCCACTCATTAATTGTTCTGTCAGAAAGTTTCTCTTTACTTCTAAGATGGCTCTCTCTTTAACAAATTTCCATCCATTACTTCTTGTCCTGCCTTCTGGTGCTTTGGAGAATACGTTAATCTCCTCTTCTCTGTGATAGCCTCACAAATACTGAAAGATTAATTATCATGTCTCCCCTAATCCTTCTCTTCAATAGGCTAGATATACCTAGTTCCCTCAAGTATTCATCATACGATTTAGCCCCCAGACCCTTTATCATCTTTGTTGCTATTTTCTGCACACTTTCTAAGGTCTCAGAATCTTTTTTTTTTTTTTTTTTTGGTATTGTGGTGACCTGAACTGTACAGATGTAATCCTAATATATCTACAGGCTTTCATGTTGTCTAAGCAGATTTTGGATGGGTATTTGTTGCTGATGCTTAAATTTCAATTACTAAATCAGAAGGCTTGCTGGATTCGACTATCTAAATAATCCCCTGCAGCCTTATTTTCTATGAAGGGTTCTTGAAAGATTTCACAGCCAAAGAATAACTTTCATTGTACCACTGGGTGGGGGTACATTTAAAGGATTGTACAATGGGCAAAGGCCTACAATCAGTTTTTACATTCAAGGCACAAATGCAAATAATATGCTACATTGAAGGAAAATATGGATTTCTCTTAGCTGTTATGTTTTGTGTGGAGAAAGTCCTACGTTGCTTTCCTGTACCAACACTTGTAACTTCAAATAATATCATTGAGATCTTATGCTTTGAAAGCTTACCATCTGGAAGTATGCTTTCCACCTCAAGGAAATGAAATCATGCAATATTTTTGTTGACTGTATTTTGTAGTATAGCCCAACTTTCTGGGTAAAGATACTTACAAGCTACCATTAAATTATAGCAAATGGTCAATCAACCTGGGAATTCAAGTCCCACCATAGCTGAGGCTCTGTGTATCCTCCTAGACAACTCAGTATATTAAACAGTTTGCTTTCTGTCTGCTACTATCAAACATACTGTAGCTAAACTATCTTATATGAAATGAGACCACTATATTGGCCTGTTGTCTTTTGCAAATGGCACCAGTTTCTTCTGGCCTCAATTGATGGTTCTTCTGAATCTCACATGTAAGAGCCCCTTTAACCCAATCTTCCCCAATTCAAAACCCTCCAGACTTTTGTATCTTACCACAACCACCAAACACAGTTAGGATAGACAACTGTCAAGAATGATGAGAATTGCAAGCAAAAGTATCAGACAAGATTTAGACTGAAGACTCCTGCTGGTGTGGAGACTGATGCTGGGGCATTCTGAACTTGCCGACCATTCCAGATCCCTGGTGTGGCTTTTAGTTACGAATTTTCATCAGAAATTTGGTTGGTGATAGTATGAAACAGTTTTCCTACGCAACAGCAGCATCCAGGTTACAGAACCCAAGAGGTCCAGACTCTTTTAAGCACAAAACATGGTTTGTTTTGAACAGTTTTATCACAAACCAGAACATGGTTTGTTTTGAACAATCTTGTGGGTGGATATGAACTGATAAGCAGAATTTAAAATAAATAGATGAAAAGAAAGTGTGTTTGTTTGCTGAAAGAATCTACCATGCATTTGAAACTAGGATTCAGCAAATCTAACAGGGATTGGATCTGTATAGCACCACCCTGTTGATATTATGTTCAGTATTAATGTCCTATTATAGAGGGAAGAGAATTTCTTTGATTAAAATCAACTAAACAATAGCCCAGAGTTATACATTGATAGCAAATAGTTGTTGCTTATTGTCCAGAATCTATTATATACCTGGAGATTATTGTCTCCTGGAAAATATCCCGTTTAAGGCATACAAATACTTCAATAGTGTTACTCAGATGAATAAGGATATTAAAAAATAGATGAATAAGGCAACATTGCTTTAACTTTTAAATAACTACACTGTTGAGACTTTCCCGCATTTTTTTCTTTTGAAATACATTTTGTAAGGCAAATCCTATTTACTTCGGTGGTCTCCACAGGTCTGGGATTCTCCAGATATATTCAAACTTCATAAACCTTCAACCAGCACAATTCATTTCTGGTAAGGTGATATCCAAAGACTATACTACTGTTGTTTACACGCTGAAATCAGGCAGAGTGCAGAGTTCTGCATCTTAAAAATTCTTAAAAAGTCAAGAGTTTCTAGCTCTTGACTTTGTTAAAAGCATGGAGGCAAAGCGAACTAAAATTTTAGCCAAGGCAGAATGCACTGGAAGGAATAAACCAAGAAAGGTCTATGTACTTGGTATTATCTAAGCTCCTAAGAGTAGTATACTCTTTGGATATCACCTTGCCAGAAATGCTTGTGCTGGTTGAAGGTTTATGAAGTTTGAACATATTTGAAGGTTTATGAAGTTTGAATATGAGACTCCACTGGCACATATCCTTACCTCCCCTGAGGAGTTTCTTGTGGTTGGAGGAATCTTTGCCCTGACAGGCTAATGGGCCTACCCCAAATCAACTGTACATTGGAGAGAACATTTCCACAGCTTTCTTCCCCAAACTTTACATCTCTCTCCCCGTGCAAGGCTGAAATGGGCGAGGGGGTGCCCTGAAAGCCTCCTCTTTCCAGGCAGAGCTAATGACCTGGTTGCAACTTTTAAGTGATTCTGCTGCTCCCTCTTGCACAGACCCACATCCTTCACGGGCACTTTCAGCATCACCGGTAGAGAAGACCAAACCTCCCTCCCAGAGCATCCCACCCGAGGCTACTACACCGGCTCTGCCTTGCCCTCGGAGGCCTAAGGGGCCCCAATGCTCACAGGCGAAGGGGGGGGGTCATCTTTACAACCCCAACCCGGACAGCCTCTCTCCAGGGCCCCGCTGATCGTCGCCCCGAGGCCCCCGCAGGAGCTCCCTTCCAACGCCAGAGACGCCGCCACCCCCTTCCCCAAAGACTTACAGGAGCAGCTTTGCCTAAGCATCGTCCACCCCCTATGGAGCCCCCAACAAACACTTTGGCCCCGCCCCCTACAGAGCCCGTAGGCACCTGCAAGCCCTGCCTCTCGGCCAGGCTCCGCCCCCTCCCGCTGTCTCACCGACAGCTCCGGCGTCTCCGGGTCTCTCTCACTCTCCTTCTTTTTTCCCTCTCTCTTTCTCTCGCCCCCGTCTCTCGGGCTCCGCGGCATCCAAGATGGCGGCAGCCTCCCCCCCTCTATTTTCCCTCGGTCCGCCCACCCCTAAACTGCATTGGCTAATCCTCCCGCTCCTCAAGCCTCTGGCCGTTTCGATTGGATAATAAGGAACTGGACGGAAGGGGGAACGGGGAGGGTGGGACGACGCGGCGCAGCCGCAGCTGTCATTAATAGAAATACATGGGATCTATTTGTCAAGAGGGGGGTGTCCTTCAAAGCGCTCTCGTGCTGCCATTGGCTGAAGAAGCGCAGATGGAGTAGTAGGCGTGGTTACGCCTACTACTCCGCGAAAAACAAGCCGAGAGGGCGGAGTTTACGTCAAAGCCTGCCTTCTAATGGGCAATAAAAATGTCCCTCAAATCTCACTCACATATCGCTTCCTGTACACGAATACTGGCAAGAATAAGAAAGACTATTGGATGATGGCCCTGTCATTCATTCCTTGGTCCTGCTGTTTGGCTGAAACTGTTAAAAAGGCGGTAGCGCGAAAGACTTTGAGCCTGTGTCTCTCCATTGGCTGTAAACAAGCAAGCCTGCACATGTTGTCTCCTCATTGGACCGCTGCGTCACGCCGTAGAAACCTTCCCCTTTTTGTATTGGCGTGCACGTTTTGAAGCTGGTTGCATTAAGGTAAAAAGGGTCGGGGCGGGACAATACAGGAAACTCTTAAAAGGCAACCTGTCAATTAAACCCACTGTATCCAATCAGGGAAGGAAGAACGACCCCTTTCCAAGGTAGATTTTCTTCTATCCGGGCTTTGGTTTAATGATTTATTTCAGCACTTCCTATCCAGCTACCACAAAGGCTTCTCACAGATTTAGGCGGGCGCAGCAGTCTTCACCAAGTGATAAAAATGAAGGTGCTATTGAAATATGCACAGACTCTCAGCATCGAAATAAAACAGGTATATGAAAGAGGGAGACCAACTTCACTAATGATATAACCCTTGGTGTGCTGAATCATATTGTTGCATAAGCAGCAAGGCTGCGTTTGCAGCATATCAAGCAAACCTCACTGTTAGTAAACACACAGCAACTTACCTTTCTACATCTTCCTTAAGGACTCCTTAAGCCCCTTGGTAAATCTGTGGTTGGTTTCTGGAGTTCTATTTTTAATACTTAAAATATTCTTAAAATTCTCATACTGGTAAGTTTATTGGCAATACTCTCTTCCTAATTCCATACAAATCTAACTCACTACATGTTTGGATTCCTTGTCTTTGCTTATTGGAGGCAGCGTTTTGCATTTCCTGGAGGTACCGGTGTTTTGTTTTCAGAATTTATTTGGTCATGGTTTCGGGTCATACGATCGCACAACGGATTATAAATTCTATTACTACAAAGAAAAACAAGACTAAAGAGCTGCACCTCCTGAATACTGCAAGCATGATTAAGCCTTTTGATTCATTGGGAGACAATGGAAAATGCCACATTAAATCTCTGGTCTTGCAATGTTGGTTACTACTAACCAGCTGTTCTCCAGAGGGAAATTTCACCACAGAGCTGGGATTTTGCATCCATCCCCACAAAAACATAACCAAATATATATGCCAGGAATGAATGGAATTATTATGTCAATTTTGTGCAACACCCATCACTATGGAAGTAGGCATAGTTACAGTATTTTATAACCAAATGCACGGTGACATTTTTTGTCTATGCTAAATTTCATGGGGAAAAATCTGTGGCCTCTTAATGACAACTCTTGATGGTACCTAATCTGTGGTCAATTTACAAGAAGGTAAAGTCCTATTGCAAAGTTATAGAAAGTAAGAACTATGCTTAGAAGAATAATGTCCAAGCCACAAGACAACAAAGAATTCTAGCCTATTCTTACTCACAAAACAATTGGATTAGACACAGGCATTAATAGAGTTTCTTCTTCTGAACTACACACTGAATGCTATTTTCAAACTTGTAAGATATATACAATAGTTTAGCTTAATGGCTAAGACGTTTGCCTAAGATGCAATACAGCACAGGTTCGAATCCCAGTAAGGGTATGGCTAGCTGATGAGAGCTAAATAGCTTGAAATAGATCTATGCTAGTCTCCCTTTATTTGTTTATCAGCACAAATAAAATAAAAAAACACACACACACATACACACACACATATATATATATATATATATCTGTGTGTGTATGTTCCAGCATAAATCTGGAACGCCTCCAGGAATTTCAACGAAACTTGGTACACAGTTGACTTGCTCTCTGGAAACAAATACTGTGAGGGAAAGACACCCCTAAAACTCCTCGGGGTGTGTGTTCTGTTAAGAAGTGCCTTCATTTGTGCCTAAAATGGCTTCTACTGTACAGCGCTATGGAGTTGCCATGGTAACAACTTCACAGTACTCCACAAGGGGGCTCCCTCTGGTAAGGGGGAAAATCCAACATTAGAAATTGTGGCGACATCCATGAAAGGAGGGTTGGGATAAATACCCAGGCAGCACCAGGTTATCAGCTAATATACTATAAAACTCAGTTATTTCACCATCCTCTAGTTGTTCTCCCTTAAAGTAATGAAATGTCAGTTCAGATTCATTTATCTTTTTGTTACATGCACATATCCACTATGATCCTGTGCTCTTAGGTGAAAAGGAGACTGATTTTTTTTAACAACTCTGGTTTTAATACACTAAATAAAACCCTCACTGACATCTGGAAGTAAAAATGTCTTTTTAATTTATTTCTATATTAGAAATAGAATGCCATTTATCCTCACATTCCACAATTACACTCAAAAACATTTTTACATACAGCATATTTATTTACTTTGTCACTGACACAAATTGTGGGTTAGATTCATACTTCTCTCACTTCTCCCCTTTTAAATAGAAGTAACTTCAATCCTAACTCTGTGCTGCTCAAAGATCTTAGATTGCAACTCCCATCAACTCTAGTTAGCATGGCCATCTGGAGGACATGAATTAAAGAAGGTACACTCCCAATTATAGCAGTGCTCCCCAACTTTGAAAACTTCTGCATGTGTGGAGTTTAATCCCCAATATTCAATAATAGTCATGTGGCTGAGGAATCCTGGGCCCAAATCCACATAATAGAGAGACAAACAAGTATACAAACACTATTAGAGAAATTCTTTCCAATGCTTCACCTCCTACATTAAAATATAGTCCTGTTAATTCCTGGGCAATATGTAATCTATATGCACAGGAAGCAAAGTGTTTTTTTTTTAAATCTAAGTAATCTCTTTTTAACTCAGAATCTAAGAGAGGATTAACTACCCAATCTCCTAGATACCAATGGAGAAAGAGTGGCAGAATCTCAGTCTGTTATTTACAAAATTATTTTACATTGAAGTTGAAACACAAGAATCCATGACAGGGGAAGATAGGACAAGTTTGTTCAGCACAGCTCTTTATATGCCATTAAATAGCTTACCACTTAACCAAATTATTTTGAATACTGAAGTACGGCATAATTCTATTAGGCCATTCCATCACATCAATAGATAAAACAATAGCAAGCTCCCTGATGGACTACATGATAACAGAAATTCAGGGGGGGGGACTGATACTAGGATATTTGGAAAGAACCTCAGAGTTGAGTTGTAAAGATCAAATAGTCTATTGAGCCGCAATACGGTCCACATGTGGTGTAGACTTTTCTATCAGCACGTGTGGTGTGGTTCCAACTACTGGTCGAAACAGCAGCGTCCATATTTGTTATGAAGTGGACATGATACCACTCTTCTCACTCTTTACTTTTAAGAACTCTGCCATGCTGGAAAAGTACTTCTGATTGGCTTCGGTGACCTTCTTCTCAGCTGCCTGTGGATTCACAATCTCCAGACCCTGCAAATGGATAGGAGAAAGATTGCACGGGCAAAATAAAAAACAAAGAATATGCAGAGTTTATCCAATATGTCATCCTACAGCCATGGAATTCTAGGAGTTGCAATTGCAAAAAACAACAACAAACAAACCTGAGAGCATCAGGTTAAAAGAGGCTGCTCTGGAGTAGAGGAAGGGCTGTAATATACCCCAATTCCTTCAGCCCGGAGACAAAAATAAATACCAATACAGAATATTTGCAACTCAGAATAGAAATGAGGGGTTCTTGGTGCTCTCTGAGCTTGGTTGTTTTCTTACAGATGTTTCATTAGCCAAACTAGGTAATATCATCTGTGCTAGCATGATGACATTGTTACTTAGTTTGGGTAATGAAACATTTGCAAGAAAATAACCAAGCTCAGACAGCAGCAAAGAAAGAAAATTGCTTGCAGTTGTTTGGTCTGTTTTGCAAAAAGAAGACAAGGTAGAAGATTCTTAGGCAGTTCATAGTCCTCCCAAGCATGACCTACACTTGCTAATACTAAAACTCTTTGGGCACAAGGGAAGAAATATCCATCTTCAGGACTACAGGAAAAGTTATATATTTCTCAAATTTCTACAGTACAGGGTATTCACATTCCTAAAAACTTATTATTAAAAGATACTTTCCTTCCACTATGCTTGAGCAGATTCATTTCTATACTATACCCATCCTCCATTTCTCCAAATTGGAAAGAAGTTACTATTCCAAATTCTTTAGATGAACATACAGAAATTTCCTGCTTTAGGGCTTTCCAGTCATGGATGAGTAACAGGGAAGTGGAATGTAAGCCATGAGCAATGCTTACCTGCAGTGGAGTGAATGCCACACTGGAAGCTGTGCCAGAGGAACGGTCCCGAATGGTTGACTTTCCCCCATACACCATGCTTTGCTTCTGGAGTGTGCGCTGATTGGGACAAAAAGGTGACATCTAGGGTTTTAATATGTATTGGATAATATGTACAGATAGGCTTAGACTTACAACCATTTGTTTAGTGACCAAAATTACGAGGGCAGTGAAAAAGCCACATGTCTGTTTTTCACAGATTAAAATTCAGACGGTTGGCAACTAGCATGTATTTACGATGACTGCAGTGTCCTGGTGCCACATGATCACCTCCGCGACCTCTTAACAAGCATAATCAATTTTTAAGATTCTCTTAACTATGTTACTGTCTTAACAACTACAATGATTCACCTAACAACCATGGCAGGAAAGATTGTAAAATGGGACAAAACTCACTTAACAACTGCCTTGCTTATCGGAAGTCTACGCCTTTGTTTCCCCCCCCTTCTTTTCTACACTTCTCTCTTCCCCTTTCCCTCCCTTTTGTTTTCTACTATTTGCTTTTGCATATTTGTATTTTATATTGAAAGCTGATAAATAAATGCTTGTAAATGCTTATCAATGAAAATTTGAGGCTCAATTGTGGCTGTAAGTTGAGGACTATTTAATATATTATGTATAGAAATCAGTAGCTAGAAAAGATAACAATCAAGTATTCTAGGTGTCCTCTGGGAACATCTGCAGTCTTCCTCAAAGTAAAATCCTAACGGTAAGTTATGCTGCTAGAACAGACAGCTAAATTAAGGCCCAGTAAAGCTTTCAGGCTCCAAGAAGTACTTTATCCAGGTAGATGGCAAAAGGTTTTGGGCAGGGAGAAACTTCCAAAGAGCCCTTCCAAAGCAAGACTCAAGCACAGATGCTTGATACAATCACAGAGTGATGAGATTACACAGTTGACCTTGTGACTTTGACTGTACACAATGACTGAACCACAATTTACAGACTACAGTGGTAGCATTCACATGCAATAAAGCAGGGGGTGTCCGACCTTGGTAACTTTAAGATTTATGGACTTCCAACTCCCAGATGATTAGCTGAGGAACTCTGGGAGTTAAAGTCCACAAATCTTCAAGTTGTCAAGGTTGGACAACCCTGAAACAAAACATTAAACTTCAGCATGTTGCATGAATTCGGTCAAAGGCAGGAACCCAATTCTGGGGGCCTATACAAGCCTGGAGCATTTGCAATGAGATAGAGCCAAACTTGCTCCTTAGAAAGATTAAAAACAGAAAACAGACATTGCAATTTGCTGAGCCTCCATTTCCTCACCTGCAGTGTTTTTGAGATGCGGGCCTTTGTGGCCTCGTTGACTTGTGTCTGCCGGACACGGCCACTGCCTGATTTGCCTAAGTGTCCAAGACTGAACCCAAGGTCTTCTTGGTAAGCATCTTCTTCAATCTAGAAAACACATGAGAAGAAGTGAAGTAAATAATGTAAAAGTGAAGCTTTTTGTCATTTCTATACCACCAAAGGACTCTTTTCATTTTACAGAAGCTGTACCCAAATGGACCACATGGGCTGGTTCTAGCTTAAGCGGATGGCCCTTCAGATACCCGAACACCTGGACTAATAGAGCAATTTAGGTTTAAACCAGTATCTGGAATTGTATTCAACAGCATATTGGTAGTTAATGCTGTGCTTACAATACTGTTATATAGCATTGGTAGACCTCACCTATTAGCAGCACATGAACATCTGCATTTTATGCCAATGGCATACTCTGGGTAATCTTCAAAATATATTGAAATATGTACAGATAATATTCAACTTATGACCAATCATTTAATAATCATTTGAAGTTATGATGGTGCTGAAAAAAATGACGTATGATCAGTCATTGCACTTATGACAGTCAGTGTCCTGGTGGTCTCGAGATCAAAATTTAGGTGCTTGGCAACCAGCATATATTTATGACGGTTGCAGCCTCCCAAGGTCACATGACTGCCATTTGCAATTGCTCCAGGAGGCTTCCGATAAAGTCAATGGGCAAAGTCAGATCTGCTTAACGACTACATGATTTGCTTACTTGTGACTCCCTTAATGATCACACCACTTAGCAATGAAGGTTCCAGTCCCAACTGTGGTGACAGGATGAGGAGTACCTGTACTACAATAGTTGATTTAAGAGGTAATAAGGATACAGGGAGTTGCCAGCAGGGAACTCAGGATGTCCCAGGAAAGGCTACAAAAATGATGCCTCTGGTGCCTCACTCTCCCCTGTCTGTCTAACATCACTTGTAAGATTAGGAATACCCCCCAATTATAGACCTGTGGTTTCAGGGAGGATGCTCTCCAATCCAGAGTCATCAGGAGCAAAGCACAGGCATGGATACTGGAGCATCAGCGTAAAACATTTATGAAATGTTGTCTCTTTTTATCAGATTAGTTATTTAGAGGCAAAAATGTTTTGTATTCTCAATTCAAATCAGTATGTTCAGAAAGCAACCAAGTTCTGGTAGTTATTTACAATGGTAACAAAGTCTTTTTTATGAAGAAAACATTAAACTTCCATATATAACTTGGTATTCCTCAAATGTGAAGAATGGGAACTCAAGACATTTGAAAGCAAGAGAGAGAGAGAAATGTGGCTGGGCAGAATCTCATACCTCTCCAAAGCTCATCCGGTTGGCTTGCTTTCGGATTTCTGTTAAGCCAAGGCGTTCTTTCATCTTACGGTATCTAAAGCAAGCAAAAAGATTATTTAAAAAAAACAACAACTGAAAAAGGCACAGGAGCAAATTCATTTTATTATGACCCAAGTTAGCCTAGGACCGTAATAAGGATCATTTGATTTAGATTATAACCTATGGCTTATATATAACATCCAGATGAGTTGTGCACTAAGTATCAGAATCCCTGGGTATGGGTCCCTGACTTTGTCTACTTAATCCTTCCCCACCTTTCCAAATATTTGGAAGCAATTATTAGCTCTACCACAATAAAAATGCATGTCCTGGTCAATAAACAAAATAAAGCTTCTGTCTATAGGAGGGAAGGAAATGGCATGGAGGAAACAGGGGCGATGTCTAGAGATTAGCAGCTATTACAAGCAGGCAAGACATCAACTGCCACAACCACAAGCTATAATGAACAGCACATCCTTGTGGGAATCCTGTGGGAACTCGGTAGCAACTCAAAGAGGAGCAACCACTCTGAAGCAACACCTCATCCCAACTACAGTTAAGAACTTTTGGAAGGAGGTGAAGGTTGTACATTTTATGGATACACATTTTTGCTTCAAGTGAATATTAAAGGACTGAGTATTAACAACATATTTATATGGCAATATCACTTTGCAAGTCCTAAAGGGTAGAGAGAGACAGTCTATTGTTGGGGATGGTGTGTGCTGCAATAAAGCACTGCATACAGATTGGCTATGCTGTGGTGTGTCCAATCCTTGGGGGAAAAAAGGACCTTGACAGACGGATATGAATGTGAGCTGATTCTCACTTCCTGGCATTTGACCTGACCTTCCCTCTTAGCTTTTCCAAACCTTTGTGCCTGGAACCCCCTACCTGCGGCCTCCCCGTTTCTTCCTCTGTCCATCCAGAGGGGCTGGCAGTGGCTTCACTTGCTTCACTGGAGGTGGCTCCTGCCACTTATCAAACTTCCTCTCAATCTCTTCCTTCAGGTCATATCCAACCTGGATGGTTAACAGAAGGAAAGCATGAAGTCACAGCAGGTGGAGCTGGAAGTCACAATAGTGGAAAGCTCTGAAGAGCAACATTGCATCCAAGTGGGGAAAGTGGGGGTTCCAGCTTAGGCTGAAGAAAATTGGTTGCTATGTCTGTTGTTCATAGACTCCATGCATGCACTTAAGTAAAACCCTGACATAAATCCCAGGTTCAGTTTTTTTCTCTGTTTCCTCTGTTACCCGAAGAGGTTGTATTCTGGGCACCATATTAAAAACCAGAATGAATATATTCCCATAGACTAAAGCGGATCTATTTTCCTTCTCAATTTCTTCTCTTGGCCTAGCTGTACCTTTGTAATATTTCCCTAAAGAAAAAATCACTACCTTCAGTTTTAATCTCCCTCTCACAGTAGATCCATTCCCTAGGCCAAACTGAAAACTCTCTTCTCACAAAAGCAGGGAAGTGTAATAAATTACATTAGAACCTGAAACTCAAATCCAAAAATTATCCAGACTGTGACAAAAGCTAGCTAATCTCTCAATCTACTATATCTCAAGAGTTTTGGTGTAGATATAATCAGGATTGCAAAGTCAACTCTGATCTTCTCGAGGTTCCTTAAAAGAGGAACAGGAAGGTATGCAGCCTTCTTCCTTGTCTTGACAGTCCTCTTTCACTTAGGGGAATTACCCATTTCCTTATGTAGCCTATAGGGATTCTCCACAATGTTTTTAAACACAAAAGCAATAATTACTGCAGGGACCCAACTTTTCCCAAAAGGGTTAAATCGCTTTCTGAGGAAGGTCCTTATCTTAGCTCTTGCTGCACATCTTTGCTGAAAGAAAGTCTTTTAAAATTTCACTTAAGAGATGTCCCAGGAAGTCTGGCTTATGTTTCTATCCCTGCTACTACCCCAGGGCTCTAGAGCTGGGGTCTCCAACCGTAGCCACTTGAAGACTAGTGGACTTCAATTCCCAGAATTCCTCAGCCAGCAAAGCTGGATGAGGAATTCTGGGAGTTGGAAGTCCACAAGTCTTCAAGTGGCCAAGGTTGGAGACCCCTGCTCTAGAGCATGGGTCTCCAATCCTGGTCCACTGCCTAGTGCCAGGACGCGTCCATTTAGAACTGGGCCACGGAAGTGGTGGGTGTGTGCCTGTACATGTGAAGTTGCATTTGCGAAAGCGGTGCGCGCAAAACTATCCCCCCCCCACTGCCTCCTCTTCCTCGGCCAGGAAAGTTGGAGACCCCTAGAGTCCCTTCACCTCACCTTCCCTTCGGAACTCTCATGGAAGCTGTCCACTCGAGCTGCCAGGGTGCATTTTGCTGCCACCAGACGTGCCGCTTTCCTCCGCAGGTCCTACAAAAGAGGAATGAAAATCAATGCTGGAGCCTCGTGCACCAACACACCCATCAGAAAAGGAGATTTGGAATCTCACACCTACCGGGGGCAACGACTGTACAATGTCACTGTGGTAGATGTAGCCAGTGTGAGGCAATACAGAAGTGCTGGAAAAACCCGAGAGAGTTTTCCTCTGAGCTCCCAGGAGCATGATGTTGCAAGCTGGCATCTTGGAAAGGTTGGTGAGGCCACCGGCAATCCCTTAAACAAAGAAGAAACAGAGAGGGAACATCACACAGCAGGATCAAACAGCCAAGAAGTTACAAGGCTTTTGTTCAGCCGATTTTTGGCAAGTTACTTCCCCCGCTTGTTGAGATTTGAAGAGAAGGGCCTCCCCCTGGGAAGCTGTGCTTGCTGTCCACAAAGAAGGATTCTGGCTAATCCTTTTTTGGAGATTTGCCAGGATTAATCAGATTCTCAGAAACAGAATCTTCACTGTTCATCAGGGCATTTCTTGGTTCCGTAGTTTTAAATGAAGAAACAAAAACAGCTCACGGGTGAGCTATTCTGACAAAACTTTGGACAGCTGAACTATAAAAGGTAAAACAGTTTCCACTAATAACAAAACAAAGTCATCCTTTCAGAGGGGAAAGATTTCACTTCCCTCTAAAGACCACATTATTTCCTACAACTCTACAGTTTAGTCAAAAACTCTTATGCGCGAATGCACAGCTCTCCAGCAAGACTTACCCATGATCTTGGCAGCAGTAGAGGCCCCAACAATGATAGACAAGTTTGGGGCAATAAAGGACATGCGGGATTCCACATACTCATAAATGCGATGCTTCGATTGGTTCAGCTCTAAAGCCATGTCACAGGCCTCCTCGATGCGTTCCAGTTCCTCCTCTGTCAACTGTTGCCTGCAGTGACAGAAAGAGCCCTCTTGAGACCTTTCTGTTCAATTTGCATCTCTGATATTAACAATGTGCTAAACCAAGGTTCTTTTCATTAGTGTCTCTCAGTAGCATCCCTGTAGATATTAGTTCCGTCGTCCCTAACCTGGTGGGACTGGGTTTGGCTTTAAATGTGGTGGATTGGATGTTAATTCTTTTAATTCATTTATCTATGCTGGAATCTGGAGGGCACAGAGTTAGGAAAGAGAGAGAGAAATGAAATCTGGACACAAATAGCCCTTTTCAGAGTTTGCAGGATTCAGGAACATGTGTAAGGGCAGAGATAATAAATAAGATAATGTTTTCCTCTTTTGGTTTTGATCTTCAGCCATACAGGTAAGCTGCATCAAGAATAATATTTGAATTCTGCTAACAGTTTTATTTCTGCTCTAAAGTGTGCTTGGAAAAAAAGCTATTCACCTTTCTTGTCTCCCTATCCTTTCTCATATAGTCAGATAGTAATGATTGTCAGACGTCGATGTACAAATGGCGCAAACCCGCCCCCGCAACTTTCATTTGAATTCCAGCACTTTTTCACCCATCATGCAGAATATAGAGAAAACTACTATAATGGTTAAAAGTAAACCAGTTCTGCAGGAGTGTTACTCATTCTTGTAAGCTTTTTTAAAACCTAAGAGATCTCCCTCTGTTAGAGGAAGGTGTCAAAAACTATGCCAAAGAGAACGCTGGAAGATCTTTCCTCTTAGAATTAGGAAAAATTAAAAGAATGTCTCACCTTCAGGCAGAAGTGGAACAATGGGGTGGGGGTGGGGATTTGGCCCCAGCCCCTACCCAGAGCTGATCTCCCACACCCCTTCTAAATCCTCCCCTCAGTTCTTTCAGGTGACCCATCTTACCCTTGAGTAGTAGATGCGGTGACACTGACCACCATGATTGTGGCATTGGTAAGGATCTGTTGAAGGTTCTCATTATTCTTGCATTTGTCCAAACTGTTGCCCAGTTCCTGCAAAGGGAGGGAGGTTGGTTTGTGACCAGGAATTTTTAAAAATATATGTTGGGCTGACAAGCACTGTGAGAAATACCAGGTACTTCATTTGATTTCAAGCCGTCCAGAACAAAGGAATTGAAATATATGCCTGTTCTCCATATTCTAGTTTTAATCTATTTCCTATAGAATATTATCTAACCCGTCAGCCTCATCCTTGCCAAATATAAAGCACTGCAAGATGTTTCCTTCAGCTTTTGTAACTAAAATGTTTTTCCCCCTCATCTTTTTCCCATTCCTTCTGCCGTATCTTGTGCACAGCAAACTTGAGGGAGAACTTTAGTCATCTTTTTAAGTTAGTGTGTGCACATGTGAGAACAAAGTTTAAAAAATATTTCAGAGAAAGCAATGCTAATGTTCTTATTGTTCCTAGATAGAACTTGTGTGACTCAGTAAGGATCAGTACCAGCATTTCCTGCACCCATTTTTATTTGATTTTTATTCTATTATTTTTATAATAATGTAAGGCAGGAACCATGCATAATACTTCCTATTTCTCCCATAATAACCCTGTGAGGTAGGTTAGTCTAAGACAGAGGTATTGGCCCAAGGTGGCTTTCATGCCAAAAGTTAGGCTGGGACTCACCTATATTTTCCTTTTCTGTATTTTATTCCCACCATATGTACAGGATTACAACTTTTAAAAAGGGGAAAATGCCAGGATACCAGATAAGGGAAAGCTGAAGAAAAGTACTAAGTTTCAATCCAGCAAATCTAAACGCAA
Source organism: Thamnophis sirtalis (assembly GCF_051295495.1). Lineage (NCBI taxonomy): Eukaryota > Metazoa > Chordata > Lepidosauria > Squamata > Natricidae > Thamnophis > Thamnophis sirtalis. The sequence goes on from NW_028261384.1 coordinate 118,983,874, forward strand.
ATTCTTATATGGTCATAAAATTCAGTGAATCAGCAACAAAATAAAGCAATGGGGTGTGGGTGTTAAGAATGCAGAAGCAGAATGGACGATGACGATGATAATAATAATAAATTTAACTTACTTGCCGCCACCTAAATCTCAACTTCTCTGGACAGCTCACAATAAACAAATGTCAATAAAAACAATAAAAAATAAATATGCACAATGGCAAGCGTGATGAAAAGAAGACTTTGCAGTTCTTCTAAACCAGTGTTTTTCAACCTTTTTTGTGCAAAGGCACACTTTTTTCATGAAAAAAATCACGAGGCACACCACCATTAGAAAATGTTAAAAAAAATTATCTCTGTGCCTATATTGACTATATATAAAGTAATTTTCTCACGGCACACCTTACACTATGTCACGGCACACTAGTGTGCCGCGGCACAGTGGTTGAAAAACACTGTTCTAAACAACAGCTGAATGGCAGCCATCTTAATCTTGGAGGGGATCTCATTCTAAAAGGCAGGAACTTATGGTAGTCATGACTGTAAACAGAAGAATGAACTTTGCATATTTTAAGAACAAACACAATACCTTAACAGTCCGGATGTAGTCCAAAGCATTGGGAACAAGGGACTCTAATTCTGGGAATCGCTTGGAGTATTTGTCTCGGATAAACTTGTGTATAATATCTAGATACAAAAGACAGCAAGCATTAAGGTGATTGGTAGGGTTGAACAAGTTTTCTCAACCTAATAATTTGTAGATGGATTAAACTTCAAACTTGTAAATCCAAGGCAGGATGGGAATAATGTTAAATTCTGATTCAATGCACCTAGCACTTGCCAGGTGGGAAGGTGTGATGGAATGTGTTCCAGATTCCCAAGAGGGAAGGAGTGCATTCCAGAGGAGCAAGAGACTTTTGTCGTTTAGAAAATTTATGTGAAAGAAAGAGGGTGAAGATGGCTCCTCCTTAATAGTTCTCAGAGTGTACATTTTTATGGTGCAAATAGTCATTTTTAGTTTGGTAAGATTTCAGTCAATAGGTGACAAAACAATAGAGATAATCCGCAACTTACAACCATTTATTTAGTGATCAAAAAAAGTAACTTAGACTTTTTCATATTTTTACAACCATTGCAGCATCCCTATGATCACATGATCAAAATTCAGATGCTTAGCAACTGGCATGTATTTAGGATGGCTGCAGTGTCCCGTGATCAACTTTTGTGACCTTCTGACAAGCAAAGTAAATGGGGAAGCCAGATTCACTTAACCTCCATGTTAACCGACATAACAACTACGGTGATTCACTTAAGAAATGTGGCAGGAAAGGTTGTAAAATGAGAAAAAAACTTAAGAACTGTGTTGCTTCGCAATGGAAATTTTGGGATGAATTGTGGTTGTAAGTTGAGGACTACCTGTAAAGGAAACTGCTAAGAGAGTCTCAATGAGTCTTTCTTGGTTTTAGAGCCTGATAGGAGTATGAAAGCAAGCCACCAAAAATGTTCTGCCTCAGTTTTTTTTAGTCTGCTGAATCAAAAGATCTCTCTAGAAATAGTCCAGACTTGATTTTTTGTTGCTGAAAGAGGAATGTCTATGGAGATTCTTAGTCATCTAGGTCATGGTTGTCTGAAAGATGCTTTTTCAAGAGGCAACTGGATTTTCTGTTTTTTCTTTGAAGACGTTTTACTTCTCATCCAAGAAACTTCTTCAGCTCTGGCTGGATGGTGGGGCTGAATTCTTCAGTCAGAGCTGAAGAAACTTCTTGGATGAGAAGCAAGACGTCTTCAAAGAAAAACTGGAAAGTCCAGTTGTCTCTTGAAAAAGCACTTTTGGGACTGGAAGAGAAACGTTTCCTAAACAGCTTTTGAATGGTCATGCATTTTATGGCATAACAATGAGCCCATTCATATATCCTTGCACCTCAAACTTCTACACTGTTAGTTCACATTTCTTTCTCAGAAACCCATAGTATTGATACCAGTACAAGTGTATCCCTATGCAACACCTAATATAGTGTTTCCAGTATGTTCCTAGCTCTGTCCCAAACCAGCAGTCAAGATTTTTCACTCACTCAGTTCATTTTCAATCTCTACGGTGAGGTTGTTGGCATCCACAATGACTCTGTATTCAGGAGCAGCCTCTACTGGACCTAGAACTGGAGAGAGACAAATAGAATGGTCAAAATCTATGCTATGCAGCTGACTGTGGGGTGGGTTCATAGACATTTCCAAGCTTTTGACTGAAGGGAAATGACTTGTCTTAATGCAGAAGCAGGATGTGACCTTAGTAGGTTCAAAAAGAATTAATGGAAATGTTATCAGTACTGCTGTTTCTTCATAAACAAATCTGAACTGAACAGTACCTTCAGATGCTTTTGGTTGCTTGCTGATGTACTCCTCAATCTTCAACATAATTTCAGCAAACTGCACAAAAGAAATAAAAAAAATCTAAAGTCATGCTTCCATCTTGAACTTTAGAGTGTAAAACAATAATGGCAGATTACACAACATATCATGTTCAGACCAAAATCAATTTTGAAATTTTATTCCATTCTGTAAATTATTACTGGATTACTGTATTCAACTTAAAGCTATTTAAGGGACATTTTGTATTTTCCTAATTTCTAAGGTATACTTTATTTCTGACTTCATCTGATCGAATTGGCATGATCCACAGAGATGACTTCACAAACATATTAAACTGATGAAAGATCTATGTGAAAGATCTCTATTTCTTTTACCATTTTGCTATCCCACAGCTTGGCAATACTCTTGACCGAATCAGTTGCCAAATCCAGTTGCATCTCTTCATGGACATCTTCAATGGGAAACTCGTCCTCTTCATCTGCAAAACTTCCATCTTCTTCCTCCGCTGCTTCTTCAAGGTCAGCCAAAAGCTCATCTGCTAAAGACATGGTGGATCAAGGCTAGGAAAAAAATAAAACTGGATTAAAGAAGTAAGTCAAAGCGGGTTAATAAAAAAAGAACTCTAAAGTAGTTAAATGAAGATTCAGCCTTCTATTAATATTATCTCTCAATACTGTCTTGGAAAGAGTCCCAATTCTATATATCTGCCACCAACCACCCTTCAGAAGGTAGGATTTCAGTTTCTAGATGTCACTATGGGAACATAATCCTTGGTAAAATACCATGTAATAAAAGTATAAAAGTAATCTTCAACATAAAACCACAACTGAGCCCAAAATTTACGTTGTTAAATGAGAAATTTGTTAAGCGAGACTTGCCCATTTTATGACTTTTCTTGCCACATTTGTTAAGTGAATCACTACAGTTGTTAAATTAGCAACACGGTTGTTAAATGAATCTGGCTTCCCCAATTACTTTGCATGTCAGGAGGTCACAAAAGGATAAATCAGTTGTCAAGCATTTGAATGTAAATCACATGAGCATGGGATGCTGCAACGGTCATAAGTATGAAAATGGACAATAAGTCACTTTTTTCAGTGCTGCTGTAACTTTCAATGGCCACTAAGCGAACTGTTGTAAGTTGAGGGCTACCTGCACTAAAGTCTTGAAGGGACATAATAGTAGTAGAATAGGTAGAATTACTGGGACATAGTAATAACTTGCTATTTCGCTTCTGTAAGAATTGCTTTGCTCCTGTAAGAATTAGAATTGCCTCTGCCATTTGCTTCTACCAGTGATCTAATTCCTTTTATCTTGTTTTTGTGTACAATTCAGTGCCTGGTGCGGGGTATGTCATGGGCTGGCGGGGTTACATAGGGCAAATACCTGTGAGGCTAAACACCAGCCCCTCTGTTGCTAATCACTCAGCCCCCCCTGTTCCTTGCTGCACCGCCAATGCAGGGCTACAAGGAAAGCCTAAACGAATCACAAATTGGGGGCACGTAAGGATATATAATTCTATAAAGATAATGATGAGAATAGCTGGGAATTGTAACCAGGTCTACATCTCGACCAAAATTGGGCTCTGGGTGGTGGTGGTTTAAAAGCACAATGACTATATATGTATACTTTTTTGTTCTATTTTTTTTAAAAGGAGAATATATGTTAAAATTAAATATGTATACTGAAAAGGAATTATAAATACCATCAACATAAAATGGAGCTCGCTCAGAAGCTGAAATACACTAAGTAAATGAGATGAAGAGTGGGAAGAAAAAGAGAGAGGTAAGGGAAGAAGAGAGGAATAGGAGAGAGGGCAAGGAGGGGGGAAGAGGAGGAGAGGAAGGAGAGTGGAAAGGGGAGAGAGGAAAAAGAGAGAGGAAGGGGAAGTAGAGAAGGACAAGAGGGAAGAAAGGAGGTAAGGCGGAGGAGGAGAGAGGGAGAAGAAAGTGACGGATAAGGTACAAATATGGTGTATGGAGAGCAGAAGACCCAATAATTGTTTTTTGGGAATTTATTTATTATTTTATTTATTATCAAAATTTATATGCCGCCCAATCCCGAAGGACTCCGGGAGTTGATGGTAATATGAATTGATGTAAAGATTTAATAATACAATATGATGCTAGCTATGTAATAATATACATGTGATTATATGTTATGAAAATGAAAAAATAAAAAACTTTACAAAAAAAAGGAAGGCCTAAACAAGGGGGGGGGGGGCAAAATTGCGTACTAAGCTGATGTCTCTGGAGGAATAAAAGGACGCCATACCTTCCCCAAGATGTGGCATTTCATTGCATGGACCTTGTCCATATGTTTATGGAATGGTCTAACTACCTTTCTTTTTCTACAAATAAAAACTGATATTTTTTTTTGCAAGCCTTTATGGGTCTCTCTCTTTGGCATTGCGGTGACTCAAGTACATTTTGGAACCTTACAGTATGACCGAGAGGTCAGGCAGTGCGGCTGCGAAAATCCTGGGGAAGAGCCAGTTAGGAACCCTCAATGAGCGACTGGGGTTCGCCAAGCCTCAGCAGCTCCTCCTGGTTACCCCAGAGGGTTGTTAGGAGGACTAGGGCGAGAATTGGAGCTTTAATTCAGTCTGTGGATTAACAAGGCAAAAGTTAGAATAGCCACCGTTCCTTTTCAGGATTCCCCTCCCCTCCCCCTCACCGGCGTCTTCTTCGCTTCAACGCTGCTCCGGCTTCTTCTCGGTCCCTCGTTAAAGTCGTCACGCGACAAACCTCGTCGCTCCTACGTTCATCATGGACGCCGCCAGAAACCGAAGAAAGTAGTAGCCCAAGAGGTATTACTTCCGATTCCGGTTCGGCCGCCATTTGCGTGGCATAACGCCGATGAGCAAAGGGCTTGTCTTGCCCGCTTAACTCTATGGACGACTGGGAAATAATAGTAGTAAGAGGCCGGAAACGTTCCGCTTCGAGGCCACAGCTTTTCTCCCATTTCTATTCAGACGATGGGTCAACTCTGCAATGCCTACTCTATGATCACGGAGTTCCGGAACCTATGGTGACATCATCATCATCATCCCTTTTTGCGCGGCCGTCCATCGAACGTATTTATGGGAGGAACAGGATTCGTTTTACGTAAATGCGATGCGACAGACTTTTCTGTTTCTGGTCCGATCATGTGATGCTCAAGATCATCAGAGTGCGCCACCTCCTTTCCTCCAATTAAACTCCGGGCATGAAACTTCTTTGTTGCTACAGGAGTTTTGTTACGTCATCAACCAGCGTCGGGTCGTCGGTGTATTTTTCGTGGCCTCATTGGAAAAGGTGGGAGCGGCATAGAGACGGAGGTAGGTTGGATGTCGGAAAAAGTCCATTTTTAGAAGTTAGCTTTTTGCAGCCTGACACCGTTCTTTGGGGTTGGGCTCCTACAATTCCCCGTCCGGAATTGTAAAGCCGTCCCTTGGAGACCCTCTTAACGACTGGCCCCTTTCTTCACTTGAATTAAACCCTGCTGGTCAGTTCACTAGAATAATTTCTACTTATTTTGTGTGATGCTAGAATTCAAACCAAGCATAATTCAACTTGGTACTCTGAATGGGTTGAGATTGCATTTTCCGTTTTCCTAGCAAGTAATGACGATTGCTTGGAAATTTCCAAATAGATTCAATTTCAAATTTAGACGCCGTGGCTCAGTGGCTAAGACGCTGAGCTTGTCGATCAGAAAGGTCGGCGGTTCGAATCCCTAGCACTGCCTAATGGAGTGAGCTCCCGTTACTTGTCCCAGCTTCTGCAAACCTAGCAGTTCCAAAGCATGTAAAAATGCATGTAGAAAAATAGGAACCACCTTTGGTGGGAAGGTAAGAGGGTTCCACGCGACTTCGGAGTATTTAGCCATGCCAGTCACAAAATCACGGAGATGTCTTTAGACAGCCATGGCTCTTCAGCTTTGAAACAGAGATGGGTACCTCCCCCTAGAGTCGGGAACGACTAGCACATATATGCAAAGGGAATCTTTACCTTTACCTACTAGTGGTCATTGCCTGGGAATTTTCAAATACACTAAACTCGAACAGTTTGCAAGTTGTTTATGTGGGAAGCCCCTTCCCCAGAAGAATGAAATATTTTTGGAAATATTAAAAAAGGCAGAATATTATATTTCACTAAAAGGATAAAAATGTTTTAGAGACAGAAAGCAGCCCCCAGTCTTTCTTAATAGCCCACAGCAGATGCCAGCACTTAAGAGATAAAGAGATTACTGAAAGAGGAAGCCAACTATCTAGATGGCCCCATTCATAAGCATAGCAAATACTGCAGGGAGAAATCCATTCAAGAAAAGATATTTCAAAATGGCTTGCAGCAAAGCTTGACAGCTATCAAAAGCAGAGTAATAGGATTAGAACAAGCAGCCCCTCACCCAAGATCTAGGACAAGATGAAAGCCAATTAGCTACAATAGGAATTTCCCAACACCCTTTCAGAACACAAGCCCCTTCATGGCAGTTCAAACTTCAAAGTCTCAGAAACCTATAAAGATCCATCCACTCATTCAACCATTTGATCAGCTGTCCCAGAACCATAAACCCTGGTGGTTCTGTTCACCAATAAACATAATCTTTCTTTCCAATCAGCCAGCCTCCATATTATTTCCAGTGTCTTGGAACCAAACTAGATTTTTCTTCCAACATTTCTTTGTTATATTGTCTGTTCTTAACATTTCTTTTCAATTTACAGGTAGTTCTTGACTTGGGGCCAGAATCTTTGTTGCTAAGTGAGTGGCACCTGATTTTGCCCCCCCCCTTTTTTTGGCCTTCATTGTTAAGCAAATTACTGTAGTTCAGTGAATCACAAAGTCATTAAGCAAATCCAGATTTCCCATTGATTTTGCTTGTCAGAACCTGGCCAGGAAGGTTACAGATGATAAACACATGACTCAGATTGCTACAACCATGCGAAATATATACTAGTTGCCAAGCAACCATATTTTGATCATGTGGTTGTGGGGATGCTGTGACAGTTGTAAATGCAAGGCCTGGTTGTTAATTTTTTCAATGCTATTGTAACTTCAAGTTGTTGCTAAACGAATGGTTGTAAGTCAAGAACTACCTATAGTAACCAAAGGAAAACCAGGCAAACTTATATGATGAAAAAAAACAGGTCACATTTAATTGAGTAGGACTTATTTTCACAAAATATCTACAGAATTATTATATACTCTAAATAAGTTGGTAAATTTCCTATAAATCACCTGTATCCTTCTGTTTTAAATTTTGGATGAAAAGGGGATTTACCTCTAACTTCATAGATCCTTCCTTCCTTTCCTCCCTCCCTCCCCCTTTTATTTTTCTTTTCTTCTATTTCCCCTCCCCCCACAACAACTCTGTATGGTAGGTTAGATTAGGCTGACAGACAGTAACTAGTTCAGATATTTGGAAAGATGTAATGCTTTTCAAGTGAATCAATGAATTATTTTACTGTGATCAAGTTGATATAGCTGGTTAGTTTATATTTATTGCTTCCTTTTTAAATTTTTTGAACAGTCATGGCTGCTGTGAGTTTTGAAGAATTTTCAGTGCCTCCTGGTTCAGAACTGGCATTGCCTCCTCTTTTTGGTGGAAATATCTTAGAAAGTGAGTTAGAAACTGAGGTGGAATTTGCTGATGGAGGGATACCAGAAGATGAGGAAGAGGAGGATATGTTGCGGCAACAGGAGATGACTCGGCGCAAGTGTCAAGTGCTTGCCCGACGATGCAAGGAGTTAGAACAGGTACATGACTGGAGTGAATATGCTTTCTCTGTTTATTAACAATGTTTCTAACAATAATCTTGTGAAATAAGGTAAGATTTGAGAGAGAGGATTCAAGAGATCTCTTACTACATAAGGCTGGATGAGGGATGAAGACTTGAACCTAGGTCTTTTTGGCCTCAGTCCAGCATGCTATTTATGATAGTGTAATATGTCAGGAAAAAGGACTATGTGGATACCATATAGAACAACAGTGAAAAATTTAAGCGACACGACTGTTAAGTAAAGACTTAGGTGGAAGAGGAAGGAGTTGTTGAGTAAGTGAAAAAAGATGACCAGCTAATATTGATCCCCATTATAGGTGAATGAGAGAATGTTAAACCGGCTCCATCAGGTCCAGAGAATAACACTGCGTCTCAAACAGGAAAGGAGGTGAGTCAGAAGATACAGTAGGTGCAAAGTGTGTTAAATATATTCCCCTTTGTGCAGTACTACAATTTTAAAAATTAGTTGCATTTTGATATTTAGTTTAGGATGTGGAACCTGTGTTTTTCCAGGCTTTACTGAGCTGCCCTTCCCAGGATTGCCAACAATAACCTATACTGGGTGGGTCTTCTGGGAGTTGTACGTCATCAAGGTTTAAAGATAACACTGCTTCTGAACTTTGGCACATTTATACCAAAGAAATGAATTTTTAACTTCTTTCATCTGAACTATCTGTTTTTATCCCATTTTTCATTTTGTGAGGCAGGATTCTGGTTAGAAAGGAACACGGTAATACAAAGGGTTGGTTTAAAATAATGTCTTTCTACTTCTCCTGAGGTTTCTCATGAGAGTTTTGGATTCCTATGGTGACGATTACAGACAAGGCCACCTTGATATTGTCTTAGAGGTAAGAAATAATTTTTGGGTCAGTAGCCATGTTAATGCTTGTTTGTCTCCAGGAAGGAATATTATCATACATGCTAATAACATGTTTCTCTGAAAATAAGACAGGGTCTTATTTTCTTTTTGCTCACAAAATATGGCTTGGGCGTTATTATGAGGGGAGGGTTTATTGTTTTGGGGTTGCTAGGCGGCTGTTCTCTTGCGAGTAGGCTCCCAAAGAGCCAGGCACAGCCTCATGGGCGAATGGCTGTGTTGCGCTGTTGCAGCAGCGCAACACAACAGCCATGAAGTGGCCACGCTCATGAACAGCCATCTGGCAAACCCTCTTTCCAGCCTGGCGCAGCGCCATTCACTGACCTAGGAGTATTGCCAAGCCATGTGAGCGCCTGTTTGTCGCCGCCTGGCTCCTGAGGCTTGGCGCCTTCGAAATGCCAGTGAATGGCGCTCTGCATGGCTGGAGAGGGGGGGTTGCGCAAGTGGCTGTTCCGCTCTCGCTCGCGTGCCTCCCAGTCTCACGATGCCCTGGCCCAGCTCTCCCTGCAGAGCCAGTGCACCTCCACTGCCACCGACATCCCAGCATGATTTTTTTTGGCGGCTTCCAAACCGAGTCTTCCAGCAGTGGCCGCTCTGGGCGTACTCCATATGGTTGTATGCTCTGCCGGCAGTTGGCCCAAAACCATAGAGGCTACACCCAGAGCAGCCACTATTGGAAGACTCGGTTTGGAAGCCGCCAAAAAAAACATGCTGGGATGGCAGCGGTGGTAGCGGAGGTGCCCTGGCTCTGCAGGGAGAGCTGTGCCCGGACATCGTGAGGCTGGGAGGCACGCGAGTGGGAACGGAACAGCCGCTCATGCAACCCCCCTCTCCAGCTGTTCAGAGCGCCATCACTGGCATTTCAAAGGCGCCAAGCTGCGGGAGCTGGGCAGCGGCAAACAGGCACTCAGACGGCTTGGCAATACTCCTAGGTCAGTGAATGTGCCCAACTGGAAAGGGGATTTGCCGGGTGGCTGCTTGCGAGCATGGTCGCTTCATGGCTGTTGTGTTGCGCTGCTGCAACAGCGCAATATAGCCATTCGCCCATGAGACTGTTCCCGCCTCTTTGGGAGCTCGCTCGCAAGAGAGCAGCCACCCGGCAACCCCCCTCTTCAGCTGGGCACAGCCCTGCTCACCAACCTAGCAGTATCCCAAAGGCACCAAGCAACGCGATCACTTTTGCCTCCCCCGGTTCCCATGGCTTGGCACCTTCGGGACACCACTAGGTTGGTGAGCAGCACTCTGCCTGGCCAGAGGTGGGGGGTTGTCCAGGGGGCTTATTTGCGGGGGAGGGCTTATATTTTTGCCCACCAGAAAAATGTGGCATGGCCTTATTATTAGGACATGTCATATTTTGGGGGAAATACGGTAGTTTATTTCATTGTGATCTGGAGGGACCCTGTCCTCTCAGCCTTCTGGAAGGTTGTAAAGTCCTAGTTCTTTCCACTAGCATTGGGCTGAGGGAGTGAGCTCAGCAAATGTGGAGCTGATACGGGGATGATATAAGCTGTACTGGGAAGTGTGATGCTTTCCCTTCTATAGTGTTTTATCTCTGTTTTTAGTAGTTGTTTGTTGTGAGCAACCGGCCATTGTTGTATACAATCTGGAGGGTCATACCGTGTTTACCTGAAAATAAGACAAGGTCTTATTTTCTTTTGACTCCTGAAATAAGCACTTGGCCTTATTTTCGGGGAAGTCTTATTATTTTTGAGGTGCAGGAGGTGGCGAGTATGGTCACCTCATGGCTGCTGCTGTGTTGCAATATTTTGGGGGGAAGGCTTATTTTCAGGGGAGGGCTTATTTTAGTGCATGCACTCAAAAGCCCAATTGGGCTTATTATCCAGGGAGGTCTTATTCTCAGGGAAACAGGGTATTATATTTCTTAAATAAATATTAATAAACTTGATTTAATTTAATCAGAATAAATGATTAATTTTGGCTATAGGAATAACTGGATCATTTAAAGACACAGCACCTACATCCATGCAATATGCTAAACCGTAAACTAGAGTAACAAAACACTCCACAGCATGTAGAGTCCACATGCTGTGTCCACACAAATAAACTACCTTAAGCATTAATGGCTGATTCACAAACAGATGTGTGTGGTTTAGGGAGGGGGCAGTGATAAAATGTGTTTAACTAGTTTATAGGGTATACAAGACACAGTTAAAACTGAGTAATACAATTATGTAAAATAATAAAGCCCATAATTTAATTTTCCAAGTGAAAATGGAAATGAAATAATATATTTAATTCTTAATTGTTTAATATGGTGCCATTGGTTATAATTAATTCCCAGAGTCATGTTTTCATCTGCTTCTGGAAGGCCTGAAGGTGGAGACAATTCTTGCTCCAGGAGGGAAGCTGTTCCAAAGGAGGGCTAGCTGCTACAGAGAATGCCCACCGTGGATCTCCTCTTGCTGCGTCTCCTGAGATTCTTAAAAATGTTCCTTGTTATTTGAGGGGAACAGGCAAAACCTATCAGGGAAGAACAGGGAACAGAAACAGATTTGGAGGTGGTTGTTTCCCCTCTTTGCTTTTCATGGGAATCAGATTTGATTCCTGGTTGTAGTTTACATTCCCTTTTAATTGTCATCCTCCACCCATCCACCCTCCTATCTTTCCGCAAGAGCCTAAAGGCCAGGCTCTCTGCTGGTTGGCTGGGATCCAAATGGGGAAATTCCACAGTGGAGGTGGCTGCTGGATTGATGGCAGATTTCACCTCTGTCCCTTCTTCTCTGCTCTCTACACACCCATCTTTCTTTTTTCTTTTTTGGTAATCGTGTTGTTGTATTCTCATTGTGTTCTTTTTCACTGTTCTTTTTATTCTGTTATCGTACTTATTTATTTATTTATAGGACTTGTATGCCGCCCACTCCCAAGGGACTCTGGGCGACTCACAACAAATAAAAATAAAAGCATTTAAAAATATTTAAAAATACAGAATTAAAAACAATACAACATCCATTCCATCTAGTGGGGCTGGAAATAATCAACAGCCAGGTCTTGGTCACTTTACAGAAGGCCGGGAGAGTGGTGAGGGTCCGGATCTCAGCAGGTAGCTTGTTCCACAAGGCCGGTGCAGCTACAGAGAAGGCCCTCCCATGGGGAGCCGCCAGCCGCCATTGTCCGGTCGACGGCACTCGGAGGAGGTCCAACCTGTGCGATCTTATAGGTCGTTGGGAGGTAATTGGCAGGAGGCAGTCTCTCAGGTAGCCAGGTCCAATATCATGTAGGGCTTTAAAAATAACAACTAGCACCTTGAAGCGGGTCCAGAGATCAATGGGAAGCCAGTGCAGCTTGCGGAGGATAGGTGTAACATGGGTGTATCTAGGTACACCCATTATCGCTCACGCGGCTGCATTCTGGACCAGCTGTAGTCTTCGGACACTCTTCAGGGGCAGCCCCATGTAGAGTGTGTTACAGTAATCCAGTCTTGAGGTGACGAGGGCGTGAGTGACTGTTTGAAGTGCCTCCCGGTCCAGATAGGGCCGCAACTGTTGCACCAGGCGAACCTGGGCAAAGGCCCCCCTGGTCACAGCCGACAAATGGTGTTCTAACGTCAGCTGTGGATCCAGGAGGACACCCAGTTTGCGGGCCCTCTCCGATGGGTGAATAATTTCACCCCGCAGGCTAAGAGGTGGAATGTCAGGACCATCCTTGGGAGGCAACATCAATAGCCACTCAGGCTTGTCTGGATTGAGTGCAAGCTTATTCGCTCCCATCCAGACCCTAATAGCCTCCAGGCACTGGAACATCACTTCAACTGCTTCACTGAGTTGGCATGGGGCGGACAGATACAATTGTGTATCGTCCGCATATTGGTGATATTTAATCCCGTGCCGGCGTATGATCTCACCCAGCGGCTTCATATAGATATTGTACAGGAGGGGGGACAGGTCCGAACCCTGCGGCACCCCATATTTGAGGGGCCATGGGGTCGATCTCTGTCCCCCAACCAACATCGACTGCGACCTGTCCGAGAGGTAGGAGAACCACCTTAGGACGGTGCCCCCCACTCCCACCTCCCGTAACCGTCACAGAAGGATACCATGATCTATGGTATCGAAGGCCGCTGAGAGGTCAAGAAGCACTAGGATAGAGGAGTGACCTCTATCCCTGGCACGCCAGAGATCATCGGTCAGCGCGACCAAAGCAGTTTCGGTGCCGTAACCAGGCCTGAACCCCGACTGAAAGGGATCCAGATAATCTGTTTCATCCAAGGTCTGTCGGAGTTGAAAGGCCACCACCTTCTCAACAACCTTCCCCACGAATGGGAGGTTGGAGACTGGACGATAGTTGTTCAAAATGGCTGGATCCAGGGAAGGTTTCTTGAGGAGGGGTCTCACCACCGCATCCTTTGGGGGGTGCGGGAAGGATCCCTCCCGAAGAGAGGTGCTAATAATCCCCTGGAGCCAGCCACGCGTCACCTCCCTGCTGGCCGAGACCAGCCAGGAGGGACACGGATCCAGTAAACAGGTGGAGGCGCTCACCACTCCCATGGCCTTGTCCACTTCCTCAGGAGCGACAAGTTGAAACTCACTCCATAAAATCCGATCAGGACCTTCCCCGGGCACCACTTCTGTTTACGCTCTTTTCCATTTCTTCCTTTTTATTGTTGTAAGCTGCCTAGAATAGACCCACAGCAAAGTAGGCAGCAAATAAATTTAACAAATAATACATTTTTCGCACCTCCCCGCCAACAAGTAGTATTGCAGAATTGCTCCTTTTCTGCACTTGATTTCTGCAAAAGTAGAGTTTGATAGCCAAACGCCATGAAGCTCTGAGTGCCTTTGTGTCCCCCAAATTGTATAGAAAAGAAAGGCCAAGTCTCTCTCTCTCCGCTCGCCCCCTCCCCAGCCCCCTTCCTTATGCTGTAAATGCCACATGGCTACCTATTGGGGGCAAATGTGAAAGTGGGAAAATTCTAATTGCATCGCTTTCTCTATTTAGGATGAAGGAATCCAGAGTGCCGATGTTGCAACCCCTGGCAATGCAGAGAATGAGCCCTGTGGGAAGGAAACCTCCAGGTGCCTGCCTGCCCAAGAGCCAGAGAGCCTCTCCCCTAGCGAAGGCCCCGTCAGCAAGAAGCGGCGACGCCATCTGCGTGAGGAGAAGGAGGGGAGGGTACGTCGAGCAGCCCCAACATTGCTGCCCATGGAGGAATTTCCTGTGCAGGTACTGGGAAGGTTTGATGGTCTTGAAATGTAAACCGGCTGTCAGGTTTCCAAGTGATGAAACCCATTCAAAAAAGAAATATGCAAAGTCCATCTTCCAAAACAAATTTCTTTTATTTAGGTAGGCAAATCAAATTTGCAAAGTCTGTTGTAATTCCAGATCTGACACAAACCGGAATTACATCACATAGTATTGTTAAGTTAGAAACATCCCACAAAAGCCATATTCTCCAATATAATATCAATCCACATTGCCCTGTGTCTCCACTTTCCGTTCTCAGCAGGAGCTGCTTCTGTTCCCACAGGAAAGAAGGTCACCTAGTCAAAACAATCCACACTATCTATTCGCTCCTCCCTCCCACCTTAAGAATGTGGTGAGCCTGAAAAACCGCCCTTACATAGTAAAGAAAAAGAAAGGAATAAATGAGTATAATAGAGAGCTAAATAAAATGGCTACACATATTTCAATTTCAGACTCAACGTCGGCCTCCTGCCTATCTCCCACCCACCCACCATCTGTCCTTTGGGCTACCGTATTCCATTGCCCCCACCTGTGCACTTCCTACTGCCCTTCGACCTTCACTGTCTTCTTCATTATGCTGCTGTCAAGATATGCCTGGCCAAGGCACTGCTGGCCCGTAGGCTAGCAGCTGCCTCAAGAAAAGCCAGGTTTGATATATCCTGGCAGTGGGAGGAAGAAGATGGCAAAGGTCAGCTGGGGTGGCAGACTTTAGGACAGCCAAAAAGGTGGAGATGGCGGAGGGGGAGGGGAGATAGATGGGTGGCGGAGTTGAAGCAGAGTTGAGCACAAGGCAGAAGCAGCATTGAGTTCTAGCCTATTGAGCACAACCAAGACTATTGGAACTGCCACTAGTATGCAGTGTGATTGTGTGTTGTGTTGCCTAACAACTCCTTTGTTCATTGATGGAAATTCCTGTCCTAAGGACAGTTAAGATGGGACTATCTGTATTTATATACTGTAGGCTACAATAACAGACACTGTTTCTTCCCCTTCCCTCTCTTTTACCAAAGAGAATCAAGGTGGGACAGTGTTCTAATACTTGTTTTTCTAGGCTTTTTCACCTTTTAAATAATGGTTACCACATATTTTCTCCAAGATTGTGTCTGTATTCCAGTCCATCAAATAATTGCATATATGCTTATTCAGAAGTCTCAGGAGTGAACATTATCTAACATGAGTTTAGATTAGAAGATATTTTTTTTATTTCTTCCACTGTTATTTACAGATAGTGATGAAGATAGATAGACAAACGTTAACTCACATCCCAGAAGCTGGGAAACAGTTGCATTTCTGTTTTCATTACGTTAGTAAACTTAAAAGAGCTATCAAACTTAAAAAGCTATCTTACTTGTTCTGAGTTGTGCCGGAGGGAAATCAAAATGTGGAGCTGATTGATATATTTATTGGGAACAATTAAAATGACACAAAAATACAACATGTCAAATGTGAATATACGCAACCTGGCTTCTTTTCACTGCAGAGATTAATGTTTCCCGCACAATAAATGATAATAATTTTTGGGTTTTGTGGCTGCAGATAAAAGCTGAAGAAGATTTCCAGTGTGAACAGGATGATGTTCTCGGCTCTGCCTGGCAGCAATCCAGTCCCCAGGACAAGTTACTCCATTACTCAAAGTTTCCCAGCCCTGGTGTCTGTTCTGATTTTGACTGAGGCTGGCCACTCATCTAAGGAAAGCATATATACCCATGTGGCAGCTAGGCTGGCCATCAGGGTGCCCAAGAAGATGAAAATTCCTGCAAGCGTCTTCTTTCCTTAGATATTAACCAGCATCTAAGGAATAGCAGGACATCAACCCCATCTGACTCCTCAACTCTAATCCAGTGAACTGCTGGGGGTGGGGGAAGTGGTAGGAGAAGTGGCGATGGAGTTTAAGCAAGGAATCAATGTGTAAAACTTTGGAGTCAAATGTGTAAAAATATTCAGTGGATTAGCTTGAACTGAACTGAGTCCATAATGGACTCAACTTATGTCCATAAACTTTCAATGGGGAGGCCCATTTTGAGCAGAAACATTTGTATCCTTTCAAGATTGAGGAAGGACCCTTTTGAGAGGTCACTGTTCAGCCTTTCCACGTTTGCCCTTCTGGTGGGTAGGGGACAAGTAGTTTTTGTGCATTAGAAAGTGCATTAGAAAACAGCCATTGCTGCGTTCTACCATGTCTTTTTCTGTGGATGTTCTTGGTTGGAAAAACCACGTGTTGAGGGAAGGCTGAGTTATTTTAATCTTTCTTCAAGGTTTTTAACCATGTCTTGATCTATGGTATCATGAGATCCAGCATGATTAAATGGCCAATTTAAGTCTGTATGAAAGGAAATAATTTCTGTGCTATTGACCTGGGTATTTGCAAATCGTTTCATGTGTCAGTTTAAGAACCTTTGCCAGCCCAAAAGAGAGAGAGAACTGGCACCCTTTTCCTGTCGTTTCCTCCTCAAAGAAACATCCAGTTTCAAGACTGGCCATAAGGATCAGGAACTCCCCCTTCTGCCACATATACCCTCAAGTTAGGAATGATATTTGAACAAACCACACTTTTGCTCTAATTGCATTTTTAGATTTCAAAGAGATGTAATTGAACAACAAGCTTATGGCTTCTACTTTGTGGCAAGATTTGAATGAGGTATTAAACCAATCAAACGTGACTGTGTGTCTACTCGTTAACAGTGCATCTTATATGGGGTGCCTCCTTTAACCAAGATCTAAGGTGTAAGGGAGCCAGTTTGGTGTAATGATTGAGGCAACAGGCTAGAAACGAGGCGAAAAGAGCCGAGGTGGCGCAGTGGTTAAATGCAGCACTGCAGGCTACTTCAGCTGACTGCAGTTCGGCGGTTCAAATCTCACCGGCTCAAGGTTGACTCAGCCTTCCATCCTTCCGAGGTGGGTAAAATGAGGACCCGGATTGTTGTTGGGGGCGATATGCTGACTCTAAACCGCTTAGAGAGGGCTGAAAGCCCTATGAAGCGGTATATAAGTCTTTTTTTAAAAAAAACTGGGAGGCCATGAGGTGTAGTCCGAGGTGTAGTCCTGCCCTTGGCGAGGGGAGTTCGGCAACCTTAAACACTCAAAGAGCCATTTGGATCCGTTTCCCACAGAAAAGAAAAGACCGGGAGCCACAAAACCTACCAGGGGTTGAAAAGCTCAATAAATTGTGTGCCGGTGGGTGTCACACATTTGGCGGTTGTGACACATATTTTGAGTGACGGAGCCGCAGCAGAGGGATGAAAGCCACAGGGGTGACACTGGCGTCACTCACTCTCAGCCCTAAGAAAGAGGCCAGGGCAAACCTCTTCTCAAAAATATTGCCAAGAAAACTTCAGCGTTTTGTCCAGGCAATCACCCAGAGTCTAGGCTGATGCAAAGTGTGTTCGTGCATATGTACATTTGGGGGGGGGGGGGGGAATCCTCAGCTTGCACTTAACATTTTTCTAATTACTGAAGAGGGGAAACACTATGGTTGTAGCAATGCATTATGTCACAGACTGTGTTTAAAGGGAAAATCTCAGTTTCTGTAACGAAAACTGGCAGTCATTCTGAATTGACAGACATTTTCAGCCTCAGACAAGCCTTAAAAGCTCAGCACACTCTGTAGGGGAGGTAAGACGGAGGCAAGCATACTCTTATGAACCAGTCTGCGTGGCTTAATACATTGCACAAATTGTGCCTTGACTCTACCAAAGAAAGTGAATCAGGCACTTAAACCACAATTAGCCGGGCCTCTATAGCACATTAAATCATTGACCGACGGACCTAAGTTTAGAAATTAACTGTTGTATTAATATATCATGCTATGTTGAAACCAAACAAACCGTATTATAGCTTAGCATGTATAAACCAGTCAAATTTTCCTCCCAAGACTTTGGTTGGAGTCCTAATTTAGAACTGGGTGGTAGAAGGAAGGAAGCCGTGTCAAAAGAATTGGGGTTTGAAATAACTCCCCCATATTTTTCCCCAAACAATTTTATGACAGTGCATAGTCTTCTCTTAAGGAATTTTTTATATTTCTTGACAATATGAAAAACAGAATCTTCCTCTTCTCCCCCCCCCCCAAAAAAACCTAGTGTAGCAGGTTGTCAATGTTTTTCTTTTACAAACTGCTGTTTGTGACAGTATGTGCAATGGTATCAGACTCTTAATTTAAGAAAAAAATTCCCAGTTCCATTACTTTGAAAAAGCCCCATGACTTGATTAAGCCTCCTAAGAACTTTTAACTATCTGATTTTATGAGGATAGGTATTCCAAAAATGCAGTGTTCCCCCTTTGATCTAAATTTCCAGCCACAACAACCAGATAAGTCTGTTTTTAAATACAACAGGGAAATTTATTGCCCCCGACAATAACACACATGTACAACAAAGGCAGGGGAAGTTTTGGGGAAGATCTACCCTCTGCCGATTCTCATTTCCTCAGCCACTCGAGCTGTTCACCGTCCTTGTCACAGGGATGAGCGGGAATATCTGCCATATTACCATCATCTCGAACTGGCACTATGATGAAGAAAGGGCAATCATGAACATCAACCAAATGAGCATTCTGTAAATGTCCAGCAGCAGCACTTATAGAATTATATAGTGTAAGGAAGGGCATGGACCACTTGATTCAATTCCTGGATTCATATACATAATGTGCTTCTTTGATTTTGGCCTAGCATGGAGAACAAATCCTGCCTCTGTGCTCTGTAGGTTGTGGTAAGTTAAGTAGATAAATCTATTTGGGCCTGATTTCATATCTAACATTCTAAGGCAAAATTACCACATTTTTTTACTATAAGACACACCGGTGCATAAGACGCACCATGATTTCAAAGGGGTAAGTCAGAAGAAAACGTTTTTGTCCTCCCTGGTCCCTAGGAACACTGCAGGCCTCAGCAGGAAGGCAAAAACGCCCCAATTTTTCACCAAAACGGGGGGATTTTTCCCTTCCCCCAGCCCTGCTAAAGCCTGCAGAGAGCTGAGGGGTGGGGGAAGGCAAAAACACTCCAATTTTTGCAAAAAATGGGATGTGGGGGTGGGGCTTCAGGAGGCCAAAAATGGCTGTATTTGGTGTATAAGACGCACCAACATTTCCATGCGTTTTTAGAGGGGGGGGAAGGTGTGTCATACTCCGAAAAATATGGTAGCTCTTTTATTTGTAGCTAAGCATTCAGGTGGTCCTCGATTTATCATCATTTGTTCAGCGGACGGTTTGAAATTGCAATGGCACTGAAAAAAAGTGACAACCGGTCCTTGCACTCTTCCCAACAGACACATGATCAAAAATTGGGCCCTTGGCTACTGGCATTGATTAATGATGGTTGAAGCATCACAGAGTCACGTGATCACTATCTGACCTTCCCAGCTGACTTTCCCAACAAGCAAAGTCAATGGGAGGGAAACAGTGTTCATTGAATAACTGATGATTCGATTAATGACCATGGCATAGTCATTAAAATCAGGTGCAACTCACTTAACAATTGTTGCGCTTAGCAATGGAATCTTCAGGCTCAACTGTTAAGTCAAGGACTACCTGTACTGTACAGATAGTTCTTCGGTTGTGACAACAATTGAGTCCAAAATTTCTGTTGTTAAGTGAGACATTTGTCAAGTGAGCTTCGCCCCATTTTACAACATTTCTTGCCACAATTGTTAAACGAATCACTGAGGTTCCTAATTTAATAAGAGATTGTTAATTGAATCTGGCTTCCCCATTGACTTTGCTTGACAGAAGGTCACAAAAGGTGATTTTATGACCTTGGGACACAGCAACAGTCATAAATATGAGCAGGTTCCCAAGCATCTGAATTTTGATTCCCTGATCGTGGGGATTCTGTGAAGGTAACTGAAAATGATTATGTCACATTTTTCAATGCCATTGTAACTTTGAATGGTGTCTAAACGAATTATTGTAAGTTTTGGACTACCTGTCTTATGGAAGCACATTCTCCATCTTTTGAAAAAACCCAATGTCAATACAGCTAATTGTAAATTCATTTAATCTCTGGTTAAGTAAATTCAGCATCATTGCATGAGATTTAGTTCACTGATTTACCTACAACTGGATCAATACACAGAGCTATATCTTGTGGTTTATACACCATAATTGTTCGGATACTCAAATATCAGAAAACTACCCATGGCCAACACAGAGAAAGCTGAAAATAGGACTTTTCCCTCCACGTTTTAAAATTTTGTCTCTGATGCCAATCCTCTGCCTGCCTAACCCAATAATAACTAAAGCAGGAAGAAAAATAGTTTAAATTGCTCCAGAACATCCCATACTTCTGGCTCTCTTATACAGGCAGTCCCTGGGTTAAGCATGAGATCCATTCCTAAGACTGTCTTTAATTTAAATTTGTATGTAAGTCGGAACCTGTGCTTACAGACAGGTTGCCTATTACTAAAAGCGTTAGCATTGTCCTTCCTTCAGCTGATGAAATACTGAAGCCATGCAAAATTTTCATGAACTTTGAAAACAGGCTGTATATTAAAAATGTGTGGCCTCAGCAATTCATGAAAACAATCAGTTTGAATGGAACTTGGTGGTCTTCTAGTCCAACCCCCTGCTCAGGCAGGAAGCCCTATACCATTTCAGACAAATGGATATCCAACATCTTAAAAACTACCAGTGTTGGAGCATCCACAACTTCTGGAGGCATGTTGTTCCACTGATTAATTGTTCCAACTGTCAGGAAATTTCTCCTTCTAGGTTGCTTCTCCCCTTGCTGACTTTCCATCCATTGCTTCTTGTCCTACCCTCAGGTGCTTTGGAAAATAGTTTGACTCTGCCTTCTTTGTGACAATCCCTGAGATATCAGAACACTGCTATCATGTCACTCCTAATCCTTCTTTTCATTAAACTAGACATACTCAGTTCCTGCAACAGTTCTTTATGTTTTAGCCTCTAAGCCCCTAATCATCTTGGTTGCTCTTCTCTACACTCATTGTGCCGACCAAAGCTGGATACAGTATTCCAAGTGTGGCCTTACCAAGACATTATAAAGTGATATTAACATTTCACGTGATCTTGATTCTATCCCTCTGTTAATGCATCCTAAGACTGTGTTGGTTCTTTGGGCAGCTGTAGCACACTGCTGGCTCATATTTAAGTGATGTGAAAACTTTGCGTGGCTTTAGTGATTTATTAGCTCAAGGAAGGAGAAGGTCATTTACCATTTTTAGAAGCAGGAAGCCTGTTTGTAAGTATGAGTTGTCCATAAGTTGGACATTCTACACGCAGGGACTCCCTATGCCTTGCTCCCAAGAAATCGTTCAGCCACATACATCTCTGCAACATGTTACATATTAAAAATTGATGGAAATTGCTTCTTTGCTATCGCTAAAACACCAAAACTGCTTCTAAAAAAATAGAAATGTGTACCTGGGTAGTGATATGGCATGCGCTCATTCATTAATGCAGAATAACGGGCAATGGGGCTCACCCATGGCAGGGCTACAGCTGAAATAATGAAAACAAAGATGCATGCCAGAAATACATTTGTATAAAGCTACCATAAATGAATGAATGAATTTATTCAGAATGATTTACCATGGGAGCTACAAGCTAAATTTGATCACTAGTCACAGAATCAATAAAAAAACTAAGTTTCCCGAGCATAATTCCTTGAAACAATGTGCCAATCTTATAGTTCCATGATTCAAATATTTGCCAACATTATCTTGAATGACTCCTAGTGGTTTTCCAAGAATTTCCCACAATGAAAGTGTCTGGAAATGAATCTGATTTTCTTTACACTTAAGAAGTGCTTGTAGCGGAGCCCCAGTCCGTACCCCATTTCAAAGTGAAACCTGTGTTACAAATCACGAGGGATTTGGAAAGAGGTTGGAAATATGAAGAATGTAATCTAGAACAGAGTTACCCAACCTTTGCAGGTTGGCGGCCCGGAGTGGGAGGAGGGGGGGATGATTTTGTGGGAGGGGCAGGTGCATGCCTGTGTGCGCACACCTACTGCTCATCTGAGTGGGACCGTGAATCCCCGTGACAACGCTCGTGCAAGCATGTATGAAGCCTGTCGTGACATTCACATGAATGGTCTGCAAGTGGCTGTGTGAGTGGGGCTCCGAGTGCCTGTGGCAACGCTTGCACAAGTGGGACTGTGCATGGCCAGCTACTCACGCGGCCTGGTGGCCAATAGACCACAGACCATTAGCAGGCCGTGACTCACAGGTTGGGGTTATGCAACATAACTTTTAAAAAACTAATCCTGATTCTGTTTAATACCCCAGTGTTAAGGGCTGCTACACCTCTTCTCCCCTTAGTATTTCAAGGATACTAAACGTTGAAAGAATAAATTATCTATGGAGATTCTCAATCACCTATCTGGTCATGGTTGATCCAAAGGTGCTTTTCCAAAAGGCAACTTCTTGGTTTTTGTCTTGAAAATGTTTCAAGCTTTTTCAACTTCTTGGAAAAGAAGTGAAACATTTTCAAGGAAAAAAACCCCAAGAAGTCCAGCTGCCTTTTGGGAAAGCATCCAAACATATTTGGATTCCAGGGAACATCAGTGTACACTCACCCACAATTGCAATGACTATGGAGCTTACAATCACTGGTTCCTTGCCCCATGCAGTTTTCACATATGTTACCATTCCTGCAGAAAGATAAAGAGGCGTTTTTTGATAAGCAGATCTGTCTCCCACAGTAGCATCTGGAACTGTTTACTCAGGCTTCAGAGCTAGCAATACAAAATGCCTTCCCAACTTTTAATTGATAGTTAAGATAACCCGTTCAGTTACCATATTAAGTCACTTCAAAACTTGATAAGGGGAATCTGGATAGCTCCTTTTCCAATTAACATTTCATTAAAAGGTATAAAATGTTGTCTTTAAATAAAACATGTTAATCAGAAAGAGTGCTACCAGACTCTTCCTGGTTTTTTTCTTGCTAATTTGACTGCGTAGCTCTTCTACGATGAATATTAATTTGAATAAATTTGGTTGCTCATAGCTACCGTTAAGACATTGCTTTAGAATTGATTAAAATGGAAACTTTGCAGCCATCTGACATCTCCATTATTTTAAAACAACCAACGTATTCTTATACAAGTGTCTGGAAAACTTTATTTTATTACACAAGGCTTTTGTTAGATTTTGCTTTTTTCCTGGTCTTTATTTTTTTACAGGCAGTTTACTTTTGGTTGGATCTGTTCTGACACTGTGAACATTGTTAATGGAAACTGACATTTAAGTATTTTAAATATATGAAAGTACAGATAATCCTGTACAGATAATCGACTTACAACTAGGAAAGAGAGGAGGGACTTAATGAGTTCTGATGGGTTGGAAGTACAACATATGTAAGTCCAGGCCCAGATCCATCTTTCACATCTGCATTTAACTTTCCTACATTTTAAAATCAGGGATGGAATTATTTACGTATTCATTCATTCATGTTTATCCAATCTTTACTGTTTTCATAAACAGCTCAAAGCGGAGAACATATCTAACACACCTTCCTCCTCCTATTTCCCCCACAATAACAATCTTGTAAGGCGAGTTGGGCTAAGAGCGAATGATAAGCCCAAGGTCACCCAGCTGCATGGCTATGATGGGATTTGAACTCCCAAGTTTCTTGCTTTCTAGCCTGGGGCCTCAACCGCTACATTTATCTGCTCTCTAATTGTCAATCATTTGCAAGAGTTTCAACAAATGACGTTTCTGTCCCTCAGAAGAAAGCTTGAAATTGATTTATTTGGGGACGGGGGGGGGGGGGGGGAGATCTACCCAGCAACTGTTTGTCCTACATATTTTTCCAGAGTTGTCTTTGGCGGCAGGGAATCTCAATGTTGCATTTCTGAGCTCTGTCGACCTTGGAAGTCCAAAGGAGCTGATAGAGATAGGCGTCACTTGCCATTAGCATGAGGAGGTCTTTGGGAGATAAACTACAATCCTACCATACCCTACAAAGGAGTCCTGAAGGGCGATGGACCGAATACAAGTAGTCATCAATTTATAATCACAACTGAAATTTCTGTTGTTAAGTCAGATTTTTAAGCAAAGTTAAGTGAATTTTGTCCCGTTTTGCAACCTTTCTTGCCACAGTTGTTAAGCAAATGTTCAACTATCAAACAGTTGTTTGCTTGTCCGAAGGTCGCAAAAAGGGGACCCTGGGACACTGCAACTGTCATAAATATGAATCAGGCGCCAAGTGTCTGAATTTTGATCTCGTGATCCTCGGCATGCTGCAACAGTAGTAAGCATGAAAAACAGTCATTTTTTTCAGTGCCGTTTTAACTTTGAATGGTCACTAAACAAACTTTTGGAAGTCGTGGACTACCTGCACTAGGCTTTGAGGAGGAAAAAAGCAGGATTTAAATGTAAATTTCGAGTTTAAATTTAAACGATTTAAATTTAAACGTGCCTACCACCCCTGTCCTACTGTCCCCACTTATTCATAATCATGTTTATACCCATACCTGTTACCTTATACATGCTTGACAAAATAAATGGAATAAATAAAGTAATGAATGAACCCCCCTCCATGACGTCATCGCCCTCCGTTACATGACATTCCAACAACCTCTGCCCAGTATCTACGCGATCTTCATCGCCCTTCCATCCTCCTCCTCCCTCTTTCCACCCTCGCACCCCTAGGCACCCTCCACAACAACAGCCCGTCCCGGATCCCCTCTCCTCCCCCCAAGGACACGATCCTCCCGCCCGCCAGAAAATCTTCTCTCGCACTTACTGTTTAAGGAAGACATCTTGAGACTCAGGAGGTACGGAGCCCTGAGGCCTTCTGGGAGGTGTAGTTTTGTCGCGTCCTTCCTCTCTTCCTCCCTCCCTCTGATTGGTTGGCAAGGCCCTGTCTGAAAGCTGAACCAGGCTCTGCTTTTCTTTTTAATATTTCATAGGTATTTGTTTCTGTGCGTCAGGGATCATACCCCTTATTTGCCCCCCCCCCCCGGCGATATAAACTTGTTTGCTAATTCTGCATATAAACAATTAAAGCTTTCTAATCTTTTACGTCCATCTCAAGCCGATTGCGAGAAAATCGCTTACTCTGACGTCATTTGCAACCCGAATACAGAAAGGGCTGGGTTTCGGGGCACGTGTGATTTCTAAAAAAAAATGTTTCGTCTCGTTTCCTGTTGCCTGGTTTGCAAAATAAAATATTCACATCTAAACCACGCAGGGCATGCGTAAAGTGCTCCTTGCTATCCCTTTCTCGATGGAGAACGTGTGAATGCGTTTGCAAACAGGTAGAATTGACCGGCAATGGAATGACGCAGAGAATGCAAAAAAACCTTTTCTAGCAACCACTCAAGTTTTTTTTATTTTATAAAGTGCTGCAAGCTTGGATTCAATTTCCCCTTCCCTTTGGATTTTGTCATTACAAATCTTCAAGGTAGTTCAACCTACAGCGCGGAAAGTTTCTGTCCAAAACATATTCCAATATACTATGCCACGATTCCTTTTAATTATTGCATAAGCTATAATTGACTAGACCCAACTAAGGTAAGCTCAAACCAAACTTGTAATAATTATATGTATGTACATAAGGGAAAATGTGTTTTTAATAGAATAGAATTCTTTATTGGCCAAGTGTGATTGGACATACAAGGAATTTGTCATTGTTGCATATGATCTCAGTGTACATAAAAGGACAAGATACATTCATCAAGAATCATAATGTCAGGGTTCTAAATAGCTTCCTCAACTAAATTAGACTCTGAGACAAGAGGTTCCTCAAAATTCCGATTTATTATAAGGGCCATGTTGGCACATCTGGGAAAACTTGAATCTGAAAGCTTCCAGGTTTTCCCCACCAGTTGAAAGTTCAAGATCCTGCCCCTACAAGTCTATCACATGGTCCTGTAGGAAGTTATCACCCATCCCTCTCCCAGAAAAATAAAATATCCTAGGAAATATTGAAAAGGCAGAATATTTCTCTGGATGTGAAAAAGAAGAAACGTGTTTTAAAAGACAGAATAGCTGCCTGCAGCTTCCTGCCCATCCCCCTTTGTCAATGAGCCATTAAAGCCTGAGCTAGTCCACTTTACATAATAAAGTGTTCTCCCCTTCAGCTCCAGAGTGATGGGATTAAGGCATGATAATATTGGCCCTTTACTCACATGGCATCTGAGTACTCAACCAAACTTGGATTCAAAATGCAGCCTAGAGAGTTGCCCCTGCATGGGCCCTCGGGAATCTGACAACCAATCAGAATACAAGCTCAAGATCAAAGGCCAGAGAGGGCATAAAACCAGGGACTCAGCTTCTCTTCCGCCCTTCTCTTTTTCTCCACCAACATTGAAGCATGTGATCACCTTTTCTGTTCAGGGCTCAAGCCATGTGGTCCTGTCCA
The DNA here is from genome assembly GCF_051295495.1 of Thamnophis sirtalis. NCBI lineage: Eukaryota > Metazoa > Chordata > Lepidosauria > Squamata > Natricidae > Thamnophis > Thamnophis sirtalis. Next base: position 119,010,383 of record NW_028261384.1, read on the forward strand.
CCATTAAAACCATCTTTCCAAGCAGCCTCCATGTCTCCAGTGTCTTTTTCCCCACTTGGAGCCGAACCCAGAAGGACATTTCTTCCAACAGTCCAATGAGTCATTGCCACAAATTAAGATTCCTCCCATCCACATCTGTCCAAGTGCAGGGACAAGGCAACTTGATTTTCTGGGGAGGAATGTTATTTTGGCTACACAGCTCCCAATCTCCATACCGTCGCCCCTCCCAGTTTCCCATAGTAGACTATGGCTTGAGGCTCTAAATCCCGATGGCTTCCAAGCCTGACACTTAAGGTACAACACTTAATGATAGTCATAGGGTACAAATAAGCAATCAGGAAACAATATCAATATAAATCGTAAGGATACAAGCAACAAAGTTACAGTCCTGCAGTCAGAAGTGGGAGGAGATGGGTTATAGGAACGATGAGAAGATTAATAATAGTAATGCAGCCTTAGTGAATAGTATGACAGTGGTGAGGAAATTATTTGTTTAGCAGAGTGATAGCAATAGCAGTTAGACTTATATACTGCTTCATAGGGCTTTCAGCCCTCTCTAAGCAGTTTACAGAGTCAGCATATCGCCCCCACAGTCTGGGTCCTCATTTCACCCACCTCGGAAGGATGGAAGGCTGAGTCAACCTTGAGCCGGTGAGATTAGAACCCCTGAACTGCAGATAACAGTCAGCTGAAGTGGCCTGCAGTACTGCACCCCTAACCACTGCGCCACCTCGGTGATGGTGTTTGGGAGGGGGGGGGGATCTGTTCTTGTGTCTAGTTGTCTTGATGTGCAGTGCTCAATAGCATCGTTTTGAGGGTAGGAGTTGAAACACTTTATGTCCAGGATGCGAGGGCTCTGTAAATATTTTCTTTTTGACTCGTGCAGCGTACAGGTCCTCAATGGAAGGCAGGTTGACAGTAATTGCTTTTTCTTCAGTTCTGATTATCCTCTGAAGTCTGCGTCTGTCTTGTTGGGTTGCAAAACCAAACCAGACAGTTATAGAGGTGCAGATGACAGACTCAATAATTCTCTGTAGAACTGTATCAGCAACTCCTTGGGCTTCCTGAGTTGGCGCAGAAAGAACATTCTTTGTGGTGCTTTTTTGATGATGTTTTTGATGTTAGGTGTCCATTTTAGGTCTTTGAGATATGAGAGAACCGTGATGGCGAACCTATGGCACATGTGCTACAGGTGGCATGCAGAGCCCTCTCTGCGGGCATTCCAGCCGTCACCCCAGTCCAGCTCCACCATGCGTGTGTGCGCGCAACCTGCTGGCCAGTCAGTCTTCAAGTCTCTGCCACACATGTGCAGGGGAGGGCACTTGTGCTGGGGGTGCTTTCATTGCATTTGGGGGGGTTCATGCATATGTGGGTGCCCCCCGGTGCCCCATTTGGGGCCTGGAAGGCCTTGTGTACAACCTGGCAGCAAAAAATGGGCAGGGGGGTGATGTACATGCATAGGGGCGTGTGCACATGCATGCGTGTGGGGGCATGTGTGTGGTGGAAGGGTGCATGTGCAGGGGCACTCACATTGCATTTTGGAGTTTTGCTGGGCATTCAGCACCAAAAAGTTTTACTATTACTGGGATAGAACCTAGAAATTTGAAGTTCTCTACTGTTGATACTGTGCTGTCTAGTATTGTAATTGGTGGTAGTATGGGAGGGTTTTTTCCAAGGTCTACCACCATTTCTACGGTTTTGAGTGTGTTCACTTCCAGACTGTTCCAGTCGTACCACGAGGTTAGTAGTTCAACCTCCCATCTGTATGCGGATTCATCGTTGTCTCGAATGAGACCAACCACTGTTATAATAATGCTAATAGCAATAGCAATAGCAGTTAGACTTATATACCGCTTCATAGGGCTTTCAGCCCTCTCTAAGCAGTTTACAGAGTCAGCATATTGCCCCCAACAACAATCCGGGTCCTCATTTTACCCACCTCAGACGGATGGAAGGCTGAGTCAACCTTAAGCCTGGTGGGATTTGAACAGCCAAACTGCAGAACTGCAGTCAGCTGAAGTAGCCTGCAGTGCTGCATTTAACCACTGCGCCACCTCGGCTCTATGGATATCCATGGATAGCAAGGACAATTGATCACAATGGTTTGCGGATAAAAATGCAACATTTGTACAATCATTTTCAATCCCTAATACAGTATGTATAATTAATATTAATGCATAATTATTTTTTATTTACTTGAGCTCATGTCACACTGTGGGATCTGTTAGACCAGAGACAACCCCACAGAAAAATGGCTAACTGCTGCTCTCTTAACCATCCTTTTTTCCTACTGAATCATCAGGGTCTTTCCCTGAGTGAAGGACATTTTCAGCATTGGTCTTGAGAAGGAAAAAAAATGTTAGTTCCCTTTTGAAGTAAGCAGGCTACGGGATAAAAATGTTATGTTTTGTGCAGCTGTAGAGTATGTTGATAGTGACCTCCCCTTAACATTTTTCCTCCATGCTGTAGAAATTCAGGGAAAGAAAGAAAGAGAGAGAGAAAGAGAGAGAGAGAGAGAGAGAGATGGATGATGGGTGGATGATGGATGGGTGAGTTTAGAGACAGGCAGGCAGGCAGACAGGATGGATGGATGGAAGATTCATCATCAAATGCTGATTAGTCAAACAAACATCAGTTCTTCCCCTTAAAAACCCAGATAAGCAATAGATGCAAGGAATAGTCATTTTGGTAGCACCAGGTGACTATCTAGTTTTTTTGCAGCCCATATCTGTTCTACAAAGAAGGATCTCTTCAGTGAACCCCACTTCTGTGATCACCTCTTATTTTTTGAAAAAAAGAAAAGAGAGGAAGCTTAAGAGACAAGCTTCTAAGCATGTGACTAAAGTTTGAGTGATTCACTAGATTTACTGGATTCCTACTGCTGGCTCTAAATCATAGTTTGAGTAACTGTCATTTAGGCTGTTGAGAGTCAAATGGCATACAAGTTAAATAAATTATCTGTTCACAATAATGGGAAGTCACGGCCATGAGTTTTTTTTCCTGGTGTTGCCCCTTGTACACGTTGAATTCTTCTCAAGAACCTAGAATGTCATAAGGCAGGGGTGTCAAACTCGATTTCATTGAGAGCAGCATCAGGGTTGTGTTGGACCTCAGGGGCTAGGGTGGGCGTGGCCAGCTCGATGTTACTTATGTCAGGGCCACATGTGAACGAGCGTTCTGCCAGCAAAAACGGGCTCCCAAGCTCTGTTTTCAGCTGTGACTGCCTCCTGCAACCCTCTGCCAGCATAAATGGAGCTCATGAGGACTGCACACGGCCCTCCAGAGATCCATTTTCACTGACAAAGGCATTGTGGGTCGGGCCTTCATTGTTTTCTTGGTGGCCTCGTGGGCCGGATCAAAGCACCCTGCGGCCTGAATCTGGCCCTCAGGCCTTGAGTTTGACACCCTTATCATAAGGTATCAGTTTGGCACTTGTGTAGATCCGAGAAGTGTGTCTTTTTACAATTGACATACAGAAAAATTGTCAATGTGCAGATTTTCTAACTTCCACCCAACATTTTTTGATAGCATCCAGTGTGGCGATAACCACTGGGACCACCACAGCAAGTTTAGGGTGTACTCAACTAATCTTTCAACTTTCATTTTCAGGTCTTGATACTTCGTGTTCTTCTCCAATTCTTCTATTCTGCTATCTCCTGGTATTACCAGATTAATTATCTACACTTTCTTCTTTAGAGCCAAGGTGGCGCAGTGGTTAAATGCAGCACTGCAGGCTACTGCTAGATCAGCAGGTCAGCGGTTCAAATCTCACCGGCTCAGGGTTGAATCAGCCTTCCATCCTTCCGAGGTGGGTAAAATGAGGACCCAGATTGTTGGGGGCAATATGCTGACTCTCTGTAAACCGCTTAGAGAGGGCTGAAAGCCCTATGAAGCGGTATATAAGTCTACTGCTATTGCTATTGCTATTGCTTTAAATCTGTTTTGTTATGTGCCAAGAATTTATTGGTTTGTATTCAGAAATTTCACAATATTTTAACATGCTCATTTTCTATTTTTCAACTCTCTGTTCACACCAATTTTTCATTACTGGCGCAGGATAATTTTTACAGATGTTCCAGTGAATCATTTTAGCAACTGTGCTATGTCATTCTTTATAATTTGTTAATGATCTTTTTTGCATAAACTACTGAGTTGTTGTGTTTGCCTGTTCGCAAGATCTGCATTTTGAATCATTTGTCATTTTTTCATTATTATTATTATTATTTGTGGTTAATCTTTGGTGAGATTTACAGCCTTTGGGGCTGGTTGGTAGCTCAACAGCTCGAGTCCTAACCAAGGACCTAGGAACTGTTAAGGTAACGTCGGAGGATATAAGCTGTTCCAAGTAGGGTGTTTTTTTGTAGAATCAGAATGTTCAAGTATGATAAATTTAAAATTTCCAAATAGTGAGGTATCCCTTTGGGTATTGCTCCAAGGGCTCCAATTACAATCAGGACAAAACACAATTTCTTTTTCCACAGTCACTCAACTTCAATTTGCAAGTCCTGGTACTTTGTGATTTTTTCTTCCTGTTTATCTTCAATTCGTGCATCTCCAGGTATTGCAATGTCAATGAACCATACTTTTTTCTTTTCATTCAACTATTGTTATGTCAGGTGAGTTGTCAAGTGCCTGGCAGTCTGGATTCTGAAGTCCCACAAGATCTTGCCTTTCTCATTCTCTAAAACCTTCTGAACTTAATGTTCCCAGTGGTTTTTGCTGTACTCAAATCCAAACTTTTGGCACAATTTCCAGTGAATGATCTTAGCAACACAGTCATGGCATTATTATTGTTGTTGTTGTTGTTGTTGTTGTTAGGTTAGGCTAATTGCAGTGCAAATAGCTGAATAATTGTGGTTTTCATACCGCAAAAGATGACTGCATACAATATGATGGCTATGCTTACATAATATATTAATTCAAAATGTGATTTGTTCTCTTATTTTATTTTACTATTTGTATTCTGTCTTTATTATTTTTGCAAATAACTCAAGGTAGCAACAACCCTGTGAGGTGGATTGGGTTGAGATAGAGTGACTGGCTTAAAATCACCCAGCTGGCTAAGGCAGGATTTGAATTCATGGTCTCTCGATTTCTAGCCTGGTGCCTTAACACTGGAACAAACTGGTTCTCAGTTTGTGATTAAGGGTGTTCTGTGGATCTAGCAGACATGATTTGGAAGCTTTGTGCTAAACTACTTAGCATAACAGTTGTGTCGTACACAAAACACAAGTCCAAATGGGATTTACTGTACTTGTTTTTGGCAAACAAGTGAATATGAGGCACTATGGTTTATAACCTATGGTTATAGCATAACATAGTGTTTGAACCCCATCCAGTAAGGATGGTTTAGTCATACAAAGTAAACCATGACTTAGTACACAGCATAAATGTAGACATTATTACCATTTTTTGGCAGATTTTTCTGCTCACCTTAAAATAAATCATCTGAAGCTCATTCCAAAGAAACTGAGCAGCTCAAATCAGAATTCTTTTATTCTTCCACGAGTTAAAAAAATATTTTTTCCTCTTCTACTTCCCTTCCTAACTATCATGACTGATTATCTATCACTGTTTCCTGGGAGGGAAAAACCACATTTCTCAGAGCCTGGAGCCCTTTTCCTCCTCATTCGCAGGCTGCATCTCTCTAGCGATGCCCGTTACTCTTCCTTTCCTGCTCCTTACAATCTGTGAGTATTGGTGGGAAGAGTCCTTAAGACTCCATAACCCTTCATCCTGGGAATGGATCTTCTAGAGGTGGAGCCAGACTTACCATTGAGGGACGAAGGGGCTGTTGGCCAGAATAAGATTATTTGAGGTGTTATGAGAAGGCAGAAAATAGAATACTGTAATTATTCATTCATTTATATCACAGTTTTTTTAACTGGTGAAAAGAGAGGCTTTCTTGCTTGCTACATGGGGCTGCCCTTGAAGAGCATCCGGCGACTTCAGCTAGTACAGAACGCAGCCGCGCGAGTGATTGCGGGTGCACCCCGATTCACCCGCATTACACCTATCCTCCGCGAGCTGCGCTGGCTACCTGTTGATCTCCGGATGCGCTTCAAGGTGCTATTGACCACCCATAAAGCCCTACATGGCAGTGGATCTGGATACTTGAGAGACCGCCTTCTGCCAATTACCTCCCTACGGCCTATAAGATCTCATAGGTTAGGCCTCCTCCGCATCCCATCGGCCAGCCAATGTCGGCTGGCAACCACAAGGAGGAGGGCCTTCTCAGTAGCGGCCCCGACCCTTTGGAACGAGCTCCCCGTAGAGATTCGTACCCTCTCCACCGTCCAGGCCTTCCGCACAGCCTTGAAGAACTGGCTCGCCCGTCAGGCCTGGGGATAAGGACCACTACCCCGCCCGAATGTTGTATGCATGTTGCGTATTATTTTATTATGTGTTGTTGTCGTAGTATTGTATTGTATTGTATTCCCCTCTCCCTGGTTTCTGTGAGCCGCCCTGAGTCCCCCCAGGGAAAAGGGCGGCCTACAAATAAAATCAATTCCAATTCCAATTCCAATTCTTTCAAGTTATTTTTTAATCCTGGCAACTGCCTAGACAAATCCTTGCAATTTTCCTGGCAAGATGTTTGGAAGTAGATTGCCATTGCCTTTTTCCTTTTCCTTTCAGAGAAAGTGGCTGGGCCAAGGTCAACAATAATGAATAATTACAGTATTCATTTTCTGCCCTCTCATAACACCCCAAATAATCTTATTCTGGTCTCTAGCTGGTGCCTTCGCTACTGCGTAGCTTGCCGCCTTCACCACTGCATCCAAGTCGCTCTTGGAGTTTTCTACTGGGCCCAATAACTTGTGGGGGAGGGATGGACTTGTCATTCCATCTGAAGCAGGATTGCATGGGAATCAGGCAGTGGTGCAATTCAGCTGGTTCTATCTGGTTTGGGCAAACCAGTAGTGGTGGTGGCTGGAGGCTCCGCCCACCCACCCAGACATCATCATGTCCCATTTTTGACGCTCAGCGCAAACACAAAAGGTTTTGCGCATGTGTGGAGGTAGTGTGTGTGCTCGCATTTGCAAACCGGCAGTGAAGGTAAGTTGATTTCTTCCCTGGAATCTGGCTCTTGGGATTGGCGTGATGCATGAATCCAATCAATTTCAGCAGATTCTACAAAAAAAATTCTACAAAAAGAAACTACAATAAAGCAAAGCATGGTCTAGCATGACACTGAATAAAGATTTTGTATGCCTGTCAGCCTTCCCCAGTCCAACATCTTCTGGTTGTGTTGGAACTGAAATGTTTGGAGTTCCAGAAGTTACAACCCAACATTTCTGAATTCATCAGGCTAGCCATCTCAGATGTAAGATAAAAAGCTGAGCTTCTCAGAAATAAGATTTCTGAGCTTATTGGGTGACTCTTCTGTCCATAGTATTGCAGAGGGAATACCTGATCTAAATTTCGCATCATGTTCTCCCTGTTTGTATTCACACAACTTGCTGACCCATCATAAAGAGTAGTGAGAATATGCCCACAGTCTTTTTAATATTTCTTCCTCCTTCAAGGTTCATTAACCAGAGGCAGACATTTAACCCAGGAGAAATAATATAATCTGAATCCAGAGTGACTGTTATTGTTAGAGCTACCAGTACAGGTATGCAAAAATCTAAATGACCACTAGACAGCAATAAAAAGATGTTCAGTTAATCTTCTGCAGCCATCTGATGGTTGTGTCAATTTTTGCAGCCTAGACTGATAGATGTAACAGTTGGTTTTGGAAGAAACTATGGAGGTTTGGGTTCAAATTCTGGTTTCAATGAAGCCCAACAATTCAGTTTTGGAGAGGACAGAGCACCAAGTAAAATGGCGGCACATTCATCTTTATTCCCTCTGGTCTATGGGTTTGTTTTTTGTACAAATGTAGACTCTCTTTGGCTGGCATTATTCATCATCTTAGCTGGGTTTACCTAATCATGGTTGACTGAGTAACCTTCAATTGGAATGATTTGCACTGCATGCATTAAACCAAAACCAAACAAATCATACTTGGCTTGGCACGTTTGGTGATCCAAGCCTCCCCGTTCTGCCTTTTCTTTAGCTCTGCCAAAACCATCCATTGTATGGCACCAAGCTCAAGATGTGATGGAAAAGCACCAGCTTCAGTGCTCCGCCGAGGAGGAATACGCAGGCAGCTGGTTCTCCTTATACGTGGGAGGCAGTCAGAAGCTGGTAGCCCAAAAGAAAGCTTTGCCAACAGAATCTAGTGCCACCTTTGAGGTTCATGAGGTTGGCCCAGATGAGCAATTCCACTGTAGCTATGAAATCTGGGAAGCTGGAAAGGCAATCCGTTCTCCGCTCAGCCAGCCTGCAAACATTACAGAAGGTGAGTATTAAGCTGAATCTATTTTCTATTTCCCTCCCACCCTCCATCCATTCATCCATCCAGCTTACAACAAATTGTAAGTCAAAAACTACATGTACATCCAATAGTTCTCTGGTGCAGAAAGCTGAAAATTGGTTTCTATGAACCTTGTTTTATTTGCTATTCTCTGCAATCAAAAGTAATTTAGCTCCAAAGCTTAAAAAAAGGAAGGAAGGAAGGAAGGAAGGAAGAAAGGAGAATTGCATTCCCTTTTTTTTTAATTTTGAAAGGCAACATTACATTTTGATCCTAACTAAGGATCGGTTGTTTGAAATATGTACAGACCTGATCAAATGTTAATCATGCTCCAAATTGGGGCAAGATATGTTTCCCTGAAAAGTCGAACAGGGCCTTATTTTCTTTTGACCCCCGAAATAAGCACTTGGCTTTATTTTTGGAGAGGTCTTATTATTTTTGAGATGCAGGAGGCAGCAAGCGTGGACACCTCATGGCTGCTTCTGTGTTGCAATATTTTCGGGGAGGGCTTATTTTGGGGGGAGGGCTTATTTTAGTGCATGTGCTCAAAAAACCCAATTAGGCTTATTATTCAGGGAGGTCTTATTTTCAGGGAAACAGGGTAGAAGAGCTTTGAAATGGCAATTACTTTCAGTTTTAAAATTAATTTCAGATTTTAAAATTACTTTCAGTTTGTAAAAATTCTTCAATTCCCATTGTCCTCAGCCAGACAAGCTAAAAGATAGCTTGCCTAGGAATGCTGACTTCTAACTGTACATATAAAACCTTGGTTTTTATCTATGTTAAAAAAAAACCAATAGAAAAAGCCACCTTTTATTTAAATTAGAAAAGCTTGCTTCCAAGAAACAGATCTAGTTACTATTTTGAAAGGAAGTATATTGTTTTTCCTATCTCTCTGCCTGAGGTGCTGGCATATACCAGGCAGAGAATAATTTTTTATTATGTTTTGCTTCATTTGATGCTCTAGAACAGTGTTTCCCAAACAGTTTTAAGATGTGTGGATTTCAACTCTCGGAAGTTGAAATCTACAGATCTTTAAATTGCTGAGGTTGAGAAACATTGCTTTAGAGCAGGAGTGTCCAATGTTGGCAATTTTAAGATGTGTGGACTTCAACTCCCAGAATTCCCCAGATCAGAAGGGCTGGCTGGGGAATTCTGGGTATTGAAGTCCACAAGTCTTCAAGTTGCCAAAGTTGGGAAACCCTGCAATAAATACAGGGGGATGGGTACATACATTATAATAATCATAACCAATTAACTTGGTTAGACCTGAAGCTAAATGTAAGGCTTTTGTCTCTTCCAGTGCATTACCTCAAGCCTTCAATTGTTGCAAGTCCCAGCACAGAAATCTTGGTGGGGCAGGACTGGACACTCCATTGTTTGGCTCCATTTTCAGGTGTCAGTTTCGTCTTCTACCAGGCCAGGGACTTCCGGTATGAAGTCACTCCTCAAGGGAATGCCAACATGGCTGAATTCTCCCTGAAGAATGTCTCAGAGGCCGATGAAGGACGGTACACATGCTACTACCACAGCCTCACTGACCCCGTCATCTGGTCCAATGCCAGCAATCCTGTGGTGCTGAAAGTCCTGGGTGAGGAAAGGCAAGGAGGTTGCCAAAATTAAAGGAGGTGGCTCTTTTCCTGAATTGTACAATGAGTGGAGAATGGTGGCTCCATGTTGGGATTGACTGAGACACAGTTTGATGTAGTGGTTAAAGGCACCAGACCAGAAACTAGGAGACTGTAAATTCTAATCCTGGCTTAGGTGTGAAACCTGGCTAGGTGGCTTTGGGCCAGTAACTAGAAGACTGTGAGTTCTAGTCACACCTTAGGCATGGAAACCATCTGGGTGACTTGGACCAATCACCAGGAGCTTGTGAGTTCTAGTCCTGTCATAGGCATGAAAGCCAATTGAGTGACTTCGAACCAATTACCAGGAACAGAATTCTAGATCAGCCTTAAATATGAAAACCAGTTGTGTTACATTGAGCCAATCACCAGGGGATTGTGAGTTCTAGCCTTGCCTTAGACACAAATCCAACAAAATGTCTTAGGATCAGTTCTTCTCTTTCAGCTCCAGAAAGAAGAAGGCAAGGGGGGAAAAACCCACTTCTGAATATATTGCTGAGTCAAAACTGAATTTAAAGGCATATTTGGATATGATTAAATTGGCTTATCTCCCACCTAGTAAACTCCCTTTGTGAGTTTATTCTTTTGAGTTATATAATATAGAATTGCCATTTTCTGTGAGATCTTTTGTTTGAAGTAAAGAAAGGTAGCACAAGAAGGGAAAATATTAGATTACTCATAATTTAATTCCTGCACTATTCTCTCTCTTACTTATACATACACACATAACACACAAATGTACACAAAATTTATTTCAGAGAACAGTTTGTTCTCTTGCTTTCTTGGTCCTTTCATTTGTTCCTTTGTGTGAAAAAAGTACACGGAAGAGTTAATGTCCTTACACCCTGCATTATTTGAAATTCCAGTAATCTTTGTCGGAATGACTGTAAATTAATAAAACTGTCCAGTTTTTGTTTCTGAAATATGGTCTGGGGACTGAAAAAAGGGTAATAAAAAGAAAGCTGAGAGACCCCTGAGTTCTTCCTTACCAGCTGAGGGGGACAAAATGGCTTCCACAGCTTTACAATCCAAGCCCCATCATCATGTTGACTTTTTTGACCTCTTCCCCATAGACTCCATTGCTTACTAGTTTTATTGCCTTTTACAAAATAGTTCATTTTTTTTTCCAGGTAGGTCTGATGTTAGCAGATATCAGGAGGTGATGGTTGACTCTGCAGGGAAACATCGAGTGAATTGTTCAATGCCCACCGTAGCTGAGGGATGGTTCCATCTTTATGTTGATGGGGAGTTTTTTGCTGAAACCAGAGCGTGGGCAAATGGGACAAGCGCCAGCTTCGGCCTCACAGAAGATACCCTCAGCAACCTCAAGGGCAAGCTGAGCTGCCAGTTTTGGGAAAACCAACTCAATGACACAGTAAGCCAGACACAAGGTGAGGCCAGAGAATCTAAGGGCAGGAGACAATGAGAGGGTGATGAAGGTGATGGACTGTTGAGGTAGATGAGGGTTTGCAAAGCCTTCATCTTGAGGAGCTTACAGTCTAACCCAGTGATAGCTAACCTTTTTTGTCGTTGCATGCCAAAAGCGTGTGCATGCGCGCATGACAGCCCACACCCATAAAGCAATGCGTGTGGGACCCCCCACCTGCATGCACCCTGTTCCCGTGCATGTGCGCAAACCCTTGTGCAACCCCACTCCCTGTACATGCGCCCCACCCACCCCTTGCCCCATTTTTGGCTTCTAGGTTGGTGTAGGAGGCTTTCCAAGCCCAAAACGGGGCATGGGGGTGCTCCGCGAGGCCCCAAAGTGCAATGCAACCATCTCCCAGTACACACGCTCGGGCGTTTCCTGTATGTGCCCCGGCCCCTACACATGTGTGACAGAGCCCCAAATACCAGCTAGCCAGTGGGAGGCGCATGCACATGCGCAGTGGAGCTGTGCTGGGGTGATGGCTGACATGCCCGTAGAGAGGGTTCTACATGTCACCGGGGGCATGCGTACCATAGGTTCACCATCATGGGTCTAACCTTTGAAGAAAATGCCACTGGTTAAACAGGAAGTGTGAGGTGTGCCAAGCCACAGGAGCTGGGGGCGGGCAGAGCGCCATGTGCCTTGGTGCCTTAGGGATACCCCGTAGGTCAGTGAATGGCACTCTGCCCGGCTGGAGAGGGGGTTTGCCGGGTGGCTGCTCATGAATGTGGTCACCTCATGGCTGCTTTGCCCCTGAGGCAGTGCCCGGCTCTTCGAGAACCTGTTCCCCCCTCCGGCCAGGCAGAACACCACTCCCCAACCTAGCGGTATCCCGAAGGCACCAAGCAACGTGAGCACCTCCCCCCCCGGCTCCCATGGCTTGGTGCCTTCGAGATACCGCTAGGTCGATGAGCGGTGCTCTGCCTGGCCAGAGGGGGGGGGTTGTCCAGGGGGCTTATTTTCGGGGGTGAGCTTATATTTTTGCCCATGCGAAAAATGTGGCAAGGCGTTAGTTTCAGGACAGATCGTATTTTTGGGGAAACACGGTATCTATATTTCTTGATGTGTTCTGTTCACCCATAAAGACATTTGCCAAGACATTCTCCTCTTTAGGGATCTCACTGAGTGGTAGGGGAGAAAATGGGAAATAGGGGGAGGGGGGTGGAGCCTGTGGGACACCCAAGAGTCCACTTATATTAAATTTCACTATAGTACAATTTCAGCTTTGGACAAAGCACTCTCACCAGTACTGACAAGGCAAGCCACTAGCAATATAGCAATAGTACTTAAAACTAATATACCGCTTCACAGTGCTTTACAGCCCTCTCTAAGTGGTTTACAGAGCCAGCCTATTGCCCCCAACAATCTTGGGTCCTCATTTTACCCATCTCGGGAGGATGGAAGGCTGAGTCAACCTTGAGCCTGGTGAGATTCGATTTGCCAAACTGCAGTCAGCTGGCAGTCAGCAGAAATAGCCTGCAGTACTATATTCTACCAACTGTGCCACCACAGCTCTAGAATATGAACTGAGAGCAAACCCATTCCTTACTAGCACTGATGATGTTACCTAGTTTGGGTAATGAAATGTCTGCAAGAAAACACCCAAGCTCAGAGATCCCCAAGGACCCTTCATGAGTATGCCAACTCAGCCAGCTGTTTGCTCAACAGTTATGGTTAAACACAACGTGGCAATAAATTCTGGTTATGACTAGATTACAAAAGTTTGAAATGTTCCTTCCAGAGAAGATTTAATCAGTTGTGCTCAAGCCAGCCAGAACGAAATTTAAATAACAGTCTTATAATAAAACTATTAAAGCTCAACCATTAAAAACTCATCAAATGCAAACATGTCATTAAGAAAGTCAGAATGCGTAATAAAGATTTATTGGGGAAATGATTTTCTTTTTTTACAGTATATATGTATTTTTTCTTTTCTTTTAAAGAGTCAATTCTGCTAAGCACTGATTTCACTGCAGCCAATTCCATACGGCTTGGCCTCGGGATCACTATCCTTGTTGCAGCTGTGGCTTTTGTGGCTGATGCGTTTTGGACTGAGAGGCATCAGGGGAACTGAGCCAGGCAATAGCTTCTGAATCAGCGAGATATGTGGAGTCACGCAAAAACATGGCTTGAAACGGTATTTTCTGGTTGCTGAATCCAATGAGAAGATGGATAACAATCAAGTCAACTGAAATCAGATTGAAGCTTTCACTACCCAAAACCGTTCATCAAAAAGTCGTATTGAACTTTGAGAAGTGATTGCAAGTCCTTTCTTTAGCACCGTCGTAACTTGGAACAGCCCCTGAATAAATGGTCTTAACTCGAGAACTATCTGTATCGTAAAAACAATATCACTGAATGATCTTTATGTCATTTCAACAAATTACCCTTAGTAATTTCATCCATTTTCATCTTAAAAGGAATACTTTGGGAGGTTTTCAAATGTATTTTAGCATATGTGGCAACCTTTAAGTCAACTTAAATTTAACTTGTCCTGCTGGGATGGGTAATGGATTCATGCATCATTACCCAAAGAAAAACTGCTTTTTATCCAATTTGAGATAATTTGCCCAGATTTTGAAAGCACTGCTGTAGAAGCTGCCTTCATGTCTGCAATAAAAGATGCTTTTATTTTATTTATGTCTTTGTCTTGTCTGTGGAAGATTGGAGGTAGATCAGAGTTTTATAGATAATTATTGCAGTAACCAGAATATTGTCAGAGCAGTCCTCAATTTACTCCCTTACTTCTGGGTAGCTGTATTGAGGTGAACACAATTTCCTGAAACAGGAATTTTGTTCAACTTTGTTTTGTGGACACTTGTTAAAAATATGGAAGGTAGACTCAAAAAATACTGTAGTATTTAGTTCAGGGGTTGATTCCAGCAGTGACTACAGCTGGTTCGCTCATGGGCATACGCAGAAGCAAAAAATAAGATGGTGCCACTGGGAGAAAAAATTCGAAGACGTGGCAGGCAGGCCTAAGTTGCTGCTGGTTCCAGCGACCCAGGCTGCCAAACTACTACTGGTTCAGCCAAACTGGTCTGAACTGGTAGGAACCCACCACTGATTTAGTTGTTTTATCTGTGAAAGAAAATTACGGTACCACTGATATTTCTCCCAGTGTAGTCAATTCAGCCAATCAGAGCATAAAATCTCACTGAGAGTAGAAGAGTGGTGTCAAACCTTAGAAACAAGTAGCATCTCCATTTGGCCCTTGCAGCTTGGAATTCTGGGGTTTGTATTCCAGCCCTCTATAAAGATTCCCATTTCTTGCCACAGACAGGAGTGCGTGTGTGGGGGGGGGGTCAAGCTGTTTTCCAAAACACCTGAAGGCCAAACAAGGAATAATGGATGGAAACTGATCGAGGAGAGATTCAACCTAGAAATAAGGAGAAATTTTCTGACACTGAGAACATTCAACCAATGGAACCGAAGTTTCCTTCAGAAATTGTGGGAGCTTCATCACTAGAAGCTTTCAAGAAGAGACTTGACTCCCAGCTGTCAGAAATGATGTAGGACAGGGGTATCAAATCCGCGATACACATGATGTATGGGAAATGGGACATTTTTCCCATTTCGCTAAACTTGAGTGTGGTCGTAGCCAGTGCGTGATGCATCCAGCCTGCAGGCTGGGAGTTTGACAACCCTGGTGTAGTAGGGTCCCCTGCTTGAGCAAGGGGTTGGACTAGATGACTTACAAGGTCCCTTCCGACTCTGTTACATTATTCTATTACTATCCCTGCCGCCTGTACCTGGCAATATAAACTAAAAATGGACCCTCATAGGGAAAGGGTTCAGAGTTAAAAATCTGGGAAGACAAAACAGGGGATCTTAAAAATCCACAAATCCCAATCCCATGTCCCATTTCTTTTTCTCTACTATTAGACACATCAGAATTGGTTTCACTGGTTTAATAAGTAATTCAGTCAGTAATAGAACCCATTGGAGGCTTCTATTACCAACAAGTCCTGACTTGGTGCTAATTAGTATTTCCAGACCCTAAAAAGCTGTTCCTGTGGCTGGTGGAAAAAATTGAATCCTTGGAAAGAGTCTTCGCACACTGAAAATGATGAACATGCGGATGTCCACAGGATGTGTGTGTGTTTTTGAAGAAGATGGTTGCAATGTTCAATCAAGTGTTGCCATGTTTTTCTATATGTCACAAGGCATGTAAAAAAAAAAAGGAAGGTCCTCAGTTGTGTGATTGTTACCACATCTTAACTTTTTTTGACCTCCTTTTGGATGCCCATAGATTGTACATCATTTGCACAATAATATCGCAATAGCCTTGACACTACTTCCTGCATTGCTTCTTGAATGGACATTCATGGATGAATGCTTCCCCGCTTTAGCCATAAAAGTCTTCTGTACTTTTGTCCTGGTTATGCTTCTGCTTTTAGCTAAGCAAATCATAAAATTGAGACTATTGTGGCTCAGTGGTTAGAATGCGGTATTGCAAGCCACTTCTGCTGACTGCTGGCTGCCTGTAATTTGGCAGATCAAATCTCACCAGGCTCAAGGTTGACTCAGCCTTCTGTCCTTCCGAGGTCAGTAAAACGAGAACCCAGATTGTTGGGGGCAATAGGCTGACTCTGCAAACCACTTAGAGAGGGCTGTAAAAGCACCGTGAAACGTTATATAATCTAAACTCTATTGCTATAATATGCAATTGCCAGATCATTTTTGCCACTAAATTAGTCATAGCTTAGCACAAGCTAATATAAGGGGGAAAAAAACAACACAGGGCCCATATTTTGAATATACAAGAAATTAAATTAAATATCAGCTATCCATCCTTTGTGTTAACTCAGAAATAGGTCCAGTGAATGTCACTGTTTTATATATACATTTACTTGTAACTAAGGAAAACATGCTGTAGGGAATTGGCCATTGGAAGACCAGGTTGGGAACAGACCACCTTGGAGAAGGCCCATCTTTGTCTTGGTGGCGCAAAATCAATAAGGGTTAGAAATGTGAGTTTAATGAGTATCCGCCACCAGCAAGAGAAGAAGCTACAGTATATTGGAGCTACAGTACATGATACGGATCATGTCCAGTCCACCCTTAGCAATAAAAATTAGTTGGGAGACACTGGACCAACCCTTAGGGCAGTGTTCTCAACCTTGGTCACTTGAAGATGTCTGGACTTCAACTCCCAGAATTCCCCAGCCAGCATTCGCTGGCTGGGGAATTCTGGGAGTTGAAGTCCAGACATCTTCAAGTGGCCAAGGTTGAGAAACACTGCCTTAGGGTGTGTGTGTGTTGAGCACTCCGGAGAGAAGATGATGATGGGACTTTCTTTCCATTGTTCCTGACAAAACATTTAGGATCAAAGGGAGACCCTCCAAACATCTGATACAGATAGTCCTTGACTTATGACCATTCCAGAGGTGATATTCAGTCAGTTCTCTCCGGTTCAGGCGAACCGGTAGTAGCAGCTGCGGGAGGCTCCGCCCCACCCCACCCCGACATAATGCGCAAGCACTGCACATGTGCAGATGATGTGCGTGTGAGTGAAGTGAGCACACGCGCGAATGCACTCACATTTGCAAACCGGTAGGGAAGGTAAGTGAATCCCACCTCTGGACTATTAGTGACAGCTTGAGGTTGAATTTTAAAAAGTAACATACAATCGTTCATTTAGTGGCAGTTTGAATTGTAAAAACAGCGACTTACAACCGGTCCTCACACTTATAACCATCACAGCATCCCCACGATTACACGATCAAAATTCAGGCACTTGGCAACCAGCCTGTACTTATGACGGTTGCAGCGCCTCAGAGTCATTGATTGCTATTCCAAACCTTCTCAGCTGGATTCCAGTAAGTAAAGTCAACGATGGAAGCTGGATTCGCTTAACAACTGCAGTGATCCACTTAACAGCAGCATTGAGTTGCTTAGCCTTGGCAAAAAAATGTCATAACCAGGGGTGGGCTGCTACAGGTTCTCCTGGGTTCAGGAGACCCCGTAAGTAATGTTATGGTCAGTTTAGAGAACTTCCAAATCCCACCCCTGGCTGCCCTGCCCAGGCAGCCTCTCCCCTCCCAGGAGTCTCCATGTGGCCCATTTTGGAGGTGAGGTAAGTGCAGGGCCCACACGGAGGCTTGGGGAGGGGGCCTCCAGGAAGTTCCGGAAACGGGCCCATTTCTGGCCTCCATGAGGCCCACAGAGCCCAAGGGACGCAGTTTTCGCCCTCCCAGATGCTCGAGTAAAGCCTCCGGAGCCTCGGGAAGGTGAAAATGCCCCCACCCCTGCTGTGGTGCAGGAGGCCATGCCCACCTCAGATAGGCGGGTGTGAGTCCCTTTTTATGAAATGGGGCCTTGGAGTACAGGTGGGCCTTTTTGTTACGTACCTGTCTCTCTGCTACATTTCATCGGCCCTGCTGGAGCTGCTGGATATGTTAGTTGATGGAACCAGAAAGGTTCCTGATGGAGCTTGGGATTTTCCCTGAATCCCTTGCTCACAACTCGACTGAAGACCTAGTGGAAGGCTGGGATAGGGCGGCCACTGGGGTTTTGGATCATGTTGTGCCTTTGCGGCCTCTGACCCAGTGTCGATCCTGGGTAGCTCCCTGGTTTACCGAGGAGCTCCAGGAGATGAAACGCCAGAAAAGATGCCTAGAAAGTGGTTGGAGGGCCAGCCGGTCCGAATCTGATCGAACACTAGTAAGAATTCATATTAAATCCTATTTAGTGGCAATAAAAGTGGCAAAACGGCAACATTTTTCCTCTCTTATCATGTCTGCAGATAACTGCCCAGCCATCCTGTTTAGGGTGACCTGCTCCTTACTTAACCAAGGAACTGGGAAAGATCCCTTACAGGGTAGGGCTGAAGAATTTGTTCAGTATCTGCAGGATAAAATCACTCAGATCCGGACAGGTTTGGACTCTGACTGGGTAGATTCGGGCAAGTCGACGGGGATGAATCTTGTGGAGACCATCTGGGATGAGTTTGACCCTGTGACCCCGAGGGCATGGACAGGATTATGGGGAGACTCAGTGTTGCCACTTGTGTGCTGGACCCGTGTCCCTCTTGGTTAGTTTCGGCTTCCCAGGAGGTGACACGAGGCTGGCTCCAGATGATTGCCAATGCTTCGTTGAGAGAGAGGTTCTTTCCCACCACCTTGAAGGAGGCGGTGGTGAGGCTCCCCCTTAAGAAGCCTTCCGTGGACCCAGCTTCTTTAGCCAACTATTGTCCATCTCCAACCTTTGCTTTGTAGCAACCTTCACTTTGTCGAGAGTGCGGTAGCACGTCAGCTTCCCCAGTACCTGGATCCATTTCAGTCGGGTTTCAGGCCCGGATACAGCACGGAGATGGCATTGGTCGCATTGGTTGATGATCTCTGGCGGGCCTGGGACAGGGGCTGCTTCTCTGTCCTGATCCTATTAGACCTCTCGGCGGCTTTCGATACCATCAACCATGATATCCTACTGCGACGACTCAGGGGGTTGGGAGTGGGGGGTGCACTGTTTTATGATGGTTCTCCTCCTACTTGTCGGATTGGTCACAGTTTGTGTTGACTGGAGGGCAGGGATCGACCCCGAGGTGTGTCACTTGTGGGGTGCCCCAGGGGTCCGTTCTCTCACATCTCCTGTTCAACATATATATGAAACCACTGGGTGAGATCATCCGTGGTTTTGGGGTATGGTATCATCAATATGCTGATGATACCCAACTTTTCATCTCTACCCCAAACCACCCAAACGATGCCCTCGACGTGATGTCCCGATGCCTGGATGCTGTGCGGATCTGGATGGGGAGGAACAGGCTCAAGCTCAATCCCTCCGTGGTTTCCGTCATCCCGGTTTGTGCATCTTGTTCCATCTTTGATGATAGGGGGAGAAATTTTAGCCCCCTCAGAGAGGGTCCGGAATCTGGGAGTCCTCCTGGATATGTGGCTTAGTTTAGAAGAACACCTGATGGCCGTGACCAGGGGGAGCTTTTACCAGATTCACCTGGTACATCAGTTGCACCCCTTCCTGGATGCTCTGTGCACAGTCACTCATGCCCTCGTCCTTTCTCGCCTGGACTACTGTAATGCTCTCTACATGGGGCTGCCCTTGAAGAGCACCTAGAGGCTTCAACTGGTCCAGAATGTGGCTGCACGCGTTATAATGGGCGCACCTAGGTGCTCCCATGTTGCACCCCTTTAGGCGGCCTGCACTGGTTGCCGGTTGTCTTCTGGGTGCGATTCAAGGTACTACTTATGTCCTTTAAAGCGCTCCATGGCTTAGGCCCAGGATACCTGTGAGACCACCTACTGCCACCGGTAGCCTCCCACCATCCAGTGCGATCCCACAGAGTTGGCCTCCTCAGGGTGCCGCCGGCCAGAAAGTGTTGGCTAGCGACCCCCAGGGGGAGAGCCTTCTCTGTGGGAGGGCCTTCCCTCTGGAATGAGCTGCCCCCAGAGCTTCGTATAATCCCCAACCTCTGGTCCTTCCGGCGCACCCTAAAAAGTTGGCTTTTCCAGCAAGCCAGCCCGGCCTAAACAAAACAAAATAAATTATTGATTATTGTTAATTTTAATTGAATTCTTTTTAAATGTTATTGTGAATCTTAATTGGGTTTGTTTTTTGGATATTCTATCTAGTAGTTATTTTTTTAACTTTTGTAATATGTGTTTTTTTTTTCATGTTGTATGCCACCCTGAGTCCTTGGGAGAAGGGCGGCATATAAATCCCATAAACCAAACTAAGCCAAACCAAACCAACCACCATGGCCACACCCACCCAGCAGAGAAACTATTGCTGACATTTTTGAAGCCTAACCCTGGTCATAACATTGGGCATGACTCACTTAATAACTGTCTTGCTTAGCAATATAAATTATCTTCCCAACTGTAAGTCAATGACTACAGCCCTGGAGGTTTTTGAGAACTGTTTGCAATGTAATTTCATTTTAATGTAGGCCCATTCATATACATTCAAAGTGACAATAAAGTTATTCCTCAGCCCAGCCTTTCATGTTGTGTCTCTGAAAAGGACCATTTTTTCATTTGTATTTGTAATAGCAACTTAAAAATGTTACTCGTTATAATATAATGAATAATTAAAAAGTAATGAATAATGCAATTGATATTTTTATTAGTTGAATTATATTGCAAAAGCCAAAAAATGTACAGTTGAATCTTCTCATTATTTCACTAGAAACAGGAAAATACTTTCTCTTTAACAAAGAGGAAAGGAGGAAAAAAAGCAAGCTTAATATTCTCTATATTTACAAAAAAAAAGTTTTCTTAAAGAGAGAAACATAGTTACTGTAAACAGTAGTTCTTGTTTATTTATTTCAGAATTGCTCGTTTGTTTTCAAAATGTTATATATTTACACTGCATCCTGATGTTGCAGAAAATCGGGAGATTTGGACTGCGAGATCAAGAAAACTTTATTTGGCCAAATAGTTCAGATAGCAATTTCTAACACCTGGACAGCGTTCTAATCCAAACACGCATTCTTATAGTGTGTTCAAAGCAGAGGTGGGTTCCTACCAGTTCGCACCAGTTCGGTAGAACCGGTTCGTCAAATCTACCGAACCGGTTAGAAGAGGTTCCACCAGAAAGCAGGCCACACCTACAGAAGAAGTTCCAAAATTTTTTGAAACCCACCACACACACACACACACACACACACACACACACACACACACAGAGAGAGAGAGAGAGAGAGAGAGAGAGAGAGAGAAAGAAAGAAAGAAAGAAAGAAAGAAAGAAAGAAAGAAAGAAAGAAAGAAAGAAAGAAAGAAAGAAAGAAAGAAAGAAAGAAAACACATGGCCGGCAAGCCACTCCCACCAGGTCACATGGCCGGCAAGCCACTCCCACAAGGGAGACCACACCCACAGAGTAGGTTCGAAATTTTTTTGAAATCCACCCCTGGTTCAAAGCATCAAAAATACAGAAATATTGAAGCATTTCAATTGGCTAAGTTCTTCACTTGCTCGGCAGAGAAGCATGCAGGAAACACTAGTTTCATTCTGGCTTCTGTGGTTAAACTCTATGTCTGACTCGCAAGCAAGACCTCCAACGGTCTTGGTCTACTTACAACAGGTGTTGCAGTTTGACATTTGAATGTCCTACGTTCAAGTTTCCTGTTCTTCTTCAAGACTAGAAAATGTATAACGAGCTAGAAGGGATAGAATGGGGCCCCCAAGAAATCCTCTAGTCTGACCCCGTTTCATGTTCACTCTTATTTCCAAGTCTCGCTTTATGTCCTGCCTTACTGAGGCTGCATCCAAATTTCTGTAGCTTCAATCAAGATAAATATAAATTTTATTCTGTCAGCTGATTCAATGCGAGTTTGTTTTCATCAGTAATAAGCATTTTGTAAGTGGAGGCAAATAATATCCTCTTCCTATCTAGTTGTTCTGCCTTTTGTTTAACACTGAACTGTTTACGTTTTCTTTGCCTGCTCCAATTTTAATTCATATTTGTAATTGGATAACCTTTGATATATCAGATGGACTGAAGTCCAAAAGCATGTCTGATAACAAATCTCCTATTTTTAAGATGTTACCTTTTTGTTGCTTTAGAAATAAACAAGCCACCACATTATAACCTTAATTTCTTTGATTGTGCAGTTTTATTACTGAACAAAAAGCATTGATGATTTTAAAATGTTCCAAGAAATCATTGCAAAACCAGAAAAATGCAGACTTTAGAAGGGAGCGTGGGAGTGCAAAAGAGAACAAGCAACTATAACACATTAATTGTCTTCCCAGGTGGAACCTATTACAGTTTAATGGGAAATGAAAGGTATAAATTGCTAGCTTGAGAACCGTGGAAGTTAAAAGAAATTTTCATGGTGTCTGAGCTATACTAGCCAGAGAAAGGAAAAAAAAGAACAGTATTTTGGTGAATTCAGAAGATATTTTTGCTCTGAAATTCACTTTTCTTTTTTCTAAAAGGTCTCTGCTCTTAAAAATATTTGAAACTATGATTTTGCTTATCTGAGTATTTATAAATTTGCTGTGTTTAATACCAGGATTGTGCTAACCTATAACATGGTCTGTTTAAGTTTTTGCAGAGGTTTTATAAACCATGCTATTGGGCTCAGCAGACTAAGATTATAAAGTTTGTAAACCAGTAAACCATGGCTAAACAAGTGATGACTTTGTGTCACTCTATGTAATTAAGCCAACAAGAGACACTAAGCAATAGCTTATTTAGCCATGGTTTACTGAATTACCAATTTTATCATCTTTGGATAGTCTGCTGAGCCCTACAGCATGATTTATAAAACACTCAAAAATTTGGAAGTGAGCCTAGCAAAGAGGAGTTAAAGCTCAATGAAAGATGATACTTTTTCTTTAAGTTTATCTTAGAATATCTTTGTTAAAGATTTATACCCTGTATTGGTTCTGGGAAGTGGTTGTGAGGGGGAAGGTTGGGGGCGTGGCTTTGGGGGTGGAGCCTATTACAGTTTAATGGGAAATGAAAGGTATAAATTGCTAGTTTGAGAACCGTGGAAGTTAAAAGAAATTTTCATGGTGTCTGAGCTATACTAGCCAGAGAAAGGAAAAAAAAGAACAGTATTTTGGTGAATTCAGAAGATATTTTTGCTCTGAAATTCACTTTTCTTTTTTCTAAAAGGTCTCTGCTCTTAAAAATATTTGAAACTGTGATTTTGCTTATCTGAGTATTTATAAATTTGCTGTGTTTAATACCAGGATTGTGCTAACCTATAACATGGTCTGTTTAAGTTTTTGCAGAGGTTTTATAAACCATGCTATTGGGCTCAGCAGACTAAGATTATAAAGTTTGTAAACCAGTAAACCATGGCTAAACAAGTGATGACTGTGTCACTCTATGTAATTAAGCCAACAAAAGACACTAAGCAATAGCTTATTGGATGGTTTACTGAATTACCAATTTTATAATCTTTGGATAGTCTGCTGAGCCCTACAGCATGATTTATAAAACACTCAAAAATTTGGAAGTGAGCCTAGCAAAGAGGAGTTAAAGCTCAATGAAAGATGATACTTTTTCTTTAAGTTTATCTTAGAATATCCTTGTTAAAGATTTATACCCTGTATTGGTTCTGGGAAGTGGTTGTGAGGGGGAAGGTTGGGGGGGGGCGTTGGGGGGGAGGGAGGTAAATATTTGTAAAAGTTTTTTTTTCAAAATTTTCAATTTAAAAAAAATTGGGAAGTGAGAGATTGGGAAGCAAGAAAGCTTTCAGACTGCATCTTATTTTTACTAATTTAAGTTTGGTATATTTGATTAACCACTTTAATACTTGGGACCATAAATTAATAACATGACCAAGTTTGCCTTACTGTAGGCTAAAAGCATGGTTGGCTTTTTTATGATTCAACGTGGTATGCTAAGGAGCTTAAGTACTGATTTATGGGGATGCTGTTCACCCAATATCTTCAACAGTTCTTACTGTAAAATAGATAAAGCTAGTGAATATCCTCTTCTTCCCATCTGATGTCCTTTAATTGAATTATGTAAGAGCTCCCATCGACTTCATGACTGCAAAAGATAGTTTTTACCCAATCCAGGGATACTGGAACCTGAATGACCACAAGATGGCAGCAAAGAGAATAAGCCAGTGTTTTTCAATTTTGGCAACTTTAAAATGTGTGGACTTCAATCCCCAGAAACCTCCAACTGACAGAGCTGGTTGGGGAATTCAGGGACTTGGAAGTCCCAGAAAGTTGACAAGATTGGGAAGCACTGGAGTACTCCAACTCTGCTGTTTTTCTAGTGGGGGGAGGGGAGGTCTGGATTTGGCTGCAGGATCCACAGCCCTAGCAGTGCCCCAGCAAAGTTCCTATTGAATTCCCCATTTAGGCAGCTGGGACCACAGATCTAATTTTAGACCCCTGATTAAACAAACTGCCCTGAATTTTCCCAGTGGTTACAGGGAGCATGTTTCCTCTTTTAAAAGTTGTAATGGTCTATCACTGACAGAACAAGAAGTGACTTCGACTCTTCTAAAGCAGCTCTACTGTTTGCCAGCAAGATGAATGGTGGTAAGAAAAATCCTCAGATGGGCCAGGAGGCTGAAACCAAATGTGACCCTACAAAGACACCCAAATCAGGTAAACATAATACAGTTTTGACTCAAAATCTCCAATGAGTGGATGATAAAAGTTACCTGTGGGCTTGTACCAGGTGACAATAAAGATAAATGTTTTGGGTTATCTTTACCCTATTTAGAAGGCAGCCTGTTCCTACATGAATTTGCCAGAGATGTATTGCTCTTCGGTTCTTGCCATTGAATGTCTGTTCCGCTCTTTGATGTCAAAACAATCAACTCTGCCTTTGCAGTGGAAAATGTGCCTTTTCATCCTTGTGCCATGAGGTCACCTGCTAGTTAGTATACATGAAGCTGAGTTTACACTGCAAAGTTGCAATGCAGATTTTGCCACTCTACCTCTTGGACTGTTGCTCATTTCTCTTGCATGCTTCCATCTTTAGACGTTAGCTGAGTCCAGAATTGCTCTTCTGTGCATTTAGTGGTAGAGCGAAACTCAATATGACTTTAAACACCTTTCTCCTTCCCTCCCACTTTATCTTTCTAACTAGCTGCAGTATGAGAAAGGTGGATTAGAGAGACAGGCGATGTTTCATCTGGCACTGAATTGGCCATTTTTCCCCCTTAAATGAGCTCCTGTCTTCTTAAATTAGATTTTCCGCTGAAGTTTCATTTTTTAAAATGCATGCTATTTTTAATTTGTTGCAAGCTGCCTTGTAATGTGTCAGGACATAAATATGATAAATACCTGTAATATTGCTACTGGTGGTAAGGCAAAAAGGTGGTATTATTTTTCAAGCGTGTGGGTTGAATTAATGCCTTAATGTATAGGCTGAGAGCTCCCCCTGCTGGAAAATTGGAGGTAGTCGTCAAGAACTGAGATAATTTAACTTGAGGGAACTTTTATATTTTATTAGCCCTCCAGAACTAATGGGAAATAGGGGAGGGAGAAGGGGGATACAGATCACCGATAAGGAGGGAACAGGTAAATTCCTTGTTTCTTCTCCACTCATGATCTAAAGTGCCCCTGCCTACTGTTCTTTGAACTAGATTTCCTGATTTTGCCTTCACTTTGTCAACAAACAAACTTGATCTCAGCTTATTTCCAAATTCTTCCCCCTTGTTGAACTTTCCATCTACAAACTGCCCAAAAGAGAAGAGTCTGGCTGTATTAACCCATCTTAGGTTAAAGCTTAATTAACAGGTTGCATCTCCTATTGCAATCGGCCCTTTAACCACTGCCTTCCAAATCCGAGTAGCCAGCTAGAAACCAGGTCTTTTAACCAACATATATCATTGCTGGCAAGGGCTGCTTTGTGCGAGGCCAAAAGTCCAGATCAGTGTTTCTCAATCTTGACAACTGGAAGATGGATGGACTTCAACTCCCAGAATTCCCCAGTCAGCCATGCTGGCTAGGGAATTATGGGAGTTGAAGTTCACCTATCTTCCAGCTCCTAAGTCTGAGAAACACCGGTCTAGATGATGGAGTAAACCACAAAGTTAGTTTAAAATACTGGGCACTACAGGCATAAAGTGCTGGCAAATGCATGTTGATGGACAGGACTTTTTGGCTAAATATGTTGCACATCTGGTCTTTTTTGACACTATTTTTTGCCTTAATGAAATGTATGCCTTCTATTCTCTGTAGGTGTCGCACAGCCCTGGAAAGCAGCTCACAACAATGCTTCTTCCCAGCTGAGACCTAAGAAATCACATCAGAACATAATAACAACTCCCATTCCCATCTGCACTTCGACACCCCTTGTCAAGAAACAACTCGGGCGGACATTCTCTGTTAGAGCTTGTGGCTGTGCTGGTCGAAGTCCTTGTTCCATCAGCGGGCTTTGTAACACAGGTAGTTTTTCAGGATGTCACATAAGACTTAAGGGTGGCTGAGAAGAAAAGTGGGAGAAGGTCCAGAAGCATCACAGTCCATCTCTAGGATCCCCAGACTTACCCATGAAACGAGCCACGCCTGTCAAGCGTGGACATGGTGATAGGTTGAATCTTTTGTTTCAAGGGTGGACAACTCCTGAAGGCCACTCTTTTCACATTTGCCACTCCGATTCTTGCTTCTTTAAACCATGAATTCTTCTGTCAGCTTTTCATGGTTAAGCCACCAAATTTTAACCTTTGAGGGCTTCAGAGAATAAAACCAGAGGGCTGTTCACCCGTTTATTTTTTAATCATTTAAATTTATCCTGCATTTATTATTTTTACAAATAACTCAAGGCAGCGAACATATCCAACATAGTTCCTCCTTGTGTTTTCCCCACAACTTCAACCCTGTGAGGTGAGTTTAGCTGATAGAGGGGGACTGTAAGGCGGAACTAAAACTCACGATCTCACGCTTTCTAGCCTCGTGCCTTAACCACTAGCCCAAACTGCCCCTTTGAATATTGATATGTGCTTTATTTCAGTCAATTTAGGAAGCATCAATAGAAAGAAAGAATAATTTTTGGCCATTCAGTGCATGTAGACCAGAAGTGGTATTCAGCAGGTTCTGACCAGTTCTGGAGAATCGGTAGTGGAAATTTTGAGTAATTCAGAGAACCGGTAATTACCACCTCTGACTGGCTCCGCCCCCATCTATTCTTTGCCTCCCGAGTCCTACCTGATCAGGAGGGAATGGGGATTTTGCAGTATCCTTCCCCTGCCACTGCCCACCAAGCCACGGCCACAGAACTGGTAGTAAAAAAAATTGAATCCCACTACTGTTGTAGACCCATGTGTTAGTCTACAACCCTCATCATTCCTAACCAATATATCTATCTAGCAATGATAGAAGCTGTAATCCAACACTCTAGTGTATGTTTACAAAATTTATGCTGCTAAATGAAACGTTTGTTAAGTGACCTTGCTCCATTTTACGATTTTTCTTGCCACTGTTAAGTGAATCATTGCATTTGTTAAGTAAGTAACATGGTTGTTAAGGGAATCTGGATTTCCCAATGATTTTGCTGGTCAGAAGGTCTCAAAAGCTGACCATACGACCCTAGGACACTGAAACCGGCATAAATATGAATCCAGTTGCCAAGCATATGAATTCTGATCATGTGATCATGGGGATGCTGCAACAAGTGTAAAAAATGGTCATGTCACTTTTTTTCCAATGCCGTTTTAACTTTGAAGGTCACTTAATAAACTGTTGTAAGTCGAGAACTACCTGTATGTCCTGAAATGTCAGACAAGTAATGAAACTTTGTTTCTCCTCAATCAAGGGCTTCCACCATCTGTTCTTGGAAAAGAGACTTTGACTGATACCAACCTTCCTTCGAAGAAAGGAGAGATTTCTTTCTCACCTATCCGACTTAGCCGTAAGAGCTTCAAGGACCTTGCCTTGCTGTCAACTCTCCAGGTTACAAATAATCAACATGGAGGAGATGTTTGTTTGACTCCCCTCTCATTAAGTGACTATATGACTGCTCTCCTTTCTCCTGATCAGCTTAGACTTTCTGCTCTAGATTTTTTTTCTGATGTGGTTTTTTCCTCTGAAAACTGCGAAAGTCTAAGCGTCAGTTTCTCAAAGTCAGATGTTCTTAGGCTGATGTCACCAAGCTATCTTTCAAACCATGGGAAAAGTACTGTTGACTATCCCCATCCAAAATGGACGCTTCATAATACCTATACTGTTATAGATTCATCTGAGGAAGACTCACAGCAAGGCAAGGTCCTCTCTGTATTTCATCAAGAAGAGGAGTTACTACTGTCTTCCACCACCCATAGCAGTATAGGATCATCTAACGCTTCTGCTTTAAGTCCAGAAGCGTTAGATGATTCACGTAAATATAATCCCTGCATCTTTTTATGAAGCAGTACAAAGACAGGGATGTGTCTTTCATCAACATCAACGAGATGGGAAGTTAACCCTGCTGAGGTTCATGTTGCATCAGTTAATAGCTGATGGATCTTATTGGGGTTGGGATTAACTTTGATAACGCTATTTTTTTAATAAGAAATGAGATTATTTTCGTGGAACGTGTTAGCTTTATTCATGTATGTAAATGTATGTAAATGTAAATACACTGCGTCTCTACGTCTTAGTTTGTTATCTAAAACAGAGAAAGAGCCCCTGAATTCTTTGTGGCTTCTGAATAAGAACACTTCTATCTGACTTGGTGTTCTTTAAATATGGGGTATTAAAATCCACAGAAGCCACTGGAGATAGTGACGATTGCAGTGTAACACACTTGGTGGGGGCAGGTGTGATGGATCTTATTTTAATAAGAAAAGAAACATGGATTCTGAATATAAGGGATGGGAAAAAAAAGTGTTTAGCCCTCCTAAATCTATAATTAGATTTTAAAACTAAACGAATTGTTGTTGGAATAACTTTTATTTCTGTACAACTTAAAAATAAACCTTCCTGTTTTTCCTGTTTATAGTGTTTTTTTCCCCTTTTTCGTTGTACTCTCCTCTCTATAAGGTAAAGTTAAGGTACTTTTGTACTTTTGTACTCTCCTCTCTATAAGGTAAAGTTAAGGTAAAGTTAAGGTACAGAGCCGAGGTGGCCCAGTGGTTAAATGCAGCATTGCAGGCTACTTCAGCTGACTGCAGTTCTGCAGTTCGGCTGTTCAAATCTCACCGGCTCAGGGTTGACTCAGCCTTCCATCCTTCCGAGGTGGGTAAAATGAGGACCCGGATTGTTATTGGGGGCAATATGCTGACTCTGTAAACTGCTTAGAGAGGGCTGAAAGCCCTATGAAGCGGTATATAAGTCTAACTGCTATTGCTATTGCTATTGCTAAAGGTTCCCCTCACACATATATGCTAGTCATTCTAGACTCTAGGAGGTGGTGCTGATCTTGTTTCTAAGCCGAAGAGCCAGCACTGTCCAAAGATGTCTCAAAGGTCATGTGGTGGGCATGACTAAACACTGAAGATGCACAGAATACTGTTACCTTCCCACTAAAGGTGGTCCCTATTCTTCTACTTGCATTTTTACCTGCTTTCGAGGTAGGTTGGCAGAAGCTGGGGCAAGTAATGGAAGCTCACTCCGTTACACGGCACTAGGGATTCGGACCGCTGAGCTGCTGACCTTTCTGATCAACAAGCTCAGCGTCTTAGTCACTGAGCCACCACGTCCCTCTCTCCTCTCTATACTCCCCCCTAAAAAAAATCCTTGCCATGATACACATTCTCTAGACTTTTCATAAATGCACGTACCTAATAGTGACTGGTTGCCACTCTAGAGATATAGAGATTACTTGCTTGGTACAATCTGGGATAAACAAAACAATCATAAGTCTCATAAACTCACTTTTCACATTGGACATCTATTATTTGGTTTTGCCATAATGTGCTGTAAAAATAATTTGGACAAAAACTGCAGATAGTTTTTGACTTACGACTGTAATTGAGCCGAGAATTATGGTCTTAAGTTGTGCCAGTCATGACCTTTTCGGGAGTGGTCATTAAGCAACACCACAGTTGTTAAACAAAACCATTGTTCACAAAAACCATTCTGGTAAATACTGGTTTCCAGCATACATATCAAGGTCATGTCACTGGGTTGCTGATCACTCAAAATACGATCCTGTGATGGTGAGGAAGGGAGTGGCTGTGTGAACTTTGAATCCAGGTCCTAAATACTTTTTTGGGGGTCTGTTGCAACTTCAAACATTCCCTAAGCAATCCGTCGTAAGTGAAGGACTGCTTGCACTGAAGTTTGCATATAATCAGTTATATCTTAAGAATTCATCCCGAAATACAAATTAGAAATTAGAATAGAATAGAATGGAATGGAATGGAATAGAATACTTTATTGGCCAAAGTATAGTTGGATACACAAGGAATTTGTCTTTGGTGTATATGCTCTCAGTGTAGATAGAGAAAAATGAAATAGAGTGCATTCATCAAGAATCATAAGATACAACACTTCGTGATAGTCATAGGTTACTAATAAGCAATCAAGTCATACTAGGAAACAAATAAAACAATATAAATTTTAAAGATACAAGCAAATGGTTGTAGTCATAAGTGGGAAGAGATAGGTACTAGGAAGGAAGACAAGAATAATAGTAATACAGTATTAGTAAATAAATTTCTGGCTGTCTCCAAAATCCCAAGCAATGCTTGATCTCAAAAAAACCCTTTCCCCTATTGGAGATGATTAGGAATATTTTGTAGAAATAAAAAGTTGGAAGTTAGAAATGGGGAGGTAGGAGAGAGAAAAATTGAGTAATTTGAATGGCTGGATCTAAGATAGTCTTCCCACCTCAGCTTTGCACAGCTCTAGAGCATCTACACATCTTAAAGTTGCCAAGCTTGGAAATAAAAAAAAATACCTGAAAGAACTCTGTTTCAGGTGCTTGAACTTGTTTTCACCTACTTTGAGATGCGCACATTCCCTCTGCTGGGGGTATTTTATTACATTTTGAGCAGAGATGGATGGGTGTGCTGTTCACTAGGCACTCCGCTATCCCATATGGGCAGCCATGGCCACTATACAGCTTGTGGACTTCAACTCCCAGAATTCCTGAGCAACCATGCAAGCTCAGGAATTCTGGGAGTTGAAGTCCACAGGCTGTAAAGTCGCCATAGTTACTCACCTGTGCTACCAGTATATACAAAGATTCACTTCCTATCGTTCTCAATAAGTCCTCAAAATGATGTGACTGTAGGGAAAGACCTTGGAAGGAAGTAGATCAGACCATGGAGGAGAAAGTCTAGCAAACTGGGCAACATAATAGCATGCATTGGCATCAATCAGTCTCAAAAAACTATGGTATCGTGCTCTGGAAAGAGGTAACGCTGGAGTGTCCTCTCCAGGGCACGAGGCCTGGGTAGATTAATACGAAGGATAGACTGTTACCCAAGCAACAGATCCTCACTCTCCATGTTGTTGAAATAGTCCAATGGAATGGCAGAGCTGATACGATTGGTTCCAGCTGCGTCGCAGGAGTTTCCAGAACCTGGTTGTATACAGTCATGAACTGCTTCCGGGACTCCGGCTCTGGATTTTGCCTGGAGGTTGACTCCTGAACCTTTTCCAGTAGTGGATATAGTCACAAGGCAGTGGAGGTTTGCAATCAGAGTTGATTGCACACCAAAGTCCATACACACCTAAAAAAGGGAGAAACTCCTGGAAGATGGTTCTGCTGCTTTATCTGCCGTTGGGGTGTAAAGCCCTCTTCCGCCTTCAAAACCGTTGATTGTCCTCTCCTGTAACCCTGGAAAAGGGCCCTTACGAGGTGCTACCAGCTGGGCCAACTGGACCAAGGTTTTTTTAAGGAGGTGTTACTCCTCCATCACTCACCCTTTGTCCTGACTTGTGACAGGCAGAGCCTGGCTTCCCAAAAAATTGGGCCCAGGATGGCGAGTTTAACATAATAGTATCAGCCTCAATGAAGCACAATCAGAAGCCTAGAAATTCCTAGAGAAGATTGATAGATCAGGAAGGTCATAGAAAGAAGCATTAGCAGACTTTCTTCTGTGGGTCCTGTTTTGGGGTTCTTCTGCAATCTTTTGGCTGGGCTACCTCAGAGCCTAGGTTTAGTGCACTTTCTGAAAAGTACTAAACCTTTATAGGAAATAGCCCGAGTGACAGTCACAAAGATGGAGCGCTTAGACTTATGACTGCGTCAGGCAAATTGAAGGTAACTTAACCGGATAGTGTAAAATCTGCCTATATCCATCCTGCTTCTTTTCCATCTGGCAACTGGTGATAGTTTTTTCCTTCCAAGAAGTAATCCACATCCAAAATATGTCCTCCCCTTGATGACAAACATCTATAAACTTTGATTTCATTTGGTAAATGTAGGTGGCTCAGTGGCTAAGACGTTGAACTTGTCGATCAGAAAGGTCAGCAGTTTGGTGGATCAAATCCCTAGTGCCACGTAATGGAGTAAGCTCCCATTAAAGCAGAGGTAAAGTGAGATTTGGACATTAAGTGTGAAACCTACTGTGTCAGGCTGGACAGCCTCTTAGAGCCCCTTTACTTCTATATTAAAAGCCACATAGACAGAGTGGGAGTTTGCAAAAGAAACAGGAATCCAGTCCCTAACCACAAGATGTCAAAAGCCTATGTCAAAATCTATGTCAAAAGTCCAAGGTTCAATTAAAGTTTCTTAATGACACGTACTCCATAAACAAAAGGAGAAGTAGGATCCCATCTCCTTATAAGGCTTTCTCCTCAAGGTAACCACTAAGAAATGTGTTAAGTATTTCCGTGTTGCAATGCTTTTGAGAATGTATAAGAACGTGTGCTTCGATAATTAAGGTTGTTCAGAACTTGCAATGCTAGCCATGGGCTAGCTTTCTGAACCTGGCTGCCAAATAAACTTTTCCTGTATCCTGAGATGTCTAACGCATGTCATTTTCTGCAACACTGTTACTTATCCCAAATTCTGTCAACCTAGCAGTGCGAAAGCATCTAAAAATCCAAGTAGAAAAATAGGAACCACCTTTGGTGGGAAAGTAACAGCATTCCATGCACCTTTGGTGTTTAGTCATCCAAGCCACATGTCTTCGGAGATGTCTTCGGACAGCGCTGACTCTTCGGCTTGAAAATGGAGATAAGCACCGCCCCCTAGAGTCAGGAACGACTAGCACAAATGAGCGAGGGGAACCTTTACCTTTACCTTTACATTATGTAGGTTACAACTCCTTCTCTCACATATTTTGACATAGTGCTTATATCCAACTTTAACATCACGATTAGCATGTAGGGGTTAAAGTAGTATTACTCAACCTTGACAATGTAAAGATGTGTGGACTTCAATTCCCAGAATTCTCCAGTCATGATGCTGATTGGGGAATTCTGGGAGTTGAAGTCCACAAGTTGCCAAGGTTAAGAAACACTGGGAGAGCCACATTCTAATTCACCCTTATGGAAAGCCACAGATAGCCTCTCCTGGCCCAGCCTACCTCACTAGATTGTTGTTGTGTGTGTGTGTGTGTGGGGGGAAATAGGAGAACTGGATATATCACCTTGAGCTGCTGAATGAAAGATGTATATAAACCTAACAAAAAGCGATTCTACTTTTTAATAAACATTGCCTGAAAAGATCTGTATCTCTTCCTTTGTAATCTGCATTTTATGAGAAAGAGAACACTCCAGCACTCAGCAAACCTACTTAGCATTTACACCTAATTCCTAAACTTGGGTTGAGGGTCAAGATAACAGAGGATGGGAAACATGTAGTAGGAATTCAAGTTTTTATGAAGAGAATATAGACCCAAATCTCTGGAATCCAAGATAAGACAAAACAATCCTTTGAGCATTATATTTCCCATGCAAATAGGTTTTGTGAATTGGATTCATATACTAGAACAAACAATGATTTTCTTTAACTATAGTTTGTTGAACAAGTCATAATTTCCTAGTTCCATGGAATATGAAATCAGAAAGAGATTTGTTGGGCTGGGCATAGTATACCCTGGGGTGGAGGGGGCTTTTAAATGAATCCTTGTGGCTGTTTTATGGTTTGTTAAACAACCCATGGTTTATTTCTTAAAACACAGTTGACTAACATCAATGGCTAACTTTGCCTGCATAGCCTGCATTAAACTGAACTCAAACAAACCCCATTTCAATATAGAGCCATGCTACCAAATAAGGCAGGGGCGGGAATGTAAACATTAAGAGAGAAAAATCCAATGGAGAAATAATTTGCTTTATTTTAAGCTCTACCCATACATCACACCTGCATGCATGTTAATTTATAAAAGGGCAATCAGGAGCCATTTCCTCTCCTCTTTTTTTCTTTTACTTCGTTCCTTCCTGTAGCTCGACGTTGGTAGATTTTGTTTCTTTTGGGGTCTGAAATTAGCTCCCACAGAGACTTGTGAGTGGCTTTACCCCTCCCGGGTAAACTCATTAAGGTCCCTGCATTTCCTGGAAAGGAAATTGGGGGTGCATATAGTAGGAGGTGGGCAAGTGTGGAAGGAAGGAGTCGCCTAGGACTGGGCTTCATACAGCCACACCATGCAGAGGTCACACTTGAAAAGGATGTTTTTCTCCAACCAAAGAAGACAGCCTGGCAAGCGCCCAGCAGAAACCTGGGGGAGAAACCAGCCTGTTTTCAAGAAACCCCGGACCAATTTGTTGCCTTCCTCCAAGGAGAGAGAGACTTCTCTATCACTAGAGAGTAGTAAACGCAGCTATTCCAGCATCGGTGAGGAGAGAGTATCATGGAAAGCTTAGTTTAAAAAAGAAAAGAATCGGGTTTTATTGAATAGATGGAAAGCAAAAACTCTTGTCTGCTAGTGCTTGCATTAGTTTGCATTAGCCAATTTGGTTTAGTTCAGTGCTTCCCAACGTGGGCCCACGCCCCACAGGGGGGCAATTTGATTCTTAATAGGGGCAATTTGAACCTTGTTTAAACCAAGTTAATGGCCTTTTAGGCTTCCTCTCCATGAATATTCACTTTTTGAGTAAAGTAAGAATTATATGTCACCGGGAGGGTGTGGGCACCAGGATTTTAGAGATGCTTAGGTGAGGCATGGCCAAAAAAACGGTTGGGAACCACTGGTTTAGTGGTTAAGATAGTGGCCTAGAAACCAGGTTAACTGTGAATTCTAATCCCACCTTAAGCAGGAAAGCTGGCTGGGCCTTTGGCCAGTTGCCATCACTCAGGCCACCTCATAAGGGTGTTGTTGTGGGGTAAATAGGAGGAGGAGGAAGGAATAAGATATATGTTCATAACCATATAAGCATGTAAAGTAATAAAGGATAAAAATCTAATGTTAGCTGCACATTGTTTAATTTTGGGTGTTGTATTTGTAGTCAAATGGCCATGCTGTGGGAAGACTAGGGGATTAAGTTGGGCAAATTAGATTTTTGGGATAAAATCAAACATTCAACTCAACTTTTGTTTTGGGAATTGCTGAGCTGAGAGGTTTGGGGGGGGGACTGTGTACTTTGCACACAGTGAGAGTGAGCAGTCAATAGTTTTGTTTACTCTGAGGAAGAGAGGAGGCACATGCAGGAGAGGACATTAACTAGGATATCTAGGTTTTCTGAAAAACAGAGCTTGGAGCTATCAATGTTGGAGCAAAAGATGTAACTGCAAATGTTTATTAGAGGTGGATGGTGAGTTCCAGGGAGTCAGGGAATATGCTGAAGATGATAGGGAGATGAATGGTACTGATAAAAGAGTTTTACCCATTCCTAAAAGGGCTACCAATCCCCAAATAACCATTTTATTAAAAACGAGATGGGCATGGTACTTTCCTGCCTGCCTCCACCCCATCCCTCTTGTTTCCTTGCACTCCCACTCCCCTCACTAGGTGGGAACAAATTCCAAACAGCATACAAATGTTAATTACTTGGCATTTTTATTTTCAACAAATATCTCCAGGGCTCAGGACAGTAGTGGGATAAGATCCCGGTGCCTGCTGGGAGTACCAGGTACTGAACGGCCCACCCACTGCCTGCCTGCCCACCCTCCTTATCTGTATTTGAGCTGATTGGGGCTTACGTGCATTCGCATGGAGCGTACAGAGCTTGCCCTGCGCAATGCTCCGCCAAGCAGCTGGAGCGTCGCGGGTGGTAAGTACACATTCACGCGCAGTGCGCGTGCATGTGGTGGACGCCCAGCCCCGTTGCACTATACTGGTTGCACTGGATCCGGAACCCCACTAGCTCAGGAGCACTCTTGGGAGTTAAACAAAAAGTGAGAAACTAACATTTCTCTACTTTGAAGAATGCCAGCTTGTCATTATTTGTTAATAAAAAGATGCTTTTTAAAAATTTTAAATATTAAAAGTTTTACTAAGAACATAAAATCTAACACAAACCAATAAGAAGTAAAGGAAGCAGGGAAAGAAAGAAGAAAAAGGAACAGAAGAAGCTTCCAATTTCCCTTTCAGCAAATATAAATACATTATAAAGTTACCTTACTCTGAGATTACAAAAACTAACTTGTTTACATTCATTGTTTTTTTAATCATCAGAACCACTAATAAATGCATTCTTTCCTCATTTTGTGCAAAAAAAAAAATCTATAGGGAGTTTCCAGGCAGCCATAAACCTAGATAGTGTATTTTTTTCTCTGATTAGAAAAATTAACTTAGTATCTGCATGTTCCGTCATGTTCAACAATCATTGCTTTATTGTGGAGGAATTGTATCAATTTTCCCCCCATTTCTGAGCATGTAATAATCCCATTCATCATCTACAGAAATAAACTTCCACAATTTTCTTCTAGTTACCTATCCATTAGCCCCAAAAGGAACATTTTAAAATTCAGATATACTTTAATCCAGGTGTGTCCAACCTTGGTGACTTTAAGACTTGTGGACTTCAACTCCCAGAATTCCCCAGCCAGCCATGGGTTTCTGGGAGTTGAAATCCACAGGTCTTGAAGTTGCCAAGGTGGACCACTCCTGCTTTAATCTTGAAAACTTTTGAATTCAGGTAAGTGCCTGTGGTTTTTCTTTTTCTTTTCCCTTTCATTTAAGTGGGGCAGGGAGGCTGGCAAATGTTGAGGAGGGCACTGGTGGGCACACTGTCGCCCACAGACGCCATTTTGAACAATGTAGAGTATTTGTGGTAGTTGAAAATAGGACTGTAAATTGGCAGCTTGGGAGCATGGAATTTGCAGAGCAAGATTCTAAGGCATTTGGGAATATATATGCCTGTAAAGCGCAATCCTTCTCATTAATCTTGATTTCTGTATTTGATTCCTGTAGATATGCCGTCTACTTCCAGCCACAGCTGCCCCACAGCAGAGCCACCCCCCACATATCAACTCAAAGAGGCTCCCGGCTGCAGAGTATACGATCCCTTTGATTTTACCTCTGATGTCATGAATCCTGCTTATGAATGGCTAAGAAACCCTTCCTTAGCCAGAAAACGTACCGGTAAGTTGTGTCAAGAAACCAAGGAAAGAGGAATGATCATGTCTCAGAGCTTCAAGGAATTACGTAGGTTGCACCAAGATGGGAGAAGGGTTAGAACAAGGAAACTGCGGTTTTCAAGATTAGATTTGTACGGATTAGGTGACAAAAGGCAGGATACCAGTAATATTTTTTATTGTTTTGTAGTCTTACTTTGATTGTTAAATTTCAGAATTATAAGCTGCTCAGTTGGTTGAGAGGGGCAGCTGCAGAAATAAAACAAACAAATGAAAGAAAATAGAAAAAAAATCCCTTCACAAGGATTCTGACATGTGATCAAAAAGATTAAAATGGCAGCCTCGATGCTTGATCGTTATGGCCACCATCTTTTTCACTTAAAAAAAATTAAGTAAAATAAAAAGGGACAAAATTAAGCTGCCCAAAGTCGCTTTATCAGTGAGATGGGCGGCATATAAATTTAATGAATAAAAACTTAAAAGAAAAGGGGGGGAAAGATAAAGAAACAAATATGTACAAAGCTTATGTTTACAGACATATCAATACATAAAAGCCATAATTTGCTACAGTCATCTATAGATAATCTAAATTAATTCTGCAGATCAGTGAATAATTTGAGCCAAATGTTTGTCTTTCCAATGCTGAATATTAAATCTTTTGGTGAGAAGTAAAATACAGAAAATCCATTTCCTTTGCCCAGAAATCTCAGAGGGTAAACATAAACTTCAAAAAATTATAAACATCTGAACATATCAAGTCTCAGCGACTACATGTGCTGTATTCACTTCTTTCCCAAATGGAACAATGTGTTTAAATAAAACATTTGATTTCACTGCGTTTCCCACAATGTAAGTTCAGTGAGGTTATTTGTAAAATATTTCTTGCTGGAAAAAAAAATCTAATGTAAAAATATTTTGACACATTTTAAACATGTTTTTTGCTAAAACACACAATAAAAAAGGGCTACATATAGAAAATGCATACATACATACATGCATACATACATTTTAGAAAAAAACCAAAAGGGCATTATCCTAGCGTCCCTGACCTGTGGCTTCCATCTTGACTTTTTGACACAAGCTATGGACATTCTTTCAAATTAGAAGAGAAAAAAAATCTGATTGCCAGTATAATTTTCTGATCTTCTATTTTCTTTCAGGAACATTATTTTTGGGAAGCCCTGAAAAAAAAAGGATTGCTTCTGTAGAATCCTGGACTGTGTTTCTCAATTTTGGCAGCTTGAAGACATATGGATTTCAACTGCCAGAATTGTCCCTCCATGGAATTCTCTCCAGGGGAATTCTGGGAGTTGAAGTCCATACACCTTCAAGTTGCCAAGGTTGACAAACACTGATCTAGAGCAACACAGCCCACTTTGTCTCCAAGCTAGAACAGATGTTAAGCTAGGACTGGTGAGAGTCAGTTCAGTTCCAGTTCAGCTTCAGCCTTGGAATCTTGCTGAGCCACCAGCTAATTCTCAGCCCAGCTTACTCCAGCAAGTTGTAGTGGGAAATACTGAAGGAGGGAATTTAATGAATGCTAGTTTGAGTTCCAGGAAGGAAAGTGAGACATCCCATAAATACAGAGATCCATTTCAGTAGGTTTGTATACCAGGAAGAGTTTTCAGCAGCAGCCCACAGTTTTGTCAGCTGGAGAAAACAACTTCTGCTGACAATTGAATTAGAAAAAATAGCTGGTGAGGCAGTGTCTAACTTTCCTTAGAAAATGCAATGAATAAAGATAAGATGAAGGCATTGGTCATGGTCTACCTACCTTCACAGGTTAAGTCCGTTGAGTCTCAATTGCCAAGAGGAATCAGATGAAAAGCTATTGGGACCAAGACATCTGCCTTATGTCTTTTATATGGAAATGTCATGCATCAAACAGATTGCTTGCCATAAGTGCACATGTGCTGTACCCAAAACTCTGGTCCTTCAGGTTGGATGTGGTAGTGGTGCTGTAACATGTGAAAGCACTTCCAAGTACTAATCAGAAATTTATCTTCAACACAGATATTGACTTGGTGACAAAAGACAGAGAGACCTATTTCAAGTAGCCTTTAAAACTGTTTTTCCCCCTTGCTAATGTCACTCTTTTATGTCTAGGTGGTGTAAATGTCATTTCAATGCTGGGAAGTATCCTGGGCTCATTTCCATTGGGCCTGCGATTGACCAAGCTAGAGTCAATATTGTGGAAGAGATATAACATCAATCTCTCTAGGCTCTGCTTGGAGCAAGGTTACAAGGACAGCATTCACTTCCTACAAGGGTTACCTGGGATCATCCTCAAATTCCAGCAAAATAGGCCTCTCCGATGCCTTGTACAGCTGGATCCAGGTGAGTCTCTCTATATTTAGCTGGGACCTTTGACCTTTTTATTCAAGGCTTTTATGTCTCATTTGAGATTGGTATTCCCATCTCAAATAAGATCCTGGTTAGATGTTCAGATAACATTCCAATTAGGTGTTGAAGTCACTTTAAATGATTTGATCCCAGTAGGTTCAAGTCATTTTAATTGCTTTCAATTAGCCTTTGCCAATCTGTCCCCTTCCAGATTTGTGGGACAAACTCCCCAATTTTAGGTAGTGGTGTTTGTTTTGTTTGTTTTGTTTTGTTTTGTTTTGCCTTTATTTGTATGCTGCCCTTTTCCCTGGGGGGACTCAGGGCGGCTCACAGTTGAAAAGAGGGAGGGAGAGAAGACAAACAATAGACAATACAGCATGTTAAAAAGAAAACACAACAATTGTACAATTCGAGAGGGGCTACAATCTTAACCCCAGGCCAGCCGGGACAGCCAGATCTTTAAAGCAGCGCGGAAGGACTGGAGGGTGGTGAGGGTCCAAATCTCCACGGGGAGTTCGTTCCAAAGGGACGGAGCAGCCACCGAGAAGGCTCTCCTCCGGGTAGTTGCCAGTTTGCACTGGCTAGAAGATGGGATTCAGAGGAGGCCTAATCGATGCGATCGAATCGGTCTAGTGGAGGTAATTGGCAGTAGGCGGTCTCTCAAGTGTTCCACTTCATGGCAAAGGCACCGCCATAGCAAAGAAAGGAACACGGCCTTTCTTTGTAATAAACCTCTGGTCACAGGATATGATGTAAATAGTCTTAGGCTGGGGAACTCCTGACAGTTCTTCATTAAATGGATGAATCATCTAACCAGATCTAGTGAAGCAGGAAAACAGGATTCCTACTATGGAGCCTTTGAATATCTAATTATTTTCTCTCTTGCCTCTTTTGTAGCTGGTGGCAGAGCTTTGTACTGATTATCTTGCCATAGCATCCAGAAAGAAACTCTGGCATTACAAGATCCCGGAAAATGTTCATCATAAAAAGTGGAAACAGAATTGCACTCAGATTTCAGATTTAATCTCAAGGTGAAGGTGATTTAATCTCAAGGTGAAGTTACTCCTGAAAATGGAATCCAGCCCATAGAGGGCACAATATCCCTATTTTTCTAAGGCCTTTATAAAAAAATGCATGTTAACCTAACACTCTGATACTTGGTGTTAATAGCTAATGAGATTGTATTAAAAGGAGCTTCGGAAATTAGTTCCTCAGACCGGAGCAGGCTAAATGTCTATTTGATTAGAATGAGGCATAGGAGATATCATGAATTATTCAAACATGTATAATATTAGCATTTCTTTTGTGCTGCTTAAGAAGGGACACCTGGCATGTGGTTCACCTACAGGGTTCTTAGAAAAGTAGTAAAAATTATATTTTCTTCTGCGTTACATGGCGTCCTTTTTCATGATTTATGTGCGTTGGTAAACAATCAATCAATGGATATGTGCAGGTGAGATGGGGTGACTGGTGGTGCCAAGGACAATCTCCATAAGCATATTGATGTCTCCAGCTTTAAAACCTATGGAAAGCAAAGCATTTACATTCATTGCAGCTTTTCTTCCAGGGACCAATAGAAGGCAAATTAGAATATGAGAGATTGCCCAGTGATCTTCAGGAGATGGCCAAGTGGTCTAATTTCCATTCCATTCTAGGCTGCTAAAATGAAAGTGTGTGTGTGTGTGTGTGTGTGTTTGTGTGTGTGTGTGTGTAAAACACTACAAGCATAATTCTTGTATTCAAAATAACTCCTGACCTGAGCATCCACACAGAGCCTATTCCTTCATCCAAAAGATGATTGATTCTACCTGTTTAAAATATGTGTATAAGATACAGGCAGTTAGATAAATATATTCTCTATAATTTTGCACTTGGCAGACAGGGTTTATGCAAAAAGAAAAGTAGCTTGAACTTTGGGGCCTGTGTTGCAGAAATATCAACAAGAAAAGGGCCTCTTCGTTGGACTTTCTCTGCAAGGATTACAGACTCTTGAGATGGGTCTTAGTAAGCAAAATCTATTTCCTAAAATTGCTATGTGATACAATCACATTTTCTCTTTCTTTGCACTCAGAATCTCTATTGCATATTTTCCAGTTATTTTAAAACACTAGTCAATCAGGAACACTGGAGATTTCTGAACAGAATGTAAAATATCATAGGTTTATATGAACTTCCAATTTAATTACCTAGTTCTTTTTCTCTCACATTCTCTTTTTAGCTGGATTCAAATATGTATGAATTCATTTTCCATCTTCATTGAATCAATGAACAAAATAGCAAAGAAAGTTTTATTGATCCATAAAGAAAAGCATCAAAAATATAACTAAGACAAACATTTCATTAGGGCCAGTCAAATGTTGCAAAACGATGAACATACATTTGAATTCAAGTCTTCCATTGTTGTGCAAAGCAGGGATGAGGTTAAAAACAAATTGAATCTTGTTATCACTAAATTTATAATTCAACTCAGGATTATAGAGAGTCCCTTAAGAACAACCAAGCAACAACTCTTTGCTCAGGGCAAAAATCCAACATTAAAACATCCCTGACAAGCGGTTGTCAAGATTCTCCTTGAATATGGGTTCATTGTTGTATCTCACTTCCTGTTAGGGTGTTTTCCTGGCAATTAAATTGGAATTTGCCTTCTTGTAACTGAAGGCTATCAGTTACACATCCCACACTTTGAAGAGGCAGAGAACAGATTGTGAGCTTCTTCAGACATTATCACATTCCTCCTCAGTCACAACCATCTCTTCTCTAAGCTAAATGTATTCAGGTATCTCAGTCTGATGCTTCCCAGAGCTATCTCTGTAGTTATCCTATTGTTTTTCCTTAGCATTTTTTTGCTAGAATTTAAGAGCTAACATCAATCGAGGTTTTGAAATGGAAGGTCATGTCATTCCCATAAAACATTGGGTTGTGGTACAATTAAGTTTCCCCTGCAAACACATCAAGAGAAGATGGGAAATTATGATATTATGGAATTCATTTATCTGAGATGCTCAAGGATTGGATTTGGGAGCGGGGCCAAAGAGTTTCAGAGAACCTATAAGATTTGCTCCAGGGGGATCCGCAAGGTATGGTCAAAGAGTCAAGATGGTGGACTCAAAGATGTAATCAAAGCTCTGCTCATGTTGTGTTGTGGCTGCCATCTTGACTTTGTTGACCATACTCTGGGAACACTCCTTCTTTGCTCCCAGTATTTACTCTACAACAGGGGTGTCAAACTCGCGTTGTCATGTAATCACATGACGTATCACGACTCCACCCCCCCTTCGCTAAACCGGAGATGGGTGTGGCAGCGTGTGACAAATCTGGCTCGTGAGCTGCGAGTTTGACACCCATGCTCTATAATGTAGTGTTCATTGATGGACTTTAAAGTGGATTGCAAGAGGACTAGATAGTCTTTCTCTTCCATCTTCCATGAAATATGTATGGAAGATATGTTTTTCTTCTATTTACTGGCTTCCCAGAATCACTGTTTTTTTCTCTTTTTTCTCCATTTGTTTCCAGAGATTTATAAACACTCACTCCAACACCTCTCTTCTCTGAATGCATCCTCTCAGAAACTAGTGAAGTTTAATATACTGACTCTGGTCCCTTTAAAATCTCATTCTACTTTCTGTCTGCCTTCAGTTCAGTCTCATAGGGGAAGGGAGTCTAAAATACAATCTAAGATAGATAGAGCAACTTCCTTCTTTTAATTCCAAACCCAGGAATGCATAGGCAACTTCCATTTTTATCAACATGTACCAGGGGAAAGGTGGACAGTCACTTAATATTGATTCTGGGTGTTTCAGTAGCTTCACCCCAAAATGGTTGAACAGCTTGTGATAATGCTTCTGAGATGCATGCTGGTTTCTAATTCATCCCACCCCATTAAAAAATTGTTCAGCTTGCTTGATTGGATACACAAACATTTGTCACTGTATAAACAGGAAGCAAGTTCAGGGCCTAATTTTGCAATGGTACCATGGGAAAGGTCATTAGATTAAAAAAAAGAAGTCTATAGCAGAACGTGTGAGGAGTTCCAGCCTGTAATCAGCTTTCATTCTTCCTTGCAGTGAAGTAATCATTTCTGTCTCTAATGCTTCCAGCTGCATCTGGGTTAACCTCAGAGCTCTCTTCCCCACCCCCACCCCCTTGACTCAGAACTTCAAAGTTAGTTCAAAACCGTGGCTGATGCCCATACTGGGGCCTTGGCAGATGTCCCCAAGTCCTGGGTAGACCTATATTGGGAGGCTTATGGTAGAGTTGTCCTTGTAGTCTTCCTAGGGGTACGTAACTAGGGGATGGAATCATGCGTCCATGGGCCATGTAAAAAGGCATTTTTGGTTCTTCTGGGATGTGGCCAGATCCTCGATGTTTCATCAATTCCTTTGCTGGTGTAGCTTGATAGCCCCATTTCTGTGAAAAAGCGGAAAACAACATAATCAAGTTTGAAACCAACGATTGAGTGTATATCTATAGCAGTGTTTCTTAAACGTGGCAATTTTAAGATGTGTGGACTACAACTCCCAGAATTTCCCAGCCATGGGAATTC
Source organism: Thamnophis sirtalis (assembly GCF_051295495.1). Classification (NCBI taxonomy): domain Eukaryota; kingdom Metazoa; phylum Chordata; class Lepidosauria; order Squamata; family Natricidae; genus Thamnophis; species Thamnophis sirtalis. Next base: position 119,054,462 of record NW_028261384.1, read on the forward strand.
TGGGAATTGAAGTCTACAGATCTTAAAGTTGCCAAGGCTGAAGAATAGTAGTCCATAGCAGTGGTGAAATTCAAATTTTGTAGTACCGGTTCTTTGGGCATGGTTTGGTGGGCGTTGCAGGGAAGGATACTGCAAAATCCCCAATCCCTCCCCACTCTGGGGCCAGCCAGAGGTGGCATTTGCTGGTTCTTCGAACTACTCAAAATTTCCCCTATCGGTTCTCCAGAACCTGTCAGAACCTGCTGAATTTCACCCTTGGTCCATAGGCTTCTCTTTGGGGTTTCATAACACACTATTGTATGGTTGCCTAAATTGTGCTAAAGTGACGTGCAGGTAATCCTCAACATATGTGCACACTTGGGACCAGAATTTCGGTTTCTAAGGAAAGTGGTTGTTAAATGAGTTGCACCTGATTTTATGACCTTTTTTGCAAATGGTTGTTAAGTGCATCACTGCAGTAGTTAAGCGAATCATGTGGTTGTTAAATGAATCCGGATTCCCACATTGACTTTGCTTGTCAGAAGCCAACTAGGAAAGTTCCAAATAGTGACCATGTGGCCCTAGGATGTGGCAATTGTCTTAAATACATGCTAGTTGCCAAGTGTCCAAATTTTGAGTATATGATCATGCGGATGCAGCAATGGTCATAAGTGCGAGGACCAGTTGTAAGTCACTTTTTTCAGTGTCACAATCACTAAATGAATGGTTGTAAGTCCAGGATTATCTGTGGGTGCCTGGGTCTGCTTAGCACACTAACATTAAACAAATATGAACCAAACATTCAAATTCTCATATTGTCAGAAGACTGACCAATCAAAAATAGCATGGATGCTTCAGTGTTTTCTCCCTATTACCAATAAAAACATAATGATCAATTCTTCGATTCTAATGGTTATCTATTCATTATTCTAATAGATTATCAATAATAGATTTGTTATTCTAATAAATTCTCAGCAGCTAGCTGACTACAGCTCCTACAAAGCATTGTCATCAAACGTTGCTAATAGCTGAGAGGACAGCATCTGAACATATGCAAAAACTTAGCAACTTGCTTTTACAGATCTGGTGGGGTTACAGATCAGCTTTGAGGGAACAGAGATCTTCACTCCTTACTGCTGTGTTGTGGCACGAAGGGATAAAAAAACACCTGTTGAATACTGCCTACCACAGAACCTTGAAAATACAGGGAGAAGTGGCAACCCTAGGTTTTGTCATACTCTGGTTTTCCTGGTTCATTCTGGGTGTAGTCTTGATCAATATTGACCAAAGGTGCCATGCTCTCTATATATTGGTTGAAGGTGGTGGCTGGAGAAAGGAAATATTATTCATATATCCTTTTTTTCTGTAGGCACTTTTTAGAATTGCGCCCTCAGAGCAGTTGCTGGAACAATTAGGGCACCCTAATTAACAAAGACACTCAGTTGTGGAGTTTGAATACCAATATTGGGCTCTTTGTGGTAGTTACTAAAGCAAAGTTCTTCAACTTCAGCAACTTTAAGAGGGGTGGACTTCAACTCTCAGAATCCCCCAGCTAGCCATGCCATCTTGTTGCAAGATAATACATGAGCCCAGCTAGGGTTCTATATAAAGGACATACCAGACAATATCCCGACAACCTTGGGCCTCCTTCTAATATGTGGACTTCAATTCCCAGAATTCTTTTTGCGGCCATGATGGCTGAGGAATTATGGGAAATGAAATCTCCATTTCTGGAGGGTCTAGGTAGGACAACTCGCTACAGCCAACTCACCACGGCCATCTCGCCACACTCTTCACCGTGGCCAACCTGCCACGACCATCTTACCATAGCCAACTTGCCCTGGATAGTTCGATGCGAAATAATGTGGTAAATGTTATCTGTCAATTTTTCTTTGACATTCTTTCCATTTTTTTTCAATGGAAATAATGTCAAAGAAACAGTGGGGGATAATATTTATTGCGTTGAGTTATCCCATGTGGCATTGTCCCACAGTGAGTTGTTCCACGTCAAGAGGGCTGTGGTGAGATGGCTGTGGCAAATCACCATGGCAAGTTGTTCCATTCCAATTTCTGCATTGTGTCTAGCTTAAGAAAAGCTTGTGCATAATAAAGCAACTCTGTTTTCTATGTGTAACATTCCCCAAGCCTGCCCATGCAGTAATTGTTCTGCCCTTCAAATAATGACAAAAGAAGATAATGTTAGTAATGACCTATAGAACTGAAGTGTAGAGTGGGCTAACCTTTATTATTAACACAACTTTATTATACATTGGCTAGCTGTTCAAGGCAATGTTTGTCATCCCTGCGGTATTACAGTTTGGCTAGAAGCTGGAAAAGGTATTTCTCTGATTTTGTCTCCCCAGGCATCCTAGATCAGAGCATTTCAAACTTTTTCAATCTGTAAAACCTGTTAAAAATTTCCCAAAACTCCAATCAAGGCAAAGATCTAGTGATCCAAAATTATCTCTCCTCTCGTCCTCTTCCCTTTTAGAATACAGTTCAAAAACCAAAAACTGTTCATTGTTTGAGAAATACCACTCTATAGAAGGATAATATTCAGTTACTACAACGTAATATTGTATGAAGGTATAGGATTTTGAATATGTGAACATGATCCATTGATACTAAATATTTATCCTCATCTGAGCCCTGTGCTTACAGGAAAGATGCCAAATTCTGCGCTTCTAAAATCAGAATACCTACCGGTAATCGTTTGCCAGTTTTAAATAATTAACAGCTTGATTAGGCAGTAGGAACGTAAGTGGGGAAGGGGAGGTAGTTTTTAGGGGTGGTCTAGCTGCTTGAAAATTTCTCAGGTTGGCCTGGTTCACAAAACATACGAGGCTAAAATGTGTTTGACTCAGGTACTGTCCAGGCCTGTCAAACCGGTGGCCCGCAGGCTGAATCCCTCACACGCAGGTCAGGCCCAGCTCCACAAAGGGAAAAAAAACATTGTGATATGCCATGATACGTCACGTGACATGATCAAGTGGTCTACACCCAGCCAGTTCATTAAAAGATGGTTAAGGAGATCATGGCTTAGCATATGATGCAAACATAGCCACTGAGAAATCAATATCTCAGTTGCTTTCTTTCTGTGTGTTTTAAGGTAACAATAAAATTTAAAATTCACCAATCATATCTGATACCTTTAATTCATGTAATTAAAATGGGGAAATATGGTCCTAATATGTGTGGAGGTTTTGGGAGGGATGTGGGGAGTGATAATTTGGTTTTCACAATAATCAAAACTCCTGACAACACAACATCCCCAAATTTGGTTTTTGCAGCAGCTGGAATGCCTCAAGAAGCACCAAATGTTGGTGCGACCACAGATGGACTTTACAAGCTTTTTCTTCTATACACATCCATAATTCATGGGAAAGCAAAACCAGAAAACATAATTACTGCTCTTTTCAGGGTCTTCCATTTGACCTTCTGAACAAACCAGGATTAGGCAGTACTGAAATTATTGGTTCCTATGGAAACCTAAATTACAAGAGATATTTGGATTCCTGGGGAGTTGAGAGTTTAAGCTGCGAAGGAGAGGGGAATAAGCGGAAAATCAAATGTGCTTTATGGAAGGAAGAGTGGGGGAAGGAGGCATAAACCATATTTTTCTCTAGAAACTGATTCATGCATCATTTTATGAACAACATGATAATGACACAGCAATCACATTTGCCACGTAACTTGAAGAACGTGGATCTGTGTCACCTCTCCCACCAGAATAACAGAATTGGAAGGGACCTTCCTTGGAGTCCCTATACTACTCTGGACAAATGGCTATCCAATCTCTTTTAAAAACCTCCAGTGATGGAGCATCCACAACATCTGGAGGCAGGCTATTCCACTGGTTAATTGTTCTCACTGACAGGAAATTTCTCCTTAGTCCTAGATTGCTTCTCTCCTTGATTAATTTCCATCCATTGCTTCTTGACGTGCCCTCAGGTGCTTTGGAGAATAGGTTGACACCTGGCCCCACCCTCTTCTTAGGCATTGGAAGACTGCTATCATGTCATCTCTAGTCCTTTTCACTCGACTAGACATACCCAATTCCTGCAACCCTTTTTTCATATGTTTTAGCCTCCAGGCCCCAAAATATCTGTGTTGCTCTTACTCTGCACTCTCTTTCCAGAGTCCAAATATCTTTTTTATAATGTGGTGACCAAAACTGGATGCAGTATTCCAAATGTGGTCTTTCTAAGACTTTATAAAAGCTTTATACTTCACGTGATCTTCATTATATCCCTCTATTAATGCAACCTAGGATTCTATTCTAGGATTGCAACCCAGGATTGATCAAAACATTCCCATTATTTGCCTCCCTCCCTTTTCACCAGATTGGCTTGTGAACAGAAAGGTAAGACAGTGGATATATTCACTTATCTAATATACGGTTATTCATCATAATTCAGCATGTACATAACATGCTAATGCCACGATTTCCAGTTTGCAATGGATAAGTGTATGGAATGGTAGCTTGATAGCTTGGAAGCTCCCCCTGAGTGGTAGAAGTATAGCCAGCAGGGGTTCAATCCCATTTCTTTCCACTTTTTCAGAGTGCAAAGTGCCACCCGCTTCTCTCTTTATTCTTTCCCTCTTGGGTGAAATCAGGGTGAACCATTTATGTTGTCATTGTTTTTGAATCGGCATAAGTGAAAATAATGACATCTCTTCCAACTGCTTTACTGAAGATTGCAAAGAGGAAATGGGGCCAGGGGACAATTTGGTTTAATTACTCAAAGGTCCCAAAGTCCAGTGTCCATGATCTGGACGATCATGGTTGTCTCAAAGGTGCTTTTTGAAAAGCAACTAGAGGTTTTTTTTTGGTTTTTTTCTTGAAAATATTTCACTTCTCATCCAAAAAGCTTCCACAATTCTCACTCAGAACTGAAGAAGATACTTGGGTGAGAAGAACCCCCCAAAAGTTCGGTTGTCTTTTGAAAAGCACCTTTAGGGAGCAGCATGGTAACTAAACTAAATTGTCCCCTGACCCCATTTCCACTTCGCAAACCTTGCTAAAGCAGTTGGAAGACAAGTTGTCATCTTTTTTCACTTCTGCCAATTCAAAAACAATGACAGCATAAATGGCTCACCCTGATTTCACCCAAGAGGGAAAGAATAAAAAGAGAAGCGGGTGGCACTTTGCACTCTGAAAAGGTGGAAAGAAATGGGATTGTACTCATTTCACTCCTGCTGCCTTCACATATACTACTTAGGGGGAGCTGCCAAGCTGTCAAACCACCATTCCTTTACATAACACGTAGCCTAAGTGTGATGCTACCCAAGTTTCTGGCTTGGAACAACCACTGAACCGACTACAGTTTACAATAATACAATAGCAGAGTTGGAAGGGACCTTGGAGGTCTTCTAGTCCAACCCCCTGCCTAGGCAGGAAACCCTATACTGTTTCAGACAAATGGCTATCCAACATCTTCTTAAAGACTTCCAGTGTTGGGGCATTCACAACTTCTGAAGGCAAGTTGTTCCACTGATTAATTGTTCTGTCAGGAAATTTCTCCTCAGTTCTAAGTTGCTTCTCTCCTTGATTAGTTTCCACCCATTGCTTCTTGTTCTACTCTCACGTGCCTTGGAAAATAGTTTGACTCCTTTTTCTTTGTGGCAACCCCAGAGATATTGGAACACTGCTATCATGTCTCCCCTAGTCCTTCTTTCTATTAAATTAGACATAGTTCCTGCAACTGTTCTTCATGTGTTTTAGTCTCCAGTCCCCTAGTCATCTTTGTTGCTCTTCTCTGGACTCTTTCTAGAGTCCCCACATCTTTTCTACATTGTGGTGACCAAAACTGAATGCGGTATTCCAAGTGTGGCCTTACCAAGGCATTATAAAGTGGTATTAACACTTCATGTGATCTTGTTTCTATCCCTCTGTTTATGCAGCCTAGAACTGTGTTGGCTTTTTTGGCAGCTGCTGCACACTGCTGGCTCATATTTAAATGGTTGTCCAGTAGGACTCCAAGATCCCTTTCACAATTGTTACTGTTGAGCAAGGTACTACCTATACACTACCTGTGCATTTCGTTTTTGTTGCCTAAATGTAGAAGCTTACTCTTTTCACCATTAAATTTCATTTTATTAGATAGTGCCCAATGTTCAAGTTTGTCAAGATCCTTCTGTATCTTTAGCCTATCTTCTGGAGTGTTGGCTATTCCTGCCAGCTTGGTGTCATCTGCAAATTTGATGAGTTCCCCATTTATTCCCTCATCCAAATCATTGATGAAGATGTTGAAATGTACTGGGCCCAAAACAGAACCTTGGGGTACTCCACTGCATACGCCCCTCCATGAAGATGCAGTTCCATTGAGGACTACACGTTGAGTGCAGTTAGTCAGCCAATTACAAATCCATCTGGTGGTGATGCTGTCTAACCCACATTCTTCTATCTAGTAGTAGGTTATAGTCTACCTTATCAAATGCCTTACTGAAGTCCAAGTAAACTATATCGATGGCATTCCTCTGGTCCACTAATTTTGTCACATTATCAAAGAATGCAATAAGATTAGTCTGGCATGATCTGTTTTTAACAAACCCATGTTGGCTTTTGGCTATTACTTTATTTGCTTCTAGGTGTTCGCTAATTCGTTGCTTGATTATCTTTTCCAGAATCTTTCCTGGTATTGAGGTCAGGCTGATAGGTCTGTAGTTTCCTGGATCTGTTTTTTTTCCCTTTTTTGAAGATGGGAACCACATCAGCTCTTTTCCAGTTCTCTGGTAGTTCCCTGGTGTTCTGAAATATATAGTTCAGTGGTTCTGAGATCTTGTCTGCCAGTTCTTTCAGCCTGGAGTGTAATCCATTTGGTCCTGGTGATTTGAACTCATCTAGGGTAGACAGGTACTCACTTACCATTTTCTTCCCTGTTTCAACTTGTGTTCCTAATCTGATTTTTATGGTGCTTGTGGTTTAAACCAATGTTAATCAAATTTGGCAATTTTAAGACCTGTGGACTTCAGTTTCCAGAATTGAGGTACACATGTCTTCATTGTCAAGTCTGAGAAATACCGGTTTAAGCTGAGTACAGCAATATTTGGCAACCGTGGCAACTGTAAGATGGGTGGACTTCAATTCCCAGAATTATAGGAGTTGAAGTCCACCCATCTTAAAGTTGCTAAGGTTGAGAGACATACAAGCTTGGTGAACAGAGGACATAGGGTTGAATGCAGTTTCCTCATTGCAGGCTAGAGTATTTAGTAAACATATTTGCCACTCCTTTCTGAACTTTCTCGTGGAAATGCAAGAATAGCTTAATTTTATTTATTGAGAATGTTTCTCAGTCATTGCCTTGCCCAGGAATCCCATTTTTGGAAGATGTGTTTCTGCAGAACAAGCAACTATTCCAAAGCTCTTGTCACAGACCTGTTTTGGGCAAAGATCAAGGCCTTAGTCAAATTGCCTACCATAGTGTTTCTATAACCGTGGCAACTTTAAGATGTGTGGACTTCAACTCCCAGAATTCCCCAGCCAGCCATGCTGGGTTGACAGAGAGCACAGAGTTGAATGCAATTGCCTCATTGCAGGCTAGAGTGTTTGGTGAACATATTTGTAGCCTTAGGATGAAATAATTGGTACTACTTACTTTAGCTTCCTCAGCGGCGTCTATACCGTTTCGTCCCCAGCCTGTTGTGCTGGAACCAGACAGTTGGCTTAAACGGCTGAGGTCCCATAAGGACTTACTAGGGCGGGCCCCGGTTGTCTTGGCAGCAGAGATTCGGTTTCGTTGGACGTTCCTGTAGATATCGCTAAGAGCACTGGGCCCATCAGGAAATCCCTGTTGACCCCCTCCAGAATGGTCCACACCCCGCCATGCTGCAAGTCGATTTCGGAGAGATGCTTTGGGAGGAGAGGCAGCAGGCAACATGGGATCTTCAGCGGTAGCCGGTGAAGCTAACACAAGTTCCCACTCACCTGCTCGGCTTTTGGCCACAGGCTGGGGGGCCACCGAGCGTCGCTCTGCAATTCGGTGGGATAGCTGCACCCCATCCAACACACTGACATACGGAGCCACATCTGGCTCGTTGGTGCTAGGTAGTGGTGCCACAGAAGCAAGCGGGAGATGAGGGGGCATCTCCAGGGCTGGCAGGGGGCAGGAAGCCGCATACAAAGTACGAAATTCCTGGTCAAAGGCTTCAGTCACTTCTCCCGTAAGGCGAGTGACCAGGTGGCGGTTCAAGCGAGCATCAGTCCAGGTGAAGCTGTTGGGGAAAAAAAGATAATTTTGACTATATGCATCCTAGTGACTTCAGTTTCTGAACTTTCTTGTGGAAATAAAAGAATAGCTTAATTTTATTTGCCATGAATGGTTCTCAATCATTGCCCAGGAAGGCCATTTTTGGAAGATATGTTTGTGCAGGATGGTCAAAAAAGTCAAGATGGCAGCCATGAAGATGCAATCAAAGTCCTGCCTTCTCTTTATCTGTGAGCCACACAAAAATGGGAAGAACTTTGACTGAAGCCTTTTTGTTCACCTCTGTACAGATAGTCCTTGACTCATAGCCATTTGTTTAGTGACTGTTTGAAGTTAAAATAACACTGAAATAAATGACTTATGACCAATCCTTGCACTTGCAGCCCTAGTTTCTCAAGTTGGAAAGGAGATTGGGACGGGGCAAGAATTGTACTCTCAGACTTGCAAGATTTATCCTTGCAGGATAAGCCAGATAGAAATCACAACCAGATGAGCGGATTCTACTTTATTGCAAAACTGTATTAACACAATTTTGTAAGTTTTAAAATACAATTCTTCCTCTGTCTGGGGGAGGGGTGGGGTTGAGAACCCTCTGTTATAGGACAGGCAGACATGACAGGAGATAGACAGTTCCTCACCTCAGTTTTAAAATTGAAAGTAAATTCTTATGAATTTACTCAGCCCTTTGAAATGAAAGACTCTATAGGGGATAATTAGCACCTTAGATTGCACTCACTGGTAATCAGTACAGCTCACATAACAGAGGTATAACGGACTTATGAGTAACAAAACACTTACTCATAACTGCCGAGATTGCTGTATTTTAGTCCGGCTTAGCTTCCAAGAAATCTTCAAATGTAACCACAATTATGCAGTAGTCTACGTGTCAAAGGGCCAAAGCATGAAAGACTGTGAGAGGAGATTTCCAAACCAGGAAGGAGCACAGTTAGTGAACCAGATGAATTTTTCCAAAGGTTGTCTTTACTACAGGTGCTAGGTGTTCATGGAGCAGGGACTGTGAGTTCAGAAGGACCACAACACCATCTCCGAAAGGATAGAAATCACGGCACAAGAAGAACCAAGTACCCACAGCCACATGGCCGAGTCAGGGTTGAGTTTGGGCTCTTACATGTGCTTGGTTGGCTTTGCTCTTTGTCTTTCTCCAACAGCATTTCTTCTGCTGTTTTATCATCTAAAATTCTTCAGAAAAAGAGTAATGTAATCCAAGGCCCTTGTCCACAGTCCACATCTTAGTCAAATTGCCTACCATAGGTTTCTCAACCTTGGCTGCTTTAAGATGTGTGGACTTCAATCCAGCATGGCTGGCTGGGGAATTCTGGGAGTTGAAGTCCACACATCTTAAAGGGGCTAAGGTTGAGAAACAGTGGCCTACCATATCCAGAAGAAACATCCCCAAATTCTCTCTGAAGCCCAATCGAAGTCATTAGTTACTTAGGATGGACCGTCTCAATAGGGCCTCCCTCCCTAAGACTTGCCTCTTTAACCAGTGCACAGGTAGTCCTTGACTTACTGCCATGAAACCTGAATTTCCATGGCTAAGCAAGATGGTTGTTAAGTGAGTCAGGTCCAATTTTATGATCTTTTTTTGCCACGGTTAAGTGATTCACTGCAGTTGTTAAGTGAATAATGCAGTCATTAAGTGAATCCGGCTTCCCCTGCTAACTTGGCTTGTTGGAAGCTGGCTGGGAAGGGATTGCAAATGGCAGTCACATGACTCTGAGATACTGCAATTGTCTTAAATATATGTCGGTGAACAAGTGTTCAGATTTTGTACATATGACTGTGGTGGGTGTAACTGCGAGGACCATATTTTTAGTGCCATTGTATCTCCAAACAACTGCTAAACAAATGGTTGTAAGTTGAGGACTGCCTGCATCTAGATTGGTTTTGCCCTATCAAAATCACTGCTGTCCAAAGAGATAATAGATAAATATAGAGATGGAAAAGGCATGCATGAAAAAAAATATGATTAAGAGGGCATGACAGAAAATTTATCAAATTATGCATGGTACCTCATAAGCCGATTCTTTTTCTCTAGTCACATCAGAACACTCAGTGGAATGACTAAGCAGTAGATTCAAGACTAGACAAAGAAATTTCGTGTATGCAAGACTTAATTCATTTGTAGGATGTATGCCATCATTTGTGGTAATGCTGCACTATTTTCGATTAAGATCTATGGGGTTTTGTCTTATGCTCACCTCAGTTTTAAAATTGAAAGTAAATTTCTATGAATTTACTCAGCTCTTTTTCATCTGGCTCTGGTCAACCATTCATTGAATTCCAGTAATATAGAACAAAGATCCGACAGATTGAAGTTAGCGCATTCCTACTCTAGATGGCTTTTAAATATAATCTTACAAATTCAGCACAATTAAATGAAGTCACTATGGTCTCTGTCAGTATACCTATACTTTGGCATGTCCTTCCCTCCGCAATACATCTAACCTAACACGAATGTGCTTTAGGCATCTTTTAAACACTTGTTTTTTAAAGTTGGCATCTTCTGTCCATTAGCAATTTTTGATCGAATGCCTTTAATTTTGATTTTTAAATCAAAATTAGATCATTTTAGATCATTTTTAGATTTGACAGACTTATAAACCACTTCAAGATTCTTTGCAATAAGCAAGAGTATAAAAATACTTCTAATAAATAAACTATAAATAAATAAACCTTTCAACCCCAGTTGCTTGGAGACAACAATCTGAAAGGGTTATTCATGCTGGGAAATGTTCACAAAGCATCAGATTTGCCACTGTGGGAAACAGGATCTGGCAAAGTTCATCTTGCATTCACTGAGAGGGATAGGTCAAGCAAACATACTGATATAGACCTATCATTTTACTGTTAATCTGTTTACAATCAAGGTTCTCTACTTAAGCTTAACGGTATCGTGTGAATACATCTATTAAGTTATATAGAAAAAGGATGCATTCATCCATTTCTTGGTTTGCCCTGTCCAGTAACCACAAACTGAATTAGAAACGAGCCAGACCATCTGGCTTTATCTGCAAACTAAAGGATTTTAAAAAAAATTTTAACCCACGATAACAACAATGCAAATGCAACTCAAAATCTTTAACTGGTCTAGTTAATTAAGTTTGGTATATAACATTTACTGATGCCCATCCCAATCGGGATCTTCTGTTTGAAATATTAGTAGAAAGCAGTTGGGTCTGGTGAATTGTAGGGCGGATTAAGTCATATTCAATTCGTAGAATCGGATGAGTTTTAGACTTAGAGATAAGCTTGTCCCACCTTGCACAAGACAAAATCCATAAGACAAGATGTTTCTGTAGTCATATTATTAAGCCACATGTGGCCAAACCATAACAGCTACTCCACCAGAGAAGCATTTACTACCTCATAAAGGAGGCAGTATCATTGTCAACCATTTTTTACCATTAAAACAATTTTTCCCAATGTTGACTTCTATTTATTGCTTATAAGTAATAGCCTTAATCATCGAGGATCAATGGAGATGAGCCTTGAAAGCCATCTGCTGAGAGGCTAGTGGGCTTCTTTGTGCCATTGATAGGCCGCTGTGAGAACTGGACTGCATGGCAAAGAGTCTGATCCAGTGAGGCACTCCTTGTATTCTTACACTCTTAATCCTGATCTCCACAATTACAAAAAATGCGCTGTGGCTTTACTCGGTGCACTTTGGCATTTTGACCCAGTGTTCCGAGGTGGTATTCAGCAGGTTCTGACCAGTTCTGGAGAACCGGTAGTGGAAATTTTGAGTAGTTCGGAAAACCAGTAAATACCACCTCTGACTGGCCCCGTCCCCATCTATTCTCTGCCTCCTAAGTGCCAACTGGTTGGGGTGGGAATGGAAATTTTACAGCACCCTTCCCCTGCCACGCCCACTAAGCCACGCCCACAGAACCAGTAGTAATTTTTTTTGAATCCCACCACTGTTAGTGATGTAGTGTCAGATGAACCAATCACCAAGTCAGTGGTGGGTTGCTCTTACCATCGCTACCAGTATACTGATTGTGGTCTGTCCGTGTATGCGCCTGATGTGCGCTTGTGCACGCATGTGCAACCCACCGACCCTGCGACATCCAGCTGCTTATTGGGGCACGCACAGGCTCCACATGCTGTGTGCGCAGTGTGCCTTTTGGCATAAACACTGCTATAGAGAGTGGATGGGCAGGTGGGCCAAATGAGCCACTGTACCGGTACACTCTCAGCTGCTCCAGGCCACTACCAGTATGGCCGTACCAGTCAGGACCCACCAGTCCGTGAATGGCAGCAACCCCCCACTGCACCAAGTGTGGATCTGGTGAGATCAGGAGCGGCCATCTTGGCCAATATCACAATGACGTTTTCAGCTGATTGCACTTTCCCCTCAAACATTTTAGGAAAAGAGAGGAAACAAGGACAAAATTCACACAGATATATTATACTGGCCAAACAGAAAGAGAGTCAATAGGGATAAAAGAGCGGAGAGTCTGTTTTACCCTAAAAAAACAAAAAAAAACCTGAGCTGCCAAAACTGGAAAGTCTTCATTTTCTGGGGTCACTTTAGCCGCCTGTCTCTGCCAGAGGCTCAAAGACAGGGCTAATTTCTTGAGATTACAAAGGGAAAAAAAAAGAGATGAGTCACTCAGCAACTAATCTTGCATATTTTAGAGGGGGTTGTTCTCAGTCTTAACTCAGAAACAAACAGGCTACTATTTTTGGATGAAATTCAAGGGTATCTGCAGAAAAGATGTTTTTTTTTTTAAATAATGACAAGCAAAACCCCATCCTATACAAGCAAAGCACCACCTTGACTTCTGTTGACCCTCTCTGCAGACACCCCTGTTGACATCTTAGGTTTTTGACTTGATAAGTGCGATGTGAACGTGGCTACTTGTTTCATTTTCTGGGGTAGTCCTTCTGATACTTGAAAACAGTCGACGTGGCCCCTGCTGTTGTTTAATCTTCAGCTCTCCAGGCTAAACATAACCTATTCTGAGTATTTCGTTTCTGTTCTGTTGAGCATTTCTCTTGACACAGATACATTTAGTTAGAGGAAGTGTTTTTTTTAAGGAAATTTCTCAAGATGTAATAGGCAGATAGCAATCCCGTTTTGCCAGTTTTCGTACAGATTTCCCATGTCTAAGCCCTATTGCCATAACGTTCCCTCTTTAACCAAGTTGTAAGAAGAAGCAAAAAAAGAAAAGAAAAGAAAAGAAGCCTTTGGCATCTCTTGCTTGCAGTTTAAAAACCACCATAATATTTTATTCACATTGTGAAAGTCTAAATCATAGGCAGGAAAGAACTTTAACACTACAAAGGCCTACATTTACAGAGCAAAGGTTTAGTGAGAAATTCCTATTTCAGCAATAACGGGAAATAATGAGCTGAATGTGCAGCTATAAAATAAGGTTTATTTCTGAGGAAGCAACAATCGTATTTGGAGACTTCCAAGTGAAGGCACATTCACTACCCAAGCTTTGTATTTCAGAACCAAATTTCTTCCAGAAAGAGAATGGTTTTGACTTCCTGATTAGATCTTGTTGGAGAACATTGATATTGCCAAAGTTATAACATATCATTTTAAAGTGTTTTGGCTCCCCACAAAGATTCTTACTGATGTTGTTTCAACCATATTATATAATGTTTTTCTGTAGGGCTGTGTTAAAAAAATCTGGATTGCCAGAATTTTAGAGGAGCGAGAGACATTGTAAATAGTTGTGTGGAGAAAGAGGGTGAAGACAGATTCTCCCTAATAGTTTCCGGACTGTTTTATTTATATTCCTTTATTATTGTCATAAATAACTCAAGGTGGTGAATATATCTAATATGCCTTCCTCCTATTTTCCTCACAACAATAACCTTTTGAGGTAAGTTGGGCTGAGATAGAATAACTAGCCTAAATTCATCCAGCCAGTTTTCATGCCTAAAGCAGAACTCGAACTCATGGTCTCCTGGTTTCTAGCCTGAAGGCTTAACCACTAAACCAGTGAGGGCTAACCTTTTTGTTGTCATATGCCAAAAATGCATGTGTGCAACAGGGCATATGTTCATTCATACCCATAATACAATGTGCACGCAACAACCCTGTGTGTCCTGCCCCCTATGAATGCATGGGTGACATCCCACAGTCCCCCTGCCCCCACGGATCCATGCATAACCCCCCTGCATCGCACTTTGGGCTTAGTGGGCTTCCCTACAGCCTCCTGGGAGCAAAAACGGGCCATGGAGGGGCTGCCCGTGCATGTGCCCCCCACCCCCACGCATGCATGTGCATCTCCCACATGCACCCCCACACACACATGCTGAAAATCAGCTGGCCGGCAGGAGGCACGCCAGCATTAACGCTGGAGCTGAGCTGGGCCGGCAGCTCATGTGCCCTCAAGAGAGGGCTCTGCGTGCCACCTGTGGCACTAGATCAAACTAGTTCTATGTTTTATGGTGCAAGTAGCCTGCACTTTCGGTCTTTAGGTGAGGAACAAAAAAGGAAAGGGCTTACAAAATAGCAACAAGCCTTTCCCCCTTTCCTCACCCTTCTTCTCAATTTTGCTATGTTCATCAGCATCGAAAAAAAGAAATCAAAATGCCAATGAATGGAGTATGTGGCAGAGCCACTGACTCTTCTCTTTAGAAGAACAGGAGAGGGAGTACAGCAGCAGGGCTCCAGGAGAAGGGATGAAGGGCATTTCGCCAGCAGTGAGAACTGACCTCTCTGTAGCTCCAGAGGAAACACCGTGACATTTTGCAAACATATCTTCTGGGGCAAGACCCAGCGCTGAAAATTAATTGACTGAGCTTCAGGAGTGTTTACAGATCAGAAGGTGATTCATGGCTTTCCAGACCAGTCTAACGTGGCTGATTTGCGCAGTCAAGGAGATTGGGTGAAGTAATCATGGGAGAGCTTGTTGAAGACTATGTTCAACTCTGTGAAACCCCCTATAGAACTATGTCTCTGATATTGTACAGGTCTATATATGGATAAATTCCATTTGCCTCCCATCCATAAGGAAGCTGAAATGGTGACATCTATCTCCCTTTCTGTGGGTAATCCTAATAAAAATAAAATGCCCCTTTAATGGGCTGTCATCATGATTAAATAATTTTAGTCTTTAAAAAAATAAAATAAAAACCCTTCCCTGGTAAATCACATAGAACCACATTCTGAATTGAGGAAGTAGGAGATCACTCTTCTACATCCTCATGTAGGGTTGGACTACTAGAAGACCTTCAAGATCCCTTTCGACCCTATGATTCTATGGTCCATATTCAGTTGTTGGTGCATCCAGATGAAAAGATCCAGGAAACTGTGATGAAAAGACAGGAAGTCATTGCCACTGAGAATAATTGGAAGACTATGTGGAGAATAAATAATTTAAGACAAGTTTCCTATATTCTGCAGCTGCCTATTATTTATATCTAAAGCAATTTAAATTATGCACAATTCCCACTCCAAATTCCTAACCTGATGTTTCCAAGATGGACCGTTTTCTTTTTATCAAAAGGCAAACAACCCGAACCTCAGAGTCCATATGATGAAGTTCAAACCTTTAATCTGAATCTGAGAGAGGAGTAAATGCACAAACTGATTGACCACGGGAGAAATTCATGGCCCAAATTTGAAGAAGCAGAGCACTGGGATTATTGCAAGCTGGTCTGAATGATTCACTGCCGTCAAAAAGCAATGAGGAGAAATTGTGCCTGAACTAGGGAGACAGCAGGGTGGCAGTGTTCCACACAGCAATCTGCTGCAACCACCACAAGGAACAAAATGTGATGTGTTAATGGGACTCAAAAGACCTGGCTGTAAACAAGGAATCTGCATATTCTGAATGAATTGTGTTGCTATCAGAGTATTCCTGGATTTTCTTTTAGTGTCTTGAAGGTGCCGTTTCCATCAGTACAGCAAACCTGCCTATGAACATAAATCCTCCTAGCTAATAGAACAATTGACCAGTGGAATGGCTTGCTGCCAGAAGTTGTGAGTGCTTCATCACTGAAGGTTTTTAAAGAAACTGGACAACCAATAGTCTGAAATGGTACAGGGTCGCTAGCTTGAGCAGAGGCCTGAATTAGAACAGTGATGGCTAACCTTTTTCTAAAGGTGTACCAAAATTGTGCACCCGCGTGCTATCACGCCCGCACACATGCCCATCCCCTGCACATGCATGCATGACCCCCCTGCAAATGCACGCATGACCCTCCACTTCATTGGGGGTTTGCCCTCCCCAGGCTTCAGGAAAGCCTCCAGAGCCTGGGGAAGGCAAGAAACAGGCCCAACAGGTCAAGGTCGTTCCTGAATTTCCGATTGACCTGTTGGACCTGTTTTTCGTGCTCCCCAGGCTCCAGAGGCTTTCCTGAAACCTAGGAGGGTGAAAAATGGCCCCATAGGAAGTTCGTTCCTAAACTTCCGGTTTGTCCAGTGGATTGGTGAAAATGGCTTCCCCCGGCTCTCCGAAAGGCTGAAAATCAGTTGACCAGTGTATGCATGCAGGCTGAAGCTGTGGGAAAATATGGCTCCTCATGCCACCTGTGGCACGAGTGCCATAGGTTCGCCATCACAGGGCTAGAAAGACTCCAAACTGTCTTCCAACTCTGTTATTCCTGAAAGCTGCAGTGTTGGATGGTTCATCAAGAGGTGCTCTAGTTTTGGAGGCCTATAAGTATATATTTCAACACACATAGATGCAGACATAGATGCAGACAATAGAACCATTGGTTCTGTGGGACACTGCAAATAGCCATAAATGAGGACTGATTGCTAAGTGTCCAAAATGCAGTCGCATGACTGAGGAATGACAGATTCATTCCAAACTCCTAACCCAACCTGTATCACTGGATTTTCCACTTACTGTTTAGAGGCCAAGTTAGGAGTGAAGAGCAAGAAACCTTTGGATAGAGATCCATAGCTTTTCCCTTTTCCCCCTCCTCCTCCTCCTCCTCCTCCTCCTGTTTGTTCATCATCTGACCATAGCATTGCTATTTAAAACTACAACTGTGTAAAAAAGCTGTGGTACAAATGGAATTACAGGTAGTCCTTGACTTATGACTGATCGCTTACACACCATTCAGAGGTACAACATCCCCCCCACCCCAATGGTATTTACGACTCAGTTCTGAAGTTCCGGTGGCAGCTAGTCATGTGACAGCCTTTTGGGCAATTAGCAGGCAGCCCACATTTATGGCAGTATGCCACAATTTATGATGTTTTGGGCAAAAGTCAGCATTTACTTCCAGTTTTCAGCCAAAACATCCCGTAGCAAACAATGAGTTTGCTTAACGACCGTGGCATTTGCTTAAAGACCACGGATTCACTTAACAATCATGTTGATTTGCTTAATGATTGCCTTTAAAAAAGTGGCAAAACTGGGTCGATCACATGAAGACCTGCTTTACAACCATCGTGACTTAACTATTGTAATGGACAGGCTCTGTTAACATTGTAAGTTGCGGAGTACCTTTATCCTTCGCCCAGTGCCAGGATATAGACACTTTTCACATCACAGACGCAAAGATTTAACATTCCAAAAATATCCTGATTATTTTATTGCTTGAAACTTTTTTTAAATTAGAGGAACCCTCTCAGGAAGCCGATGAGGGCAAACTGAAGGAAAAGGGAAGGGCCTCTCAGAGGCTGAGCCCCATTGCACATGGTCCCCTTACAGCAGTTGGTGACCAAGCTGTAGGTGACACCCATGTAGGCAACAGGTTGCTCTTTTCCACAATTGATGGAGCGGGTGCACCCCTTATTCTGGACGTCAGAAACCCCCAAGGCAACCCCTTCGCCCACAAAGCAGTCTTCGTCTTCAGCGCAGCTCATCCTGAGGCCAGGACATGTTGTTGAGGCAGTAATTTCACAAAAGATGCAATCCTTGGAGACAGTGGAAGGCAGCAAGCAAACCAAGACGCACACCAGGCTAAATTGCAAAGAACACTTCATCGCAACTCAGGGGAGGCGGGGCTTTTGCCTAGGGCGGACCCTTTATCGCTTAAGAGTGGTACCGAAAAGTGCCAGCTTATTTCCTTTTTGTAATGCTTCTGTCCTCACCAGCTTGCCAAAGGTTGTGGCTTCGGAGACTTCAGAAATAAATCAACTTTTCCAGGTTTCAATCCCAATGTCCAATGGAAAAATATTCGGTTGATGGTATTAGGTTTCTGCTTTTTAAAACTTCTCTTCGTATGGCTTCAACAGGAGACTGCAGTAACTCATCTCTAATATTCTGAATTTCAGTTGCTTATATCTGGGAAGTCTGCCCAGCATATAATGGCATCTAATCAGCAGAAGGTATTTGGTTTTAGAAATAAACCAGGATGCCTTGATCTGTACTTCCCAAAGAGTAATATTTGTTTTTGTTTCTTAGGAGAAAACTAGAGTTATGCACTCTCTGGTTCCAGAAATTCAGGTAAGTTTCCACTTCACTCCTTGGCTAACCTCTAGTAGTGATTTATAAAATCCACCAGACACAGAAGAATTTTTTTGGCTGATATACAAGAACTTTCCAGACACTTAATGTCAACTGGTCTTTCTTAAGGTTGACTTTTTATGTAAAGCTACAGACTTGGATCCCAGCTTTTGGCTGTCTGCTCCTTTCTCTACCGTATTACACAGTCTTTAGCCTTGCTATTCTAACCCGCTGAAAAAGTAGAATGAATCTCTGGCAACAGCCTCCTAGAATCTGATAACTGCTTAAGCAATGACATCACAATAGGTGCCAAAAGCTACAGTATTTGGAGACCGGATATAAGATCACCCAGTGATGTCACAGAGGAGTGATGTCAAATTACGTGCTATCATATAAGGAAGGAGCAGCACAAGGTATACTAATATTCTCGTAGGCAAAAGATTGGATGACGTTTCCTAGTGGATGGAGGATGAAAAGGAGAGTGAACAATTCCTGAATTCTTAGAAATGGTAGTATTTGAGATCTCAAGAGGAAGAATGTGGATGGGAAATTGGGAAGTGAAGTTGGGTTTCCCGAAACTGAAGAAACGACTGACCACAGAGTTTACCTGGACTAATCTTGTAACGGATTTCAATAGATCACAATCCATTTAGCACAGAGTTCTCTCCAGTTCTGCTGCCCATATTCACCCATAAAACAACAAATGAAGGCAAATATACTGTACGTGTTCCAGGACAACAATGCTCGAATTTGGATCAGACTCCAGCACCAGATTGGAAGAACACAAGTGAGTGGTCAGACGAGGATACCTGAATTCATTGGTAGCCTCACATTGCAATGAATAAGGACACTCATTTAATTTTGCAGCTACTGAGATCGTTGGCTATGCAGCTACAAAAAGATAGCCAGGGAAAGCTGTCTTTGAAGCCTGGGAATTGGGCCCCTTGTCAGTTGAAAGATGTGCTGATTTACCACCAGCTTATCAAGCACTTAGGATCTGAGGGCTTGGCAGCACAAGGAAATGACAGTTAATTGCCAGCCATCAACACACCCATCAGCCAATAGGAAGGCACCACATAAACACGACTCAAAAGCAGCTACTCCGATAGAGAGAAGTTCCCTGAAGACGGGCTCCAACAAGAGTCCTAAAGCTCAGAAGCATATATCTCTGGTTGTGGTGACCAATCCAGATTCGATCTCGCATCACTCATCAACCATCTAATTTCTGCTGCAGACAACTGAAAAGCGAACCAGGAAAGGTCTCATCCGTTGCATCAAAACTAATTAAACTTTTCTTCCTCCAGGACTTGTATGATTCCCCAATGAGGGAGGTTTTCCGATTAAAACAGCAGAGCTTTAACTCACATATGGGTCCTCATTCCCTCCCCCCTTTTGGGGGGGGCACACCTGTAGGCACCTAATGTGTGTAAGGCAGGCTGCAATGGAAGGCAGGCAGCATTTTCTCGAATTCCGTGCTGTCAAAAGCATAACTTCCTGTATTTCTAACCCATTACGCATCTCATTAAAGGCAGAGAGATTCTGCCTTTTGGGAAAGTGACAAAATAATCTGTCACTCAACTTGGCAGACTTCACTGTGAGTAGTTATGGAGAACAGGCAGATCAGTAGCAGAGCTTCCAGCGTGGAAACAGAATGAGAGACAATCACTCCTCTGGGTATGTGTGCGTGCACACACAACAGTTCATACCTAATTCAAGGTTTCAGAGGATCCAGAACAAGACATGCTCAGTGGGAGAAGCAAAACTAAAAGTCAAATCAAACCACCCCCCTTGGGTAGAACTGACCCAGCTGGGCAATTCTTATAGTCGAGCCGAAGTGGCGCAGGGGTTAGGGTGCAGTACTGCAGGCCACTTCAGCTGACTGTTATCTGCAGTTCAGCGGTTCTAATCTCACCGGCTCAAGGTTGACTCAGCCTTCCATCCTTCTGAGGTGGGTGAAATGAGGACCCAGACTGTGGGGGCGATATGCTGACTCTGTAAACCGCTTAGAGAGGGCTGAAAGCCCAATGAAGCGGTATATAAGTCTAACTGCTATTGCTATTATAGGGGGAAAAAAACATTGGAACTGTGAAAGAAGAGGTAACTTGAGCCTGTTTGCCCATTTTTGAATGTATTATTATTTATTACGTCCCTTTTCCACTAGCAAGCAACTGTATTAGTGGTTTTTTTTAACCCTGGTAACCTTAATTGGTTGAAAAATCTAGGTCTATAGAAACACTCAACTGTTGGGCCAGAATAATGGTAATGATTTTTTTTAATCACTTCAGTGAGGGCTGAGTAATATTATGAAGATGCTTAAAGTCACTAGGAGGGGGGTGGCCATTAATGGACCCATGATAATCACGTTATCTCAAATCTTAAATTTCGTGAATTATCTTGTACCTTCTCCTTTCACCCGTAGCTTCTGTAATATCTTTGGAATGCGGAGTCCTGATGGTTGTTTCTCCCTACAGACTGACAGGGGTCAAGTTTTAAACCTTCATTCAAGTATCCTAGAGCTGTTTAGCATTTATAGTGTTTATTAATTTCCCTCCATAACTAATACTTGATTACATATCTTGATGTTCCACAACCCCTTGCAACGTCATTGAGCAGTCCCTAATCATGGTACAAAGATACACTGATATTGCCCTGGTCTTTTCCCCAGAACTCAGCTAAGAGACCTAAAAGTCATCTCAGTTCTTCCGGTTTCAAAATAAAAGTTTTCCTCTCCTTAATTTTTACCATGGAAACAATTTAGGATATTTTATCAATGATGCGGTGGCTGACACAGTTGGAGCTGGGATCTACTATTGGCCATTTGTAGCTACAGTGGGCACACTTCCTCTAGTCACAGGGCATTGCTTTATATGAATTTTTGGCTTGGCCTGTAGGAAAAAATGAACACCTGACTTCTGCAAAAGGACCTGTCCATTAATATCTATCTGATGCTGGCTGAATTTGCCTTGCCTTAAAAAGATAAGGAGAGCTATACTTGCTCATCTCGTTCCTGAAGCAGGATGGAGCTCAGCCATTGGGTAATGCTACTTAGGCTAGAATACTTTTCTGATGATGTAGGGAGTAGAGAAAAACATGCTAAGATTGGCATCTGGCTGGTCTATTTCTTTATGTGATTTCTAGCCCATTCATGGACACTGAGTGTATCAAAATATTTCTATGGTGCTCTCAGTGCTATCTCCCTGTCTCCAAAAACTTAACATCTCAAAGTCATAGTGGGAAGAAATAACATGCAGAAAGTTATATAAGCATATCTATACATGGGGAATGTATACAAATCCAATTATCTATGTTTCCACTGAGAATGGAAAACTGGTGTCCTTTCTTTTGAGCCAATACTTTTAGAGAAGGCGGATGAATCTCTCTGCACCTTCAGATGTGGCTGAATTCTAACTCCCATAACTCCAGAAATCTATTCTAATAAACCTTGGTGCATCGTTCTGACATTATCTATCCCCAAACACAGTGCCATCTGGACAGTCCCTTCACTGGGTTGATCCTAGGAGTTACGATGAGGAGACCATAACCAAAGGCTGAGCAGAAGTGATGAAGATTGAAGAGGGTGGTTAGCCATGTCTTTGACTAACAATATGTGTTGTGCCCCAAGTGTCTTGTGTTATTTTCCATTACATCATAGTTTATCCTTTTGTACCACGAAGAGCATCAAGTTTCCCTTTGGTTTCATGGCCATAACCATCTTCATTAAGAATTATCATTTCTTTCTATCACGCATCATTCCCCATCAATTCCTACAACCAGCCTCTGTTTCGAGCTGTAAATATCTCCATTTGCAATTCTAGTGTCTTGTAATTAATTCCCTACAATTTGCTTTGCGATGAAGCAGTAAACTTACTTTGGTTTTTGAGAAACTTTGGAAAGTTACCAAATTAAGCTGCTGCCTGTTAATTGAGAGTCACATACCTTCCCAAGAGAGGAGAATATTACGCAGAGTTTAATGAGTGATCGGATTCATGCAGAGAAAAGCTTCACTTGCTGATTTCAAATACTCTTAAGGGCACAGGACTGCTCTTGATCAAAAGCTGACATCCCCAGAGAGGCAGTTTGCAGACCTTGCAGCTATAAAGTATTCATGATTTCGCCACTTTCTGGATCCAGGATCCACATCAACTTCATTTATAGCACAGAAAAGCAAGGAAGAGCTCTTACCTATAGCTGCCGGTGATTGCAATTTCTCCATCAACCAGCAGAAATTTCTCCTTCAGGGTTCCTGTGATCTGTTTCTGGCTTCTGCTTTGGAATGAACAGCCATGAAGAGTTCTGACTCGCAGGTTCTATGCAAGAGTACAGTAGCAAAAAAGCCTATATATAAATCAGTATAATGTATACACTGCATTTAGATAATCAGTTACTCCTATTTGTCCAGAACAGTATTTGTTTAACCATGCTAATTTCCAGATATAGGGACCTCCAGGATTGAAAAACCAGTGTAGGAAGTTAGCACCCACCCCTCTCCTAGAAGAATGAAATATTCTGTGAAATATTAAAAAGGGAGAATATTATATTTCCCTGGATGAGAAATGGAGAAACATGTTTTTTAGGCAGGAAGCAGACTCACTCTTAATAGCTCCCACCCTCCTCAATAGCCCACAGCAGATGTCAGCACTTAAGCAATAAGGAGAAAGCTAGATCTATTCATAAGCAAATGCCCTCACCCAAGATCCAACAAAGGTAGGATTAGCCCTCCACCCATCTAGCAACAGAATTCACCACATGGCACCTGGGGAGATTACATCACCCAGCAAGATTCAACCAAGCTTGGGACTCTTCAAGCATGGCCCCATGGGAGTCTGACAACCAATCAGAATACATTTCTTACACAGGAAGAGGAAGCTCTAAAGCGTAGCCCAAGACAGGGCATACATCTCTCTCTCTCTCTCTCCCACCCATGTGCTTTTTCTTTGCCCAGGATCTCAAACCATGTGGTCCTGTCCACTGTTAAACCATCTTTCCAAGCAGTCTCCATGTTTCCAATATATCTCTTCCCACTTGGAATTGAACCCGGATGGACATTTCTTCCAACACCAGCAAGTCCATTGATAAGATTTCTAACCAATGACCTACAAACATTGATCTACAAGAAACATCACTGACCAACCCTGCTCATCTAGAAAACAGCATCTTTTGAAAAGCTGCTCCAACTGATCGATTCAGTGTCAAAGACCTGTACAAAGGCCACAATTAAAGATTTTGCAGACTTTTTTCCCGTACCCCAAGCCACATTTCAAGGGATATCAAATTAGTTCAATGCCACCATTGAAAAATATTGACTCACATACCCAAAAGGGGAGCATTTTAATTCAATAATCTTGAATTGTTTTGCCTTAAAAAATGTTACCTTTAAAAGAAATCAACTATACTTTCTATTGGCTGAAATACAAGAAGGTACCACAATGGCTTGCACTGCATACGTACAATTAAAATATGCTAATCATATTTATTTTATTCTATTTGCTGTCCACCTTTTTTTCAAGGTACTCCTGACTTTATTTATATGGCTCATATGCCACTCCATTCTCAAGGACTCTGGCTTATGACTAGTAAAACAAAATATATCATTCTTTCTAATGTGAAACCCCTAGTAAGCCCTTCATACTAGATCTCATTGTGTGGGCAGATTTAACAATCTAGCTGTGATACGTTTTATTAGCACTATAACTTGATAAAGTAGATTTCACAAAGAATATCTAGTCAATTTTGTAGCCAAGTCAGAATTTGGAATCAGAGTCTCACCCAATATTTTGGAGATTTTTAACCCCTGCATGATATATTATCTAACCAACATTAAACAAATACAATTAATAAGCTTTGCAAATCCAATGAGAAGAGAAGCACTTTGCATTTAAAATTAAAGGAAGTTACAGCTATGATTTTGATGAAGATGATATAAATCCCATTCTCAATCCCTCTACCTATTTTGACCAGAGAACCCTCAATGTTTCAAACTATTTGCTGAATAAAACTAGTTCTAAAGACTCCCATTGACAAACTCTTGGTCCTACATTCAGTTAATGCCAACATTAATGCATGTGTATTGGGGGAGAGGGCATTTAAAAGCAAACCATATGATAATTAATTGAACTCATTCCATGCTAAGATTCTGCTCTCCAGTGTGTGCTGCTTGGAAACGGAAGCATTCCCCTATTCACCTCTGTGTGACGGACATTAAGGCAAGTTTTCTCAGCCATGGAGAGGAAGGAGCGAAGATGCTGCTGGTTGAGCACAAGATAAACAGGTACCCTCCGCCTGATTGCTGCATCGTACAGATCTAAGAGAATATCAGGATCTGTGAAAATGTCCATGACTATAGCAATCACCTAGAAAAGAAACAGTTTGCTTGTGAGATCAGCAAAAAGTTTGCAACCTTGCATTCCAAATTAAATCTCCTTAAAATAATAGTAAAGTGTGCCAAATCCAGAGTGCAGAATTATATGAATCAAGAGTGTGCACATCAGGATATTGATAGAGGAGGTTTTTAAAAAGTCAATATTTTTGATTCAAACATCTTGATTTGTTTTGATACGTCCTCTTTGCCAACACCCATGGTGCACATACTTTACTTGATTTTATTTTTATTTTTATTTTATTTTGTTTATTATTTATAGGCCGCCCTTTTCCCTGAGGGGACTCAGGGCGGCTTACAATTTATGGGAGGGGAATACAAGACAAGACATGAGACAGTACATAAGTAAAAATAGAACACAACATTCATTCATCATTCGGGTGGGGACGGATTAGAATCTTTATCCCCAGGCCTGACGGAATAGCCAGGTCTTGAGGGCTGTGCGGAAGGTCTGGATGGTGGTGAGGGGCTCAGACATCTTTGGGTTTTGGCTGGTTTGAATCTAAGAGAATATTCTAATTGACCCAAAAGTGCTTTTTCAAAAGGCAATTGGACTTTCTTTGTTTTTCCTGGAAGGTGTTTCGCTTCTCATCCAAGAAGCTTCGGAATGGAAGAAGCTTCTTGGATGAGAAGCGAAACATCTTCCAGGAAAAACAAGAAAATCCAGTTGCTTTTTGAAAAAGCACATTTGGGATAGCCATGACTTGGATGACTGAGAATCTCCATAGATATTTTTATAATTGACTTTCCTGGATAAGGTGACAACTATTATAGGCAGGCTCAAATTACAGTCATAACTCAAGGATATTATGGTTATATCTTTTGCTAGCTAGACTAATGTATTAAATGTAATTTTAATGAATCGGAAGTCACCTCACTTATCAGACCAGTACATTAAAACACACTAGTATTTATGCTTTTCCAAAGTGGAATTGGCAGGCGTGATGTACTACCATGGTGTACTATCAAACATGATGTACCAGAGTATCTTCAAACAAAAACATATTTATGCTTCTAAACTATTATTTTACTGATATGCTGGCTTACAATGCACATGGAAATTGATAATGCATTGCCTTTTTGGAAAGGAAGATAATTTGATAAAGATTTTTGTGTGTGTGACAATAATATGAAAATGTCTGCTTTGGGAATATGCCATTTTCTGCAGAATAGCTTTGCTAAAACTCTCCACATTTTTCTCACTTTTTTTTCCATCTCAAGGTGGAAAATGCCCAATGCTACCTTTCCTTCATACCTTGTGGGCTTGTTGGATACAGCTGCGTACCAATTCCTTAATATGTGGCGCTCCTTCTCCTGGTGGGTGGGTATAGACCTCCGCTCGGGTAATTCCTCTCCAAACCCCATTTTCTGGCCACCCTAGCTCCAGTTCTGGGGGTGGATCATCTGAACGCTGAGGCCAGTAGCTGAGACTAGATCCCTTCGCTCCAAAGCTGTAAGTCCCTGCTCCGCCTGAAGGAGGAGCCTGTAATTCTTCTGCTGTTGCTGCAGCCTTTAATTCCTGCAGTTCACCCTCCGACAGAAAGGGGCGCAGCTTTTCACGGGAGAGGCACTGATTGAAGGCTTCCTCACCATTGGCAAGTAGAGCTTCAAGGGCCAACCGCTGACGTTCACAATAATAAAATTCAGGATTTGATTCAGTTACTTTAATGTATGGCTCTTCGCTCTCCAGGCAGCGGATCTGGGATCCAGCCATGGCCTTTGACAACAGAACAAGCAAGTCTAAAGTGTCTATAGGATACCCCGGCTATTTTAGCAAGTCCCAGTCCTTTCTGCCAGCGTTTGTGATGCTGGACAGGAGTAACTCTTTCTGGTCCAGCCTTCAAATCTTAGAAAATTAACGTAAACGTTTCCTTTAATGTAACTCCTTGTTTCCAATATTTTTCTAAACTCCCGAGGGAAACTGGTTCCCCAAGTGCCTGTTAATATTCCTTTACAGTAGTAACAACATCCTTGATTATATTATAGCTCTATCCTTTAATCCTCCACCTTGATTCAAAGGATTTTAGTTGGCCATCTGACAGGAAGAAAAGAAGGATACAGACTAGGCTGGTAAGGACTAATCAAAAAGCATTAGTAATGGCTGTTTCCCCACCATCTTAACAGCCTTTGTTTGGTGAAAAACTAAAGTAGAAGGAACAAAATAGGAAAAAAGAAATTGTAGATGGTAGGGGACCTTAGAGCCTATTTTATCCCATCAGGATCAAACAATGTACTCTTTTAATCTCAAATCTCAGTTCCAGTACCAGAGTAGAGAGAATTAACAACTTAAACCCTTCTTTTAATAGTGACCTAATATGTTTTAATCTAATCTATAAAGGTATCAGGGTGTGTTTCTAACAATCATTGCCTAATATGGTGGAAGCAAGCGCTCTAAAACATGAAATAAATACTGTAATAAAGACAAATATTAGGAGAAGAGAAAGACAAAACCACAATATCTTCTTATATGTTAATTTAGCTGTGGCACTTTCTAAACAATTCTGTGGAAACCCACAGAATTCTGCCTATAATCCCTTTTTTGCAACTTCACTTCCTTCTTGTTGATGGCTGTGATACAGGAATTCGTTTAAACCCTGGATTTGGCTACACAAACCTCAAGTTACTGATCTCCTTCTAGACACTTCACCTCTTTGTATGAGATGATGATATTAAAAGAACTCAGGGGTGAAATGCAGCAGGTTCTGGAGAACCGGTAGGGGAAATTTTGAGTACTTTGGGGAACTGGCAAATACCACCTCCGGCTGGCCCCCGAGTGGGGAGGGAATGGGGATTTTGCAATATCCTTCCCCTGCCACACCCTCCAAGCCACGCCCACAGAACCGATATTAAAAAAAAATTGAATTTTCACCACTTAAAATGCTGGTTGAGCTATGTATAGAAAGAAGGATGTTTGGATTCTGGATGAGCAGAGACAGAGAAAATGAAAGAGGCCGGCACGTGGAGCAGAGGCCTAGATTGAAAGGAACAACATGCAAATAAGAAAACGTAGAATTTGGAAATAAGAAAATAGAGTCAAGAGAAGGATACCTGAGAGCAGAAATTCTTTAGGTTTTCACAATGGAATTCTACAACAGACCATCAGAATATCTTGCTTTGCTTAGACATACATGGACATCATGAGAACATTTATCTATTTTTTAACCAGATTTTCTATTCCATCCACTTCACAATATCTGAAAACAGCCTGTGTTTGTGCATATGTAAAAAAAAAACCCTTTCATATATCTCCATAAAGTCCAAACATTCCTCCTAATAGGTTATCCTGAGAAAAAGTCCCTGTTTTCTCTTTTCAGATGTTTCCACGCTTGCAATAAATAGCGGCTCATTTACATTCATGAAAGTACATAAAAAACATTTAAAAAACAAACACATTTTTTTCTGGACCCAAATAT
This sequence comes from Thamnophis sirtalis, assembly GCF_051295495.1. NCBI lineage: Eukaryota > Metazoa > Chordata > Lepidosauria > Squamata > Natricidae > Thamnophis > Thamnophis sirtalis. The sequence goes on from NW_028261384.1 coordinate 119,082,828, forward strand.
TGATTCTGTAAAAGCATCTTCTATGGGGCTAGCAAAGAGTCAGAAATTACCTGCAACCAACCAAAAAATAAAATAATTTACACTCATTAATTGCTGGGATATTTGTTATACTATGTGGTTGAATGAACAATTGAGAAATATATCTGGATCTATTGTGTTTTCTTTCCTGAAGCAAATAAACAATGTTCAGTTCTTAGCTAAATCAAACTTGCTTTCTTGAGTCATGTGAAACTCAGAAATTCTCAGTTTCCAGCCAATAAAAGCCACATGGAGAAAAACTTCAGAGAAGGCCAGTGAATGACAGACATGAAAATCCCGCTTTTCAATCAGCCAGCAAACAATGTTCTAATTTCAGATTATGGGAATTTGTTATATATTTGTTTTGACAGGTTAATCCACATTCCACAATCTTTCCTTCTTTTAACTGATTAGCAACAAGGGGTTAGGGTTCACACCTGTAACATCTGGATTCTCATGTTTCAAAATTTCTTCTTCAACTAGCTTTAAATTCTCTTGTCGTTTGGATGTTAAGATGGTTTCAGGAAAGCCAATTCAATGCTCTGTCCCATTAGTATACAATCCCAGTCTAATGGTTAGGGGACATGTTACATCTCTTCATTTATATAGAAGTAGAAGGGGGGAAAAACCTCTGCAAGCAAAAATCACCAGTTTGTGGAAGGATAGTCTCGCACAGCTACAAATACATTTGCTTGAAAAAGCATCCGTTCTTCTGGTCACAGCTCCTGTGGTGTTCAGGAAGAGAAAATAGTTCAATAAGATTTTTTCATTTTGGTGTATTCTTAAGAGGAGCGCACAAAATAGTACTTTGCAAGAGGGATGGACCAACTGTGGCACCCCAGATATTGCTAGAGTACAGTTCTCATTATCTTCTCTGCCCATGCTGGCTGGAGACGATGGGAAGTGAAATTCAATATCTGGAGGGCCAAATATTACATATTATTTTTCAAGGTTGTGATTATCTTAAGAAATTGTCATTTTTGTTCAGTTCTTCTCTAAATGCAGCAAGTCAGGTATAGGTAATATTTTGGCCTAGTTTGTTTGTTCTTACCTCACCTTTTATTGTGAATGTGAATTTAAAGGCTTTGCGAAACTCTAGTGAGAAATATTTGGTGATAGAAGTCATGATTCCTGTTTCTCCTAGAAGACCAGGAACACACTGTGGGAATTAGAAAGTGTTTTATTTATAAGCCTACCTTTCCCCACATTTCACTCATGCTTTTCCAGGAATACCCTTACATCCCATTCCTTTAAAATGTCCTGTGCCTTTAAAAAGCCAGTTTGACCTAGTGATTATCTCATCAGAGTTAACCCAGGAGACGGTAAAATCTAATCCTGCTTTAGGCATGAATAATGTCTGGGTTCCTTTGGGCTACAAGTAGTCCTTGACTTACAACCACAATTGAGCCCAAAATTTATGTTGCTATGTGAAACATTGAGTTTGCCCCATTTTACAACCTTTCTTACCACAATTGTTAAGAGAATTATTGCAGTTGTTAAGTTAGTAACTTGATTGTTAAGTGAATCTAGTTTCCCTACTGACTTTGCTACTCAGAAGTTCGCAAAAAGGAGATGACATAACCACGGGACACCGCAACTGTTGTAAATATGAGTCAGTTACCAAGCATTTGAATTTTGGTCAGGTGGCTATGGGAATGCTGCAACCGACATAAGTATGAAAAATAATCCTGTCACTTTTTAAAGTGCAGTTGTAACTTTGAACAGTCACTAAATGAACTATTGTAAGACAAGGACTACTTTGGTCACTCTCTCTCTCTTTCTACCCAACCAACCTCCCAGGGTTGTTGTTATTGTGAGGAAGAGAGCAGGAGAAAGAAATATTAAGTATGTTTGCCGCCTTGGGTTATTTATAAAAATAATAAAGGCGTGTCTGCGTAAAAAAAAATAAAAAATGGGGTACAATGGAGAAATCTTACTTGTTCTCCGGAGAATGCTTTCTTCCTCTTAAATGTGCAAAAGCTCTTTCGGTGAAAGTGGAGGAATGAAAAATCGTGACTATTGATCCATACAAACCTCAATTAAGATGGCCAGATAAAAGCAGAAGTTACAGCCCCATCTGTTGTTTGTAAAGTTGCTAGTTAGAAGCCAGTTGCATAAATTCCACCTGGGCACCATCGCCTTTACAATTAGCCACATTTTACCCACAACTGTGCCCTCCAGACATCATCTCCCCTCTCCCCCATGTACCACTTGCATCTCCCTTATCAAAAAGTGGCAGGGGGAGGGGAGAGACAGGTAGGAAGGTCAGCTTCTCACCATCTCTGCTGCCTGCTTCTTATTCATCTTCACAAGCCCCCGCTGAATGCTGCCTCTTTCATCTCCCACAGTTCAGGGAGCCTAGCAGCACCTCGGAAAACCCTCCCTGACTCCGAAGCCCTACCTTTGAAGTCATTTCTTTGGCTCAAGAGGAAGCTTGTGGGAGACCTGCTCTTTCCCTCTGTGCTGCAGGGCTTACATACTCCAGTTGTACTTTTGCAAACATACCTTCCTCCTTAAGAGTTCCGGGTATGGATCCTCTTTCGTTTCACCTGCTCACCTGTTGTTTCAAACGAGAGGCAAACAGATGAATCCAGAGGCTGGGTTGGGTCTCTTGGCTTCTCTGTCCTCCCCTATTAAAGTTTGGCGTGTTAGGAGAAACTCCTTCGGCTACCCATTCCTTTGTGCCTGTAACCAGGCACTCCGCAGGCTTGCAACGCACCGATCCAGGAAGTCCAGGGCTTGTCTGAAAATGCAGAGCACCTGTTGGGAGCCTGGCGGCCAAGGAAAATTGGAGGCATCACCCTCCCTTGTGAGCAAATAATGTAGCCTGCGGAGAATTGTAATTAATGAGACAAACCGCAAAGCAAGCAAGGGTGAAGGTGGTGGGGGGAGGGAGAAAAAGCCAGGCTGGAGTGCTTGACCTCTTATTTTAACAAGATGGGAGAGGGGGCTATCCCTGCACTTCCATCTTAACTCTGGGGGATGCCAAGGGGCACAGGAAATCTGACACAGGATTTCTATGTCAGGATGTGTTTTCTAAGCAAGCTTCTCTTTGTGGGTGCAGAATGTCAGTAGCAGTGGTGGGTTTCAAATTTTTTTAGAACCTCTTCTGTAGGTGTGGCCTGCTTTGTGGGAGTGGCTTGCTGGCCATGTGACCAGGTGGGAGTGGCTTTCTGGCTGTGTGACCGGTGGGGAGTGGCTTTCCGGCTGTGTGACCGGGTGGGAGTGGCCAACTTGTAAAATGTAATGAAACTCACTTAACAACGCTCTTGCTTAGCAACCAAAATGTTGGTTCAGAAACTCTGGCATTTGAAGCACGCAAGTCTTAAAGATGTCAAGTTACAAGACCCTTATTCCCCTAACCTTTTAGAAAAAAAAACCCTAGGGGTGTTCAAATTTGACAGCTTTAAGACTTGTTGACTTCAACTCCCAGAATTCCTCCTCCAGTCATATTGGCTCAGGAACTCTGGCACAGAAATATGCAAATCTTAAAGCTGTCAAGTTACAAGACCCTTGCACCCCTAACCCTTTAGAAAAAAAACCCCAGGGGTGTTCAAACTTGACAGCTTTAAGACTTGTGGACTTCAACTCCCAGAATTCCTCCTCTTGCTCTTCATCTTGATGATGTGTGGATGGGCCGGGGGAGGGAGCTGGAACCGGTTCTAAATGGCACTGTAGATTTGTGGAATCGCTTCTATAGAAGAGGTTAGAACTGGCAGGAACCCACCCCTGGTGCAGAATGTCAGTAGATATTTCTGCAAATTCAAAACCACATAGGAAAAGGCACTTCTTCCCTCCAAATGTATGACTGCCAAATGGACAGCAGGTGTAACTTCTCCAAAGTACCTCTTTGCTATTTTTTGAGCAACTAGTCCCCGACTTAGAACAGTTCATTGAGTGACCATTCGTGGGTACAACAACAATTTAAAAAGTGAATTATGATTATTTTGGCATCCCTGTGGTCACATGATCAAAAGAGGCCAGATGCTGGGCAACTGACTTATATTTATGACAGTTGTCGTGTCCCAGTGTCATGCGTTCCCCTGTTGTGACCTTCTGACAAGCAGAATCAATGGGGTAAGCCAGATTCACTTAACAACTGCTGTGATTCAGTTAACCACTGTGGCAAGAAAGATCGTAAGGTGAGGGAAAATTCTCTTAGCAACCATCTTGCTTAGCAACAGAAACTTTGGACTCAATTGTAGTCGTAAGTCAAAGACTACCTATAATGTCATTCAGTAATCTATCTCATTTTCTTAACTAATTTCATTGCATTTGAGTGTAGGATCATGTGCATGGGTAGTTTTCAACGTACAATCACTTTGTTTAGCGATTGTTCAAAATCACAACAGCATTGAAAATGTGACTTATGACTGGTCCTTGTGCTTATTAAGACTGTCGTAGAGTCCCCACAGTCATGTGACCAGAACTCGGGTCTCGGAAACTGGCATGTTTTTAATAACATTGAAGTGCTTGGAGCGTGTGCATGGAGTGATTGTGGTTGATGACCTCTTTCTAGATCTCACCTGGAAAAACAACACATCTCTGGTGATTGGAAAGGCCCAACAGAGGCTTCATTTCCTTATAGTCCAGCTGTTGTTCAGGTGGAACAACAGCTGACGACCTCTTTCTATTGGTCCAACAGAGAAAGTGTCCTCACATATTGCATTACTGTATGGTATGCTGGCTTAACAGCTGCAGACAGGAAGGTACTACAGAGAATGATCAATTTGGAACAAGAAACCATTGATTGCCCTCTGACACCACTGGATGACATCACCAGATCTCGCTTCTTTAGCAAAGTAAGGAAGATACTCAGAGATGATTCACACCCTGGTCAGTATCTCTTTGCACTTCTACCATCAGGCAGAAGGCATCAAAGTATAGCCAGCCGAACAAACAGGTTTAAAGATAGTTTCTATCCTTGGGCTGTGAGACTTTTAAATGCAACCACAATCACTCCATGCACACGCTAGTTTTTTGCTTTTTCTTTCTTTTTTTGTTTCTGTTATAATTTTGCACCAGCTTAAAACCAATTTTGATGTATTTAAGTACGATGACAATAAAGATTATACTTACACTTTTATAATGGCTGCGGTGTCCTGGAGTCATATGATCACCGTTTATGATTGTCCCAGCTGGCTCCCAACAAGCAAAGTCGAATTCAGAGTCACTTAACAGCATGACTCATGTAACAACGGCAGTGATTTGCTTAACAACTATAGCAAAAAATGGTTATAAAATTTGGCACAATTCACTTGACAATTGATTTGCTTAGAACGGGGATTCTGGTTCCAGTTGTGGTTGTAAGTTGAAGACATTCAGTAATGTTGGAAGTAGACCTTGGGTGACCCAGGGTCCCCGATTATCCTCCACCAAGGATAGGTGATTCTAAAGGATAGCTATCATCCCTGAATGGATATGAAGATATCCAATTTTTGAGGTGACTTTCCTACGTGAGTTGACTTACTGTTTACAGGAAAGGCAGAATCTGAAACTAATGGCTGAATCAGTGTTTCTCGACCTTAACAGTTTAAGTAGCTTTCTGGATTCCAACACCCTAAATTCTGCAGTTGCCATGCTTGCTGGGGAATTCTGGAAATAGAAGTCCAGACATTTTAAAGTTGCCCACATTGAGAAATACTGATCTGAATTGTTTTGTTGAGAAAATACCCTTTCCTAAAATCTTAAACTCTTGAACAGAAATGGGGAAACTGAGAGTCTTCATATTGTTATAGACTCACGATGGTACCTTTTCAGCACCATGTGCCCAAAGCGGAACGCATGTGCATGCATATATATGAATGCATGCATGCGCACCAAAGTGCAGGAAACCTGAAGGCCAGCTGGCCGGTGCGCACATGCCTGTTTTTGGGCAGTTTTCATGCCATTTTTCAGGCTGTTTTTTGGGTGCATTTTCAGGCTGTTTCGAGCCATTTTTGAAATGGCCAAAAAATAGTCTGAAAACAGCCCCAAAATGGCCTAAAAAGCCCAGAAAACAGCCTGAAAATGCTCCCAAAATGACCTGGTTTTTTGGCTGTTTTCAGGCCGTTTTGTGGAGCTCTGGCATCCACGAAGACCAACTGGCCAGCGCGCATGACATGTGCATCAAAAACCAGAAGAGCAGTTGACGACGGCGCATGTGCCCACAGAGAGGGCTCTGTGTGCCACTTCTGGGACACGTGCCATAAGTTTGCCCTCACGGTTATAGGCTATTAGTCCACAAATGAGCCATCATCCCAAAAACTATCTAGCTTTTTTTCCCTTAAAGGATAAACAGGAACAGACTAAATGCCTTCCCTCACTATAAAATTGTAATATGCAGATGAGGTATTAGAGAGCTTGATTAAGTTTTCTTTTTTCTGTTTCAAAAATTGCAAAAGAGCAATTAGGATAACAGGATTAAGCAGGTCCAACACAGCTTCCCTAGTTCCTTCCCCAAATTTCTCTGTCAATTTTATTTTATTATTATTATTATTTTTAAAAAATTCTTATGTTCTGAATATCCTTGTGCCTCCTCTTCCCACCTCCCACCCATCCTTTCTCCTCCACATGGTCTTTGATGAAAAGAAAACCCTGTTGGTTGGCTGCCATGCTCATCCAGTGTGATTGCTGATACAATTCTGCAATGGCTGTGAAAAATGTACAGCAGTTGAGATCAGACAAATTGCAAGGATCTGCTTGAACTCTGAGGAGTGAATCATTGTTCCCCATTCAGGAGAAAAATCTGTTCACTTGGCATTACTCCATAGTGAGGAAATTATGGTCTGACCCTAGCAATCCACATCTATAGCTTCAGGAGGTAGATAATTGTCTACCTCATTTGCTTACCCTTTCTTCTCTTAGGAAATAATTATTCATTGTATTATTGGTGCTACAAATATCAAACTCAATTGACAAACTAGAAAAAGCTAAACGTGAGCGTTTACTAAATGACAGACGTAGCTTCAGTGGCTGTTCAAATGGATATCCTCTGCACATTTGGTGAAATCCACGCTTGGTTGTTGAGAAAAATCATACACAATAATATCATCATTGTATCATATTGCGAGTCTCACTTACCTTGGCCATGTCATGCAGGGGAATTCACTGGAGAAAAGTGTTTGGAAGATTTAGCAGTAATTAAATAACCCTCAAAGCTTCAACCTCAAACTGTCTACCATGGACCTCAGCCCATTCCTAAGAAGTCTGTAAAGGGGGCATGCATAAGCCCACCATTTGCCTACTATCCCTATCCTGCTATCCCCATTTATTTGTATTCATTTCTTTCATTCATGTCCATGTTGATATATATATACCTGCTATCTTGTACATGTTTTACAAACTAATAAATACAAATACAAAAGGAAACCAGACCATCAAAGTTGACAGCAGCCAGAGCATAGCAAAATTCAAAGATATACTGCAACATCAGAATATATAGAGAGGCCTGGCCAATGGAATTGCCAAGAATCAGAACACGCCTGAATGGATATCATCATCATCATCATCATCATCATCATCATCAACATCATCATCATCATCATCTGAATTCTTTGTTTTTCTAGTAGAGATTATTCTCAGGTTAAACGGAGCTCTTCATTAGAAGAGATGAGGGCCCCCAGGGTTGAGCAACAGACCCTATTTTATCATCTCCAATCATAGAAGTCCCAAGTGGCGACTCAGTACATCTGGAGTAGTGGGTGCTCTCACAAAATGAATGGTATCCTAGATATGGCATTAGGCCTAAGGAACCAAGAACTATACACGGAGTTACTTCTGAGTGGTTTCTTTATTGTGTTCACCTACTGACAGAAACCTTGCCAGATTAAAGCAACTATCTGCATAGCTATTAGATAGACTCTGTGAATTGCTAGGGAGGGTCCATCTTAGCTTTTTTCCTGCTTTCCAAACATTCCAGGTTTTGCTGCCTCTCTGCTCTTTGGAAAAGGGCCCCTCACTCCTGCGACCAGAGTTGGTTCCTTGAGCCTAACACCACCTCTAAGAAGGCAGTCATTTTGTGGACTACATTCTCCTACGTTATGGCTAATATGAATCCAATGGCAAACTAAACATTAGGCTGATTTTCTCTATCAGTGTTCATATTGGCTCTGGTAGGTCAGGTCAGGAAACAGACACCCCTGAGATTCTAGGATTCCAATTTAAAAATATAATAACATTTTAAATGATGTCAACAACCTTCGCTGCTTCCATTGAAGGACATCATGGAGCTGTTCTGAATCTCCTTCTCACTTCTTCTGTTTTCTTGCAAATGATAAATTCCTTTATCTCTCCAACTTTGTGCTCGAGGCCAGAGCTAAATTTCCCTACAGTGCAGGCTCATGTGGGATTAGTTTTGTTCTAATGAAACTGTAGCTACCTTGCCAGCCAGTAGAATTTAAGACAAAATAATCATGTAGACTGCTGGCATTTCCACTCTACGTTCCCTTGAGTAAGACATGGCTTTTGATCATCTACAAAGTTAGATTGCCCAGTTTCTACCTCTAGTGGAGACATAAACACATATATTTAAAAAACTTTGATCACATTAAAACTAGGGCAGAATTCAGATGGAAACTGAACCAAGACTGCAACAAGCACAGATTATTGTGCTCCAACAGTCCTCGGATTATAGTTTGATATTTCCAGGATGAAGGGAAGTCCAAGTAAAAGGAGTCAGAGGAAACATCAGTTTCAAAAGGATTTTATTTTTTGTTGACTAGGTAATAAGTATAGCACGGAATTTGCACTAGGATTTTTTGTTTTAACTCTGCAGTGTTAATATGCCATGGTTTTTATTTCTCTGTGGAAGTTTAGGAAATACTCACACTTTGATCTTTTGTGCATACTGTATATCAGGCAAGTACAGGAAGATGGTTCTTTTATGCAGAATATACTTGTGATCTATAATAATAATTTGGACCTGTTTAGCATCTCTTTTGAGTCCTGCTAGAAAGCATTTCTTTGTAGCAGACCACTGCCATCTTATGGTCTGCATGAAATATTGTATTCTCTTTCAGAATGTCTATGGAGATTCTCAGTCATCCAAATAATGGTTGTCCCAAAGGTACTTTTTCAAGAGGCAACTGGATTTTCTTGTTTTTCTTTGAAGACGTTTCACTTCTCCTCCAAGAAGCTTCTTCAGTTCTGAAGAAGAAAACGTCTTAAAAAAACGTCCAGTTGCCTCTTGAAAAAGCACCCTTGGGCTATCTTTCAGAATATTCTTTCATAAGGCACAACATTTGTGGCAGTCTGATCTGATCAGCTGTATAATTTATCTTTACCAGCCCTATTTGAATGTTAATAGGAGTTACATTTTTTTTTCTTTTTAAAATAAAGTTTTCTTTTTTAAATATCTGGTGAGATTAATCGGTGTTTCCAGGGAAGTACTTAATCATCAGCCTCTATGCTCTGTAGTGAGGAGTTGCATCATTAGCATTATTTCACTGTTTGCATTTATAACATTTAATTGCCAGAAAGACAGCAGAGGTTATTAGAACCATGTCTCTTATGATGTGGCACTCCTTGGGAGACATGGTGCCAGCAAGCATCATTAAGCTGCCACATCAAACGAGGAGGCAAGATCAGGATATGAAAACAAAGAGGGCTTCTGGAAAAATAACTTTGAGACTGCCTTCCTTCCACACCATAGGCTCAGTTGCAATTGCATTCCAATATCTTATAAGCCAGTGATGGCTAATCTTTTTCCCATCGCTTGCCGAAAGTGGGGGGAGCGCAGGGGGGTTGTGCACGGGCATGCCCACATCCATGCTATGAGCGCAATCCCCCATGTTCATGCGTGGGCGCCCGCCTGCACACATGCACGTGCAACCCCCACGCACATGTGTGTGCGACCCCCAGCCTCCCCCTCCACTTTGGCATGCAATGGACCTGTTTTTCACCCTCCCCAGGCTCTAGGAGCCTGGGGAGGAGGAAAACACCCCCCTCCTCCCCAGAGATCCTCCAGAGGGCAAAGAAATGGCCCTATGGGCAAACCGGAAGTTTGGGGATGGACTTCCGGTTTGCCCATAGGGCCATTTTTTGCCCTCCGGAGCCTTCAGGTTTCCCTGAAGCATCCAGAGCGCAAAAAAGGCCCAACACACAAACCGGAAGTCTGTTCCTGAACTTCCAGTTTGCGTGTTGAGTTGTTTTTCGCCCTCAGGGAAGCCTCCAGAGGGTGAAAAACGGCCAAAAAAAAGAGGCCTAAGTCAATTGGCCAGCAGGAACATGTGCGCCTGAGCTGACAGGGCAATGTCTCGTGTGCCCTAACAAATGGCTCTTCATGCCACCTGTGGCACGTATTCCATAGGTTCGCCATCATGGTTATAAGCCAACATTTCAACACTGCTCTTTAAAAAAAATCCTCCAGTAGTAAGTTATATTTTTTTAAAAAAATGAAGTTTAATACTTTTGATATAAGAGGATTGACAAAATACCAATGAAACTAGCAATTAACTACCAACCATTCCGCCAACAGCAAGAATTGACTAATGGAATGGCAATTTAATTCCTTCCGTACTGTAGCAATACTGAACAGGATGCAATTAGAGGCAGAATTCACAAGCAGGATGCTTTGTGATAATCTGCTGGGAACAGGATTTATTTCCCAGAAAACATGATAGAAGGATCTTCCTCATGTGGGATGAGTATGGTGGAATCTGTAGGAATCCTTCAGCTGTCCTAAAACGTCTAGCACAAAAGCAGATTTAATTAATGGGCTCTGTGATTTTGAGACTGGACAGAATTGCTCATTAGATTCCTTCTTTTCTTCTCTGACCTCTAAAAGTATCACGATTACAGGTAGTTCTCAATTTACAACCATTCTTTTAGTGATCATTAGAAGTTACAGCAGCACTGGAAAACGGGACCTATGACCATTGCAACATCACCATGATCAAAATTTGAATTCTTGCCAACTGGTTCATATTTATGATGGTTACAGTGACCTGGGGTCATGTGATGACTTTTGTTACCTGTTGACAAGCAAAGTCCATGGAGAAGCCATATTCACTTAACAACTCTCTTACTAACTTAACAACTGCATGATTTATTTAAGAACTATAGCAAGACAAGTCATAAAGTGGGCATGACTCAATAACTTGTTTGGCTTAGCAACATAAATTTTGGGCTCAATTGTGGTCATTCATCATATTTGTATTTGTGGAGAAATGCAATATAGACCCTATTATTTTAAACTAATTGTTCAAGAATGATGAGTACTTTAAAACTGGCTCATTTTGAAAGGAATTTGAAATGGGCAGAAGACTAACGTGTCCTAGAGCAATTTTTCAAAAAAGAAATTCTCCCTCAGCAATTAGAAGAGTTTTGTGGCCAAACTATGGATGTGCAAAAGGATGAGGAAGAGACAGAGAATAAGTTCTCACCAAAGGTGATGTCATATTGTGGTTTAGCCTGACTGAGGTGTCAACGTTTGAAATGCTAATTAAGCTACAGCAAAGAGATTTGCCCTTAACACCATTTAATAAGGTTTTCTCGTAGATATAGTTATCCAAATCATGGACAAGCATTTTGTCTGAATCCAGACTTGTGGGAAGAGAGGTTTAATCTTGATGCGATACTGTGAAGGTCCTGAACTGGACAGAGGATTTCACTAGAAGTCTTCAGAGATCATGCCCGGTCAAAGATTCTTCATGAGCTTCTCTGCTAAGTCTCTGGTCATAGACATGGGTTGAAAAAGGTGTCAAAATGTTGTCATTCTTGTCTATTTTTCCAGCTTCAGGCTTCCAGAGATGGTGGAATGAAACAGAGTTAGAAGAGGGTAGAGGAAGCTCCCATCCTTTTTGGGCCACTTCATGTTTTCCTTCCCACTCCCCGCACTTCAAATGTTAAACAAAAGAGAAAACCTGGAGAGTGAGGAGGTTGAGGAGGAGCATGGGTCAGTCTTGGAGGCTGGGGAAGGCTCGGGTGAGGGTTCTGTGTCAGAGGCCAAGGCCGTCTGGCAGTGATCAGGTGCCTACGGAGCTAGACAGCAGTGAGGCAGAGGAACTGTTGGAGCCTGTTCCCAGTGTGCACATGCGCAGAGCTGCCAGAATAAAAGAACTCAGAAATCAGGGTAGACTTGGGAATAAACTCATAGGTGGAAGGTGATTTGCCCCTCCCACAGGAAATAAAGGAGGAGTGAAAGGGGAGTGGGCTTTTGCAGGAAACAATTTGTTAGTTCATTCATTAGATTTTTTTCAGGAGTGTGAAGTTCTGTCTGTGAATCTCAGTGCCCAGTCTTTCCTTGCACAGCAGTACCTCATTTGGAAAATATTTACATGGCAGCTTTCCAAGCTAGATAAGGTCTGTAGTCATAAATGTTCCTTTGAAAGACAGTTTACCTGGCAGGTCTCTGCTGAGTGTGAATGAGAGGAATTCACATTCGTTTAATAAAAGGGGTTTTGTCGGGACCAGGACTCTGCCTTGTGCTTCTTGGGGAAGCCTAGGTCAGAACAAATCCAGGAAGCTTTGGGTTCCATACATCACAAAGATGACTGGTATGTTGATCAAAACAAAATGCCTCCACCAAATTGAGATTGTCCCAGGATCTCCTATGCTTCTCTATAGTAATGTTTTTCAAATATGGCAACTTTAAGATGTGTGAAATTCTGGAATCAGCATTTTGAGAATTGAATTCCACACATCTTAAACTTGCTAAGTCTGAAAAACTTGTTCTATATAATTGGGTAAGTAGCTTATTGACCTCAGTAGGGGCATGAAGATGTGAGCATGATATGTTGCATGAACATGTTGAAAGAACAGAACCATATAGGTGCGGCCAGATGAAAGTCATAGCAATATAGGTAGCCTTCAACCTATGATCACAATTGGAATGTCTGTGGCTAAGCAAGATGGTCATTTTGAGAGTCACACACATTTAATGATCTTTTTGCCGCAGTTGTTAAGTGAATCATGGTTGTTAAAGAAATCACATGGTCGTTAAACATATCCAGCTTTCCCCATTGACTTTGTCTAAGAAGCTGGCTAGGAAGTTTTCAAATAGCAATCACGTGACCCCAAGATGCTGCAACCATAGCAAATACATATTGGTTGCCGAATTTTGGTCATGTGATCAGGGGACTGCTACAATGGTTGTGTGAAGATTGGTTGTAAGTTACTTTTTTAGCACCATCATAATTTCAAATGGTCCCTAAAGTAGTGGCTGTAAGTTGAGAACTATCTGTACCATATTCTAAGGCCATTTCTTACTGTGGTGGTGCAGTAGTTAGAATGCAGTATTCCAGGCTGATTCTTCCCACTGACAGGTCAGGAGTTCGATCCTGACCGGCTCAAAGTCGACAGCCTTCCATGCTTCCAAAGTCGGTAAAATGAGGATTCAAATTGTTGGGGGCAACATGATGACATTGTAAACGGCTTAGAATGCTGTAAAGTACTACAAAGCGGCATATAATTCTAAGTGCTATTCTTATCGCTATTACATCTAAGCCTGGGATGAAATATTCTGGCCCAGAGGCATCCAGTTTTGTACATGTGTTTGTGTGTATGCAAGGAGTCAGTCTGATAAAAGCAGCAGTGTGTTCGTGTGTATGCAAGCCTTGCCCCCTTTGCATGTGTGGTGTAACATCACACCACTGAAAGAGGCAGAATTTGCAAACCAAAAATACAGCACTGTTTTTCTCATGTTGGCCAAATGCAGCAGGAGTCTGCAAATATATTCCTGTCCTATGTGGCTGCATCTCATGACGTAACTTTCATCTCATCTTCAGCCCATGCGATAGACATGTTTAAACTGTCCTTAGCTGCATTAAAATCATGTTTTGCCCCTTAAGCCAAAGGCAATTCTTGGTCCTTCCAAGCAGGGGTGAAATCCTCCCAGTTCAACCTGGTTCAGCTGAACCAGTAGGGACAATTGCCCTTGGTTTTGTGAACCGACAGTTTAAAAAAAGCTTCCCAGAATCGCATGGCTCAGCTGTGAGCCATGCGATCGTCGGAAGCTTTCCCCCCGCTTTTTAAAGCATTTTTCCCTGCCTATTCGCCCAAACTGGTAGGAAAAATATGCTTTAAAAAATGAAAAAAAGTTGTCCATGACCACCCAGTCACATGACACCTCCCACCAAGCCACGGCCACAGAACCGGTGTGTGTGTGTGTGAAATTAGATTTCCCCACTGCTTCCACAGTGTGTAAAATCGAATGTACTTTGCTGACAACTGTGTTGGTGGCCAACTGACTTATGGGGTGAGAGGAGACTCAATACAATACAATACAATACAATACAATACAATACAATACAATACAATACAATACAATACAATACAATACAATACAATACAATACAATAGCAGAGTTGGAAGGGACCTTGGATGTCTTCTAGTCCAACCCCCTGCCTAGGTAGGAAATCCTATAGTGTTTCAGACAAATGGCTATCCAACATCTTCTTAAAGACTTCCAGTGTTGAGACATTCACAACTTCTGGAGGCAAGCTGTTCCACTGATTAATTGTTCTAACTGTCAGGAAATTTCTCCTCAGTTCTAAGTTGCTTCTCTCCTTGATTAGTTTCCACCCATTGCTTCTTGTTCTATCCTCAGGTGCTTTGGAGAATAGCCTGACTCCCTCTTCTTTGTGGCAACCCCTGAGATATTGGAACGCTGCTATCATGTCTCCCCTAGTCCTTCTTTCTGGTGCCTACCAGTGAATACATAGCCATTCGCCCTCCTCTCAATTCCGTGCAGCTCTCTCCTACTGTTTTTCTTTTCTCTCACAGCAGATAAAACTCCCTGCAACCTGCCAAACAGGTGTTTGATGGTCATGGTGGGGGATGCCAGGTGTTGAAACAGACACCTCTTCCTCATGTAACTCCCCTAGGCTGCCAAACAGATTCTTAGTAAACTGTGGGGAGCTCTGGGGCTTTGAGTGTGGGTTTAGATTTTGGGCAAGCAGCCTCTCCTGGATCGACATGCAGAGAGAAACAGGGAAAGAGGTGGGTTAGCTGCCTATCAAAATTCAACCCCTGCCGGTGTCCCATTCCCACATCTGTGTCCTGACTGGTTGGGAAGCAAAGCCAGAGGGTTGACCCAATTGCTTTGCTTAATGCGGCCTGTACACTGGAAATCAGGACAGCACCGTTGAGGGGCAAGCCAAAAGAGGTCAACAGCTCCAGGCAAGGTAGCCGGTGTAGTTTCATGCTGAACTCAAAGATAGATGGTGAGCAATTTAACTCCACCTTCCAACTCAAACTGGGAGGCTTTAGAACTCATGTTACTGTGAGATACAATAAAGTCAGCTGTAATTTTCCATTGTATAGACTAACACATAGCTTATGAACTACATATTCAAGGTAGAGTCATGTTTAAATTTGCTTTTCAATTGTATTGCTTATAATTTCCCATTAGCCCTAACTTTCAAGAAAAAGGCCTCTCTTTTGGAGTCCAGGACTGGCAGGAGAGCATTTAATACGGGGTGTCAAACTTGTGGCCTGCAGGCTGGATGCATCATGCACTGCCTACGCCCACACCTGGTTTAGCGAAGGAGGAAAAAGTCACGATACGTAACGTGACGACAATGTGATGCCATGAGTTTGACATCCCTCATTGTAGCATTGTAGCATTTTTAGCTGTTCTCAAGCCTCCATGAACAAAGAAAATAGTCAAGCCAAACTCGGGCAGGCTGAGAGTGTATCTGCTTTGACGTTTCTCTCTCTCTCTAATATTTCTTTCATTTGAGAAATGTTCTTTTCCATGGCTATGTTGCAATTCTTGTGAAATAGGGGAACCAATAAGGGAGACATGGGGTGAGTGAATAGTTAGCAGGTTTGGGTGACAGTAAGGGCTTAACTAACTTTAAACATATAGGGGTGATAGTAGATTATAGGCAGTTGGAAAGCAGACTGGGCCTATCAACTGGACCTGGAAAGGAATGATGTGGCGTAAACTGACGGCAGGGGTGAGTTTCAACCAGTTTGTGGCGGTCCCTGCGAACCGGTTGGTCAGCGAACCCGGAAGTAAGTAACTTCCGGGAACGGTGAAGGGCCCACGTGCCCGCCCGTGCTCCTTACCCAGTTTTGAGGAGTTCTGCGCTTCCACACATGCGCAGGATGCATACAGCACCTGCGCGATCCTCCAGGAGCAGCTGGAGCATCGCACAGACACTAGTACGCATGCGTGCACCACGCATGTGCATGCGTGCGCCACACACGTGCACGAGAACACCGCCGGCCCCGTTCCAACCGAACCGGTTGGAACGGGGCGAGAAACCCACCCCTGGCTGACGGGTATAGGATCAGAGGTGGTATTCAGCTGGTTCGGACTGGTTTGGGTGAACCAGTAGCGGAGATCACGTGTGGGTCCTACCCCAGTGCTATGTGGTTCTAGTTAGCCATGTTGTTGAGGCCGGGCACATGCATGGAAGGCATGTGTGTGAGCAAAGCGCATGCACAGAAGGCTAGGAGCATACAGGGCAAACCGGTGGTAAAAATATGTAAAATTCACTGCTGTGTAGGGTGATTATAAAAGTATGATTTTTCATTACTTGAGTAATCGTCTATTGCCTGTGTGGGTATTGAGATCCACCAGCCTTTGGTGGTAAAATAGTTTTGCATGCCAACAACTCTCATATTACATTCCTATTCTTTGATCTGTTCCTGATGAGGATGGTGGAAACTTCCCTAGGAGGATTCTGCATAGCTTCCAGAACAGCTCTGCGCCTCTGTGATCCCACCATACTGGCAAAGTTTGAGAGTTTGGGGTTGGTGCAATTCAATTTTCACCAAAGAAGTCATCTGCCTTTTTTTTTTTTTTTTTTGCTACAGGGAACCTCTGCAGAACTTGTGGGGTGTTTGTTCCCCGTTGTTTGTGTGTGTGTGTGGGTGTCTGTATGTCTTGGTTCACCTCCTGGCTTCTGGGTTTTAATGCTGGAGTAAATCCTTTAAGGAGAATGAGAGCTTGACTTCACTGAAATGGATGAGATTATGACTGTTCTGTTCTGCAGGGGAAGAGCGGATATGAAAACTATAAATGAAGCACAGTAAAAATGAAACATGCCCTAGCACCTGAAATAGCACCAGTACAAAAGAGTTTGGAACTGTGCAAGGAACCCCAGGAGAAAGAAGGCAAATTTAGAGGCCATGGAAGAGAGTTCCTGAGTTATTACAATATTTGAGAGGTTACCACAAAGAGGGCTTCAACCCAAAGGTGCTTTTTCAGGAGGCAACTCGAGTTTCTTGTTTTTTCTTTGAAGATGTTTCACTTCTCATCCAAGAAACTTCAGCTTCTTCAACTCAGACAGGATAGCAGGGAAGGGAAGGATTATTACACTATCCTGTCACTATCACGCTATCCTATCAGAGCTGAAGAAGCTTCTTGAATGACAAGCAAAATGTCTCCAAAGAAAAAACAAGTCCAGTTGCCTCCTGAAAAAGCAACTTTGGGACAACCATAAACCTGGATGACTGAGAATCTCTTCAGACAAGAGACTTACTTTCCAAAGCACCAGAGGACAAAAGAAGCAATGGGTGGAAACTAATCAAGAGGAGAAGCAACCTGGAATTAAGGAGAAACTTCCTAACAGTGAGGACAATTAACCAGTGGAACAGCTTGCCTTCAGACGTCGTGGGCACTCCATCACTGGAGGTTTTTAAGAAGAGACTGGACAGTCACTTGTCTGAAATGAAATAAGAGTCCTCTGGGAAGGAACGCAAGCTCTTGCCCAGTGCAGCTCCATTGCACGTGCATACGCGCTTCTTCAGCTGATTTTTGGGTCTGTCCTGTATGTGGGATACGTGTGCATACACGGGAGTGGTGGTGGTGATGGAGTGGGGGGTCTCCGTTTCTGGCACCAGGAGGCTTCAGGGAGGGTCTCTGGAGTCTGGGGGAGGCCATTTTCACTCTCCCAGAGGCTCGAAGAGAGCCTCCAGAGCCTGGAGAGGGTGAACCCACCCGGTTCGGGGGTGGTGATCGTGTATGCATGCATGGGTTAGTGGTTGCACACCAGGGGTGGGTTCTTGCCAGTTCTAACCTCTTCTATAGAAGAGATTCCACAAATCTACAGTGCCGTTTAGAACTGGTTCCAGCTCCCTCCCCCTGCCCGTCTGTACATCATCAAGATGAAGAGCGAGAAGAGAGAGGAGGAATTCTGGGAGTTGAAGTCCACAAGTCTTAAAGCTTTCAAGTTTGAAGACCCCTAGGTTTTTTTTCTAAAGGTTTAGGGGTTCAAGGGTCTTGTAACTTGACATCTTTAATGCCAGAGTTCCTGAGCCAACATGACTGGAGGAGGAATTCTGGGAGTTGAAGTTCATAAGTCTTAAAGCTGTCAAGTTTGAACACCCATGGGTTTTTTTTCCTAAAGTGTTAGGGGTGCAAGGGTCTTGTAACTTGACAGCTTTAAGACTTGCATGCTTCAAATGCCAGAGTTTCTGAGCCAACATTTTGGTTGCTAAACAAAAGTGTTGTTAAGTGAGTTTCACCACATTTTACAAGTTGGCCACTCCCACCCAGTCACATGGCTGGCAAGCCACTCCCACCCAGTCACATGGCCAGCAAGCCACTCCCACAAAGCAGGCTACACCTACAGAAGAGGTTCTAAAATTTTTTTAAACCTACCACTGTTGCACACATATGTGCAGGTGATGGTGGTTGGGTGCGCATGTGCAGGTGGACTGGGCACATTGCATTGTAGGTGAGGGGCACACACGCATACACATAATTTCAGCACGCGAGAAAAAAACGTTTGCTCTCACTGGTATAGGATCTCCTGCTTGAGGGGAGGTGGACTAGAACAGTGGTCCCCAACCCCCGGTCCGCGGAGTACCTGGCACCGGGCCGCGCAGCGGCCGGGGGCCATGATCGCGAGGGAGGGGAGGTAAGCTAAAGGGGCGTGAATTAAGGCCGGGCGTTCGGTTGCTGAGCAGCGCACGCAAATTGGTGGCTGGGGTGGCCGGGCGCGTGCCTGGGACGGTGTGCGGAGCGGGGCCACCGGACTGAGCCTCTCTCAGAGGCGGTTGGTGGGCGTGTGCCGTCGCGAGGTTTCGCCGCGAGGAATGTGAGAAGCCCAGGTGGTTGTTTCCTCCCCCCCTCTTCCCCGCGAGCTCTCGCCGGCGCCGGGCTTTCCCCTCGCTCGTCTGCGGCCGCCGTTTTTGTCTCCCGCAGAGGCTGTTCCCCGAACCACCACCACCACCACCAACCCGGCCTCCCCTGTCAGCGCCCCGCGTCATGTCGTGATCTCCGGGCGGACGTGTGAGACCAGGGAGGTGGCGGTGACGGCGGCTGCTGCTGCTGCTGCTGCAGCCGCCGATGGGGCTGCTCCAGATTATGAAAGTCGTGGTTGTGTGTGTGTGAATGCGATTTTCGCTGGCAGAGCACTCGGGCCACAACATGAGTGATGTCAAATTGACCACGCCCAACCCAGCCCCACAGGGTCAAACACAATCCTGATATGGTCCTCAATGATATCGAGTTTGACACCCCTGCTTTAGATCCTGATAGTGTTTTAATAGACATAAAAAAGATGAATAAAGACTAACCTCTATGTTATTTTTATGGAAGGCCTGCCTGAAAGTTATAATGGTAGATTGTCCACAGATTTAAGCAGGTGAACACCCTGAGAACAGGGGCATATCAGAGAATGCAGACTTGAGAATAACCTGTCAGGACACGGTAGGACTTCCTCTAGCTACCTTAGAAAGTGCCTTCCTTGTTACAGACCTAGGCAGTGTATTAACAATTTATCCCAAAAGCGCAAAAGCTCCTGGGCCGTGCGCAAAGGCTCCAGGGAAGAGACGCCCTCCCACCCCTGCGCGCGCTCAGCGGGCCACGGTAAAATTATCAAAGGCTGACTGGTCCACGGCGATAAAAAGGTTGGGGACCACTGGACTAGAAGACCTCAAAGGTTCCTTCCAGCTTTATGTTTGGTTGATCTGAAGTGGCACCGAAAACTAGATCACTTCTGAGAAACCATTTTGTCCCCAAATGCAATTTTGTTGAGTTAGGATTGGGGCTTCTAAGTTTCCCAGGACAATATTTGTGGGTTTCTTCGTGCTCTCTGAGGTTGGTTATTTTCCTACAGGTGTTTCATTACCCAACTAGGAAACATCATCAGTGTTACCTAGTGTTACCTGGTTGGGTTGGAACATCTGCAAGAAACCAAGTAAGCGGACAGCATGAAGGACCCCATAGTTTAACCCTGAGCTACAACTATTCTCTTTTATTAGGACAGGGCTTGTCGGGAAGCCGTGTAATTACAGATTCAGTAACCCTGAAAGGCACAAGTCATTTTCAGTGGATCTCAAGATTACGGAGAAGTTTAGGAAAGTAACAACTCGGTTGTCCAGAAATTTTAGGATTGTCATCAAATTACCTGTTGCAGATGAACTGTCTCTTGCTAAACCTAACAGGGAGAGGAGTGGCTTCTGTATCCACCGATATCTGCCTGTATGCAAGGAAGTGCCTCTGGGCTGGAAACCTGAAAAGTTTTGAATGGCAAAAAGCTGGCTTGCCTCTAAACCCCAGTGGATTGGATATATCCTTGTCTTCGGGTTTGTTACTTTCTTCAATTGACTGGACCACTCAAGAAGTCGCCAAGGAAAAAGCTGGTCTCTTGGCTGATTCTTCTCCAGAAAAATCCCTAATATGAAGAGGAGGAGGAGGAGGAGAGGAAGCAGAGAGAGAACTGGCACTAAATCCAGGGCAGGCGTTACCTAGGTGTCCAACGCCCACATGCCAGTGATGGCAAGAAAATTATCCTTTCAATGAAACTTCCTGCTAAGACCTGCCTACTTTACTTCTCACTATAGGATCTGATGCTGTGTGCGGA
Organism: Thamnophis sirtalis; assembly: GCF_051295495.1. Taxonomy (NCBI): domain Eukaryota; kingdom Metazoa; phylum Chordata; class Lepidosauria; order Squamata; family Natricidae; genus Thamnophis; species Thamnophis sirtalis. The sequence continues at coordinate 119,103,590 of NW_028261384.1, forward strand.
AATTTCTCACGATGAAAAGAAATGGGAGGAAGGGCTTGCATTCCCTGCCGAGGCAAAAAGAGCTATGCCCAACACCATCCCTGGCGTTGCTTCCCACTCCTGTCCCCGTGTAGCTCCTTGTGCCAGCATGGCGTGGAGAGAAGTAGGTAGTGAACAAGAAAAGGGGCCCTGCTGGTTACCGCGGCACTCCCCGTCCCCATGGCAACCAGATGATATTCCTCACACTGGGAAACATCAGCTAATTGAGCCCAATTGCCAATTCCCAGCCCCCTTCCTCCAGGCCGGATAAACTTAGGAATGGGGTTGAAGAGGAGGGGTAGAGGGAACAGGCAGCAGTAAAGGAGGAATGCCTTGCCTGGCATCGCCATGTGGCTGTTTCTGGGTGGGGGCGGCTGTTTATATGCAGGAAGAATGTCATGAAATGCAATTCTGGGCCTTTCCTGTCTAGGAGAGATGGCTGAAGGCCAGGACTAGCAAAAAAAGGAGCTGAAAGAAGAACCCACCCCCACCCCCCCACCAAAAACAGAAATCTTTGGGAAGGAGAAAAGTGCTGGAAGACTATCCCATTTGGAGACCTGCAACAGAAGAAGAGAGGTGGTTAGGCTGCAAGACAATCTTCCTCTAGCATTTCAGAGAATTAAATCTGAAATTTAAATAAATACGCAGATATCAGTGCTTTTACCCCCCCCCCCCCTATGGCTCTCAAGAGATGATGGTGAGGATGATGGAGGAGGATGACTTTGGAAAACGTGCAGAGAATAGCAACTAAGATGATTAAAGGCCTGGAGACTAAAACCTATGAAGAATGGATGCAGGATTTGGGTTAGAGAAAAGAAGGACTTTTAGGGGGGGAATGTGATAGCAGTATTCCAGTATTTGAGAGGCTGCCACAAAGAGGAAGGGGTCAGTTTATTTTCCAAAGCACCAGAGGTCAAAAGAAACAATGGATGGAAATTAGCCAAGGAGAGAAGCAACCTGGAATAAAGGAGAAACTTCCTAACAGTGAGGACAATCAACCAGTGGAATAGCTTGCCTTCAGAAGTTGTGGGTGCTCCATCACTGAAGGCTTGTAAGAGAGTGGACAGCCACTTGTCTGGAATGATATAAGACAGTGATGGCTAACTTTTTTCCCTGAAGCCTCTGGAGCACAAAAAATGGCCCTATGAGCAAACCGGAAGTTTGGGAACAGGGTTCCACCACAAATGCGCGAACAACAAAAGCGCGCCTGACTAAACCGCGGTGACAAAACAGCGCCGACAAAACCGCGCGACGAATGAGCGACGAATTAGCTCTGAAGCGCGCCGACAAAAGCGCGCTGACAGAAGCGCGCTGTAACGTAACCCTAAACCTAACCCTAAACCTAACCCTAAACCTAACCCTAAACCTAACCCTAAACCTAACCCTAAGCCTAACCCTAAACCTTACCTTAACTTAAATCGCACTTCTGTTGGCGCACTGTTGTCGGTGCACTGTTGTCGGCATGCTTTTGACATCGCGGTTTTAGCGCCGCGGTTTTGTCGGTGCACTTATGACGTTCGCGCTTTTGTTGGGTCACGTGGGAACAGATTGTTTTCCACCCTCAGGTAAGTCTCCAGAGGTGAAAAACGCCCTTAAAAGAAGGCTGAAGTCAGCTGACCAGGGTGCGTATGCTGGCAGGGCAACGCCTCACGTGCCCTAACAAATGGCTCCATGTGCCATCTGTCGTATACATGCCATAGGCTCCCCATCACAGGTATAGGATCACCTGCTTGAGCAATGGGTTGAATTAGAAGATCTCCAAGGTCCCATTCAGCTCTATTCTGATTGATGATGACATCCATTCAGTGGTTTCTGACTCATGGTGATTCTGTGGGCCAGGTCATTCACACCTTCCAATGTTGCCCTTCTTTTGAATTTTCCTGTGCTCTGGCTGGTGTCAGCTTTGATGGTGTCCAGCCATCGTGTTCTTTGACGGGCTAGTTTCCTTTTACTGCTAACTCTTCCCAACATAATTGCTTTCTCCAGTGAACTCCCCCTCATGACGTGGCCAAAGTAAGTGAGACCCTCTGGGATAGCCTCAGGCAAAGCCTCTGGGTATGGCTGCTCTTCAAGAAACAGCTCAGGAAGGTTGGTATTAGATCTCTAATTGTGTCTTTCTCTCACACACATATACATATATACCTTCCAACACATCTCTTTATCCAGTCTAGCAAGAGAAGCTTAAGGCAAGGAGCCAAGACACCTCCATGAGCATCAGATGCCCTTTTACCTTCCAAGCTGGTATTGTTCCTGAGGCCAGGCTCTTAAGCAACTGATTTTCTGCATCTCAAGTTTCCTCTGAAATACCAGGGATGCCAAGTGTGCACAGCCTCTCCTCTACAGCCCTGTGGCACAGTCTCCATTTTAAACAAACGCTCGGAAGTCACCAGGGTGATGTTGCTGCTTAAATTCAGCTGTGACTGGAAAACTGAATCGTCTGAACTGTGGGAGCCTTGGTCAAATTTGTTGCATTTCCCGATGTAGAACCAACATACAAAGAACAGAGGCCTGTCACATCTGTGCTGTGACCCACTTTGCCGATGCACAATCCTGCACCAACATGTATGCTACCAAATGCAACTTGCAATTTGTTTTTCCAAACACAGGAGTTTCACATGGTTCCCAGGTATGAGATAGATAGCCGATAGGGGGAAAATGGAAAACCTTCTTCAAAATCCTGGTGGATTTGTCATTTCAAAGGAATAGATACTGCATGAACAAAGGATATTTTGTCCACCCGATTTTGTAAAGAGGTACCCAGTCTGGATAATTATAGAAAAAGGGAGGGGGGATGTTGACATTGAAATGGCCAGCTGTAACAAACAATTAAGACAAACAATTGTGCTAGCATTAATAATTTGACAGCAAGCATACTATATAGCTATGCTATTTGTCTATGCTATTGTTGGTTTTCTGAGTCGCTTAAGGACATGTTTATTACTACCCACTGATTCCATGTTAGTGGAGTTTTAAAAAGTAAGGGTTTTTTTGTACTCTTTCTTTCGATTTATTCTCCCTAACACCTGAGGGCAGGACAAGAAGCAATGGGCGGAAGCTCCTCCGAGGGAGATTCAACCTGGAACTAAGGAGGGATGTCCTGACCGTAAGAACAATTAATCAATGGAACAGCTTGTCTCCTGGAGATGTGGATGCTCCGTTGCTGGAGGTTTCAAGAAAAGATTGGACAACCATTGGTTCAAGGTGGTATAAAGACTCCTGCCTTAGGTAAGAGGTTGTAATAAAGGTCTCCACGTTCCCTTTATTTACCTATATTTCATACTTCTTAACCATCCATCTCTCTTCCATCTCTAGGATTCTATGATGCTTTCAATCACTGTTTTCCAACCTCAGCCACTTTAAGATGGATGGCCTTCAATGCTGGCTAGGGAATTCTGGGAATCGAAGTCCATCCATCTTAGTGTGGCTGAAGTTGAGAAACACAGCTCTAAATAAAATAAGGGTCAAATGCAGGTTTGTGTATGAATGTGGATTTTCAATTCAATCTTGACTCCAAATGATAGCCTGAACAAACAACATTTTGCAGACATGATTTGCCACAGTCTTCTTCCTAGGTTTCAGAGAGAGTGACTTACACAAGGTCACCCTGGGCCTGTTTCTACTCCAGGTCCTTTAATTGCCACACCAAACCTTCGAATACCGGCAGCTCTTGACCAACAACCATTCTTTTAGTGAGCAAAGTTACAACAGCATTGACAAAAGTGACTTACAATATTCACACACATAATTGCTGCAGTATCCCCAAAGTCCTGTGATCGAAATTCAGATGCTTGGCAACTGCCATTCATTTACGACATTTGCAGCATCCCAAGGTCATGTGATCACCATTTGATGCCTTCCCAGCTGGCTCCTAACAAGTAAAATCAATGGGAGAAGCTGAATTCTCTTAATGACTGATTCACTTAACAACTATACTGATTCACTTATAATTGTGGCAAGAAAAGGTCGGCCACATCTCACTTAACTGCTTTTATTAGTATACAGAAATTCTGATCCCAATTCTGGTCATAAGTCAATATAGCAGTAGACTTATATACCGCTTCATAGGGCTTTCAGCCCTCTCTAAGCGGTTTACAGAGAGTCAGCATATTGCCCCAACAATCTGGGTCAAGGACTACCTGTAATCAGATAGATCTTTTGAAAGCCTAAATGATATAGTGGTTAAGTTGGTGGACTAGCACCTTTGAGATCCAGGTTGTATTTCATCCTCAGGCTTAGAAACCCAGAGGCAAACTCTGAGCCACTGACTCCTTCTATCCGACAAGGTTTTGTATATCTAGGTAGTACTCGACTTACAGCCACAATCAAGCCCAAAGATAGTTGTGAGTTTTGCCCCATTTTACGACCTTTCTTGCCAAAGTTGTTAAATGAATCATTGCAGTTGTTAAATTAGTAACTCGGCTGTTAAGTGAATCTGGCTTCCCCATTGACTTTGCTTGTTAGAAGGTCGTAAAAGGTGATCACATGACCCCGGGACACTGCAACTGTCATAAATATGAGCCAGTTACCAAGCCTCCGTATTTGGATCACATGACTGTCAGAATGCTGCCATAGTCGTGTGAAAAACGGTCATAAGTTATTTTTTCCAGTGCCATTGCAACTCCAAATGGTCACTAAATGAACTGTTGTAAGTCAAGGACTACCTATACTACTTTGAGCTCCTGAAGAAAAGGCAAGATGTAAAAAACTATGATAACTTAATCTATTTCTTATGATAATTTAAGAGCAAACAACCCTTGTTTCATGTTATTCTTTTTCAAAATTTGCCTGTACCATTCCATCTGGATTCATGCAGGCTCATTCTAGTTTGAAAATTAATCTAATCAAATATAATTTTATTAGCTCTCAGTCAAAAGGGATCCATCATTCCCCCATCAGTCTGCTGAATCAAGGGACAGAATGTAGTTTTGATAGAAAAGGGAGTGTCAGAAACAGAAAAAATGGGTAGTTTCATCCAATCGGCAGGTTCTGCTCCATCTCTGTTTGCTCTCAAATTGATCCCAATGGATTCCTAGCAGATTCTAAGATAACGCAGCAGCCCTCCGTAAATAATACTTTCCCATCCCTTCTCTCAATGAAGGTCACCCAGTGCCAGCCTGGATTTAATCTTTCTCTGCAGTCACTTCCAACCTCTAATTCTCAAACCTACATATATGCATAAAGGACTGTGTCTGTGTAGGGGTGTGCGTTTGGGTGTTTATGTGTCTTTGTGTACGTGCCTCTCTTTGTAGGTAGAAAATTGGTGATTTTTGTTTTATACCCTTTCTTTTGATTTATTCTCCATAACCCTCGAGGGCAGGACAAGAAGCAATGAGTGGAATCTGTGATTAATATTTATATGTATTTATATGTTAGTGTGTAGGTGTACACATATGTATGTTTGTAGCATATCTTTTATGTGTGTTATGCATGTGTACATTTTTGAGAGCAGGAAACATATTTCATCTTTAATATGAGCCAGAGTCCCACAGGAAAAAAACAATGACAATAAAGATTATCTTATTTTGGAATCAAGTGTTGGAATGATCCTTCCCGCTCATTCTAATTTCATTCTGGGTCCAGAAGAGCATCTGGCTGGGGAATTCTGGGAGTAGAAGTCCACACATCTTAAGCCGAGGTGGCGCAGTGGTTAGAGTGCAGTACTGCAGGCCACTTCAGCTGACTGCTATCTGCAGTTCGCCGGTTCAAATCTCACTGGCTCAAGGTTGACTCAGCCTTCCATCCTTTCCGAGGTGGGTGAAATGAGGACCCAGACTGTGGGGGCGACATGCTGACTCTGTAAAGCGCTTAGACAGGGCTGAAAACCCTATGAAGCGGTATATAAGTCTAACTGCTATTGCTATTGCTATTAAAGCTGCTCTGTAACCATTTCAGACCAGTGCTGCATCAGATGCAACCCCAACCCAGATCTCCCTTCAATTCTGTCTAAAACCAAGAGTGATAACAGGGGATCATGCCTGGTTCTTCCTGGCAAGAGTTACTAGGATTGCATTTGCGCTTTGCAGCTTGATACGAGACCCCCGTAATGCAATTCATGCAACTACTGAAGCAATTATAGCACCAGGCTGCTGGCTAATTCAGGTCCTAACTCAATCAAGGTAATTGCTTATGTGCTGACAAATTTGTACTATATGAAATTTACAACTGCCAGAGATTCTACTGGGAACAATAATTAGTTGTCCAATCATCTCTTTTCTCCTTGGGGACTGTTTTAAAAAGCAGAGATAATAGTCGAGGAAAGCAGTGTTATTTCTACATAATATTCTGAAAACTGGCAGAGAGACACATTCTGTGGCTTCCTGATCATTTACCTGGCAGGGGATCTACCCGGGCCATGCATCCTGATCTTTTCTCAGACTATAAGTGCCAACATTTCCCTCCCTCCCCAGAAATGCACTGTGGTTACAATAGTTGACAGATCAGTTGGAATGCAATGGGTGGAGTCTTCCCATCACTGGCAGTTCTCCTCCTCTAAGTAACTGGTTCATATGTCAAAACTGCCGCGACTGATATGAAGCCTTTCCCCCTAAAGCTGAATCAGAATCAATGTAATTGAAATGTAATTGAAAACCATTATTCCCGTATCATGCTCAATCAAACAATATCATATCTCTTCTGCTTATTCTCTTCTCAAGCCTAAACCTTCCTCATTCCTTCATACTTCCTTACTAAGATCTATTTCTCGTCCTCTGATTGTCCGTGCTTTACTTTTTCCAAATAATTGAAGTGATTATGATTTTGGTTTACCTGATACCCTCTCTGTTGTTCTAGGGCAGTGTTGGCAAACCTTTTAGGCACTAAGTGCTGAAAAGGGAGTGTGAGTGCACTCGTCTGGCCCGCAACCCAGAAGAGGAGCTGCCCAGGGGGCATACGCGCACCAAAAAAACAAACTTCCGGTGTCTGGCACATGCTTATACAATGGCCAAGTGGTCTTCTGGCTACTGGCGTGCATGTGTGTGCAATAATCAACTGGCCTGCACACATGCTCATGCTGGAAAACAGAAACCAGCTCTTCCAGGTTCTGGCACTGCCGCATGCACAAAGGCCAGCTAATAGTTGCGGGTGCATGCTTGCCAGAAACCCAGGAGAGGAATGGGTGATGCCGCTCGTGCCAGGCAACATGGCTGCACATTCAACAGGTTTGCCATCATGGTTCTAGGGATATATGTATGTATGTATGTATGTATGTATTTATGTATGTATGTATGTATGTATGTATGTATGTGTGTATGTGTGTGTGTGTGTGTGTGTGTATACTTAAAGGCAACAGTAAAAAATATTGGGTTTCTGTCTGGATGGTCTCTTGTGACGAGCCGAAGGACAGAGAATGGAAGTGTGACCTTCCTCCCATATTTGGGCATACTAGGGGTTGTGACTTTAAATATATACCTTTCACCCTGGCCTGGCTGATAAGGAGTCGAGCTCTGTAGCTCAATGGTTAACACATCTGCCTAAGAGACAATAGAGCACAGGTTCGATTCCCAGCAAGGGTATGGCTAGCTGATGAGAGCTAAATAGCTTGAAATAGATCTATACTAGTCTCCCTTTATTTATTTATCAGCACAAATACAACATATTTGTGCTGATAAATAAATAAAGGGAGACTAGTATAGATCTATTTCAAGCTATTTAGCTCTCATCAGCTAGCCATGCCCTTACTGGGATTCGAACCTGGGCTGTATTACATATTAGGCAGATGTGTTAACCACTAAGCCACAAGGTTCTCCTCCTTTATCAGCTGAGCCAGGGAAATAGGTATATATTTAGTGTTACAACCCCTGGTATGCCCAAATATGGGAGAAAGCTTACTGCTTCCTTTCTCTGTCTATCGGCTCGTCACAAAAGACCATCCAGACAGAAACTTCTCTTGTGACGATGGTCTCTTGTGACGAGCCGATAGACAGAGAAAGGAAGCAGTAAGCTTCCTCCCATATTTGGGCATACCAGGGGTTGTAATACTAAAGATATACACACACACACACACACACACACACACACACACACACACACACTTATACACACCCTTTCTTGGAGATATGGTCAATATTGCATGTGTCTTTTATGTGTCTTTAAAAAAAATAGTGAAGATGATTCTGGTTCTTTGGATTCTTTGTTAACTATCATTATGTTTCCCATTGTGGGAAGCCACCTCCCCCCCCCCCCCCAACAAGAAGAATGAAATATTTTGAGGAATATTTAAAAAGGCAGATTATTATATTTCCCAAAGGGAGAAATGGAGAAACGTGTTTTTGGAGGCAGAAAGCAAGCCCCACTTTCCTTAATAGTCCATAGCAGGTGTCAGCACTTAAAAGGTGAAGAACTTATTGAAAAAGACAAGTATTTAGATAGCTCTATTCATAAGCAAATACCCACATCCAAGAGCCAAAACAGGATGAAACCCATTAAGCCATAATAGCAATTATCCAACACCCTTTCAGAACACAAGCCCCTTCCTTGCATCACCCTCAGAGTAGTCCAAACCTCAACCAAACTTAGCTTAGGCAAACACCTAGGATTTGAACTTTGCCTATAGAGCCAGCTATGACCCCTACATGACCCCTACATGGCCCTATGGGAGTCTGGCAACAGCCAATAGAATACATGTTCTTGCACAGGAACAGGAAGCTCAAGTGCAAAGCCTAAGAGAAGGTATAAATCCCTCACAACTCCATTTTGTCAGCTCCCCGGAATCACAAACCCATGTGGTTCTGCTTCATCAATAAATCAGCTTTCCATCAGCCTCCATGTTTCCAGTGTCTTTCTCCCAGCTTGGAACTGAACCAGATGAATATTTCTTTGCACACCATTTAAAATTGTTTTCAACGGAGCTTTTAGTACCTGTTTTTAATGATCTCCTTCATAGTCCCCTACCTTTTTAAAAAAAGTCTAAAATATGTGTTCAGTTACATTCCCATTTGATTTCCCTTCAAATCAAGTATTCCCAAACTATGTCGTTACTTTCTCCATCATTCCTGTTACTACCACTTTAGTAGTACTAAGCTTTTCCTATTAGTTGACTCTTCTTTCTGGAAGTTGCCAGCAAGACAAGTGAAGAATTTCTTGGAAGACTCATACTTGGCAGACATTATTTTCTAAAATATGCCTGAGAAATTAAAGTCCCCATCTGCAGCACTTGCCTTCCACCCGGATGAACACAATGGTAAGGGGAAAAAGAATCTGACTTTACATTGGCTAGACAAGAAACGAGTCCATGACTTTGCTTCATGCCTTCTAGCCCAAGGTGTTACTCAACTGAAGCTGACAGCTTCCCCGGGACTAAAAGCTAAAGGATAGTAGAGTTCAGCCTCTTTGTTGACAAGTGAACTGAGATACAATCCCTGCAATAAAAAAAAATTCAAGTAATAAATCCACTTGATCAGAACACCACCACCTCCCTGTTTTTTTTAAAAAAAAACAACCTGGTGAAATATGGACACAGGAGAACAGGGATTGTTACACGCCTCCAGGCTCCATAGGATTGTAGCATTGCAAGGCAGACTTCTGTTCATCTGCAACTGAGCTAGGAGTACATTGGTTTAGCTACCCAAGGGCAGTGATGCTGTAGGATCCCAGGGGAGCAGATCCAACTTGCAACATTGCTGAAGTCCCTTGTAGGCATGATCCTACAGACCCCCAATGGGACTTTTTTCAAGAGGCGGCTGGGCTTTCTGGTTTTTATTTGAAGGCATTTTGCTTCTCATCCAAGAAGTTTCTTCAGCTCTGACTGGATGGTGGGGAATAGAAAGATTTATATTCCTTGCAGACATCTGGTCATTTGCATTCTTTTAGCAGGTCCTTAAGGTCACCTGGAGGTTTATCTGCATCATCAGGGTCACTTGAGTGTTGCAAATTGGTGTGGAGCCTTCTTCTCCAGGTGACCATAACGACCTGCTAAAAGAATGCGAATGACCAGCTGTCTACAAGGAGTATAAATCCTTCCATTCCCCACCATCCACTCAGAACTGAAGAAGCTTCTTGGATGAGAAGTGAAATGTCTTCAAACAAAAACCAGAAAGTCCACTTGCCTCTTGAAAAAAGCATCTTTGGGGAAACCATGACCTGGATGACTGAAAATCTCCATAGACCCTACAGAAGTTACAAAATATCTGCCATCATCGGGACCCCAAAAAGTAGAGCTGTGGTAACACAATGGTTAGAATGCAGTACTGAAGGCTAACTCACTGCTCACTCCGGCCGTTCAATTCTAAGTGGCTCAAGGTTGACTCAGCCTTCCATCCTTCTGAAGTTGATAGGGCCCAGATTGCTTGGGCCAATAAGATGACTCTGTAAATTACTTAGAGCTGTAAAGCACTGTGAAGCGGTATATACTGGTAAGTCTAAGCGGTATTACTATATATGCAAGATAGTGCAGATTTCATACTGCCTATTGTTCTCCCATGGTTTTGTCAGTTATTGAGAAATTCCTTCTACAAATACAATCTAGTGAAATATCTGGTGATGCAGTAAGGCTCCACCATTGGATTTGCTGGGACCAGTTGCCACTGGCTCTTTTGTCTTTTGAAATGGTTTCTACCAGCAGTCATCTCCTTACTTTTGTAACATTTATGCAACATAATCTTCAAATTTTCATCATTCCTCTTCCTTCCAGATTCTGTAGCTCAGGAGTAGAGAACCATAGTCCTTTTATGACTTGCGGACTTCTGGGAATTGAAGCTCAGGAATTCTGGTATTTGTCCACAAGTCATAAAAGGGTCATGATTTCCCACCCCTGCTCTAGGAGCCGAGGTGGCGCAGTGGTTAGGGTGCAGTACTGCAGGCCACTTCAGCTGACTGTTATCTGAAGTTCAGCAGTTCAAATCTCACCGGCTCAAGGTTGACTCAGCCTCCCATCCTTCCGAGGTGGGTGAAATGAGGACCCAGACTGTGGGGGCAATATGCTGACTCTGTAAACCGCTTAGAGAGGGCTGAAAGCCCTATGAAGCGGTATATAAGTCTAACTGCTATTGCTATTGCTATCTAGCTCAATATAAGGGTCTTCTTCTCATTGTCTATGGAGCTTCTCAATCATTCAGATCATGGTTGTCCCCTAGGTGCTTTTCAAAAGGCAACTGGATTTTGTTTTTTCTTGGAAAACTTTTCGCTTCTCATCCAAGAAGCTCCTTCAGTTCCGAACTGAACTGAAGAAGCTTCTCGGATAAGAAGTGAAACGTTTTTAAAGAAATCCAGTTACTGTTTGAAAAGCACCTTGGGGATGGCCTTCTTGGCCGTGACACTAATATTATGCAGTGGCTGCTCCCAGGGAACCTGCCTATTCTCAGCTCCTATTAAAATCTAACAACAACATTATTAACTCTACCTATGCTGAAGTTTATTTATTCTTGCAACTGATGACTCTTTTTCTTTGGATGATTAATAAGCCATTAGTCAATGTTGTTCTTATGAACCGTATCAGTGAAAATTAAGGAGATGTATAGATTATGTTCTGTATGACAGATGGTTATTTTTAACTATGACTTTGGGTGCATTGTAAAAAGGTAGCATGTACATTCACTTTAAAAAAAGGAATGGATTCATATCATTAAATATGAAGCTATATAAAACAGTAAGTCTCTGCAAAATGAAGATGCCCTTTTGCTATTTTAATATATAGTTTCCTCGGGTTCCCATCTTCTTCCATTTTCAGTGCAAACACTCCATCTTTACTTAAGGAGCTATTCATAGCTTTACCATTTCTTTCAATCCTTTTTTAATTACATTGAACCTACAATTTTTGATTCCCCAACTCCATCAGTCACAGCAGAACCCTGCTCTTTTGAATTATTTATAGCACATTTGGGGTGGTCTGATTTATGAATTTTCGGGATTTATTATTTGCTTTTCAAGAAAGCTTAAAATGGCAGCAAAACCCTCCCAAAATATGAAAAAAGCAATGTAAGACAACAGCCCAAAAAAGATTGGCAGAAACAAATACAAAACAGCATAAAATCAATCAGCAGAGGAAATAAAACACCATCTGCTTTAAAAGTCTGGAAAAATTACAGAAGAAAAAAAAACTTTGCTGGTATCAAAATTACATTAAAATAGGTGCCAGTTGGTCAGTGACAACCAGTATGGGTGCAACACCCTTGCTTTTTCAAATTTTGGAGCAAAGGAAAATGTATGCGTACAGAAATCTACAAGAAAAGCTAAATCATGATTTTGTGTGTGTGTTCTTGTAAAAGAGTAGCTTAAAAAAGAAAAAGACACCAGAACATCTATGCAGTTGCAAACTGCTCCACTCTTTTTCTCAAATGCAAGAGCTGTTTTTTTCTGCGTATAAGAATACAGGGAAACCATTCATCAGATCATCCATATTCAGATGGGAAAGTCCTCGAAAAATCAGAATTTTCAAGGATTAGGACTATTTGGAGAAAAGTCCAAGCAGCCAGGTATGTTAACCAAAACTTCAGGATTTCCTGGATCTCTTGTAGATACACCCAGTAAACTTTTATTTTTCCTATCCTTTCTCAGAGTAGAGACAAGGGAGGGGGGGTGAGGGGTGGATGAGCTGAAACGTGGATATATTGGGTATTTTTTGACTGACAGCTATCCTTGTCCAATCCTCGGCTTTTAACATCTCTCTTTCTTTGCCCCATCTTCTGCTGGATGTTCACCCGTTTTGTTAATGAATGCTCTTCCCACGCACCCTCTCCACTCCTTTGGGACTTGAAAGCAGTTCAGAGGAAGACACGCAGGTTTGAGTGAGGGGCTGCAGTTCCCGTCGAGCGCATTTCCTTCACCAATCAAAACACCTCGCTTGCCTGCCAGCCGTCCAATGGAATTCCTCAGGCATCTTCTTTAATTCATCCCTTGCATTTCCTTTCCAGAGTGAAATTTCGTTTTTTTAATAGAAAGCACCGACTTTGAAAGTGGGGTATTTTTCCCTCTCTCATTAAAGTAAATGCTTCCTTCTTGAAGGTGGAGGGGAACATCTAATGTTTCTGGTGCTTCCCCTTGAATCAAACAGCACTCAGGGGCTGCAGAGGAAAAAAAAACCTTACACCACAGGGGAAGTATTTTGTATGGGATTCTTTTTTAACAGATCAAGGTAAGACTTTGATTGCTACTCTGTACTACTAGCCAACAATTTCTTTGATAACCGAGGTTGGGTGTTCTGGGTGTGTCGGAACAGTCTAAGAGAAGGAGACTCCAGAAAGTTAGCTACAGAGGTATTGGTGGGATGGTGTTACATATCAGAGTGCTTTTAGATTTGACAATATATGCTTGCATGTGTCAAAGTTACAAGCAGATGTTTCCCCCAGAATTTGGACACACTTATGTGTCTTTGGCACAAAATGCTATTCTTTGCCTTTGATTTTACTATCTCTCTGATTAGCAATGCATTTACACAATCAGAACAATGCACTGTCTTGCTCTTTTTTAAAGAAGAGAGTTTGGGAAGAGGAATTATTCGGTCTGCTAAAACTGAGCTGTCTGTTGCTTTCGGTACCCATTCTGATGCAACTGCACCCAGGTTTGGTGTATAAGGCAGAGTTGGTTATGGGGGGATTCGAATCAGAGCTGTGACAGTGGTGTTGGGATGGTGTAATAGGATGGGATTCCTGATCTAATGTGTGCAATGGGACAGTTGTCATTCTGGGGATGTTAGCGCTGCATAAGATTGGGTCAATATGTGGGAATTTGAGAGGGGGCTGGTTGTGAGATTAATGTTTTTCTATCCTCTTGTTCATATTTAATTCTCAGTCGAGCGTGATTGTGTATGCTTGTTGTCCTTTTTTAATGCTGCTGATCTAGGTAGGCCAATTATTAATCATTAGATACGCAAATATGTAAGAACGGGGTTTTTTGTTGCTGTTTGGGGCTTTTGTAAGGGGCTTTGTGTGACTCTATGTGTGTCTGTATAAGAGAGTGTGTTGTATTGCTGCAGTTCTGGGCATGTGCCAGTTCCTTTGTGTGGGTATGCATATCAAATCATAAACTGTGTATTACACTTCCTGCTGCTTTGTATCCGTGGCAGCTTGTGTGTGTGACAGGTTGTGAATGTGTTACTTTGTATATGTGTGTGTGTGTGCATGTCTTTCTAGATATATTTGAGAGTGTGAGGCATTTTCAAAAGATCGATGCCTGTCCTTTTCACACATGAGAATTCCTGATTACTGTACAAACCTTCCTTACGCAAACTCACACTCACTCTTTCTCACAAATATGCTGAATGATGATATAAGCTGCTCTTATATTTCACAGGCTGGCAGAGCTGGCACAAATTAAACCACAGCACTAGCTTTTTATTCCCGTCTCCTCACTCCCCCCACTTTGCAACTATCCAGCAGAAAATGGGTGCTCTAGACGAATTTGAAAAATGCACATGGAAGCTACAATTCATGGCTACTGCTTAATAAGCTTTCATCTATTGAAGCCTATTTCCTGGGTCTCCATTTGAAAAGGGTTGACTATGCAAATGCATAGACTCTGTGTGTGTGTGTGTGTGTGTGTGTGTGTGTGTGTACACACGTGTGTGAATGTACGTGTGTGTATGTGTACGTCTGGTTATGTTTGTCCTTGAGGCACTAAGATTCCTAGATAATTGCTGTGGGGACTATGGGATGGATTGCACAGGTGGGCGTCCAGGCATGTGTGAGAGTACAATGCACATGGCAGAAGTTTGTACTGATCTGGGTGTTCAAATGTTTGTGGGTGCATAATGGTATACCTGAAGGGAAAATGGGTACCCTCGTGATTCTGCACGCTGAGGTAGAGCTGAGGTAGATTCGTGGGTCTGGCTAAAAACAGTTTGGTTGTATGCGGGGTGAACAAAGGAGCTGAAGTAAACCAAAGTCCCAGAAGAAGTGACAGACAGCAAATATAGGCCATTTTTTTTGTTCAAAAAATCAGCCCAAAATGGGAGAGGTGTATTGTAAGGAAAAGTTGTCAGGTGCACCCCAGGTAATATGTGGACAAAGGGTATAAGAAGGGTATAAGAAGATGAAGGGACAGTGGAGAAGGAAGCCAAAATAAGATGTACAAGAAAGGAAGACGGTGCGGTACAATGATAACATGAAACAGGTTTCGAAGGAAACAGCTATATTAGCTTCCAATAGTTACAAAAGAAGATTTGGGGATGGGGTGGGGTCCGGGAGGAAGTAGCCCATCAAGTGAATAGTTTTCCTGTGCTTTCTCACAGGATATATATATTCACCCCTCCCAGCTTTTTAAGGGGTGATGCAGAAGCCTCCTGCTTTTTGAAGTTCCCCTAATGGATTTATGGAGGGAGAGATTGCTGGAATTGCGAAGAGATGGTGAGAAGGGGGAGGAGAGAATGGACTCTGCAGTTTCCATGGCAATGTTGCCATGGAAACAGCAAGGCTGCCTGGATCAGCCTCTCAGATGAATGAGGACCACTTATTGGGGGGAAGAAGGGAAGAAAATGGGGTGGTAGGGGAAAAATGAGTTACCCAGCTTTTTTTGAAATTGCTACAGGAAATTTTGCAGTGAGTTTCAGGGATTTCTGAAGTTTGGATCTAATTTCTGAGGGTTCATTGGTTGGTAATGGGCTCTTGAGCGTATACTGATGGAGTCAAACTTTTGACATATCACATTTTGGGATATTAGCTGCCTTGCCACTGGAAAAATATGGGTGAAAATAAAAATCCTAATGGCAGAATGTCCATCTAAGGCACCAGACCCTAGTGGGTCATATGCATAGTGACTCTAGGTCCTTCATTACAAAGGACAGTTCTTTAATTATTTATTTTCTTGGTTTTGTTCTTGGATTTTCCTCTATAAACCAAACAAGGTTTTTTTTTATCCTTATGAACCTCTCTCAGATTTGCCCCCTTTTCAGGTTTGTCTTTTAATTTTTCCAAGAAAATAGACATGTGCCCAATATGATGTACATCATTAGAACAGTTTGCAAATCAATAATATTTCCAAGATTATCCAATAGGAAATATTATGTTCCCCAACTATGGTCAGTTTGCTTAAAATCATACAATACAACAGCCTTCCACAAGATGAAGATTTCCAAACAATGTTTGAACGACAATTCCCAGAATTCTCATGTATGTTCAGTGGGAATTCTGGGGCTCATTGTTACTCTAGTAGTACATCAAGACTTCCTTGGCATCTATTCTGGAGTAGGTTTTATGAATAATCTTCTATACAGTTGTACTGCTTGAGCTTACAATAGAGCTGTATGAATAACTGTGCGGTACATTCTTTTTCGCAAGAATGATGGAAGCAAATATGTCTGGAAATTGTTTGTTCTGATAATAAATTACTTCTCTTTTGTAGCCCTAGCAGAAATAAATAGCCTGAGGTGTTTAACGTGCCAATATAAAGTACATCTGAAATATGAAGCAACGAATCTCAATTGGTTTGATCTGGAGCTTTACTAAAGATTGTTTGATGAATAAGTGATAGCTATTGATATTAATCAAGGCTATTATTTCAGAATGCACTTTCATATTTTTTTAAAGCTCTATTGGTTATGGTAGGTTTTTCTTTCTTTCTGTTTTAATAAAATTGAATGAAAAAACATTTTTTAAATAACCTTTCTTTGTTAGAAATGATTAAGTTTGTTTTTTAGTTTGCATCCTCTTCTTTTAACATCTAAAAATAAAATATATCAAAATATCAATACAACAATACAAATACAATGATATATATATGTATGTATGTGTATATATATGTATATATGTATATATATGTATATGTGTATGTGTGTGTGTATGTATGTGTGTATATATATATATATATATATATATATATATATATATATATATATATATATATATATATATTGTGCTTTTATATATATATATAAAATTTGCATGTCCGTCTTGAATTAAATTCAGTGCTATTTGTTTACATGTTTATAGGTACTCCAAAATCAGCTACAGTCACATACTGTACAAAGCCATACTATGGTTTATTTGGTTTTGTGTCAATATGTTGTGTGAATTCAGGCACTGTGGTTTTCTAACTATCATGACTTATTCCAAAAACCATAGGCAAATCATGGCTTAACCAGGTGAAAACTCACTGATTAACTTTCATCTGAAGACTTGAGTCATGACAAGAGTAGATGGATTAGAACTGTATTGAATGGAATAGGACTGTTGGGAGGGATGTAATATTCTGCATTGTACATCCTAATTATTTAACATGAAATCCTTTATTCTCTTGGACACTTTATAGTGCTCTAAATCCAAATTTTCACTCCAAACATTTTAAGGGAAATATATATTAGAAACAGTAAGGATTCCAATCTGTATAGAAGACAGGGAATGCAGAAGTAGTGATAGTTACTCTTGATTAATTAGCATGAAACAGCAGCGTATGTTATTATGTGCTGATGTACCTGGTTAAAATTATTTATTCTAAGGCAGAGAGAACTGTTCTGTAAATGTGAAATAAATGTCTCCAACTTTCACAAAGAAGAGAAGAATTGATTTGAAAGCGAAGGAAGAAAAGACCTAAGATTTAAACCCCATGATTGCATTATATATATAGGCCTAATAGCTCTGTTCTGCAGTAGGTATTTATATGATTTCTTTCTCAGTAGAGCAATTTATCTAACTGCCTTGAATTTGCGAAGCTTCTACTATTATCAAATGCAGTTTTTGGACAGTCGATATTTATTGCCTGGTGTGAAGTCTGACAGCTCCTCATTGTGCCTGTGAATTTTCCATTTTTCACATTGCACCTGGCTAATGTGACTTGGAAGTTGGAAGTGAGAATTAAATGCACTTTCCATGTAATAGCCACAAAAGTCTACTATGCCATTTTAACTGGATGATGATAATTTCAGGTTTGTAATACCCTCGTAATGCCTAGAACTACAAACCACCAATTCAATAGTGCTTTACAGGTCTGGTTAAACCATTCTTTCTCTTGTTAATACATCCCAGAAATCATATATATATATATATATATATATATATATATATATATATATATATATATATATATATATATATATATATATATATATATATATATATATATATATATATATGTCCGTCTTGTATATATATTTGTGTGTGTGTTTTTTAATTTGTGCTGATAAATAGTTAGCTTCCTCCCATAATTGGAGCTTACCAGGGGTTGTAAAATAAAAAAAATCTTATATATATATATATATATATATATATATATATATATATATATATATATATATATATATATATATATATATATATATATATATATATATATATAGTGTCTGTGTCTGTGTGTACAGTATGTATGTACAGTATGTATGTATGTATGTGTATGTATGTGTGTATATGTATATGTATATGTATATGTATATGTATATGTATATGTATATGTATATGTATATGTATATGTATATGTATATGTATATGTATATGTATATGTATATGTATATGTATATGTATATGTATATGTATATGTATATGTATATGTATATGTAGGGACATTAGCTCTCTGCCTTTTGTTCTCATTTGAATAACTCTGACTTTCAACCAGATGGAGAGGAAAAGATAGGCACCTGCTCTATCAAAGAAAAAGCACAGAGTGAACTGCACAAAGGCAGACACATATTTCCACACACGCACGCACGCACACACACACACCACAACACATGGCTACATAGGGAAGTAAGTAAGTTAAATAAAGATCACATCATATATTGGAATGGGCAGAACGCTGATGTATAAGAATGAATAGAAATTCATGCAATGAGAAACTATAGCACATCTATATCATTATATTGACTTTTTAAAAATCAAATTTCTGTTTGCAGAAAAATACAGGATGATGTAATGCCATTTTACTTGATATATGTAAAAAGTAAATGCATATACCATTCACAGAGTTAGAACAAAAATGCCAATTCCCCACCTCCCCCATCAAATGTCTACCAGAGTACTGATAGAAAATAGCAATAGCAGATTTTTATATACCGCTTCATAGGGCTTTCAGCCCTCTCTAAGCGGTTTACAGAGTCAGCATATTGCCCCCAACAACAATCCGGGTCCTCATTTTACCCACCTCGGAAGGATGGAAGGCTGAGTCAACCCTGAGCCGGTGAGATTTGAACCGCTGAACTGCTGATCTAGCAGTCAGCTGAAGTGGCCTGCAGTACTGCACTCTATCCACTGCGCCACCTCGGCTCGGCTGAATATTTGTAGCTCAGAACTGTGTTGAACTGCAGGTTCTTGGTGCTCTCTGAGCTTGGGGGTTTTCTTGCAGACATTTCATTACCAAACTAGATAACTTCATCAGTTCTCCCACTTCTATCAATACCACACATGGGCATCAAAGGCTTCAGAAAGCACACAAATGGGACAACGGATGGTGCTACCCAGTTTGGTAACGAAATTTCTGCAAGAAAACCACCGAGCTCAAAGATCACTGTGGGGTCCTTGGTGATCTCTGAGTTCGGTAGTTTTCTTGCAGACATTTTGTTACCAAACTGGGTAACACCATCCGTTGTCTCATTTGTATGCTTTCTGAAGCCTTTGATGCCCATATGTGGTATTGATAAAAGTGGGAGAACTGATGATGATGTTATCTAGTTTGGTAATGAAATGTCTGCAAGAAAAGTCTCAGCTCTATGGTTTAGAAATCAGTATTGCTATGCTCACACTGCAGAGGCAAAATGCCAACAACTAGGGGGGCTGGGCAGGGGAATTGGTTATTTTAGCTAGAAACCTGAGAACACTGTGTTTTAAATACTCATAATTGAAAGGGGAAATAATCCAGATTCTGTAAGAAGAGAATTCTTCTGAAGAAATTGGACCATAGCTGATTCAAGATGATCTGTATGAAGATCCTATGGATTATATCCAAAAGTGTGCACCCTTATTTATGAATATCTCAATGAGTGAGAAATCAATATGGAGTGAGATAAATAATTTAAAAAATACCCAAGAGAAATCACTCTGAATGATGTCACCATCCTTGTGCTTCTAGTTTTCGTGTCTCAAACCGAAGTACTACAACTGCTTCACCTTAAATGTTACAACCTGCCTCTTCATACAGTGTCACAAATGTGAAAATAAGATTCATTGTGAGTAAATTTGAATAACGCAATTCAAGTTTACAAGATGCATTGAAAACTACAATGTTTTCTTTATTTTGAAGAACCAAGAGCAGTCACATTCTTGCTTGTACAATACCTAGCAATGTTAATCTGACCTTAGTCATGCAAAAAAATCCACTAAGAACCAAAGTACATACTGGTACGATCTAACGGCCAACATAGGAAAGGTATTTCTTTACTTTTGTCTGGTGGAATCTTATTAAGAAAAGAATAATAGAAAATAGCAGTAGAGCTTTACTGCAGTAGATCTACGCATCTCCAAGTAGGACTGAAATCTTGCAAATCCACAACCAGTGTTGATATTGTATGGTAGACTGACCAAAAAGCTGACTTACTATAGGATAAATTCTTATATTCATATATGTGCTTGATGTTACTGTGTGGGCTTGATTTAAAAGTTACTGGGATGAAATTACAATCTTTGGAACTACGATATCCTTTTGATATTCTCCACTAGAGATAAGAACACTAAACTGCAAAAGTTTCGAATTTTTTTTCTCCTTTATGCAAAGTTATACCAGGTTTAAACTGTAATTCTGTTAGGTTTAAGCTCCGTTAAAATGGTAAGACTTACTGCTTGGTAAACATAATAATATAAGATCAACTGATCAGCCCCTTATACAGGTAATTCTCTGCTTAACAACAGTTCATTTAGTGACCGTTCAAAGTTACAATAGTGCTGAAAAATGTGTTTTACGAATGTTTTTCACAGTTATCTTTGTAACATCCCTATGATCATGTGATGAAAATTCAGATGCTTGGCAACTGGTTCATATTTCCGACGGCTGCTGTGTCCCAAGGTCATGTCATCATCTTTTGCAACTTTCTGACAAGCATTTGAGCCCAGAAAATCTGGTTATTTCAGAAATTCTGGCTGGCTCAGGAATTCTGGGAGTTGAAGTCCACAGATCGTAAAGGGGCCATAGTTGTCTATTCCTGTTCTAATCCCTGATGTATTAACCACTCTATTCTGCTCCAAATAAATCAACATCATAGTATAGTTTCACTGGGTATAGAGCTTCAGCAGATGTTTTTAAAAAATAGAATTGATTTTTAGTTGACATTTGAGGTAGACTTCTTAAGAAAGGCCTGGTGCCCACTTGCCCCTCAAATGAATTAAATCAAGCTAAAGATAACAAGCCTTTGCAAGAGTTAAAATACAAACATGACCTCTAGATATATGTAAAATGATCTATTTTAGGGATTATAGCAGAAAACATCTCAACGCTGCTCCTGTTAATCAAAATTAGAAAGTCATCACATACTCCATTGTCTCTGTCCACCCTCAATTCAGCCCTCCAAACCCATGTTTTCTACAGCTTACTGAGTATGGTTCTTTTATCTCCCGGGAAGCCATTCCATAAAAGAAGACTTTCCACAAGATATTCTCCTTCACATTTCCCTCCTCACACCTCTCAAGGAATAGAAATTATCAGCAACTATGCAGGCATGCCTCGAGTAAAGAAATCTGGTTTGAAGTACCAGCAAGCTATCGGGCGTGAAAAACCAAGTCCTCATGTGAAGGTTCAATTGAATTCATTTATTTCTAATCATGCCTATGGATAGGAATCTTCTTAACCAATGGCTATCTTGGAGTTAGGTAAAAGTCAACAGAATTTAAGGGAGGTTGGTTAGTTCACTTGTGGAATGTGGATATGTAGGGATTCTAAGTTGATTCCTCTTTTAACTCCACCTCCAGATTCTGTCACTCCTTCTCCTACATAAGCTAACTCAAAGGTAGCCAAGCCCCAGTAGATCTTTAAAGGTGATCACTGGTTTCTTGGACTGTACTCAGAATGCATATGCCATAAACCAAAGCGTTCCTAGGCGAATGTCTTAAGATTGTATCTGGAATTGTTTGGCACATTCAGTACTGATGATTTCAGAATTATATCCCAGCATTGATTACTGGGTGGTGCTGGACAATCCTGAAAAATCCTGAATCATGTCTCTGACAGCCATTGTCTCTGAAAGCAGGAGAGGGTGCTGCGTCCATTCCCATCACCCCCGTTATGTGCGGGCGCATACACGCACACAGGCACACACAGGCATACATACATGTGCAGAGAGAGAGAGGGAGGGAGGGAGAGAGAGGGGGGGGAGGGAGGCATTGCTTGCCAGGGGCCCTTCACAAGCCTGTTTCCTTGATAAAGGCAGTAAGGCCACATGAGCTAGCTACACTGCTGGGGAGTCACGTGGGAAGCTATATCAAGGAAGCTCCGGGGGCTCAATAATGCTAGAGATGCTCGTTGTAAAATGTAAGCTTGTGATGTCATAGAATGGAATGTGAGATGATCACTCCGGGGTCTTTTGTACCAGTGGGATGGAGGGGGTAGGTCAACCCTTGTAAGTCTTGTGTTTTTGTTTTCCAGTTTGACCCAGGATTCTTTGTAGTGAAACTCTGGGAAGATTGCTGCAAGATTTCTGTTTCCTCCATAAAAACCTGACCTTTTCTGTAATGCCTTTGGCACAATCCTTTAGTTTTCAGCAGCTGCATCTAGAAGACAGTGTACAATGCTGGGTGCCTCATCTTGCAAAATGTATTGCAAAATTAGAAGAGGGGACAAATGAGGACAATTCTAGTCAAAAGGGGGGCGGGCATATTTCTGTTGAGGAAAAGTTGAAATATACAGGGTTTTCTGGCAGAAGCACATATGTGCATCTTTGATACAATTTTACAAATTATTCCTGTGTGTTGCCAGGCTCTTTTTCTCTCTTTGTTCTTTCGCTGTGATGGAAAATATATTCTAAAGAACTGGCTCTCAGATTATGCTGAGCTAGGATGGACGTAAAACATTTAGGATGAACATATTACAACTTCTTATTTCATACAAGATATGGAAATATTATTTGGCAAGATCGACACGTAAGCTACAGGCTCTAAGAGGTTGGAGCACCTAAACTAAATTTGATTGAAATTCCCTTACATCTCGGTCTGATTAAAATTAAATACCATCAAAAATAACCATTGCTTGGAACTGTAATTAATAATTTCCCCCTTCTGTCACATTAAAATTCACAGTTGTTTAATTTTAGGAGGTACTTGGGAGCTTCATCTATTTTTTATGGCCACATGTGGGTTTGATTCTTTGGGAATGTCCCTGTGCTAGAGATGCTCATTGTAGAATGGAAGGTGTCATAAAATGAAATGCGAGATGATCACTCCTGAGTCTTTCATGCCAGAGGGATACGGGTAGGGATGGGGGTAGATCAAACCTTGTAAGCATTGTATTAGCACTAGCAAATAGCCAGAAATAAGTGACCCAGGAGAGACTAAAAGGGCTACTATTCGCATATTTTCTGTGTAAACTGCTAATGAAAAAAAACCTTTTCTTTGTAAGCAAACTTGAAAATACTATTGACTGCCACAATCATTGTGGGGGGAAAAGAGCCAGTTTGGTAGAGTGGTTAAGACACTGGATTAGAAAGCAGGAGACTCACAGTCAACTGGGTGACTTAGGGCCAGTCACCAGGAGACTGTAAGTTCTAGAATCATAGGGTTGGAAATGACCTTGGAGGTCTTCTTGTCCAACTCTCCCCACCTCAGGGCAGAACCTTATACTACCTCAGTCAAATGGTTGTTCAGTCTAATCTTGAAAACCTCCAGCGATGGTGCACTCACAACCTCAGGGGGCAAAGTGTTCCACTGATCAATTGCTCTTATTGTCAGAAAATTTCTCCTTATTTCTAGACTGCATCTGTCTTTGACAAACTTCCACCCCATTACTTCTTGTCCTGCCCTGTGGTGCCTTAGATAATAAGTCAATCCCCTCTGTGTCAGCCTCTTGAGTACTGGAAGACAGCTATTATGTTCTTTCTTAATCCTTCTTATAGATAGGCTAGACATACCTAGCTCCCTCACCCATTCATTGTAGGATTTAGCTTCCAGACACTTTGTCATCTTTGTTGTTTGTTCTACAACAACATGAAACCCACCTGGCTGCCTTTGGACTAGTCACTCCCTCTCAGCCCAACTCACCTATTATTGTGGAGAGGATAGGCGGGGGAAGGAAAGAGTATTAGACATGTTCGCCACCTTAAGTTATTTGTAAAAATAATAAAGGCGGAATACAAATAAATAAGATTTTTCAGCTTCCATCTTTTGGGGAGAGTCAATTACTTATGAGCACTCTCACAAATGTTACATGAGCCAGGCACAAAATGTTGCTTTGCCTTGAAAACTTATAAAATATCCCAATGAAGAGGATGCTTGAGGTGCAAACTTCCTTTGTAACACAGATGCTTTCCCTTTTGAAAATTAGTATTTGTTTCTACTTATTTATTTATTTTTAGGTCCCCAATCTGAAACATATGATTCTGGGTTCCTAACAGAGGATTTAAAAAAAAAAAGATAAGAAATCATTAAAAAAACCCAAGTATTTTGAAATGATACTTTTCAGTTCAATGTGCAGCTTGGTGGAGCCAAACAAAAAAATGGTAGGCAAGTAACTTAGTTTGGTTGGTAGGCTGGCTATGAAGAAGAGAATTCCCATTTTCTTTAGTCATCTTAAAAATCTAAAATCAACCAGTTACAGAATAATCTCCAAGCATCTGTAGTGTAATAACACTACTTGAACACCATGGGCATTGACCAAATCACCATCAGTCAATTGCAAAAGGCAGGTTTACTTGGAACAGCTTACATCCAGCAACCATATCTGTAACATCATCAAACAACAACATCTGCCTATCCCAGGTTTTTGAAAAGAGTTGATATGTGGATAAAAATGCCAGATCCAGTCTAAACAACTTAAAAATTCTTAACTGTTGTTGAAGGGTAACAAATTTGACGAAAGAGCTTAAGCAGCCTTTTTCCTTTGAAGAAAAGGAGTAACATTAGAAAGCTTTTCCGTTTTTTGGCAGGGGGAGAGGAGCAAGTTAAGAATCAGCATTATAGCAATGTGAGTATCACTATTAGAAAGAATGTTCAATGGAAATCAGATACACATAGATGTCAGGATTTCTATATGTTTTTTATGGTGGTGTATCTAGAGGACACCAAGCTGGGAAAAGCCAGGTTGTGACAGTGTTAGCTATTAGGTATAAGCATTCAACTAGGTATTTAATTACTGAAACCAATAAAAATAGCATATTGTCATTTACAAAACTAGCAGCATTAACCAATATTGGCTGTGCTAATATTACACAATGCATATATGTGAGGTATGGAGGTACAGATACACATGTTTGTATATGCACATTTGGATGCACACATACTTTCCAACAACATTTTCAAACTTGGCACCCGTTCAGTAAACAGTGTGCTTATTTGTGCGTGGGCACAACTGAGATTGGATGTGTGCGTTAAATTTAACATCAGAGATAGATTATTCATGCCAATCGTGCAACTGTTTACTAACAGGGAGTTCAAAAGCAATAAAATAGTTTTGGAGTTAATAAAGGGATTGCTGTGGCACTCTGTGGTTTGGGGCTTGCTTTAATTCTGTACCAAATACGAGATGCTGAAGGCCACGGGAAAGTCAGCAATTGCTTTTGTATCCTGCCTACTCCATGGGCTTCTTGGAGCTGGTTGGCTATTGTCTTCTGCAAGAAATTGATGCAATAGTCGAGTAGCTCAGTTTCTTTCTTTCTTCATAGCTTTGTTAATTAAAGGTAAAGGTTCCCATCCCACATATGTGCTAGTTGTTCCTGACTCTAGGGGGTAGTACTCATCTCTGTTTCAAAGCCAGTGTGGTCCGAAAACATCTCCATGGTCATGTGGTCGGCATGACTAAACACCAGAGGCGCATGAAACACTGTTACCTTCCCATCAAAGGTGGTCCCTATTTTTCTACTTGCATTTTTACATTCTTTCGAACTGTTAGATTGGCAGAAGCTGGGACAAGTAATGGGAGCTCACTCCATTATGTGACGATAGGGATTCGAACTGCTGACCTTTCTGATCAACAAGCTTAGTATCTTAGCCACTGAGCCACCTTTGTTAGTTACTGATAGGTAAAATAGGGAACATAGTTTTCTAGACTTATCAGATCTCAGCTGCAAACATTTGGATGACTTTTAGGTGGTCTCAAAGTGGTCAAGAAAACTACTTCTTATGGCCATTTAATGGTCATCTTGATTTTTGCTGTCAAATGTGGAAACCCTAACCTTTTCCATAGTCCACCTGTTATTGATATGCTTTGCAAGAAAGAAGCAAAATAGTCTTTGTTTTTATGGCATCCAAGTGTGGAAGTCCATGACTTCAGAAGACTATTAACTTTTCCTTTGGTATTATGATGTCCCCAGAAACATTTTGCATTTTGGCAACCTATACTATAGCCAACCAATCTTTGATCTTAACCCCAGTTCTTTCCCTTTAACTAATTTTAATCTGCAACTTCTGTCGTTTCATTTCATTTCATTTCATCTTGCTTTTTTTTTAACCAAGTATTCCGGAGACCTAATGAAGCTATGTTTCAAAATAGAGAATAAAAAAGAAGAGAGAAACAATTAAAATTAATAATAATAATTCAGGAATCCTAGATGGTTTCCTAAAAGTTGGCCCTATGCAATATAGTTGTACGATATACCTTATATAATAAACCACAAAGGTTTTTTTTAATATATAAAAAACTGATATAAAATAGCATAAAACCAATAATTAAAAAAAACAAGTATTTTATATTTTTTTAAAGAAAAGCATTAGAACAAACATTCAAAATCTGCTCCCGAAATAGCTGCTATCTGACAGATTTTATACAAACCATCCTCACTTCTTCCCTACTTCAAAGGAAATTCCACTTTTCAAAAGGAATTTACATCTTAAATTTTAACAAGCCCTTGCTTAAAACAATCAGTGTTGCTCTTTTTATAACTATTTGATTTTAATAAAGTGTGCTGATTAATGAGAGCTATCTTCCTAGCTGATCGTTTTAAAAGAATTGTAGCTCCAAAGTGCAATTTAATTTAGTTTACTTTAATTAAAATAACAAATAGTTTTAATTATTTTATCCAGATTAAACTGGATGCACATGTCCTGTTAAAATCACTGGTACAATGGAAAGCTGCCATATCAAGTTTGACTAATGTACCAAGTTCAGTATTGTCTGCAAATTATCTGATGCAAGAGATGCATGGATGTGAAAATAATGCCTCAATTATCAAGATAGCTGTGTTTGATCAGAGAATTGCAAATTATGCACCAATGGCAAAAAATAATAATGCAGGGATTAATTTAGGCAGTTGCCAGGAATTAAGCTGTCTGGCTAAAAGGCATACACCCAAACACCTCCCCCCCCAAAAAAACTTTTTTTGGTATCTTTACTGAAGATAGGGAAACTGACGGAGAAACATTAAGATGTGCCTATGTTTGTAGGACAATCATGGATAGTGTTAATCTATTGTGAGGAATACATGTCAGAAGATGCAAAAAAAAGAAAAGAAAGAAAGACTGCGTGTATGTCTATGTTTCTATCCATTAAGGTATATAAAATGACAGCTGACTGTATAGAAGTAAGTTGAATGCACGGGGAATGGGATAATTAAGAAACACGTGTGGCATAACAAGAAGCAATAGTGTCAAGAATGAATGGGTGCTAAATGAATGTGAACTGAGTATGAAAGTGAATGACCATTATGAAAAAAAGTACTTTCGAGTTTTTCATATACTGCAAAGAGAATGAATGGAAGATCAAGTTGCAAAGCAAGCACATTGAATGGGTTGAGAGCAATGAGAAGACAAAGGAAGACGTGGCAGGATGAGTTAATGAGACCTTCAGAACGAACAAGGAGGTTAGAGAACAAAAGGCAATGTAAAATATGAGGTAGATGAACACAGTGGGAATAAGGATTACTTTTCAAGGATAGAAAAAGTACATGTGCATGTGTGGGTGTGTGCGTGCGTGTGTGTGTGTTTAATTCTTCTATACTGCCCAGGGTTACCTGGGTGAGATGGGCAGCTATTTAAGATGTATCATTTAAAAAAATTAATAAAACGAAAAGTAATGAATGCTGTTGAGGTAAACTTGTTCCTTCCTTCCTTCCTTTTCTCCCTCCTTCCCTCCCCCTAGAAATTGCACTTTTTCTATCCTTTTTTTACCCGCCAGGCGACACATCCTTTCATTTACATATAAAGTTGGATTGAAGTTATGGGATCTACTACAAAGTTCTAATAAGGTAGCTCTGGATACTCTACCATAAAAATCTATCTACTCATCCATTCCTGGTATCATTCTTAATATCTTGAACTCCAGGAAGATGTTCGTAGAGTGTCCAAGCACTTAGGAATAATTTTTTTCTCAAGGGTAGCAATTGTCAAAGCCCCTTACATAAAGGAGAACTTCTAAAAGTACAGTATGAGAGGATCATGTTAATCAGTATTTTTCATTCATGGCAATAAAATACAGCAGTTAAAAACCCAATCAAGAATTACTTTGGATGTATCCACACACTTCTGGCCTTTGATTTCAGTTAGGAACAAAGAAAAAATATGGATGGAGTGTTACATTAATATAAGCTAAGGCAGTGTCTCAACTTTGGCCATTTTGAAGAGAGGTGAACTTCAACTCCCAGAATTCCTCAGCCAACATGCTTCTTAAAATGGCTAAATAGCTTGAGAAGTACTGTGGGCTAAGGTAAGAGGAAAAAACTGAGAATGGGGTGGGTTCAGGTTTGAAATCCAGCAGGTTCTGACAGATTCTGGAGAACTGATAATGGAAATTTTGAGTAGTTTGGAAAACTGGCAAATACCACTTCTGGCTGGCCCCAGATTGGGGTGGGAATGGGGATTTTGCAATATCCTTCCCCTGCCACGCCCACCAAGCCATGTGCACAGAACTGGTAGTAAAAAAATATTGAATTTCATTACTGGGTTGGCTCCAATAGAGCTGCTGCCCTGGATGTCTTGAAGACCTAAATGGTCCCTACTTAAAAGTCGGGAAAATGTTTGTGTGGGAAATATAAGAGAAACTCTGGGGGAAATTGGAAATGTAGTCCTTTGGCAAGTGGGGGGTGGGGTTTGAGTGATGCTGGTAAGATTCCAGTTCCGATCCTAATCCCTGCTACATTGCTAAAATTCCACTTTGCTGCCACATGCAGTGTTTCATTATTTGCGGCAGCCTGTCTCCTCAGTTAAAAGCCAGGAAATAGTTTATGCTTTCAGCTAAAGATACATTTGATAACCGTAATGACCAATGACAAGCTGGTTTCCAATTGCAGCTAAAAGGAAAAAAGAAAGGAACCTTAGCCATGACTGGGCATGTAGAATGTCAGACTACGTCAGACCATGCGATGTTAGTTCAGTATTCCTGTGGCACCCACAATATTGTGCACCCATTTCTTTACTCATTCAAAAGGCCAGCACATTTGTACATCAGTGGATAAATGGATGTGTTTCATTTCTGCACTTAATTCTCCTCTCTGGTGGGGTTTATATTATGGAGCAAATTGCTGATGGCATTCAAGCAGACTCTTTGCTCAATAAAGGTTGGGGAGTGTGCGTGTGTGTGTGTGTGTGTGTGTGTGTGTGTGTGTGTACGTGTGTGTGTACGTGTGTGTGCATGAAAGGAGTCTTTTTCCACCATATAAAAAAAATATGCCGAGATTCTAAAATAAGTGCAGAGAAGAGCAACAAAGATGATTAGGGGACTGGAGGCTAAAACATATGAAGAACAGTTGCAGGAACTGGGTATGTTTAGTTTAATAGAAAGAAGGACTAGGGGAGACATGATTAGCGGTGATCCAATATTTGAGGGTCTACCACAAAGAAGAGGGAGTCAAATTATTCTCCAAAGCACCTGAGGGTAGAACAAGAAACAATGGATGGAAACTAATCAAGGAGAGAACCAACCTAGAACTGAAAAATTTCCCGACAGAGCAATTAATCAGTGGAACGGCTGGCCTCCAGAAGTTGTGTTTTATAAGTCCCTTGGAGTCATTGGTTGTGAGAGACCATAAAACTACAAAGTAGACATCTAAAATGAATCTACTAGGAGAGGGGGGTCCTTGGTTGCTCTCTGCGCGTGCAGTTTTCTTGCAGACATTTAATTACCTGTTTTACTCTTAGCTTTTTTGCCTGAATTGATAATTCATTGATCAGGGAAAACCACAGCCTAATCAGAAACCACCAAGATCGCTCTCACCAACACTGACAGGGAAAGCCACTTGTATATAAACAGGGACCGAACCTCGCTCCCTTCTAGCACTGATGATGTTACTTATTTGGGCAATGAAACGTCTGCAAGAAAAGAGCCAAGCTCAGAGAGCACCAAAGACTCCACACTGTGAACTGCTGGGGTGTGTGTGTGTGTCTTAATCTACTTCCTGCTTACCAGTCATTCCAGGCTCTGCTGCCTCTTTGTCCACTGGGAAGCAGGCCCTCCCTCCCGGGACTACCTTCCGCTACAGATTGCAACGATAGAGTGAAGATGTCATTTGATTATGTGATTCCAGAAAAGCATCCTGCTTTTATCTGAGGCAAAGCCAATATTTGCCCAAGCATCCTACTTACTGGAAGAGAGTCTGTATATACAGTTGCATTAATCAGGATGGTGAAATGAAAAGAATTGGAGAGCAGGAACCAAAATTCGCTTCTCCAGGTGGTAGAAAATATCAAGGAGACTCCACTGATTCATATTTTCCTCTTGGTTGAAAGAGAATGAGAAAGCATGGAAATTTATAGTGTCTTGGAACTATCAGTTTGAACAAGAATTACAGGGTATTTACCTTGAACCTTCTCTTGACCTTGATTTGACATGTATTTTGGGCTTGATTTGACATGTATTTTGGCCACTAGTTGATGTATCTCGGTCAAAGCAACTGAATACATAGCTTGAAAAGAAGTTGGCAAAATGATATTATCCAACATTAGGAGTGTTGAAAACTGATTGGATATATATTATACAATACATATGATCTATAATCAAATTATTTTTAAAGATGAGTAATGGCTTAGCTTGTCTGTTTTTGAAAATGAATTCTAATTTATTTATCTTTTTTTTAAAAAAATGCTTTATTGAGGTAATTTTATTTAAATTATTAATAATTTTTATTCACTTATTTAAAATATTCTGGGCTTCTCTGGGAGCATGAGTGGTATAGAAACATCTAACATTAAAAATTATACTGTTTTATTCTGGTGAGCATGCTTATTTCTGTATTATTGAAGAGTTCAAATTTGAATGGTTAACATATTCATTATAGCTTTATTGACTACCTTGAGAGCTATTTTAAGTGGAAAGATAGCAAGAGAAATGAATACATTCCATTCCTATCTAATAGAATTTCCCAATGAAATAAACACTAGTAGATTCAGATACCGTTCAGATAGCTATATTCCTGTTTCATGCTATATGGATTTTTAAAAAATGGTGATTAGCTTGATGGTGATTAGGATAGGATAGGATAGGATAGGATAGAATAGAATAGAATAGAATAGAATAGAATAGAATAGAATAGAATAGAATAGAATTCTTTATTGGCCAAGTGTGCTCTCAGTGTACATAAAAAGACAAGATACACCTCGATTCATACTGGCTCAGGAATTCTGGGAGTTGAAGTCCACAAGTCATAAAATGGCCATCTCTTACTGTTGTGGTCTGCAGGCAGCCTGCGGAGCTTGCAGCAGAGTCGGACAGTGAGGAGGTTGGGGGGGGAACATGGGCCAATCCTTGAGTCTGGGGAATGCTCAGACGAGGGCTCTGCGTCGGAAGCAGAGAGTAGGCCAGAGCCATCTGGGAGTTATGTGCTGCCTCCGGAGCCTGCAGTCAGACAGAAGTGAGACAGAGAAACAGGCTTCCCCTGTTCCCAGTGCGCATATGCGCAGAGCTGCCAGAAGGCAAGAACAGCTAAAACAGAAGGGATGACTCGGGAGCAAGGTTTGGGGGTGATTGGCCCCTCCCACAGGACATAAAGGAGGAG
Organism: Thamnophis sirtalis; assembly: GCF_051295495.1. Taxonomy (NCBI): domain Eukaryota; kingdom Metazoa; phylum Chordata; class Lepidosauria; order Squamata; family Natricidae; genus Thamnophis; species Thamnophis sirtalis. Next base: position 119,135,514 of record NW_028261384.1, read on the forward strand.
CAAAGAGACATGAGGATTTGCAGGAAGCAACTTGGTTCATGCTGGTCAGTTTACCTTCTGAAAATACGTTTGGACTCTTTGCTCCATGTGGCCTTGCCAAGCTAATTGCCAATTAAGTCTTCAGCAGTGTTTTCAAAGAAGATAAAAGTGGGTGCTTATCCCGAAGGACTTTGGCAGTCTGCTGTAGGACTCTTTACTACTATTTGGAACTCATTACTGACTGTGAATGAATATAATTCACAGCCTTTGAAACAAAAAGAGGGTTTGTGAATTTTACTCTATCAGGAAGCCTAGATCAAAACGCTGACCTATACCGTAGCAATTGAATTCAGACATCATGCTAAGCTGGAAGCAATGAACCATGTCGTGCAAAGCTGTAAAGCATGAAACATTTATGGAATTTGAGGCTGAGAGTTGCTATCCCGGCTGTGATCAGCCATTCAGAAATGATGCAATTCTGATTTGTTAAATCAGAGTTCTCATCCTGGATGATCTCAGATTGAGGAAATCTAGCATACATTTTAAAACAGATGTTGATTTTGAGGGAGAAGCTTATCATCAGCTCCTGATGGCTGATGGCTCTGTCGTCATTTTCTCCAACCTGATGCCCTCTGACCATGGCCTTTGGGGAGATTGAGTCCCAAGATTTATGGTAGAGAAGGCTAACCTGTGTTGTTAGTACAGGTAGTCCTCGACTTACAACTGTTGTTTAGTCACCCTTCCAAGTTACAATGGAAAAAGTGACTTATGGCCATTTTTTGCAGTTATGACCTTGGCAGCCTCCCCATGACCATGGGCTCAAAATTCAAATACTTGGCAACTGGTTCATATTTATGACCGTTGCTGTGTCCCAAGGTCATATAACTCTTTTGTGAGCTTCTGACAAGCAAAGACAATGAGGAAGCCAAGTTCACTTAACAACTGGCTTACTAACTTATCAACTACATCGATTCACTTAACAACTGTAGCAAGAAAATGGGGCAAAACTCACTTAACAAGTGTCTCACTTAACAACAGATGTTTTGGGCTCAATTGTTGTTGTAAGTCGAGGTCTACCTGAATCAAATTGAGGAGCATTTTGCATTCACTCCACCGGGCTTTTCTTAACACCCCTTTCTTTATCTTTATAGGGTTTGCTTCCTTGATCTCTTTTATACACTTTCTAAAAGGCCCACCACATTGGCCAGCCTGGATTGAGCTTCTCAGCCCCATACCTTCCCCCCATCATGCATCAGTTGCTGACAGTCATGCTCTATGCATCCCTTGAAGCCTTGGCTGGGCACACAGCCTTAGCTGTAATTCAGGCACCACATTATACAAACCAGAGTTGGGGACTGCCCAGCCTCCTAGCCCACCTGAAGCGCTTGACCTCACCAAACTCTAACTCAACCATGAGCACAAGCAGCAAAGTCCGGCCCTCTGAAACATGCCAAGGCTACTATGACGTCATGGGGCAATACGATGCAGCCTTCAACTGTACCACAGGAGGTTACCGGTTCTGCTGCGGCACCTGCCAATACCGCTTCTGCTGTGATGATCGATCCAGGAGGCTGGAGCAAGGGAAGTGCCGTGACAGCCCCCAGTGGTATGCAACCACCATTCCCGGCCCAGCCACGAATGGGCCCAACGTACCCAACAGCAAGCAGCAGAGCAACAGCACCGTGTATGTCATCTGTGGCGTCATCAGCTTCACCTTAGCTGTGGGAGTCGGGATCAAGTTCTTTTTCAGCAAAGCCTCCAGGAGACCCCATGGGAGAGAACTCAATGTGCCCAGGTAAGGATATGAGCTGCAGAGAGGGACCCAGAAGTATTCTAATCCATTGATGGAGGGTTAGATACTACCAGGGGTGAAATCTACTTATCTTTGCTACCTGTTCGCAAATGTGAGTTCGCATGCGCAGAAGGTCAAAAACGGACGCGATGACGTCTGGGTGGGTGATCAGAGCCTGCTACCAAGCATGCCTGCAAAGGTAAATAGAATAGCGGGGGGGGGGGAATCTGCTGTGTCATGCGATTTAGATTAGGAAATCCTGTTTTCTAGCTAATATAAATTGTGCGTCACAGCTGATTGTCGGAAATACCCGTTTGCCCGAACCTGTAGCATTTTTTTACTACCAGTTCAGATGAACTGGTCTGAACAGGTAGCATTTCACCCTTGGATACTACCCTTGAATTGCTTCCAAATCTAAAGAGTCTCCAGATTAGGGTTCAATGGGATGTATGTTCACTTGCTATGCAAAATTTAGGGGCAACTGGAAACCAGCCCATTGCAAGACAGCCTGTTTGTCTAATTTAGGGAGACCAATATTTCCCACTTGCATAAGCAGTAGCTTTTCAAGATGTAAGAAAGTGTTTCTTTCATCACATATTATTCAGTTACTTGGACTTGAGACAGTTGGCCAACGTTGTGCTCTGTCTCAAAGCTGTAGTCTCTTCCACAAACCAAGGATTTGTAATGGACTATGGAATAATCTTGAGGAAGAGGTGGAAGAGCTGCAACCCAGACAACAGTCAGATAAAAGAAATCAAGCATCCAGAATTCCCCAGCCAGCTAACTTCAGGTTGGCTGGGAGTTTGGGGAATTGAAGTCTACATGTCTTAAAGTTACCATGGTTGAGAGACACTTATCTATAGGCTCAGAGAAGTAGGGCTAAAAGAGCTAAAATTTTCCAGTGCAAAAATTGGTATTCTTGAGATGTATTGGACTTCAAATGGTATCATCCCACATAGCTGCAAGTAAAGTTGCAGCAGAATGTATCTACCGTATATAATGGAGAATTGAGGAATATATAGTATATACACTAATGGTTAGACCTCATTGTAGGCGATAGCAAAACCAACAATTTTTTTTGCAAACTGAATGGGCTTGGTAGAAAATTCCCCAGAACCTTGTGCAATATGTCCAAACTTCTGTATTACAACATAAAGAGTCCTGAAAGTGTTAAGAAAAAAATGATAATTGTAATTCTGAACAATAGACAAGGAGGACCATGCTACAATGGGATTGGATGGATTATTTCTTTATATTCGTTCAAAGTCTTCCAGAGGATAGAGAACAAGTTGTTGCCTCCTTCTGTGGGACAGTGTCAAGGAATTGGGCAGTAGGCGTCCAAATGAAGTCAGAGATGCTGACATGAACTTGTAGTTTTATATAAATAAATCTATTTGACATCAATATATGCAGCAAACTAGAGAGTCAGGCACATCACTACATCATGTGGTAAATCATCAGATACACCACAAAACAGTCTATAGAGAAGAAAAAGGCGGGGGAAAAGGGAACCTCCCCCTTTACACCCAGTAACCAATCATAATGTAGATTGCCTCATGCAGGAGCCCGTACTCTCTAACCTGTCGGTGTCAAACCTGCGATGTCAGGTTGTTGTTACGTGACATATCGCAACGTTTTTCCCTTTTGCAGAGTTGGGGTGGGGGTGGCCTGCGCATGACACATCTGCCAGTTTGATACCCATGCATAGTCTAACCAATCAACTATCACTTCGTGTACTGGCCCATTATCCATTTAATTGTTGCAGCTATTAAATTAAATATTTCAACAAACAGTTCTTTACATTTGAAACTTGTGCACTTGCCTTCATCATCTTTTGTCCTCCAAGCAAAGTATACTCACTCACAGAACATGTCTCCTGTACAGGTAGTCCTCAGGTTATGACCAAAATTGAGCCCAAAACTTATGTTGCTAAGCAAAACATTTCTTAAGCGAGTTTGCCCCATTTTACAACTTTTCTTACCATAGTTGTTAAGTGAATTATTGTTAAGTTGGTAAGACGGTTGATAAGTGAATCTGGATTCCCCATTGACTTTGCTTGCCAGAAGGCCGCAACAGGGGATCGCATGACGCACACACACACCCCGGACACTACAATTGTCAAAGATATGAGTCAGTTGCCAAGCGTCTTAATTTTGATCATGTGACCATAGGGATTCTGCAACAGTTGTAAGAGTGAAAAATGGTCATAAGTCACTTTTTTCAGTACCATTATAACTTTGAATGGTCACTCAATGAACTGTTGTAAGTCAAGGACTACCTGTATTTTTGACCAAAAGCATTGCCATTCTTTGAAGCTATTTGAGAGTGTCTGTCGCTTTTTTCGTGGGATGCGAACACAGTTCTAGATATGGAAGGGCCAGGTTGAATGTTGGCGAACCTTTTCGGCACACTGAGTGCCAAAGCGGGAGTGTGCGCGCGCATGCCTGGGAGCGCGAGGAACTGGAAGAGCCGTTCCCTGGCATGCCTCCGGTCACCTGGTCTTTCAGTTTCTGCGGTGCATGTGTACGCAAAGACCAACTGGCCAGTGCGCATACGTGCAGCAGAAACCAGAAGCATGCAGGCCAGGGAACTGCTCTTTCAATTTTCAACGCTCCCGTACGAATGAAGACCAGTTAGCCAGCGCTCAAGTGCATGCTGGAACCCGGAAAATCAACAGCTGGCATGCCCGGAGAGATGGCTCTGTGTGCCACTTCCAGCAGGTGTGCCATAGGTTCACCATCACGGTCCTAGATCTTGAACTTGTTTCCATTTAAAACTGCCTTTAACATGTATTTTTGATACGACACCATCTTGCTACTCTCCTTCCACAACTTAGTGTTCCCTACTTATATTTAACTACGTGATTTTGCGCTGCATCCCATTCAGAGCGGGACTATAAAAGGCACCCGTTTGGAGAGTTTTGTTCAAACAACTTTGCCATCAACATGCAGATGGTTAAATGCACATTCCAGGTTCCTCAACAGAATCCATGTGAATCCTTTACGATTTCCCTTCCATGAACATTTGCCTTCTTTTTTTTCTCCTGGCCAGGGCTTTGGTTGACATTCTCAGGCATCAAGCAGGCACCACCTCATGTTCTGAGCGCAACAACAGCCTTGTGATGAACTCAAACTTCCAAGACAATGGTTCAGCTCGTCCACCCAAGAATCTGTACAATGCAGTGAAACCTTCAAAAAGTAGTCATGGTAAGAGAAAGAGACGTGGGGCTGCTGGGTAAGAGAGCGACTTTCAAACTAGCCACTGAATTCCTGCCTTTACCAGGTGCTTGTCCAAAGATAATTTTACAGCGAGGCACATGTGATCTACTCTTTACTTTGCTGACCTCAGTGGACCAGTGATTTGATGCTGTCACTGGTGTTGGTCGTTTTAAATATTGGGGAAAGGGCTCATTGACTTCTAAGCAGTGAAAATAATGTTACAACAAATATCTAACAAAGAGCCACGGTGGCACAGTGGTTAGAATGCAGTACTGCAGGCTACTTCTGCTGGCTGCCGGCAGCCTGCAATTTGGCAGTTCAAATCTCACCAGGCTCAAGGTTGACTCAGCCTTCCATCCTTCCGAGGTGGGTAAAATGAGGACCCAAATTGTTGGTGGCAATAGGCTGACTGTGTAAACCGCTTAGAGAGGGCTGTAAAGCACTGTAAAGCGGTATATAAGTCTTAAGTGCTATTGCTATTATCTTGCTTCTTCTATTTGCAAAATAATAATAATCCAAAACATACTATGAAATTCCAGTGGTATGATCTAAGAGTGAAGATGCAATAAGGCAGTATTTTTTCAGCCTTGGCAACTTGAAGATATGTAGACTTCAACTCCCAGAAATGCTGGTTGGGGAATTGTAGGCAGTTGAGGTCCACCCATTTTCAACTTGCCAAGATTGAGAAACATTGCAATAAAAGATATCGAGCTCAGGCATAGTAAGGTAAACATCTTGGCCTTTGTTTCTTGGAAATCATTTTCAAATTCTCGATTAGGCCGCAAAATAATTTGCATCAGGAACAGTGTGAGTGACATAGCTTGGTTTCTAAGCTAAGAAGCTTCGAACTGGCCAATGGTCAAAAATATTCTTTTTCCTTTTTACAACCCTGTAATCCATTTGGCTGTAATGCTAAACCATGGTTTGTGCAAACTGAGAAATATCCGTGAGTAGGTCATGACATTTGAGCCAACCCCATCTTGCAAAGCATGGAAAAGCCGTGAAATCAAGACGGAAAACACAGGTTTCAAGAAACATTCTCCTGGATGTTGGCTCACTGTTGAATCAAACATAACCACCAAAGAAGTCAAAAAAGGTAAACGTTTCATTATTTGTCTGTAGATCTGACACTTCTATTGTTTGGAGTCTAAATTCAGGTGGGAATAAATTAGGATCCAAATGGAAGATCTTTTCAAACCTCTTTGGATAAAACCAAAGTTAAATAAATGTTACTGAGAGTAGAAACAACACTATATCTACACAATGCAGTATACTTTCCTAGAACCACTGAGATAACTTTTTGCCAACTACCAGCACTCTCCTGCCCCATGTTTTGTCTCCATCCTGTCCTTCCCCTCTGCAATTTCCCCCCTAGGAGTATCTCATGCTAACTTCTGCAAGTTGGAGGTTGCAGCATTTAAATTATATATGTATCAGCAGCAGGAACTAATCTGCAAAAAAAAAAAAAAAAAAAAAAAAATCCGGGGAAACAGCCTGTTTGCCATGACAACCAGTTCTGGCTGTCTGGCTGTCTTTGTGCTGGCTCAAACATTAATATTAGGGTAGTGAGGAGGGGGAGAGAACTGCATTCAGACACTCCTTTTGCTCCTTTTCCAGGTGAAAAGAAAAGTCAGGTTTTCTGTTCAAGGACATTGCACATTCTTCTCAGAGATATTAAGAGCCCAGCCAGGGAAATGACTAATCATTCTAATAGCAAATTCAGATAGTGATTGTAACAAGAGTAGCCCAAACAGAGCAACAGACAAATGATAGGAAAGGCATCAGCATGCATAGGAGAGCACAAGCTTGGTAGGAGATGGGAGTGGGTAAATGTAAAATCTGCTGTCCAGTTGCTGCAAAACATACTGATGCTGTTCCTTGTTTTCTGTGTCTTTGTCTTCTCTTTGTTTAGCCTATTTGAAAAAATGTCAGTAAGAGGAAAGGGAAGAGAGAGTGCTAGCACCAGACAAAACCTGGGAATCATACAAAGTTGTCCACTTTTTTCTCTCTCCACTGAGCTGCATGCCTGCTCTGTAAACAGTAGCGTTCAGCTTTCGGTGGCGAGAAGAATCGCCAGTGATTTCTGCAGATCACATTCCTCCAGCACGTGCAATCTAGGAAAGCAAGTTTCAAAAGGAGACCTAATAAGATCATTTCCCTTTGCAGAGAGCGTTCTGAGCACTGCCATGTTTGGACGCAGACCAAAAGCTGCAAAGAGGAGGACCAAATGCATTTGGGTCCTCTCTGATTTAAAGCAGGCGGGATTGGTACCCATATTCCAGAGCTGATGCTTGGAAAAACCTGAATGAGAGGACCTCTAGTGGCCGGCTGCGGGAACGTGCAGCGCGGCTCCATGCATGCTTCTCTTTTTTGCCTTGCAGATAATATGCATCACAATTATATCCATTTGAACGTCAACAGCCCTAAGCACCACACAGCCACTCTGGGTAAGTGTCCAGTGGTGTCTGATCCCTAGCTAGCGATTGATACAAACAGAAAATGCAAAAAATGTTGGAAGAATCCCATCAAATCACTGATTCATTATATGTCTTTTCATACATTTATCATTCATTTACACCAGAGCTGTGTTTATATGTAAATGGGCTTATATATGCTGGTGAAGAAAGGAACTTTTCAGCTGAAAAGTTCCCTAAAGTGATATACAACATACATGGCCTTTTACAACCATTACATCAATAGTGTATTTAGGCGCCCTCAATTTTCTGCAATTTATTGGAAGAATAGGAAATTATTGTTGGCTACGGCTAACCACCAGAGTTTAACATGGCAGTGCTTCCCAAAGCTGGGTAAATTACCCCAAATTGGGTAAAATTGTTTTTTCTTTGAATAACAACACTAGAACCCATTACTGATCACAGCAAGGTCATTTCAATTGACTTCAAGATTGCCACATGTACTAAAATACATTCAAAAATCTAGTGTAGCCTTTATGGTCATTGTACCTCATGTATACAAAGAAATTGGTCATTTCTCCCTAAGTATTCCAAATCATGATGACAAATCAGGGAAATTACCAGTGGCAATTTAGTGAAATGACATAAAGATAATTCAGTGATGTTGGTTTTATAACTCGGGTAGTCCTTGAGTTACGACCATTTGTTCAGCAACTGTTCAAATTTTCATGGAAGGAAGGGACTTATCATGGTCCTTGAAGTTCAATAAGACTTTCTGACAAATGGTTTGGGGCAGAGGCCTTCAAACTTGGCACCTTTAGTCTTAAAGTTGCCAAGTTTGGGAGCCCCTGGTTTGGGGTAATGAAGGAAACCGTTTGGGAGGTGCTGCCTTAAGGAGAGTTTATGTGCTAGATTTCTGATTTCATATGCTGTTTAATTTAAAAAAAAACAGGCTTAAAGACTCCCCTGGATCAAAAGGCGATTCTGAGATAGGCAGTTTAATGCTCTTCCCTTTGTATTGTGGGTGGGTCACCAAATAGAGTAGGCAGAGTTGAGTATGGATGTTGAGAGTAGACATCTGGCACATACCGTGATGAAGAAAAGAATGACACAATTGCAATGTCATGATCCAAATCTCAGCCTTTTCTATTTGTGACCTAATGGCAGATGCAAGTACTGTATATAAGCCGAGGGATTTTATGTTGTGACCACCATTATCCTTGTTTGTCATTTCCTGTCTTTCCATTCTCAAAGGCACCTATGATTTGAAGCAGAAAGTTAAATCAGTAATCCAGCGTTGAGGGTTGCCATCAAAAATGTTTCGAGGACTTGAGCTTAACTCCTGGAGACTAGATGAACATGTCCATGTTGTTTTAACATGTGTAGAGCCTTGTTAGGGACGTGGTGGCTCTGGGACTAAGACACTGAGCTTGTCTATCAGAAAGGTTGGCAGTTCAGCAGTTCAAATCCCTAGTGCTGTGTAACGGAGTGAGCTCCTGTTACTTGTCCCAGCTTCTGCCAACCTAGCAGTTCGGAAGCATGTAAAAATGCAAGTAGAAAAATAGGAAGGTGGGAAGGTAACAGTGTTCTGTGAGCCTTCGGTGCTTAGTCATGCCGGCCACATGACCACAGAGATGACTTCAGACAGCGCTGGCTCTTCAGCTTTGAAATGGAGCTGAGCACCGCCCCCTAGAGTCAGGAGCAGCACATATGTGTGAGGGGAACTTTTACCTTACAGCCTTGTTGGACCAGAGCCCTGGCCAACTGAGTCCTGCAGTCATTTCTCACAGTGGCTGACCAACTGCATTATTCTCCCAGTAGATGGCTTCAAGAGGCAATTCTACTGCCAATAAGGCATTTGACCCCCATGACTTCCAGAAATTGGTCCAACCATTTTTTTGAAGGCTAATAGGCTGCGCCACATCTTGTGGCAACAAATTCCAAGTTGAATTGTATATTGTCAAAAACAAAAGGACACCTTTTCAGAGAGACATAAGAATGAAACATATGATTTTATACGTACATTTAAATTAAATTATAATTATTTTAAAATTACTTAAGAAAGAAATCAAGTCACCTCAAGACTGCAACTAACATGCCCTTGGGTTTAAAGGCATGTTGTTGGGCTTCGTAAATCTGTTCATTTCCTTTTGCTCTAAATTGTTTTATTAAAATGCCAAGCAAATACTCATTAATGGAAGCCACCACAAAAATGGAAGAAAATACTGACCATTTCCCCTCCCAAATGGCCAATGTTTAGTGAGTGCCCCTACAACTACGAAAAGAAGGGGGGAAAGTTAAGGGTGTATGTGTATGTATATGTGTCTGTGTCTCCCTTCCCTCACTCTGACAAATTCCTATTCAGACAGACACACACACACCCAATTATACACTTACGCATAGACACCCACACATGGCTGCATCATGAAATAAGCTAATCCAACACATATTGGGAGACAGGAAAAATGAGACAAGGAATATGCAAATTCCTTCGGAGTTGTCTATCTTCTCTGACACCCATTCTAAGAGTGGAGGCCTGATCAATTTCACATTGTTGATCTGATCCAAATGTGGACATCCAGAGGACCAAACTTGGTTTGCCTCTGCTGCAACTGCCTTATGTAAACCAAGCCAGGTTGGTTTAGAAAGGAAACACCATGAAACAGCATTACAGCGTAATTCAATCTGGTTTAAAATACAAAGAACCTTCACCCACTCACCCCAGCAGGGGAAAATATATCTACCCATTGTCATTGCTGCCAAAAAAATGTTAAGGTTGATCCTGACCAGCCAAAACCTGTTATACAATGGAAAAGCCAGTCTTGTGTCACCAGAGCAGTGTTTTCTTAATCTTGGCAGTTTTAACATATGTGGACTTCAACTCTCAGAATTCCCTAGTCAACCCTGCTGGGAGTTGGAAGTTGAAGTCCACACATCTTAAAGTTGCCAAGGTTGAGAAAACACTGCATTGGAGGCTATGTTCACCCAGAAGACCAGGTAGATGCTGGCACAAAACAAAAGGGGCAGAGTTGTGTGCAAACAGAGATCACATCATTTACTTCCTGCCTGCTACTCATGATGGTCACAGAGAATGTGGCACGAAAATATTTATATTCTGCTTTTGCAGCACCGGGATCTGAGTTATGATGGAAATACGCAGGACAAGCATTGCAGTCAAACAGATTGCAATGGAGCTGCAATGTAGATCCAAAGCTGCAGAGCACCATTGTCAATATTACAACAGCTTAGAAATATTATACTTTATTTCTCTCCTCCCAGCTCCTATTCTAACTCTGAACCACTATTTCCTACAACTAGCAACAGTGGAGAAATGAAAATTTTGAATAGGAAATGGGTTTCAGGAATGATTTAACCCTTTTCCTGTTCCTGTAGTACAAGTCTACATCAGGGCTTCCTATCCTATGACTTCTTTTTCAGTGGAAAAAAGTGTAATGTAAACACAACACAACACAAACAAATACTTAGGCTAACATGTAGTTTGCCTTTCCTGGAAGGACACAAAACCTATTCTACCTGGTTTCTGGGATGATATGCAGAAACAAAGTAAATGCTAAATAAATGCAGGGGTTTCCATTGGTAAGATGGATGTAAAAATATGCAGGCAAAACTACAACACATATAAAAAAGGCTGGGATTTTGATTGCATGATTGTGGTCAACTATTTTGATTTTTTACTCCCTCCTTGTTCACATCCCTGGAACGATAGACTGCACAATCCTATATATGTTTTCAAAGGAGTAAGCCTCACTGAGTTGAATATTTCAAGCTACGTAAGTATGATACAATCGAGCAAGTACCTGGAATGTCACTATTCTTTTCAGGAATAGCCAATTGATGTCTTCACTTGTTTCCATTTTAAGATGCTATCGCCATGTTGAAGCATCCTGCTATAAGGATATAGCATTATTTCTTAGAATATGCTGGTCAATGACTGTAATAAAGATTTTGATTTGATTATTTCTCAGAAGTCAATAATTTGTGGTCTTCCACATTTTAGCTCCTAGCACCATTCTGCACAGCTCAGGATTCTGACTGAGGCTACTGTGACCTTTAGTTTAGTTACATCTGGAAGCCGATACATCTGGTGTAAAAAAGTGAGCTAGGTTTGAAGTCTTCAGAAAAGAGATGGAGGAAGAAACAATGAAAACAAATTACAGGGGCCTCAGAGGAAAGACGAGGAACCCAAACAGAGAAGTTGGCTTGATAGAATGACCCTTCCTTCGTGGCAGTTGGGTTGGAGGTCAGGGATAGAAATTAATCCCAGGTTTGTCTTAAAATCATTGATCCTGGCAGCCAAGTTGCTTTGGCAGAAGGGAAAATGAATCTGTACCTCAGTTAGCCAAATGCCAAGGCTGGTGGCTTCCTTTGCTCAAAGGAAGCTTGTTTTGTAGCAATGGTTTGTACTTGCTAAGCAAGGCGAGAAAACTTAAGCAGTTTGCTGCTTGCCCTTTAGGCTACATGCCTTGCACAGCTTGTGAGACTGAGAGCTTCATACTGAGATGGCCTGGGGGTTATGATGCTCTATTCCTGCAGGGAATAGATTTCCTCTCTTGCAGTTGAGGTAGTGATTCAGTGACGGGAGAAATGGAGTTTTTAGTATAGAACTTATTTTGGATATTTTTTTTAAAAAAAAACAAGATCAGATCGGCCAACCTTTATATCATACAGGTAGTCCTCAACTTATGACCACAATTGAGCCAGAAATTTGGGTTGTTAAATGTTTGTTACGTGGGTTTTGTCCCTTTTTACGATTTTTCCTGCTACCATTGTTAAGTGAATCACTGCAGTTGATAAGTCAGTAACACAATTGTTAAGTGAGACTGGTTTACTTGTCAGAAGGTTGCAAAGGGAATCACCTGACCTTGAGACACAGCAATGGTCACAAGCATCTGAATTTTGATCACATGATCATGGGGATGCTACAAAGGTCATGACTGTGAAAAATAGTCACAAGCCACATTTTTCAGGACTTTTGTAATTTTGAACTGTCACTAAACGAACTGTAGAGGATTACCTGTATTTATATTCTTAAACAAAGACTAGTGGGTTATAATCCAGTAGGCCTATACCTGTCTTCCCAAATCTGATGCTCTTCAGGTATGTTCAGCATTAACTTTCCAAATCTCCAGCTAGCATCCTCAAAATTTCTAACCAACATTGACCTACGTTCAGTGGTGGGATTCAAATGATTTAACAACCGGTTCTCTGCCCTAATGATTTCTTCCAACAGCCAGTTCACCACGCTGCTTAGAAAGTTAACAACTGGTTCTCCCCAAGTGTTGCGAACTGGCTGAATCCCACCACTGACTACGTTACCGATATTTTCTGGCGAAGCTATGGCACACGTGCAAGAAGTGGCACGCAGAGCCATCACCCGCTGCTCTTCCAGGTTCTGGCGTGCCGACCAGCTGGTCTTCACACGTCCGGGAGTGCTAGAAACCAAAAGAGCAGCCGCCTGGTGCACATGTGTGCACTGGGAAGATGATTTTCCAGTTTCTGGTGCACAGGTGAACGCAAAGACCAGGTGACCAGCACACACGTGTGTGACAGAAAATAACCTTCCTGGCACACCTGTGCATGTGAAGACCAGGTGGCCGGCACGTCAGAACCCGGAAGAGCAAAGGGAGCAGAGCTGCCAGCCAGGATGAGAGGGCCGAGGCTTCCCTCCCTCCTGCCCATGCAGGCTTCTTGCGCAGCTCCAGTCCGTGACACTGAAGTGCATCCACAGTGCCTGGCTGGCTCATGCAAAAGGGGCATCAAGGCAACCTTCGTTGGATGGGCAGGTGGCTGCCCTGCCCACTGCTCCTGCCGCCACGAGGGGTGAGTGGGCGGTGATGGTTCTCGCACTGCCGCTTCTGGCTGGGATGCTAGAGCAGGAAAGGAGGAGGAGCTGCCATTGAGAAGACAAGCTGCCCCAGGAGGGCCGGAGGAGAGTGCAGCATGGAGACACCACTGAGGGGTAAGAGGAATACTGGGCTGGCTGAGAAACCTGAAGCACAATGCTTTATAGCCCTCTCTAATCCCTCTCCTTTGCATCCTTTTTTTAATTCCACCATTTCTTTGATATTAGTGTAACTCTTGTCTCACAATGAATTGTCCCACAGTGAGTTGGCGGTGGCAAGTTGGCAGTGGCAAATTGTCATAGATAGAACCCTTACAACCCATTATGGTCACATGATCAAAATTTGGATGCTTGGCAATGGCATGTATTTATGATAGTTGCAATATCCCAGATTCACGCAATCACCCTTTCCGGCCTTCTGACGAGCAATATTCGCTTAACAACCTGTTACGAACTTAACAACTGCAGGGATTCACTTAACAACTGTGGCAGGAAAGGTTGTAAAATGGAGCAGTTGTAAATGGAGGTTGTAAAAAACTCAGTAATGAAAATTTTGGGCTCAATTGTGGTCGTAAGTCGAGGACTACCTGTAATTAATTAGTAATTTAATGGTCATTTTCATGTACTTTTCTTTGCAACACTGCGGAAGAGTTTTTTCCAATTCCCAGTCTGTTATTTTTGCATGTTTCCCTATCCAAGTATGAACTGGATTTTTTTTTATAAAAGGCATCTAACTGCAGGCATTCTGCAATGATTATTTACTAATCAACTAGCCCAATTGCTAATTGTATGATTAATGTCACAGCACATTTGAATTTAGGGTTCAAGGGGAGGACTCCATTTGTATCTACTTACAGGCTACTTCTGTGTAGTGGCCAGAATTGGGAACAAGGCAGAGAGTAGATAAGTGAAAAAGTAGATAAGGTTTCGGGAGAGAGAAAGGGGGCCTTGTTCACGTATTGGGAGGGTAGATGACCTTTGAGGTTGTTGAAACTGTGCTCTGTAACAGGTGGAGGGCAGGGGTGAGCTGCTATGGGTTTGCCAGGTTCAGGAGAACCCATAGCTAACGTTACGGCTGGTTTGGAGAACCTCCAAATCCCACCCCTGGCTGAAGTGGTGAAATGTAAAAATTTTTGTCACCGGTTCTTTGGGCATGGCTTGGTGGGCATGGCTTGGGGTGAGGGGTCATGTGACTGGGTGGGCGTGGCCATTTAAAAAACATAAGCATTTTTTACTACCTATTCACCCGAACACCAAAAAAAAAAAAAAAAAAGGTTCAGTTTCCCCCCCCCCCCCACTTTTTAAAGCATTTTTTTTTACTACCGGTTCGGGCAAATAAGCAGGAAAAAATAATGCTTTAAAAGGCTGAAAAAATGTTTCAGACAATCATGCGACTCACAGCTGAGCCGTGCGGTCCTCAAAAGCTTTTTTTTTTTACTACTGGTTTAGAGAAAGAGCGTCCCTACTGGTTCGCGTGAACCAGTGCGAACCGGTAGCATTTTACCCCTGCCTGGCTGGCCCTGACCACCCCACCCACCCCTCCCAAGAGTCTCCACGCGGCCCGTTTTGTATGCGAGGTAAGTGCAGGGACCGTGTGGAGGCTCAGGGAGGAGGAAAAACAGGCATCCTGGAAGTTCTGGAAGGCCCGTTTCCAGCCTCGGGGAGGGGGTGGGCTTTCGGAGCCCGGAGGAGACAGTTTTCGCCATCCCAGAGGCTCAAGGAAAGCCTCCAGAGCCTGGTGAAGGCGAACCTCCCCCCCCCCCCCCGCACCATGGTGCAGGAGGCTAATTAGGCCACGCTCACCATGGCCACGCCCACCTCTGCAACCGGGCAGAGAACCCATTGTTGAAATTTTTTTGAAGCCCATCCCTGGTGGGATACACACAAAGGAAATGGTTCTGAAGGGCTAATGCATGAGGCTTGCTCATCCTAACAGAAATAGTTGAGTGGAAAATATTCTTTTAACATGGCTGCTGAGACATTTATAATGAATCACACAGTTGCAGTCATAAATGAAGACCAATCAGTAATGAAAGGAGACAAGTAATTTCTCATGCTAGGGGAAGAAAATAAATGACTTACTACAGAATCTGCCGGAGGGGAATGGAAAATAGGTAATTGAAAACTAGTTGGTAATGCTGAATTGAGTAAGAAAACAGCTGATTTAAAAGGAAAATTTCTCAGCTAGTGCTGAAGAGACCCTAGCACTCTCCACCCCTTGCTAATTTCCCTGGTGGCAAAAGTTATATTGAGTTTTGATTCAAAGCACCCCTTGAACGGCCTGTGAATCAAAGCTCTCTTTCGGATCAAACTGTCAAATTAGCTCAGTGGGCCAAATTAGTTCATTGGGCCAAGTTGAGCTGCTGTTTTTGAATCAATTAGGGGAAAAAATGGAGGATTTATGCTATGGCACATTCCCTTTTATTAAAGTAAACAGTCGAAGCAGTTTGCAGATTTGAATTGCCCAGTCAATTCACCTCTTTGAATCAAATTGCACATTGGGGTGAAAAGCATTCGGAAGTTACAGTTGGTACAGAGTGCCATGGGCAATTTTGGCCCCCCCCAGAATGACCTCAAAAACAGCATGGCTCTGTGAGCTGCATTAATTACCTGTCTGCTTCTGGGTACAAGTCAAGGTGTTGGTGATTACCTTGAAAGCTCTCCATGGTATGGATTCAGGTTATTTGAGAGACTGTCTCACCTCACAGCATTGGCCCGTACCACTCGTGCCAGCAGAAGTGGCATGGTGGTTTGAGTCCTGTCAGCCTGATTATCCTGGCTGGAGGCCCTTCTCTGCTGTTAGTCCTGCCCTCTGGAACATCTTGCCACCTGGTGTGAGGTTGGCCTCAACATCCTTTTGTAGAGGCCTAAAGATATGGCTCTGCCAGTTGGCCCGGGGCCCGCACAGCACAGTGGAGGTGGTTGATTGAGTAACAACAGATCCCACCTCCACACCCACTCAGCCCTCTCCCTCCCCATGTATCCTTAGGTTTTAAGATAGATTTTAATTATTTATGTTTCCTCCCCCCTAAAAAAATAGTTTATTGAAAAAAGATTAAAATACAAAGCACCGCAATATTTTAAAAAACCCACATACAACAAAAAAGACGTTAACAAAAATCATCTTAAAAAAGAAACAACAACATGTCACATGACATCCTTTGTAATTGAATGCTGATTCATATAATAGAACAATTTTGGATTCCCACCCCTTGCAAAACAATGTTTATGTTTTAATTCTATATGTATAGACATATTTTTATGACTGTTAGCTGCCCAGAGTTACCTTATGGCCGTGATGGTGAGCCAGAGGTGGCACGCAGAGCCCTCTCTGTGGGCATGTGCGCCATTGGCAGCTGCTCTTCTGGTTTCCAGCGCACATGCGTGCCGGCCAGCTGCTCTTCACGCGTGCCAGAGCTCTGGGAACCTAAAGACCAGCTGGCCAATGCTCATTCATACACCGGCCACCTGTTCTTTCGGTTTCCGTGCCCCAGCATGTGAAGACCATGCGCGCACCGGAAACCCAGCATGTGAAGACCATGCGCGCACCGGAAACCCAAAGACCAGATGGTTATCGGGTTTCCAGTGCTCATGCGTGCACGCATGTTCTAGTTTGGGCACTTGGTGCCAAAAAAGTTCACCATCACTGCCTTATAGTAAGGTGGGCAGCCAATAAATTTTATTTATAAATAGATAAATAAATCTAGATGAATGGATGGATGGATGGATGGATGGATGGATGGATGGATGGATGGATGGATAGATGGGCTTTATGCCTGCTATCCCCAATTTGAAGTGGGTTGTGGGTTTTTTGCATACCTCAATTAGATATCTTGGAGGATTCTCATGGAGACCATGGGAATGGAACAGAAAGTGAAAGCTACCATCTGGATTCTGCGTGAAGCAGAATGAACAAATGATTTCCATGCCAGACTCAAGGGCTAGTGTGAAAGCAAGTAAAATGCAGCAAGTCTACGTAGACTAATGGATTTTTTTCCCCTCTAATTTCTCTGTTCCTTTAAAAGACTGGCACATGAATGATACCCCAAGCCATTCCTCAACCAAATACAATACCCTCAGCTGCTCTCGTTCATTTCACAACCTCTCCCATCTGCCTCCATCCTACGAGTCAGCAATCAAGTCAGAACTCAACCGTTACTCCTCACTCAAACGATTGGGTAAGTTGCATTATTTATAAAAGGAAATGAGGAGTTTTTGTTTTTTTTAAAGAAAAAAGTGACAAACCATCTTGCAAGGCCATTCCTTGGGATTAGTAGCGCTTAATAAGTGATGTAGCATATTTCTTCACACCTATGTACTTGTTTCAAAATCTCTCTTTGAATTCTATTCCTTAGGTCCTATCTTCTCACAATTTTAGAATTTTAGCACCCAATCTTTAAATTGCCACATTGAGATTCTCCAGAGATAGTTTTGTGTGATTGTTCTGGGCCTTTTGCGTAGTAGGGAGTCATAATTTATCATGCCAGAGGGCATTCTGACACATATCATAAATTGTTCCATTCAGATATGTGGAAAGGGAGTGTGTGTGTGTGGATGTGAATTTCTTTTTTCATAACGAAAGAACTATAGATGAGAAATAGCCATGCGCTTGCATGCACACACACACACACACACACACACACACACACACACACACACACACAGTATATTTCTTTGTGATCCGTCGTTTTCAAGAAAGTGTCTCCTCATTCTCCCTGTGGTAGTGATGAAACCCAGGAAAATGAAGTGAGCAAGGAAAATAGTTTTGTGTCCTTGATTTTTCAGTGAGAACTGCATTTGAGGAGATCTTGGCCTCTGAATTCAGACATCCTAGAGCCATGATGGCGAACCTATGGCACGCATGCCACAAGTGGCACGTGGAGCTATTTCTGAGGAGATGCAAGGCATTGCCCTGCTGATTTCGGCCTTGATCTTTGGCTGTTTTTCGCCTTCCGGAGGCCCGTTTTCCGACTTTTGGTGGCCCAGTAGCTCCATTTCCCCCCCCCCCCCCGATTTTCTAGGAGCCTGGGGAGGGTGAAAATGGCCCAAAACACACACCAGAAGTTCAGGAATGGACTTCCAGTTTGTGCATTGGGCTGTTTTTTGCGGGCCAGCCTCCAGAGGGAGAAAAACAGCCCAAAGGGCAACCCACACGTCCATTCCCAAACTTACGATTTGCGTGTTGGGCCATTTTTTACCCTCTCCAGACTCCTAGAAAGCCTCTGGAGCCTGGGGAGGGTGAAAAACAGACCTACTGGGCCCACCGGAAGTCAGAAAACCGGCCCTTTCCGGCCTCTAGAGGGCCTCCAAGAAAGCCATGCACGCACTGAGGGTCACACACACATGTACAGGAGGGATGGCGCAGGGGGGGGGAGCATTAAATTATGGGGGTAGGCATGTGAACACATGCAATAGCGCGCACATTCTTTTGGCACCCGAAGCAAAAATGGTTCGCCATCACTGTCCTAGACATTTATTTATTTATTTATTTATTTATTTATTTATTATTTATTTATTTATTTATTTATTTATTAGACTTATATACCGCTTCATAGAGCTTTCAGCCCTCTCTAAGCGGTTTACAGATTTTTAGCAAATTGAGTCAGCAAGTTGCCCCCACAGTCTGGGTCATCATTTCACCCACCTCGGAAGGATGGAAGGCTGAGTCAACCTTGAGCCGGTGAGATTTGAACCGCTGAACTGCAGATAACAGTCAGCTGAAGTGGCCTGCAGTACTGCACCCTAACCACTGCGCCACCTAGGCTCCTGTTTTAACTTTCTATTAGTGCCCTGCAAAACTTACATTTGGTACTCCAGGCTACTATGGGATGTTTCAAAGAAAGCACTGAACTGCCACCAGTTAACTTACAACTGTTGACCTACCGGAGTGGCACTCAGTAGTTAGAGTGCAGTACTGCAGGCTACTGCAGTTCAAATCTTACCAGGCTCAAGGTTGACTCAGCCTTCCATCGTTTCAAGATCAGTAAAATGAGGACCCAGATTGTTGGGGGCAACATGCTGACTCTGTAAACCACTTAGAAAGGGCTGCAAAGCACTGTGAAGAGGTATATAAGTCTGAGTGCTGTTGCTACCGATATATGAGAATGAGTCAATTGGAGAACATGCAGTAAATCCTTCAAAGATTTCAATCTCACTAGATTGCTATTAGTTTACTGATTTTTCTACATCAATGGAAGAATCCAGTAGCTAAATACATACTGCATTTCAATCACATTTAATGTGGCCAGCTAGTATGATCCATTTTAGACCTAAGCTGTAGGATGGAGGAATAGTTTTAAAGTACCGGAATACAATTTAAGGCTCCAGAACTACAAGTAATTCCCAAAAATCTTAGATTCATTTCCCAAACATCCCCAGCAACTTATCAAACTGCAGTTAATAAGATGGAAAACATAAATTATAAAATGATTTCATTTTCATTTTATTTTACCATAAAATGAAATCAAATCCACATTTGATCTAACCATTGCTTTCTGGCATAGCATTTAAAGCCAAGTGGGACTTTCAGCCCAGAAGACATGACAGACTCCTAAGAGGATCAATACCTTTGGAATTGTTCCTTCTGAAAGAAGGCAATCTCGCTATAATCTGGAAAAAAAATAGAAACACTGAAGGAACACAGTCGTTAACAGGATGTTGTGTTGTGCTCTTTAAAGTGGAAGGCATGGCAGTTCTGCACCAAACATTTAGTGCAAACCACTTGCATAACCATCCATCTATGTCTCTAATGTTCCTTTCTCCTGTTTTAAATCTCACCTTTCCATCTCTCCATCATCCAGTAACATTTCACTTTTTTCTCCATGTTTCTCAGCAGCGGAGAAGGACTTGGATGAATTCTATGCCAAGCGGAGGCATCTTGCTGAGTTGACTCGAGGAACGCTGCCCTTACATGCCATGAAAATGAACTACGATAGGGATAGCTACTCTGAGAAGTCACACAATCCGCGACGGGTCATGTCACAGGAACACATCCTTTCAGACGGTGGAAATGGAGTGGGAAGCTACCGCCCATCACATTACGACTACACCATTCCAAGAGAGCGTGTCATATCTCACGAGCGCCTTCTCTCCCGGGAAAATTTGCATTCTCAGGAGCACTTGCTTTCTCCAGAGCGTCTCCATCAACACACGGGTCCCTTCCAGGAGATGCACCTGGGCCATCAGAAGGCTGTTTCTCAGACCAATGTCTGTGCCAGCAGCACCCCCATGCTTGACCACCATCACATGATGATGAAAAACTCTCATCCCACCTCCAACAATTCTCCCAAGGCATCTGCTCCTTGGGAGACTAGCAGTAGTAGTAACCAGGCAGCCGCCACCCGGCGCCAAGGGTTTGCATCCAAGAGGCAAAGTACCATTGATCAAGTCCAATTCATCCCGGGGCACCACCCAACCCAACACCTTCCTACTGGCAGTAAGAATGAGGTCACGGTGTGAGTTGTCCCTTTTCCCCAACTCAGGTTGATTGGACTTTCCAAGGCCATATTTCTCTCCCTTTTTCTGATCCACCCCACCCTTTATTTGGTGCTCACTATCTTTTTCTTGGGGTTCCCTCCCTTATTTTTAGTCTTGTGGCCTCCATCTCGGTTGATGTCAAGTCCTAGCCTGGTCTTTGCTAATGGCACTATCACGGTCTTCACTGATTTTTGATTGGGTCCATTTGACCTGCCAGGTCCTGACAATCTTTGATGATGATATTGGCTGATTACAGCTCATGATAAGAAGTGAGTATATCAAGGCCTGCTTGGTTTCATAGAAGACATCAATTATGCAGTATTAGTCAATTTCTGAAGATGTCAAAATTAGTTGGGTTCATACAATTAATGCTGCTACTATCACTTCCTATGTCTGTTGACATTACTGTCCAGGTTTAGTGACATAAAGGCTGAATTGATTTTTAGTGATCAGGCCTATGGATCCTTCCAAAGACGTGAAGATAGCTTTGCATAAGATCAGTTACTAGGCCCCCATCAACCTTTGATTACAATACTAATTTTGTCCATCAACATTTGATGGCATCATTGCTCTGGGCCTTGTCTCAGATTTTTGAAGACTAAAGACATCACTTGTGGATTTATGAGGTTGGCACCCTTTGCCTCTTACAACTCTAAGCGCTGTGAACCTTGCCAATCTTAGTGGATGCTCAATTGACCAAGTGACACCATCGACACCATCAATGGTGTCAACACTGTGGATTCTGTCAGCTGCAGTTCATATAAGCGCTGTGGGTCTTGTTGACCTTTAATGCCCTCACCATCAATTTCTGATGGTATCAACACTGTGGACTATTGTTGACATCAACACTGACTTGTCAGTGGTAGATGCCATTATTGGAGAAAGATGTTTGTTACTGTACTGGTTGTGATAGAATACTGTAGGATATTACATGGACTGATAAAGTCAGTTACAGTACGTAGGTCCTGTATGGTGATGGGCAAAATCAGTCATGTTGATGTTGGAAGAGACCATGTCAACATTTCATGATAGTACTGCCAATCTTGATAACTAAGAATGCTATCAAGATTCCTGTGCCTGTGACATCTTGATGATTTCAGCACAATGGATTCAGCCAATAGCTACAGATTTCAAAGTAGCCAGACTTGGCAACGATGTTGACTTTTGGTGGTTTCATCACTGTACACCACACTCCTCATTGTTGACATTGCTGACTGTTTCTCAGCTCATCCACTTTGCATGAAGCCATTTCTATGAGGCTTCATGTTTTGGGGCTGGTTAACAACTGGGACCTAGTTGTTGGAGACAACCTGCCCTTAGTGGTGTACAGATGAAGGCTATTATGATCTTCTGATGATCTAACCATCACTTTGCTCATACAGTGGTAAAGTGAATAGATGAGACCCCCTTCCACCTCTTTCTCTTTCTTTCAGATATGCTGCAAGAAGGGAATGGTGGCCATCTTATCCTGTTGCCTCCAGTAACAAGTCTGGTCAGTGCTAAAGGTGGAGGAACTGGAGTATTATATAATACACAGCCCTTTGCCACTCTCATTCTATCCTTGTGTTATAACGTGTCCATAACTGATGATAAAGATGTAGGGCACAATCAAGTCCACCCATTCTGCTGTACATATCTTATTATATATTGCTTGCATTCCATCGATTTTTCTAGTGCTTTTTATTTACCTTCCCATTACAGGGGATATCCATCAATATTGAATTTGTGAGTGCGTTTTTTTAAAAAAAAAACTCTGATATTTCAAATGCAATCATTACAAATAAACTTCATCCTAACCCTACCTGCTTTCTCTCCAACTGTGCATCCTCTGTGATGCTCAGGATGCTTTAAAAAATCCTTTCCACATTACATTTTCTGAATGGTCTGTTCTTTTTTTAAGCAAAGACGTAAAAAGTATGGCAAATATCCAGTGGGTCACGGTATTTCTTTAAAAGTTAAAACGTGGAAGATAAAAATGATTTAAAAAAAATAAAATCCC
Source organism: Thamnophis sirtalis (assembly GCF_051295495.1). Lineage (NCBI taxonomy): Eukaryota > Metazoa > Chordata > Lepidosauria > Squamata > Natricidae > Thamnophis > Thamnophis sirtalis. The sequence goes on from NW_028261384.1 coordinate 119,158,255, forward strand.
TCCCCCAACATTAAATTAGACCTTTGGAATATATATATATATATATTATTTTGTGGGTAATTTTGATAAAAGAATGCTTGCTTGGTTGAAATTTTGCTTTTAGCCACTACTACTTTCATTAGTTTAAACATTCATATTCAGGCTTTTCTTAAACAGATCTTGGGCAGACATTGAGATCTGAGTTATAAATAATAGTTGAATCGTCATTGTACTTCTCATATGTATTTCTAATGCAGGAGAAAGATATACAAGGATTTGTAGGTTGATTACTGTCCAGTGTTGGGAATTACTCTTTGCCATATTAAAAATATGGGCTACTTCAGATGTGACACTGAACCAAATTTCAGCAATATGAGCTTACATGGCTCTATAATTATCAACCTCTCCAGTCCCATTCATTCCCTTCAGTACAGCTGGTATAATAATCCCAGATTTGTTTGCTTCGGTTTTAGATTAGCCACTGTTTGCCATATTTTCAAAGCAGACTGACAAACTGTGGTTCCTATTGAGTTCATTGCAAACAATCCAACTTCAGATCATAGTTTACTCATATTTTCACTCACTAGAGTTTAATGCTTAGACGGCATACTAAATTCAGGCTTAATTGTTAACTATGATAGTGGCCATAGATCACACCTAAATCAAGAGTAGCCAAATTAGATGATTATATACAAAGCAGAGAAAGTAAGTCATTCGCTTTGCCAAAGGAAGAAAAAGATAGAAAGAATGGAACAGACGAGGGAACATTAGTTGTCTTTTCCTTATGCTACATGCTACATGTTGATGTAATGTTATGGTGTATGCAACCATCATTTAAATCTTCTCATTTCCCCACTTTTGTGAAAGGAATTGAGTGTGCAGTACAAACATGGCTTCTTTAAAATCTTTGAAAATATTTTTAAGTGTATAAGTCTGGTAAAAGGGAGAATGGTTTTTTGATGTAATTTCCTCCCCCCACCCCAACCATTATAGCTAGTCCTTGACTTACAGCTATTAGTAGAGTGACCTTTTTGAAATTACAATGGCACTGAAAAAAATGACTCATGACCAGTTTTCACACGCATGACCTTTGCAGCATCCCCATGGTCATGTGACCAATGGTCATGGGGCACTTGGCAACTGGCTTGTATTTATAACTGCTGCATTATCCCAGGATCATGCGATCGCAATTTGTAATCTCCCCAACAGGCTTCCGACAAGCAAAGTCAATGGGGGAAGCCAGATTTGCTTAACAACCTCATGATTCATTTAAAATAATTCGCTCAAGAACTATGACAAAAATGGAGCAAAACTCACTTAACAACCGCCTTGCTTAGCAACTGAAATCTTGGACTTGGTTGTGATCGTAAGTCAAGGACTGCCTGTATTTTTCTTAGTCTTGATTAAGACTGCCAAACCAAGTGGGGGAGAGGAAACCAACTTTGATATATTGAATGTATATTTATTCTTGTACTCTCCTAAACCATTGACGTTGTAGTTTTGGTGGAAAAACAATTTTGCTGAAAAAAAAACCTGTCCGAAATTAATAAGTCCAAAACCTTGTCAGGATTTGAAGCAAAGGCTATCCAGAAGGCCTGGAAAACGTCATTATTTCATAGTCCATTGATTTCTCAAATGTAAATTGATTTTGTTTGTCTTCTTTCAAGGCTTTATTTTTATCACTTTATGATCTGCACTAACATGTCTTCAATTTCTGATAATATTTTAATGCTGTCTCTTGTAACTTGTAAAAGGTCAGGGAACCATGTCTGTTTTGGAATAATCTACATTGGTGATCCCTATTTTTCCACCCACCACGTCCTTCCCTGATGGATTTTGTACATATAGCAGGATCAGCCTATAACATGGGGTGCTTTAATTTACCTTCCTCAGAGGAACCAGATTATGAGCTTGCTATCGTCTAAAGCAGACGTGGGGAACAATGGCTGCTTCATGACTTGTGGACTTCAACTCTCAGAATTCCTGGCCCAGGAATTCTGGGAGTTGAAATCCATTAGTTATAAAAGGGCCACCATTCCCCACCTCCGGTCTAAAGCCATCTAGGCTTATTCCTGCCTCATTTGTTCCTTCCCCATCCTGCGTTCCTCCTTTCCTCTTCCCAAACTCAAATCAAGGGCTAATGACCTCCATTTTCACCCCTTCCTTTTGGGAAGTGCTGGCGGGTTATTACATTTTCCATTTCTGTATTTCTTAATGCAAAACCTTGAGGGAGCAATAGAAGACCTAATTTGCTAAAAGAAATAGAGAAGTTTTCAAACTTGACTGTGGGGACTCCAGAATAATGCTTTAGAGTTAGAAAGATATGCAGAACTCCTTTCATCTTTGGGCCAATGACTTTCCAATATTAAGAGTGGAGCAGAATTAAAACTATCTTAAGTATTTAGCAAAGTGCTACGTTATCATTGGCCAAGGTTCTTCTTTACTCAAGAAAGTTTGAGACTGGAGAGATACTCATTAACATCAATTAAAACTTCCTTGTTTAACTTCAGTCTGTCTGATTGCTTCCTGATAAATGCCGTGAAGGGATCAGGAATGAATAGTCCATTAATTTCCTCTTAAATAGCTTATCTTAATAAGCTCATTACTATTTCCTTTCTGTAATTGTCCAGTGTGTGTCTGAAAGGACAAAAAATGCCTTTAATTATGATTCCCTGTCATCATTTTTTGATTGAACTGCCCATTTCTTTCTTTAAATAAAAACACAACCAGATAATAATGAGAGGAAACCAGTATTTAAAACCTCACATAAATGTCTGATGAATCCTAGTTTCAAAACCATTGACTCAGCTATCCAGATCTGTCTTCATTCTTGTTTAAATCTGATAATCTATCATGTAAGGTGAATTGGTGTGGTCATTTGATGTGTCATAGAAACCCATCCCTCTGGAATGATTCATGGGGTAGCGTGTTGTGAACGAGGCTTAAACTGCTGTTTAGGATGAAGCTTGGATCTGCCAAAATAAAATAAAAAAATAATTAAAATGTTAAATTAGGATTAGAGTGGATGTCGAGTCAGTCACTAAGTAACCTTGAGCTAGTCACTGTTGCTTAGCTTAACCTACCTCTTTAGTTTTTGTGAAATTAAAATGAAGATGAGGAAAGATTATTCAAGCTTCCTTGGTTTGGGATAGTTTAATTTGGGCAGAGGCTGAAAGTTGTGATTTGTGTCTTAGTGAACAAGTATAGTCTACCCAGACTTGGTTTATCATTCATTGCAATCTGGTAGTCTCAGGCCTTCTCCTGCTTGAAATCAAGCCCGATCTTTGATTGACACAAAGAAATACTTCTGCTTTATTTTCAGAAGAATGCATATTTGCATTCTGATCTCTTGCCCTTGTTTTTATGTTGTAGACTGATCTCTGCCACTCTACCATCTCCTCAGAATATGGAATGCATGCCTAGGATAGTGTGAGATAAATGAAGGAGAGGGGGAACTTTTTGTCTGTGATGGGTTATTGTGTGGAAAGGTTCAGTGTCTACTGAAGATGATTCCAAAAAGGATTTGAAGCTCTTTGATGTTACAAGTCCAAGAATATTGCTGGCTCAGTCACAGTCTAACTGAAGCTGTACCATAATTCTTTTCTAGAACAGCTATAGATCAGAAATATTTTAGTAGCCCTTTCTTGCATTGATGGGAACTAAAATAACCCCATCTACTGGCTTCTTTCTCTTCTCCTACACAGCTTCAGACACCTTGATACTGTTCTCAGTGTGTTGGGTAGATAAAAAGGAACATTATCTTCAGGTTAGCTTCAGGATGAGTCAGAGCACTAAAAATTAGCATGATAAAATTTTCATGAAGAATGGCTTCAGTAGTGAGGTGTTAGTCAATGATATCTGGAGAGTTTAAACCATGGAAATTCCCTTTTGCCTGTGGATAAGAGCAGGAGAGAAAATTAGCCAATTTTAATTTAAGAAGCCATAATAAGAATAAGATAACAACTTGAAATGAACATATGTATAAGTGAATTGGATTTCAGCATCCCAAAAGTTCTTAAATCACACTTTTTCCCCCAGTGTTTTGTTTCTGCAGTTTACAAAAAATGTCTTTCTAAATTTTTCATGCATCACTAAAGCATTTGAATGACTGGTTCAAATCATATTTTAATGGCTTCTTTCTGATACTCCTGCTTTTTGAAAAGGCAACTGTACTTTCTTTGTTTTCCCTTGAAGACATTTCACTTCTCATTCAAAAAGCTTTTTCATTTCTGAAGTAGCTTCTTAGATGAGAAGTGAAATGTTTTCAAGGAAAAACAAAGGAAGTCCAGTTGCCTCTTCAAAAAGCACCTTTGGGACAACCATGAACTGGATTACTGAGAATTTCCATTGACACTCCTTTCCTCCTTTCTATTGAAATCCACCCTCTGAATTCTACAGTAGCTCTCTTTGGATACCAATATTCTGCTAATATTCTGCCATTTGCAGAATTGCACTTCCTAAAATATAACATGGAAGAGACAAATAAGGCAAGGGGGGAGAGTGAAATCTTGTATGTGAGAAAAAATGTGGGATTAAGGTAGAATATGTCTGTTGGATAGAAGATATCAGGAAAAAATGAATATGTGAAAGAGATTGACTGGTTTTGTTGTGGGAATGTTTGGGGGAAAGTTATTTTTTCTCTTTAAGGAACATGTGAGAGAAATTTGTAAAAGAAGACATGTTATATTTTCTGTTATTGAGAAGAAACAAATGACTAAGTATTATTTCTTTCCATGTTGGTTTTATGAAGCAAGGATTGTTTTGTCCCCCTTGTCTCTCACTCCTTCCATGACTTCTAGTATTATTTCATGATTTTGGGTGAAAGTCAAAAACATTCTAAAGAACACCCACTGTAGTTGGGATTACACACTGAGAAATCTGTTATCCTTTTGACACTGCTCCATTAAAGGCATTTTTTTTCCTTCAGAGTCCCCCTTACATTTCTTTTAAAGCTGAATTACTGAATTGGTTCCTCTTTCTGCAAATGGGTTGGAAATTTTATATTTGTAGAGACGTGTTAATCTTTCCTTCTATATACCAAGAATTTTGCTCCTCCTTCTAGAAATGAGTCCCTTGTTATAAAATTGGGGTGGCATTTTAATTTCATCTTTCTGCAGATGGGTATTTCCTCCCACTAAAATGGATTTGGGCAACTGAGAATCAGTCTGGGGTAGTAGCTAAGATGCTGGGATACAAACTAGGAGGCAATGAGTTCTAGTCCTCTCTTAGGTAGAAAGGTTTGTTGGATGACTTGGTCTTTTTAAGCCCACCTCACCTCACAAAGTTCTGATTTTAGAGAATACAGAGATATATACCTTATTTTGAGTTCAGCAAAGAATAAAGACAGGATAAAAATAAACTTTTTTGAAAGTTACGTACAGTGGATAAACAGCCCCTCCTGGATGGCTTTTCTTCTCTTTGGCTTGGGATCAAACTACATTCTTCCAACTATTTCCAGAGGCAGTTTGAGGAAAGTAAAAAAAAATCCCAAAATGCTGGCATGCATATTCATCAATAGCTGTCATTTTGATCACACTTATTTTTATTAGCCTTGGGATCTTTTATAGATGGAAAAGAAGAACCGTGTAACATATATGTATTGAGCAGCAACTGACAATCCACTTGGGCATCATTTAACAAAGGACTAAAATTAGCCATATACATGATCATACCAGTAAACCAGATGGAAGCTCAGATGAAGTGTAGACATAAACATATACAGTAGTTGGCTGGGAGGTGTTGGTGAATCCAGTAAGCTTGTGATTCCATATATTGATGTCACTAATTTTTTAGCACTCTCTTCAACACCCAAATTCTAAAATCAGAAATGGGGTTATTTATTCTCCACTTTACCTTCTACCTTGTGTTTCTAATAACACCGCTAAGAGGTTATCTTACAGGAGATGAATAGTGATTGTAGAGAAACGAGCTCACAATGACTTTTTACAACAACAACAAAAAAGGCATTGTTGCAGATCTATTGACTCCAAAACCTTTGGCAGATGAGAAGAACACTTCTAGATGGATCATTCCTAGTGCTACTAGGCAAAAAATGTTAGGCAGCTCTTCCATCTACTACTCCTATTAGATGAAGGGGGGGTATGAGCTTGTGTGTGCATGCATAGGTGTATGTGCATAAAGAAAATTGGAAGAAGCAGTGGGAAAAGATAGGGAAATGTTTCTATAAATAGAGCAGGGCAAAATGCATGTTCAAAGCCTAGTAGTATCTCACTTCTGCAAAGCTATTAAGCGTGAGTATATAACAGAACAGGAAATATCTTCAGAACAATATGGTCTCTTAAAGGCTAGCTGGTTGGCTAGGAGGCTGCCCATGTGCTTGGAGCAGATATTCTTCAATCTGTTTTCACAATATTTATTTCAAGTTCTTAACATTTGACTATTTCCCTTTGCATTTTCTGTTTTGGCTAATTATGTATTTTCCTGAATATCTCCTCCTCCCTTCCTATGCATAACTTTATTTTGCAGCATTTTCACTGGAAAATATTTTTCAGTGATACTGTATCCATTAGGCACCATCCTGCTTGCTCCCAGAGAAGCTTTGGATGACAACCGCCGCTGCGACCTGTGGGGACAGAAACAAAATGATGTGTGATCCAGCCTCCTTCTGTCAAATGTTTCATGAGTTTTTCTTCAGATTTTAAAAGGAAAATATCCCCAAAACACTAAAATCCCAACCTTCTTTGGCTAATTTCCACTGAAAATAGACTGTTGGCGTAAGACAGCTGCTTACTTCTTTTCTTCCTGCCATTGGTTCAGGGATGCATTAAAAAAATCCAGATGGTGACCTCAGCCATGTCACTGAAGCCCCCATCCATGATACACCTGTCACAGTATATATAAAAACAGGGCAAAGTTTTGATCATGGCATTTTGATCTTGTTTATTTCTCCTGATGGACATCCCTGCATTGGTTTATTCAAAAGGCCGCTGGTTGCCTTCTTTTCCATCCTGGGGGGGGGGGGGGGAGAGTTTCCTTAACTGGAATGTAATGAAGCAACTATATAAAGACAGTTTGGGAAAAGAAAAACAAGGAGGACAACATGATTGCTTAGATTCATACCTGGATGAGATCTAGCCATCTCCCTATACTATCCCCAGCTGAAAATGTGTGGCACACACCATTCCGGGCCCTGATTTATAGTGCAATTCTATACACATTGTACTCAGAAATAATTCTCACAAGGTTTGGTGAGGCTTACACTTGGAGCCGTGCAAATAGAAATCCACAACCATAATTGGAGAATACTCAATGCTTTTAAAAACAAATCTATGTGTACATGAATACAAACTTTGAATGGAATCAGATTTTGGAGTTGCAAGCTATACTCCTTAATATCTGGGCTTGTTTTTCCCGGTGGCCCAAAAGTTGATGTTGTTTAAGGACTAGATCCATTTGTTATCAAGTTCCTCTTGAATTGGTGTGATTTTGTTTTCAATAAACTAATGTTTCCAGCTACTACTTGTGGTTTTTTCCCCCCTCCAGTTGGTCAACACTGCTAAAATTCATGTCGTCTTGGATTAGTAATTAAAGATTACTTAGATAATGGATTGCTATTCATAATCCTCAGCTTGTCTTGCATTAAGAACTATATTTCTATATTACTGTAACACACGTTGAGTTTTGTTACGAAGGAGAGATTTTTGAAACAGCATTAAAGATTAGGAAATTGATGATCAAAACATTCATATATGTTTAAGAGTGATTCTGTTTGTGTATCTTTGTTTTTTGACCTAAAGCATAGTCTTGATAATGAAAAAGAGTAGCTGTAAATTTGCTTTTTACATAGGCCATGTATAGATGCATGGTAATGGAATCATGGATTGATATGCATTACCATTTATAGGCAACTGGGTAATTTTATATCTTTTTTTTAAATATTTTTTTTATTTTTAAAACAAACAAAAACAAAACAACACATACAAAAAACTTTCCTCAATTTCGACAAGCATGTCATTTGGTTACAAGCTTTTGTGCATCAGTTTTTACAATTAGAAATAAGATCACTGGTTATCCATCAAACATAACTAAATACATCACTATCATTGAGCATTATGTGTTCAGGTTACTATTACTATTAATCATCCATATACAATACTTATAGTGTGACATATTCAACCCCATAAATAGTTTTCCATTGTTAATCCAAGTAGTTATTGAATATTTCAATTCATGTATGTATCAATTATTCATTACATCATCATTAGTCCATTTAACATATAAAAATCTTTCCAGTATAACATGATCACTACTTACAATTATACAGAGTTCAAATCATCCCACTCTTATACATTAAATACATTATTGTCCTTTATATATCATATGATCAAGCACTCTATTTCGTAGCAAAAAACTTTCATAGCAATGACTATAACTTTCTGGTAATACATAAACAATTTCATTTCCAAGTTTTTTTTCTAACCATTGGTAAAACAAATCCCATACCTTGTAAAATTGCTCATCCTCCTGTTCTCTAATTTCAAATGTAAGTTTACTCATTTCAGCACATTCCATTATTTTCTGAATAGTTTCCTCCTGTGTTGGTATTTTCTCATTTTTCCAATTTTTTGCAAATACAATTCTAGCAGCTGTTAAGACATTTACAATCAAATATTTCAAGTCTTTATTGTATGTTTCTGGTATGATTCCCAATAAAAAAAGTAATTTTATATCTTAATAACCTTGTGTTACAGAGGAACCTTTGAGATTATTGTATATTTTCATTGGGAATAAGAACTATTTTTTTTCCTGAAAAGCATAAATAGTTTCAATAATAATAATAAGTAGATAAGTACAGGTCTTTGACTTACAGTCATTCATTTAGCAAACAATGTAACAATGAAGTTACAATGGCACTAAAAAAAATTACTTACAATTAAGTTGCCTTCTGGGGAAAAAACATCTTTAAAGACTACTAGTCCCAAAGTACCACTGGTAGTTTCTAAACCCAATAAATTCCAAGCAACCCATCTCCTTCTCTTGTAGTGGATCTTGCAAAATTTCACAAGTGTAGCAAATCTTATCAAGTTCTCCTAGTTCATCAAAAGGCTACTTGTTCACCTAATTGGCTTTGATTGCTCCCATTACTCAGCTGTGGTTACCATGTTTCAGTGAAAAAACAGTTTCCCCTCATAACAAGCGTAACTTGAGGCTGTCAAGAAAACTTGATTAGTTTTTAAATAAACTGGTTAGCACATCACCATAATCTTTGTATCATTGCCCGAGAATACAACTGTTACAATCCTTCAATGGAAGTAAAGGGAGGAGATGCAGGATCGAGCCATATCACCCCCAGTTTAAAACAGCCCCTTCCACACCCAGAATGGTTAGAATGGACAGCTATCAACTAGTCCTTGCACTTATGACCATCACAGCATCCCCACAGTCACATGATCAATATTTGGGCATTTGGCAACTAGCATGCATTTACAATACTTGTGGTATCCTAAGGTTATGGGATCACGGGATCACCATTTGTGATTTTTCCCATCTGGCTCCTGTTAGACAATGGGGTTAACAACTACGTGATTTATTTAACAACTGCCGTGATTAAATTAACAAGCATGGCAAAAAAAAAAGGTTGTAAAATTGAACATGACACATTTAACAACCACCTTTAGCAATGGAAATTCTGGTTCCAATTGTGGATGTAAGTTGAGGACTACGTGAAGACTTATCAGTAGGCAAACAGAATGGTAAGTACAAGTATCTCTTTAAATAGCCCAGAATTCTTCTCCAAGGTCATGCGGTTAGCCCAGACCATCTGCAAACTATACAGATCAGTTTTTGAAAGTTCTTCCAACTGACAAAGCAATTTCCCAAGACCTTTCTAGAAACTATTCAGCTTCATCAGGGACCTGAGAAGGCTTTCTTAACTATTCCAGCATCCTGTGGAAATCCAGGATGAGAGACATTCCAAAATTAGCCAGGCAGTTATCTCTCTACATGTAACTTCTTCATCTTCAGGTACTACACAGCTTACACTGGGCACTAAAATTAAATGTTACAGAACTTGGCATTGGCAATTGGTAAAAACTTGATTCCCTAATCTTCTTGCAATGTTACTCCATCTTCCTAATTTATGAGGTAAACACTTCAGAGTTCAGATCATATTAGAACAGTTATGTTTCTTCCTGATAGAGACTTTAAAATTCACAAGACAGCCGAAATTGAAAATCGACAATTTTTTTATCCACCTCTCCACTTCCATGAACCTCAAAAGTGTTGGATGTCTGCCAGTTATAGAATTTTCTAACTACATCACATATTGTAATGTAAAAATTTAGGCATAAAAAATGAAAATATAGATGCTGCATTTATGCTTCAGGCTGTATTTATTGGCACAGGTTCAAAGAAGATGGGTAAAAGCTTAGCTCTTTTTCATAGAGGTACTCCATGTTAATAGATATTGACAACCATATAATACACAGGGTAATCTTAGGTGATAGGGCACATTTTTCCTTCTACGCCAGTCATCCTTTAAAGGAAAAAGAAAGTCAAAGATGATAAAATAGCCCTCATCAAATAATGTATATTCAATTCAGGCAAATGACCGGACCTTTATGAAATATTCATTATTTTAGATGATCTCTTTTTTTAATTCAAATAGGGCAGGTTCTACTAATACCCATCTCCATTTCTCATTAACATGCATGATTATCTCTCCGAGCCAGCAATTTGCATCCATCATCTTATTAATTTTCTTCAGCAGTTTGGCCCAGTTGGGGTTGCACTTGAGATTCCCCTCCTCCCCACCACCCTCTTCTTTAATTCATTAATATTCAAGCTTGCTTTTAGCAAGCTGTCAAATGTAAAACCCTAGGGGTCTGATTAAGTCCCTCGGGATTTCTTGAGCAGCCTCTGGCACCTTTTGATATTCCATCTGATGCAGTCATTTACAGAATCAGAAGCTGAGCAAAGGAATGGTTGGCAGAGAAAGGCTGGTGCTCTGGGCATCAACATCCGATCCTTCTTCCCCCCTTCAATTGTGCTTAATGACTATTAAGTAGAACCTGCATATTGGGCAGAAAAACCCGCTGAAGACACCAGCCACGACTGAGCCTGTACCTATAACTGAGAACTTAATTTCTGTTCGGTTTACCCATCTCTCTCACTGTTTCCAACTGTGCACCAGAATAGTTCTCTGCACATTTGTAGCTCACACATTTGACAACACCCAGGTAAGTACCAAGGTTTTTTCCAGGTGTAGGTAGTCCAGATTGATCTACCCCTCTCACTAACAACCTCTAGAGATGATTGATTTGTCAGAGAGAGAAACTGTCAAAAGAGAATTGGAAGGAGAAATGGTCCTGCATTAAGATTGAATGCCATTAAAAAAACAACCCTCCCTTGTAAGCATGCAGTGATGGTGTTGAATACTAGCGCGGGAAATACAAGCGCGGGAATAAGGACTCCCTTTCTGATTGGTTCCCGGGCGGAGCCGGTTCAATCCTCGCCCTGATAGGTCGAGCTACTCGACGCCCCATTGGCTCCTCGTTCAAACACAGGGGTATAAATGTTTGGCGCGAACCACGCCACGTTGAATCGTAGTTACTATGCTTTGAATAAAGATTACTGCTTTGCTACCTATCTTGCCGCGTCCTCTTCCTTCGCTCCAAGATGCAAAACTGGCGACGAGGATGGGATTAGATTCCCGCGACCACGGAGGAGAACAAGCCAGCTTGCCACCGCGTCTGAATCAGCACGAACCCGCTCCTCAGGCTGAGAACTCCGGCAGAGAACGCAAAATTTTCTCTGCCGTCTTCCTTCCCTCTCTGGCTTCATACCCAATGGCATCATCGCTTCCTCCTTTCGCGCCGTTCGGATCTGCCGGAGAATCATGGGACGGTTTCATGGAGCGTTTCGAGTGTTATTTAATCGCGTCGAAGAACCGGGCACAGACCGACGAGGAGAAGTGCAGTTTCTTCTTGTCCTGCTGCGAGCCTTCCATGTTTGCCTCTGCGAGAGCTCTGGCCGCCCCGAGGCCAGCCTACAAACTTGGGTGGGACGAGCTGATGTCCAGGCTGAGGGACCATTACGCCCCTTCACCTTCTCTGATCGCACGCCGTTTCACTTTCCGCCGCCGAGTGCAGAAGCCCAACGAATCCATCAGCCAGTCTCTAGAGGCTTTGCGCACAGTGGCTGCTCAGTGCGATTTTGCAGACCTGGAGGAGGAGGAAACCGTCGGACAAATGAGGACGCAACCAAAGCGGAGGCCACACCAGCAACCACCGACGCCCGCTCAGCCAGCCTCAAACGCACCTTGCCGCGGATGCGGCGGCCGCCATAGCCGCGCATCCTGCCCGTTCCGTTCCGCCGTCTGCCGCCGTTGCCGAGGAGAAGGACATCTCGCCAGGGTCTGTCGGGCTCTCGTGCCAGCTCCATCGTTCATGCAGCCCAGCGACCAGCGCCAGGCACTGCAACGCCGCCAACAACCACGTCCTGTGAGGCGAGCTGAGGACTGCCATTCAACCTACCCGCGCTCCAGCGCTGACTGCGTGGTCTACCAGGCTTCCCACGTCCCCGCCGGCCATCGTAAAATTAGCACCGCCGTCTGTCTCGAAGGTCAGCTTTGCCGAATGGAGGTGGACTCTGGGTCTTCCCGTTCCCTACTATCTTGGGCCCTGTTTTCCCGCCTTTGCCCCAGGGTTCCCCAGAGTAAATTGCGCCCCGCTGGGGTCTCCCTTTTAGATTACCAGGGAAATGGGATTCCCACGGCAGGAATATTCCACATCCGGGTGGAATACGGAGATTTTAAAGGAAAACTTCCAGTTTTAATTGTTAGGAATGACCTGCCCGCTCTCCTTGGGTTGGATTGGTTCCCCGCCTTGGGCCTCACCATAGAAGGGGTGCACAGGATAGTTCCCCGCACCGTAGATAGTGTTTTAGATGAGTTTGCAGATGTGTTCGATGGGAAACTGGGCTGTTATAAGGGCACCCCCATTTCCCTTTGCCTCGATCCCCAGGTCGCGCCCATTAGGCTGAAGGCACGCAGGGTCCCTTTCGCATTGAGAGCAAAGGTAGACGCTGAACTTGATAAGCTTATAGAGCAGGGGGTAATTGAGCCCGTAGATCATGCCCGTTGGGAAACCCCCATAGTCCTCCCGGTCAAACCCGACGGATCGGTGAGAATATGTGCCGACTATAAGTCGACCATCAATTTGGCCCTGCAGGCAAATCCATATCCCGTTCCTGTAGTGCAACACCTACTCCACTCTTTAGGGCAAGGCCGTATTTTCGCCAAGTTAGATATGGCACAGGCCTACCAGCAGCTTCCCGTAGACGATGACGCGGCTACAGCCCAGACCATCGTCACCCACCGCGGGGCTTTCCGTTGCCGCCGTCTCCAATTCGGCGTTTCGGTTGCCCCGGGGATTTTTCAGAGCCTCATGGAGCGGTTGCTCCACGGGCTCCCTGGCGTCGTTCCTTACTTTGACGACGTCCTGGTTGCAGCCCCTAGCCACTCGGAACTCCTAAAAATACTGCGGGAGGTTCTTACACGTTTTAGGGAGGCAGGACTGAAACTAAAGCGCAGCAAATGCGAAATTGCTGTTCCCCAAGTAGAATTTTTGGGATTTCTTATCGATGCACAAGGCATCCACCCCACTCCCTCCAAAGTTGCTGCCATCAAAAACGCACCTGCACCCACTTCTAGGGCGGAATTGCAAGCGTTCCTGGGGCTTTTAAACTTTTATGCCCCTTTTATTCCCCACAAGGCGTCGCTAGCTGAGCCACTACACCGACTGCTTGACCGGTCAGCGGCCTGGAAATGGGGTAGCCGTGAAGCGCACGCGTTCGCGGCTATAAAAGATATTTTAACCTCGTCGGCAGTCCTAATTCAGTATAGTGATAGGATGCCCCTAGTTTTGACATGTGACGCCTCTCCTTATGGCATAGGGGCGGTCCTGAGCCATGTCCTCCCGAACGGCTCAGAGGCCCCCATAGCTTTCTACTCCCGGACACTTTCTTCAACGGAGCGGAACTACAGCCAAATTGATAAAGAAGCCCTGGCTGCAGTGTCCGGCGTTAAGCGATTCCATGACTACCTCTATGGTAGGAATTTCACCCTTGTCACGGATCACAAGCCACTCCTGGGGCTACTGGCAGGCGACAAGCCAACCCCCCCCATTTTGTCTCCCCGCATGACACGCTGGACTGAGTTTCTAACGGCGTATTCGTATACGCTGTTATACCGTCCGGGTAAGCAGCTAGGGCACGCAGACGCCCTGAGCCGTTGCCCCTTGCCACAGACGGACACAGCCCATGTGCCCTCTCTCTCTATTTTGTCCATTGCTGAATCCGACCTTCCCGTCTCTGCCGCGGATGTTGCTGCTTGCACAAAGGCTGACCCCGTCTTATCCCAAGTAGCTTCATGGGTTTTGAGGGGTTGGCCCGCGGAAAAGGTAGCGGAAGAATTCCGACCATTTAAAGCACGACAAGCCGAACTTGCCCTTCACGGGGGTTGTCTTGTCTGGGGGGATAGGGTAGTGATCCCCACAGCCCTGCGGGCACGAATCCTGCCCGCACTCCACAAAAACCATCCTGGCATAGCGCGAATGAAAGCCTTAGCCCGCAGCTATGTGTGGTGGCCCTTGCTAGATTCGGAAATTGCAGATTACGTAGGTCGATGCAGGATATGCCAAAATTCTAGGCCGAATCCCCCCACAGCCGCCCCTCGTGAGTGGGAAATTCCTAGAGGCCCATGGTCCCGTTTACACATTGACTTTGCCGGCCCTTTCCACGGCCGAACTTTTATGATAGTAGTCGATGCTTACTCCAAGTGGGTGGAGCTGGTAATCATGACCTCCACTACAGCAGAGAGTACAGTGAGGGCCCTTCGTAAGATGTTCGCCACACATGGGCTACCGGATGTGATAGTCTCAGATAATGGGCCTCAGTTTACCTCCACCACGTTCCAAGAATTCCTGGCCGAACAAGGAATTAGACACGCAGCCACAGCCCCTTATCATCCAGCTAGTAACGGCCGGGCGGAGCGCGCAGTTCGCTCAGCCAAAGAAGCCTTGGGCCGCATGGACCAGGGCGACTGGCAGGAAAGGGTGGCGGCTTATCTCTTGAGCCAGCACTCTATACCCTGCCCAACGACTAATAAAAGTCCGGCGGAGCTCTTGATGGGTAGGAGATTGCGAACCCCCCTAGACAGGCTCCATCCACTTTACGCAGGGGATCTGCCGAGCAACCTGGGGGCACGTCCTTCCCACACGTTTAAGTTAGGGGATCCCGTATGGGCCCGTTCCTTTTCTGGGGATCCACGGTGGGTTCCCGCAACCATCACAGCCTTGACCGGCCCCTGCTCCTTCAGGGCCGGTCTGGCCGACGGAACGCAATGGAGGCGCCACCTGGACCAGTTAAGGCGACGCCTCCCCGCGGAAGCAGACGGCCCGAGCCTCTCAGACATTCGCTCCCAGCGCGAGCCACCCTCGTTGACCTTTTCCCCAACGGACTGTCTTCATTCGGGGAACGGGGGACAAGCCGATACGAACTTTTCGGACAGACGTGCCTCATCCGGCTACTCCTTTCCTCGAAGCCCTTATCGAGACTCTGAACCTACCCCTCAACCAGACTGCACGGGGCCACTGGCGGACGCTCCTGTTGCCGCGGAGACGCCACCCCAGGCAAACGGACATCGGACACCGGGCCCGGGGCCAGCGCCATCTCTTGGGACCACGTCGCAGATTCACCGCCCCACCATGGACACACCTCCGCCGGCGGTTTCCCCCCCGACGACAACCGCCGGGGAACCACGAAGGTCGGGACGAGAACGTCACCGTCCCACCTACTTGAAAGACTATGTTTGCCCTTCCTAAGGAACTCTTCTGACTAGGGGGGGAGGGGTGTTGAATACTAGCGCGGGAAATACAAGCGCGGGAATAAGGACTCCCTTTCTGATTGGTTCCCGGGCGGAGCCGGTTCAATCCTCGCCCTGATAGGTCGAGCTACTCGACGCCCCATTGGCTCCTCGTTCAAACACGGGGGTATAAATGTTTGGCGCGAACCATGCCACGTTGAATCGTAGTTACTATGCTTTGAATAAAGATTACTGCTTTGCTACCTATCTTGCCGCGTCC
Source organism: Thamnophis sirtalis (assembly GCF_051295495.1). Classification (NCBI taxonomy): domain Eukaryota; kingdom Metazoa; phylum Chordata; class Lepidosauria; order Squamata; family Natricidae; genus Thamnophis; species Thamnophis sirtalis. The sequence continues at coordinate 119,174,337 of NW_028261384.1, forward strand.
TCTTCCTTCGCTCCAAGATGCAAAAGATAGTAATGGCTAGGTTGACAGACTGCAGCTAGTAAGTATATTTGTGGCTAGGCACAATTGCTCCAATTAGCACTTTTGTAGGACCAACCAGCAATATTGAGTGGGAAGACTAGCCAAACTTTCCATTTCCCATAATGCCCAAGAAATGATAAACTAGGAGCATTGCAGAAAAATACCGTATTTTTGGTGTATAAGATGCACCAAGATTTTGAATAATTTTTTTAAAAAAAAAATTGCACTCTGCAGACCTCCCAAACCCTCTGCACGCCTCATTTTTTGTGAAAAACGGGGCATGCAGAGAGTTTGAGAGGCCTGCAAAGTGCTCCTTGGAGCAGCGGGGGGTGGGGGGAAATGAGCAAAAAATGGCCCGTTTTTTGTGAAAATGGGCCTGTTTTTTACCAAAAAAGGGCAAGCATAGCCTTTAGGAGGCTTGTAGAGAGCTCCTGGGGGCTGGGGGGGGGGACTAAACGTGGTCCTTTTTCGTTCGTCTTTGCACTCCCCAGCCCCCAGGAGCACTTTGCAGGCCTCCTAAAGGCTATACTCCTTAATATCTGGGCTTGTTTTTCCCGGTGGCCCAAAAGTTGATGTTGTTTAAGGACTAGATCCATTTGTTATCAAGTTCCTCTTGAATTGGTGTGATTTTGTTTTCAATAAACTAATGTTTCCAGCTACTACTTGTGGTTTTTTCCCCCCTCCGGTTGGTCAACACTACTAAAATTCATGTCGTCTTGGATTAGTAATTAAAGATTACTTAGATAATGGATTGCTATTCATAATCCTCAGCTTGTCTTGCATTAAGAACTATATTTCTATATTACTGTAACACACGTTGAGTTTTGTTACGAAGGAGAGATTTTTAAAACAACATTAAAGATTAGGAAATTGATGATCAAAACATTCATATATGTTTAAGAGTGATTCTGTTTGTGTATCTTTGTTTTTTGACCTAAAGCATAGTCTTGATAATGAAAAAGAGTAGCTGTAAATTTGCTTTTTACATAGGCCGTGTATAGATGCATGGTAATGGAATCATGGATTGATATGCATTACCATTTATAGTCAACTGGGTAATTTTATATCTTTTTTAAAAAAATTTTTTTTTATTTTTAAAACAAACAAAAACAAAACAACACATACAAAAAACTTTCCTCAATTTCGACAAGCATGTCATTTGGTTACAAGCTTTTGTGCATCAGTTTTTACAATTAGAAATAAGATCACTGGTTATCCATCAAACATAACTAAATACATCACTATCATTGAGCATTATGTGTTCAGGTTACTATTACTATTAATCATCCATAGAGTATACACGTTTTTTGTGAAAATGGGCCTGTTTTTTGCCAAAAAAGGGCAAGCATAGCCTTTAGGAGGCTTGTAGAGAGCTCCTGGGGGCTGGGGGGGGGCTAAACGTGGTCCTTTTTCATTCGTCTTTGCACTCCCCAGCCCCCAGGAGCACTTTGCAGGCCTCCTAAAGGCTATGCATGTCCATTTTTGTGAAGGGGGAGGAATTTCGGGAGGCCAAAAATGCTGTATCCAGTGTATAAGACATACCCATATTTTCACCCTCTTTTTTGGGGAAAAAAGGTGCATCATACTCTAAAAAATAAAAAGGTAAACTACATTTAGTCCTTGAGCTACGACCCATTTGAACCCAAAATGTATATTGCTAAGTGAGAGTTAAGTAATTTCTGTCCCATTGTGCAACCTTTCTTGCCACAGTTGGTAAGTGAATCATTACAGTTGTTAAGTTAATAACATGGTTGTTAAGTGAATCTGGTTTACCCATTGATTTGCTTGTCAGAAGGTTGCAAAGGTGATCGCATAATCCCGGGACACTACAATCCTCAAAAATATGAGTCAAGCATCTTAATTGTGGTCACATGACCATGGGAATGCTACAGCGGTCCTGTGGAAAATGGTCATGTCACTTTTTTCAATGCAGTTGTAATTTCAAATGGTCACTAAATGAACTGTTGTAAGTCAGGACTACCTGTATTCAGTTCTCTCTCTCCTTTTCTATAAATTTGGGTAAGGTAGAAGAGTAACTGAATGGCCAACCATGATAATAGCTTGGTTGATCTTCTATTTATGGCAAAGGTATCATTCGTAGATGACCAGTAGATGGTTTAAACTATTTCTAATGGTATTGCTTTACTCTTAAGACATTACACTTCAAACCTGGGAGTGTTTCTGAATTCATCTGTGACAACAGAGGAGCAGTTAGCTTTGGTGGGCCACTCACTATCTTTGGCTGGTGCCCAGCTGTGGCTCTATTTGGAGAGCCTTGCAAATATTACTGTGGTGTGCTAAATGTTGCCCTGCTCTTGGAGCCAGTACACAAATTTTAACAACTTTTGCTGTGGTAAGAGTACTCAGAATTCATTTCCTGTTTATTTTCAGGGCCAGTTCAATAAGTTAACTTAGGAAATAATTCATGACTTGAGACCGTAGTTTCTGCAGAAATATTTCTTCTCGTAAACCTAAAATCATCTTTGAAAAAGATGCCATTCCATGGGGAGATATTGAGGGCTGCCCAGTAGTAGGTCTTTAGTAATAGCCCTCCAGTTTTGGAATGTTTAACCAAATGATCACCCCTCTAAGTCCTGCTGGTGCTGCTCCATCATGGTGAGGGAGATATTCTTGGGAGGTTAAGTAAAGTGTGCAAGGAAGGTATGCCAAGGATATGTATTCCCAGCAGGGTCACCCAAAGTGTGAAAATCACCCTAGCTGCCCAGCTAAAGCAAGCAAGCGCCTACTGTATATTGGACAGCCGATACAGGAAGATGCTGGAAACAGAATGATCACTTTAGTGACAATGGCAAAGGCACCAATTCATATTGCTCAGGAGAAGGCAGCAGTAAATCACTCTTGTTTTTTTTAACCAAGAAAATCACATCAAGAGAAAATATAAAATGATTAACAATACAGGTAGCCCTTGATTTACAGCAGTTCATTTAGTGACCATTCAAAGTTACGACAGCACTGAAAAGAGTGACTTATGAACATTTTTCAAAATTATGACTGTTGCAGCATCTCCATGGTTACACGATTGTAATTCAGACGCTTGGCAACTGTCTGATATTTATGACGGTTACAGTGTCCTGAGGTCAATGTGATCGCCTTTTGTGATCTTCTGGTAAGCAAAGTCAATGGGGAAGCCAGATTCCTTTAACAAGCATGTCACTAGCTTAAATGTAGTGATCCATTTAACAACTGTGGTTAAAGAAAGGTCACAAAATGCAGCAAAATTCACTTAACTATTGGTATTTTGCTTAGCAACTAAAAGTTTGTGCTCAGTTGTGGTTTAAGTTGAGGATAACCTGTATAGTGCTAGACAACGGGCCTATCAGGGCAACATGCTACTGAAGAGATGAAAGCCTCTTGGCCTACTAATGGTGTTTATGACATGACTGGATGACATGATTTTGGGAAATCTAGTTGCTGTCTTGCCATACAGGTAGTCCTTGCTTAACAACCCTAAACAACCCAACTATATTGCTAAGTGAAGAGGTAGCTAGGTGGAAAATCATGAGACTGTAACTGTGTTTTTCCATCTGGAAAGAAACATTACAGGTTATCCGTGACTGACAACAACAATTCACTATCACTAAGTGAAGCAGTCGTTGTGAAGCATCACATGACCATGCTGAACTTTACAAATAGTTGTTAAGTGAATCATGTGACTATTAAATGAATCTGGCTTTCCCCCCATTGACTTTTCTTGTTAGAAGCCAGCTGGGAAGGTCACAGTTGACAATCACATGACCCCAGAATGCTGCAATTGTTGTAAATACAAACTGGTTGCCAAGCACCCAAATTGCAATCATATGACTGAGGACAATTTGCAATGGTTGCATGTGTGAGAACACAGAAAACATTTACATGCTGTGTTATTGTGGAGAGGGACAGAGCCCAGCCCATCTGCTGCTTTGTTGGCTGCTACCAGAAGCATGTACCAATTATGACATATTTTTGGCCAACGACAAGAAGGTGGTTTCATTCTGGCAATTTAAAATTTGATCTAGACATGGCAGAAAAAGAAGTGGGAGAACCTTGTAAGTCACTTGTTTGGTGCGTCACAACTTTTATCACAACTGGGAACACAAAAGCAATTGTGGTAAATCAAGGACTACTTGTAGTCAGTTTCAAACTTTCACTTTTGTTTGTCTCCTAACCATTCCCACCCTTTGCAATTCTTGAAAGCCTGGTTACTGTCTTATTCACATCGAAAGCAATGCAATCATTCTGGCAGCCTGGAACTGGAAGCTGCAGGCACCCAATGCAAACATTACAGTCAGGGGTGGGTTCCTGCCAGTTCTAACCTCTTTTATAGGACAGGTTCCACAAATCTACAGTGCCGTTTAGAACTGGTTCCAGTTCCCTCCCCCTGCCCATCCGCACATCATCAGGATGAAGAGTGAGAGGAGGAATTCTGGGAGTTGAACTCCACAAGTCTTAAAGCTGTCAAGTTTGAACACCCCTGGGTGTTTTTTTTCTAAAGGGTTAGGGGTGCAAGGGTCTTGTAACCTGACGGCTTTAAGACTTGCGTGCTTCGGACTTATGACCAGTGTTTGTTTAGGACTGCGGATGTATTTTCTATTGGTTACTGCGCACCTGCCAGCCGGCAGGAGAAAAGCCGCTAGCTGATTGGATGCCCATCTGACAGCTACGGTATAAATAGCTATCAGACGGGATCCTGAGGTAATCTGTTGTATGTTATCGTTGAATTGCTTAGTTAATAAACAGCTAATTGTTCAGCCATCACATCGTCTTATTTGACTCCGGTTCAAGATTTACTACTGGCGACGAGGGTGGGATCTCGCTATTAACAGCTCTACCATAGTATAGTGACTGTGATGGCTGCAATTAACTGTTCCGATGAGTTCTGCCCTGAGAGGGAATCGTGGGATACGTTCCTCGAATGGTTCCAATGCTATTTACAAGCTAATGACTACGGAAGCCTTCCTGCTGACAGGAAAAGGGGTGTCTTCCTCAGTTCGTGTGGAAGAGAAATGTTTGCCATGGCTCACGCGCTGGCAGCCCTGATTCCTGTCCATGATATTCAATGGGACATCCTTTTGGCCAAGCTTAAGGGCCATTATGCCTCTGCACCATCCCATTTTGCTCACCAGTATGCGCAAGAAAATGAGTCAATTAACCAATACATCGCCTCTTTGAGGGCATTGGCTATACATTGCAAGTTTGCGGATCTGGACGACGCGTTATTAGAACAATTCATTTGTGGAGTGCGTGACAAGCAACTCCAGCACAGACTTTTATCCAGATCTGAACTCACGCTTAAAATTGCCATGGACGAAGCCCACACTGCGGAGATGGCAGACTGGTCCACTTTAGTTATTCAAAAATACCAACTGAATGATGTCATGACCCCAAAACTTTCCTCAGTCCACCAACAATATGAAGGGGAAACCGTAGAGTCTGAGGAAGATCAAGAGGTTAGCCACCTCAGGAACACCGGTACAAAGGGAAATTCCCCAAAGACTTTGTGGAAAGTTTGCCTAACATGCGGTGGAAATCATTTAAGGTCCACTTGCAAATTCAAAACTGCTGTGTGCTGGCACTGCAGAAAGAAGGGGCATTTGGCAAATGTGTGCTGGGCTCTACTGCCCGCTAACCATCCCGAGGAAGACAGATTCAACAACCACCGCCCTGAAAAGAACTGCAAGCCTTGGCATATAAATCCAATAAACCTCAAACCTCAACAAGTGTTTTTCTGTGAGCGAACAAGACAGCAAAATTCAGGAATGGGCTGTTAGCTCTGCATCCATCAAAGCAGCTAGGCGAAAAAAAAATTCACCTCGATGGGACCATAGAGGGCCGACCCTGCAAAATGGAACTAGACACGGGCTCTGCCAAGTCCATCATTTCCTGGGCCACCCTTCAAAAGCTGATTCGGTCCATCACAAGAAGCCAGCTATCTGCCTGCCCGTGCTGCCTTAAAGACTATCAGGGGAATGTCATTCTGGTTTTGGGGAGTGGTCACTTTAATGTGCAGTTTGGCCAGTTCCAGAGTCAAATTCCTCTGATAATTGTCGCTAAACCGCTAGCTTCACTCTTGGGGCTGGATTGGTTTAAGGCATTGGGGTTATCCATCTCAGGGACAGTGACGTGCGGTGAGGTTCACGGCCGGTGAGTTAAGTGGGCAGGACCTCTATATTCTCCTCCCCCCACCCCTCCAATCTAGGTAGGGTCAAAAAGTTCCCTGGGCAGTCCTAAAGCTGGGCCAGATTGCTCAAGAGCCAGGAGCCCTTCTCCAGAGTTCAATGACACGTGTTTCCAAGAGCGCCACACTACGCCGTGTAGCCACCCTAGTTTCCAAGAGGACCGCTGGGGCTGGTGGTCAAATGTCACGCCCTCCGGCATCCGTTCCAAGCCGCTCCAGAAAAAAAAAACTGCCCGCCTCTTGCCTTTGAAGGAGAGGAGGAGGGGGGGGCACCCACTTGGGGAGGGGGGGAGGACAAGCTGCAGGGTTCATCTCCCCGCCGCATAAGGATTGGAGGGCTCGCCTCGGAGCCCACCTCTCAGCGTGCGCGCGCTCGCTATAGCTATACATAGTAACCCACCGTGGCATCTGGAGTCAGCGTGGCTCCGGGGCTATTCCAAAGCCTCATGAAGCAGTTGCTCCATAGACTTCCTGGCATAGTCCCTTATTTTGACGACGTCCTGATCACTGCTGGCAGCGCATCAGGACTAGTCAAAATCCTGCACCAGGTGTTCTTGCGGTTCCAGGAGGCTGGCCTCAAACTTAAGCCAACAAAGTGTAAATTGGGAGTTCCAGCAGTGGAATTCCTTGGGTACTTAATCGATGGTCAGGGTATTGACCCCACACCATCAAAGGTTGAGGCCATAATGACTGCCCCAGTTCCGACCAGTAAGGCAGAGCTACAGGCCTTTTTAGAGTTAGTTAATTTTTATTCTATATTTCTTCCACATAAGGCATCAGTGGTGGAGCCGCTCCACTGGTTATTGGAGAACTCCACCCCAAGCCGTGAAGCAAATGCTTTCGTAGCTGTAAAAAGATTGCTCATATCCTCTGCTGTTCTGGTGCATTACAGTGATAGGCTTCCTCTAGTCCTGGCATGTAATGCTTCTCCTTTTGGGGTGGGCGCTGTGTTAAGTCATGCCTATCCGAATGGGTTAGAGGCCCCTATCGCTTACTACACCCACACTTTATTGAAGGTTGAATGTAAGTACAGCCAAATCGATAAAGAGGCTTTGGAGGCTGTTGCGGGAGTAAAAAAAATTCACCATTACCTTTACAGCCGTTTGTTCCAGTTAGTGACCGACCACAAGCCTACGCCACAAATTCTATCACCACGGATGTCACAGTGGGCAGAATTTTTGGCGGCGTATTCTTATACCTTGGTGCACTTCCTGGGTAAGGAAATGGGACATGCGGACGTCCTGAGCCGTGCCCATTACCTACACTCGTGGCTGACCCAGCTGCCTCATCACAGGTCCTCCTTGTGGATGACCTGGAATTGCCACTGTCTGCAGCGGATATTGCCCAATGCTCAAAGATGGATAGGGTCCTTCTCCGAGTACTGGACTGGGTCCGCTGGGGATAGCCACCCAGAAACATAACCCCTGAATTTCTTCCATTCTACCGGCGGCATATGGAGCTGTCTGAATTGCAAGGCTGTCTGTTGTGGGGTGCCAGGATCATGGTTCCCTTGGACCTCCGACATCAGATCCTCATCCAACTCCATGAGGGCCATCCAGGCATAGTGCGGATGAAGTCATTAGGCTGCAGCTATGTCTGGTGGCCCAACATGGATGGTGATATCGAGGACTGGGTTCAGCGTTGTCATCTTTGTCAACAGATCTGGCGGGCTCCGCCAGCTACCTTGGTACAGGAGTGAGTATCTCCCCAGGCCCTGTGGTCCCGAATCCACGTTGATTTTGCGGGACCCTTTTTAGGACAAACCTTATTAGTAGTGGTGCGAATTGGGTCGAATTGTTCCCCATGCACTCCACCACTTCCAAAGCCAGTAGCCGGGTACTTATTGGGCTGTTCGCAACCCATGGTTTGCCGGACACATTAATGTCCGACAATGGTCCACAATTTGTTTCCTCCTCGTTCCAAACTTATCTTCCCAGTCTGGGTATCCGGCATGTTATGGTGGCTCCATACCACCCTGCGGGGAACGGGCTGGCTGAAAGGGCCTTCCAATCCACTAAAGATGCATTAAGCCGATTGACCCAGTGCAGCTGGGCAACTAAGATTGCCACTACCTGATCGCTCAACATACAACCCCATGCCAGGTCACGGGTAAACGCCCCGCTGAAATATTAATGGGATGGCGGCTTTGGACCACTCTGGACCGCCTTCACCCTTCCTATGCTACTAACTGACCTCTTAATGAACCTCCCTCACCTAGGAGTTTTTCTGTGGGGGTAGGAGTGTACACGCAAAATTTCACGGGGGACCCTACATGGCTACCGGGGTGGGTGACCCATGTAACTGGACCCTGTTCCTACAGGGTCCAGCTCGTGGATGGACAATTTGGGTGGCGCCATGTGAATCACCTGCGCTGCCGAATTCCTGAGGAGCTATAGAGTTTTCTGGCAATTCCTACCATTCCTGATCTACCAGACACCGTCTGCCGGCAAGACACTCCACCACCTGTACAGCTGAGTACTGTGCCGCTTGATACGATCTTGACAGACGACTTACCTAGAGGTACACGCCACACTCTGGGGATGGGGGTTCCTGCTGTTGTAGAACCTCCTGCGTCATCACCAATGCCGTCTACAGAAGATACTCCTTCTTCTTTTCCAACCTCTCCATTCTGGGAGGGTGCACCGTCGCCCCACATATTTACAAGACTACGTGTGCACAATCAGGGGGAAAGCAGTGTTATGTCCCCGGACTTATGACCAGCATTTGTTTAGGACTGCGGAAGAAAATACTTTAGGACTGCGGAGAAAATACTTTAGGACTGCGGAGAAAAGCTGCTAGTTGATTGGATGCCCATCTGACAGCTACGGTCAGACGGGGTCCAGAGGTAATCTGTTGTATGTCATTGTTGAGTTGCTTAGTTAATAAACAGTTAATTGTTTAGCCATTATGTCATCTTATTTGACTCCGGTTCAAGATTTACCAGGTTAGGGGTGCAAGGGTCTTGTAACTTGACAGCTTTAAGACTTGTGTGCTTCAAATGCCAGAGTTTCTGAGCCAACATTTTGGTTGCTAAGCAAGAGCATTGCTATGTGAGTTTCACCACATTTTACAAGTTGGCCACACCAGTCACATGGCTGGCAAGGCACTCCCACCTGGTCACATGGCTGGCAAGCCACTTCCACTCGGTCACATGGCCGGCAAGTTACTCCCACAAAGTAGGCCACACCTACAGAAGAAGTGCTGGTAGAAATATCCATCTGGTTCAGTTCCAAGGGGGAGAAAGGCACTGGAAACAAAATGGAAGCTGGAGGCTGATTGGAAAGAGGGTCCATTTATTGATGAAGCAGAACCACCAAACATGGGTAACTGACCACAAAGAGCTGAGAGAGGGTGGCCTTTAAACCTTCTCTTGGGTTTTGCACTTGAATTTTCTGTTCCTGTGCAAGAACATTTATTCAGTTGGCTGTTGAAATTGCTGGAGATACACACAAACACACACAAACACACACATGCCTTATTCATATGGGTCACCTTGAATTTTGCAACCTGGACTTGGTAGACCTTATGAACATTTTTTTTTAAAGTTATTCTTTGGAAAGATTTTTGGGCAAAAAGCAATATGTACATTTTGCACGATGACACCAGCTAATGTTAATATTTGCTCTGCCCCTTACATTGCAATCTACTAATCCATTTACCCTATTGAATTTAATATGAAATCCATTCTCCCAAGACATCATCAGACATATTTTTCATATTTCTGTGTCCAAAACCTATCCAGAAAGTTGCAATTTCTTTAATTCAATTTATTCCAAGAATGATCAATTATGAATTCTGTACTAATTGGAAGAATAAAGAGTATAGCATTTTCCTTATTGCACAGTAAAATCAATGTGATGTTTGTTTATGGAGGCTTGCATTCTACGCTAATGTTATGAATATTTCTTGAAAGTTATAAAATTCAGAGCATGTTCCCAATAACAGGGTTTGAATCATAATTACTTGTGGGATGTTATTGCCATTTCTGTTTCCAATTAATTCATAATGTTGTCCTTTAGTGGCATCTTGTTCGTTGCCCTGCATGCCAGGTTTTCAAGAGTTCCTTGATGCCTAAATCCATTTCACTCTAAAGTAATGTTTCTGAGCTTTAGAGATTTTAAGTTGTGTGGACTTCAACTCCCAGAATTCTCCAGCCAGCATGGTAGTTGAAGTCCACACAATTTAAAATCACTATAGCTCAGAAACACTGCTGTAAGCGTACAGGTAGTCCTTGACTTATAATTATTCATTTAGTGACCATCCAAAGTAACAACGGCACTGAAAAAAATGATTTATGATCATTTTTCACACTTATGATTGTTGCAGTATCCTCGTGGTCATGTGATCAAAATGGGGAGGCATGGCAACTGGCTCCTATTTATGACAGTTGTAGTGCCCCAGGGTCATGTGATCACTTTTTGTGACCTCCCAACAAGCAAAATAATAGGGAAGCAAGATTCACTTAACAACTATGTTACTAACTTAACGACTGCACTGATTCCCTTAACAGCTGTGGCAAGAAAGGTTGTAAAATGTGGCAAAACCTAAATGACACATAGATGTTGCTTACCAATGGAAATTGTGGCTTCAATTGTGGTTGTAAAAGACTCTCTGTAATTCACCACATGGTGTGCTGCATTTCTCTGTTCACTTCAAAAATATAGGATAAATATGCCAGACAAAGGAAATTGCACTGGGAAAGAGGATCTGATAATGTAAAATGTAAATTTAATTATATATTCTTTCAATGCAAGAGTTGGACAAAGCATCTTCAAACACGTTGCAATGGGTATCTGGCTTCAAGTCTTGTTTTGCATAATTTGTCTTCCTGCGAGATATTAAAGAAGCTGGGGATCGAGCTGCTCAAGGCAGCGGAGCAGAGGAACGACTTTCGAACTTTATTCGTTTTCCCAATCTGCTGCCCTTCATGTATTTTGAAATTCAACCTGTCCCAGTTCGAAATGCCCTGAGGATTCTGGGAGTTGTAGTCCCAGCGCACAGGAAGGTTGAAGCAATCGTATTCAGAAGGGGAGATGTGTGTAAAACCCGAATTGTTATGCCTGAGCAGTTTTGTTTTGCTTTTCCTGTCAAAACCTCATTGCATTCCCCGCCCTGTGCATTATTATCAGTACTGTATCAACATTTATTTTTCGTTCTCAGTTTTAATTAGATGCGTCTTCTGCCTGGTGGGTGGGATTATTTTTTTCCCTTTGACCAATTAGGACCCTGCCCGCTTTGTTTGAATAAGAGGATTAAAAAGGCTTTCCTCGCTGGCCACTTTGTCGTCCATTGGCTGCGCGGCCACCTAAATTGCGATTTCTTACGCGAGCGCCTTTCGGCCACGCTTGCATGCTATTGGCAAAGCTTCCCATCAATCGAACAATTTGAAACCCGCCCCTCCTCTAGTTCCTTCTCACGGCCGTTAGTAGATAACCACCTTCCCTTTAAACGCCACTTTGCCCAAGCGTTCATATTCAAATTCCTCCAATCAAGTTCCATAGCTCCGCCTCCCCACTACGCCTATCCCCATTGGCTGCCGACTGTCGCGGACATTGGTTGTCAACGGTTCTCAGAGAGGAGAGGACCCCAGAAGAGAGGGGGGTGGCCCGGACTCCCTCCGTTCTAACCGGCCTGATTGGGTAGCCGGGGTTCTAAAGGGGTGTGGCTGATCTTGAACGAGGGTTATAAAATCGTTTGTTGGTCAGAGGCCACCCTCATTAAAGTGAGGGTGGCAGAGTTGAGTTGGGAGGGGGGGGTGTCTCACAGAGGGGAAGCAGGAGGAAGAAGGAAAGGGGTGGGGGGGAGTGACGGGGAAAATATCCTAAAAATATACACTTGCAAACTTCCTAAACAAGAAGATCCAGCATCCATTCAGTGGGGGCTGTCTGAACCCCCAAGTCAATTAAGGATAGGTTCCTTGATCAGAAGGGATCTAAGTATCGATTAAGGCGCGTATGTGAGCCCTCCAGAGATCAGGGTAAATCGAGCTACTTTGCAACCTCTGTGCAGACCCAACACAATGGTGAGTGGCTTTCCTTGCCCACTTGTTCGAAGTTTGACGCTTGGTCTCTGGGACTCCCCAGAACCTGGGTAGGTTTACATGGGTAACTTGGGGTGTGGGTAAACCGATGGTGAACTTGAACTCTTTCCCAAAAGCAGAATCTGGAGAGCTTACATGGTTGTGCTGCGCAGGCATACGTGTGAAGTTCAAAAATCCAGTAGCATGTGGAGTGAGTGTCTTTTTGTGCCTGAGTGTACTGCTACTAACTTAAGGACCAAAATCTTTGTGCAAGATTTTATGATCTTTGGGCTTCGGATGAGCATTAGATTTCTACACTGAAAATGAGGGAACAGTTACCAAAGTTTTATTTTGGGACAGAGTGGCGTCTTTCAGTATTGGATGCAGAACATTTCTGAGATCTACTTCTATGTTGGTCGGTAATTGAGTAAAAGGTTGTGGGGTGGGACATGATAGTATTGCAGGAAAATGGACCCAAATACTGTTTTTGAGATGTGGCATGGCCTTTAGTCTTTCTGAATGTTCAATTAAAATTTTAGATCTCTGCAGCTTAAATAGTTTGAAGAAGATTAAAGTTTGGTTTAAATACAATGGGCTGTCCATGAAGAATGCCACATTTCAAACCAATGTTTGAAATTATTATGCTTCTTTATTTCTTTGTTCTAACTTTATTGTCCCCTCCAAGTTCTTCCCCTGAAACAAGCGTGGCATATCTTACTGTTTGTTCTTATGAAAACACATTTTCTGGAGACCAGAGGATATTTTCAAAAAACATAATTACTTATACAGAAAAGTAGATTTCTAACCATTGAAAGGAAAATAGATTTCTAAACACTACATAAATAAGTTTGATTTTTCTGGAATGCAATGGTGTTGGGAAACTTCTACCATCTTTATTGATACAGAATACCATCTGGATAAGTGTTAAAATGGTGTGCATTTTCTTTTCTTTTGGGCAGGTATTTATGTAACTGCATGTTTTCTTCCTGCCAGATATGAGAAGTTGCCCCTTTTCTCAAAGGAATATTTCATATTTGAGGGGTCCTTGGTGCTCTCTGAGCTTGTTAGTGATAGTGATGCTAGCAGTGATGCTGATCATATTATCTAGTTTGGGTAAGGAAATGTCTGCAAGAAAACAGCAAGCTTAAAGAGCACCAAAGACCCCTCATATCAACCCTGAGCTACAAATATTCTTTATTCCATATATGTCAACTTTTTCACTCATTAGCACTGTAAATGTGAGTTGCAGTAATCAAAGCTGTGAATCTTAATGGTTTCATTAACAATACTGTTTTAAGATCAAAAGATTAAAAGTCTTTTGCTCTGCTATCCATTTAGTCCTTTAGCTCTCTTCAATGCACAATTGTGTGCACTATTCCACGTACCCTTTCCCTTGGTATTGGAATCTGCGGGCTCTGAGCTTTTGCATGCTTTCAAGTGTATTTAAATTTTGCCTTTTCTCAAGGGGTCAGACTTGGCAAGAAATATATGGCAGTAGAGGGGGACTTCACTGAAGATTGAAGATGCCTCTGGGTGTAAGATGGAACTAGATTCTCTGATAACTTCATCCCATGAGCATTTGGATTTCATTGAGTGCTGTTTTAAAGTGTGTTCTAAAAAGGGGGGTGGGGGGGACAAAGCACTTTTCTTGTACAGGTAGTCCTACTTAGCATCCAGCAGCTTGTTCGTTAAGCAAAGGAATTAAGTGAAACCAGGAGAACTATTTTATTTCAGCTTTTCTTTTCTTTACAGATATGAGAAGTAAATTCAAGGATTGGTCATTGAGTTACTTTTTCATTACTGTCACTAAACAAGGACAAACTCTAACTTAAAAAGTTTTATTGGCCTATATAGGCAAACTGAGAATGTTAGGATAGGAAACCACAACAATCTTGCCTGTATGCTTTATGTCAGAGGTGTCAAACTGGTGGCCCATGGGCCAGATGGTCATGCGCAGGACACGCCCATCCCAGCCCCATGAAGGGGAAAAACATGCAAAACATCACGTGATGGCAACATGATGCCACAAGTTTGACACCTGTATTTTATATTATTCTCCGTGCTGGATTTGAGTGTACAATATTTTTGTCTTGCTTTTGCTCCAAAGAGAGAGCATTCTCAAAACATCCAGAGTTATTCTGCTTCTGTTTATATAGTCACTTTATAAGTCACTGACATAAGACAAGTGCAGTCATTTCTACCATCATTGATGATAAATTGTTGTACTGTAACTTTTTTTTAATAGTCGGTCTCTGAAAAAAATCAGATTTTGTGGGCACAAAAGGAAAATAAGTAATAAAGAATACTGTTGCTTAGGCAACAGTAGTAGCTCTGTAGATTATCCTTTTCAAGTGTCAAATTCTGTATTAAGGTACTGCTTTTCATTAGGTTAGTTCAAAGCCCCAAGAATGTGTGTAGCTGTATTTACACTTTGGCAAAGGGGTATTTTAATGTGCAACCCATGGTTATTGTAACAATGTTTCTCACCATTCCATCATCAGACATAATAGCTCTTGTGGTTATGATAATAAATTAATGTGAAATTAAAAATATAGAAAGGGAAGCCCATGACAGAGATTAACCAGGGCTGGTCTTGAAATGGAAGCAGTAAGCTTTCAGGGAAAGCAGAAAAGTCATGGTACAAAAGGCCCTGCTCTTTTCTGTATTTTATTATCATTTTTAAAAAATCTAGTTTTTAGAACTAAACCACTTCTTAAACAGGTTAGTCATCAAACTGTCAAAAATATGTAGTTGTCAGAAAGGTTAAAAATGCCAATTTCTCAAATATTTATTTGAGATTCTAGAACTGATAGTGAAATATAGTTGGACGTACCTGTAGTGCAAGTGAGAGACCTGAGGTTTCTATAGTCTGATGTCACAAAGTACAGTAAGTTTCCCTTGGTAACTCGTGTGCAGTGTATGCGGCCCATTCAGTGTTTGAAGCCAGGGAAATCCCTTGGAATTCTTTCTGATTTCCTTGTGATTACGTATAGTTGACAGATGTCAAAAATTTAGTAAAGGTAGTCCTCAACTTACGACCACAATTGAGCCCAAGCTTTCTGTTAAGTGAGACATTTGTTGAGTGACTTTTGCCCCATTTTATGACCTTTCTTGCCTCACTAGTTAAGTGAATTATTGCAGTTGATAAGTTAGTAACCCAGTTGTTAAATTAATCTGGCTTTGACTTTGCTTGTCAGAAGGTCGTAGAAGATGATGAACATGATTTTGGGACACAGCAATGGTCATAAGTATGAAACAGTTGCCAAGCATCTGAATGGATACTGGAAAGGTTGAAACTTTGAAAAACGGTCATAACTCACTTTTTACAGTGCAGTTGTAACTTTGAATGGTCACTAAATAAACTACTGTAAGTCGAGGACTACCTGAAAAGGGTAAAGCTTCTGTAGATGTTACAAAATTCTGGCCCTTGTTCAGTGCAAGGGATAGGTGGGTGCAAGCTGATTTTCTGTTCCCTCATCATGCAATCTAATTTTTGCATGATTGGCAGAATGACACCAGGATGCCTTAAGTTCTACAATTTCAGATGGTGCTTGTGGAACCTTGCAATACAGCCTTTCAAGTTTTATTTTAAAATTTGTTTTTTAAAAGTTTTAGAAGTCTTGGAAGTTAGATGTTGGACATTTTTTAAAAAAAACAACAACTATGCAAAATCCCAGGATGAATTCTAGGGCCTGAAAAAGGTGGCTCATTATGAATGCTCTGTATTTGTTTAAAGGGAGAATCTCTTCTCTCAGAGGTGTGTAAAATATTTGACATTTGAAACAATCATGTGGCATTCAAAATGAGCTTAAAAATACTTTCAAAGTGGTAGTCTGCCTGTTTCAAATATTGACTATTAAGCAAAATAGTGTGCTTCAAATTGTAAATTACTGTACATGCCATCCCCTCCCATCCTTTCATGTGTGTGCACGCACACAATCTTTTAGTCTCATGGACATACCAAGAGGCAAATAATAAATTGTTTATGATAGTTGATTAGTAAGAACCTGTGGGATAGATTAAATTCAGAATAAGTGATTAGCACAGGAAAGGATTTGAAACTGCTCTGCCCTGATTCTAACTGTTTGTTTGTTTGTTTGTTTGTTTTATTTATTTATAGGCCGCCCTTTTCCCTGAGGGGACTCAGGGCGGCTTACAATCAAAAAGAAAGGGGAGTGTAGGACAATACGAAAAAAGAAATGTGCACAAAGTAAATTAGACAATAAAACTCAACATTCACTCAGCATTCGGGAGGGGCGAAATAAGATTATCCCCAGGCCTGACGGGTTAGCCAGTTCTTGAGGGCTGTGCGGAAGGCCTGGACGGTGGTGAGGGTACGAATCTCCACGGGGAGATTGTTCCATAGTGTCGGAGCCGCAACAGAGAAGGCTCTCCTCCGAGTAGTCGCCAGTCGGCACTGACTGGCGGATGGAATACGGAGGAGGCCAACTCTATGCGATCTGATGGGACGCAGGGAGGTAATTGGCAGAAGGCGGTCTCTCAAATAGCCAGATCCACTACCATGGAGCGCTTTATAGGTGGTGAGTAGGACCTTGAAGTGCACCCGGAGACCAACAGGTAGCCAGTGCAGCTCACGGAGGATCGGTGTTATGTGGGCGAACCGTGGTGCGCCCACGATCACTCGCGCGGCCGCATTCTGGACTAGCTGTAGTCTTCGGATGCTCTTCAAGGGCAGCCCCATGTAGAGCACATTACAGTATTCCAGCCTAGAGATCACAAGGGCTCGAGTGACTGTTGTGAGGGCCTCCCGATTCAGGTAGGGCCGCAACTGGCGCACCAGGCGAACCTGGGCAAATGCCCCCCTGGTCACAGCTGAGAGATGGTGGTCAAAAGTTAGCTGTGAATCCAGGAGGACTCCCAAGTTGCGGGCCCTTTCTGAGGGGTTTAAATTTTGTCCCCCCAGCCTGAGTGATGGTATGGTGGTCAAATTTTTGGGAGGGAAACACAACAGCCACTCGGTCTTGTCTGGGTTGAGTATCAGCTTGTTTGCTCTCATCCAGTCTTTAACGGCTTCCAGTCCCCGGTTCATCACGTCCACCGCTTCATTGAGTTGGCACGGGGCGGACAGATACAACTGTGTATCATCCGCATATTGGTGATATTTTATCCCGTGCCTTCGGATGATCTCGCCTAGCGGTTTCATGTAAATGTTAAATAGTAGGGGGGATAGGACCGACCCCTGCGGCACCCCATAAGTTAGGGGCCTCAGGGACGATCTCTGCCCCCCCACTAACACCGACTGCGACCTGTCCGAGAGATAGGAGGAGAACCACTGCAAGACAGTGCCGCCCACCCCTATCTCCCGCAGTCGTCGCAGAAGGATACCATGGTCGATGGTATCGAAAGCCGCTGAGAGGTCCAGGAGAACTAGGATGGAAGCATGGCCTCCATCCCTAGCTCTCCAGAGATCATCAGTCAATGCGACCAAAGCGGTTTCTGTGCTGTAACCGGGTCTGAAGCCAGACTGGAAGGGGTCAAGATAGTTAGCTTCCTCCAAGGTACGCTGAAGCTGGAGAGCCACCACCTTCTCAACAACCTTCCCTACAAAGGGGAGGTTGGAGACTGGACGATAGTTATTAAGAACAGCTGGATCCAGAGACGGCTTCTTCAGGAGGGGTCTTACCACCGCTGTCTTAAGCGCGGTGGGAAAGTACCCCTCCCGAAGAGAAGCGGTAACAACCGCCTGGATCCAGCCTCGTGTCACCTCACTGCTGTTGGCAACCAGCCAGGAGGGACACGGGTCCAGTATGCAGGTGGAGGTACTCACAGCTCGCATAGCCTTGTCCACATCCCCAGAGGCAACTTCCTGAAACTCAACCCAGAGATGGTTTGCCAAGTTTTCTCCTTGTGTCTCGGCTGGATCTACTGGGGTGGAGTCCAGGTCCGCTCGAAACCGGGCAACTTTGTCCGCCAAGAACTGGACATACTCCTCAGCCTTACCCTGTAAGGAGTCCCCCGTCTCCCTCCTATTTAGGAGGGAGCGGGTTATCCTAAACAGGGCGGCTGGGCGGGACTCGGCGGACGCTACCAAGGAGGCAATGTATGTTCTTTTTGTTGTTCTTAAGGTCCGAATATACTCCTTGGTGCATGCTGTCAAAAGTGCCCGTTTCGACTCGGACCTATCGGACCTCCACGACTGCTCTAGGCGTCTCCTCCGGCGCTTTACCTCCCGGAGCTCCTCAGTAAACCAAGGAGGCCTCCGGGGGCCGCTGACCCGGAGGGGCCGTAGCGGCGCAATCCGGTCTAGAGACTCCGAAGCTGCCGAGTGCCAGGCAGCGACGAGGGTCTCCGCCGAACTGTGGGCGAGGGTATCAGGAATAACCCCAAGCTCCGTCTGGAACCTAACAGGATCCATCAGTCGCTTGGGGCGGAACCAGCTGGTCGGTTCCTCCTCCCTACGGTGGGGGTTTGGCCTCCGGAAGTCTAGCCTCAGTAGGTAGTGGTCTGACCACGACAGGGGTATGATCTCATTACCCCTCAGACCAAGATCGTAACTCCACTGCTCCGAGAGGAATACGAGGTCAAGCGTGTGACCCGCTGAGTGAGTTGGGCCTCGAATTACTTGAGTCAAGCCCATGGCTGTCATGGAAGCCATGAACTCCTGCGCTCCATCAGAGTGTTCACCGAGCGAAGGCAAGTTAAAGTCCCCCAGAACTATAAGTCTAGGGAACTCAACCGCTAGCTCGGCTACTGACTCGAGGAGCGAGGGGAGGGCTGCTGCAACGTAGTTGGGAGGCAGGTACGTAAGCAGCAAACCCACTTGACCCTTGAGGTCCAACTTCACTAGCAGGGACTCACACCCGACAAACTCCGGAGCAGGGATCCTACGAGGTACTAAAGACTCCCGGACTACAATAGCCACACCGCCACCCCTTCCCTGGGCTCTCGGCTGGTGTAGCACCTGAAATCCGGCTGGGCACATCTCGACGAGGGGGACTCCTCCCTCAGGGCCCAGCCATGTTTCAGTAATACATGCCAGGTCTGCGCCCTCATCAGTTATCAAGTCCCGGATGAGGGGGGCCTTATGAACAACAGACCTGGCATTTAGCGTCAGCAGCCTGAAACCAGGGTCCTGAACACCCGCGCCATCTGACCTTGGAGTGGGACTCCTAGGGCCGGAAGGAGGGATCTTTATGACACAGCGAGCCCTCCTTCCCCGATGATGGCCTGCCCTAAAGTCCCCGCCATATCTGCCTCTCCCTGTCATGACCGCAATGCTCCGACCCTCACCCGTGGTTGTGGTCCCCCCAACCACCCCGATGACCCCCGCATACCCCGGCAGGTCCTCCGAATCAGTCATACCCAAACTC